>NC_091453.1:65900765-67237050 GCF_964237555.1 Oryctolagus cuniculus | reverse complement strand
CCATTCTGTTCAACATTTTGGAATAGTTTGAAAAGTATTGGAATTAATTCCTCATTGAATGTTTTGTAGAATGCAATAGTAAATCCATCAAGCTCTGGGCTTTTCCTTGATGGAAGATGCTTGATTACTGCTTCCATCTCATTGTTTGTTATGGGTCTGTTTAGGTTGTTGATATCTTCTTGTTTTAATATTTATAGGTTATATAAATCCAGAAATTTATCCATTTCTTTGAGGTTTTCTGTGGGGAGCAACTCGGACTAGACTAAGTTACTGGAATTAAGACTTATTCTATGCATCTGCTCTCCCACAATATGGCGCTGGGAGAGGAGTAAACTACTTTTACACAGCTGCCTCCAGTTCGACCAATAGCCTGCAGGTGCTGATCCTGCTCCTGATTGGAGGAGAGCAGCGTACTCGGCGTGTGGGTAGCAGAGTTGGGATTGGTGGAAGAGGACTATAAAGGAGGAGAGAGACAACATGCACCAGGAACATCTAAGGGGAACATCTATCTGAAGGAACACCTGAGCAGCCCCCGAGAGAGCCGGCCGGCGGTGTGCCGCTCCCCCACGGAAGTGGGGAAAGTGGCAGGGGGAGCCGCCCTTCCATGGAGGTGGAAGGGGTCGGTAGCCAACCCGGGAAGGACCAGCAGCAAACCCGGGAAGGGCCGAGCAGATAAAAGAACAGCGCAGGGTCCTGTGTCGTTCCTCCGCGAAGAGGGGGAGCGACAGTTTTCCATTTTTTTAGCATATAGTTCTTCATAGTAGTTTCTTATGATCCCTTGTGTTTCAGTGGTTTGGGGTATAATGCTTCCTTTTTCAATCTGTAATTTTATTTTTTTGAGTTTATTCTCTTTTTGTCTTTTTTGGTCTGGCTAGAGGTTCATCTCTTTTGTTTATCTTCTCAAAAAATCAACTTTTTTTGTTGATTTTTATATTTTCTTTTTAGATTTAGTTTCATTTCTTTCTGTTCTGATCCTTATTATTTATCATCTCTTATTGAATTTGGGTTTCTTTTGTTCCTGTTTTTCTAAGTCTTCGAGATGCATTATTAGATTTTTAATTTGAGATTTTTTTAAATGTAAGCACTTAATGCTGCAAACTTCACTCTTTTTTAAGATTTATTTATTTTATTTGAAGGCAGAGTTACAGAGAGGCAGAGAGAGAGAGAGAGAGAGAGACAGACAGAGAGAGACAGAGAGAGAGAGAGGTCTTCCATTAGTTGGTTTACTCCCTAAATGGCCACAATGGCCAGAGTTGAGCCAATCTGAAGCCAGGTGCCAGGAGCTTGTTCCAGGTCTTCCATGTGGGTGTAGGGGCCCAAGGACTTGGGCCATCTTCTACTGCTTTCCCAGGCCACAGCAGAGAGCTGGATTGGAAGTGGAGCAGCTGGGACTCAAACCAGTACCCATATAGGATGTCAGCACTGCCAGACCCTAAACTTCCCTCTTAATACTGTGTTTGCTGTACCTCATAACTTTTGATATGTGTTTTCATTTCCATTTATTTCAAAAACTTTTTATTTCATTTTTAATATCTTCAGAATGTGTATTCTGTAGTTGTTGGGTTGGGTGAAATGTCCTAAGGATGTCTGTTAGGTTCATTTGCTCAATAGTACGTTTCAACTCCCAGTTTTCTGTACTGATTTTCTATATGGATGATATATTCATTAATGAGAATTGGGTGTTGAAGTCCCCACAATTATTGTTTTGGAGTCTGTCTCTCCCTCTACATCTAAAAATATTTGCTGTATATATCTTTGTGGTCTTGAGTTGGGTGCATATTAATGACCAATATGTGTTTTTACTGACTGAAATCTTTTATCAGAATATAATGTCCTATTTTATCTCTTTTTACAGCTTTTTATTTAAAATCTGTTTTCTCTGATACCAGGATAGTTATTCTTTTCCTTTTTGCTTTCCATTTACCTGCTATGTTTTTTTTTCCAGTCGTTCAATTTCAGTCTATGTGTCTCTTTGTGAATTGAGTTTTTTTGTAGACAGCATATAGTGGGGTCATGGTTTTTTATCCATTCAGTCAACCTAAGTCTGGTTGGAGAATTTAATCCATTTACATTCAAGAATAGTATTGATGCATATGAACTAAGACCTGTTATTTTGTTGATTGGATACTGATTCTGCCTGCTCTGTTAGTGAATTTTGTGGTGTCATGAGTTTTCATGTTTACTTCTAATGCAGGATGCTCTTTGGAATTTCTTGTAAGGCTGATCTGGTGCTGGTGAATTCTCTTAGTGTTTGCTAGAAAATATCTTATTTCTCCTTCACTTTTGAAGGATAGCTTCGCTAGATATAATATTCTTGGTTGGAAGATTTTTTTAAAGAAACTATGGGATATGTACTCTATGGAATACTACACAGCAGTTAAAAATGAAATTCAGTCACTTGCAACTAAATGGATAAATCTGGAAAGTATCATACTTAGTAAAATAAGTCAGTACAAAAGGGAAAAATACAATACGTTCTCCCTGATCTGTGATAACTAACAGAGCACCTACAAGGTAACCTGTAGAAGTGAAAATGACACTACAAGAAGCAATTACTTGAACAGCCCTTGTCTTGACTGTCAAAGAAGAGTTTATTATTTCATTTATTTTTTATTTATTCTTTTTTCTACTTAATACCATTGGTTGAACTCTTTACTTAACATAGAATTAATCGTAAGTATATTAAGTCAATTGACAATAGATTCCAGTTAAAAATAAGAGTGGGAATGAGAGAGGGAAGAGCTGTACAGTTAGGCACATATTCTCACAGACTTACCCCTAAGGGTGAAGCTAAAAACTTGCCATGAGACTCCAGATCCCATTGAGCTGGGTGGTTCTAATCCCATCTTATGTGATAAGGTGATCATATTAAGTGTGGAATTGATCATATAGATAGGATTAAAAGTCAAAGGGATCGCATAAATAAGACCAAGTGTCTGGTAATAATAGATAGAATTACAAAGGAGAGAAAGTTTTAATATGGGAAGCAGTACACACAGCAGGCTCATAGAATGATAGATGCCCTAAACAGCAATCTGACCTCAGCACCAGCCCCTAAAGCATTCTGATCTGACTGAAGATACCAAGAGAGCATTTCAGGCATGGAAGCCAAGACAGAGTGGCAAAAACTGTTCAGCATGAAGTATCTCTGTCAGTGAGACCCCAGTGGAAAGAAGTGGCCATCAAAGGAGGTACCTTTCTATGAAGGGAGGAGATAACTTCCACGTTGCATATGGCCCTGTGTAAATACTGACGGAGGTTGTGGACTCAAAAGGCTTCCATAGCCTTGGCAGCTCATATCAAGAGCCTCAGGTAGTCACTGACATAAAAAATAAGAGTGTTAATTGTTATACTTTGTGTGTCTGTATGGGTGTAAACAGTTGAAATCTCTATTTAGTATAGAGTTGGTCTTCTATATATAAAGTTATTTAAAAATGAATCTTAATGAAGAATGGAGTGGGCGAGGGAGTAGGAGGTGGCATGGGATTGGGGATGGGAGGGCAGTAGTGAGGGCAGGAGTGGGGAAAAGAACCATTATATCCCTAAAAGCTGTACATATGAAATTTGTATTCATTAAGTAATAACCTTCTAGAAAAAGGACTTTAGATAGGGGTCAGCATTGTAGCATAGTGAGTACAGCCCCCACCTTTAACACTGTCATCCCATATGGGCACTGGTTTGAGTCCTGGCTGCTCCATTTCTGATCCAGCTCCCTGCTAATGTGCTTGAGAAAAGTAGCGGAAAATAGTCCAAGTTCCTAGCCCCGCACCCACATGGGAGACGTAGAAAAATATCTGGCTCTTGGCTTTGGCCTGACTCAAATCTGGTTCTTGCATCCATTTTGGAAGTGAACCAGCAGGTATAAGACCTCTTTCTCTGTCCCTCCCTCTGTCCCCATAACTCTGCCTTTCAAGTAAATAAAATAAAACCTTTTTTTTTTAAAAAAAAGATCTTGAATATATTATCTCACACTTTTCTGGCCTGTACAGTTTCTGCTGAGAAGTCAAATGTTAATTTGATTGATTTTCCTTTATATTTAACTTTCACCCTTTTTTCTCACGTCTTTAACGTTTGGCAATTTGACTACAATATGCCTTGGAGAAGATCTTTTTTCATTGAGTCTGTCTGGAGTTCTTTGATCTTCTATCTGGATGTCCATATCTCTTTCAAGACCTGGGAAATTTTCAACTATTATCTATTTAGCAAGTTCTCAATGGCTTTTTCCTTTGCTTGTCCTTCAATTATATCTATAATATAAATATTTGGTTGTTTAATGGTATCCCATGTTTTGTGTAGACTTTCTTCATTCTTTTTAATTCTTTTCTCTTTATTTTTGTCTTATTGGGTTATTTCAAAATTCATATCCTCAAGATCAGAAAATCTTTCTTCCACGTGGTCTATTCTGCAGTTAACGCAGAATTTTTTTTTGTACTTCACTGAATAAAGATTTCATCTCCAAAATTTGTTTGATTCTTCTTAATGAGTTCTATATCTTTAGTAATATTTTCTTTACATCATTGATTTCCTCATTCCTTTTTTCTATCTGCATTGTCTTGCACCTCATTGAATTTCCTTATAATCATATTTTGACTTTTATATCTATAATTTCATAGATTTTCTCCAGTTCAGGATCTAATTCTACAGGATTGTTGTTCTCTTTTGGAGGCATCATGCTACCTTGATTCTTCATGTCTCATGTGTCCCCACATTTATGTCTGTCAATCTGGTGTATTTTTCCCTTCTTTATGGAGTAGATTTTATTGTAACAGAATTTATGGTTTAGCTGGTATGAAGAGTATCACTTAGCTTGTTTCTTTGGCTTTAGCTCTAGATGTGTCCAGAAGTGTAATCTCTGAGCAATTTCTCTTGTCTTAAATAATGTCAGTTGTGTTTATAAGTGACATAGTGGTCTTGTCTGCTGCATTTTTTAGTGATAGAAGTGTGACTTTGAGATGAATGTGGGTTTCCTAGGGTCTATATCTTTGATCCACAGAGTTTGGTGTCAGTCTCCCTGGTGGCTGTGGTCACCAGGGCCTTTGTCTAGGTTCTAAGACAGACAAGGATGTCTGTCCCCTTATGCAACTAACAAGCCTGAGTGATGCTGGGACTTCTGGAACCAATTGCTGTGGTTCCAGAACTATATAATGTGGATGGACCTTCCTCAGGTCCTGCTAGGAGAGTCCAACTGGTGCCATGGCTTATAACACCAGTAGGACAAGGAATGTAAACTGAACCCTGCTCTTGTCCTACAAAGTGACTACAAGGTATACAGGAGATTTTGCTCTGTAGGTATGAGTCCAGAAATGTAGGTGGATTCTTCCCTAGGTCCACCAGGTAGATTCCAGTGGCAGCGAGAAATTTGGAACTGCTTGTATAGTGCTGGTTGTTGCAGAGTACAGTGGGGACATTACTCATCTCTCAGGGAGGGAGCAGATTTTTTGGGGGGCTGCTTCTGATGGTAGCCTCCAGAAGCTGAGGTGAATTCCTGATTCTCATAGAATGTGTGAGCACAACTTTGGGGAGAATGCCCCAGAACTCCCATAGCTGCATCATGCAGAGAATCTGTCCTTTGATCTGCATGTAGCCCTGATTCTGACTCTGGTGCTGGTAGGAGTGGAACGGAGGCATGCTGGAAGACTTTTTGCTGTGGAGTATGTTGCTCTGCGGGACTAGGGGAGGGGAAGGAAGTAAGGCAGCTTCCCTGTTCCAAGATCAACAGTTGCTAAAACCCCAGTCAGCTCCCCAGGCTGAAGTAAAAGTAATTGGGTGACTGTAGAATTTCCTGTCAGCTAAAACTGCGAGCAGAAAGCTGCACAGCAATTTCTTCCTACCTTGATGTGATAAAGATGGTGGCTCACAGCTGGCAGCTGGCTGTGCCTCACAGCTGGCTGCATCATTCTGTCTTCTCTAGATCAACTGAGTCTTCCTTGTTTTTTCACTTCTTTATCGAAAATTTCCATCAGTCACCTGGAAATGTGGTCCTTCCTTTGTTCTTTTCACATTCCAGGGCAGCTGAAGTTAGTGTGGCTACACCCTATTCAGCCATCTTGGATCTCTTTATTTGACTTATTTAATAATTCATTTCTAATATTTATGCTTGCTTTTCACAAGTATCTCCCTTTACAGAATTTCCTATCCATGGATGTTAGATTTCCTTATTTCATTTGTTTACCTAGGTTTTTGCACAATTTTACAATTATCTTTTTAAATTTCCTTTTCAGGCATTCCATCAGTCTCCCATTCTTCACACTTCAATATTAATGTATAATTGTGTTCCTTTTGGAGAGTCATATTGTCTTTCTTATTCATGTTTCTTGGGTTTCCATGATGATTTTTATGCCTCTGACTGCTCACTATTTGTAATTAAAGGCTTTATTCTTGGAAATATATCTCCGTGGTTCAGTGGGTTGCCTAAAGCTTGCTCTGGTGTTCCAGGGGTGTGTACTAGGTGGGGCCACAGAACTCTGGCCACTGTTTGTGGGTAGGGCAAGAGTTACACCCACAGCCAGCGCTGTGGCTTAGTGGGTAAAGCTGCCACCTGCAGTGCCGGCATCCCTTATGGGTGACGGTTTGAGTTCCGGTTGCTCCTCTTCTGATCCAGCTCTCTGCTTTGGCCTGTGAAAGCAGTGAATGATGGCCCAAGTCCTTGGGCCCCTGCACCCACGTGGGAGACCAGGAAGAAGCTCCTGGCTCCTGGCTTCGGATAGGAGCAGCTCTATCTGTTGGTCTGTTGCAGTCATTTGGGGAAAGAACCAGTGGAAGGAAGAACTCTCTCTCTCTCTCTCCCCCTCCTTCTCTCTCTCTCTCTCTCTCTCTCTCTCTCTCTCTGCCTCTCTGTAACTCTGCCTTTCAAGTAAATAAATAAATAAATCTTAAAAAAAGTTACACCCATGTTTCATGTGGTGAAGCACCTCTGTCTACATTCAGTAGGGGAAAGGGTTTTCAGAGTTGTCTGGTATTTCAAAGCCCCAACCCTTCTCTATGTTAGGTTAAACCAGCTTATGCATAGCCTTCAGTGAACTTTAGGTGCCTGTACAGCCCACCCATCCAGGCACGTACACCATATAGAGCACTGATCCACTCAGCCATGGGTCTCCAAAGCCCTCCATGAGATCTGTCCCCAACATTTAGGGAGCTCTGAGTTTCTGCAGGTAGGTGCATGAAAACCCAGCCAAAACCCATGACAGTTTCAGCTGCATTGCCTATGCCCAGGACTACCATATCTACAGTGTACAAGGGATCTCTCTTTGCCCTGTGAGCTGCCCTATCCCCAGCATGAGCTGTCTGCCATTCTCTGAGTCAGGACAGAGTTCAGCTGCTGCTCCACCACAGCAAATAGAATCTGGAGTTTTGGTAGGGGGGAGGAAAGGGAAGCAACGTGACCTCCCTTCATAGAGCAAAGTAGTTGCCCAGCCACCCAACAACTCTCCAGGCTGCACTCAAAACCAGTGGGGACCATTGAATTATCTCAGCCAAAGTCACTGGCAGGGACTGTAGCAGCCTCCTCTCACCTTGGCCTGGTAAGGTGGCACTTCCCAACAAGTAGCCAGCCATGTAGATGCAGGAGAGGCTGGTGGCAACATCTCTGACCTCTCTCCTTGCTGCTCTCTGGAGTCTTTCTTTTGTTATTTCTGTTCTCCACTGAAAATTTCTCTCAGGACCATGGAATCATAGTCCTTCCTTGTTTTCCTGGTATCTTTCTGTGGATGAGGTCAGTGGGACTTCCCACTATTCATTCATCCTAGATCCTCCTCTCCTAGCTGTTTTTTTTAAATACTTTGTTTCCCTCTTCCTGTCTTCATCTGTGGTTTGATAATTTACTTTAGTGGAATGTTTTAGCTCTTTTCTATTTATTTTCATTCTTTTTGTTTTTATTCATCTATTACAGATTTTTGCAGTGTGGTTACCATGAGACTTATATAAATCATCTTATATCAGCCTGTTTCATGATGGGGACATTTTATTTTTGATCACATAAAAAAACTATACTTTTATTCCATATCTGTACTTTTTATAATTTTGATGTAAAAATTTACATCATTTTCTAATTAATATCCCTTGATATTTTAGTGTAGGTATATTTATTAACAGTTTTGCCTTAGCCATCATGCTAAGGCTAAAATTTTGTTAGACACTACCAACACAGCCCAAGCACACTGAATATGAATCTGTCTTATATCACTGAGATTTGTATTTTGTCCACTTCATTAATTCATGATCTTTGTTTCAGCTTAATAATTCCATTTAGTAGTTCTTGTAATGCAGATCTAATGTTACTCCATCATATTTTTATCTTTTACTCTCCTTCATTTCTGAAGGACAGTTGTACTGGGTAAAGTATTCTTGGTTCTCATTTTTTTCTTCTTTCAGCACTTTGAATATATTTGCTCACTCTAAAGGCTTATAGGATTTCTGCTGAGAAATCTACCAATAACCATATTGAGACTCCCTTTCATGTAACCTTTTTCTTATCTCTTGCTGCTTTCACAATTTTTTCTTTTACATTATTGGGTAGTATAATTATTATTTATCTCAAGAAAGGCACTATATAATGATTAAGGGATCAATTCAACAGGAAGATGTAGCTATTAGAAATGTGTAAGCACCTAATCACAGGGCACCGGTTTATTTAAAACATATGTTAAGGAACTTAAAGGGAGACATAGATTCCAATACAGTAGTACTGGGGGCTTCAATACTCCACCCTCAGAAATAGATCAACAGGACAGAAGATCAACAAGGAAACAGCAGATTTAAACGACACTACAGCCCAAATGGATCTAACAGATATCTACAGAACTTTTCATCCTACACTTGAAGAATACACATTCTTCTCAGCAGTACATGGAACCTACTCAAGGATTGACCACATACTAGGCCATAAAGCAAGTCTCAGCAAATTCAAAAGAATTAGAATCATACCATGCAGCTTCTCAGACCACAGTGGAATGAAGCTGGAAATTAGCAACTCAGGAGTCTCTAGAGCAGATGCAAACACATGGAGACTGAACAACATGCTCCTGAACGAACACTGGGTCGTAGACGAAATCAAAAGAGAAATCAAAAACTTTCTGAAAGTAAATGAGGATAACAACACAACATATCAAAACTTATGGGATACAGCAAAAGCAGTGTTAAGAGGAAAGTTTATATCAATAGGTGCCTACATCAAGAAATTGGAAAGGCATCAAATAAAAGAGCTTTCAATGCATCTCAAGAATCCAGAAAAACTGCAGCAAACCAGACCCAAATCTAGTAGGAGAAGAGAAATAATTAAAATCAGAGAAGAAATCAACAGAATTGAGTCCAAAAAAATTGCAAAAGATCAGCCAAATGAAGAGCTATTTTTTGAAAAAATAAACAAAATTGCCACCCCATTGGCCCAACTAAAAAAAGAAAAGACACAAATCAATAAAATCAGAGATGAAAAAGGAAATGTAACAAAACAGACACCACAGAAATAAAAGAATCATCAGAAAAATACTACAAGGAGTTGTATGCCAGCAAACAGGGAAATGTATCAGAAATGGATAGATTCCTGGACACATGCAACCTACCTAAATTGAACAATGAAGACATAGAAAACCTAACCAGACACATAACTGAGGCAGAAATTGAAACAGTAATAAATCCCCTCCCTCCAACAAAGAAAAGCCCAGGACTAGATGGATTCACTGCTGAATTCTACCAGACATTTAAAGAAGAACTTATTCCAATTCTTCTCAAATTATTCAGAACAATCAAAAGAGAGGGAATTCTCCAAAATTCTTTCTATGAAGCCAGGATCACCTTAATCCCTAGCAAGAAAAAAATGCAGCCTTGAAAGAAAATTACATTTGACTATGACTTTGTTTAAATACGATCAAAGTCGGATAACTCAAAAGGCTTCCATAGCCTTGGCAACTTATGACTAGAGCCTAGGGAGATTACTGATGCCATAAACAAAAGTGTCAAATTGTTAAGGCAACAACAGGAGTCACTGTGTACTTACTCCTCATGTAGGATCTCTGTCCTTAATGTGTTGTTCAATGTGAATTAATGCTATAAGTAGTACAGAAACAGTATTTTACACTTTATGTTCTGTGTGGGTGAAAACTGATGAATTCATTACTTAATATATACTGAATTGATCTTCTGTATATAAAGATAATGGAAAATGAATCTTGATGTGAATGGAATGAGAAAGGGAGAGGGAGACTGGGATGCCCACAACTGCTATTCAATATAGTTCTGGCAAAAGATCTCTGTGAGTGAGATCCCAGTGGAAAGAACAGGTCATCAAAGAAGGAGGTACCTTTCTCTGAAGGGAGGAGAGAACCTCCACTTTGACTATGACCTTGTCTAAACAAGATAAGAGTCGGAGAACTCAGAGGGCTTCCATAGCCTTGGAAACTCATGACTGGAGCATAGGGAGATTACTGATGCCATAGACAGGAGTGTCAATTGGTAAAGTCAACAACAGGAGTCACTGTGCACTTACTCCTCATGTAGGATCTCTGTCCTTAATGTGCTGTGCATTGAGATTTAATGCTATAACGAGTACTCAAATAATATATTTCACTTTGTGTTTCTATGGGGGTGCAAACGGTTGAAATCTTTACTTAATGCATACTAAACTGATCCTCTGTAAAAAAAAAAAAAGAAATTATCAATTCCCAACTTGACTCTCACTGGGACTAAACATGACAATAGGTCTGATCTGATTTCATCATCATTTAAAAAAATCATCTATTACTTTTCACTTTATGTTTCTGTGTGGGAGCAAACTGTTGAAATCCTTACTTAATGTATACTAAGCTGATCTTCTGTATATTAAGATAATCGAAAATGAATCTTGATGTGAATGGAAGGGGAGAGGGAGTGGGAAAGGGGAGGGTTGTGGGTGGGAGGGACGGTATGGGGGGGAAGCCATTGTAATCCATAAGTCGTACTTTGGAAATTTATATTCATTAAATAAAAGTTAAAAAAATGCAGCACTTAAAAAAATATATAGTTCTGCAATTTTTAGCCAGAGTCATTAGGCAAGAAAAACAAATTAAAGGGATACAAATTGGGAAGGAAGAACTCAAACTATCCCTCTTTGCAGATGATATGATTCTTTATTTAGGGGATCCAAAGAACTCTACTAAGAGACTATTGGAACTCATAGAAGAGTTTGGAAAAGTAGGAGGATATAAAATCAATGTACAAGAATCAACAGCCTTTGTACACACAGGCAATGGCACAGCTGAGAAAGAACTTCTAAGATCAATCCCATTCATAATCGCCACAAGAACAATCAAATACCTTGGAATAAACTTAACCAAGGACATTAAAGATCTCTACGATGAAAATTGCAAAATCTTAGAGAGATAAATTAAGAGGATACCAAAAAATGGAAAAATCTTCCATGCTCATGGATTGGAAGAATCAATATCATCAAAATGTCGATTCTCCCAAAAGTAATTTATAGATTCAATGTGATACCAACCAAAATACCAAAGCCATTCTTCTCAGGTCTGGAAAAAATGATGCTGACATTCATATGGAGACACAGGAGTACTCAAATAGCTAAAGCAATCTTGTACAACAAAAACAAAGCCGGAGGCATCACCATACAGATTTCCGGACATACTACAGGGCAGTTGTAATCAAAACAGCATGGTACTGGTACAGAAACAGATGGATAGACCAATGGAACAGATCATAAACACCAAACATCAATCCAAACATCTACAGCCAACTTATATTCGATCAAGTTTCTAAATTAAATCAACTTAAATTAATTATATCAATTAAGTTGATCAAATTGTTAGAGAATATTGGAGCAACCCTGCAAGATATAGGCACAGGCAAAGACTTCTTGGAAAAGACCCCCGAAAGCACAGGCAGTGAAAGCCAGAATTAAAATTTGGGATTGCATCAAATTCAGGAGTTTCTGTATGGCAAAAGTAACAGGAAAGTGAAGAGGCAACTGACAGAATGGGAAAAAAATATTTGCACACTATGCAACATATAAAGGATTAAAAACCAGAATCTACAAAGAAATCAAGAAACTCCACAACAAAACAGGAAACCAACTTAAGAGATGCGCCAAGGACCTCAATAGACATTTTTCAAAAGAGAAAATACGATATTTGTCCCTTTAGGACTGGCTTATTTCACTCAGCATGACGTTTTCCAGATTTTTCCATTTTGTGGTAAATGACCGGATTTCATTGTTTTTAAGGCTGTATAGTATTCTGTAGAGTACATATCCCATAATTTCTTTATCCAGTCTACTATTGATGGGCATTTGGGTTGATTCCAGGTCTTAGCTATTGCGAAGTGAGCTGCAATAAACATTAAAGTGCAGACGGCTGTTTTGTTTGCCAATTAATTTCCTTTGGGTAAATTTCCAGGAGTGAGTTGGCTGGGTTGCATGGTAGGCTTATATTCAGGTTTCTGAGGAATCTCCAGACTGACTTCCATAGTGGCTTAACCAGTTTGCATTCCCACCAAAAGAGGAAATCCAAATGGCCAACAGACACATGAAAAATGTTCTGGATCACTAGCAATCAGGAAAATGCAAATCAAAACCACAATGAGGTTTCACCTCACCCCTCTTAGAATGGCTCACATACAGAAATCTACCAACAACAAATGCTGGAGAGGATGTGGGGAAAAAGGGACACTAACCCACTGTTGGTGGGAATGCAAACTGGTCAAGCCACTATGGAAGTCAGTCAAAAACAATGAAACCCGGTCATATGCAACAAGATGGAGGCATCTGGAAAACATCATGCTGAGTGAATTAAGCCAGTCCCAAAGGGACAAATATCATATGTTCTCCCTGATCGGCGACAACTAACCGAGCACCAAAAAGGAAACCTCTTGAAGTGAAATGGTCACTATGAGAAACGATGACTTGATCAGCCCTTGTCTTGACTGTTGATGAACAACTTAATACTTTATCCCTTTTAGTATTTTTTGTCCTACTTAATACTATTGGTTGAACTCTGTAATTAACACACAATTATTCTTAGGTGTTGAAAATTAACTGAAATGTGATCCCTGTTAAACATAAGAGTTGGAATAAGAGAGGGAAGAGATGTATAATTTGGGACATGCTCATTCGGACTGTCCACGAATGGTAGAGTTAGAAAGATGCCAGTGGATTCCAATTCGATCCCATCAAGGTGGCATGTACCAATGCCATCTCACTAGTCCAAGTGATCAGTTTCAGTTCACAATTGATCATAATGATAGGACTAAGAGTCAAAGGGATTACATAAGACCTGTGTTTGCAAATACTAACTGATAGAATAAAAAAGGGAGAGAATGATCCAACATGGGAAGCGGGATACACAGCAGACTCATAGAATGGCAGATGTCCTAAATAGCACTCTGGCCTCAGAATCAGCCCTTAAGGCATTCGGATATGGCTCAAGATCCCATGAGAGTATTTTAGGCATGGAAAGCCAAGACACTCTGGTAAAAAAAAAGAAAGGACCTAAATGAAAGATCTCTGCGAGTGAGATCCCAGTGGAAAGAATGGGCCATCAAAGAAGGAGGGGTCTTTCTCTGAAGGGAAGAGAGAACTTCCACTTTGTCTAAATAAGATCGGAGTCGGCGAACTCAAAAGGCTTCCTTAGCCTTGGCAACTCATGACAAGAGCCTAGGGAGATTACTGACGCCATAAACAAGAGTGTCAACAACAGGAGTCACTGTGTACTTACTCCTCATGTGGGATCTCTGTCCTTAATGTGTTGTCCAATGTGAATAAATGCTGTAACTAGTACTGAAACAGTATTTTACACTTTGTGTTTCTGTGTGGGTGCAAACTGTTGAAATCTTTACTTAATATATATTAAATTGATCTTCTGTATATAAAGATAATTGAGAATGAATCTTGATGCGAATGGAAGGAGAGAGGGAGCAGGAAAGGGGAGGGTTGCTGGTGGGAAGGAAGTTATGGGAGGGAAAAAGCCATTGTAATCCATTAATTGTACTTTGGTAATTTATATTTATTAAATAAAAGTTAAAATAAATTATTATTTGTCTCGGTGAACTCTTCTTTTTTCTTGAGTATATTAGAGATATATGTACTTTCTGTACAGAAATGTTGACTTATTTCCTTAGAAGTTTTCAGTTATTAATTCTTTGATTATATTTGATAGTCCTTTCCTTTATCCCTTCCTTCAGAAAATTCTGTTTTCTTAGTGTTGGATTTCTAGATTGTGTCCTGTCATTGCCTTAGGCATTCTTGATTATTTTACATTATCTATTCTTTTTGATTCCCAGCTGGATACTTTCAAATATTCTGTCTTCAATCTCACTGAATCTTCTGTTTTCAGCATGCTATTTCTGTTGAATTTATTAATGCAATTATTGTGTTCCTTATTCCTAGGATTTATATTTACTTACTTTTTACTATTTTTATTTCTTCATCAAAATTTCCATTTTGTTTGTGTATTTTTCCAAGTTTCAGTTAGTTTTCTTTCTGTATACTTTTGTAGCTCACTAAACTGTTTTAAAAGGACTTTTCTAAATTATTCATCAATTATTTTGCAGATTACTATATTTTAGGGTTCATTGTTGGATCTTTATTGATTTGTTTTGGAGGTATAATGATTTCCCTTTTCTTCTTAATTCCTAGACATTGATGAGACAGGCGCCTCTCATTGATGAGACAGGCGCCTCTCCTAGCCTTTTCAGTTATCCTTTGACAAGGGTATATCTTCACTGTTAAGTCTGCTTGGTGATTCTGAATGAATGAGCTGATAAAGGCCCAAGGCTGGCAGAGTTTCTGTCATTCTCTACCTGTCTGGCTTGCTGCTGTTGCTCAGATTGGATGGAGATGTCAGCTGGGCTCCACTGTCCAGTTAGACCACTGGCAGAGCTCTGCAATTAGGCCAAACTTGTGGCTGGGTGCTGAAATTTTTTTAATTTGGTTTTTATTTAAAATACAGAATTAGAGAGAGAAAAGGATGTGTACGTGCACACATACACACACAGAGAGAGCGAGAGAGAGAGAGAATCTTCTATCTGCTGGTTCACTCTCAAGTGGCAACGATGGCTAGGGCTGGACTAGGCCAAATCAGGAGCCAGGAGTTTCAACTGGGTCTCCCACATGGGTGGCAGGGCCATCTTCTACTGCTCTCCCAGGTGCATTAGCAAGGAGCTAGATCTGAAGTGCAGGAGCTGGAACATGAAAGAATACTCATGGATGCTGGCATCCCAGGCAGTGGCTTAATCTGCTATGCTACAATACTGGCCTCCAGGTGCTGCAGTTGCCACTGATAGGGTAAGATGCAGATCGCACTACACGGCCAAATGGTACAATTATTTGAGTTCTGAAATTGGGCAGACTCACAGGTTGTTGCCCAGGGCTAAGTTGAGTTACTTATAATGTTTGAGACCAATTACTAGGCATGATAAAAATATGTGGCTGAGGTTTGCCTCTTGCTTGGGAAGATTCTTGAGGTGAGCTTTTAATCTCATTGAGCTGCTGTTTGAACACTGCGGGAAGGAAAGTTCAGCCTCCATGCTTTATTGAGCAGCGCTGTGGTAGGTTTCCTCTTCCTGAGTGGAATCTTAAGGTGGACATTGAGGTTAACTCAAGTGACTATTTGAACACCAGGGCAGTTCAAATTCAGTACATGCATTTTGCTGAAACATTCTATGGTGTCCATTTCTGGGCAGGGCCTTGGAAAGGTACCTGATACTACTCATGGAAGTAGGCTACATTTTTTAAACTTTTATTTAATGAATATAAATTTCCAAAGTGCAGCTTATGGATTACAATGGCTTTTCCCCCCATAACTTCCCTCCAACCCGCAACCCTCCCCTTTCCTGCTCCCTCTCCCCTTCCATTCACATCAAGATACATTTTCAATTATCTTTATATACAGAAGATCAAGTTAGCATAAATCAAGTAAAGAATTCAACAGTTTGCACCCACACAGTAACACAAAGTGAAAAATACTGTTTGAGTACTAGTTATAGCATTAAATCACAATATACAGCACATTGAGGACAGAGATTCTACATGAGGAGTAAGTGCAGAGTGACTCCTGTTGTTGACTTAACAAATTGACATTATGGTGTCAGTAATCTCCCTAGGCTCTTGTCATGAGTTGCCAAGGCTATGGAAGCCTTTTGAGTTGGAAGTAGGCTATATAAGACGGGAGCTACATTGGACTTACCACAATACTTCTTAGAGAAATGGGTCTGGATTTGTATTTGGACTGTGTAACAGGTACTTCTAATTGCATGTATCTACAGTCCATACCACAGAACTACCACCAAATTCCACAGTTGGTTGCTATAAGTAGTGCCTCTTTGCTTTGATTCTATCTGCTTTCAAGAACCTAGCCATGCTGTTATCCACTGTGTGCCGTGAGGTAAGATCATAGTGCACTTCCTGAGAGGCATCTCAAAAATCTAAGTAACCTCAGTGCCTATCTCCACTTCGCTTATCCTGTTGTAGAAACCATTGGCTTATGGGCAACCCTCTCTATGTGGCATTATGCTAACTAAGGGCACAAGGAAAATCAATGTTTTCAGAAATAGATAGTTCTGCTTTCAAGGCCAATGCACTTTTTATTCAATTCAGTGGTACACGTTGATGTCTATAGAATATGCCATGTTTTAGGATTTTCAACATGGTATTTTCATTTGTGGATGGCTGCTATTAGAACTTTCTGTGAAGGAAGAAAAGACTAGTACCTTCTGTTCTGCTATCTTGATAACATAATCTCTCTGATTATTATTAACTACAATCAACGTGCTATACATATGTTTTCAGAACTTTTCTATTTTATAATTAAAAACTTTGACCCTTTGACTAACATCTCCTAATTTCCTACCTCTACCCCAGACACCAGATACCCTCTATCTGCTTCTATGAATGTTACTTTTTATATTAGGATAATACAGAATTTGTCATTCTGTGTCTTGCTAATTTCTTTCAGTATAATGTTGGTTAGGTTCATTCATGTTGTCACAAATCAGGCATTTTTTTTAAAAAAAATAAATTTTATGTAATTTTCCCTCCCTTTTTTATTTCTGGAATTACCATAAGGGAAAATTATCTCTCTTGATATTGTCCCATGAATGTTGGATTTTCTTCAGTCCTTTTCATTCTTTTCCTCTTTATTCTCATCTGACAGTATAATTTTATATGTCTATAAGCTCATAAATATTTTTTCTTTTCTTGATAAAGTTGTCCATTAGCACCCCATAAGATATATTTCTCCTCCCACTTATTGTATTCTTCAGCTCCAGGCTTTCTGTTTTGTTTTATATATGCTCATTGCCTCTTTCTCAAACTTCACATTTTGTTCATGTTTTTTTTTTTATTTGTGATTTTCTTGAGATGTCCATCTGTATTCTTTGTGCAGTTTTATGAATTTCTTTTAAACAGCTGCTTCAGGGCCAGCATTGTAATGTAGTGGGTGAAGCCACTGCCTGCGATGCTGGCATCCCATATGGGCACTGGTTCATGTCTTGACTTCCCCACTTGCATTCCAGCTCTCAACTAATGGCCTGGGAAAAGCAGCAGATGATGGCAAAGTTCTTGGGCCCCTGCCACCCACATGGGAGATGTGGCAGAAGCTCCCAGCTCCTAACTTTGTCCTAGCTTGGCCCTGGCCGTTTCAGCCACTTGTAGAGTGAACCAGCAGATGAAAGAGCTCTCTCTCTCTCTCTTCTCTCTTTCTCAGCTCTGACTTTCAAATACACAAATAAACATTTTAAAAAACTGACTACTCTGATTTCTCCCTTAGAAAATTTGTAAAGCTGTAGTTCTTTAAGGTCAGTTACTGGAATATCATTATGTCCCTATTATGGTGCTATGTTTCACTTTTCATGTTCCTTGAAGCCTCAAGTCACCATCTTTTCATTTGAGGAAGCAGCCAGAACTATGTCTAGTCTTTTATGACTGTCTTTGAGACTTAAAAACCTTCACCAGTCTGCATCTAATATATGTGGCACTCTTGAACCTCTTCTATGGATGCTCCTGATTCACACCTCTTATTCTCCCTTGAGGAGATTACTTAAGGCTGTATACCTTTCCTCAATCCTGTAAAAACAGACCAGGTGCAGAGAGCCTTCTGTTTGTTTTCTCTGGGGTGATAACTTCAAATGATCACGGTTTTATGCCTTCTCCCAGTCCCACAGAATTGAGCTGGCTTGTCGAATATACTCATAAGTCATTTGCCAATGCTCACATTTACCGTGCCAAGGACATGCAAGAAAGTGTATATATGGAGCCACTCAGACAAATGGGGATAACGAGTTATGCTGAGTAGGTTACCCTTGTGCCAGTTGGATGTGGGCTATGCAGGCCTAGTATTCAAAATAGCTCGTGAAGAGCTTCCTGATGGTATTTGCAAGTAGTTTATTCAGGTTAGCCTGGCTTTCCTGCTCCAAACCTCTTCCAAACAGTCAGCACTGCTGATAAAACTTCCCTCCCGGACTCCTAAACTTTTGTAAATGCATTCTGGTCCATGGATAATGTTCAAAATGAATATTTCTGCATGTATATGATGGTACAACACTCCTGTTTTACCACTTGATCACTTCACAACCTAACTATCTTTAAATAAAATTCTGCAAAACACAATCTACTTTATAGTAATAGCAGACATATTAGTGTTTGCCTGGGGTCTTAGGAATGAACTGAAGGAATAAAATTCAAAGTGACAGTGTAAACTTAAGAGAGAGTGATATATTTAATATCTTGTTTGAGATGATTTAATAGGTAGGTAGATAGATAGATAAATCATAGATATATCTTTAACTCAAAATTCACCAAATTATAAACCTTACACATGTGGAGCTTATTTCATACTAATTAAATCTCAATAAATTTATTTTAAAAAGAGAGAACAATAGTAATTACCTTCTTAAATGGATAATTTTATGGGCTGAATCTTGTACCATCAAAATCCATAGGTTAAATCCCTAACCCAGTACCTCAAATGTGACTGAATTTGGAGATAGGTCCTTTACAGAGTTGATTAAGCTAAGTGATGTTATGGAAGGTCCTAAGCTGATTTGATTGAAGTCTTCATACAAAGGGGAAATTTGAGCACATTATGATATACCAGGAGGCACACTCACAGAAACATGACCGTGTGAGGACAAAGCAAGATGGTGGGTATTTGCTAACCAAGAAAAGTAAACAAAGCTATGGACACACTGATTTTGGACTTCTATCTTCCGTATCTTTTAGAAAATATGTTTCTGTATGTGAGTCATTCAATCAGTGCTATTTTGATGGCAGTCCCAACAATATTATAATTCAGAGATTTTACTGTGTAAGTCTTAACCCAGACTAATTGAAATAGAATCTATGCCCCCCTAAGATGATCTAACGTCCAGGGAATGTGAAGCACCATTGCTGTCTGTGAATGATTTTTAGATCACTCAATATGATTCATGTGCAGCACTCTAACTGCTTATATCAACTCTATAATACTCTTGTGAATCTTAACTATTAATGTCCAGAACAATTGTCTGCATTTTATGGGGACTTCAGCACTTGTATTATAAATTTTCCAGCTGTTGAACATTCAGTGGAGGCATAAAAAATGACAAGTTTGTATGTCCAAGAAGCTCAAAATCTACTGGGAGAGAAAAATATTTGTGATTTGACACAGTAAATGCTATACTAGAGAAAAGATTGAAGATGAGCCTCCAACACAGTCAGGGAGTATTTCATGTTAGACTTCTCAGAGGACAAGCTAAATATCTTGAAAGAAGTATTAAAGAAGTGTTTTAGGAGGGTAAAACATTATGGTAACATGTGAAGAAGTATGAAGAGGGGCAGGAACAAGGGGTGTGTGTGTGTGTGTGTGTGTAATATAAAGTAATTCAAGTTATTGGAGTTTTCAGTGTAAAAGAAAATTCTTAGTGTGATTCTGAAGTGGTAGATTGTGAATGTTTGTGTATGCCAGTGTAACAAGTATAGATTTTATTCTGGAAATTACTGAAAAGGCACTGGAAGGTATGTTTATGATTGGATTACCTGTATCCCTCAGTCTGTGGTTTAAAGAACGGATTCATGAAGAGGAAAGTTGGAAATGGGAATCAAGTTAAGAAGTTGTTGCAGAAGTCCAACCAACAATTGGCATTGGCATAAATGAAGCAGTGACTGTGATATAGAAAAATGAGAAAAAATTTAGTGATAATACAAAGCTGAAGTCAACAAGACATTGGCAATAAATTTAATGCAATGGATAACAACAAATGACCCATTCCAAATGGTAGGCTCCCAGGTCTTGATCTATTCTATTCTCACCATCTTCACTTAACCTCCATTCAAACTAATCATGAACAGAGATATATTTTGAAACTTGAAGTCTCCCAGCATCCTAAATTTTATTTATTTATTTATTTATTTATTTGGCAGGTAGAGTTATAGACAATGAGAGAGAGAGAGACAGAAAGAAAGGTCTTCCTTCTGGGTTCACTCCCCAAGTGGCTGCTGTGGCTGGAGTTGCACTGATCCAAAGCCAGGAGCCAGGTGCTTCTTCCTGGTCTCCCATGTGGGTGCATGGGCCGTTCTCCACTACTCTCCCAGGCCACAGCAGAGAGCTGGACTGGAAGAGGAACAACCGGGACTAGAACCCGGTGCCCATAATGGGATGCTGGCAACGCAGGTGGAGGATTAACCAAGCGGGCCACGGCACCAGCCGGATCCTAAATTTTAAACATCAAAATTTCATTCGTTGATGATATACTGCTCCCCATCTATATCCTCTTGAACCAAACCCACTGCCTCTCATCATTTAAACCTCTGGTCCCTTCAACCCTGTATACTCATGCAGTCTATGTTCCAACCTGTTTTTTGTTGCTGTAACAAAATACCTAAGATTGGGCAATATATAATGATAGAAACTGATAGAAACTTATTTTTGCACAGTTCTGAAAGTGATAAAGTCAAAGATAAAATGTCAGGATCTAGTGAGGGTCTTCTTCTTGTATCACCATGTTGTGGAAGGGCAAAGAGCACTGAATTTACTCTTTCATAACAAAATTAACCCTACCCACAAAGACAGAGCCCACATAATATTATCATTTACTAAAAGTACATCCGTTAATACTACTGCAATGGCAATCATATTTCAACATAAATTTTGGATGAGACATTCAAATCATAGCAGTTTACTAGGCATCTCTTGGACTCATATCTTTTTCTACCTTCCCTGAATATAAGGATCTTCAAATTGAAATATGCACTCACTCATGCAATCACTCACTCAAAAGTGCCATAATTAACCTTCCTCCCCTGACTGTCTAAAGTGTTTATTTATATTGCCAATTTCCAAAATTGAATAAACTCAGTTAAATGGTTTTTATGACCTTTATCATCAATTGCTTCATACTGAAAAGAAATTCACATGAACATGAAGATTGACTCTACCACGAAATTCCTAGTACACTATCCCAGCAGAGTGCTGAGTGAAATGACACAAATACCTTGCTAAGTTATGTACACTCCACTTCATTCCCCACAATAGTCGTGCAGCTCACTTCCTCTTCTCAGTGATGTTGTATGTATCTTTTCCTCTTCTCATATTACATTGCTGAGAATACCAAGACCACCAGAAATGAGTCTCCCAACTTTCCTAATCTGAAACGCTGGTAGAATATTTGCAGAAATTCTTTGAGTCATCATGTTCCAACATTTTCTTTTTCTATGTCTGAAGTGAATTTTGCTTCTTTTATGAAAGTTTTATATTCCACCAGTGACTCAGATTCCACTTGTATCTTCTTTAGATTCATATCTCTTATATGGACATGAATCGTCTGGGATATTGCCAAATGAAAATTCTTATTCCAAAGGTAGAACATGGGTTTGAAATGCTTGGTTTCTATTGAATTACTGAATGAGATGAGAATGCTGTTAGTCCTCAGAGCACAATTCGAATAGGAAGGCTTTCTGAGATCTTGCTACATCAATTAGCCCTCTCCTTTCTCACATACATTTTAAGTTTCCTTTTCTGTCTCATTGACGCTTCCTTCTAAATATTCTAATATTGTCCTATCTCTCTTCTTCATTTGAAAATTATTTTCAAAATATAGCCTACATATTATTCAAAGGAAAAAATTCAAATGACCAACAGACATACAAAAAATGCTCTGGATCAGTAGCCACCAGGCAAATACAAACTACAGTGAGATATCACCTCACTCCAGTTAGAATGACTATCATCCAAAAATAAAAAAAAAAAGAAGAAGAAAAACAAATGCTGGTGAGATTGCATGAAAGAACAGACCCTAGTACTCTGTTAGTAGGAATTCAAATTAGTATAACTTCTATGGAGAATAATACTGAAATTCCTCAGAAAACTAAGAATAGTTCTACAATACGATCCAGCTACCCCACTACTTGGAGTATGTTCAAAGGAAATTAAATCACCACTTGAAAGAGATACCTGCCCTCCCATGTCTACAGCGGCTCAGCTCGCAATAGAAAAGATATGGAAACAGTATAGATGTCCATCAACTGATGATTAGATAAAGAAAATGTAGTATGCATACATGATGTACTATTACTCAGCTATAAAAAAGAGTGAAATCATGGCATTTGCAACAAAATGGATGGAAGTGGAGATCATTACACTAAGTGCAATAAGCAGACTCAGGAAGATAAATATCACTTTTTTATTTGTAGACGTTAATATACAGAGTATAAAAACTGTGTGGATAGCATATCATTTGGCGCATAGTTATAAATACTGCTTTACTAAATTGTCAAGGTCAGTGCTGTGGCATAGTGGGTAAAGCCTTAGGCTGCAGTGGTAGCATCCCATATGGGTACCAATTCAATTCCTGGCTGCTCCACTTCCAATCCAGCTCTCTGCTATGGCCTGGGAAAGTAGTGAAAGATGACCCAAGTCCTTGGGCCTCTGCACCCACATGGGAGACCTGGAAGAAGCTCCTGGCTCCTGGCTTCGGATCGGCACAGCTCTGGCTGTTGCAGCCAGTTGGGGAGTGAAATAGCTAAAGGAAGATCACTCTCTGTGTCTCTCCTCTTTCTGTAACACTGCTTTTCAAATAAATAAATAAATCTTTAAAAAAGTAAATAAATTATCATGAATCCCTCACTCTATGATTTTAAAAAATAGTATGTATTTGTATGTATATAATGTCTACATATGAAGGAAATTGGCAAAAACATTAAAAATTAGCTTTGCAGATCAGTAATCTGAATTTACTAAGCAGCAAACCAAAAGAAGAGGATACTTTCAATAGTTGAAAAACACTAAGTCCTCCAGAATGTCCTTTTCATTTTGTAATGAAGAAACAATAACCTTAGGCTTCTAAATCTTTGAGAAGGCAATCACAATTTCCATATTAAAATACTTAGGAAGCCAAATAAATAATCAGTACAAGGTAAAAATAGAATTGAAGGAGATTATTTTTACCAATGTTTCAATTGGACTATAATAATGTCAATTGTATTGTCACTGAGCATGGCCTGTAACAGCTCATTGGTGACTATAAATATCAGCCGCAGCATCTGTCATACTCAAACAACACAGTGTCAACTTTTGAATTGCTAAGTTACTTTTTTATTCGCTTAAGTTGTTTTTATTGATAAAATCTCTTTCTTAACTCTTTACAAAAGATTTATTTATTTATTTATTTATTTATTTGAAAGGCTGAGTTACAGAGAGGCCAAGGCAGAGAGAAAGATAAAGTGAGAGAGAGAAAGTCTTGCATCTGCTGTTTCACTCTCAAAATGGCCACAATGGCTGGAGCTGGACCAATCCAAAGCCAGGAGCCAGGAGCTTCTTCTGGGTCTCTGACATGCTTGCAGGGGCCCAAGGACTTGGGCCATCCTCTACTGCTTTCCCAGGGCATAGCAGAGAGCTGGATCGGCAGTGGAGCAGACGGGACTCAAACCAGCGCCCATATAGGATGCCAGTACTGCAGGCAGCGGCTTTACCTGCTACGCCATAGCGCCAGCCCCTTTCTCTACTTTTTAATATCACTAACTTAGTAGCAGGATTTGAAGGAAGAAGTTCACATATCATACAAGTAATCCAAGAAATAGTACCATATTTTTCTGTCATAGGCCATGGTCTTTCACTTCATGCACTCACTCTGGGCAATCTTACAATACTCTCATGCGTTTGATTAACACATATACCTAAGATTCCCAACTCCATATTTCTTCCTCAAATCTTTTCCCTCATATGCATGTCTGTTTTCCAACTGTTTCCTATCCATGTCTATCAACCACTCATATGCACCAAAATCTTTATAGAAATAAAATGAACTCATCATCTTCTTCTTTCACCTTACAAAAACAAAATTAAAAAAGCAACTCAAATGATATAACTGTTTATCTGAAAAAATTTTTTGATTGACACAATGTATGAAAAGAGGAAATATCAATAATGATCTTCAGATTTCTTGCTTTTATGCAGGAAAACTATTTGGCCTCAAAAAAGAGAGTGAGCAATAATTGTATCCATGTATTAGACATCAAATGTTTCAACCACTACAGTCCCTTGACTTAAATAAATATTTTTCTGCCACTGATTATCATCATCTGATCTCAGACTGTTGCAAGTTTTTCTCTGCTGCATCCATCTCTCCATCTCTCCTTATATAAATGCATATATTTCCTGGTCATCGGCACAATGCATCTGCATCTCCTGGGTTTCTGGAAAAACAATGTTTTCTTACACATGTTCTCCACAACTATTAAATTTACTATTATGGAAATCGCACACTGCGGCTGGCGCTGTGGTGCAGAAGGTTAAGCAGCCACATGCAGTGCCAGTATCCCATATGGGCGCCAGTTCAAGTCCTGGCTTCTCCACTTCCAATCCAGCTCCCTGCTAATGCACCTGGGAAAGCAGCAAAGGCCTCCTGGCTTTGTACTTCCCCAGCTCCGATCATTGCAGTCATCTGGAGAGTGAACCAGTGGATGGAAGAGATCTCCCACTCCTTCTCTCTCTGTATTTCTGCCTTTCAAGTAAATAAATAAATCTTTTAAAAAAAGAATCACACGCATACATACAGAAATTCACCAAATGTATGCACTTGCAAAATGCCATTTTGTAATATAACTCCTAATGAAACAAGGAAATATACAAAGTATATACTTGACCAACACAGGGTGCCAAATGGCTCTCCTTCTAAGATACTCATACAATCTATGTCTATTAAAATCTTTAATATCATTTCCTAAGACTTTTTAATGTCAAGCAATAGTAAGAAGTTGAGTGCAGGTAGAGTATGGATAGTGAGAGATAAATTAGCATAAACTGATAAATTAGCATAAAAGCACAATGGAGAAAGGCATTTGGCATAGCAGATAAGACAACCCTTGGAGCATCTGGATTCCATATTGCAGAGCGTGGGTTTGAGTCCTGGCTCTACCCCTTATTCCAGCTTCCTGCTCATGCACACTCTGGAAGAAAGAAATGGTTCATGTAGCTGTGTCCCATATGGGAGAACTGGTTTGCATTCTCCGCTTCTGGATTCTGCCTGGCAAAACCCTGGGTGCTATTGACATTTGTTGAAGTGAACGAGTTAAAGCTTTCTCTCTCTCCCCCATCCCTCTCCCTTTCTTTCCAAATAAGTAAAATTAAAAAAAAAAAATTAAAGGTGAAGTGATGTAAAAAAAAAAACAGACTAGAGTCAGATTGTGAAAAGTTTTGTTGGCAAGCTAAGGAGTTGGGATTTTAGCCTGTTGGAAACAGAAGAGAATGGAGGGATCCAAGAATGTTTGTAAAGGAATAAGAGAGTTCAATGACTGTATCCATTTCCTCATTGTTTTGAATCTAACATCTAGTACAATGTCTGGCATACTGCAGATTCTCATAAATGCCTGTGCAGTGGATGAATAGAGAGTGAGACCAAGTAGTGGAGAAGGGATGCAAAGGAGATGATGGTGGATAAAATCAAAATATATGAGGGCTTTAGCCCTGGGTAAAAGGAGGCCCATTTCTTTTCACACAAAAAAAGGCAGAGGGAGACATTAAAATGTATAGATATAATTTAAGGCTGAGATAAAGTTAGCAGTCATATTTTCAGTAGAACAGTATACAAATTTGCCAACAACTGGAAAATATCCAAGGAAATTTATTGCCACTAAAATTTGATAGAATCTGTTCTTAGAGGGTCCCTAAATCTTATCAAACTTTATTACTAATAAATGAAGTCAAAATGAGACATATTCTTTTCAATTTTAGTGCAGCAAAATACACATAACATCAAATTTGCCAATCCTAATCCTTTTCAAATGTACAATTCAGTGATATCAAGTACATATACATTATTGTGCAACTCCAGAACTTTTATAACATTCTGAACTCAATTTCTAGGTCTACTAAGCAATATCTTCCCAACTCCCTCCCCATAACACCTGTTACCCACTATTCTATATCTATGAATTTAACTATTTTAGGTGCCTCATTTAAGAGGAATAATATACTATTTGTCTGTTTCAATTCATTTGGCATAACATTTGAAAACTTCACCCATGTTGTGGCATGTGTCAGAATTTCATTCATTTATTTAAAATATATTTTTAACATGAGAGACAGAAAAAGACAAAGAGGCAGGTACACAGACAGTAAGGAGAGTTCCCATCTGTTGGGTTACTCCACAAGTGCCCAAAGTATTAGGACTGTATGGCTTGAGCCGGGAGTCAGGAACTCAATCCAGATCTCCCATGTGAGCAAAAGGGATTCTATTACTTGAGTTATCAACTGCTGCCTCCAAGGGTCTGTGTTAGCAGAAAGCAGGAATCTGGGATAGGAGCCAGGAATCATACCCAGGCACTCTGTTATAGGACATGGACATTCCAACTGACAGCTTAACTTCTAAGACTAAATGCTTGCTCCTAAAAACTATTTTATCTCAGTAAGTCTGGCTACTCCTGTTTTCTTTTGTGTTCCATTTGCATGGAATATATTATTCATTTTCATTCTTTATGTGTTCTTAGAAGTGAAGTCAATTCTTTGTAAATGGAAAACAATTGAGTCTCATTTTTTTAATCCATTCAGTTTGTTTATTTAAAAAACTGAGAGATAACCAGCCAGTCACACACACACACACACACATGCACACACAGTCCACAGAGTCTCCATTTGCTAGTTCAAATCCCAAATACTTATGACAGTGCTGGACTAGGTTGAAGGCAGGAACCAGGAACTCCACCCAGAGCTCTCATTTGAGTAGCAAAAATTCAATAATTGAGTCATCAACTGCTGCCTCCCAGGGTGTGTATTCTCAGGAAGCTGGAATATCAGAAGTAGAGACAGGGCTCAGACCAGGCACTCCAACATGAGTTGTGATAATCAGAGCTGTGGCTCAATCACTGTGACAAATACCTGTCCTCTCCTTCTAGAGATTCTAAAACATTTGCTTGTTTTCTTTGAGTCCATGAACATTTCAGCCACTTCATCACTAAGTTATGCCCTAACTTGAACTTTGCCACAAGATCTAGTCTGCTTCCAGTGTGATGTCACTGTCTCAGTGATGCACTGCACTTAGATTTTCCCCAAATCCCCCAGTTGTCCTTCCACTCAGAAATAACCAGGAAAATTGTCTAGGAAGTATTTCTCCCAGGGCTGAGGGAGGTCAAGATGCTACAGTGCCAAATCACATCCAGAGTCCATGACCTACTCAGATTATCACAGAATGAGTGGGACCACAGGTCAAACTACTATGGTCTGTCTGGTGCTGGGATGGACTCACAGCATGCGGCTGCTGCAACTACCCATAAGTGATGCTGACTGGGATATAAGTCCAATCAAATGGGATTAAGAACTCTATTTGTCACTGAACAGGTCCAGAAACTACATACAAGTACTGGCCTGGGAACAGTGATCATGAAAATACATCATTGTTAAGTTCCAAGAAACAGTCCTGTGATTATGGTCTTCCTGCCCAAGGATGGAGGAAGGTTGCTAAAGGTAGCCCTTTGGTCTTAGGCTGGCACTAAGCTGAGTCACACCTGGGTCTCATATTCACTAAACGCTGTACAATCTTGGAGGTGTATGCCAGGCTAATATGAGGCAGGTGGTGATACATCCCAAAATGAGTCCATCCTATCAGGATGTAGCTCTCTATCTGATGCTGAGACAAGCCTATTAGACATTAACAGTGACCAGTTTAGGGAAAGACACTGCTTTGATCTGCCCAGTGTTGGATTTTACCAGGCCAACATACAGTCCCAAGGCACAGTCTTGTGGGTCCTTACTATCTGTCCAAGATTTGGAGGTGGGATGATTAAGGCAGCCCCTTGGAGACTCACACTGTCACTATTGCTGGGTTGTACCTGGGTCTCAAAGTTGCCAACCTCTGTGCCATAGCATGGGTGCATGCCAGGCTGATGTAACGGCAGCAATGGCTCGCGCTGAAGTGATTCCTTCCTACTGGGGTGAAGGTCTATGACACTGAGGAAATTTTTGAGATTCTGTCTGCCAGCAGTGCCCTGAGGGCGGTGACCTTTGGGTTTTATCAAGTGCTAGGTCACACAACAGAAGCCTGGTTCTGAGCTCCATTGTAAGCTCATAAGTTCTGTTTGCTGCACTATTTCCCACGTCCTGGAATCTTGCTCTGCTATCTGTTGGATGTTGACGGGCTGGGCTGGCGCCGTGGCTCACTAAGCTAATCCTCCATCTTGCGGCGCCGGCACACCGGGTTCTTGTCCCGGTCGGGGCGCCGGATTCTGTCCCGGTTGCCCCTCTTCCAGGCCAGCTCTCTGCTGTGGCCAGGGAGTGCAGTGGAGGATGGCCCAAGTGCTTGGGCCCTGCACCCCATGGGAGACCAGGAGAAGCACCTGGCTCCTGCCATCGGATCAGCGCGGTGCGCCGGCTGCAACGGCGGCCATTGGAGGGTGAACCAACGGCAAAGGAAGACCTTTCTCTCTGTCTCTCTCTCTTGCTGTCCACTCTGCCTGTCAAAAAAAAAAAAAAAAAAAAAAAAAAAAGAAAAGGATGTTGATGGGCTGGCTGCCTAATGAGGGCTCCAAAATCTCAACCAAACAGGCCTAAGTGTCAAGGACCATGGGGTGTTGTTAGGCCCTGATTTTTGTCATGGAAAGCCTGGTACCGGATTTCAAGTATAATATCTGGACTTGATTTATTCTCCCTCTCCCAAGTGAGAAGCGCAGTGTCATGTCTTTCTCCACCTTCTGATCCTTGGAATTGGGGGAAGGGTGACACAGGCAATTCTTTTCTGTTTTCTTTAAGGTGCTTTTCTTATTGCCTTACTACAAGCAGGCACTCTGGATTCTCACCTGGCTTCCATAGCTCTTGTCAAAGTTGGTGCATGAATAGCTGCTCACGTTGATATCTACATGACCTTACTCAGCTATGCTCTTTCTCTGCGTCCTCTCCCAGCTCTTTATTTTCTGTGGAAGACTTTGTTTCTTTCATTTATGGAGGACAGCTTTGCTGCATGGTATTCTAGGAAAGAAAGTTTTCTTTTTTTCTTTCAGCACTTTGAATTTATCAATCCATTCTCTCCAGGCCTTCAAGTTTTCTGTTAAAAATATTCACTAAAAGCTTAATGAAGGTTCCCTTATATATAACTTGACCCTTTTCTCTTGCCGCTTTTAAAATTCCTTCTTTGGCTCTTGACAGTTTGAGTATAATGTCTTGGAGAGAATATTTTTCAGTTGAATTTATTTGAGAACTTTAGAACTTCATGGGTCTGTATCACCATATTTCTCCAAAAACCTGGGATGTTTTCAGCAATGATTTTATTTAAAATGCTTTCTATTCCTTTCTCTGACTCTTCTTGAACTCCCATAACGGAGTGTGTTTGTATAATGGTGTCTCAACTAAATCCTGTATGCTGTCTTCACTCCTTTCAATTCATTTTGCTCTTTCTGCTCTGACTGAGTCATTTCAAATTCTTTGATTCCTTTTTCTGCTTAATTTATTCTGGCTCTCAATTACATGTTTCACTGGTTGAATTCTTCAGCCACAATATTTCTTTTTGGTTCGTTTTTGCATCTGTGAGTATCTTGTTAAATTTTTCATTCAGGTCAAGATTTGTTTTTCCGGCTTCATTAAAGTGTCTATTTTTATTCTCGTGTATCTTGCTGAATTTCTCATGATAATTACTTTTATTTCCTATGTTTAGCTCTTTGATCCTTCTGATGCTAACTTTTGTATATGATATAACAGGTTTATTCTTTTTTTGGAACTGCATGTAGATTTTAATATTTTTAACCTAGAAACCTTTTATTTAAGGTATACAAACTTCATGAATTTCATATACATAAATTTAGGAACACAGTGATTCTTCCTAACCTACCCTCCCACCTGCACTCTCACCCTTCTTCTTCCTCCCTCTCCTATTTCCATTTTTATTTTTACAAAGATCTATTTTCAGTTAAATCTATACTCATAAAATGAAATCTACACTAAGTAAAGCAAGTTTATTCTTTTTGCATGTGCATATTCTGCATCTCAAACACCATTTGTTGAAGAAATTGTTTTTTCCTTATTGAATGGTATTACCAATCTTGACAAAATTATTTGACTATATATGAGAACTTATGTCTTGTTTTGTCTGTTCTAATCCCTTGGTGTTCTTTATGCCAGTATTTCACTTATTTGAATATAGTAACTTTGTATTAAATTTTCAAATCAGAAATTGTGAGACTCACAACTTTATTTTTTCCAAGATTGGTTTAGTTATTCAGAATTTCCTGAGTTTCTGTCTGAATTTTAGGATGGATTTTCCTATTTCTGTAAAATTGACACTGATTTTTTAAAGGGATTGCAATGAATATGTAGATTACTTTATGTAGTATATACATCATAACAATATTAAGTCTTCCAACTCACAAACACAGGATGCCATTCTATTTATTATTTGTTCATTTCTTTGCCAAGTTGTATAATTTTCATTGTTCAAAACTTTTTTTATTCCTAAGTATTTTATTTTTTGAATTGTTTTCCAAATTTACTCTACAAATTACTCATTATTGGGGCTGGTGCTGTGGCGCAGCATGTTAAAGCCCTAGCCTGCAGTGCTGGCATCCCATATGGGCAATGGTTCGAGTCCCGGCTGATCCACTTCTGATCCAGCTCTCTGCTATGGCTTGGGAAAGCAGCAGAAGATGGCCCAAGTCCTTGGGCCCCTGCACCCATGTAGGAAACCCAGAAGACGTTCCTGGCTCCTGGCTTCAGATCAGCTCAGCTCTGGTCATTGTGGTCATCTGGGGAGTGAACCACCGGATGGGAGACTCCCCCCCTCACCTCCCTGGCTTTACCTCTTTCTGTAACTCTCTCTTCCAAATAATTAAAATAAATCTTTAAAAAAATTATTCGTGGGGCCGGCGCTGTGGCATAGTGCATAAAGCCACTGCCTGCAATGCTGGCATCCCATATGGGTGCCAATTTGAGTCCCAACTGCTCCATTTCTGATCCAGCTCTCTGTTGTGGCTTGGGATAACAGTAGAAGATGGTCCAAGTCCTTGGGCCCCTGCACCCGCATGGGAGACCCAGAAGAAGCTCCTGGCTCCTGGCTCCTGGCTCCTGGCTCCTGGTTTTGGATTGGCACAGCTCCGGCCATTGCAGCCAATTGGGGAGTGAACCAGCAGATGGAAGACCTCTCTCTCTCTCTCTCTGCCTCTCCTCTGTTTGTGTAACTCTGACTTTCAAATAAATAAATAAATCTTTAAAAAAATTACTCGTTTTTAATACTGATGCTCCTTGACATACAGTGGGTTACATCTTGATGAACCCATTCTGACATGAAAATATTGCCCATCAAAAATGCATTTAACACACCTAAACTTCAAAGCTTAGCAACATAATACACTGTAGAGCACCAGTTATTTGCTCAGATGATCAAGGGACTGACTGGAAGTGGCAGCTCGCTGCTGATGCCCAGCATTACAAGAGAGTATTATTATAGCGTCTCACTAAACCAATAAAGTATTGAAATTCAAACTTCAAAATACAGTTTCTAATAAATGTATATCAATTTTGCACCATCCTAACATTTTTAAGAATTGTACTTTGAACCATCTTAACTCAAAGATTGTAATCAGAAATGCAACAGATTTTTGTGTTGATTTTGTACCCTGTACCTTTGCTTAATTTGTTTTGTGATTCAGTCACATTTGTGGAATTTTTTTCAAATATGCATCCTTGTCTTCTTCCTGATGTTAGAGGTAAATATTAATGTTCTCCACTATTAGGCATTGTTAACTATGAGTTTTTCTTTATATGGGCTTTATTATGTTGAGGAAGTTGAGTTCTGCTATGTACTGAATTGTGTCACTTCAAAATTCATATGTTAATTCTCTAATGCCCAAAGTGTATGGAGATGAGGCCATAAGCAAAGTAATTAAGGTTAAGTGGTTTATAAGGGTGGATCTCTAATCTTCTGGGACTTGTGTCCTTATAAGCAGAAAAACAGAAACCATAGAACTCTCTCTACAAACACCAACAGGAATTTTCGTGTGCAGAAACAGCAAGTAGGTGGCTTTTTCCAAGGCAAGAAGACAGACTCCACTAGCAACTAATGTTTATGGCACCTTGATCTTGGATTTCTGACCTCCAGAACTGTGGGAAAATACATCTGTGTTGTTTAAGTGACCCACCCTAGAATTTTGTTATTGAAAAATTACAGACTAATACACTTTCCACTCCTACTTCACTAAATGTTTCTTATCAGGAAAAGGTGTTGAGTTTTATTAAGTACTTTCTTGCTTCAATTGCATACATGATGAGCTTTACAGGATTTTAGTCTTTAATTTCATCAAGACAACTTTTCTGGCATAATAAACGGTAAATCCTGGAGAATGCTATATGTGCACTTAAGAAAAATATGTATTCTTTTGTTGTTTAGTGGAGTGTACTGTATATGTCTTTTAAGTCTAATTTGTTTTTAGTGCTATTACATTTCTTTACTCATATTTTCTTATTAATCTTTTGTCTCATTGTTGAACTCATTATTGAAATTAGGGTATTAAAATCTGCAATCACTGTAAATCTGTTCATTTATCACATCAGTCATGTCAATATGTGCTTTCTATATTTTGGGGTTTTCATAATTGGTGCATATCTGCTTCCACTGACACATCCTCTTGGAAAAATAGCTTTTATTACTATATAATGCTCTTGGGCCTGGCACTGTGGCATAATAGGTTAAGCCTCCACCTGCAGCGCTACATCCCATATGGGTGCCAGTTCATTTTCCAGCTGCTGCTCTTCTGATCCAGCTCTTTGCTTGTGGCTTGGGAAAACAGTGAAAGATAGCCCAAGTGCTTGGTCCCCTGTACCAGTATGGGAAACCTGGAAGAAGCTCCTGGCTCCTGGCTTCGGATTGGCTCAGCTCTGGCTGTTGCAGCCATTTGGGGCATGAACCAGTGGATGGAAGACCTTTCTCTATGTCTCTAGCTCCCTCTATCTGTAACTCTACCTCTCAAATAAATAAATTATATATATATATATAAATACTCCTAATTTCTTGTAGCATGTTTTTACTTATTCTCTTTTCTTTTTTTAGCGTTTATTTAATAAATATAAATTTCCAAAGTAAAACTTTTGTATTATAGCAGCGTTTTCCCCCCATAACCACCCTCTCACCCGCAACCATCACATCTTCTGCTCCCTCTCCCATCCCATTCTTCAACAAGATTCATTTTCAATTTCTTTATATACAGAAGATCAATTTAGTATATACCAAGTAAAGATTCCAACAGTTTGCACCCACACAGACAAAGTATAAAGTACTGTTTCAGTACTAGTTATACCATTAATTCACATTGGACAACACATTAAGGGCAGAGATCCTGCACAGGGAGCAAGTGCACAGTGACTCCTGTTGTTGATCTAACAATTGATACTCTTATTTATGACATCAGTAACCACCCGAGGCTCTTGTCATGAGCTGCCAAGGCTATGAAAGCCTCTTGAGTTCGCCAACTCCGATCTTGTTTAGACAAGGCCATAGTCAATGTGGAAGTTTTCTCCTCCCTTCAGAAAAAGGTACCTCCTCCTTTGATGGCCCATTCTTTCTACCGGGATCTCACAGAAATCTTTCATTTAGGTTTTTTTTTTTTTTTCCCCAGCCCCCCCAGAGTGTCTTGGCTTTCCATGCCTGAAATACTCTCATGGGCTTTTTAGCCAGATTCGAATGCCTTAAGGGCTGATTCTTAGTCTCTTTTCTTTACTGTTTTCATATAATAGCATTTACCTTCATTTCACTTTCAATCTAGTTGTGTACTTACATCTTAAGTGAGTGTTTTATAGCCAGTATATAAATAGATGCCTTTTTAAAAGATTTTTTTAAAAAATACCTTCTACCAATATGCATTTTATTAGCAAGTTTAAACCATTCACAATGAATATAATTAATTCTAGGAAAGGACTTGTTTTCGATATTTTGCTATTTGTTATAGATATGTTTGTAGTTTTTTCACCCACCATTTCCTTCATTACTGCCTTTCTATTTTGCTGATATTTGGCCATTTGTTATAAGATTTACTTTGTTGTCATTTCTTAAACCTTTGTGGAGCTATGACTGACAAACAAAATGTGTATATGTAAGGTATAACTGATATTTTGATATACTTACATTGTGAAATGATAACCACAACCAAGCTAACAGATTAATCACATTATATAGTTACACTTTATAAGATCACATCATATTCAAACAAAAATGGATTTGCTTCTTGTTTTTAAATTTAGATTATTGTTATTTCTTTCTCTTGCTTGATTTCTCTGGCCAGAACTATCAGAGCTATGTGGAATAGAAGTAGAAAGAATCAGAATCTTTATTTTGTTTCTATTCTTAAAGACTTTCTATCTTTTCATCATTGTGTGGACTTGTCATATTTAGCCTTTATTATAGTTACATTTCTTTTATACCTAATTTGTTGAGAGTTCTTATTGTGGAAAGATAACAGATTTTGTCAAATGCTTTTTCTGCATCTGTTGTGATTATCATAGTGGTTTTGTCTGCCATTCTGTCAATATGGTTTATCACATTTATTGATTGTATAGGTTGAAACATATTCACATCCCAAGGGAACATCTCACATAGTCACAGACTATGACCCTTTTTGTGCCATTGAATTCTTTCTACTAGTATTTTGTTGAAGAATTTTGTATATTGGTCTAAAATTTCCTTTTCCTGTATTGAGCCATACCACTTTCCTTTACTGAGCTCAGAATTATGCAAAACAGAGAGCAGTCTTCCTGGCAGATCAGACATATTAGAACTTTGGCAATGAATTCTTCTGTTACTAGGATGCAGCAATGATAGCTCAAGTAATTGAATTCCTGCCACCTATGCTAGAGATCTGGATTGAGTTTTTTTCCCACCCCTTCTTTCAGCCCAGTCCAACCCTGGCTAGTGCAGGAATTAGGCAAAAGAAGCAGTGGATGAGTGTTCTCTTTCTTTCTCTCTCACTCTCTCTCTCATATATATATATATGGACACAAACATATATACATATATATGCATATACACACATATATGAATACACACACATACAACAATGAGATCTGATGCATTCTCTCAGGTTCAAGACAGCAAATTTGCAACTGGGCTGGTAATTTCTCTACATCAGATCCATGATGTGCTGGTGAGGGATGGAGCAAGGGAAAATTAAAATTCTTTGAAATTTTCCACTGTTTTGAATGTGGCTGTATATTCACTGAGCATACACTTAATTGCTATAGAGTTTTGACTGCTTTCCAGACCTCCTACAAAATTATTCCAGCTAGTCTCCAGTTGTGTTCTGATATTTTTGATGTTTCCTGGGGCCTGAATCTTCCTAGTCTGCCATTTGACTGATGTTCTACTTAATTTGAAAGGATAATTTTTCTTTTATTTCAGTCACAGAGTCTTTAGGGAATTCTCAAAATCATCATGCCAGTTTTCATCAAAATGTGAGACTAAACTTTTATTAAACTACTGACTTCTACAATGAATTGGTAAGTTTCTCTTGTAGACTCGTCATGAAAAATAAAGTAATTTTGGAGTCAAACTGTGGTTTATGTCCTGCTACTATCTCTTATTGGGAAGCAATTTGACTACTCTTTAATCTATTTTTTGGTAATCAAATTTACCTATCTGCAAAATGATACAATAATACTCAGTTCTGACATCATACAATTGATGGAAGAATTAAATTATATAATATGCTTTAAATCGCCTATACATAGTCTGGTAAAAAAAAAATAGTACATAAATCATTGTGGTGCAATAGGTTAAGCCATTGCCTGTGATACCAGCATCTCATATCAGAGTGTCTCTCTGCTTCTGATTCAGAGCCCTGCTGGTGTGCCTAGGAAAGCAGTTGAAGATGGCCCAAGTATGTGGGTCCTACCATCCTTGTGGGAGACCCATATGGAGTTCTGGGCTCCTGGCTTCAGCCCAAAACACTCCCAGTTGTAGCAGATATTTGGGGAGTGAACCAGCAGCTGGAAGATTCTCATTCTCTCTCTCTCCCTCTCTCCCTCTCTCTCTCATTCTTTAAAATAAATAAAAAGTTTTAAAAATGAATGCATAAATATGTTTAATATTTTAACACCAGGTTGTATTTATCACTGTCCAGTCTATTATCATCTTTTCAGAGAAAAAATAAATAGGTCAAACTGTATAACCTCAGAATAGATTGTAGGCTACTGATTCATCTTCAGACTCGTTTCCACAATACCAGACCTTGATATAATCAGAAAGAGAAACCCAAACCTCAGTTGTGTTAACTAAGGTTTCATCTTGGCATATTTTCTTCTCAATCTTTTACTTTAAAAGCTTTACACACACAACATATAAAATCTTTCATTTTCTGTACTTGTAATAGCCATGTATATTTGGAACTATTGATCAATTAATGCCAGGAAACAAACAACTTATCTAAAATGACTTTTTGTACTTGACAAGTGTTTACTAACATTTATGTGATCAACATTAAGTAAGTCTATTCAATATGCCAAACATTTAACTGTTTGGAGGTATACTTTGAAATTATCTCGTTGCAGTTTCTTCAAAGAAATCCTTTGATTTTTTATAAAATGCTGTCACAAGAATCATCTATTTGGAACACATTTTCTTGTTTATTCATCATCTAAGGTATTATCCACTATGCTATCTAATGTCCCATATACGAGTACTTTAGCTAATATGTTTTCTTTAAATAATATGTGTTCATATTAGTTAAAACAATATAATCCAGTATGTTTCTTTTGGCCTGGCGTTTTTGGAGGTTAATGTAACTGCCAAAGTCAGTTTACATGTGAAGAAATTAGGTCATCTTATGCAGGAAAGGAAGTGAAAGCTTGCTAGAAATATAGGCTTAGTATAGTTATAGTTAATGAAAGGTTAAGTCACATTATTATATCAAGCATTTTCTTAATTTATATTTATCCTTATATTATTAGTCACTCATCAATCCTTTATCCCCACGCACTCCAAAGTGTTTCAATTTTAAAGATTGTTTTCCTTTATCTCAAAATTTTACTTATGAAAATAAGGTTATGTCCACAGAAACTTTCAGAAACAGCGAATGATTGTGGAACCTTGGGATCATGAGAATCTGGCTAAAGCCAGCATTTCAAAATCTAGTTTAACTCCCTAAGGGAAAAAAAAAAAAAACAGTCACTCAATCAATCCTAGGAGAAACAAGACACTTCTTGACTAGTTATATCCTTTCTGAGTCAATGAGATATTATCACTCATGAATTGGGGAAGATTTCTGACTGGTGTGCTTTCCTTAGTAAGACAACCCCATGGATATGGTGACTTAAGAAATATTAGTGGAGCACTTATGCAATAGAAGAGGATTCAAATTTCTCTATGTTTTATTCTAAATAATAATTTTAAAAAGCATCTCCACTGCTAACTACACCTTCATGTTCCAAATGAGCTTTTTCAAAAAATGAATCCCAGCCCCCTTCCCAAAAAATCTATTAACTACAGACTTTTCAAATTATGAATGGAACATAATAATTTCAATTATTTCACTTAAAATAGAATGGAAGAGAAAAATGATTTTGTTTTCTCCTTTTCCCAAGATATTCAAATATTGTTTGGCTAATAAAAATGACAAGTCTAAATTTATGAATGAGAATCTTTATGAAAAGGCCATTTTGAATGGTTATTATTTGGAGGTTGGGGTAAGCATGGCCCGTTCTTTGTGAACACGGGCCAATGTTTTTTAAATTACACGTTGGGAATAATCTCCAAGACACAGTTTCACAATATTTTGCATTCATTTAAAAGTGAAGTGTATTTTATTTGTCTCTCTGCCAATATTTTGAAGTCTCCCTCCCAGCCTCCTGTCCTTTTTTAAAGAGCCCCTTAGGACTGCTTTGATGCTCCTCAAATGAAAGATTCTACACCTCAGAACACATGAGATTGTCGGAATTGGACTGTTTCCCAGACTGAAAGAGGTTGTTGGAGGGAGAACAATTTAAATAGAAATATATCCACCCCATCCTGAGCTGGCATTTCCTATCGTCAATATTTTCGGAAAAGTACTGGCAAGGACAATATTTGCAGTACCAACCCTGAATTACTAAAGCAAGCATCATAACTTTCAACAATAAAAATATCATCCGTTCTTTTTAACAAGTTTTCCTTCCTAGGAATACACTTTGGTGTAAGAATTTGTGGGTGAATTGCAGTGTTCCATATAATAAGTACAGAATCAAATGACTCAAAACTATGGATAAATCACCACTTCTTTATTTGTCCCATTGGTCCTATTAACAATAACAACAAAAATACTTATGATCTTTTCGGTGTGTACAATTTTCTACCTAATTTGAGAGAATACTCAGGCCAAACATAACGAAACAAATTGATGGTTGTATTTTTCACTGACTGTGACAGGCTATCATCCTCAATGAGGGTGACAGATACTTGTAAGTTGTTTTTAGAACTCCCCAAACTGATGGAAAGTGTTAAATTTTATTAAACTAGGGAGATGGTGAGTATAGTACTAATGTTCACAGACTAGTTATGACATTCCTAGATTTCAGTTTAGTCCCAACTTTGTTATTCACTGGTTTTATTACTTTGGGCAAGCAGCTTATCCTTCCTGAGTTTCAGCTTATCAGTCTGTAAAATAATGGTACTAATATATTCATCATCTATCATACGGGTTTGCTGTGAGGATTAAATGAGGTAGTGCATGAGAAAGCACTTGAATGTATATAATAACTATTACTATGCAAAGAAGAAACATGATTTGATTTACAAGAGAATTTTAGTTGTATATAAATATTATAACAGACAATTTAAGTGAGGAAACGCCTTTAATCTCCTTGAAATCAATTGGTAAATTTCACCAAAATTGCTTGTTTTGGTGTCCTGCATTTGACTTGCTGTACAAATTTCAGCAACCCATCATCACTCTGTATCTACTTCCTCACTTGAAAAATAGGAATAGCACTTATCACCCTAGTCCTATAAAACAGTTTTTGAAATGAGACCTCAGAGTGGGTTGCATTGTACTAAAGGGTCAATCAAATAGTAAACATTTTAAGTCAACCAACCAGAGTTTTTATCAATATGACACCAATAACAACAGGTTTTGTTAATGATGTGACAAAATGTATTAGTTGTTTTGGTGATCTATCTAGGAGTCTCAGTTTGATATGTGTGTGTGCATGTGTGTGTTAATATTTAGAATGAATACATTTGTAGCAATTTCTGATCCTCAGTAGCAAGTGTCACACTGCCCCCTGCAGTCCTCAGAGCATGATCACATTTGTTTAGGATGAAGCAAACAGAAATGCTACGAGATTAAAAATTCAGTTTTGAATTGAGGTGCTAGGTAACTGCCTTTTTATTCATATTTTCAGCCTTATTTCTCAATAGCATTTACCTCACAATCTCGAAAATCTTTAGTAACCTGAATGTTCCAGACATTTTTTGTTGTCTGTTCATTTCTATTTCTTTTTCCATACTCATTTTTTCTTTAATTTTTAAAATAGTTTTGAAATTACATATTTTAAATTTACATTATAGTAAAAAACGGAATGATCCACTAAATAAACAGTTTAACAAATAAAAAGTAAAAAGACCACAGTTCAGCAAGAATATAGGCAAAGGTTTATAAACAATAATCAAATAAAGTGATGTCCATTTCACTCACATAGTAAATTTCAAAGTCACAGATCATTAAAACTATAATAGTATTTCATTCTTAACAATTCACTTGGCAAAGTATTCAAACAAAATTTGACAAAACACTACATTTGCTAAAAAAAGAAAAACCTGATAAACACAGTCATTTCTTTTTCTGTTTTGATTTTTTAAAATTGTAACCCCCACATATAAGGAAGAACATTCAGCATTTGTCTTTCTGTGTCTAGTTTCTTTCAGTCAGCACTATATTCTCTCGTTGATCCATTCATTTGATGATGGACACCATGGTTTATTCCATATTTTGACTTTTCTGAACCGTGCTGCTATAAATATGGTGGTGCAGGCATCTCCGATCTTGACCTTATCTTCACACATTACCTGTCAAATTTCTTTCCATTCTTCAAGTGTAGCTTGAATTTCATATTCTCCATTAGAGATTTCCAAATACTTCCACTCATTAAACTTTTTATTTCTTATAATCCTATAGAATTTATTTTTAATACTGTCTCATATTTGTTCTAATCTAACTTGTATTATGTAAATGCATGACTGCCTACCTCCTCCCACTTAGCCATATGCCCCTGTATGGAATGGATAATGAAATACTAATTTCTGTAACGTTCACAATACTTAACATAATAGAGCTTCAGTAACTTATACTGAATTAAATTGATGCTTGAATAGGGCAACTGGAGGTGTTTACACATAAGTGTTACTTTAAAAAGAGTCTAAATATCTTTTATATAACTTAGCTTGTCACATAAATATTTTGGCATTATTGTTTTGTTTCCAAAATGATCCTTTTCACTCCTAGGCCAACAAAATGACCATAATATGTAAAGAGATTCCTCTTGCTAGTGGTTAAATGCCAAAGGTTTTTTCCTTATACTTTTTCTTAATTGAGATTACTTGAAATTGATATTCTGATCGTATCTTCATAGTCTGATCTTAAAGCATTATTGTGTTCCTTTTTGGGATATCATATTGCCTTGCTTTCTTATATTTCTTGTGTTCCTCATTTGATTTTTGCATATCTAGGGGAATTAGTTGTTTCCATCACTTTTAGAAGATTGTTTTCATTGACTGAAGGTTTTTCCCTGAAGAATGGTTTGGTAGAGTACTTTGGCTTTATTTTATTTTTTTAGTTATTTTTTATTTTGTTTAATGAATACAGCTTCATACATTTAAAATATACAGATTTGGGAACATGATGCTACTCCCCCCCCCCCACTTCCCTCCCATACATACTCCTGCCTTTCTTTTTCCTCCCTCTTCCTTTCCCATTCTTATTTTTTAAATATTTTTATTTATTTATTTGAGAGGTAGAGTTACAGACAGTGAGAGGGAGAGACCCAGAGGGAGGTCTTCCACCCGCCAGTTCACTCCCCAAATGGCCGAAATGACCGCAGTTGCACATATCCGAAGCCAGGAGCCAGGAGCTTCTTCTGGGTCTCCCATGCGGTTGCAGGGGCCCAACGACTTGGGCCATCCTCTGCTGCTTTCCCAGGCTACGGTATAGAGCTGGATCAGAAGTGGAACAGCCGGGATTAGAACCTGCGTTCATATGAGATGCAGGTGGCACAGGCGGAAGATTAACCTATTGTGCCACAGCGCCATCCCCCATTCTTATTTTATACAATCAATTTTCAGTTAATTTTTATACTCATAGGATTAACTCTACACCAAGTTTAGAGTTCTTTGGCTTTAGTTCTGGTTGGATTCCATAGTGTAGTCTCTACCTTTTAATGTTACAGTTTATTGCAGCAATAGTGGACATCCAGGATGTTTCTGGGGCCCAGTGCAGTTGCTGGGATCCCAGTCACTCAGACCCAAACCATATTATGTCATAGGAACTAGAATGAGGAGTTTCTCAGGTATCAGGAGTAGGCCCTACTAGTGCTGCAAGTGGGCCTGCCACTCAAATTCCCAGAAACTATCCAAATCAGGAGCCGGAATTACACGGTCAACACTGGCTCCAGTAGGAGGTTGGACTCATGGACTCCCAGCCACTACCTAACTCCAGAGTAGCAAGAGCAGCACCAATGCTTATGTGGAGGTAGGAGGTAGGCGGCTCCTCAGATATTGTCTGAAAGAGTGGCTGGTTCCCAATTGGTTTTGGCTCTGGGACAGCAGAACAAGCAATCCCAGGTCATTCGCTATTGGCCACATGCTGAACTGGATCAGGTGTAGGAACCCCAGACCAGAGCCATGATGAGTAGCAACATACTAGCCTTAGAGGATCATAGAAAGTTGGCAGCTTCCATGGAAGGAGTTGGAGCCCATAGCCATGCAATGGGCTTGGCAAGGCACTGAAACCCCAGGCCAGAGCTCACAGGCAGTAAGCAGTTAGCTAGGCTGAGTGGGGCATGAAAAGCCCAGGACAGAGCCTTCAGCAAGTACACTGCATGTTGGAATGGGCAGAGAACAGAAATCCTGGATCAGAGCCTGAGGAAGTCAGTAGCATGGTCGGCTTGGTGTGGGACTAAAAGCCTAGAGCAGCGCTCTGAGCAAGTGTATTGAGTGCTGGGCTTGATAGAGCCCAGAAAGTCCAGATAACTATTCATGAGAGGTTCAAGAGCCCAGAGTGACAGCTGCTTTCCAGAGATCCCTCCTTACTGAACTCCTGGACCATGGTGGCTAGATTCCTCTCTAGTGAGAATTGCCCATGTGAGGTACTCATGCACATGGGCCCTGCTGATGCTCCCCTGCCCTCCCTTTCTCCTGCAATAGAGAATCCCCCTGGTTGTGGGGCCAGGGATTCAGTTTCTGGTTGGCTTAGTGTTTCTCTCTCTCTCTCTCTCTCTTACTGCTGCTATGCCTCTTCTCAGTAGCCTACCATGTTCCCATTGTTCCCTTACTAAGTTCAGATGTTCTGCCTCAGGAATGCTTTGAAATGTAGTTGCTTTGAGTCTTCCCTGTGGAGGAGTCAGTGAACACTGGGCTTCTCTATTCAGCCATCCTGACAACTCCCACAACTACATTTTTTTTTTGACAGGCAGAGTTAGACAGTGAGAGAGAGAGCTATAGAATGTGAGAGAGAGACAGAGAGAAAGGTCTTCCTTCCGTTGATTCACTCCCCTAATGGCCGCCACGGCCGGCGCGGCCGGCGCTGTGCCGATCCGAAGCCAAGAGCCGGGTGCTTCCTCCCAGTCTCCCATGTGGATGCAGGGCCCAAGCACTTGGGCCATCCTCCACTGCCTTCCTGGGCCACAGCAGAGAGCTGGACTGGAAGAGGTGCAACCGGGACTAGTACCCAGCGCCCTAACTGGGACTAGAACCCGGGGTGCCGGCACCGCAGGCAGAGGATTAGCCAAGTGAGCCATGTGCTGGCCCACAACTACATCTTTTACAAGAGCCTCTACAACAGTAAACAGACTGGGAACAAAGGAGATATGCAGCATATCTACAGTATGAGATATCGGTAATCATACATTAAAATTGCAGAATGCTATGCCATTTTCAAAGATCATTGATCTTCTTTTCTCTCATTTGACAATAGCTCTAAGTTTAAACAACTGTCATCACTATTTTAGAGACTTGGACAAGACATTGTCTATGTTTTTTTATTTCCAACTATATTGATGCACAATTGATAAATAAAATTCAAATATTAAAGTGTAGGATGTGATATAATGATGTTTTCATTGTATAATTATTATCATACTTAAGTTAATTAACATATATAACCTCACAGAGACACTGTTTTTGAGGTGAAGACATTTAAGTTGAGCAAATTTCAAGTAGTATACAATACAGTGTTAACTATAGTCACCATGCTATTCATTAGATTTCCAGAACTTATCCTGCAAAACTGAAACTTTTTTATGCTTTGACCAATACCTCCCTCAATGCCAGCAACCCTCTTCCTACTCTTTATATCCATGTGTTTGAATTTCTTAATTTCATATATAAGTGAGATCATGCAGCATTTGTCTTGTCTGCCTGCCTTATCTCAGAATAATGTTCTCCATGTTAAATCATTCCATTACAAATGACAGGATTTACTTTTTGAAAGGCTGAATAATACTATATTGTGTATCTGCACCATATTTTCTTTACTCATTCATCTGTCAATGGAAAATTATGTTGATTTTATATCTTGGCCATTGTGAATAACACCATATGTAATGGGAGTGCAGATATCTCTTGAGACACCAATTTTATCTCTTTGGATATATGTGCTGAGGTAGGATTGTACATCATGTGATAGTTCAATTTTTAGTTTTTGGAGGAACTGCTATAATGTTTCCCAATATGGCTGTACCGGTTTTTGTTCCCATCAAGTAGAGAAGTGTTCTTTATTCTTCAAATCCTCACCAACATTTTTCTTTTGGCTTTTTGATAGCAGTCATCCCAACAGATATGGGGGGATATTCCATTGTGGTTTTGATTTGCATTTACCTGGTAAGTAATGATGTTGTGAACTTTTTCATACATGTGCTGGCTATTTGTATGCTGTCTTTAAAGAAATGGGACTATTCACATTCTATGCCTATTTTTATATTGTGTTATTTGTTTTTGTTTCTGTCTTTGTTTTCTGCTATTAAATTCTTCTTGGAGTTCCTTATGTACTTTGGATATAAAGCCCTTATCAGATGCATAGTGCTATGGTTTGAATATTTCTCTTCCAAAATTTATGTGTTGGAAAATGAATTCCCAGTGCAACTTTATTGGAAGGTATGGCCTAATGGGTAGTACTGTCTTAATTTCTTCATTGATCCATTGAATGTTTATGAATGTGCTGTTTAGTTTCTACACGTTTGTGAATTTTCCAATCATTACCATATTATTCACTTCTAGTTTCACTCTATTGTGGTTGGAAATGATACTTGACATATTTTCAATCTTCTTGAGTTTTTTTTTTAAATTTATTCATTTATTTTAATTGACTCAGAATACAGAGCAAAAGACAGAGAGTGAGAGAAGTATATTTCATCTACTTATTTACCCCTCAGTTGCCAGCCATAGCTGGGGCTGGGCTAAGCTGAAATGAGGAGCCCCAAACTCAATTCAGTTATCTTATGTGGGTTTCAGGCACTTAAACCACCTCCCAGGTTGCACATTCACAGGAAGTTGGTATTGGAAGTGGAATCAGGAATCAAACTCAAGCATTCTTATATGAATTGTGGTTGTCCCAAGCTGCATCTTAACCATTGCACAAAACATCTGCTCCCGTCTAGAATTTTTTCAGACTTATGCTCTAAAAAATGTTGTGTTATTGGAAATATTTTTGTGTGTACTTGAGAAGTATGGGCATGCTGCTTTCTCTGGGTGGAGTGTTCTATGTATATTTGTTAGTTCCATTCAATCTGAAGTGGAGTTCAAGTCTGCTTTTTTCTTATTAATTTTCCATGGGTATGATACAGCCATTGAAGAATGTGAGTGTATTAAATGCTCTTACTATTATTCTATTACTATTTCTCCTTTCAATTCTGTTAATATTTATTTTATAGTTTAGGTGTTCCAGTGTTGTGGTTCATGCATATTTATGATTGTTATATCCTCTTGATGAATAGATTCCTTTATGATTACATATTAACCTCTTTTTCCTCTTTTTTTTTTTTTTTGACAGGCAGAGTGGATAGTGAGAGAGAGAGACAGAGAGAAAGGTCATCCTTTAGCCGTTGGTTCACCCTCCAGAGGCCGCCACGGCTGGCGCGCTGCGGCCGGCACACTGCGCTGATCTGAAGGCAGGAGCCAGCTACTTCTCCTGGTCTCCCATGGGGTGCAGGGCCCTAGCACTTGGGCCATCCTCCACTGCCTTCCCAGGCCACAGCAGAGAGCTGGCCTGGAAGAGAGGCAACCGGGAAAGAATTCGGCGCCCGACCAGGACTAGAATCCGGTGTGTCAGCGCCGCTAGGTGGAGGATTAGCCTATTGAGCTGCAGCGCCGGCCTCTTTTTCCTCTTAAGACAGTTTTCAACTTAGCATAGTTTTCTGATACAAGAATAGCTGTTTCTGATCCTTTGGATTGCCATTTTTAAGGAATGTCGTTTTCACCCTTTCAATTTCAATCTATATGTGTCCTCTAACTTGAAAAGAGTCTCTTGTAGACAGAATATATATATAGATCTTTATTGTTATCCATTCAGCCAGTCTACGTATTTTGATTAGAGAATTCAATACGTTCTCATTCAAAGTAATTATTGATAGGAAATGACTTATAATTGTCATTTTTAATGATTTGATTGCTTTTTCTAACTTTTATTTAATAAATATAAATTTCCAAAGTACAGCTTATGGATTACAGTGGATTTCCCCCCACCATAACTTCCCTCCCACCAGCAACCCTCCCATCTCCCGCTCACTCTCCCATTCCATTCTCATCAAGATTCATTTTCAATTATCTTTATATACAGAAGATCAATTTAGTATATATTAAGTAAAGATTTCAACAGTTTGCACCGACACAGAAACACAAAGTGCAAAGCACTTTCTGAGTACCAGTTAGAGCATTAATTCACACACATTAATTGCAAACACATTAAGGATAGAGATCCTACATGAGGAGTAAGTGCACAGTGACTCCTGTTGTTGACTTAACAAATTGACACTCTTGTTTATGGCATCAGTAATCACCCCAGGCTCTTGTCATGAGTTACCAAGGCTATGGAAGCCTTTTGAGTTCGCCGACTTCAATCTTATTTAGACAAGGTCACATTCAAACTGGAAGTTCTCTCGTCCCTTCAGAGAAAGGTACCTCCTTCTTTGATGGCCCATTCTTTCCACTGGGATCTCACTCACAGAGATCTTTCATTAAGGCCTTTTTTTCCCAGAGTGTCTTGGCTTTCCATGCCTGAAATAGTCTCATGGGCTTTTCAGCCAGATCTGCATGCCTTAAGGGCTGATTCTGAGGCCAAAGTGCTGTTTAGGACATCTGCCATTCCATGAGTCTGCTGTTTATCCTGCGTCCCATGTTGAACTGTTTTCTCCTTTTTAATTCTATCAGTTAGTATTTGCAGACACTAGTCTTGTTTGTGTGATCCCTTTGACTCTTAGTCCTATCATTATGATCAATTGTGAACAGAAATTGATCATTTGGACTAGTGAGATGGCATTGGTACATGCCACCTTAATGGGATTGAATTAGAATCCCTTGCCACGTTTCTAACTCTACCATTTGGGGCAAGTCCGACTGAGCATGTCCCAAATTGTACATCCCCTCCCTCTCTTATTCCCACTCATATTTAACAGAGATCACTTTTCAGTTAAATTTAAACACCTAATAATAATTGTGCGTTAATTACAGAGTTCAACTGATAGTATTAAGTAGGACAAAAAATACTAAAAGGGATAATGTATTAAGTTGTTCCTCAACAGTCAGGACAAGGGCTAATCAAGTCACTGTTTCTCATAGAGTCCATTTCACTTCAACAGGTTTCCTTTTTGGTGCTCGGTTAGTTGTCACCAATCAGGGAGAATATATGATATTTGTCCCTTTGGGACTGGCTTATTTCATTCAGCATGTTTTCCAGATTCCTCCATTTTGTTGCAAATGAACGGATTTCATTTTCTCTGCATCTATTGAGATAATGATTTTTCTTCTGCTGTATGTTAATGCGGTGTATCACATTGATTGACTTGTGAACATTGAACCATCCTTGCTTACAAGGTATAAATCCCACTTGGTCTGGGTGGATGATCTTTCTGATGTGTTGTTGCATTCTACTGGCGAGAATTTTATTGAGGATTTTTGTGTCTATGTTCATCAGGGATATTGGTCTGTAATTCTCTTTCAATGCTGCATCTTATTTCTGCTTAAGGATTAAGGTGATGCTGGCTTCATAGAAAGAATTTGGGAGGATTCCCTCTTCTTCGATTGTTCTGAATAGTTTGAGAAGAATTGGAGTTAGTTCTTCTTTAAATGTCTGGTAGAATTCAGCAGTGAATCCATCTGGTCCTGGGCTTTTCTTTGTTGGGGGGGGGGGGCTTTATTACTGTTCAATTTATGTCTCAGTTATGGGTCTGTTTAGGTTTTCTGTGTCTTCCTGGTTCAATTTAGGTAGGTTGCATGTGTCCAGGAATCTATCCATTTCTGATAGATTTCCCTGTTTGCTGGCATACAACTCCTTGTGGTAATTTCTGATGATTCTTTTTATTTCTGTGGTGTCTGTTGTTACATTTCCTTTTTCATCTCTGATTTTATTGATTTGGTTCTTTTCTCTAACTTTCTTAGTTAGTTGGGCCAATGGGGTGGCAATTTTGTTTATTTTTACAACAACCAGCTCTTCGTTTAGCTGATCTTTTGTAATTTTTTTTTGGATTCAATCCTGTTGATTTCTTCTCTGATTTTAATTATTTCTCTTCTCCTACTAGATTTGGGTCTGGTTTGCTGCAGTTTTTCTAGATCCTTCAGATGCATTGAAAGTTCATCTATTTGGTGCCTTTCTAATTTCTTGATGTAGGCACCTATTGCTATAAACTTTCCTCTTAACACTGCTTTTGCTGTATCCAATAAGTTTTGATATGTTATGTTGTTAACCACATTTACTTTCAGAAAGTTTTTGATTTCTCTTTTGATTTCTTCTACGACCCAGTGTTCGTTCAGGAGTATGTTGTTCAGTCTCCATGTGTTTGTATCTGCTCTAGAGACTCCTGAGTTGCTAATTCCCAACTTCATTCCAATGTAATCTGAGAAGCTGCATGGTATGATTCTAATTCTTTGAATTTGCTGAGACTTGCTTTATGGCCCAGTATGTAGTCAGCCCTAGAGTAGGTTCCATGCACTGCTGAGAAGAATGTAAATTCTTTAAATGTAGGATTGAAAGTTCTGTAGATCCCTTTGGGCTACAGCGTCGATTAAATCTGCTGTTTCCTTGTTGATCTTCTGTCTGGTTGATCTGTCTATTTCTGAGAATGGAGTATTGAAGTCCCCAAGTACTATTGTATTGGAGTCTAAGTCTCCCTTTAAGTCCCTTAACATATCTTTTAAATAATCCTGTGCTCTGTAATTAGGTGCATATACATTGATAATTGTTATATCTTCCTGTTGAATTGATCCCTTAATCATTATATAGTGCCCCTCTTTGTCTCTCTTAACAGTTTTTGTGTTAAAATTTATTTTGTCTGATATTAAGATGGCTGTGCTAGCTCTTTTTTCATTTCTGTTGGCATGGAATATCTTTTTTCCAACCTTTCAGTGTGCATGCATCTTTGTTGGAAAGATGTGTTTCTTGTAAGCAGCAAATAGATGGGTTGTGTTCCTTAATCCATTCAGCCAATCTGTGTCTTTTGACTGGAGAGTTGAGGCCATTAACGTTCAATGTGGCTATTGATAAGTAGTAACTTTGCCCTGCCATTTTCCCAAAGATATTTTCTAATATATGCTTTGAATTTCCTGTGAGCTTTTACTGTGAGGTTTTCTTCCTTTACATTCTTTCTTTCTTTCTTTCTTTTTGACAGAGTGGACAGTGTGAGAGAGAGAGAGACAGAGAGAAAGGTTTTCTTTTTTCCATTGGTTCAGCCTCCAATGGCCGCTGTGGCCAGCGTGCTGCGGCCGGAGCACTGCAGTGATCCAAAGCCAGGAGCCAGGTGCTTCTCCTGGTCTCCAATGTGGGTGCAGGGCCCAAGGACTTGGGCCATCCTCCTTTGCACTCCCGGGCCACAGCAGAGAGCTGGACTGGAAGAGGAGCAACGAGGACAGAATCTGGCGTCCCAACTGGGACTAGAACCCAGTGTGCCGGCACCACAGTCAGAGGATTAGCCTATTGAGCCGTGGTGCCAGCTCCTTTACCTTTTTCATATTGATGACTGTGTTTCTGTTTTTCTGTGTTTCTGTGTGTAACACATCTTTAAGCATCTTTTGCAGAGCTGGACGAGTGGCGACAAATTCTTTCAATTTCTGTTTGCTATGAAAGGTCTTTATTTCACCTTCATTCACAAATGAGAGCTTTGCAGGATATAATATTCTGGGCTGGCAGTTTTTCTCTCTTAGTACCTGGGCTATATCTCGCCATTCCCTCCTAGTCTGTAGGGTTTCTGATGAGAAGTCAGCTGTGAGTCTGATTGGAGATCCTCTGAGAGTAATCTGACGTTTCTCTCTTGCATATTTTAGAATCTTTTCTTTATGGTTCATTGTGGTGAGTTTGATTACAATGTGTCGTGGTGAGGATCTCTTTTGGTCATGCTTATTAAGGGTTCTATGAGCTTCCTGTACTAGGATGTCTCTGTCCTTCTCCAAACCCGGGAAGTTTTCTGCCAGTATCTCACTAAAAATGCCTTCTAATCCTTTCTCTGTCTCCATGCCTTCAGGAACTCCTAGAACCCGAATGCTGGGTTTTTTTTTATAGTATACTGTAGATTCCCAACAATATTTTTTAGATTTCTAATTTCCTCTTCTTTTCTTTGGTTTGACTGTATACTTTCCTGTGCTCTGTCTTCTAAGTCTGATATTCTCTCTTCTGCTTCACGCATTCTGTTTTTAAGTCTCTTTAATGCATTTGTTATTTGATCTATTGAATTATTCATTTCATTTTGATTTCTCTTCACTATCACAATTTCATGTTCTACTAGTTTCTGCATTTCATTTTGAGTCCTCCTTAAGATTTCATTTTCACGAGAGAGATTTTCTATCCTGTCCAGTAAGGATTTCTGTAGTTCAAGAATTTATTTTTGAGAACTTCTAAATGTTCTTATCATAAATTTTTTGAAATCTTCTATATCATCATATTAGTAATCTTGAATTGGGGTTTCTTGTTCATTTGGGGGTGTCATAATGTCTTCCTTGTTCTTGTTTCCTCAGTTTCTGCTTTTGTTGCTTGGCATTGTGGAGATATTTTTTGGATTCTTCTTCCCTCGCGATGGTGTTTTTTCTTGTTATACTATGGCTGTATTAAGTGGACTGTCTGCTTTTGATGGATCGTTAGAGGCTTGTGATGGGTGTGGCCAGAGAGCTCTGTTCAGTTCTTCAGGGTTAAGAGTGTGCCAAAGGTGACACACCCAGGTTAGGCGTGGTAAATCTTCTCTCTCTCTCTCTCTCTCTTTTTTTTTATTCAGAAGGTCAGAAGGGAAGTAATTCCACACATCTGAGCAGAATTGAAGGCAGTCAGTGTCTGTGCTCTGGCCCCTATGGGTATAATATTCATTTGCTCTGTCCCAAGGACCACACAATGGATCTATGCAGTCCTCAGTGTAAGCTCTAATTTCTCTGCTGTCTCCCACCGGGTTGCCAAGGTTACTGAGTTCGTGGTGTACTCATGTCTCAGGTACTCACATCTCAGGCACTCCTTGACTTTTCTTACACACCCTCAGTTTTTTTTTTTCCACAGTCTCAGTTCATTAGCTCCACACAATCACTAGGTCATAACCTCCTGTTATTTCTCCCTGCCAGAATCAGGTTTTTCTGCTTGGCTGAGGGTGGTCGCAGTTCTGAGGTGGTGCAGCTTTTTCGAATGTCCAAAATGGCACCTGCTCTTTGTCTTGCTCGCTTTTGTAAGGTGAGTGGAAAGAGAGAATCATGTCTGTACTGGTCCCTTTTAAGTATTTATTTATTTATCTCTCCTCTAGTTAGTCTGGTGAGCTTTCCCCCATGGGGTTTCAAGCCTCATTCCCTATAGGCTCTTCTGGCCACTTCCCTGCCAGTGTCTTGGGCTTCTGAGATTTTGCCTCACCTCCCTTTCCAGTGCTGGTGTGTAGACTCACGGCTGGGGTCCCGAGCAGTGGGCACCCATACCCTCCACGTAGGTCCACTGTGTCCCACTAATTCCGGAAGAGTTTCCTCTGCTGTTTTTTTCCTGAAACTACAGTATCTCCACTTTTATTAAACTATCTTTTTCCGGACTATCAATGTGCTCCCTCCCTATTCCTCCATCTTGGAGGAAGCTCTATTATTGTCATTTTAAAATTCTTTTTTGACTGCTTTCTACTTCCTTTGTCTCTTGCTTTTGCTTGATGCCATCTTTTATGATTTGTTGATTTTCGATAGTTAAATGCTTAGATTCCTCTTTTGCTTTTGTGTATCTCCTAAAGGATTTTTTCCTATGTGGTTGCCATCAGGCTTATGCAGAACATCTTTAAATTGAATCTGTCAATTTTAAACTGATAACAACTTAAATTAACATGTCTGTGTTTACTATCAGCACTATTGTGATATATATATTGAAAATACATATGCTCCTCAACTTATGATAAAATTGCATCCAATAAATCTATCATAACTTAAAAATACCGTAAGTGGAGAATGCATTTAATATGTCTTACTTACCAAGCATTAGAGATTAGCAATACATTACCCTGTAGATAATCAATTGTTTGCTATTGTGAAAGTGTTGTTGATTAGGAACTGAAGCTCATTATTTCTCCCCAGTTTCATGAGAGAGTATTCTTTCACATATGTCTAGCTAAGAACAATATCAAAATTTAATACATAAATTATGATTTCTACTCAATGTGTATCACTTTCAAACCACCATGCAATAAAATTATTTAGTCAAGCCATCATAAATCTGAGAACATCTACATTCATTTACTTTCTGTGTTCTCTTCTAAATTGTAAACTATAAATGTCACAATCATGTTAAATTTTTCTTTTTAGGCATAACACAAAATATTGTGTAACTGTTTAATAAATGTTTACTGGCTTAACACAAGAATTAATCAAAGTGTTGTGTGAATGTGACAAGAATCACATAATATGGGTATGTAGCATTATAAATACTAACTCTTTTAATCTAACACTATTTCTATTTATTTAAGGTGATCTGGGTGTTCTCAAGTCAGGGATGGATTTTAACTTGCATGTGAAGTTTTGAAATTTCCACGTAAGGAATTTCTTCTAAGTTGAAGCAGATACATCATTCAAAAATGTTTTAACAATTTATGCCAGGTACTATACTAGCTATTAATATCACAGTAGTGAGTAAAACGTACAAAGTCCCTGGCATCACCAATCTTACATCATATTGATGGAGACAGATCAAAAACAAATATATAATGGGTCGTATTTATACATGTTAAATAGAGGAAGGAAACAACAAAAGTGATTAGAGGAGTTGCATCAGAGTTGGGTTACAATTTGTTGCAAGATTACTAGAGAAAATCTTTATAATGGCATAATATTTCAGAAGAATCATGAAAGAAATGAAGGAAAAAGCCAGGTAGCATCTGGGCGAACAGCAAGGGCAAAAAGTTTGAGTCTGATATGATTAAGAAATTCCAAGGAGGCCAATGTGCTCATTGAACTGTGAGGAAAAAGAAATGTGATGGAAAACGAAGACGGAGACTCTAGTAGGGGCTGGATCATGTAGGGCCTTGTAGACCATTGTAAAGGTTTAAGCGACTAAGTTATATGATCTTTACTGTATTTTAAAAGATTGCTCTATTTGCTGTGTGATTATGGAGGGAGCACAGATGAAAGCAGTGAAACCAATTATGAGACTATAGCAATAATTCAAGGGGAAAGCAATAGCGCCTTTGACTAAAGAAAAATGGGATTGAGGAAAATCATGAGATAATTGGATGATAAGAAAGGTCATATTATGGATATATGTAGATGCTGAAAATGAGAAAAGCAGTTGAAGGATTTAATGTGAACTAGAGAAAAAATGAGTCAACAAGTAGTCCCCCAAAGACTGACCAAATCTACTGAGATTAGTAAAACAAAAAGTGGAACACATTTGGGATAGGTAATTCATGTATTAACCATCTCTTTTGCATACTGTATTCTGATATTGATATCTGGGGCCTTGCTAGCTACGGATTGCCCTTCTAGAGCCATCCATTTTCTAGAGGTAATAAACAACTCACCTGAAGGCAAGCCCTTCAAATACAAATCAAACAATCCAGAGCCCACATCCTCAAGCACTTTGTTTATTAGCACACTAAAGGGCACTATTCATTTTCCCTAATCACTACAACTAACATAGTACCAAACAGCTAAGATCCTATGTCCCTGAATCTCTTTAAGTGATCCTAATTAACCAATAACAAGCCTGGTTATGCAGTTTCATCCATTCCTTAACATGGGAATCCTAATAAAAAGGTCTTACCCATGGTTCCCTCCTCTCCCTCTGCCTCCTGAACAAACCAGGTGCTTGCTTGTGCCTCACCAAAGCATGACACACCTCCGAATATAATGAACTATTTTTTTCCAGTAGTAGTGATCTCATGGTCTTTTGTCCTCATCATTCCTTACTAATACTAAAACCTATATTCTAAAGCCATCAAGAATGCCATTTTGGACAACATGAATATGTGGAGAAATTAGAACCCTTGTACATATTTAGTATGAATGCATAATGATGCAGCCACTATGAAATATAGCTACTCAAATATTTTAAGTGAATTATCATATACTCTAGCAATCTCACCTTTGAGTACTTATACATAAGAGTTTAAATCGGGATCTCTAAATGATATTAGCATCACCATATTCATTGTAGTACTATTTAAATAGCCATGATGTAGAAACATTGTAAATGTTCACCATTTGATGAATGAATAAGGAAAATGTGTTGTATATGTATACAATAGAATATTGTTTTGGTGTTCAAATTGTACTTTCTTATTAAGAAAGGCATTCAGTTATACTTTCTTATAAAGAAAGGTAAATGTTGGGGCCAGTATTGTGGCATAGTGGGTAAAGCCACCACCTGCAATGCCGGCATCCCATACGGGTGTAGGTTCAAGTCCCAACTGCTACACTTCTGATCCAGCACTTTGCTATGGCTTGGGAAAGCAACAGAGGATAGTCCAAGTTTTGGGCCCCTGCACCATGTGGGAGACTCAAAAGAAGCTCCTGGTTCCTAGCTTTGGATAGGCCCAGCTCTGGCCATTGCAGCCATTTGAGGAGTGAACCAATGGATGGAAAACCTTTCTCTTTGTCTCTTCCTCTCTGTCTGTAACTCTACCTCTCAAATAAATAAATAAAATCTTGAAAAAAAGAGAAAATTTTGTTAACAAAAATAAGTTTGAGGGGCCGGTGTTGTGGTGTAGTGGGTAAAGCTGCTGCCTGAATTGCCAGCATCCCATATGGACGGCAGTTCGAGTCCCGGCTGCTCCACTCCCCATCCAGCTCTCTGCTATGGCCTGCTATAGTAGTAGAAGATAGCCCAAGTCCTTTATCCCCTGAACCCGCATGGGAGACCCAGAAGAAGTTTCTGGATCCTGGCTTTGGATTGACACAGCTCCAGCTGTTGCTGCCAACTGGGCAGTGAACCAGCAGATGGAAGACATCTCTTTCTCTCTGCTTCTCCTTCTCTCTCTGTGTAACTCTCACTTTCAAATAAATAAATAAATCTTAAAAAAAGAAAGAAACAATACATTCCTTTATAAAGAAATGTACAACAGTAACAACATGCTCAATCGGACTTGCCCCAAATGGTGGAGTTAGAATCATGCCAGGGGATCCCAATACAATCCCATCAAGGTGGCATGTACCAATGCCATCTCACTAGTCCCAGTGATCAATTTCAGTTCACAATTGATCACACTGATAGGTCTAAGAGTCAAAGGGATCACACAAACAAGTCTAGTGTCTGCTAATACTAGCTGATAGAATCAAAAAGGGAGAGAACAATCCCTCATGGGAAGCAGGATACACAGCAGACTCATAGAATGGCAGATGTCCTAAATAGCACTCTGGCCTCAGAATTGGCCCTTAAGGCATTCGGATATGGCTGAAGAGCCCATGAGAGTATTTTAGGCATGGAAAGCCAAGACACCCTGGAAAAAAAAATAGAAGACCTAAATGGAAGATCTCTGCGAGTGAGATCCCAGTGGAAAGAACAGGGCCATCAAAGAAGGAGGTACCTTTCTCTGAAGGGAGGAGAGAACTTCCACTTTGACTATGACCCTGTCAGAATAAGATCGAAGTCGGCAAACTCAAAAGGCTTCCATAGCCTTGGCAACTCATGACTAGAGCCTAGGGAGATTTCTGATGCCATAAACAAGAGTGTCAAATTGTTAAGTCAACAACAGGAGTCACTGTGTACTTACTCCTCATGTGGGATCTGTCCTTAGTGTGTTGTCCAACGTGAAATAATGCTATAACTAGTACTGAAACAGTATTTTACACTTTGTGTTTCTGTGTGGGTGCAAACTAATGAAATCTTTACTTAATATATACCCTATCAATCTTCTGTATATAAAGATAATAGAAAATGAATCTTGATGTGAATGGAATGGGAGAGGGAGTGGGAGATGGGAGGGCTGTGAGTGGGAGGGAAATTATGGGGGGGAAGCCATTGTAATCCATTAACTGTACTTTGAAAATTTATATTTACTAAATAAAAAATAAATTAAAAAATAAAATAAAAAAGAAATGCTATTGATAAAAAGTAATGTATTGTTCTTTTTTGTCTTAAACTATCATAATTTTGTTACTCGTTTTCTTCAAAAAACATGTCAATATAATACAAAATGAAAACCAAGGGTGTATGGCATATCATTCTTTTTAAAAGGTGTATTCTTGAATTCAAATATGGAAGTAGATTTTAAGTGTTCTCAATACAAATAACTGGTAAGTATGTAAGGTTATACATGTAAAATAGCTTGACTTAGCCTTTCCAAAATGTTTGTGTATTTCAAAAGGTTATGTTGTATATGATAATTTTATATAATTTTTATTTGAAGAAAGAGTACCATTTATACCTCACTAATTGAAGAAGTTGTATTAATAGCCAAAAATAAATTATCAATAAATGCTTTTATCAAAACCTAGTACTAAGTCTATTTTCTGATCACCTTATGAAAAATGACCTGAAAAAATTAAAACTAAAAGTATATGATCCAGTTAACATTTGGTATTAAGCCTGTATATTTTGTAAAACCATTAAAATGACACAATCAATCCATTGGCATTTGTTCCATACGCAGACTTAATTTAACTGTTTCATTTCAATCAAGCTCTAGACTGTAATTAAGTTCAAATTTCCATCATTGGTTTATATGTATATAGATAAATCCCTATGTATACTGAGGGAGGTAGTGAATAGATCCAATTTTAAATATTGAATGTTTACAACATTTGGAAGGATTTCTGAGTACTCCAAATAAATAAAATCCTTCTTTGCTGAACTGATTTAGGGTACAGCCTTTTTAAAATGGAGTTGAGAGATCTGAATTTTATGCATATGTGAAGAAACAATATTTGAACAGAATGTGTGCAATACTATGGGGTTAAATGAATGAGAAGATAAAAGAGAATCATATACATCCAATGTAAGAGTTATGGCCCATAAAGTCATATAAAAATGAAACAGTAAAAATCAACTTGGCCCTCAGGGTGTTTGTGTCATTAGACTTGTTGGTGAACAGTCTTCCACAGCATAAATCCCTTTTTATGTTATTTGACCTTGAGCAAGTCACTTAACCCCTTCCATGCCTTGGTCCCCCCACCATACATTATAGATCTTCTAATATCTCACCTACTTACCATCAAGAAACCCTTCAAACATGAATGAATCCAAACTATGTAAAACTAAGGAAATATTTTTAAGGTATACGTGTGTGCTCAAATAAGAAAATCTGGATTAACTGTCAAAACTCTTTAGAATTTAATTTTATTGGTTAATCCTAATTCACAAAATCTCCATACCTCTACCAGAAACTAATTTATTGATTCATATTTTTAGCAGACGTCATATTAATGTAACTAAAATATATAGATAAAAGATAAATCTAATAAGCACTTGTCAACAATTGTAGAAAGTCTTTTCTTTAAGAGCTCCAATATTACTTTTCAATCACCATTGTAATAACAATACATATATTTTTTAAAGATTTATTCATTTGAAAGTCAGAGTTACACAGAGAGACAGAGAGGAAGAGAGAGAGAGAAGTCTTCCATCTGCTGGTTCACTCCCCAAATAAAACAATGGCCGGAGCTGCACCAATCCGAAGCCAGGAGCCAAGAGTTTCCTCTGGGTTTTCCCATGCAGGTGTAGGTGCCCAAGGACTTGGACCATCTTCTACTGCTTTCCCAGGCCATAGCAGAGAATTGGATAGAAAGTGGAGCAGCCAGGTCTTGAACCGGCACCCATATGGGATGCAGGCAGTGACCTTACCCACTACGCCACAGTGCCAGCCCCAGGAAGACATATTTTATATACTATGGTAATGTGTCATTATAGAGAAACCATAGGTTATTTGACCTATAAATTTTTAGATATAGATTTTTTTTGGCGAGATGGATCTCCAAATCAAAGTATTAAAATCTAAACAAGTCATTTAATCACTCAACTAAATTTTTCCATTCTGAACCCAATATCTTAATCAAGATGCTGGATTTTGAGTTAAGACAGTGATTTTGGCTGAACACCGTATCCCTTCATACTTGCATTTATTCCATCATCAAAACTTCATCATAGCACCTTCACTACTTACCTTACACAACATTTGGATTAGTCAATATGAAGTATTCTGAGAAATAAAAAAATATTATGCACAGGCAGTTTTTTTTAAGGTCAACCTATGTATATCCTACCAAGTTCTCAATAGCCGACTCAAGCTTATACCCTACAAAAAGTCTCTTTGGAGTGTATCAACTCACAGTATTCTGTCATCTTGTTTGTCAAGTTTATTACTGAATCAAGTATCTACATTTTGCGTTTTAAATCAGATAGCAACTTGATAATAGGAATGAGCATATCTTGTAATTCTCTGATGATCTCTAATTCATCTAGCACAAGATTAATGAGATAACAGACTTTCAGTAATTGTCTTTTATTGTGGTAAAAGTGCATAACACAAAACCTACTCTATTATATTTTTAAGTGTACAGTACAATATATGTATGTTTTTGTACACCAGATCTTTACAACCTATCCATCTTACATGACTGAAACTCTGTACCCATTGATCTGCAATATCACTTTCTCCCTCATTGAAGCCTCTGGAAACCGCTATTCACTTTAATGCTTGTTTTTGATATACAAAATAATAAAACTTATTACCAAATATATTCAAGGTACTTAACAAATCTAAAAATCTCTGGTTCTATTATTACATCATACTCTCAAAGACTCTGTCAGAATAGATGATGTAACCAAAGTGTTAAAAAAAAAAAGCTCCATCTAGTGTTTCTCTTAGACCTTCTGGGAGAACATTATTTTTCACCTTCTTTTCAGCTTTCTAGCCAGTCATGTACCTTATAAACTTTCATCTGTGTTTCACTGATGTAAATACATAATGTGACATTTTCTGGTTTTCAGGACCAATGCTGGAGACAATGCACTTGAATGTAAAATTTACTGGCCAGGGTCTAGTGCTGTGGTGTAGTGGGTTAAGCTGCTACCTATAATGCTGGAATCACATATGGGTGCCAGCCCAAATCCTGGCTGCTCTACTTCCAATTCAGATCCCTGCTAATGAGCCTGGACAAATAATGGAAGACAACCCAAGTACTTGGGCGCCTACATTCATGTGGAAGACCCAGATGAAGCTCCCGGCTCCGGACTTTGGCCTGGCCCAGCTGTGGCCATTCATTGCAGCCATTTGGAGGGTAAACCAGCAGATAGAAGATCTCTCTCTCTCTCTCTTTCTCTCCCCCTCTCTCTCGGCCTCTGCCTCTCCCTTTCTGTAACTCTGAATTTCAAAATAATAGTTGTCTTCTTTAAAAAAATTAAACTTTATTGAAAAATTAAGGCATATGTGAAACATATCTATCATCTCTAAATCCCATCTTCTAGTCCCTCTGCTTCCCCACTCATTCTATTCAACCTTTATTTCCACAGATTGGACTTACTGTAAGCTTCCTGACAGATCTGTGATTATGATATAACCTATATATGCCACCAGAGGGATATCCCTAAAACTTTTTGTTTGATCATGTCACCAACCTATTTGAAACCATGCAATATCTCCCTATGGCATGCAAAATCAAGTCCAAACTCCATCACATAAAAGTCAATATTTCCGTGATTAGCCCTCAATATATTATCTTCACAGCATTATTACCTATTGTATATTGTACTACCAGGTTGCATTTTGGTCAAATCAAAAAATTTGCCATCTTGAGACACTGCACTAGATTTGCTGAGTTTACATTGTTTGTGGCTTCTTTTCTTCTGAAATGTTCCTTCCCTCTAAGCTTGTTCAAATCCTATTTAGTCTTCTGAGTTTAATTTAAATCACTCCCAATTATTCCAAAGCATTTTAGACAATTCTTACATTATCACATTCTGCTTGGTGCTGTACTTATTTGTATATATTTTGTATATACATTTACCCTCTATTTCAGAACAAACATCTTGTTCATCTGCGTATTCCTCTAAAATGCCTAGTAGGGGGTGTGCACTGTGACTACCGAGCATTTAATATCAACACTGGACACCTGCATCCCATTAGAGTGCCAATTTGAGCCCTGGCTACTCAGCTTCTTGTTAACGGGCCTGGGAGGAAGAGGAAGATGGCCCAAAAAATTGGGTTCCTACCATCATGTGGGAGACCTGAATGTAATTCCTTGCTCCTGACTTCAGTCTTCCCTAGCTCTGACTATTGCAGGCGCTTGGGGAGTGACCATAAGTGGAAAATCTCTGTTTCTCTCTGTCACTCTGCCTTCCAAATACAAATACATCTTTAAAAATTAATAAACATAATGCTTAGTATAATTTGTAATTGGACACTCAGCAAATGCCTATTAAATAGAATTTAGTTTCTTTCATTTCATGAAAGTTAGAAATAAATAAATTTGATAGGAAATTAAGACAAATTTGTTGAAAGATGCCATTAGAAGCAATGATTGTGTCTCTATATATAAAAAATAGGGGATGAAGCGTACTTAAATTCACATGTCCACAAATTATGCATTCTAATAATCATGAAAAAGTGCAGTGCAGTAAGGTAAAATATAAAAAGTGCATGAAGAGAACAAGTTCTAATATGATATAATGAAGAATGAAAGCTCAGGTGAATGGCATGAAAGAAGATAAATTATCCAAAGCATATGATATTTTTTAAAATAAAAAGTCTGCATTCCCAAACTATGAATTGAAATTGTCAGAAATAAAAAGGATGTTGGACTGAGCAATAGGAAAATATGTCTGAGAAAATAGGACCTGAAAAATGATTATGTAAGCATTAAAGAAGTTAAAACAATAGAAATATAAATGAGGAAAGAAATTACAACCCTTACAGCAGAAATAAAATAATACTGTCATCATATATAATGGCATGTGATGGTTATTTAACGTTGATAATCCCTGGAATTGTAAAGCGAAATCTTTTTATGCTGCCATTTATTGTTTTCTATATGGTAGCTATAATTAACTTCTAAGTATGGAGGCCCCTCCTACCCAGCCCCAGCTCAGAATTCCAATTGTCAAACTTCCATTCCAAGGGAACAGCAGCTCAGGAGTCTCCTACACATGACTGAAACTGTCCCTGACCACTCCTTACTCAGCCCACCTTGTAGCCTTTTCTGTGGCTTCTGAACATCACAAAGACCAAAGACGTGTCTTTACGTCACTATGGATACCTTGGCCCCACCCACCTTTTCTGGCATATCAGTTTGCGTTGCTCCCAGGTTGGAAGAGTTAGCGCAGGCAGCCTGAGCCGCGCGCTTGTTAATTTCTTGATGCTCCTTCCAGTGATCAACAATTTGCTTAATTTGTGGAGCAGGTAAGCTGAATTCTTCCTCCTGTGACGGTATCGAACTTCACTATTACTATCTCAATAAAAACTGAGGTAGGAAGGGTGGGGAATTGGGAAAAACACTAGACTGCCAGTTAGAAATACCTGTTTTACCAGGTTTGGTTTACCTGTTTTAGTTTCTATAGCACTTAAGTGAAGCTTAGGGTACAAGTGGGCTGAAACAACGTGGAAAGTTTTGATGTAGTGGAAACAGAATGAACATTGGAAACAGATGTGGATTTATGTTAATAAACTACTTTTACAGTGGTTTCAGAGCCTCTCAAATCTGTTTCCTCATTTCTAAAGGCCAATAGCACTAATCGCCAAAGGTTCTTATTAGAAGCATAGGAGATAAGGAATGTGAAAGTGTTTTCTAAGCTTAAATAATCATGAATATTATTAATTTTTTGTGTAGCCCTGATAAGGCACTTTGTTGATCTTTAATTTGCCCCTTTTACTTGTAAAATGGAGGAAATTCAATGAAAATGTTAGGTGATTAATATATACAATTTATAAACATTATGTTTATATAATTTTTAAAATAATAATTTGGAAAGAAAACAGAACTCTAATTTTCTTTTTAAATTATTTTTAAAAAATTTTAGGTGAACAAATTTTATGTATTTCATATATACAGATTTAGAAACAGTGATACTACCTGCCTATGCTCCCACCCTTCCTCCTCCTTCCTCTCTTATTCCCCCTCTTAATTTTTAGAATGATCTACTTTCAGTTAACTTTATACCCATAAGATTTACCCTACACGAAGTAAAGAGTTCAACAAATAAGAAGAAAAATGACTGTACATCAACAGTAGAGCTATAATTTTCTAATTCCTCCTGAAACCCTGCCTTCTTCAGGGCTTAAACTCCTCCATTGCAGGGGCCAGCATTGTTGCATAGCTGGTAAAGCCACAGTCTGCAGCACTGGTCATTGCAGCCCACCTGGGAGACCTAGATGAAACTCCTGATACCTGGCTTTGGCCAGGCCCAGTCCTGGCCATTGCAGCAATCTGAGGAGTGAACCAGCAGATAGAAGATTCTCTCTCTCTCTCTCTTTCTCTCTCTCTCTGTAACTCTAAATTTCAAACAAACAAATAAATATTTTTTAAAAAGCCAAACCCCCCCTCCATTTCCTTTCCATTTACTATGGATCAATATTCTTCAAGCAGGGCACATGAAATGAAGTACATTGAATATGAAAAGAAAATACTAATTGTTCATTTTTAAAATTGATGTGGATATGCAGTCATCTTAGGTAATTATTTAGTTTGTCATATTTGTGTGTCCTGCCTATACTCTACCTGAGTACAAGGACTAGGATTTAGATATCTGTGTTTCCAGTATTTGCAATATTTATGATGATGCTTTTCTAAATTCAACACTCAGAGCCCTCAGTGGATTGGAGGGGGGGGAGTTCACATCTACTTATATTAGACTATGTCAGAAGTTAACACTTGGGACCTCCTTAATGAAACATTCTTCCTTTTCATACAGAGAAATCTGTTTTATATCTTTTATTAGCTATAGCCAAGATCAGAGGAAATGAGAGAGGCAGGAGGGAAGTGGATAAATATGGCAGATAAGCCTAGGGACAAACCAATTAACCAAATTGGAAAGAGGAGAGAAGAGAGAGGGATAGAGAGTATTAACAGTGCTTTTGATCTCCAGTAATCACATTTCTTTTCAAAACAGGTACTTTAACTAACTACACTCAAGAAAACTGTTGAAGAACGAAAACATGGAGGATGCAAACAAGTAAGTAAAATCTCAAGGAAAAGAAAATAAAATGTATATAATTCCATCTAGAGTCCCAATAATTAAATCTTCAAAGGAACTCTGAAAATATCTACATAGGAATACCCTTTCTTTTTTTGTTAAAGAATTGTATGTTTTAATTTGGTGAATTGCATGTTATATGAGTTATATATTGACAGAGGTGGTTTTTAAAAAATAAAAGTGAATTTCCAGAAGTGTCAGCCACAAAACTGTCAAGTCCCAAACTTGAAAGAAAAATAGAATATTCCTATATTTTTGACTTTGCATTTGATAATTATCTGATATTGCCTGTATGTTGTTTATGATCACCAGTGATTGAGTATTAATCCTTTTGTGAAAAACCTATAGTCAAGCAGATAAGAAAGGCTTGCTCCCTAGTTCATCAATTTACAGTAGTCAGAGTGCTTTGGGAACTTATGGCCTGAAGATACTTAGAAACCACTTGAGAACCCTGCTTCTGACTGAGACTGAGGAATGGAAAACTGATTACCACCCAAACATAAAATACACATGCTAAAGAGCACTGGCCACTAAAATTCTTTTGCATAAGCACAAAATAAATGGATAAATTAATCTTAAGTTTTAAATAATTAAGTCTTTAAGTTTAAAATTGTAACTGAGGCATAGCTTAAAATCCTATCAAATTGGAAAGCTACCCACTTATTATAACAGAAGACGCTTATTACTTGTGGCATATAATTGATGTTATATTAATTCAATGCATAGTTTGTGGTTATGGTATTATCATATCTTTAGGCTTCCACATTCATTTCTCCATTCTACTGTGTGTTAATTAATCTTTTTTAGTCGTCATCCTCCAATGCACCAGTAAGTTTTTAGGCTCTATTACCAACATATATCTTCATACACCCACTATTTATATAAAGAGAGCAGATTTCATGTATTTCATACATACAGTTTTAAAACCTAGTGATACTTCCCACATTTACTCTCTCCTTCCCTCACTTCTATCCTCTTCCTCCATTTTTCTTTTAATTTTTGCGATGACATCCCTTCAATTTACTTTATAAGCATAAGCTTAAGAAAACAATCCTTACTAAGTCTACTACCCAAATGAACTGGAGGCTTTAATAGGATTATGAAAAGCTAAATAATTCCTTAATGTTCTATTATTTTCTAGATCAGAAGATGAATATTTCGATACAAAATCAAACATAAGTATCGAATCTGAGGAAACGGGGAAAAACAAGGAAGAAAGTGATGAGGAGGAATTTTTTGATGCATTGGGAACCCAGGAAGAGGAGCTACCTGTCAAAAAAACTGAAAACGAAACTGCTCCAAGCGAGATGAATGACACAGCATGTATGACCTATTTCAAATTATTATTTGGTCCCAACACAAAGATAGATTAAAGACCAAATTCTGAGCATTTTCCAAGTACAAACCGTTGGAAAATTTCAGGACACTAAAAATGTCTGTTTAATGGTCTGAATTACAAACTTAAAGAAATTTAAATTTATTATTTCCATATTAAAAATAAATATTTTTCTCTAAATTTAAATTTTTCGTTAGCAAATTTTGAAAGAAGATGACAAAGCCAAGTATTCTTAGGTCCTTCCAGCAATGGAATTCTAAAGATAGAAGAAACATAGATCTCGGGTTGAACTAGATGACCTTAATATCAATTTTCTATCAAATGTAAAACTCTATGGTTCTATGAATTGCTAAAGATTCAAAAAGTATTGTTTTATTATCTTTTATAATTTCTGATTTAATTTTGTGAAAAAAAGATGCTTCAAACACACTAAATGTCTTATTTCCACCACCCAACCCCATTAACAAATTGTTTACGTGGTTAGAGTCCCATCTGCTCCACTTTGGGAGTTTAACTGAAAGGACAGTACATTTAAAAGGAGGTTTGATCTAGTATACTCTCCGTTAGTACATGAGAAATTTTCTGTCTGAAGTATTTCAATGGAGCACCTTTGTGAGTAGATCTTGTTTTCCTATTGAACATAAATCAATAGTATTTCCAAATCTGTTTTGCTGTTCTTTATATAAAGTTTCAATGGAGATTTTACAGCATCGGAATGGCTGAACTACAGAGGAAAATTTATGGCCAGTTCATTTAGCTGACTGAATCTCTGAGGTTTTTCTTTAAAAGTGTTAACCAAATATGTTGTTTTAAAAATATATATTCAAAAATAATTGTGAAACGAATTTAGTGTGTTTTAGGTCCCTGACTGAGAGGGGGCTTAATAATATTAAAAGGTGTTTTAAGTAGAAAATATGAAGCATATGATATCAAGGAAAAAAATATGAGGCTGTATGTCAGAAAGCCTGCCCTCTAACTCAGCATTTATGGTAGTTTGTTGTGCCTTCTTAGTAAATCATTTCTCCTCTCTGGGGAATAAGGTGTTTTTGTCTTTTGCTTTTTTCTTTTTTTACATTAAATGAGAAAGTAATATTGAATGAAAACTAAAATCTTCCAATACTGGAATCCTATTAAATCCATTGGAAGTTTAAGTTATTTCAGGGAGAGCCAGAAAGATTTATCGATTATAGACTATAAGAAATTTTCTTTTTATAAAAAAAATAAAGATGTTTGGGGGACATTTTTTGAAGTATGAAACCACAGAAAGTACCCAACTACTCCACTTTCACATCAAAGATACCTGGTGCTTCTAACATAAAGAAAATGATAGGTGGAATGTGCTGTGACCCAGCACAACTATGCTTAGGACCTTACATTATAAATTTTTAAATATGAAGAGAAGTTAATTGATGTGGACCAAAATTTGGAAACTTACGACATTTCTTATTTGTGCAAAAATAAACTAGCATCAACTGGTGAAAAGAAAAATGACTTACACTGTGAAGATTTTATCTTTAGAACTAATATGCCTCTAGATGTTAAAATGTTAGTATCTTGATCAGAACCATCAGAAGAAAAAGTTAAGTGTACTGAGTTAATCATACTAATGAATGTAATCCCAAATATAATTTACCAGCATTTAGGCAATGATATCATTTACAGTTGTCAGTTTTATGTATTTTTTAGGAAAAAAAACTTCAATTTCTGGTGTCTACCCCTATAAAGTTTGAAATATTAAATCTATTATCACTTTCCTAGATCTGGATTCAGATTTTGGCCAATTACCTCCAAAGTCGATCATTAAAATCAGTCTCCTCTTTGCGAAGCCTGTTTGCCCTCAGAAAAGAATTCAATCCAAGTATTTTGTCAACAATACAAAAGTAAGTATTTAGCAACTATAAATTATATCAGCAAAATAGAATCTCCTAGTTTTCGTGCCTAGTACTGTTTATGACAGCAGCAATTGAAAAAGTCAATATGGTATAGCCTCACTTTATCCATTAGTCATTCCTTAAAAGCTCTACATTAAGCAAAACTGTTAATGTTGAATCTTGTTTCCTTTTTACTTTTTCAAAACCTATTTCCATGTTGGGAAGAATAAGAACCTAAGTGTAATGAAAAACACAGTGAATAATTATAATTTTTACTATACATATTTTACCTTTTTAAATTCATAAAGTATTTAAATCTTCTACATGAAAACTGTTGGCGCTAGTCAAATAAGCAGTTAATCCATAAGAAGAAATGTACACATTTAAATATGCCATGTTAAAAATATACTGTAATATTAATATTCATTCATTGACAATTTCCTCTGCTTCTAACAACTGTTTAGCAAAAGTCTGTGGAGTTTAGTTTCATTGCCTGGTGCTGTGTAAGCTATAAACAATTGTACTGAACCATCTATGAAGTACTAAATATAGTGTATTTGTGTAGCTAAAAATGTCATTTAAAAGGGACATTCACAGATTTTGCAAATCACCAGTCATGGTAGGTTAGGCTGTGAGGAACAAAATGTCATTAAAATAGCTTGGCTACCCTAATATTGAATTCTTTACTCACCATAGAAGAAAATAATAGTCATTGGATTTGTGGAAGAGTAAAACTATACATTTTAGGTGAGTTAATAATCACCATTTTTTAATTTACTTAGTGGTTATGGTTATACCATTAATCAGCATGTTATTTTAGTCAACAGTCAAGTATAAACTGGTGAAAACTAACTGAACCAAAAATGAGTATTTGAAGGCCCCTTTGCAACATTTCTTCAGATTATCTGGAGTTTTACGTTATTCTATATGGCCCAGGACAGAATTCAGAAAAAACGTCTAACTGGGATACAAATGTGTATGCCAGTTATTCTGATGTTTTGATTCTTGGATTGTTTAAAAGGAAAACGTAGTGAACAAACTTATAAAAACTCAATTTAAAAATAGCATATATTCAATTGTTGCATCAATTTTTCTTTTATGTTTTGCCCTTGAAGTATTGTTCTGCACCTTTAAATGATATATTATACAGTAATTTTTTAAAAATGTAAATTTCCCTATATCAATGAACACATTCTATTGAAATATAATTTCAAGCAAACTATTAAGTCTGTTTCTGCAGATGCCAAAAATAATTTGAAAAGGGCAAAATTCAGTAAATATATCAATTTGTCTAAATAATATTAAAGAACTCCTATGATCTGTCATTTCATTAATATTGGTTCTTAAAACATGAAATCAACTGTTTTTTTTTTTCTTTGTGTTCTATAGACTGAGTCATAGTGAGACATGCCATCCTGCCTCTTCAGTTAAAATGAAGACATTTCTGGACGGAAGTAAACATCCTCTCAACCATCATTTTGTTATCATACTAAGTAATTCCGTTAAATGCTTTGACAATCCTGATCTCACCAGCTTTTTAACACCTGTGTGCCACTACTTCTAACAATATTTGTAATTCTACGGTTAGTCCTGAAACTGTCCTCAAGAATTGTCATTAAAATATAAGAGGCTCATTGAACCTTTGTACTTTGTGCTTATTCTATTACTTATTCTATATACCTTATAGAGTTTTAAAACTCTTAAGTAGAAGCAAGCATTTAGTGTAGTGATTAGGGTGATGCTTGGATTCCTGCATCTCTTATTATAGTGAATGAGTTCAAGTCCTGGTTCTACTTCCAATTCTAGCTTCCAACTAGTGCCTACGCTGAGATGCAGCAGGTGACGATTCAAGTACTTGGGTTTCTCCCATCCATGTGGATTGAGTTCTGGGTTCCTGAGACCCAACTGTTTCTAGCATTTGTGGAGAGAACCAGCAAATAGAAAAACCTTTCTCTCTCTGTCAATCTCACTTTACCTCACTTTACTTCTGCCTTCCAAATGGATAAATAAATAAAAAATAAAACTATACCAAGTAAAACACAAAGGGCACATGCAATATTTTAATTTTTCTTCTATGTATCATTTATGGAATATCTCTGTTTCTATTAGTCTTTGAAACTACAAAATCAGATAGCTGATATTTTAGTGAGAGCTGGACAATAGAAAAGTTAAAACCAAAATGTCTTATTTACTTATATAATTATGGAAGAGACAGTGAAATATAGAGGCAAGATTATTAGAGAAGCATCAGAATATGAGGTCCTGGTTCCATCTCTGAATTTTGGAAAAAGTCATCAATGCCCTTTAAATTTCTATTTTCTTATTTATTTGGAGATGAGGTAATGGGGAGTTTCCCATTTTCTTAGTTCATCATACCTTGGTGTCTCCATAACATTTTTTACTACACCCTTAGTACAGAAAGACATCAAGCATTCTTTTTTCTCAAGTAATTACTCCAAATAACTCATAAGTATCTGCTCTAACAACTCAGTAGCTGCTTGAAAAAACAGTATGCGTGAATGGGAAGAAAAATAATTTTCTTTTATTCTTATACAATCACAGCTACTTATTAAGGAATGTGTGTGCCTTTCAGACACTGTGCAACTTCTCAAACTATGCAGTAAGATTGACTACCAGCATCCTTATTACCTATTCCACACTAATTTTCCTAGGGTACTTTCTCAGGATAACCACAATAAGCCCTGCTTATAATGACATATCATCAAAAGGAATACAGTAATATTGAAATGTTGACACTATTAACTACCTCAATGTCAAATGCCACTGCTTACCATGAAAATTAAAACCAGACCATCCTACATAGCACCCCACTGTGAGTTTGCTGTGGTGCCCCAGGACCTTTAATGCACCATTTGGTAAACTGCGGGAATAGTAATATACACTATTTTTCATAGCATCATTGTGAGGATCAAGTGAAAGACTGAATGTGAATTGCTTTGACAACTGTAAAATAGTATGCAAGTTAAAACTATTTTTAATACTCGATTGCTAGCCACAGTCTATTCCTGAAGCACAGGAAATAATCACGTGGATTAGAATATAATGAGAAGGGAAAATTTCACTGCCATCTCTAGTTAATTTATTCAGCTAGGCATCTTTGTACATGAATACTACTGAAAACATACTGTTGTGTCCGAATTTCCCAATCAATGCACAAGGCACAGTCACGGATGCAAAAGCAGAGGTTTATTTGTTACCAGCTGGCTGGGACCCCCTACCCGCACACACCCATTTAGCAGTGCACAGGCAAAAGGCCCCCTCGTTTGCATAAGAGAGGTTTTTATAGCCTCACACTTACAAGGCTGCAGGTCATCTCCTATGTAGGTTACCTTCTTATTCTCTCTATGGCAAGGTATGGGGACCTAACATGTTCATTGGTTCATTTACACGTAAAGACTATGTACGTTATGTGGTGGGAAGGCCACACAAAAGAGATGGCATGGGGAAGAACTGGCGGGAAGCATCGGGCCATAAATTCCAGGGGAGCCTGTGGGAGGCAGGAGGCCATAAATTCCAGGGGAGCATAGCAGGCAAGCAAGCAGCCAGAGTTCAGAAGAGAGACCAGCATTTAACAAGCTGGGGACTCCAACTCCTACAATACTTGTGAATTAGATAATCTCCTACTTCTACTGTGGATCACATCACCAGGAATGTCTTTTCTGGTTCTGTGTAAGAGACAAATAAATGGGTAGATGAACCATTTTCAACTTTCCCTATACTTATTTGGAAGGAAGTTGTTAAAAGGAGGAGCAATGATGTCAAACTGTTTTCCCTTCATCGTAGTCTCACACAATACTAGATACATGATAGAAACTCATTCTTGGTGATTTTATGACGGAATGATGTCTGTATCTCCCAGCCACTGCTGGAAATCATTGACTAGGCAGACAGATAATTCAGAAGCATGTACTCAATACCCATCTAGTAAAATCTACTACAGTAGATTTTTTTTCTTTTTTTAACTTTTATGTAGTAAATATAAATTTACAAAGTACACTTTATGGATTACAATGGCTTTCCCACACCACATAACTTCCCTCCCACCCACACCCCTCCCATCTCCCACTCCCTCTCCCATTCCATTCACATCAAGATTCATTTTCTACTATCTTTATATACAGAAGATCAGTTTAGCATATGTTAAGTAAATATTTCATCAGTTTGCACCCACACAGAAACACAAAGTGTAAAATACTGTTTCAGTACTAGTTATAGCATTACTTCACATTGGACAACACATTAAGGACAGAGATCCCACATGAGGAGTAAGTACACAGTGACTCCTGTTGTTGACTTAACAATTTGACACTCTTGTTTATGGCGTCAGAAATCTCCCTAGGCTCTAGTCATGAGTTGCCAAGGCTATGGAAGCCTTTTGAGTTCACGGACTTTGATCTTATTTAGACAAGGTCATAGTCAAAGTGGAAGTTCTCTCCTCCCTTCAGAGAAAGGTACCTCCTTCTTTGATGACCTGTTCTTTACACTGGGATCTCACTCGCGGAGATCTTTCATGTAGGTTTTTTGTTGTTGTTGTTGTTGTTGTTGCCAGAGTGTCTTGGCTTTCCATGCCTAAAATACTCTCATGGGCTCTTCAGCCATATCCGAATGCCTTAAGGGCTGATTCTGAGGCCAGAGTGCTGTTTAGGACATCTGCCATTCTATGAGTCTGCTGTGTATCCTGCTTCCCATGTTGGATCGTTCTCTCCCTTTTTGATTCTATCAGTTAGTATTAGCAGACACTAGTCTTGTTTGTGTGATCCCTTTGACTCTTACAGTAGATTTTTAAAATAAAGACTTGTATACTTGATCCTTGAATACACAGTTATCAGATAGCAATAACAATCACTAAAAGGAAATAGAATGTCAATGAAAAATCTTTGTTGTCATATTTTCCACTAGAAAGTACATAAAAATAATTCCTACCAAATCCACACAAACAACTAACTTTCCTTCTGGCCAAAAAATTTCAACTACTGATTTATTTCATGCTTGGTTTCTAGACCAAGTTCTGTGATCTTGAACAACTTGCCATCCTATCTTTCTTTCTTTCTTTTTTTTTGACAGGCAGAGTTAGACAGTGAGAGAGAGAGACAGAGAGAAAGGTCTTCCTTCCATTGGTTCCCTCCCCAAATGGCCGCCACGGCCGGTGCGCTGTGCTGATCTGAAGCAAGGAGCCAGGTGCTTCCTCCTGGTCTTCCATGTGGGTGCAGGACCCAAGCATTTGGGTCATCCTCCACTGCCTTCCCAGGCCACAGCAGAGAGCTGGACTGGAAGAGTAGCAACCGGGACAGAATCTGGCACCCCAATCGGGACTAGAACCAGGTGTGCCAGCGCTGCAGGCAGAGGATTAGCCTAATGAGCCATGCACTGGCCAGCCATCCTATCTTTCATATTCTATAACCACAAAATGTGAATAATTTTATTCACTATTTGCACACTTCCATTCTTTTGCATTCTTCATATGATATTAAATATGTAATGGCTCCTAGAAGCATCAAGTTCCTTGAGAAAAATATAAATAAGCAGAAAATTCTATAGTCAGGTTCCATGCTGAATTAAAAATGGTGACAGGAGCATAATATCACTGTCATTATCACCATCAGTAAATACAATTTTTTTTCCTAAGAATTACTGCACTAAGAAGCAATAGTGAATTGAGTTGATATCAATTTATAGAAAGTTACACACTGATTTTTCCTCATATTCCATTCCACCCTGCACTAATCATCATTTCTGTGAGCCTCTTTCTTTGTTGAGTTTTCCTCTGCAGTGCAGAAGCTCTTAGCTCGATGTAACCCCATTTTTCTACTTTTACTTTGATTGCCTGTGCTTCTGGGGTCTGTTCCAAGAAATCTTTGCCTATTCCAATTTCTTGCAGTTTCCCTCATCTTTTCCTCTAGTAATTTGATGGTTTCAAGTCTTAGGTTTAGATCTATGATCCAGTGCAAGTTGATTTTTATGTAAAGTGTAAAGAGGGGGTCTTGTTTCATACTTTTGCATGCAAGGATCCAATTTCTCCAGTGCAATTTGCTGAAGAGACAGTCCTTTCTCCAGGGATTGAGTTTAGCTCCTTTGTCAAAGATTAGTTGGTTGTGGATGAGTGAATTGAATCGTTTCTATTCTGTTCCATTGATCTACATGTCTATTTTTGTGCCAGTACCAGGATGTTTTTTAGGTATATTTTATTTATTTGATAGATAGAGTTACAGAGAGTGATAGAGACAGAGAGACAGAGGTCTTCCACCTGCTGGTTCACTCCCCAAATTGCCACAACATCTGGAGTTTAGCTGATCAAAGCCAGGAGCCAGGAGCTTCCTCTGGGTCTCCCAAGTGGGACTTGGGCTATCCTACACTGCTTTCCCAGGCACATCAGCAATAAGCTGGATGGAAAGTGGAGCAGCTGGGAGTGGATCTGGTGCCCACATTGGGTGCCAATCCCTCAGTCCAAGCCTTTAACCCCCACAGAATCAGCCCCTGACGATTTTGATTGTTACTGCTCTGTAGTATGTCTTCAAATATGGTATTGTGATGCCTCCGGCTTTGGCTTTCTTGTTTAAGATTCAGGCTATCTTTCATCTCCATATGAATATTAGCATCATTTTTTCTAGATCTGAGTAGAATGTCTGGCATTTTGATTGGAATCATATCGAATCTGTAAATTCCTTTCAGTAGTATAGATAGTAATATGATATTAGTTATTGCAATCCATGAACGCAGAACTTTTCTTTCAATTTTGTTGTGTCATCTTCTATTTATGTCTTTAATGTTTTGCCATTTTCATTGTAGAGATCTTTCACCTCCTTGATTAAGTTTATTCCAAGATATTTAAATTTTTTTGTAGTTATTGCGACTGGGACTGATTTACAAGTTATTTCTCAGCCATGGAATTGTCTGTGTGCTAAAAGTCTATTGATTTTTGTTTGTTAATTTTATATCCTGCCACTTCGAAAAACTTTCTTATGGGTTCCAATAGTCTTTTAGTGGAGTTCTTTGGTTCCCCTATCTATATCATCATGTCATCTGCAAACAGGGGTAATTTGGCTTCTTTTTTTAATTTTATCCATTTAATTTCTTTTTCTTGCCTAATGGCTCTGGCTAAAACTTCCATGCCTATATTGAATAGCAATGGTGAAAGTGGGCATCCATTTCTGGGTCCAGATCTCAGTGGGAATGCTTCCTAGTTTTCCCAGTCAATATGAAGCTGGCTGTGTGTTTGTCATGTATTGCCTTGGTTGTGATGTGGAATGTTCCCTCTATACACAATTTTTAGTATTCTGTTGAGAATTTTTGCATGTATGTTCATCAGCGATATTGGTCTATAGCTCCCTTTGCTTTATCTTTTCCTTCTTTTGGAATTAAGGTGATGCTGACCTCATAGAAGGAATTTGGGGTGATTCCCTCCCTTTCCATTGTTTTGAATAGTTTTAGAAGAATTGGAATCAGTTCTTTAAAGGTTTGATAGACTTCAGCAGTGAAGTTTTTCTTTGTTGGGAAGGTCTTTATTACTGATTCCATCTCCACCTTTATTAATGATTGTCGCTCCCCCTCTTCGTGGAGGAACGACACAGGACCCTGCGCTGTTCTTTCGTCTGCTCGGCCCTCCCCGGGTTTGCTGCTGGTTCTTCCCGGGTTGGCTACTATCCCTTCCACCTCTGTGGAAGGGCAGTTCCCCCTGGCCACATTCCCCACTTCCGCAGGGGAGCGGCACACCGCCGGCCGGCTTTCTCTCGGGGGCTGCACAGGTGTTCCCTCAGATGTTCCCCTTAGATGTTCCTGGTGCATGCCGTCTCTCTCCTCCTTTATAGTCCTTCTCTGCCAATCCCAACTCGGCTGCCCACACGCCGAGTACGCTGCTCTCCAATCAGGAGCAAGTCCTACAGTTTATTGGTTGAACTGGAGGCAGCTGTGCGGAAGCTGTTTACTTCTCTCCCAGCGCCATATTGTGGGAGAGCAGATGCATAGAATAAGTCTTAATTCCAGTAACTCAGTCCAGTCCGGATTGCTCCCCACAATGATCTGTTTAGATTTTCTGTCTTCATGACTCAAGTTTGGTAGTGTGCATGTATGGAGAAATTTATCAATTACTTCTAGATTTCCCAATTTCTTGACATAAAACTGTTTGTAGTAATTACAGATGGTACTTTTCATTTATTAGATATCCAGTGTAACATTTCCATTTTCATCTGTGATTTTTAAAATTTGGGTCTTTACCCTCTTTTGGAGACAGTAGTTGGAACAATGATGTGCAAGTGTGCTTATTTTTTCATAAAACCAGCTTTTCATTTCACTGATCTTTTGCATTTTTTGTTTCAATTTTCTTTATTTATTTCCTACCTAATTTTAATTATTTCTTTCCTCCTACTAAATTTCAGTTTGGTTTGTTCTTGTTTGTCTATGTCCTTGAGATGCATTGTTACATCATTTATTTAACCAATTTCTTGATTAGGCACTAATTGCTCTAAACACCCCTCTTAACACTGCTCTTCTGTGTCCTATAAGTTTTGATTTCTTATGTTGTCATCTTCAACTTTTTCCAGGATTTTTTTTTTATTTCCCTTTTGATTTCTTCTATGACCCACTGTTCATTCATGAGTATATTGTTCAGTCTCCATGTGTTTGCATATTTTCTAATGCTTCTTAAGTTGCTAATTTCTAGCTTCATTCCATTGTGATCAGAAAAGACTCATGGTATGATCTCATTCTTTTTGAATTTGTTCAAACTTGCTTTATGATACAGCATATGGGCTATCCTAGAGAAAGTTCCATGTACATTTACTACTGCAAAGAATGTTTGTTGTGCAGCTGTGATATGAAATGGTTTGCAGAAATCGATTAGGTTCATTTGGTCCATAGCGTATTATAATTTTCTTGTTTCTTTGTTGATTTTTGGTATATTTGATTTGTCTATTGATGACAGTGGGGTGTTGACATACCTCCCAAATTTTGTATTGGTGTCTACATCTCCCTTTAAACTTATTAACGCTTTTTTTTAAATAGCCAAGTTCCCAGGCATTGAATGCATGTATGTTGACTGTAGTCATATCTTCCTGTTCAATTGATCCCTTAATTATTATATTTTTTTAATTTTTTATTTTGTAAATATAAATTTTCAAAGAACAGTTAATGGATTACAATGGCTTCCCCCCGATAATTTCCCTCCCACTCACCCCCCTCCCATCTCTCGCTCCCTCTCCCATTCCATTCACATCAAGATTCATTTTCAATTATCTTTATATACAGAAGATCAATTTAGCATATGTTAAGTAAAGATTTCATCAGTTTGCACCCACACGGAAACACAAAGTGGAAAATACTGTTTCAGTACTACTTATACCATTATTTCACACTGGACAACACACTAAGGACAGATCCCACATGAGGAGTAAGTACACAGTGACTCCTGTTGTTGACTTAACAATTTGACACTCTTGTTTATGGCGTCATAAATCTCCCTAGGCTCTAGTCATGAGTTGCCAAGGCTATGGAAGCCTTTTGAGTTCACCGACTTCGATTTTATTCCAACAGGGTCATAGTCAAAGTGGAAGTTCTCTCCTCCCTTCAGAGAAAGGTACCTCCTTCTTTGATGGCCCCGTTCTTTCCAAGGGGATCTCACTCGCAGAGATCTTCCATTTATGTCTTCCATTTTTTTTTCCAGGGATTCCTGGCTTTCCATGCCTAAAATACTCTCATGGGCTCTTCAGCAATATCCGAATGCCTTAAGGGCTGATTCTGAGGCCAGAGTGCTATTTAGGACATCTGCCATTCTATGAGTCTACTGTGTATACCGCTTCCCATGATGGATCGTTCTTTCCCTTTTTGATTCTATCAGCTAGTATTAGCAGACACTAGATTTGTTTGTGTGATCCCTTAGACTCTTTGACCTATCAGTGTGATCAATTGTGAACTGAAATTGATCACTTGGACTAGTGAGATGTCACTGGTACATGCCACCTTGATGGGATTGTATTGGGATCCCCTGGCATGATTCTAACTCCACCATTTGGGGCAAGTCCGATTGAACACATCCCAAATTGTTCATCTCCTCCCAATCTTATTCCAACTCTTATATTTAACAGGGATCACTTTTCAGTTAAAATTTAAACACCTAAGAATAATTGTGTGTTAATCACAGAGTTCAACCAATAGTAGTAGAACAAAACAAAGAGGAAATACTAAAATGCATAAAGTATTACATTGCATATCAACAGTCAGGACACAAGCTGATCAAGTCACTGTTTATCATACTGTCCATTTCACTTCAACAGGTTTCCACTTTGCTACTCAGTTAGTTGTCACTGATCAGGGAGAACATATTATATTTGTCCCTTTGGGACTGGCTTAGTGCACTCAGCATAATGTTTTCCAAATTCCTCCATCTTGTTGCAAATGACCGGATTTTGTTGTTTTTGACTGCTGTATAGTATTCTATAGAGTACATGTCCAATAATTTCTTTATCCAGTGTACTGTTGATGGGCATTTGGGTTGGTTCCAGGTCTTAGCTATTGCGAATTGAGCTGCAATAAACATTAATGTGCAGATAGCTTGTTTATTTGCCAATTTAATTTCCTTTGGGTAAATTCTAAGGAGTGGGATGGCTGGGTTGAATGGTAGGGTTATATTCTGGTTTCTGAGGAATCTCCAGACTGAATTCCATAGTGCCTTAACCAGTTTGCATTCCCACCAACAGTGGGTTAGTGTCCCTTTTTCCCCACATCCTCTCCAGCATCTGTTGTTGGTAGATTTTTGAATGTGAGCCATTCTAACCAGGTTAAGGTGAAACCTCATTGTGGTTTTGATTTGCATTTCCCTGATTGCTAGTGATCATGAACATTTTTTCAAGTGTCTATTGGCCCTTTGGATTTCCTCTTTTGAAACATGTCTATTGAGGTCCTTGGCCCATCGCTTAAGCGGGTTGTTTGTTTTGATGTTGTGGAGTTTCTTGATTTTTTTGTAGATTCTGGTTATCAAGCCTTTATCTGCTGCATAGTTTGCAAATATTTTTTCCCATTCTGTTGGTTGCCTCTCCACTTTCCTGTTTCTTTTGAAGTACAGAAACTTCTCAATTTGATGCAATCCCAATAGTTGATTGTGGCTTTGACTACCTGTGCTTCTGGGGTATTTTACAAGAAGTCTTTGCCAGTACCTATATCTTGCAGGATTTTTCCAATGCTCTCTAATACTTTGATGGTGTCGGGTCGTAGATTTAAGTCTTTAATCCATGTTGAGTGGATTTTTGTGTAAGGTGAAAGGTAGGGGTCTTGTTTCAGGATTCTGCACGTGGAAATCCAGTTTTCCCAGCACCATTTATTGAATAGACTGTCCTTACTCCAGGGATTGGGTTTGGATCCTTGATCAAATATAAGTTGGCTGTAGATGTTTACATTGATTTCTGGTGTTTCTATTCTGTTCCATTGGTCTATCCATCTGTTTCTGTACCAGTACCATGCTGTTTTGATAACAACTGCCCTGTAGTATGTCCTGAAATCTGGTATTGTGATGCCTCCAGCTTTGTTTTTGTTGTACAAGATTGCTTTAGCTATTCGAGGTCTCCTGTGCCTCCATAAGAATTTCAGCATCATTTTTTCTAGATCTGAGAAGAAGGTCTTCGGTATCTAGATTGGCATTGCATTGAATGTATAAATGGCTTTTGGGAGAATGGACATTTTGATGATATTGATCCTTCCAATCCATGAGCATGGAAGATTTTTCCATTTTTTGGTATCCTCTTCTATTTCTTTCTTTAAGGTTTTGTAATTTTCATCGTAGAGATCTTTAACGTCCTTGGTTAAGTTTATTCTAAGGTATTTGATTGTTTTTGTAGCTATTGTGAATGGGATTGATCTTAGAAGTTCTTCCTCAGCCATGGCATTGCCTGTGCATACTAAGGCTGTTGATTTTTGTGCATTGATTTTATATCCTGCTACTTTGCCAAACTCTTCTATGAGTTCCAATAGTCTCTTAGTAGAGTTCTTTGGGTCCCCTAAGTAAAGAATCATGTCATCTGCAAAGAGGGATAGTTTGAGTTCTTCCTTCCCAATTTGTATCTCTTTAATTTCTTTTTCTTGCCTAATAGCTCTGGCTAGAACTTCCAGAACTATATTGAATAGCAGTGGTGAGAGTGGGCATCCCTTCCTGGTACCAGATCTCAGTGGAAATGCTTCCAACTATTCCCCATTCAATAGGATGTTGGCCGTGGGTTTTTCATAAATTGCTTTGATTCTGTTGAGGAATGTTCCTTCCATACCCAGTTTGCTTAGAGTTTTCATCATGAAAGGGTGTTGTATTTTATCAAATGCTTTCTCTGCGTCTATTGAGATAATCATATGGTATTTATTCTGCAGTCTGTTAATGTGGTGTATCACATTGATTGTCTTGCGCACATTAAACCATCCCTGCATACCAGGGATAAATCCCACTTGGTCTGGATGGATGATCTTTCTGATCTTTCTGTTGTTGCATTCTATTGCCAGAATTTTTTTGAGGATTTTTGCATCTATGTTCATCAGGGATATTGGTCTGTAATTCTCTTTCAATACTGCATCTTTTTCCAGCTTAGGAATTAAGGTGATGCTGGCTTCATAGAAAGAATTTGGGAGGATTCCCTCTTCTTCGATTGTTCTGAATAGTTTGAGAAGAATTGGAGTTAGTTCTTCTTTAAATGTCTGGTAGAATTCAGCAGTGAATCCATCTGGTGCTGGGCTTTTCTTTGTTGGGGGGCCTTTATTACTGTTTCAATTTCTGTCTCAGTTATGGGTCTGTTTAGGTTTTCGATGTCTTCCTGGTTCAATTTAGGTAGGTTGCATGTGTCCAGGAATCTATCCATTTCTGATAGGTTTCCCTGTTTGCTGGCATACAAGTCCTTGTAGTAATTTCTGATGATTCTTTTTATTTCTGTGGTGTCTGTTGTTACGTTTCCTTTTTCATCTCTGATTTTATTGATTTGGGTATTTTCTCTTCCTTTTCAGTTAGTTGAGCCAATGGGGTGTCAATTTTGTTTATTTTTTCAAAAAACCAGTTCCTCGTTTGGCTGATTTTTTGTAATGTTTTTTTGGATTCAATCCTGTTGATTTCTTCTCTGATTTTAATTATTTCTCTTCACCTACTAGATTTGGGTCTGGTTTGCTGCAGATTTTCTAGATCTTTGAGATGCATTGAAATCTCATCTGTTTGGTGCTTTTTGAATTTCTTGATATAGGTACCTATTGATATACACTTTATGTTAACACTGCTTTTGCTGTGTCCCATAAGTTTCGGTATGTTTTGCTGTTACCCTCATTTACTTCCAGAAAATTTTTGATTTCTCTTTTGATTTCTTCTATGACCCATTGTTCTTTCAGGAGCATGTTGTTCAATCTCCATGTGTTTGTATCTGCTCTAGAGACTCCTGAGTTGCTAATTTCCAACTTCCTTCCAATGTAATCTGAGAAGCTGCATGGTATGATTCTAATTCTTTGAATTTGTTGAGACTTGCTTTATGGCCCAGTATGTGGTCAGCCCTAGAGTAGGTTCCATGCACTGCTGAGAAGATTGTAAATTCTTTAAATGTAGGATTGAAAGTTCTGTAGATATCTGTTAGATCCATTTGGGCTACAGTGTCATTTAAATCTATTGTATCCTTGTTGATCTTCTGTCCTGTTGATCTGTCTATTTCTGAGAGTGGAGTATTGAAGTCCCCAAGTACTATTGTATTGGAGTCTAAGTCTCCCTTTAAGTCCCTTAACATATCTTTTAAATAAACCGGTGCCCTGTAGTTAGGTGCATATACATTGATAATTGTTATATCTTCCTGTTGAATTGATCCCTTAATCATTATATAGTGCCCCTCTTTGTCTCTCTTAACAGTTTTTGTGTTAAAGTTTATGTTGTCTGGTATTAAGATGGCTACGCCTGCTCTTTTTTCATTTCTTTTGGCATGGAATATCTTTTTCCAGCCTTTCATTTTCAGTCTGTATGCATATTTGTTGGAAAAATGTGTTTCTTGTAAGCAGCAAATAGATGGGTTGTGTTCCTTAAGCCAATCAGTCAATCGGTGTCTTTTAACTGGACAGTTCAGGCCATTTACGTTCAATGTGACTATTGATAAGTGGTAACTTTGCCCTGCCATTTGCCAAAGTTATTTTCTAATATATGCTTTGAATTCCCTGTGATCTTTTGCTGTGAGGTTTCCTTCCTTTACCTTCTTTCATATTGATGACCATGTTTCTGTGTTTCTGTGTGTAACACATCTTTAAGCATCTTTTGCAGGGCTGGACGAGTGGCAACAAATTCTTTCAATTTCTTTTGCTATGAAAGGTCTTTATTTCACCTTCATTCACAAATGAGCGCATTGCAGGATATAATATTCTGGGCTAGCAGTTTTTCTCTCTTAGTACCTGGGCTATGTCTCGCCATTCCCTTCTAGCTTGTAGGGTTTCTTATGAGAAGTCTGCTCTGAGTCTAATTGGATATCCTCTGAGAGTAATCTGACGCTTCTCTCTTGCATATTTTAGGATCTTTTCTTTCTGTTTCACTGTGGTGAGTTTAATTACAACGTGTCGTGGTGAGGATCTCTTTTGGTCATGTTTACTAGGGATTATATGAGCTTCCTGTACTAGGATGTCTCTGTCCTTCTCCAAACCTGGGAAATTTTCTGCTATTATCTCACTAAAAAGGCATTCTAATCCTTTCTCCCTCTCCATGCCTTCAGGAACTCCTAGAACCCGAATGTTGGGTTTTTTTAATAGTATCCTATAGATTCCCAACAATATTTTTTAGATTTCTAATTTCCTCTTCTTTTCTTTGGTTTGACTGTATCCTTTCCTGTTCTCTGTCTTCTAAGTCCGATATTCTCTCTTCTGCTTCACCCATTCTGTTTTTAAGGCTCTCTAATGTGTTTGTCATTTGATCTATTGAATTCTTCATTTCATTATGATTTCTCATCACTATCACAGTTTCATGTTCTACTAGTTGTTTCATTTCATTTTGATTCCTCCTTAATATTTCATTTTCGCGAGAAAGATTTTCTATCTTGTCCATTAAGGATTTCTGTAGTTCAAGAATTTGTATTTGAGAACTTCTTAATGTTCTTAGCAATTTTTTGAGATCTGCTTCTTGCATTTCTTCTATCTCATCATCTTCATAATCTTGAATTGGGGTGTCTTTTTCATTTGGGGGCATCATAGTGTCCTCCTTGTTCTTATTACCTCGGTTTTTGCGTTTGTTGTTTGGCATATTGGAGATATTCTTTGGTTTCTTCACTGTGGTGATTTTTCTTGTTATACTATGACTCTAGATTAAGTGGACTATCTGTTTTTGATGGAGCCTTAGAGGCATGAGATGGGTGTGGCCTGAGAGCTCTGTTTGGTTCCTCAGGGTTAAGGGTGTGCCAAAGGTGACACTCCCAGGTTAGGCGTGGTAAATCTCTCTCTCTCTCTTTCTTTCTTTCTTTCTTTCTTTCTTTCTTTCTTTCTTTCTTTTTTTTTTGATTCAAAAGGGAAGTAATTCCACACAGCTGAACAGAATTGGAGGTAGTTAGCAGGCAAATGATATACCCACAGGAGCCAGGGATCGGAAGCTCTTTCCGAAGGACCACAGAGGGAATCTGTCCTGCCCTCAGTGTGGGCTCCAATTCTCCTGCAGTCTCCCACTGGGTTGCCAAGGTTACTGAATTGTAGCGTCTCTGGAGAGTACTCACGTGAATTCTGTGAGTTCTCTCCCCCTCTGTCTCTTTTTTTACAGTCTCAGTTCAGTAGCACCACACATTCACTAGGTCCTAATCTCCTGTTAATTCCCCCCTCCCCAGAGTTAGGTTTTTCTGCTAGGCTCAGGGCCGGTGCAGACCTGAGGTCACTCTGCTTATGACGTATGTCCAAGATGGCGCCTGCTCTTTGTCTTGCTCGCCTATGAGAGGTGAGCGGAGAGAGAGAAACTCATGTCCGTATCAGTCACTTCTCTCTCTCTCTCTCTCTCTTCTAGTTAGCCTGGTGAACTTTTACCCACGGGGTCGTTCCCTCTAGTCTCCTCTTTCCGCTTGCCTGCCAGTGTCTTGGGCTATTGAGGTTCGGCTCACCTTGCGTTCCAGCGCTGGTGTGTTGAGTCCGAACTGTGGGCTCCCATGCACTCCACGCAGGTCCACCAAAGTCTTAACTCCAGAGATTGATGTTTGCTCAAGTTTTACTGAGGCAGTTTGAGCTTCTTCAATTTTCCTCCTCCCCTTCCAGCACTGGTGCGCAGACTCTGTGGCTCCTGCGGCTCCAGCGGCTCCCGCGGCTCGGCTTGCACGTGGTGGGCAACCTTGTTCTCCCTGTAGGTCCTCCGAGTCACAGCCACTAGATCCCGAAGAGTTTCCTCTGCAATTTTTTCCTGATCCTTTTCCTGAGGCTACCATAACTTCACTTTTATTAAACTATCTTTTTCCGGACTATCGGTGCGCACCCTCACTATTCTGCCATCTTGGCTCCGCCCCCTAATTATTATATTATTACATAATATCTTTTTGGTCTCTTTTAACAGTTTTTGTGTTAAAGTCTATTTTGTCTGATAGTAGGCTGTCTACTCTTGCTGATTTTTGCTTTTCATTAGTATGGAATATCTTTTTCCATTCTTTTACTTTCATTCTGTATGTATCTTTGTTGGTGAGGTGTGCTTCTTCTAGGCAACAAATATGAGTCTTCGTTTTCAATCCATCCAGCCAATCTATATCTTTTAATTGGAGAACTTAGGTCATGTACATTAAAGATTATTATTGATAACTAACAACTTCGTCCTGCCATTTGTCCATAAATATTGCAATTGTTTCACTTGAATTTCCTTTGTACTTTTACTAGGAGTTTTTTCCCTCTAATTCTTTTATGATGATTACTACTTTTCTTTATTTCTCTGTGTAGTAAATCCTTAAGTTTCATTTGTAAGGCTGGTTGTATATTGGCAAATTCTTTCAATTTCTGTTTATTTTGAGAGGTCTTTATTTATAAATGAGAGCTTTGTTGGGTACAATATTCTGGATTGAAAATTTCTTTCAATTCCTGCTTAGAATATGTCTCCCCATTCTCTCCTAGCCTGTAGTGTTTCTAATGAGACATTGACTGTTAATCTAATTTTGGATACTTTGACTATTATCTGACATTTCTCTCCTGCATATTTTAGAATCTTTTCTCTATGTTTCACTGTTAAAGTTTTGACTATAATGTGTAATGGTAAGTTCTTCTCTAGTCATGCCTATTAGTAGTCCTATGTGTTTCCCATACTTGGATGTACCAACATTTCTCCAAATTAGGGTAGTTTTCAACTATTAATTCACTAATAGGCTTTCTAATACATTCTCTGTTTGCACACCCTCAGAAACTCCTAAGATGCGTATGCTACATGGTTTGATAGTATCCCACAAACCTCAAACACTATTTTCAGTTTTTCTAATTTTTTCTTTTTTTGTCTGACTGTTATATTTTTAAATATTTGTGGTATTCTTTGTTCTACCCCACCAAGTCTGCTAATAAGGCTTCCCACTGTATTTTTTATTTGGCATATTAAATTCTTCATTTCTACTAATTCAATTTGGTTTCTCTTCAATATCTTTATCTCCCAGCAACGTTTTTTAACTTTCTTTAACCTGTATATTGGCTTCTCATTTCTTTTGAGTGATCTTATGATAATTCTTTTGAATTCCTTTTCAGGGATTTCATTGATCTCTTCATCTTCACAATCTGATATTGAAGTGTTGTGTTCCTTTGGAGGAGTCATATTGTATTCATTTTTCATGTTTCTTGTATTTCTACACTTTCTTTTAGGCATTTGTGGAAACACTTCATTTTCTTCCCTTATGGTTTTTATCTTTGAAATATACTTCTATAGCTCAGTGGAGTGTCTGCTCCTTCAATGCATACCCAGAGGTGTGTGCTGGGTACAGCCAGAGAGCTCTAGTCAGTGCTTGAGGGTGGAGCCAAGAGTCAGGGTGGCACCCAAATTGGGTGTGATAAATTTCCTCTATTGTCAGAATTTGGAGGGTATGATCACATAGGCTGGTGTGATCACAGCCTCACCTCCTCCCTGCCAAGGTGATAAATGCCTGTACCAAGCCCAAAATGGCTACACACCCCACCCACACAGGTGCATGTACCAAACAAAGGATCTGTGCAGTCCTTAGTGTGAACACAGAACCTTCTGTAACAACCCACCCCAAGCACTCAGGGAACTCTGACCTCTGAAGCCAGACACAGTGATTGCCCAGAGACCCAGCTACACTGCATACCTTATGCTGTCACAGTATTCCCACAACCATAGCGCTCAGGGCTCTCAGAGTCACAGGGAGCAGGGGTTCCACTCAGTTCTGCAAGCCTGCTCTGTCCACAAAGAAGATGAGGAGTTCCCAGAGCCAGCTGCTTGTTGATACTCCAACTTGGAAGTTTGAATTTAGGGCTCCTGTAACAGAGTTGAGGGAGCACCTCATAGTTATAAACGTCCCCACACCCTGGCCAGCCCTCCAGGCCAGACTCAAAATCAGTGGGGACTGGGGATTTATACTTCTGATGAAATCTGATTGCACACTCTGGAGCTGCAATAGCCTCTAGTCACCTTAAGATGACACTTTCTCCCTGCTAGTCACTGGGTACCCTTGTGGAAGGATAAGATGAAAGGATGTACTCTCTCCTCCTAATATTCACCCTACCCTCCACTAGCACTCCAGGCTGAACTCAAAGTCAATGTGTTCTACAAGTTTCTCCCTCAGGCAATATAACTGGTGGCACAAGCTGTCTCTTTCCTTGCTCCAAGAAGATGGCATCTCCTCCAGCCTCCAGCTACAAGAGTTGCCAGTGGTTTCCTCACTTGCTGCTGCATGTTTGTACTGTCCACATTGCTCCATGGCATCTCCCTTCTTTCTGTAGAATTTCCACCGCAACCTTCTTTCCAACTCTCCCCTGAGAATGCAGTTACTTTGCTTTCTGTTTGTTATCTTTCTGTGGTCAAAATCAGCCCATCTTTTTCCCCTTCAGCCATATCTGATTCCTTTCTCTGTGCTTTTAAGGAATCTTATGATCATTCTTTTGAATTACTTTTCAGACATTTTATCAATCTTTTAGTTCTCATATCTTAATATTAAAGTGTTTTTGTGTTCCTTTTGGGAAGTCATATTGTCTTCCTTGTTCATGTTTCGTTTATTTATACCTTTATTTTAAGGCATTTGTGGAAACATTTCTTGGTTTTCTACTCTGTTGGCTTTTATCTTTGAAATATACCTCTGTGGCTTAGTGCCGTATCTGCTCCTTCAGTGGATATCCAGAGACATATTCTGGGTGGGACCAAGAGCTCTGACCAGTGTTCAAGGGTGGGGCAGGAGTCCAGGGTGATACCCACGTTAGACGTGGTAGATCTCTATGAGCTGGTGTGATCCCAGGTTCAGCCCCTCCCTGCCAAGATGAACCAACCACCCAGGGTGAGCCCACAATGCTCTGGCACCTCACCCATGCAAGTCCCTGAGCCACAAAGGATCTGTGTGTTCCTCAGTGTGAGCTCAAAACTCTTAGCCTCTGAAGCCTTAAACAGCAACTGCCCAAAGGCCCAGCCACACACTGTTGCAACCCTATCACAGACACAGAACTCCCACAGTCAAAGGGCGCAGGTCTCCCACAGTCGCAGGGAGCAAGCTGTCCAAGCTCAGCCACACAAGCCTCCCCGACCCATGAAAAGAGCCGTGGCATTCTCAGAGTTAGCTGTCTAATCTATAGGTGTTGATCAATGCTCACCTTGGCAAGTCAAGTTCTGTCACCACACTGTGAAAGAGCAGAGGGAGGGGTGCACTTCACAGGCCTACGTGGGCACCCTGCCTCCCACCAATCCTCTAAGACAGACTCAAAGTCAGTGGGGACTGTGGATTTTTCCCTCTAATAAAATCTCCCAGTCTCATGCAGGCCAGAGCAGCTTCTACTTGCCTTATCAAAAATGCATTTTCTCCCTGCTGGTTGACAGTTGGTTTTTGTTGCTGTTGTTGTTGTTCCGTTTTGAGAAATGAAAATTGAGATCAATTGGCCATTTTAAAATTGGATTATTCCGGGGGGTTAATTAAATTTTTGTATCATTTGTGCTTTGTGAATATAATTCCTTTGTAAGATAAACAGTTTGCAAATTTTTTTCTGCTATATAGTTTGTCTCTCTTTTTTTAAAGATTTATTTATTTATTTCAAAGTCAGAGTTACACAGAGAGAGGAGAGAGAGAGAGAGAGAGAGAGAGGTGTCTTTCATCCGCTGGTTCACTCCCCAGATGGCCGCAAGGGCTGAAGCCGTGCCAATCTGAAGCCAGGAGCCAGGAGCCTCCTCTAGGTCTCCCATACAGGTGCAGGGGCCCAAGGACTTGGGCCATCTTCTACTGCTTTCTCAGGCCATAGGAGGGAGCTGGATCAGAAGGGAAGCAGCCAGAACTCAAACCGGCACCCATATGGGATGCCGGCACTTCAGGCCAGGGCGTTAACCCACTGCGCCACAGCGTCGGCCCCATAGATTGTCACTTAACAATGTTGTTTCCTTTGCTGTCTACAAACTTCTTTATATAATCCCATTCATCCAGTTTTGGTTTATTGCCTGTGTTTTGAGAACTCTATGCACAAAATTGTTGCCTATGCTTTATTTCAGTAGTTTCATAGTCCCCTGTCTTAACATTTAATTTTTCATCCATTTTAGCTGATTTTTTCTATATGGTGAGACATAGGGTTCACATTTCAATTTTCTGGATATGAATATCGAATGTCAGCACCATTTATTGAGCAAGCTATTTATACATAGTATATTTTTGGTCCCTGTGTGCAGAATCAGTTAGCTATAGATGTATGAGTTTATTTTTGGATCTCTATTCTGTTCCATTGCTCTATGTTTCTGTTTCATGCCAATACTATGCTATTATAATGTGTTAGTTGCTCTAACTATTTATCAGGTCAGATCTTTTGATATGCTTAGCTTTTTCCTTTGTGTTTAAAGTTGATTTGGATATTCAGAGTCTTTTCTAATCTCATGTAAAACTTTAATTGCTTCTTATAGTTTTAAGAAGAATATAATCGGAATTTTGATGGAAAAATATCCATACTACCTAAAGTGATTTACAAACCCAATCCCAATCCAGTGGAAGATTTTATTGATTTGTTTCTCTGGTAATTTGTTGTTAGAATGTGTAATTATTATTAATTAATGTATGCTCATTTTCTATGCTGCAACTGTATTGAATTTGTTAGTTGTATTAGTTTTATAGTGGAGGCATTAACTTCTTTATGGTGGAGTCATGCTATCTGTAAAGAGAAAATATTTGATCATTTCCTATTTGTATATCTTCTATTTCTTTCTCTTACCTGATTACTCTGTCCAGAATTTCTAGTACTTATATTCAGTAGGTCATGTTAAGTAGTACCACTGTTAGTATAAATGCAATATTGTAATCAAAAGTAAGTAAAACCAGGTAAGTATTAGAAGTTCTGAGGTTCTTTTGCACAATGGGATGGTCATAATGTTAAAATACTATATATTTCTCTATTAAAAACTAGAAGATAGAATTTTAGATTTTTTTTCACTACAAAGAAATGTTAAATTGATGAAGAGATAAATGCACTTACCATGATTGGATAGCACACAATGTTACATGTACTAAAACATAGTATAGTGGCCCATAAATATATACAATTTTATATATATATATATATATATATCTTAAAGGTTGTTTAGAAATAAAAAAAAAATGGAGCTAGTATTGTAGCACAATGAGTTAAGCCACCACCTGTGATGCTGGCATCCCATATGAGCACTGGTTCTAGTCCTGGCTGCTTCATTTCTGATCCATTTACCTGTTAATGTGCCTGAGAAGGCAGTGTAGAAGATAGCCTAAGTACAGGCCCCTGAAATCCATATGGGAGACCAAGTTGGAGATCCAGGCTCCTGGCTTCCTCCTGGCTTCCTCCTGGCACAGCCTGGTCATTGCAACCATCTAGGGGTAGCCCAGTGAATCAAAGCTCTCTCTCTCTCTCTCTCTCTCTCTCTCTCTCTGTGTGCGTGTGTATGTATATGTGTGTGTGTATAATTCTGCCTTCCAAATAAATAAATAAATCTTTGAAAACAACATGACTCTGTTCAAACTAAGTATAGAATCCCATCAAACAAGCTGGGCATACTTGATGTAGCAAAGAAGAAAATATTGTAGCTAAATTGGTATGAGGGCACTAATAAGTTCATTTAAGAAATACTAGACAAACTACAATTTACATAAAAAACATCTAGACAGTTTATTTAAATTCAGGTACCCTCACTAAACTTTATTAACATTTTCATTTAACAATACTGTAGTTGGACCCAAGAATGTATACTTTTAATAAATACCCTATAACAGATGTAATTTTGTGCCCCACAATTCACATGTTGAAGCCCCACATAGAAAAGGAAGCAGATGATCATTATAGAGTAATGGATGCTCTCATAGAAGTAAGCACAGAATGCCATGGACACATATAAGGAAATGCTGCACCAAAAATTAAGGGGCTTCATGGAGAACATCCTGTGCTGAGTAACATTAAAACTGAAAGCTAGAAAATTAACAAGTAAGATCCAGGTAGCAACATACAAGGATACTTCAAAAAGGTCATGGAAAATATGTATTATGAAGCAACTATACATAGATTTCAAAAGAATAAGCATCTTTTAATTCCATTTCCCATGAACTTTAGAGTTATGTGCACATCTCCATGTTGGCCATGAAGGTTGAGGGATGATCATGCAAAGGGAAGGGAATTGCTGTGCAAAAATCAGAAGGTAAAAGAGGTCATAAGGCATTTCTGTTGCTAAAAGCAGTTAAATATGACTAAAGTATACAATATAAGTAGATTAGTGGAAAGAGTTGATGCTGAATTGGTAAGCAGAGGCCCAAGAAAGATCACATTAGGTTATTTTGTAGGTCATGTTAAGTAGTACCACTTATTATAAATGCAATATGCAATCACAAGTAAGTAAAAGACATGATTGATTAAATGTTTTGGGGGGAAGATAATTCTGTTGCAGTGTGTATTAGAATGAGTCAAATGAGGAAAAAATCTAGAGACTACACAACCAGTTATGAAACTATGGTACTCATCTTAGAATTTTATTCTAGTATGAGTTAGGTTAGTGAGAGTATGCATAGGAAAAATGGATAGGCTCAGGAGATATTTAAGAAGTATAAACTATAGGAATTCGTTATTGATGTCAGAGGGTAATGAGAGATGAGTAATTAGGTATGGTGCCCGGCTCTCTGATTAGAGCAACAGAGCAGATCATAGGGCCACTGACTGAGATAAGGAAGCCAGAATAAGAAAATATGACTAGCAAAGGAAGGAAATAATGAATTTAGTTTAGGATGCACAAGTTTTCAGTGAGTGTGATGTATAAAAATAAGCACAACCAACAGAGAGTTATATTTAAATGCAAGGAGATCAAGAGAAAGGCTCATACTGAAAATACAGATATGAATGTCATCAGCATATTGAGATGATAAAATATGTGGATGTAGCAGTGCGAGCTCACCCTGCAAGGCCTACACACTTTGGGATGATGGGGTGACAGCTTTCTTCGACAAGAAACACCAGAGACAAGTTTCGGTGTACATGTCTGTTTTGTTAACAATCAGGCACACATTTTAAATGGCAGGCAGAAGGGGCATAGCCAAATTAGGGCAATACTAATTCAATGGGATCAAGCTGTTATTGGTGCCGCTATGCTTCTCCAATCAGCTTGAAGGTCACGTAGCCTAGTAGCTTCCCCAATGGGCCTGGACCACACCCAGGAGCAGTTTAACTTATTGGCCCTTCAACAGAAGGCAGGGGTGGGGGGAATGTGCCTGGGGCTCCTGCCGCCTGTCAGCAGTCAGGTTAACCCCCTGAATGGGCTAGGCAGGCAGTCTCACAGGATCACCCACATAGCAGAAAGCACTATCCTAAGATGACATTTAGAGAAGTAGTTGTAAAATTTTGGTAGTTGTGGACTCTTTAAATGAAACAATGGATTTCTCTTCTTGCCCAGAAAAAAAAAGCACCTATGCAAATACATGCATTTCAACTTCTTGACATTCATTTGGAATACTTGAAACTTTGTATACTTTGAATATTCAAAGACTTCAACTTTAGACTTTCTAATATCAAGAGAAAAGAGAAGAGGGCCTAAAGCACAATTCTGTAGAACAATATTCAGTGTTTATGAGTTCTTATCAAAAATTTCAAGAACTAGCCAGTAATCCTCAATGCAGAATGTACTGGATCTTAACATTTTAGTAAAATGCCAGCCTCACTCCCTTTGCATGGCTTTCAATTATGTGATGGTCACAATCGAAGTCCAGGAAGAAAAATTTTGGAAGATTAATGTTCATCTTCAGTTTGCATTAAGGTAAAATTCCAAACAATATTTCAGTCACCATATTAAATGCAACTACAATTTTTATTTTCATCTTAATTATGCCTATGTGATAACTCTAGGCTTGACCTCCTATGCTCTAGTATGTTTGATACTTTCCTTCATGTTTCTTTCTATCCAATCAAGTTCTCAAATGCAAGTATGAATTTGGAAATATCTCAGAGACCATTACATTCTTAGCCTAACAACTCTAAAAAAAAAAAAAAACTTCAAAATCTCAGAAAGTACTCATTCTGAAATAGATTAAACCAACTTATGCAGTGTTCTTGACCTTTGAATTGGCATGAGAAATGAATACTCTGAACATAAACAGAACACTCATCTGTTAATCACGGAAAAATGGTACATTATGAATATGACTCAGTGGATATAACTTGCTAATTTAAAACTGATGGTTTGCTTATACAGCCCAATTTTTATGGGAAAATATCACTGGTATTACCAGGATGATTGAGAATGGGTAACATTTGCATAAAACTAATACCCATTGCCAGAAGGTTAGGCTGTTTTAAAATGTATACAGAGATAATAATCTCATGAATGTAAAAATTATATTAATTTTGTGGCATATACTGACAAGCCCCAGGATATTAAGTGGAATACAAAATCCATAGCAAGTTACCTCAGCAGATTAGAACCGAATATAAGTGCAACCATTATAAAACTGTTTTTACTAATTAATCATCGTCTGTGCTATGTTCACAGACAATATCTGTAATATTGGCCAGCTAAGTTTCAGTCACAAAAGGAAACAGATGATGATATGGAATCAAAGTTACTACTACTGCACAAAATTCATTCCCTACGGACAGTGGTAGTAGTAGTACTTGGGGATCTTTGATCCCCAAGAAATCTTCAAGAATGACTTTTCTGTTCTATTTATGTGCACTAGAATGGGTAACCTAGATAATCTGGAACTGACATATTTTTTTTCTGTAGTCCCATGTTTATTGCAGTTCAATTCACAATAGCTAAGATATGGAGTCAACACAGATGTTCATCAATTGAGGACTTTATAAAGAAAATGTGATATATGTGTATACACACATATACACATACATACATACCATGGAATATTACTTAGGCATAAAAATGAATAGTATCTTGTCTTTCACAACAAAATGGATGCAACTAGAAACCATTATAAATATTGAAAAAAGCCAGTCCCAAAAAGACAAATACCATGTTTTCCTTAATCTATGTTAACTAATAGAGTACAAAAAAGTAATGTGCAATTATTTGCATTACAACCTGCATAAAATTATTCCTGTGAAAAAATTGTTGAGACATCATAGCTTAAATTTTAGACAAACTTAAACATTGTCCTGTAACCTCACAGGAAATAGTGAGATGTTACATTGTCATTGGTTCTATTTCATTGAAAGAAATTTTGACCAACTGACAAAAACTGTGTGGGGTGAACTGATCATTTTTTCCATTCAATTATTACTTATAGCCTTTGTCTATATTTCCACTATACTAGGATCTTTTTGATTTTTACTCATTAAACTTATCATTTGGTGAAGTATTAAGCCTTTTTATTTTTTTATTTTTTTAACTTTTATTTAATGAATATAAATTTCCAAAGTACAGCTTATGGATTACAATGGCTTCCCCCCCATAACGTCCCTCCCACCCGCAACCCTCCCCTTTCCCACTGCCTCTCCCCTTCCATTCCCATCAAGATTCATTTTCGATTCTCTTTATATTCAGAAGATCAGTTTAGAATACATTAAGTAAAGATTTCAACAGTTTGCTCCCACACAGAAACATAAAGTGAAAAAATACTGTTTGAGTACTAGTTATAGCATTAAATTTCAATGTACAGCACACTAAGGGCAGAGATCCTACATGGGGAGTAAGTGCACAGTGACTCCTGTTGTTGACTTAACAAATTGACACTCTTGTTTATGGCATCAGTAATCACCCTAGGCTCTTGCCAAGGCTGTGGAAGCCCCCTGAGTTCACCAACTCTGACCATATTTAGGCAAAGTCGTAGTCAAAGTGGAAGTTGTCTCCTCCCTTCAGAGAAAGGTACCTCCTTCTTTGATGACCTGTTCTTTCCACTGGGATCTCACTCGCAGAGATCTTTCATTTAGGTCATTTTTTTTTCCCAGAGTGTCTTGCTTTCCATGCCTGAAATACTCTCATGGGCTTTTCAGCCAGATCTGCATGCCTTAAGGGCTGATTCTGAGGCCAGAGTGCTGGTTAGGACTTCTGCCATTCTATGGGTCTGCTGTGTATCTCACTTCCCATGTTGGATCGTTCTCTTCCTTTTTGATTCTATCAGCTAGTATTTGCAGACACTATTCTTGTTTGGAACTGACATATTTTGATTAATAGAGCTGAATGCATTTTTCTTGAGAGTTCCTTTACCATTTTCCGTTTTCTTGTATTTCTTCATACTGCATGTTTGTTATGATATCAACAGTTGAAGCTATCAGAAAACCCTGACTCAAGCAGGTTTATTCAATAAGGTCAAGGATTTATGTATATAATGTTCCATAGCAGGCAGTGTGGGGAGCAACTCGGACTAGACTGTTACTGGGATTAAGACTTATTCTATGCATCTGCTCTCCCACAATATGGCGCTGAGAAGGGAGTAACAACTTCTACGCAGCTGCCTCTCGCCAACTTGAGTGATGACCTGCAGGAGCTGATCCTGCTCCTGATTGGAGGAGAGCAGCTTACTCGGCGTGTGGGTAGCAGAGTTGGGATTGGCGGAAGAGGACTATAAAGGAGGAGAGAGACAACATGCACCAGGAACATCTAAGAGGAACATCTATCTGAAGGAACACCTGAGCAGCCCCCAAGAGAGCCGGCCGGCGGTGTGCCGCTCCCCCGCAGAAGTGGGGAAAGTGGCAGGGGAACCGCCCTTCCACGGAGGTGGAAGGGACGGTAGCCAACCGGGGAAGAACCAGCAGCAAACCCGGGGAGGGCCGAGCAGACAAAAGAACAGCGCAGGGTCCTGTGTCGTTCCTCCGCGAAGAGGGGGAGCGACAGGCAGAGAAAGTTTCATGTTGGTTAATTGAGCACGTAACCAATGTCATTAATAACCCAGTTTTTATATCTAGAATCTGTCACCATAGTTGTTTTACTTTGCTTTTAATATGGCTCATGTTGTGGTTACAAGTTGGCTACTTCATGAATGTCTAACAGTGCAACCACTCAGGAATATATCTAGCAGTGAAAACTGATCTTTTTTCTGGAGGGAGGAAATCTTTCTCAGAAGCCTTCCTTTACATCTAACTAACTAGAACTGGATGATGTTAACTCAATCACTCGTAAAAAGAATTAAACAGGGGTTTAAAGCTTAAAGCTCTAGATAAAGCTGCCCTTTACTAGGTTATATTGAGGGAGCACAGGCAACAGAACAAAACTGGTACCATACCAATAGGGGGAAAATGGGTAAATTAATACTATTATGCAACCAACAATATATATTATGGAGTCTAAACTCTGCAAGTTACACAATGAACTACAGAAACACACAAAAGAATTCTTCAAATAGCCCCAACTTTATGCAGCATTCACCTTGCATGGTCCAGAAAATATAAGAATTTTTGGGCTCAAATTCGACTTCTCACTTTATCCCTTCCTAATTGCTGAAAGTTTTACACTTTTCAACATCAGATGACTCACTCAACTCAAAGTTGAGTTTGACAGTCATTTCAGTACACATCTTCATTTAAAACAACCTCTTATATTATTATTTGTGTAGTCTATTTTATTAGTTTGAGACCATATTCATGAATGAATGTAGTAGCTGATAAATACATACAAAAGGTATATAAGAGAAAGGGGAAAATGAATCAAACAGTACAAAAACAAAAAGTCAATAAATCATAATGGAAGAAAGCAAGAGAGGAAGAGGGACAAGAACTACAGTACAGTTGGAAACAATCAGCAAAATAATACCTACCAATAATGACTTTAAACAAAAATAGATTAAATTTCAATTCAAAAGTCATATAGTAGGAACTAGCATTGCTGCACAGCAGGTTAAGCCATCACTTGCAATACTGGCATCCCATATTGTTGTAATTGTTTGAGTCCCATCTGCTGAGTTTCTGACCCAGTTCCCTGCTAATGTATCTAAGAAAGCAATGGAAGATAGCTCAAATGCTTGGGCTGCCACCATGAATACAGGACACATGAAGGGAGTTCCAGACCACTGGTACCAGCCCCAGCTATGAAACAGCAGATCAATAATCTCTGTGTGTGTGTGTGTGTGTGCGTGTGTGTGAGACTGTACCTTTCAAATAAATGATATTTTAAAAAGTCATACAGTAGATTAATAAAAATATAAAACTCAACTTTGTGATTTCTGTAAGAGACTCAATATATCTTTGAGAATGCACGTAAGTTGGAAGTAAAGCATTGGAAAAAGTAAGTCCAAGAAAATGGCAACCAAATGTAGCTATGTAACTACATTTATAGAAGACAAAGAAAATCTATTTCAAACATTATTACAAGACACAAAAAAGACCATTATATATTGATTAGTTGATCAACCCAGCAGAAAGACATAACAATTATAAATACATACATACCCAGAATCAAAGCACCTGAAGAAATGTATAAAGAAAACATGAACAGATCTGAAGGGGAAAATGACAAATTAATAACACTAACACTAAGAAATCTCAACATCTCACTTTCAAAAATGGATAGAACATCCACACAGATTAAGTAACAGGAAACAGCTAAGTTGAATAATGCTCATCAATAAATACATCAAGAAAATGAATTATCAAAACATTTAGAGAATGCCAATGTCCTTAAATGTATATACCAACATTCCATCCAGTGGGTAAAGAATTCATATTCTTTGCAAGTGTATGAAACTTTTGTATAGGTTATGCTAAGCCACAAAACAATATTAACAAATTCAAGAAAGTTGAAATTACAGCATGTATCTTTTCTGACCATGAAGAATTAAACTAGAAATTAATAGCAAATGGAAATTTGGAAAATTCACAAATATGATAAAATTGAGCAACACTAAAAATAAAAAGAGAATTAAAAATAAAAGGAGAAATTAGAAAATTCTTCAAGACAAATAAACAAAGTAACATTTCAAAACTGATATGATACAAAAAAGAGAAGAATTTTAAATTTATTTTTTTCTTTTTCTTTTTCTTTTTTTTTCCACAGGCAGAGTGGATAGTGAGAGAGAGAGAGACAGAGAGAAAGGTCTGCCTTTTTGCCATTGGTTCACCGTCCAATGGCCGCCGTGGCCAGCGCGCTATGGCCAGCACATTGCGCTGCTCCGAAGCCGGGAGCCAGGTGCTTCTCCTGGTCTCCCATGCAGGCGCAGGGCCCAAGCACTTGGGCCATCCTCCACTGCCTTCTCGGGCCACAGCAGAGAGCTGGCCTGGAAGAGGGGCAACAGGGACAGAATCCAGCGCCCTGACTGGGACTAAAACCTGGTGTGCTAGTGCTGCTAGGCAGAGGATTAGCCTAGTGAGCCGCGGTGCTGGCCTTAAATTTGTTTTTAATAGATATGGGAATTTACATCTTTCTGGGTTTCAGTGATATATATATATTGATACACACACATATACATATATATAATGATCAGAATACCTGGCATAATTTTTACCTCAGAGATATGTATCAGGATTGGATTAAGATGGTGGAGTAAGGAGGGAACTTGCTGCTCTAATCTAGGAGAAAATAGTTTTAAAAATGTTGTGTATCGTGGTAATTAAACTTACCACAGTGAAACATAAAGAAAAGATCCTAAAATGTGCAAGAGAGAAACGTCAGATTACTCTCAGAGGATCTCCAATCAGACTCACAGCTGACTTCCCATCAGAAACCCTACAGAAAGGAGGGAATGGTGAAATATAGCCCATGTACTAAGAGAGAAAAACTGCCAGCCCAGAATATTATATCCTGCAAAGCTCTCATTTGTGAATGAAGGTGAAATAAAGACCTTTCATAGCAAACAGAAATTGAAAGAATTTGTCACCACTCGTCCAGCCCTGCAAAAGATGCTTAAAGATGTGTTACACACAGAAACACAGAAACACAGCCATCAATATGAAAGAAGGGAAAGGAAGAAAAACCACCAGTAAAAGAGCATGGGAAGCTCAAAGCATATACTAGAAAATATCTCCGGGAAAATGGCAGGGCAAAGTTACTACTTATAAATAGTCACATTAAACATTAATGGTCTTAACTCTTCAGTTAAAAGACACCGATTGGCTGATTGGCTCAAGGAACACAACCCAACTATTTGTTGCCTACAAGAAACATATCTCTCTAACAAACATGCATGCAGACTGAAAGTGAAAGGTTGGAAAAAGATATTCCATGCCAACAGAAACCAAAAAAAGCAGGTGTAGCCATATTAATATCAGACAAAATAAACTTTAATACAAAAACTGTTAAGAGAGACAAAGAGGGACACTATATAATGATTAAGGGTTCAATTCAACAGGAAGATGTAACTATTATAAATGTATATGCACCTAATTACAGGACACCAGTCCATTTAAAAGATATGTTAAGGGACTTAAAGGGAGATTTAGCTTCCAATACAATAGTACTGGGGGACTTCAATACTCCACTCTCAGAAATAGACAGATCAATAGGACAGAAGATCAACAAGGAAACAGCAGATTTAATCGACACTATTGCCCAAATAGATCTAACAGATAACTACAGAACTTTCAATCCTACGTCTAAAGACTTCACATTCTTCTCAGCAGTGCATGGAACCTTCTCTAGGATTGATCACATACTAGGCCATAAATCAAGTCTCAGCAAATTTAAAAGAATTAGAATCATACCATGCAGCTTCTCAGACCACAGCGGAATGAAGCTGGAAATTAGCAACTCAGCAAACCCTAGAAAGTATGCAAACACATGGAGACTGAACAACATGCTCCTGAAAGAACACTGGGTCATTCAAGAAATCAAAAGAGAAATCAAAAACTTTCTGGAAGTAAATGAGGATAACAACACAACATATCTAAACTTATGGGATACGGCAAAAGCAGTATTGAGAGGCAAGTTTATAGCAATAGGTGCCTATATCAAGAAATTGGAAAGGTACCAAATAAATGAGCTTTCAGCGCATCTCAAGGACCTAGAAAAACTGCAGCAAACCAGACCCAAATCTAGTAGAAGAGAAATAATTAAAACCAGAGAAGAAATTAACAGGATTGAATCCAAAAGAGCATTACAAAAGATCAGCTAAACGAAGAGCTGGTTGTTGTAAAAATAAACAAAATTGCCACCGCATTGGCCCAACTAACTAAAAAAAGAAAAGAACCAAATCAATAAAATCAGAGATGAAAAAGGAAACGTAACAACAGACACCACAGAAATAAAAAGAATCATCAGAAATTACTACAAGGACTTGTATGCCAGCAAACAGGAAAATCTATCAGAAATGGATAAATTCCTAGACACATGCAATCTACCTAAATTGAACCAGGAAGACATCAAAAACCTAAACAGACCCATAACTGAGACAGAAATTGAAACAGTAATAAAGGCCCTCCCAACAAAGAAAACCCCAGGACCACATGGATTCACTGCTGAATTCTACCAGATATTTAAAGAGGAACTAATCCCATTTCTTCTCAAACTATTCAAAACAATAGAAAAAGAGGTAATCCTCCCAAATTCTTTCTATGAAGCCACCATCATCTTAATCCCTAAGCCAGAGAAAGATGCAGCACTGAAAGAAAATTATAGACAAATATCCCTGATGAACATAGATGCAAAAATCCTCAATAAAATTCTCGCCAATAGAATACAACAACATATCAGAAAATCATCCACCCAGACCAAGTGGGATTTATCCCTGGTATGCAGGGATGGTTCAACATTCGCAAATCAATCAATGTGATTCACCACATTAACAGACTGCAAAAGAAAAACCATATGATTTTCTCAATTGATAAAGAGAAAGCACTCTCACCACTGCTATTTAACATAGTTCTGGAAGTTTTAGCCAAAGCCATCAGACAAGAAAAAGAAATTAAAGGAATACAAATTGAGAAGGAAGAAGTCAAACTATCCCTCTTTGCAGATGATATGATTCTTTAATTAGAGGATCCAAAGAACTCTACTAAGAGACTATTGGAACTCATAGAGGAGTTTGGCAAAGTGGCAGGATATAAAATCAATGCACAAAAATCAACAGTCTTCGTATATACAAGCAATGCCACGGCTGAGAAAGAACTGCTAAGATCTATCCCATTCACAATAGCTACAAAAACAATCAAATACCTTGGAATAAACTTAACCAAGGACGTTAAAGTTCTCCACGATGAGAATTACAAAATCTTAAAGAAAGAAATAGAAGAGGATACAAAAAATGGAAAAATCTTCCATGCTCATGGATTGGAAGGATCAATAACATCAAAATGTCCATTCTCCCAAAAGCCATTTATACATTCAATGCAATACCAATCAGGATTCCAAAGACATTCTTCTCAGATCTGGAAAAAATGATGCTGAAATTCATATGGAGGCACAAGAGACCTCGAATAGCTGAAGCAATCTTGTACAACAAAAACAAAGCCAGAGGCATCACAATACCCAATCTCAGGACATACTACAGGGAAGTTGTTATCAAAACAGTATGGTACTGGTACAGAAACAGATGGATAGACCAATGGAACAGAATAGAAACACCAGAAATCAATGCAAACATCTACAGCCAACTTATATTTGATCAAGGATCTAAAACCAATTCCTGGAGTAAGGACAGTCTATTCCATATATGGTGCTGGGAAAACTGGATTTCCACTTGCAGAATCATGAATCAAGACCCCTACCTTACACCTTACACAAAAATCCACTCAACATGGATTAAAGACCTAAATCTACGACCTGACACCATGAAGTTATTAGAGAACATTGGAGAAACCCTTCAAGATATTGGCACAGGCAAGGAGTTTCTGGAAAAGACCCGGGAGGCACAGGCAGTCAAAGCCAAAATCAACTATTAGGATTGCATCAAATTGAGAAGTTTCTGTACTGCAAAAGAAACAGGAGAGTGAAGAGACAACCGACAGAATGGGAAAAAATATTTGCAAACTATGCAACAGATAAAGGGTTAATAACCAGAATCTACAAAGAGATCAAGAAACTCCACAACAACTAAACAAACAACCCACTTAAGAGATGGGCCAAGGACCTCAATAGACATTTTTCAAAAGAGGAAATCTAAAGGGCCAACAGGAACATGAAAAAATGTTCAGGATCACTAGCAATCAGGGAAATGCAAATCAAAACCACAATGATGTTTCACCTCACCCCGGTTAGAATGGCTCACATGCAGAAATCTACCAACAACAGATGCTGGAGAGGATGTGGGGAAAAAGGGACACTAACCCACGGTTGGTGGGAATGTAAACTGGTCAAGCCACTGTGGAAGTCAGTCTTCAGATTCCTCAGAAACCTGAATATAACCCTACCGTTCGACCCAGCCATCCCACTCTTTGGAATTTACCCAAAGGAATTTAAATTGGCAAACAAAAAAGTGGTCTGCACCCTAATGTTTATTGCAGCACAATTCACAATAGCCAAGACCTGGAACCAACCTAAATGCCCATCAACGGTAGACTGGATAAAGAAATTATGGGATATGTACTCTTTAGAATACTATACCACAGTAAGAAACAATGAAATCCAGTCATTTGCAACAAAATGGAGGAATCTGGAACACATCATGCTGAGTGAAGTAAGCCAGTCCCAAAGGGACAAATACCATATGTTCTCCCTGATCGGTGACAACTGACTGAACACCAAAAAGGAAACCTGTTGAAGTGAAATCGACACTATGAGAAACGGTGACTTGATCAGCATAGCCCTGACTGTTAATGAAAAACTTAATACATTATCCCTCTTAGTAGTTTTTTTTGTCTGTTCTACTTAATATGACTGGTTTAATTCTGTAATTAATACACAGTTATTCTTAAGTGTTGAAATTTAACTGAAATGTGATCCCTGTTAAACATAAGAATGGGAATAAGAGAGGGAAGAGATGTACAATTTGGGACATGCTCAAGCTGACTTGCCCCAAATGGTAGAGTTAGAAACATACCAGGGGACTCCAATTCAATCCCATCAAGGTGGCATGTACCAATGCCATCTCACTAGTCCAAGTGATCAATTTCTGCTCACAATTGATCATAATGAAAGGACTAAGAGTCAAAGGGATCACATAAACAAGTCTAGTACCTGATAATACTAACCAATAGAATAAATAAAGGGGAGAGTGATCCAACATGGGAAGCGAGATACTCAGCAGACCCATAGAATGGCAGATGTCCTAAATAGCACTCTGGCCTCAGAATCAGCCCTAAAGGTATGCGGATCTGGCTGAAAAGCCCATGAGAGAATTTCAGGCATTGAAAGCAAAGACACTCTGGCAAAAAAAAAAAAAATAAAAAAGAAAAAAAGAAAAGAAAAGAAAAGAAAAAAAGAAAAAAAAACCCTAAATGAAAGATCTCTGTGAGTGAGATCCCAGCGGAAAGAACAGGTCTTCAAAGAAGGAGGTACCTTTCTCTGAAGGGAGGAGAGAACCTCCACTTTGACTATGACCTTGTCTAAACAAGATAAGAATCGGACAGCTCAAAAGGCTTCCATAGCCTTGGAAACTCATGACTGGAGCATAGGGAGATTACTGATGCCATAAACAGGTGTGTCAATTTGTAAAGTCAACAACAGGAGTCACTGTGCACTTACTCCTCATGTAGGATCTCTGTCCTTAATGTGCTGTACATTGAGATTGAATGCTATAACGAGTACTCAAAGAGTTTATTTCACTTTGTGTTTCTATGGGGGTCCAAACTGTTGAAATCTTTACTTGGTGTATACTAAACTGATCTTCTGTAAAAAAAAAAAAGTAATTATCAATTCCCAACTTGACTCTCACTGGGATTAAACATGAGAATAGGTCTGATCTGATTTCATCATCATTTAAAAAATCATTTATTATTTTTCACTTTATGTTTCTGTGTGGGAGCAAACTGTTGAAATCTTTACTTAATGTATGCTAAACTGATCTTCTGTATATAACAAGAATCAAAAATGAATCTTGATGTGAATGGAAGGGGAGAGGGAGTGGGAAAGGGGAGGGTTGCGGGTGGGAGGGACGTTATGGGGGGGAAGCCATTGTAATCCATAAGCTGTACTTTGGAAATTTATATTCATTAAATAAAAGTTAAAAAAATAAAAATAATAAAAATGTTGTGTATTGATAATGTGCATATCAAAATGTTTTCATATTTTTCTGAGACACTGGTGATTGTGTATGTATGAGTACAATGAGCATGAAAATAATGGAACATTTAAATCCAAGATATTATAATCAAATATTCTTGTCAGATTTAAGAAAGTATCCATAATTATAAATGTTGAAGCATGATAAATGATAAAAATGACAACACATATTTAGTTTTTATTGCTTTCCAGGTAATTAAGCATTATATGAATATTAACAAATTTAATCTCACTGCATTCCTATGAAAAAAAAAGTGGAAAGAGTGCAGTCCCAGGGCAGAATTAGAGAGAAAACAGCAGAGGAAACACTATACAAATTGGAAGAACACAGTGGACCTATGTGGAGGGTGTAGACATGCACAACTCAGGACCCCAGTAGCCAAGAGCCTCCACACCAGCGTTGGACAGTGAGGTGAGACCAGACTGCCGCAGCCCTAACCACTAGTGAAAAAGCTGCAGACAGTACCTAGAGAGAACGTTTTCTCTCTCCCTGTTCACACTGCAATGGCTGACAGAGGGAAGGCACCAGTTTGGACATATGTAACATTGTGCCAGCTCGTGGCCACACCCAGCAACAAGGCAAGCAGACACTCCTGAGTCTGGTAGGGAGAATACACAGAGCACTGGGTGCTCATGACTATAGGAGGCTTGTGGCCAGGAGTGAAAATACTGAGGCTGTGTGGGAAGACTCAGGATGTGGCTGGGACTTTGGGCAGTCACTATGGGAGCTCCACATGGTACAGGCTCCCTGGTTACCTGGTGAGGGACATTGCTGTGGAATCTGCACTTACACTGAGGAATGCACAGATCCTTTGTGATCATTGTGGCAGAGCAGAAAAATAATATACCCACTGGGGCTGGCACCCAGGCACTGGTCTCCTTCAAGGAGAGGAGCTCAGCTGAGTCTATGCCAACAGACAAGAACAAACCTTCCCTCTGAAAAAAAGAGGAAATTTACCACACCAAACCTGTATGTGTCACATCAGACACACCCTTCACCCTGGAGCACTGAACAGAGCTCCCTAGCCACAACCAAAACATGCCTCTAGGTATTCCCTGAAAGCAGACATTCCACTAATCCTCACAGACTTAGTACAAAGATAAAAGCTGCCACAGTGAAACAACAAATAAGAAAATAACGAGTATCTCAACAAATGCCAAGTAACAAATGCACAGTTCAATAAACAAGATAAGGAAGACAAAATGACATCCCCAAAAGAGCACAACACTTCAATACTAGATTGTGAAGATGATGAGATTGAAGAAATACCAGAAATGGAATTGAAAAAATTGATCATAGGACTACTTAGAAGTAATCAGAATCAAATGCATGAACTAATGAAATCCATACATGACATGAAAGAAAATCTCTCCCACAAAATTGAGATCTTAAAGAAAAATAAAAATGAAATTTGGAAATGAATAACTCAATAGGATAAATAAAAAATGCAATAGAAAGTCTTAACAACAGAATCAGTGAAGCAGAAGAAAGAATATCAGACTCACTAGAGTTAGAAACATACCAGGGGATTCCAAGTCAATCCCATCAAGGTGGCATGTACCAATGCCATCTCACTAATCCACGTGATCAATTTCTGCTCACAATTGATCATAATGATAGGACTAAGAACCAAAGGGATCACATAAACAAGACTAGTGTCTGCAAATACTAGCTGACAGAATCAAAAAGGGAGAGAACGATCCAACATGGGAAGTGAGATACACAGCAGACCCATAGAATGGCAGATGTCCTAAACAGCACTCTGGCCTCAGAATCAGCCCTTAAGGCATGCAGATCTGGCTGAAAAGCCCATGAGAGTATTTCAGGCATGGAAAGCAAGACACTCGGGGGAAAAAAAAACTAAATGAAAGATCTCCGCAAGTGAGATCCCAGTGGAAAGAACAGGTCATCAAAGAAGGAGGTACCTTTCTCTGAAGGGAGGAGAGAACTTCCACTTTGACCATGGCCTTGTCTAAATATGATCAGAGTCAGTGAACTCAGGGGGATTCCATAGCCTTGGCAAGAGCCTAGGGTGATTACTGATGCCATAAACAAGAGTGTCAATTTGTTAAGTCAACAACAGGAGTCACTGTGCACTTACTCCTCATATAGGATCTCTGTCCTTAATGTGCTGTACATTGTGATTTAATGCTATAACTAGTACTCAAACAGTATTTTTCACTTTATGTTTCTGTGTGGGAGCAAACTGTTGAAATCTTTACTTAATGTATGCTAAACTGATCTTCTGTATATAAAGAGAATCAAAAATGGATCTTGATGTGAATGGAAGGGGAGAGGGAGTGGGAAAGGGGAGGGTTGCGGGTGGGAGGGACGTTATGGGGGGGAAGCCATTGTAATCCATAAGCTGTACTTTGGAAATTTATATTCATTAAATAAAAGTTAAAAAAATAAAAGAAAAGAAAACAAAGCACAGGAAACTGTACAGTTCAACCAAATACAAGAAATCGAAATTAGAAAACTAAAAAACACTATAGGTAATCAACAAGATACTATAAAACGACCCAATGCTCAGGTTCTAGGAGTTCCTGAAGGGATGGAAAGATAAAAATGATTAGAAATCCTTTTTGGTGAAATACTAACAGAAAATTTCCCCAATTTGATGAAAGAAAGGGACATCCAAATACAGGAAGCACATGGAACTCCTAATAGACATAACCAGAAAAGATCTTCACCACAATACATTATAAGCAAACTGTCCACAATAAAATATAAAGAAAAGATTCTAAAATTTGCATAAATGAAATGCCAGATTACTTTCAGAGGATCTTCAATTAGACTCACAGTGGATGTCTCATCAGAAATCCTACAGGCTAGAAGAGAATGGTGAGATATATTCCAAGACTTAGGAGAAAAAAAACCTGTGAACCCAGAGTCTGCAACCTGCAAAGCTCTTGGTTATTTGCAACAAAATGGATGAATCTGGAAAACCTCATACTTATTGAAATAAGCCAGTCCCAAAGGGACAAATACCATATGTTCTCCCTGATCTGTGATAACTAATAGAACACACAGAGGAAAATCTGTAGAAGTGAAATTGACACTTTGAGAAACAATGAATTGAACAGCCCTTGTCTTAACTGTCGAGGAAAAGTCTTTTTTCTTAATACTATTGGTTGAACTCTTTAAATAGAGTTAATCATATGTGTATAAAGTCAATTGAAAATAGATCCCAGTAAAAAATAAGAGTAGGAATAAGAGATGGAGGAACAAGTTTGTAACTGTAAAGCTGTATAGTTCCTACGAACTCACATCTAAAGGTACAGTTTAAAAACTTGCCATGGAACCCCAAATCCCATTAAACTATGTGGTAAAAATGACATCTTAAGTATTAAAGTAATCCTATTAAGTGTTAAAGTGATCATGTGGATAGGATTAAGTGTTAAGGGGATCATATAAATAAGATCAAATGTTTTGAAATGATAATAGAATTAAAAAGGAGAGAATGTTCCAACATGGGAAGCAGTCCACACAGCAGACTCAGAGTGACAATTGCTTTAAATAGCACTCTGAACTCAGAATCAGCCCTTAAGGCATTATGGTCTGGCTGAAAAGCCCATGAGAGCATTTCAGGCATGGAAATTCAAGACACTATGACAAAAAAAATGTCCTACACGAAGGATCTCTGTGAGTGAGACCTCAGTGGAAAAGAGGGGCCATTAAAGAAGGATGAGTACTTTTCTCTGAAGGGAGGAGAGAATTTCCACTTTGCTTATGAACTTGTCTAAATACTGACAGAGATTGTGGATTCAAAAGACTTCCATAGCCTTTTCAGCTCATGTCAAGAGCTTTGGGCGATCACTGATGTCATAACATAACAGTGTTAATTGTTAAATTAACAACATGAGGCACTGTGCACTTACTTCCCATGTAGGACCTCTGTCCTCAATGAGTTGTATTATGAGAATTAACTGTAAAATGTTCTCAAGTAGTTTGTGTGTATGCGTGTGCAAATTGTTGAAATCTTTACTTAGTAAAAGTTGGTTTTCTGTGTATAAAGCTAATTGAAAATGAATCTTAATGGAGAATGGGACTGGGAATGGGAGAGGGCAGAGGAGGTGGGGTGGAAGTGGGGGTGGGAGGGTGGTTTGGGTGGGAACAATCACAATATTCCTAAAATTGTATTTATGAAATCTGTACCCATTAAATAAAAGCTTTCTTTGGAGAAAAAAAAAGAGTGAGGCTTTAAGTGGGCACAGCCATTGGGAATGATTATAAAATGCATTTCGTTTCTTATAGGTGAAAAAAGACATGTATACCACATCCTTGTCTCTGCTATTTTGAAATATTTGATTATTTTTTGTCAACAAGTTATCCCACTGTGCTACATAACATAAGCAGTTATTCCACCTGTCCAACTGTATCTCCACATCCACTAACTATTCTCTCTCCATCCTTTTCTTCCCTATACCCTTCATAGGCCCCAGGAACAATCTATTTATTCTCTGAAGTCCATAACCTTTGTGATAAATATTTAGGTTCCACATATAAGTGAGAACATATCATATTTGTCTTTCTATGCTGACATATTTCACTTTATCCTCCAATTAAATCCATGTCATTGAAAATAACAGATTTTCATTCTTTTGATGGCTGAATAATGTTCCATTATACCCATATATTACATTTTCTTTATCCTTTCGTCTGTCAGTGGGCATCTTCTTTGATTCCATATACTGGCTTTATCACTAGTACTATAATAAACATGCAAGTGCAGATACCATCCTTAACATATTCATTTCATTTCGTTTGGATATATACCATATATGGGATTTCTGGACCATATAATATTTCCATTTATAGTTTTTTGTGGAACCTCCATACTATCCTCCATAGTAGCTGTACTAATTTGTACTCACAACAAGAAGTTCCTGGCTCCTGGTTTCGGATTGGCGCAGTTCTGGCCATAGCGGCCCTTTGGGGAGTGAACCAGCAGATGGAAGACCTCTCTCTCTCTCTCTCTCTCTCTCTGCCTCTGTCTCTCTCTAACTCTGCCTTTCAAATAAATTAATAAATCTTTAAAAATAAAAATATTATTATGTCACTTCACCTGATTTAAAATCTTTGAGACTTAGGACTTTCTACGTTCTTTTTTATAATTCTAAAACAAAGTGTTCTTCAGTTTGCCACATGATGTACTTCATTAAGGACAGGTTAATCATCAAATGGGGCTTTTTGTGCTAGCAAGTTTTTTATTCAGGTTGCTGGTACTGGCATTTACAATCTATAATTATATTTCACTTTCACAGAATGTATGCACAAGTGATTGGGCCCCTGCAGCTTCATGGGAGACCCGGAAGAAGCTCCTGGCTCCTGGCTTCGGATATGCCCAGCTCTGACCGCTGCAGCCTTTGGGCAGAGAGCCAGCAGATGGAAGACCTCTCAATCACTCTCTCTATCTGTCACTCAAATAAATTTTTGAAAAAAAAGGAAATAGGTGATTAGAAAAGTAGTAAGTCAAAATCAGCCAAACGAGGAGCTGGTTTTTTGAAAAAATAAACAAAATTGACACCCCATTGGCCCAACTAACTAAAAAAAGAAAAGAACCAAATCAATAAAATCAGAGATGAAAAAGGAAACGTAACAACAGACACCACAGAAATAAAAAAATTCATCAGAAATTACTACAAGAACTTGTATGCCAGCAAACTGGGAAACCTATCAGAAATGGATAGATTCCTGGACACATGCAACCTACCTAAATTGAACCATGAAGACATAGAAAACCTAAACAGACCCATAACTGAGACAAAAATTGAAACAGTAATAAAGGCCCTCCCAACAAAGAAAAGGCCAGGACCGGATGAATTCACTGCTGAATTCTACCATTTAAAGAAGAACTAACTCCAAGTCTTCACAAACTATTCAGAGCAATCAAAAAAGAGGGAATCCTCCCAAATTCTTTCTATGAAGCCACCATCATCTTAATCCCTAAGCCGGAAAAAGATGCAGCACTGAAAGAGAATTACAGACCAATATCCCTGATGAACATAGATGCAAAAATCCTCAATAAAATTCTCGCCAATAGAATGCAACAACACATCAGAAAGATCATCCACCCAGACCAAGTGGGATTTATCCCTGGTATGCAGGGATGGTTCAATGTGCGCAAAACCATCAAGGTTATACACCACATTAACAGACTGCAGAAGAAAAACCATATGATTATCTCAATAGACGCAGAGAAAGCATTTGATAAAATACAACACCCTTTCATGATGAAAACTGTAAGCAAACTGGGTATGGAAGGAACATTCCTCAATACAATCAAAGCAATCTATGAAAAACCCACGGCCAACATCCTATTGAATGAGGAAAAGTTGGAAACATTTCCACTGAGATCTGGCACCAGGCAGGGATGCCCACTCTCACCACTGCTATTCAATATAGTTCTGGAGGTTCTAGCCAGAGCTATTGGGCAAGAAAAAGAAATTAAAGGAATACAAATTTGGAAGGAAGAACTCAAACTATCCCTCTTTGCAGATGACATGATTCTTTACTTAGGGGACCCAAAGAACTCTACAAAAAGACTATTGGAACTCATAGAAGAGTTTGGCAAAGTAGCAGGATATAAAATCAATGCGCAAAAATCAACAGCCTTCGTATATACAAGCAATGCCATGGCTGAGAAAGAACTGCTAAGATCAATCCCATTCACAATAGCTACAAAAAACAATCAAATACCTTGGAATAAACTTAACCAAGGACGTTAAAGATCTCTACAATGAAGATTATAAAACCTTAAAGACAGAAATAGAAGAGGATACAAAAAATGGAAAAATCTTCCATGCTCATGGATTGGAAGGATCAATATCATCAAAATGTCCATTCTCCCAAAAGCCATTTATACATTCAATGCAATACCAATCAAAATACCGAAGACCTTCTCAGATCTGGAAAAAATGATGCAGAAATTCATATGGAGGCACAAGAGACCTCGAATAGCTGAAGCAATCTTGTACAACAAAAACAAAGCTGGAGGCATCACAATACCAGATTTCAGGACATACTACAGGGCAGTTGTTATCAAAACAGCATGGTACTGGTACAGAAACAGATGGATAGACCAATGGAACAGAATAGAAACACCAGAAATCAATGCAAACATCTACAGCCAACTTATATTTGATCAAGGATCCAAACCCAATCCCTGGAGTAAGGACAGTCTATTCAATAAATGGTGCTGGGAAAACTGGATTTCCACATGCAGAATCACGAAGCAAGACCCCTACCTTTCACCTTACACAAAAATCCACTCAACATGGATTAAAGACTTAAATCTACGACCCGACACCATCAAAGTATTAGAGAGCATTGGAAAAATCCTGCAAGATATAGGTACTGGCAAAGACTTCTTGGAAAATACCCCAGAAGCACTGGCAGTCAAAGTCAAAATTAACAATTGGGATTGCATCAAATTGAGAAGTTTCTATACTTCAAAAGAAACAGGAAAGTGAAGAGGCAACTGATAGAATGGGAAAAAATATTTGCAAACTATGCAACAGATAAAGAGTTGATAACCAGAATCTACAAAGAAATCAAGAAACTCCACAACAACTAAACAAACAACCCACTTAAGAGATGGGCCAAGGACCTCAATAGACATGTTTCAAAAGAGGAAATCCAAAGGGCCATCAGGAACATGAAAAAATGTTCAGGATCACTAGCAATCAGGGAAATGCAAATCAAAACCACAATGATGTTTCACCTCACCCCGGTTAGAATGGCTCACATTCAGAAATCTACCAACAACAGATGCTGGAGAGGATGTGGGGAAAAAGGGACACTAACCCACGGTTGGTGGGAATGCAAACTGGTTAAGGCACTATTGAAGTCAGTCTGGAGATCCCTCAGAAACCTGAAGATAACCCTACCGTTCGACCCAGCCATCCCACTCCTTGGAATTTACCCAAAGGAAATTAAATTGGCAACTAAAAAAGCAGTCTGCACCTTAATGTTTATTGCAGCTCAATTCACAATAGCTAAGACCTGGAACCAACCCAAATGCCCATCAACAGTAGACTGGATAAAGAAATTATGGGACATGTAATCTATAGAATACTATACAGCAGTCAAAAACAATGAAGCCCGGTCATTTTCAACAAGATGGATGAATTTGGAAAACATCATGCTGAGTGAACTAAACCAGTCCCAAAGGGACAAATATCATATGTTCTCCCTGATTGGTGACAATTAACTGAGCACCAAAGGAGAAACCTGTTGAAGTGAATGGACACTATGAGAAACAGTGACTTGATCAGCTCTTGTCCTGACTGTTGATGTACAATGTAATGCTTTATCCATTTTAGTATTTTTTTTGTTCTAGTACCATTGGTTGAACTCTGTAAGTAACACACAATTATTCTTAGGTGTTTAAATTTTAACTGAGAAGTGATCCCTGTTAGGGATTTGGAAAGCATTATGCTGAGTGAAATAAGCCAGTCCCAAAGGGTCAAATATCATATCTTCTCCCTGATTGGTGACAACTAACTGAGCACCAAAAAGGAAGCCTGTTAAAGTGAAATGAACACTATGAGAAACGGTGACTTGTTCAGCCCTTGCCCTGAATGTTGATGAACAACTCAATACGTTATCTATCTTAGTATTTTTTGTTTGTTCTACTTAATACTTTTGGTTGAATACTGGAATCAATACACAGTTATTCTTAAGTGTTGAAACTTAACTGAAAAGTGATCCCTGTTAAATATAAGAGTGGGAATAAGAGAGGGAAGAGATGTGCGATCTGGGACATGCTCAAGCTGACTTACCCCAAATGGTAGAGTCAGAGACATACCAGGGGATTCCAATTCAATCCCATCAAGGTGGCATGTACCAATGCCATCTCACTAATCCACGTGATCAATTTCTGTTCACAATTGATCATAATGATAGGACTAAGAGTCAAAGGGATTACATAAGACCTGTGTTTGCAAATACTAACTGATAGAATAAAAAAGGGAGAGAATGATCCAACATGGGAAGCGGGATACACAGCAGACTCATAGAATGGCAGATGTCCTAAATAGCACTCTGGCCTCAGAATCAGCCCTTAAGGCATGCAGATCTGGCTGAAAAGCCCATGAGAGTATTTCAGGTATGGAAAGCCAAGACACTCTGGCAAAAAAAACCATGTAAAAAATTCTTCAACAAATCCAAATGGCCAACAGACACATGAAAAAATGTTCATGAGCACTAGCCATCAGGGAAATGCAAATCAAAACCAAAATGTTTCACCTCACCCCAGTTAGAATGGCCCACATTCAGGAATCTACCAACAACAGATGCTGGAGAGGATGTGGGGAAAAAGGGACACTAACCCACGGTTGGTGGGAATGTAAACTGGTCAAGCCACTGTGGAAGTCAGTCTTCAGATTCCTCAGAAACCTGAATATAACCCTACCGTTCGACCCAGCCATCCCACTCTTTGGAATTTACCCAAAGGAATTTAAATTGGCAAACAAAAAAGTGGTCTGCACCCTAATGTTTATTGCAGCACAATTCACAATAGCCAAGACCTGGAACCAACCTAAATGCCCATCAACGGTAGACTGGATAAAGAAATTATGGGATATGTACTCTTTAGAATACTATACCACAGTAAGAAACAATGAAATCCAGTCATTTGCAACAAAATGGAGGAATCTGGAACACATCATGCTGAGTGAAGTAAGCCAGTCCCAAAGGGACAAATACCATATGTTCTCCCTGATCGGTGACAACTGACTGAACACCAAAAAGGAAACCTGTTGAAGTGAAATCGACACTATGAGAAACGGTGACTTGATCAGCATAGCCCTGACTGTTAATGAAAAACTTAATACATTATCCCTCTTAGTAGTTTTTTTTGTCTGTTCTACTTAATATGACTGGTTTAATTCTGTAATTAATACACAGTTATTCTTAAGTGTTGAAATTTAACTGAAATGTGATCCCTGTTAAACATAAGAATGGGAATAAGAGAGGGAAGAGATGTACAATTTGGGACATGCTCAAGCTGACTTGCCCCAAATGGTAGAGTTAGAAACATGCCAAGGGATTCCAATTCAATCCCATCAAAGTGGCATGTACCAATGCCATATCACTAGTCCAAGTGATCAATTTCTGCTCACAATTGATCATAATGATAGGACTAAGAGCCAAAGGGAGCACACAAACAAGAATAGTGTCTGAAAATACTAGCTGATAGAATCAAAAATGGAGAGAACGATCCAACATGGGAAGCGAGATACACAGCAGACCCATAGAATGGCAGATGTCCTAAACAGCACTCTGGCCTCAGAATCAGCCCTTAAGGCATGCAGATCTGGCTGAAAAGCCCATGAGAGTATTTCAGGTATGGAAAGCCAAGACACTCTGGCAAAAAAAAAATGACCCAAACGAAAGATCTCTGTGAGTGAGATCCCAGCGGAAAGAACAGGTCTTCAAAGAAGGAGGTACCTTTCTCTGAAGGGAGGAGAGAACCTCCACTTTGACTATGACCTTGTCTAAACAAGATAAGAATCGGACAGCTCAAAAGGCTTGCATAGCCTTGGAAACTCATGACTGGAGCATAGGGAGATTACTGATGCCATAAACAGGTGTGTCAATTTGTTAAGTCAACAACAGGAGTCACTGTGCACTTACTCCTCATGTAGGATCTCTGTCCTTAGTGTGCTGTACATCGTGCTTTAAGCTATAACTAGTACTCAAACAGTATTTTTCACTTTGTGTTTCTATGTGGGTGCAAACTGTTGATCTTTTCTTAATATATGCTAAACTGATCTTCTTTATATAAAGAGAATTGAAAGTGAATCTTGATGTGAATGGAAGGGGAGAGGGAGAAGGAAAGGAGTGAGTTGCTGGTGGGAGGGAAGTTATGGGGAGGTGAAGCCATTGTAATCCATAAGCTGTACTTTGGAAATTTATAATCCTTAAATAAAAGTTAAAAAAAAGAATAGTAGTAAGTCAATGTTTTCTCCATAAATCTAATTAAAAGTAACCCCATATTGATTTCAGTAAATTTCCAGATATTTTCTAGAGATGTCAGCAAAATTTTGAAGTTTGAGCTTCAGTGGTGTCTGTTAAGAGAAACAAAATATTTAAAATGTGTAAGTTCAACTATGAGAAATGGTGACTTGATAAGCCCTTGCCCTGAATGTTGATGAACAACTCAATACGTTATCTATCTTAGTATTTTTTGTTTGTTCTACTTAATACTTTTGGTTGAATACTGGAATCAATACACAGTTATTCTTAAATGTTGAAACTTAACTGAAAAGTGATCCCTGTTAAATATAAGAGTGGGAATAAGAGAGGGAAGAGATGTGCAATTTGGGACATGCTCAAGCTGACTTACCCCAAACGGTAGAGTCAGAGACATACCAGGGGATTCCAATTCAATCCCATCAAGGTGGCATGTACCAATGCAAATGCCATCTCACTAGTCCAAGTGATCAATTTCTGCTCACAATTGATCACAATGATAGGACTAAGAGCCAAAGGGAGCACATAAACAAGACTAGTGTCTGCAAATACTAGCTGACAGAATCAAAAAGGGAGAGAACGATCCAACATGGGAAGCGAGATACACAGCAGACCCATAGAATGGCAGATGTCCTAAGCAGCACTCTGGCCTCAGAATCAGCCCTTAAGGCATGCAGATCTGGCTGAAAAGCCCATGAGAGTATTTCAGGTATGGAAAGCCAAGACACTTTGGAAAAAAAAAAAAACGAAAGATCTCTGCGAGTGAGATCCAAGTGGAAAGAACAGGTCATCAAAGAAGGAGCTACCTTTCTCTGAAGGGAGGAGACAACTTCCACTTTGACTACGACCTTGCTTAATGTGATCAGAGTTGGTGAACTCAAAAGGCTTCCATAGCCTTGGCAGCTCATGGCAAGAGCCTAGGGTGATTACTGATGCCATAAACAAGAGTGTCAATTTGTTAAGTCAACAACAGGAGTCACTGTGCACTTACTCCTCATGTAGGATCTCTGTCCTTAATGTGCTGTACATTGTGATTTAATGCTATAACTAGTACTCAAACAGTATTTTTCACTTTGTGTTTCTATGTGGGAGCAAACTGTTGAAATCTTTCCTTAATATATGCTAAACTGATCTTCTTTATATAAAGAGAATTGAAAGTGAATCTTGATGTGAATGGAAGGGGAGAGGGAGCAGGAAAGGAGAGAGTTGCTGGTGGGAGGGAAGTTATGGGGAGGTGAAGCCATTGTAATCCATAATCTGTACTTTGGAAATTTATATTCATTAAATAAAAGTTAAAAAAATGTGTAAGTTCATAATGTTAGAAAATGATAATTGAGGGCAAAATACCTTACTTAAAATAAATACATAATTGACCTTAATGGTAGAGACATAAATGACTAAAATTAATTTAATTTTTCATGTGTGCCCTCCATTCTCTCTTTAAACTTAACGTCCAATCATTAATCTCGCTGGCTTCTATTAAGTATATTATATGCTCTGGCATTATGTTATCATTGACTTTAAAGGATGTGTAAGAGAAGATTTTTCACATAGAATGGCATACAGTTTTAAGCGAAAACAGAAATCCTAAAACAGGCATGAGATTTCTCTTAGGTATTGTGTAATATATATTTCTCTTATATGGTATTCTTGTAAGAGAAAAATTGGCATTTAGAATTTATCTCAGAGAACTCAAATGTAGGAAAGGACCTGTTATAAGACTTGATTAAATTAAAGTTGAAGAAAAAAGACTGAGAGAACTTAAAAAGGAAAGAAAATCAAATATACATGTAACAGGTTAGATATCAGTATGATTTAACTGTATTGGAAACAATAAGAGAACCATTGCTGTATAGTGGAAGGTAAAATCGCATAGAGAATTATGTGCCTCCATGGCTAAAGCGATTGTGCATTGTAAGAAAATTTAAAGGTCATATCATATAGTCCATCATCATATTCAATGAAGTAACGTAGTTCACATATCATCCTTTTCGTAGCCCTACTTTAGTTTCTATACCCATCAAATCATAACCTGAAAAATGCCTTTCATTATCTTTCACACTGAAACCTATAAGACAATCTTGAAAGAAATTGAAGACACACATAAAAGGAAAGCTGTCTTGTGACTATGAATTGGACAAATTAACATTAATTAAATGGACAAATCAATATTATTAAAATGTCCATACTACCAAAAGTGATCGACAGACTCAATGTAATCTCTATCAAATTTTCAATCAAGTTTTCATGGAAATACAAGAAAAACTCATATGGAACTTCAAAAACCCTGAATATCTGGCAAGCATGAGCAAAAGAAAGAAAAAAAAACAAAGCTGAAGAAACTGCACTATTTCAAATAATGCCACAAACCATGAAAACAACATGGTACTGAAATTTAAAATACCACACAGACAATTGACAGAAATAAACTTCAGCAGTGAACCCACTTATGTATCTAGTTACCTGGTTTTTGACAATGATGCAAAGAATGTAAAACAGGAAAAAGATAACTTCAATATTTGATGTTGGAGGACTGGATATCCATGTAAAGAATGAAATTTTACTCTTACACAATACTGAAAAATTCAAAATGAATCGAAAGCTTAACTGTGAAACTTGAACTGTAAACCTTCCAAACGAAAATATAAGCAAACACTTTTCAGAATGGCTATTATTAACAAATTATTAACAAATATTATTAACAATGAGAGTGTGAGGAAAAGGTAAAATTTGTACATAGTAGGGGGAATATAAATCAGTATAGCTATTATGGAAAACAGTGTGGAGAGTCCTTTAAAAATGAATATGATATTATCCAACAATACTACTTCTGGATTGTAACGAAACCAGTTTGTCAAATATATCTACAAGGACTGGTGTGGTATAGCATGTAAAGCTGCTGCCTGCAATGCTGGTATCCCATATGGGTGCTAATTTGAGTCCCTGCTGCTCTACTTCCAATCCAGCTCCCTGCTATTGTGCCTGAGAAAGCAGCAGAAGATGGCATAAGTATTTGGGTACTACACCCCTGTGGGAAACCTGGAAGAAGTTCTTGGCTCCCAGGACTGGCCTGGCCCAGCCTTGGCCATTGCAGCCATTTAGGGAGTACACCAGCAGCTAGAAGATCTATGTGTTGTCTTCCTTTCTCATTGTAACACTGACATTCAAATAAATAAATAAATCTTCTTTTAAAAAAAGGAAGTATGGAGGTTCCAAGATGATGGAATAGCGACCGGGAAGTCTGCTCCATGCAAGGTGAAAATAGTAAAAATAAAATAAAATAAAATAGTGGTGAAAGTGCTGCAGGGCTAACTGTACTGGAGATTCTGTAGAATCAGGAGAGACACTGTAGACCTGTGTGGAAGGTGCAGATGGTCAGCGATGAGCACAGACACAACAAATGACCCCAGCAGCCCTGAACCAGAATAAGCACCCACTCTGGAAAGCAAGGTGAGGTCAGACTGCACCGGCCCATGCCAATGTTGATACAACCCGAGGGAGAGCCTAGTGGACTACACTGTCTGGCCCAGAACCCTGAGGGGAACAGGGTGACTGCTCACCTACATGGGGGAAAAATGGCATGTCTCTCTCTCCCCATCTCCCCCACATCTCTCCCACACACAACAGCACCCTGTATCCAGCTGTGAGAGGGTGGGAACCATTTTAGACATAAGTAGGTAGCAGTTGCTGCAGCTCTTGTGAGCTCACCCAGCAGCTCGTGGGGACATTCTCCATCCTGTCAGGAGGGGCAACCACAGCAGTTCAGGTGCAATTGGCAGGAAGGTGTCCAACTTGTCAGTGGGGCAAAAGCAACAGCTCTGCTGTGCCCACTCAGCAACAGGCAGGAAGGGGGCGCCATTCTGACAGAAGTACCACCTTTGGAGACACTTGTACATGCCCAGCATGATTGTGAAACTAGTAGGGCTGCAGCCGGCAAGTATTGTGCACCTGCGTGATTCAGGAATTTTATCAGAGGGAAAAACCTGCATTCCTCACTGACTTTGAGTCTGGTTGGGAGGATTAACAGGGGGCTGGGTACCCACACTTAACTATGAGATGCCCCTAATCTCTCAAAAAATCACAGTCTCTGGGGCTCCAGGGCTCAATGCACCTAGGCAGAACACCCACAAGCAGTGGTTCAGGGAAACCCTCAGCCTCTCTGTGGATGGCACAGGTCAAGCAGGTGCAGTGGATCCTCTTGCACTCCTCGATCTTGGGAGTGCTGAGTGCTGAGACTGTGAAAACGCTGTGACTGTATGAGAGGGTGCAAAGTGAAGCTGGGTCTCTGGGCAATCACTGTGGGTGGCTCCACATGCTCAGAGCTCCCTGATTGCCTAAGTCAGGTCACTGCAACAGGATCTGGGCTCACAATGAGGACTGCACACATCCCTGGTGCAGTCCATGTGGGAGCAGCGGTGAGCATTACACCCACAGAGTGCTAACACCCAGGCACCAATCACCTTGGAAGAGAGGAAGTGAGTGTGTGGTCAAGCCAATCGAGGTGACCACATCCCCCTTCTGTTAACAAGAGGAGATCTAGTACACCCAACTTGGGTGTCATCCTCAACACTCACCCTACACTGTGGCAATTACCAGAACTCCCTGGCCACACCCAGCACACACCTCTGAGTATTCACTGAAAGAGCAGACATTTCACTAAAACACAGAAGCATACTTCAAAGACAAAAGCCATCAGAGGAAATCAACAAGTATCTTCACAAATGCCTAAAAATAAATAAACTCGAGAAACAACATTAAGAGAGACAACAGGAAACCCCCAAAGGAACACAACAACACTTCAACATTAGACTCTGAAGATGAAGAGATCAATTAAATGCCTGAAACAGAATTCAAAAGATTAATCATAGGATTATTCAGGAACAATCAGAAGCAAATCCAAGAAATGAAGAAATTCATACATGACATGAATGAAATTTTTTCCATGAAATTGAGATTTTAGAAAGAAATCAAATGAAACACTAGAAATGAAGAATTCAATAGATTAATTTTAAAATGCAGTGAAAAGTCTTAACAGACTCAGTGGGGCAGAAGAAAATCTGATCTAGAAGACAAATCTTTGGAAATTTTTCAGTCAGACAAAAGAAGAAGAAGAGGAGGAAGAGGAATAAGAAGAAGAAGAAGAGCAAGAAAAAGAAGGAGAAGGTGAAAGAGAAGGAGAGGAAGAGGAAGGAGGAGGGGGAGGGGAGGGCAAGGAGGAGGAGGAGGAGAAGGAGAAGAGGAGGAGGAGGAGGATTAAGAAATAAGAAAAAATTAAAACAGTGTTGGAGATTTATGCTATACTATCAACTGGCCCAACATATAGGTCTTAGGAGTTCCTAAAGGTTTGGAAAGAGAGAATGGATTAGAAGGCTTGTTTAGTGAAACAATTACAGAATGCCCCCCCCCCATTTGAAGAAAAAAGAGATGTCCAAGTAGAGGAAGCACATAGAACTCCTGATAGAAATGACCAGAAAAGATCTTCGCCAGGACACACTGTAGTCAAGATTTCCACAGTAAAACATAAAAAAAAAATTCTAAAATGTGCATGAGAGAAAAGCCAGATTATTTTCAGAGGATCTCCAGTTAGGCTTACAGCTGACTTTTCAACAGAAATCCCACAATCTAGGAGAGATGGAGAGACATAGTCCAAGTCTTAAGAGAAAAAACTTGGGCTGGCGCTGTGGCATACTAGGTTAAACATCTGACTGTAGCACCAGCATCCATGTGGGCATAAGTTCGAGTCCTAGCGGCTCAACTTCTGATCCAGTTCCCTGCTGATGGGCTGGGAAGGCAGCAGAAGATATCCCAAGTGCTTGGGGCCCTGTACCCTCGTGGGAGAGCCAGAAGATGCTCCCAGCTTGAATATGCTGACTTGCTTTATGGTCTAGAATACTACACAGCAGTGAAAAAAATGAAATGGATGCAATTGGAAAACATTATACTTAGTGAAGTAAGCCAGTTCCAAAAAAATAAATACCTGACCTGTGGAAACTAACAGAGTACCTAAAAGGTAATCTATTGGAGTACAATTGACACTCTGAGTCGTGGTGATTTTCAACAGCCCTTGTCTTGACTATTGAGGAACAATGTTGTTGTTGTTGTTTTCTTTTGCTGTTTCTTCATATTCTTTGTTGAAATGTTTACTTAGTTTAGGGTAAATGTTATGAGTATAAAATTAAGTGAAATTATATCTCTATAGAAAATAAAATGGCAATAGGAAATGGAGGTGAAAGAACGATTAGAGGATGGGAGGGAGGGATAGTAGGGTGGGAAGAATCACTATGTACCTAAATTGTGTATGACATTTGTATTCCTTAAATAAAATTTTAAAATAAAAAGAAATATCTGTGCTTCTCTTTTAAAGCCACAGTATTCATGACCAAACTATGAAATCAACCTGAATTTCCTTCTACAGATGAATGGATGAAAGAAATGTGGTATATACATGCAATGAAATATTATTGTTTTTAAAATAAACAATAAAACATTTGCAACATGGATGAATTGAAGAACATCACGTTATGTGAAATGTCAGGCAAAGAAAGACAAAACTTCATGTTGTCATGTATATATGGATTCAAACTCAAGTAAGCAGAGTGTAGAATGGTGATTACAGAGACTAGTGGATGAGAGAATGCATATATAGTGACAAAAGTATATAAAGTCTCAAAGAAGATGAATACATTTATTTGGAAGTCTATTGCACAGTGTGATGAATATATTTAACATTATTGTATATTGTATTTCAAAATCATAGAGAATAAATTTCAAAAGTTCTCACCACAAAAAAATTATCTAGATGATGAACATATCAATCAGCTTAATTCAATTATTCCATATTGTGTTCATAAAGAATAATATAACTTTGTATCCTGTAAACATATATGATTATGAACTATCAATTTATAACTAAATTATCTGAAAAGAATATAATACTTAGGAAGACATTTAACCAAAGTATTGAAGGATCTGTACACCAAAAGTCAGGAAATGTTCATGGAAGAAATTAAAGAAAAAATCTTGTTTTCATTTAATGGAAGACTTGCTATTGTTAAAATGTTTACATTAAGAGCCTGGTTCTATGGCAAAGTAGGTTAAGCCACTGCCTGCAGCACCTGCAATCCATATGGGCACTGATTCATGCCCTAGCTGCTCCTCTTCCTATCTAGCTCTTGCACAACAACCTGGGAAAGCAGTAGATGTTGGCCCACATGCTTTGCCCTAGCACCCATGTGGGAGACCCAGAAGAAACTCCTGGCTCCTGGCTTCAGATCAGCCCAATTCCGGCCATTGTGGCCATTTGCGCAGTGAACCAGTAGATAGAAGACCTCTCTCTCTCTCTCTCTCTCTCTCTCTCTCTCTCCCCCCTCTGTTTATAATTGTTTCTTTCAAATAAGTAAACAAATCCTAAATATACATCAATGGATGAACTGATAAAGATAACGCGACATATACATATAATGCAATAGTATTCATTCCCCTTTTTAAAAAAGAAAGTGCTGCCACTTGCAAAGGAAAGAATGAATCTAGAGGACATTATGCTATGTGAAATAATCCAGTCATCGATGTGAAAATGCTGCATGATTCCACTTATATGAGTTATCTTAATTACTGCAACTCACAGAAACAAAGAGTAGAATATCGGTTGCCAGAGACTTGAAGAAGAGAAAATCAGGGACTGGTGTTAAAATGTATGAAACTTCAGTTATGCCAGATGAACAATTTCTTAGATTTGCTATAAATTTTACTTGTGTTTTAAAATGCCATGTTATGCACATAAAATATCTTTGGAGGATATATCTCATGTTAGGTAATTTTACTATAATTTAAAGATAAAATGAAGTTGAAAATCATTGTTCTAACTGGATGGAAATATCGCAGAGTCTTTATACCTACTGCGATTACTAAGGAATGATGGGAATAGGCGTAGAAGGACCATTTCATATATTATATTTTACCTTAAACTCTGACTTCAATAAAATTTTTGTATTAATAATTGTTCTCATAACATATAATTGCCAATCAGAACATCTAATTAACGTGAAACAGCAGTATTAGGTTACCACATCAATTCATTTCATGCAAAACAATTACCATTTATGAATGCAGCTAATCTCTATAGTAATTACTATTTTGAAATGTGGAGTATACCTCTAGATCAACTATTATTACCCTACTGGATCCTCAGCAGTCTATGTTCCACCAGAAAAAAACAGTTATCTAGTCCTTATTACACATTGAAACACTAAGGAAAATTTAATTGGCTTTTCAGAGAAAAATTTTTAATGACAAGGCCAAAATTTGTATTTGTTTATTTCAGAGAAAGAGAGAGAAAAGAACTCTTCTTTTTCTTCTTTGTTTTTAAACTTTTAGTTAATAAATATAAATTTCCAAAGTACAGCTTTTGGATTACAGTGTGGATTACAGTGGCTTCCTCCCCCCCGTAACTTCCCTCCCACCCGCAACACTCCCCTCTCCCGCTCCCTCTCCCATTCCATTCACATCAAGATTCAGTTTCAATTAAAAAAAAAAAACTCTTCTTCACTGGTTCATTCCTCAAATGGCCACATGGCTGGAGCTGGGTTGGACCAAAGCCAAGAGCCAGGATCTCAATCCAGATTGCCCATGTGGGTGGCATGAAGCCATTTACTTGAAATTTCAATGCTTATTCTCAGTGTCTGTATTACCAAAGAGCTAAGATTGGAAACCAGAGTTATGATTCAATCCTAAGCACTCCAATATGGGATGCAGGCATCCCAACTGGCACCTTAAACACTAGGTCAAATGCCCACCCCTCAAAGCTGATATTTGAGCATTTATTTCTTGAATCCCCGCTCACTATGCTTTTTACTCCTATGTATATATCCTTAAAAACTCTCTCAACTTCATTACAAGGAGTAGCCAAGTAATTTGTGGGATCTTGTGCAAAATGTAAGCAGAACATACTCCTAAATCTTGGCTCAAATTTAATGGTAAACATAGTCCCACACATAGTAAGTGACAGAACATTGACAACTACAATTTTAGTTTTTGAGTGGCTACAGACATTAATGATGCATCATTAGTGAAGAAAAATACCCAAAATAGCCAACATTTCACAATATAATAATAATATTTTAAGTCATGCATTTGTTCATTAAGTAAGTATCTCTGAGCAACTTCTATTTATCAGAAACTATTCTAGATGCTGGGGATAAAGTGACAAAGAAGAGAGATAAAAATATCTACCTTCAGGTACCTTATTCTAGTAGTGGGTGATAATAACAAATAAATTGTAATAGAAAGTAATAATATGGAGTGAAATTAAAGAAGATCAGGGTGACAAAGAGGGGCAGGATGGAGAAAAAGTGGGATAAAGGTTTTAGATTCAATTGAAGGTATGATCTGTTAGCCTACCTGGGAAGGTTATTAAAGACTGAACTTTTTGGTGACTAAAAAGAGGAATGGCATTTATTTTCCTTCTTTGAAGTTGAAGGTCATCCTTAGAAAAATCCAGAGACTCATGGGCCAGGTGTGACATAATGGGTTAAGCCACCACCTATAATGTCAGCATCTCATATGGTTTCTGGTTCAAGTTCCAGCTGCTCCACTTCTGATCTAGATCTCAGCTATGGCCTGAAAAAGCAGTGGAAGATGGCCCAAGTGTTTGGGCCTCTGCACCCACATGGGAGACACGGAAGAACCTGCTGGCTCTTGGCTTCATCCTTAGCCCAGGCCTGGTCATTGCAGCCTTTTGGGGAGTGAACCAGTGGATGAAAGTCTTAATCTCTCTCTCTCTCTCTCTCTATATATATATATATATATATATATATCTTCTCCTTTAAAATTAATAAAAATAAAATAAATAATAAATACTATGTTTTAAAACATAAATATTTATTAAGATCAAATGGTTTTCAGAATGGGTCACATATCGAGCTCAACTGTATGCTATACATGAAAGATCTAAAAACTGATCTGTAAAACTTGAGAATTAAATACACACAAAAGAAATAAAAATACAAGTAAAGTAGGGAGGATATTAACTTCATAAAGTGGGGAAAAGGGCAGGCTATTATGTAAGGGGTATAATTCAGTGATGACAACATTTATAAATGTCAATGTAAAAATAATACACCATACACATTTTATATATTGATTTCCATATATGAGAGAAAACATGAAGTATTTGTCTTCCTTGTCTTGGTTATTTCATTTGACATAATGATCTCCAATTTCATCCACTATGTTGCAAATATGAGGATTTCATTTTTTAAGGCTGAGTAATATTCCATTGTGTATACATACATTATATGTAGCCATTGATCCATTGATGGACATCTAGATTGATTTCATTTCTGTGTTATTGTGAATAGTGCTTCTGAAACATGAGATTGCACATTATAAAGCAAAAGTAGCTGGTGGACAATCAAATGGGCACTGTGAATTCCCATAAAATTGTATTTACAAAAATAGGTGATGGGCTGGATTTGACACACTGGTAGACTCTTATTTCTTAGCTTATTTAAAAAAAAAAAAAGAGAGATGGATACAGACAGAGCTCCCATTTCCTTGGCTTACTTCCCATGCCTGCAACATCTGGGCCTGGACCAAGCTGAGGTCAGGAGTCAGGAAAATAATCCAGGTATCCCAAATGGTAGCTGGGACTCAATTACTTGAGCCATCACCCTCCGCCCCTCAGGGTGATCAATAGTGGGAAGCTAGAATTGGAGTGGAGCCAGGACTCAGAACCAGGCATGTTGGCATGGGTTATGGGTGTTCCAAAAGGCTTCTTAAACACTGTACCAAACATCCCACCCTTGGTAGACATTCCATGACTCCTGTAACTGGTCAATCAATACCTGCACAATTGATATCTAGTAATATTGGTGCATGTTTGAACTTGGTACAAATAGTATTTAATTATAAAACTCCTACAGAGATACTTCATTTTTGCCCAGATAAAAATCATTTCTGTAAATCAGATTTTGATTTAGCTGTGATACACATCATTCTGGTGATCTTTGCACACCTAAAAAAGTATGATGATATTGTTAAATGAGGACAGAGACTTTTGGATTTGTTTCAGTAAATCTGTGTAGTTAACTGAGTATCCAAGGCCTTTAGAATGGTTCTGGGGATCTTGAAAACTGCAGGCAGTTTTTGTAGCTCCTTGATTATCTTTATTAAGATTTATTTTTTATTTATTTGAAAGGCAGAGTTTTGGTTGGGGGGGGGGAAGCTAAATCTTGCATCCACTTGTTCACTCCCCAAATGGCCACCAAGGTCCAGGGCTGGGCCTGATTATCTTTTTATCTCCAGTTCAATTGATTGATCAACATGCTAACAAATAGGCGAATCAGGACAATTATCTGTCTCACTTGTTTGAATTAACAGAAGGTGCTTATACGTTTTTACCAATCACTGTAATTAAAATGGGCTCAAAACTCTAAAAAACAAAAAACATAGGAGTGCATATACTGACTCCACTTCCTTGGTTTATATTTTCAGAAGTGGGACAGTTGAGGATTCTAAGATATCATGCTGCATTACACTAGCTGAATAGAAACTATCACATACCAGGGGATTCCAATTCAATCCCATCAAGGTGGCATGTACCAATGCCATCTCACTAGTCCAAGAGATCAATTTCTGTTCACAATTGATCATAATGATAGGACTAAGAACCAAATGGATCACAGAAACAAGAATAGTGTCTGAAAATACTAGCTGATAGAATCAAAAAGGGAGAGAACAATCCAACATGGGAAGCGAGATACACAGCAGACCCATAGAATAGCAGATGTCCTAAACAGCACTCTGGCCTCAGAATCAGCCCTTAAGGCATGCAGATCTGGCTGAAAAGCCCATGAGAGTATTTCAGGTATGGAAAGCCAAGACACTCTGGGGGGTGGGGGGGGACCTAAATGAAAGATCTCTGCGAGTGAGATCCCAGTGGAAAGAACGGGTCATCAAAGAAGGAGGTACCTTCCTCTGAAGGGAGGAGACAACTTCCACTTTGACCATGGCCTTGTCTAAATATGATCAGAGTCGGTGAACTCAGGGGGCTTCCATAGCCTTGGCAGCTCATGGCAAGAGCCTAGGGTGATTACTGATGCCATAAACAAGAGTGTCAATTTGTTAAGTCAACAACAGGAATCACTGTGCACTTGCTCCTCATGTAGGATCTTTGTCCTTAGTGTGCTGTACATTGAGATTTAATGCTATAATTAGTACTCAAACAGTATTTTTCACTTTATGTTTCTGTGTGGGAGCAAACTGTTGAAATCTTTACTTAATGTATGCTAAATTGATCTTCAGTATATAAAGAGAATTGAAAATTAATCTTGATGTGAATGGAAGGGGAGAGGGAGTGGATAAGGGGAGGGTTGCGGGTGGGAGGGACGTTATGGGGGGGGGGCAGCCATTGTAATCCATAAGCTGTACTTTGCAAATTTATATTCATTAAATAAAAGTTTGAAAGCAAAAAAAAAAAAAAGAAAGAAACTATCTTGGTGTGTCTTGTGTCATGTTTTCCTTCATCCTTCAGTTTTCTAAAATGACATGTAGACAGTTAAGAAATATTAAATTAAAAAAAATAAAAATTCAATGACAAAATGAGGTGTAAAACAGAATAACTGGGGCTAGCTACTGTTGTAGCACAGCAGGTTAAGCAGCTGCCTGAGATGCCAGCATCTACATGAGCACCAGTTCAGGTCCCAGCTGCTCAACTTCCAATCCAGCTCTGTGATAATGCCCCTGAGAAAACACTGGAAGACGGCCTAAGTGTTTTGCCCCCTGCCATCCACCTGGGAGAACCAGATGGGCTCCCACTTCCTTTGTTCAGCCTAGCACAGACCCACCTGTTGCAACCACATTGGGGAGTGAATCAATCAATAGATCTGTCTCTATCTCTCCATTTCTCCATCACTCTACCTTTCAAATAAAAATAAAACAAATATTTGAACAACTGAGAATAACTAACGAATTGCTTCTTCTCCTGAAGTCAGAGAAGCATCACGTTCCCAAATCTGTATATATTAAATGCGTGAAATTGTATTCCTTAAAAAATAAGTTAAAAAGAAAAGATTATCTATGGACAGGTATTGTGGCAAATCAGATTAAGCTATCACCTGCAATGCCAGCATCCCATATGGGTACTGATTCGAGAGCAGCAGAAGGTACTCCACATGCTTGGGACCCTAAATCCATATAAGAGATCTGGAAGAAGCTCCTGGCTTCTGGTTTCAGCCTGCCCCATCTCTGGCATTTACAGCCATATGGGGGAGTGAACCTACAAATGGAAGATATTTCTTTCTGTGTGTTTCTCTCTCTCTCTCTCTCTCTCTCTTTCTGCCTTCCAAATAAATAAATAAATGAATAAATCTTTTAAAAAAATGTTCTCTGATTCCTGGACACACACAATCTACCAAAATTGAGTCATGATGACACAGCAGACGTAAACAGACCAATAACAAATATGGAAATGGAATCTGTAATAAAGACCCTGCCAATAAAGAAAAGCCCAGGACTGGATGGACTCACTGCTGAATACTACCAGACATTTAAAAAAAGAACTAACTCCAATTCTCTAGCTATTCAAAACAATTGAAAGTAAAATAATCCTCCCAAATTTCTTCTATGAAGCCTGCATCACCTAAACTATTAAACCAGAAAAAGAAACAAGAAAGAAAGAGAGTAATAGATAAATATCCATGATGAACATATATGCAAAAATCATCAACAAAATACTAGCTAATCAAATACAACAAAATATCAAAAAGATCATTCACCCGGACCAAGTGGGATTTATCCCTGGTATGCAGGGATGTTTCAATATTCACAAATCAATGAATGTCATATATCACATTAACAAACTGAAGAACAAAAACCATGGAGATATCTTAATAGATGAAGAGAGAAATTATTTGATAAAATACAACATCCTTTCATGATGAAAACCTTAAGCAAATTGGGTCTAGAAGAAAAACTCCTCAACACAATCAAGTCTATTTATGACAAACCCATGGCCAGTGTCTTATTAAATGGGGAAAAGCTGGAAGCATTCTCCCTAAGATCCAGAACCAGATAAAGATGCCCACTCTCACCATTGCTATTCAATATAGTCTTGGAAGTTTTATCCAGAGCAATTAGGCATAAAAAAGTTATCAAAGGGATACAAATTGGAAAGGAAGAAATCAACATATCCCTATTTGCAGATGACAAGATTATATGTATAGGAGAATCAAAGGACTCCAACAAGAGACTATTGGAACTCAAAGAAGAGTTTGGTAGAGTAGTAAGATATGAAATCAACACAGAAAAATCAATAGCCTTTGTGCAAACAATGTCATGGCTGAGAAAGAACTCCTAACAAAAATCCCATTCACAATAGCTACCAAAAAGATTAAATACCTTGGAATAAATTTAACCAAGGATGTCAAAGATCTCTATGATGAGAATTACAAAATATTAGAGAACTAAATAGAAGACACAAATATGAAAAAATCTTCCATGTAATGGTTGGGAAGAATCATATCATCAAAATGCACATTCTACCAAAATAAATTTACATATTCAATAAAGTCTCAGTCAAAACACCAAAGACATTCTTAGTAGATCTAGAAAAAAAATGATGCTAAAATTCTATGGAATCACAGAAGACCCTGAATAGCTTAAGCAATCATAAACAAACAAATAAATAAATAAATAAAATGGGAACATAACAATACCAGATTTTAAGATTTTCTATAGGGCACTTATAATTGAAACAGCCTGGTACTGGCTCAAAAGCAGACTTGTAGCCCAATAGAACAGAATAGAAACTCTGGAGATCAATCCACGCATCTACAACCAACTTATCTTTGACAAAAGAGCTAAAATCAATCCCTGAAGTGAGGACAGTCTCTTCAACAAATGGTACTGGGATAACTAGATCTCCACCTGCAGATGTATGAAACAAGACCCTTACCTTACACCTTACACAAAAATTCACTCAAAATGGATAAAAAAAAAAAACTAAATCTACAACCAGAAACTATCACATTTATAGAGAACATTGGGGAAACTGCAAGACATTGGCATAGGCAAAAACTACTTAGAAAAGATGCAAGAAACACAGGCAATCAAAGCCAAAAGTGGCAAATGGGATTATATCAACCTTAGAAACTTCTGTACTGCAATTGGAACATTCAGCACAGTGAAGAGACAAAAAAAGAATGGGAGAAAATATTTTCAAAGTATACAACTGATAAATGGTTAATATCCAGTAACTAAAAAGAGCTCAAAAAGTTCAACAAGAACAAAACAATCCAGTTAAGAAATGGGTAAAGAATTGAACATGCATTTTTTTAAGTGAGGAAATTCAAATGGCCAATAGACACATGAAAAAATGCTCAGGATAACTAGCCATCAGGGAAATGCAAATCAAAACCATAATGAGGTTTCACCTCACTCCAGTTACAATGGCTCTCATACAGAAATCAACAATAAATGCTGGTGAGGATATGAGGAAAAGGTATCCTAACCCACTATTGGTGGGAATGTAAACTGGTGCTGCCACTGTGGAAGAAAATATGGAGATACCTCAAAAATCTGTAAATAGGCCTACTATATGATCAAACCATCCCACTCCAGGGAATTTTCCCAAACCAAAACCAATCAGCAAATGAAAGAGTTATCTGTATCCTCATTTTCTTTTTTTTTTTTAATTTTTATTTATTTATTTATTTTTGTGATAGGCAGAGTGGACAGTGAGAGAGAGAGAGAGACAGAGAGAAAGGTCTTCCTTTGCTGTTGGTTCACCCTCCAATGGCTGCCGCGGCCGGCACACCACGCTGATCCGATGGCAGGAGCCAGGTACTTATCCTGGTCTCCCATGGGGTGCAGGGCCCAAGCACTTGGGCCATCCTCCACTGCACTCCCTGGCCACAGCAGAGAGCTGGCCTGGAAGGGGGGCAACCGGGACAGAATCCGGCACCCCGACCGGGACTAGAACCCGGTGTGCTGGTGCCGCAAGGCAGAGGATTAGCCTAGTGAGCCAGGGCGCCGGCCTTGTAGCCTCATTTTCATTGCAGCAAAATTCACAATAGCTAAGATATGGAATCAACCCAGATGTTCATCAACTGTTGACTAGAAAAAGAAAGTATGATATATAGACACTATGAAGTACTACTCAGCTATAAAAAAATCAAATTCTTTCTTTTGCAACAAGATAGTTGCAAGTGGAAACCACTATACTTAGTAAAATAAGCTAGTCCCAAAAAGACAGATAATATATGTTTTCCCTGATCCAAGGTAACTTACAATAGAGTACATAAAATATCATGTATTGGAAAGGTGGCCAAGATGGTGGTATAGCAACAGGACATTCTGATTAACACAGGGAAAAATAGATAGTTAATAAGGAAAGGGGATATGAGCTGGTGACAGAGCCATGAGAATTTCCTGCAGAGAAGCCCAGGAGCCCAACAGAGACTGGAGAGGTCCACACTGAGGGAACAAAAAAGAAAGGGAAGTGGCTGAGGTGCAGTGCGGGCTCAGTGGGGAAGTCAAATGGGAGACTGATGCCACTCCCCCACCCCCAGAGTACCAGGTGAGACTCAAGGTCACAATTCCACAGAGCTGCTGATAACAGCTTGCAGGGGAGGCTGGCAAACTACATTTGAAGTTTCAAGTGGGAAGAATAGGAGAATAAACAGAGAGGTAGAGCACACCCCTGTCCAGCTATGTATCCCTCCTCCCACCAACTGGACCTGCAACCAGCTGGGAGAAGCCATATTGTTTGCTTACAATTCAAAAGTAAGCAGGGGGCTACCTCATTTGCCTCCCATGAATTGCAGAGGCCACTTCACAGCACCCTCACCTGGAAATAAGGATCACAACATTTCAGAGTAATTACCCCCTACTATGCAAGTGCTAAACAAGGAGAAGTTCCAAATATCAAAATATCAAGCTTGTTTCATGCACCAGTGAGAAGCAAGCCTGGCACCAGTAGGCGGGCCATAGAGCACCAGAGCTCTCACACCTGCCCCCACCATGATCAAGAAGTGAACAGGACTCGCAGGGGTGAGGCTGCGGGCTTCTACTTGCAACATACCTCAACACATGTAGCAAAGCTCACCTTAGTAACACATAAAGAAAAGATCTTTAAAAGTGCATGAGGGGCCGGCACTGTGGCACAGTGGGTTAATGCCTGAAGCGCCAGTATCATATGTGGACACCAGTTTGAGACCCAGCTGCACCACTTCCGATCCAGCTCTCGCTATGGCCTGGGAAGGCAGTGGAGGATAGCCCAAGTCCTTGGGCACCTGCACCCACATGGGAGACCCAGAGGAAGCTCCTGGCTCCGGGCTTCGGATAAGCACAACTACAGCCATTGTGGCCAATTGGGGAGTGAACCATCAGACAAGAGACCTCTCTCTCTCTCTCTCTCTCTCTCTCTCTCTCTCTGCCTCTCCTCTTTCTGTGTAACTCTGACTTTCAAATAAATAAATAAAAATCTTTTTTTTTTAAAGTGCACAAGAGAAACGACAACATTCAGAGGAAACCCAATTAGACTTACCCCGGACGTCTCATCACAAACCCTAAAGTAGGCAAGGAAAGGATGGCAAGACAGACTCCAAGTCCTAAGAGAAAAATGGTCAACCCAGAATACCATACCCTGCAAAGCTCTCATTTATGAATGAAGGAGAAATAAGGATCTTCCACAACAAACAGAAATTGACAGAAATCGTAACTACTTGCCCAGCCCTACAAAGGATGCTCAAGGATGTGCTACACACAGAAGCACAGAAACAGGAACATCATTACAAAAGTAGATGAACTCAAAAAATGACCCAGCAAAAGTACAAGTGAAATCCAAAATAAATAAACAGAACTATTTATGGAAACATGTCAGGGCAAAGACGGCACTTAACAGTACTCATGCTGCATGTAAATAGTCTCAACTCCCCAGTTAAAAGACACAGACTGGCTTAATGGATTAAAAAAGAAAACCCATCTGTTTGCCGCCTACAAGAAACACATTGTACCAACAAAGATGCATGCAAACTGAAAGTGAAAGGATGGAAAAATATAATCTATGCTAACAGAAACCAAAAAGAACTGATGTGGCCATCAGACAAAATAGACTTTAACACAAAAACTATTGAAATAGACAAAGAAGGACACTATACAATGATTAAAGGATCTATTCAACAGGAAGATGTGACTATTATAAATGTATATGCACCTAATTACAGGGCACCAGGCTTTTTAAAAGAAATGTTAAGGGACTTAAAGGGACATATAAACTCAAACACAATAGTAATGGGGGACCTCAGTACCCCACTTTCAGCAATGGACAGATCAACCAGACAGAAAGTCAACAAGAAAACAACAGAGTTAATCAACACCAAAGACCAAATAGACCTTGCAGATATGTACAGAGCCTTCCACCCTACAACCACAGAGCACACAATTTTGTCTCTGGTACATGGAACATTCTCTAGGATTGACCATTTGCAATGCCATAAAACAAATCTCAGCAAATTCAAAAAAATTGATATCGTACCATGCATCTTCTCAGACCATAATGCATTGAAACTGGAAATCGACAACTCAAGAATCTCTACATCATATGAAAACACATGGAGAATGAAAAAATGTTTCTGAATGAACAGTCAGTCATAGAAGAAATCAAAAGAAAAATAAAAAATTCTGGAAACAAATGAAGATGACAAAACAACATATCAAAATTTGTGAAATACAGCAAAAGCAGTGCTAAGAGGAAAGTTTATAGCAATTGTGCCTATATCAATAAACTGAAAATTCACCAAATAAGTAAACAATCTATGCCCTTCAAGGATCTAGAAAACAGCAGCAAACCAAACCCAAAGTGAGTAGAAGAAAAGAAATAATTAAAATAAGAGAAGAAATCAACAAAATTTAAACAAAAAACAAATACAAAAGATCATAAAATGAAAAGCTGTTTATAAAAAAAAAATTGACACACCATTGGACAACTAACCAAAAAATGAAAAGAGAATACCAGAATAGAGAAGACCCAAATAAATAAAATTAGAGATGAAAAATGAAATGTTAACAACAGACACTACAGAAATAAAAAGAATCATCAGATATTACAACAAAGAGCTATATGCCAACAAACTGGGAAACCTAGAAGAAATCGATAGATTCCTGGACAAACACAACCTACCTAAGAAATCCATAACCAAGACAGAAATTGAAGAAGTAATAAAGACCCTCCCAACAAAGAAATGTCCAACACTAGATGGTTTCACTGCTAAATTCTACCAGACACTTAAAGAAGAACTAATTCCAATTCTCTTCAAGCTTCAAAAAATAAAGGGAAGGAATCCTCCCAAATTCTTTCTATAAAGCCAGCATTACTTAATTCCTAAATCTGGAAAAGATGCAACAGAGAAACACAACTACAGAGCAATTTCCTTGATGAACATAGACACAAAAATCCTCAATAAAATTCTGGTCAATTGAATCCAACAACACATCAGGAAGATAATTCACCCAGAACAAATGGGATTTATCCCTGATATACAGGGATGGTTCAGCATTCACAAATCCATCAATATGATACATCACATTCACAAACTGAAGCACAAAAACCATATGATTATTTCAATAGATGCAGAGAAAGCATTTGACAAAATACAACACCCTTTCATGATGAAAACTCTAAGCAAATTGAGTTAGAAGAAACATTCCTCAATGCAATCAAGGAAATTTATGACAAAACCATGGCCAGCATCCTTATGAATGGGGAAAAGTTGGAAGCATTACCACTGAGATCCAGAACCAGACAAGGATCCCCACTCTCACATTGCTATTCAATAGAGTCCTGGAAGATTTAGCCAGAGCCATCAGTCAAGAAAAAGAAATCAAAGTAATTCAAATTGGTAAATATGAAGTCAAATTATCCCTGTTTGCAGATGATTTGATACTATATATAGGGAATCGAAAGGACTCCACTAAGAGACTACTAGAACTCATAGAAGAGATTGGTAAAGTAGCAGGATATAAAATCAACATACACACAAAAAAAAACAGTCTTTATATACAGAGACAATGCCATGGCTGAGAAAGGACTTCTAAGATCAATCCCATTCACAATAGTAACAAAAACATTCAAAATCCTTGTAATAAATTTAACGAAGGATGTCAAAGATCTCTATGATAAGAATTATGAAACTTAAGAAATAGAAGAAGATATCAAAAAATGGAAAAAAAAAACTTCATGTTCATAGTTTGGACGAATCAGTATAAATAAAATGTCCATTCTTCCAAAAATAATTTACAAATTCAATGCAATGCCAATCAAAATACCAAAGACATTCTTCTCAGATATAGAAAAAATGATGCTTAAATTCACTGGGAAACACAGGAGACCTCGAATAGCTAAAGCAATCTTATACAACAACAACAAAAAAAGTTGTGGACATCGCAATACCAGATTTCAAGACATACTACAAGGCAGTTATAATCAAAACAGCCTGGAACTGGTACAAAAACAGATGGATAGAGCAATGGAACAGAAAAGAAACACAGAAATCAATCCAAGCATCTACAACCAACTTATATTTGACCAAGGAGCTAAAACCATTACCTGGAGCAAGGGCAGTCTCTTCAACAAATGGTGCTGGGATAACTGAATTTCCACATGCAGCAATTTGAAGCAGGACCCCTACCTTACACCTTACAAAATAATCCATCCAAAATGGATTAAAGACCTAAATCCATGACCTGATACCATCAAATTACTAGAGAGCATTGGGGAAACCCTGGAAGACATTGGCACAGGCAAAGAGTTCCTGGAAAAGACCCCAGAGGTACAGGCAATAAAAGCCAAAATTAACAAATGGGATTTCATCAAATTGAGAAGCTTCTGTACAGCAAAAGAAACAGTCAGGAAAGTAAAAAGGCAACCAACACATTGGGAGAAATTATTTGCAAACCATTTAACTGATAAAAGATTAATAACCAGAACATATAAAGTAATCAATAACCTCCACAATAAAATTAACAACCCCATCAAGAAATGAGCAAATGACTTAAGCAGACATTTCTCAAAAGAGGAACTCCAAATGGCCAACAGACACATGAAAAAATGCTCAGGATCAATAGCCATCAGGGGGATGCAAATCAAAACCACAATGAGGCATCACCTCACCCCAGTTAGAATGGCTTTCATACAGAAATCAACAAACAGCAAATGCTGGCGAGGATGTGTGGAAAAAGTTACCCTAATCCACTCTTGGTGGGAATGAAAACTGGTAAAACAGTTTGGAGATACCTCTGAAATCTGAATATACTCCTATCATACAACCAAGTCATCCTACTACTTGGAATTTATGCAAGGGAAATGACATCTGCAAAAAAGAGTTATCTGAACCTCCATGTTTATTGCAACTCAATTCACAATAGCTAAGACACAATGGAAGACTGGATAAAGAAACTATGGGATATGTACTCTATGGAACATTACACAGTGGTTAAAAAAATCCAGTCATTTGCTACAAAATGGATGAATCTGGAAAACATCATACTTAGTGAAATAAGCCAGTCCCAAAGAGACAGATACCATATGTTTTCCCTTATCTGTGAAAATTAACAGAGCACCTAGAAGGAAACCTGTAGAAGTGAAATTGACACTACGAGAAGCAATGACTTGAACAGGCTTTGTCTTGACTGTCAAGGAACAGGTTTTTATTATTATTATTTTTTTCTACTTAATACCATTGGCTTAACTCTTTATTTAACAAAGAAATAATCATAAGTGTATTAAGTCAATTGATAATAGATCCCAGTTAAAAATAAAATGGGAATAAGACAGGGAGGAGTTGTACAGTGCAGCACACAGTCCCATGAACTTAACCCAAGGGTAAAGCTAAGGGGACTCCAAATCCCATTAAGTTAAGTGGTACTAATGCCATCTTACATGATAAAGTGATCATATTAAGTGTGTAACTGATCATATAGATATGATTACATGTAAAGGGGATCACATAAATAAAACCAGTGTCTAGTAATAACAATAGATAAAATTTAAAAGGAGAAAATATTACAACATGGGAAGCAGTCCACACAGCAGACTCATAAAATGACAAATGCCCTAAACAGCACTCAACCTTAGAATTATCCCTTAATACATTCAGATCTGGCTGAAAACCCCATGAGAGCACTTCTGGCATGAAAAGCCAAGACACGGTGACCAAAAAATGTTGTGCATGAAGGATCTCTGTGAGTGAGACCCCAGTGGAAAGAAGGGGCTATCAAGAAAGGATGTACTTTTTTTTTTTTGAATGGAGGAGAGAACTTCCACTTTGTTTATGTCCCTGTAGAAATACTGATGGAGTTTGTGGACTCAGAAGATTTCCATAGCCTTGGCAGCTGATGTCAAGAGCCTCAGGTGATCACTGACATCATAAGAAAGTGTTAATTGTTAAATTAACAACTGGAGTCACGGTATACTTACTCTTCCTATAGGACCTCTGTCCTTAATGAGTTGTACTGAGAATTAACTATAAAACTTGTTCTCAAACAGTACCTATATACTTTGTGGGTATGTGGGTGCAAATTGTTGAAATCTTTATTTAGTATAGAGCTGGCCTTCTGTATATAAAGTTAATTAAAAATGAATTTTAATGAAGAATGGGATGGGAGAGGGAGTAGCAAGTGGGACGGGAGTGGGGGTGGGAGGGCGGGTACTGGGGGGAAGAACCACTATATTCCTAAAGATGCACCTATAAAAATTGTATGAACATTTTGAATTTGATGATTGTTTATAGTCCTTGTCTCCTCAGTTGAGGAACAGTGGTTTTTTTTCTTAATACTCTTTGTTGAACTATTTTATTTAGTGTATGGTTAACTTTAATAATCATTAACTAAACTGAAAGTAGATCTTTGGGAATGGGATAAGGAGGAGGAAGAAAGATTGGAGTGTGGGCGGGAGGGAGGGTAGGGTGAAAAGTGTCACTATGTTCCTAAATCTGTACATATGAAATACATGAAACTTGTATAACTTAAATAAAATTTTAAAAAGATGCAAATAGCATACATATGAAGATAATTTCCCCCAAACAGAATCCTACCTCCACCAATTATTTTGTTTTTATGAGGAAAAATTCACATTTACAAATTTCCTTCCAAGAACCTTATTCTAATTCAGTTATGTACATAAAATTTGTTTTCAGTTTTGGGGGGCAACATTATCTTTCAAACTTTTCAATATAATTTTAATGATTGTACTTTGACTAAACTTACATATTTAAGAACACACATTATTTTTTAGAAAAATAAAACTGTGAACATAAAACTTTTATATAAATAAAAAAGCCAGAATATGAAGATTATATCCCAGATTACAGCTGTTTTTATAGAGGAATGTTTATATTCTTCAAAGTTCCTTTCTACCCCTATAACTCTTTGATGCTCACACATACACTCACACGCTCTCTGTCCTGTGTGCACACATTCACATACAAAACTTGTTAAAATAAAATATCAAATAATTCATTATTAAACCAGATAGATTAATTCAATTAAATAAATGAAAAAACTAATTTGTCAGTCTAAGCTTTAAAAATTGTGCACTGTAAGATATAACTACTCTGCGCTTTCCCTTTAAATTTCTCCTAGTCATAATCTCTTTATGATGTCACCACCCAATATAACCAGTTTGAACACACAGTGCTGAAGTCCTGGCAACATATAGGCAGGGGAAATGTCTCTTCCAAGGTTGTAAGTCCTTTTTTAAAGATTTTTTACAGTTTTTTGATAACTAATATGCTTAATTGGGTTACATTTATATATAATTAAGTATAAAGAACATTTCTTTCATGGTTACTTTATTTTTAGAATGAAAGATGTATTTTAAACAAAGATATGAAACTACCATCAATATCTTGGGTGTTTGGCTTTTGACATTTAGTTATTTCAGGCTCTTTTGCAAAATAACTGAATGACTTTGACCATTTTACCTTTCTGAGTCTGTTTCTTATGTTTCTTATTTATCTGTTTATTTATATTTATCTGTTTCTTATTTTAGGGAGAATGGAAGAAACTAATGTACATAAAGACATTTTAAAATGTAAATCAGAGTAAAAATTAGTAAGACTTCAATGTATTAGTTCAGTGTACTTAACTTAATGTGTAGGTAACGTTAGATCATTTTATTCAGATAAAATGGAAGACAGTAGGGGCACAGTGGTGTTGTGGCACAGTGGGTTGTTACCTCCTGAAAAGATGGCATCCCTTATGAGAATCAGTTCAAATTCCACTGCTCTGCTTCCAATTCAACTCCCTGGTAATGCACCTGGGAAAGCAGTGAGAGATGTCCCAAGTACTTGGGCCCCTGCTACCTACATGGGAAACCTGGATGGAGTTCCTTGCTCCTGGCTTCAGATTGCCTCAGCTCCAGCCATTGTGGCCATTTGGGGAGTGAACCAATGGATAGGATCTCTTTGGCTTTCTCTGTATCTCCATCTCTCTCTCTCTCTCTCTCTCTCTCTCTCTCTGTAATCCTGCCTTTCAAATAAATACATAATCTTTAACATAAACTCTTTTTTTTAAAAAAATTGATTTTGAAGGGAAGGATTACAAAGAGGGAGGAAGAGACAGAGTATCCATCTGCTGGTTCACTCCCCAAGTGGCTACAATGGCCAGAGCTGAACCAATCCAAAGCCAGGAACAAGGAACTCCACCCAGGTCTCCCATGCGGGTGACAGGGGCCCAAGTACTTGGGACATCTTCCAATGCTTTCCCAGGTGCATTACCAGGGAGTGGCATCGGAAATGGAGCAGCCTGGACTTGAACCAGTGACGATATGGGATGCCAGCATCACGGGTGGCTAAACACACATGTCAAGATGGTGGCTTTAGTGAGTTTATCTTTTAAAGGAACAATAAGTGGAAGACAAAATATTATTCACATGGAATTAAACAGCAGTACTACTGCAGTCCTTCAGTTCTGGTTGTTATTTTACAAGCTGATCTCTTAAAGTATATTGTTGAAAGTAAAAAAAAAAATTAAGACAGTTCAGGTCATGTTAACTTGGAACTATCAGCTAATACCCATGTGTATTAATTGGAACCATATGAGATTACCGATTATTGAAAATACTATCCTTTCCTAGTGGATAAGAATGCAGAGATAATTCACTTGACTGTACTTAAACAGGTCTCTTTTTTGTACTCCCTATTCTATTCCATTGATTGATTGTCTTTGTGTCAGTGTTACATTGTATTAATTACTATCATCTTAAAATAATTGGATATATTAATATTTGGTATTGTATTTCTTTCACATTTGTTATTTTCTCCCAAATAGTCTTGCATATTTAACCATTTCATTTCCATATCCAATTTATAACCAACAAGTCCAATATCAAAATAAAAAGAAAAAATTTATTGAGATTAAATTAAATATATCAATTTAGGGAGAATTTCTATATTTATATGACTAAATCTTCCTGTCTCTGAAAATGGTAAATACGTGCATTTATTTAGGTTTCTTAAATTTATATTAATGTTGCTTTCTGCTTCACAGTGTAAAGATATCACACATGTATTAAGATTTATTCCCACATGTTTGGTATTTTGAGGAGATACAGAAATGGTATTTTTTTTCCCATAACGTCCCTCCCACCCGCAACCCTCCCCTTTCCCACTCCCTCTCCTCTTCCATTCACATCAAGATTCATTTTCTTTTCTCTTTATATACAGAAGATCAGTTTAGCATATATTAAGGAAAGATTTCAACAGTTTGCTCCCACACAGAAACATAAAGTGAAAAATACTGTTTGAGTACTAGTTATAGCATTAAATCTCAATGTACAGCACACTAAGGATAAAGATCCTACATGAGGAGTAAGTGCACAGTGACTCCTGTTGTTGATTTAACAAATTGACACTCTTGTTTATGGCATCAGAAATCACCCTAGGCTCTTGTCATGAGCTGCCAAGGCTATGGAAGCCCCTGAGCTCACTGACTCTGATCATATTTACACAAGGCCATGGTCAAAGTGGAAGTTCTCTCCTCCCTTCAGAGAAAGGTACCTCCTTCTTTGATGACCTGTTCTTTCCACTGGGATCTCACTCGCAGAGATCTTTCATTTAGGTTTTTTTTTTTTTTTCCAGAGAGTCTTGGCTTTCCATGCTTGAAATACTCTCATGGGCTTTTCAGCCGGATCTGCATGCCTTAAGGGCTGATTCTGAGGCCAGAGTGCTGTTTAGGACATCTGCCATTCTATGGGTCTGCTGTGTATCTCACTTCCCATGTTGGATCATTCTCTCCCTTTTTGATTCTATCAGCTAGTATTTGCAGACACTATTCTTGTTTCTGTGATCCCTTTGGTTCTTAGTCCTATCATTATGATCAATTGTGAACAGAAATTGATCACTGGGACTAGTGAGATGGCATTGGTACATGCCACCTTGATGGGATGGTATTTTTAAAAATATTTTCTAATTGTCACTAGGATATATAAATATAATTTATTTTTAAATTTTATTTTTAAGATTTATTTAACTATTTGAAAGACAGAGTTACAGAGGCGCAGAGAGAGAGAGAGAGAGAGAGAGGTCTTTCATCCACTAGTTCACTCCCCAGATGGCTGCAACAGCTGGAGCTGTGCTGATCTGAAGCCAGGAGCCAGGAGCCTCTTCTGGGTCTCTCACACAGGTCCAGGGGCCCAAGGACTTGGGTCATCTCCTATTGCTTTAGCAGGCCATAGCAGAAAGCTGGATCAGAAGTGGAACAGCCGAGACTTGAACCAGCACCCATATAGGATGCCAGCACTGCAGGAGGTGGCTTTACCCTCTATGTCACAGCGCCAGCCACTGTAATTGCTTTTTACATTTCATATTTGTGTCTAACAATCTTAGCACTGATTAATTCTAGTAGTATGTCTATAAATATTTTGCATTTAGTATTAGTCATGCTGCCTGTTAATAATGACAGCTTGGGGCCAGCGCTGTGGCCTAGCAGGTAAAGTTCGAGTCCCGGCTGCTCTAATTCTTTTTTTTTTTTTTTTTTTTTTTTTTTTTGACAGGCAGAGTGGACAGTGAGAGAGAGAGACAGAGAGAAATGTCTTCCTTTGCCGTTGGTTCACCCTCCAATGGCCGCCGCGGCCGGCGCGCTGCGGCTGGCGCACCGCGCTGATCCGATGGCAGGAGCCAGGAGCCAGGTGCTTTTCCTGGTCTCCCATGGGGTGCAGGGCCCAAGCACCTGGGCCATCCTCCACTGCACTCCCTGGCCACAGCAGAGGGCTGGCCTGGAAGAAGGGCAACCGGGACAGAATCCGGCGCCCTGACCGGGATTAGAACCCGGTGTGCCGGCGCCGCTAGGCGGAGGATTAGCCTAGTGAGCCGCGGCGCCGGCCCCGGCTGCTCTAATTCTGATCCAGCTCTCTGCTATGGCGTGAGAAAGCAGTAGAAGATGGCCCAAGTGCTTGGACCCCTGAACCACATGGGAGGCCCAGAAGAAGCTTTTGGCTCCTGGCTTCAGATCAGTGCAACTCTGGCCATTGCAGCCATCTGGGGAGTGAACCAGCAGATGGAAGCGCTCTCTTTCTCTCTCTCTCTTTCTCTTTCTCTGCCTTTCTGCAACTCTGTCTTCAAATAGATAAATAAATCTTTAAAATGACTTTAAATGATGATGGTTTCACTTCTTTTTCTATTCTGACACTTTTAATTCTTCATGTACTGTCTTATTGATTTGACTAAATCCTCCCGTGCAATGTTAAATTAATGTTCTTCCAGGAGACATCCTGTTGTTGTTCCTGCTTTCAAAGAAAGAGTTCAAGTTTTCAAGATTGAGTATTACATTTGTTATAGGTTTACTTTAGATTTCCCTTATTTGATTAAGGAAAAATACTTTCTAATCTTTCTTTGTTAAGAATTTTATCTTTATGCTTAGTGAAATTCGCACATCCCAAAAAGTCAAATACCATATGTTTTCCCTGATCATTGGTCTAATAGAGTTCTAAAATGTTATGTACAGGTAAAATTAACATTTTGAGATTCAATGGTTGTTTATATCCCTTGTCTCTTCAGTTGAGAAGCAGTTTTTTTTTTTTTCTTCATACTATGTGTTAAACTCTTTACTTACTGTAGGGTTATTTTCATGAGTATAAGGTAACCTGAAAATAGATCTTTGTACAAATTAAGAATGGGAATAGGAGAGGAAGGAGCAAGAAGGTTAGGAGGGCAGTGGGGAGAGAGGATAGGATGGGAATAATCGCCATGTCCCCAAATTGTGTATTTGAAATGCATGAAGTTTGTGTACCTTAAATAAAATTTAAAAAGTAATTTTATCATGAATAAGTACTGGGTTTATCAAATGATTTTTACTACATATTGAGATTATTATTACAGTTTACCTCCTTTATTCTAATGTTTTTATGTACTGAATTTCAAATATGAACCAACATGCAATAAATTCTACTTGGTCCTGATATGTATTGGTCCTCTCTATGTATTGAATTTGCCAAAAATATCTAAGGCATTTGGCATCTATGTAATTTTTCCACTAACAAATTTGTTACTTTTTGGTATTCAAGTTATACTTTCTTATTAAGAAAAGTAAATGTTGAGGTCAGTGCTGTGGCTTAGCTATAAAGTCGCTGCCCATATGGGGGCTAGTTTGAGTCCCGGCTGCTCCACTTCCGATCCAGTTCTCTGCTATGTCCTGGGAAAGCAAAAGAGGATGGCCCAAGTCCTTGGGCTCCTGTATCCACGTGGGAGACCCTGAAGAATCTCCAGGCTCCTGGTTTTGGATCGGCTCGGCTCCAGGTGTTGCAGCCATTTGGGGAGTGAACCAGTGGATGGAAGACCTTTCTCTCTGTCTCTCCCTCTCTCTGTCTGTAACTCTACCTCTCAAATAAACAAAAACAAATCTTTTTTTAAAAAAAGGTGAATGTTTACTTTTTCCCATTCTTTGAAGAGTTTGTAAACAACTGTTATTTCTTTTTTAGGTGTCTGGGAGAATTAAAGAAAGAAAACATCCAGATGTGGAGTTCTCTGCATCAGTAAGTTCTTAATTATTGTATCAACTCCTTTAGAATAAGAAAAGCAATTCAAATATTGTATTCTACTTATTTCAGTTTTCATATGTGTTCTTGCCCAAAAAATGGCCGTTTTATTTAGACTTCCAAATTAATATGCACAAAGCCTTTGTTTTCACTTTCATTTCTAATTTTACCCTTGTTATTTTTTCTTCCTACATTATTGAGCATAAAGCTTTTGTTTTCCCTTTCATTTCTTATTTTACTTTTTTCCCATCATACATACTTGAGTTTTAATTGGTTGTTGTATTTCTACTCCTTTAACATGTTATACAGATCATAGATTTTCAACTTCTTTTTTTTACTATACAAATTTAAAGTTATAAATTTCCCTGCAAATAAACATTTGTAGCCCACTAATATAAAAATATGATTTTATTTAGGATATTCAAAATTTTGTCTAATTTTTATTGTGATTTGTTTTTCACTTCTTTAGAGACATTTATTGATCTGATAATGTTGAGCTGCTATTCTTAAGCAGAGGATATTAAGATGAGTTGCTTTTTTCTTACAGCCTTCAAAATGCATCTGGTGACAATCTATATTTGATATGTTTGGAGTTGTTTGGGCTTTATGGATTCACATATTTGTTTTTATAAGTTTTATGACATTATTTTTTTAACTTTTATTTAATAACTATAAATTTCCAAAGTACAGCTTATGGATTACAATGGCTTCCCCCCCATAATGTCCCTCCCACCTGCAACCCTCCCCTTTCCCACTCCCTCGCCCCTTCCATTCACATCAAGATTAATTTTCAATTCTCTTTATATACTGAAGATAGGTTTAGCATACATTAAGTAAAGATTTCAACAGTTTGCTCCCACACAGAAACATAAAGCTAAAAATACTGTTTGAGTACTAGTTATAGCATTAAATCACAATGTACAGATGTTTAGGACAGAGACCCAACATGGGGAGTAGGTGCACAGTGACTCCTGTTGTTGTCTTAACAAATTGACACTCTTTTTTTTTTTACTTTTATTTAATGAATATAAATTTCCAAAGTACAGAATATTGATTAAAATGGCTTCCCCCCCATAACGTCCCTCCAACCCGCAACCCTCCCCTTATCCACTCCCTCTCTCCTTCCATTCAAATCAAGATTCATTTTTGATTCTCTTTATATACAGAAGAGCAGTTGAGCATACATTAAGTAAAGATTTCAACAGTTTGCTCCCACACAGAAACATAAAGTGAAAAATACTGTTTGAGTACTAGTTATAGCATTAGATCTCAATGTACAGCACACTAAGGACAAAGATCCTACATGAGGAGTAAGTGCACAGTGACTCCTGTTGTTGATTTAACAAATTGACACTCTTGTTTATGGCATCAGTAATCACCCTAGGCTCTTGTCATGAGTTGCCAAGGCTATGGAAGCCCCCTGAGTTCACTGACAATGATCATTTTTAGACAAGGCCATGGTCAAAGTGGAAGTTCTCTCCTCCTCTTGTTTATGGCGTCAGTAATCTCCCTAGGCTCTTGTCATGAGTTGCCAAGGCTATGGAGGCCTTTTGAGTTTGCTGACTCTGATATTATTTAGGTCATAGTCAAAGTGGAAGTTCTCTCCTCCCTTCAGAGAAAACTACCTCCTTCTTTGATGACCTGTTCTTTCCACTGTGATCTCACTCGCAGAGACCTTTCATATAGGTTGTATTGTATTTTTTTTTGCCAGAGTGTCTTGGCTTTCCATGCCTGAAATACTCTCATGGGCTTTTCAGCCAGATCCGCATGCCTTAAGGGCTGATTCTGAGGCCAGAGTGCTGTTTAGGACATCTGCCATTCTATGACTCTGCTGTGTATCCCACTTCCCATGTTGGATCATTCTCTCCTTTTTTATTCTATCAGTTAGTATCTGCAGACACTAAACTTGTTTGTGTGATCCCTTTGACTCTTAGTCCTATCATTATGATCAATTGTGAACAGAAATTGATCACTTGGACTAGTGATATGGCATTGGTACATGCCACTTTGATGGGATTGAATTGGAATCCCTTGGCATGTTTCTAACCCTACCATTTGGGGCAAGTCAGCTTGAGCATGTCCCAAATTGTACATCTCCTCCCTCTCTTATTCCCACTCTTATATTTAACAGGGATCACTTTTCAGTTAAATTTCAACACTTAAGAATAATTGTGTATTAAGTACAGAGTTCAACCAATAGTATTAAGTAGAACAAAAAATACTAAAAGGGATAAAGTATTAAGTTGTTCATCAACAGTCAGGGCAATGGCTGATCAAGTCACTGTTTCTCAAAGTATCCATTTCACTTCAACAGGTTTCCTTTTTAGTGCTCGGTTAGTTATGTATATATATATAGTATAGTTTCTTAATCCAGTCAACAGTTGATTGGACATCTGGGTTGACTCCATATCTTAGCTATTGTGAATTGTGCTGCAATGAATATAAGGTACAGATAACTATTTCATATACTGATTTATTTTGATTTGGGTAAATTCCCAGGAGTGGAATGGCTGGATCACAAGATACATGTATATTCAGATTTCTGAGGTATCTCCATACTGTCTTCCACAGTGGTTGCACCAGGTTACATTCCCACCAACAGTGGACCAGGTACCTTTTTCCCCACATCCACCCCAGCATTTGTTGTTTGTTGATTTCTGTATGAGAGCACAAGTCCTTGAGCCCCTGCTCCCGTGTGGGAGACCCAGAAGAAGCTCCTGGCTCCTGGTTTCAGATCGGTGCTGTTCTGGCCATTGCAGCCAATTGCGGAGTGAACCATCAGATGGAAGACCTCTCTCTCTCTCTCTCTGCCTCTCCTCTCTCTATGTAACTCTGACTTTCAAATAAATAAATAAATCTTTAAGAAAAGAAAAATATCTGTTTAAATCCTTTGCCCATTTCTTCACTGGATTGTTTTGTTGTTGTTGATTTTCTTGATCTCTTAATATATTCTGCATGCTAATCCATTATCAGTTGTATAGCTTGCAAATATTTTCTCCAATTCTGTTGGTTGTCTCTTCACTTTGCTGAGTGTTTCTTTTCAGTACAGAAGTTCTTCAGCTTGAAGTAGTGTCATTGGTCAATTTTGGCTTTGATTGCCTGTGTTTCTGGGTTCTTTTCCAAGAAGTCCTTGCCTATGCCAATGTCTTATAGAGTTTCCCCCATGTTCTCCAATGATATGATGGTATTGGGTCATAGATTTAGGCCTTTGATCTGTTTTGAGTGGATTTTAGTGTAGAGTGTAAGGTAGGAGTCTAGTTTCATACTTCTTCATGTGGCGATCCAGTTTCCCCAGCACCATTTGTTAAAGAGACTGTCCTTGCTCTGTGGATTGATTTTAGTTCTTTTATCAAAGATAAGTTGGCTGAAGATGTATGGTGTGATTTCTGGAGTTTCTATTCTATTCCATTGACCTACAAGTCTGTTTTTGTGCCAGTACCAGGCTGCTTTGATGATGACTACTGTGTAATAAGTCTTGAATTCAGGCAATGTTGTATCTCCAGCTGTGTTTTTGTTGTATAAGATTACTTTAGCTATTGGGGTCTGTTGTATTTCCATATGATTTTCAGCATAGTTTTCTCCAGATCAGTAAAGAATGTTCTTTGTATTTTGATTAAGATCTCATTTAAATCCGTAAATTGCTTTTGGTTGTATGGACATTTTGCTATTGCTGATTCTTCTAGTTGATGAACATGGAAGATTTCTTCATCTTTTAATATCTTCCTCTATTTTTTTCTTTAATGTTTTGTAATTTTCATCATAGAGATCTTTGACATTCTTAGTTAAATTTATTTCAAGGTATATTATTGTTTTGTGGGTTATTGTGAATGGGATCTTAGAAGTTCTTTCTCTGCTGTGACATTTTCTGTCTATACAAAGGCTATTGATTTTGTGTGTTGATTTTATATCCTGCCACTTTACCAAACTCTTTTATGAGTTCCAATAGTCTCTCAGTGGGGTCTTTTAGATCCCCTATTTATAGGATCATGTCATCTGAAAATATGGATAGTTTGACTTCCTCTTTTCCGATTTGTATCCTTTTGATTCCTTTCTCTTGCCTAACAGCTCTGGCTAAAACTTCCAGGAATGTATTAAATAGCAACTGTGAATGTGGGCATCCTTTTCTGGTTCCAGATCTTAGGATGGATGCTTCCAGCTTTTCCCATTCAACAAGATGCTGGTAGTGGGCTTCTTGTATATTGCCTTGATTGTGCTGAGGACTATTCCTTCTATACTTATTTTGCTTATGGTTTTCATCATGAAAGGGTGTTGTATTTTATCAAATGCTTTCTTTACATCTATTGAGATAATCATATGGTTTTTGTCCTTCAGTTTGTTAATGTGATGTATCACATTAATTGATGTTGAACCATCCCTGCATACTGAGGATAAATTCCATGTGGTCTGGGTAAATAATCTTTTTGATGTGCTGTTGTATTCAATTAGCTAATATTTTGTTGAGGATTTTTGCATCTATCTTCATCAAAGATATTGATCGATAGTTCTCTTTCTCTGTTGCATCTTTTCCAGATTTAGGTATTAAGGTGATACAGGCTTCTTAGAGAGAGTTTTGGAGGATTTCATCCTTTTCAGTTATTTTGAATAGCCTAAGAAGAGTGTGAATTAGTTCTTCTTTAAGTATCTGGTAGAATTCTGCAGGACAGCCATCTGGCTCTGGGCTTTTCTTTGGAGAGTCTTTATTAGTGATTCAATTTTTGTCTCGGTTATTGGTCTGTTTAGGGTTTCTATATCTTCACAACTCAATTTTGGCAGTTTGTACGTTTCTAGGAAATGATCCATTTCTTTTAGGTTTCCTAATTTGTTGGCATGGCATACAGTTCTTTGTAATAGTTTCTGATGATTCTTTTTATTTCTGTGCTATTTGGTGCTACATTTCCTTTACCATCTCTAAAATATTGATTTGGGTTTTTCCTTCTTTTTTTGTTTATTTGTCCCAATAGTGCACCAATTTTGTTTATTTTTTTAAGAACAGCTCTTCATTTTACTAATTTTTGTATTTTTATTTCGATTTTGTTTATTTCTTCTCTAATTTTAATTTTTTCTTTCCTCCCTCTAATTTTGAGCTTTGTTTGTTGTTGGTTTTCTAGGTCTTTGAGATGTATTGATAGCTCATTTATTTGGTACCTTTATGGTTTCTTCACATAGGCACCAATTGCTATAAACTTCCCTCTTAACACTGCTTTTGCTGTATCCCATAAGTTTTGATATGATGTATTGTCATCTTCATTTGTTTCCATAAAGTTATTGAGATCTCTTTTGATTTCTTCTATGACCCACTGTTTATTTAGGAGCATGTTGTTCAGTCTCCACGTGTTTGCATATGGTCTAGAAATTCTTGAGTTGATTTCCAGCTTCATTCCATTGTGATCAGAGAAGATGCATGGAATGATTTCTCTTTTCTTTTAATTCACTGTTACTTACTTTGTGGCCTACTATATGGTCTATCCTAGAGAATGTTCCATGCACTGATGAAAAGAATGTGTATTCTGCCACTGTGGGGTGAAGGTTCTGTAGATATCTGTTAGGTCCATTTGGTCTATTTGTCAATTAACTCTTTTGTTTCCTTGCTGATATTCTATTCGGTTGATTTCTTCATTGCTGAGAATAGGATATTGAAGTCCCCCATTACTATTGTGTGGGAGTCCTTGTCTCTTTTTAAGTCTATTAACATTTCTTTTAAATAGCCATGTACCTTGTAATTGAGTGCATATACGTTTATTATAGTCACATCTTCCTGTTGAATTGATCTCTTAATCATTACATAGTGCCCTTCATCTCTTTTAACAGATTTTATGTTGAAGTCTATTTTGTCTGAAATTAGGATGGCAACACCAGCTCAACCTTTCCACTACACTTTTATTTGTTCTATTGAGTTCTTCATTTCTAATACTTCACTCTGATTTCTCTATACAATATCAATTACATGGAAAAAATTTTCATTCATGTCTTGTATAATTTTCTTTTTTTTATTTTTATTTTTAACAGGTAGTGTTAGACAGTGAGAGAGAGAGACAGAGAGAAAGGTCTTCCTTCCATTGGTTTACCCCCCAAATGGCCACCATGGCTGGCGCTGCACCAATCCAAAGCCAGGAGCCAGGTGCTTCTCCTGGTCTGCCACGCGGGTGCAGGGCCCAAGCACTTGGGCCATCCTCCACTGCCTTCCCGGGCCACAGCAGAGAGCTGGACTGGAAGAGGAGCAACCGGGACTAGAACCCGGTGCCCATATGGATGCCGACGCCGCATGCAGAGGATTAACCAAGTAAGCCACAGCGCTGGCCCATCTTGTATAATTTTCTTTAGTTCGTGTATTTGCTTCTGATTCCTTTAGAGTAATCATAGGATTAATGTTTTGAATTCTGTTTCCGGAATTTTCTAAATCTCTTTATCTTCACATTCTAATATTAAAATGTTGTGGTTTTTGTGGGGGTCATAGTGTCTTCTTTATTCTTATTTCTTGAATTTCTGCACTTATTTTTTGGCATTTGTGGATTTAATTTTTATCTTTTACTTCTGATGGCTTTTATCTTTGGGTTATGCTTCTGTGGCTTAGTGGAATGTCTGCACTTTCAGGGAATATGAAGAGGTGTGTGGTGGGTGTAGCCAAGTAGTTCTGGTAAATGCTCTAGGGTGGGGCAAGTTTCCAGGTAACACCCAAGTTGGGCTTGATGGAACTCAATAGAACTCAATACCCAGCTACATCCTGCCCCTTATCATGTAACCTCAGAGTGCCCAATGTCTCAGAACTTAAGACTCCTGCAGTCTCCAGGTTCAGAGGTTTCCCTCAGCCTTGCCAGTCTGTATCAACAGAGAGGTGGGTGTTCCCCAGACCACTCCTCCTAAGCATTTTGACTCTGGGAGGTAACAGGCACAGGTTTCACATATATGCCTAGCAATCTCCCAGCCTGGCTTAAAGTCAGCGGAGACTGTGGACCATTTCCTCTGCTCGAATCTCTGAATCACACACACACACACACACACACACACACACACACGAGACACTGACCAAATACCTGCCCACCTCTGTCAGTTGTTATGTGTGCACTCAAGGGGTTCTTTGGGTGATGCCCTTTTCTAAAATGTAGCCCACCTTCTCTCAGCAGTACAGTGGGCTCTGTTTTGGAGACTTTGAAGGGAATCAAATGTCCCCATCCTCCTCCACTGGGTCCATGGGCAACTGCCAGCTACTGCCAGACCCCAGGGCTCCAGCCCGGACCCCTGAAACACTCTCCCTCCTCCAGTTCTATCACCACAGGTTGCCGCAGTCCATCCTCACCACAACCTCCAAACTGCCACTCTCCGCTGCTGCCACTGCACTCAGGCTCGTGCTGCACATCCGTACCCTCTGCTCAGGTTCATTCCTTTTTGTATCCTGCCATGGGGCATCCTGGGCAGTTTTCTCTCCAATTCTCTGTTGAGAGTGCACCTTCAACACTTTTCTCCTCACTGTTTATCCCTAGCTCAGCGAAGCATGCCACTCCCTAATCCACCATCTTTTCACCCCTTGGTATATCTCACTTAAAATCATACATACAGGGTTTTTTTTTTTTTTAACTTACTGTAACAATATCATTTTATTTTTAAGATTCATTCATTCATTCATTTGAAAGGTACAGTGACAGAGAGGGAGAAACAGAGATATCGTCCATCTGCTGGTCAATGGCCTCAATGGCTGGGGCTGGGCCAGGCCAAAACCAGCAGCCTGGAACTCCATCCAGAATCTTCCACATTGGTGGCAGGTGTCCAAGCACTTGGGCCATCTTCTGCTGCCTTCCCAGGCATATTAGTAGGGAGCTGCATTGGAAGTAGAGCAGCTAAGACTCTAACCAGCATCCATCTTTGATGCTGACATCACAGGATACGGCTTAACCCACTACAGCACAAAGTCAGACCCAACAATTTCATCTTAAATTTAGCCCACTCATGGGGCCAGCACTGTGGCATAGCGGGTAAAACTGCTGCCTGCAGCGCCGGCATCCAATATGGGCACTGGTTGGAATCCCAGCTGCTCCACTTTCAATCCAGCTCTCTGCTATGGCCTGGGAAAGCAGTAGAGGATGGCCCAAGTGTTTGAGTCCCTGCACCCACATGGGAGAACCAGAATATGCTCCTGGCTCCTGGCTTCAGATTGGCCTAGCAACTCCATCCATTACGGCCAATTAGGGAGTAAACCAGTGGATGGAAGACCCCTCTCTCTGCCTCTCCTCTCTCTGTGTAACTTTGACTTTCAAATAAATAAATAAAAACAATTTTATTCTACTTACTTTTAATTTGTTACTTTTATTTTTGGAGTTAAATCTAACATTTCACATTTTGTATATAATTTGTCCAGTATTTTAGTCTCTAGTTTGCTTTTCTTGCTTTCCTTTGTATCAATAAAGTATCCTTGTTACATTTGCCTTGTGTTATCCTACAAGTTACACGTTCTTTCAATATTCATTTTTAATAAAATCTTTTATTTTGGAATAATCTTTTGTTTACATAAAAGTTAGAGATGATATAGAGTTATCTTGCATCTATCAGTTTCCCCCATTGTAAGCATCTCATATTATTATTATTGCTACAGTAGTCTGGTTCATTTATCAACAATGTTGGTAAATTGATAATATTGAAAAATTTACAATTCATACCATTTTTAAAATTTTTTCCAGAATCCAAATCAGGATGCCGTATTTCCTTTAACTGTCACACTTCTTTTAAAAACATTTTAATTAATAGTAATTGTACATAATCATGAACTACAGTGTGACATTTCAATACCTGTATAAAAAGTTTACTGTTCAAATCAGGGTAAGCAATATTTTCCCTTCTTTGCCATTAATTTTTGTTTGTAAATTTTAATTCCTTTCTTCTATTTGCTAATAAAATATGTAATAGCTTATTGTGAACTATATAATCACTCCCATTATGTTGTGTTGTCTGTTTAATCTCAGATTTTATACTCACTATCCAAACTCCTTGTGTCTCCCTTATTCTCCAAGCCTCTACTAATTACTTTTGTGTACAGATGGAAACTTTTTTAGCTTTAACATATAGGAGGATGTGTAGTACTTGTCTTTGTCAGGCTCATTCCACTTAACATAATGCCTTCCAGTTTGATCCAGTTTACTGCAGATGTGAGATTTCGTTCTTTTAACTGCTGAATAGTATTATATATATATACAATACTATAAATAATATATATAATTTATATATAATATATAAAAATATTTATATATAATACTCTAAACATATATAAAACTATAAATAATACTGTAATACTATATATAAAGAAACACATTTTCTTTATCCATTTGTCTGAATGTGGACACACTTATTGATTCCATATCTTGGCAATTGTGAGCAATGCTTCAGTAAACATGGTGGGTTAGGGACCTCTGTGGATATAATGATTTCATATAATTTGTATATAAACCCAGTAATGACAGTGTTGGATCATATGGCAGCTTTATTTCTAGCTTTTCAAGGAACCTCCATACTCTTTGCCTTAACTACTGTACATGATTATATTTCAACCAACAATGTTAAAAAAAAAAAGCCCCTTTCTGCACATCTTTACCAGTATTTGTTGCTTTCTCTCTTTCTGGTAATAGCTATTCTAACAGGGATAGGGATGAAATATCTCATTTCTTTAGGGCTAATGATAATGAGGATTTTTATATGTATTTCTGCTTTTGAGAAATACCTATTCAAGTGCTATGCCTATTTGTTCACTGGATTGGTTATTTGTTGTTGTAGTCATTGTTGCTGTTCTTGAGTTTTGTGAGTCCCTTATGTATTGTGGATGTTAATCTTAGGTCAGATACGAAGCTTGAAAACAATTTCTCCCATGCTGACAAATATGTCTTCACTCTATCAGTTGTTCCCTTTGCTGTGCATGAGCTTCTGAGTTTGAAATAAACTCATTCGTCTAAGTTTCACTTTTGTTGCCAATAATTTGTGGATCTCATCCAAAAAACTATTACTTACATCAATGTTTTGAAGTGTTTCCCCTGTTTGCTTCTAGTAATTTCAGTTTCAGGCATCACAGTTAGATCTTTGATCCATCATGAGTTGATTTTTATTATATGGTGAGAGATAGGGAAATAATCGCTTTCTTCTTTTTTAAAAATTTATTTAATTTGAAAGGCAGAGTTACAGAAATACAATAGGGAAGAGATAGGTCTTCCATCCACTGGTTAACTCCCCAAATGGTCACAACAGCCTAACATGGACTGATCCAAAGCCAGGAGCCAGGAGCTTCTCCCTTGTATCCCACTTGGGTGCAGGGACCCAAGTACATAGGTGATCTTCCACTGATTTCCTTGGTGAATTAGCAAAGAGCTGGATAGGAAGTGGAGTAGCAGGGACTCAAAGTGGTGCCCATATGGGATGCCAGCACTGTCCTCAATAATTATTTTCTTCTAAATACGTGTATTCAGTTTTGACAGTGCTATTGAAAACACTATCCAATGTATGTTCTTGTTACCTTTTCAAAAATCAGTTGGATTTATGTTTGTGGGAATAATTTCTGAGTTCTCTATTGTATTCTATTAATCTATATGTCTGTTACTATGCCAGTGTCATAATGTTTTAATTACTATTGCTTCACAGTATACATCAAAGTCAGGTATTCTGATGCCTCCAACATTATTTTTCACTTATCTTTTTTCCCCTCAAGATCCCTTTGGCCATTCTGGGTCTTAAATGGTTCCATATGAACTTTAGGATTGTTTTTGTAATTCTATAAAGCATATCATTGGTATTTTGATGAGGATTTCATCGAATGTGTCTATTGATTTAGTTACTATGGACATTTTAACAATCTTGACTCTTCCATTACACAAACATGGACTATATTTCCATTTTTCATATCTTCTATGATCTCTTCCATCAGTGTTTTGCAAGTTTCATTGTAAAGAATTTAATTTTTTTGTTAACTTTATTCCTAAATATTTATTTTTACAAATATTGTGAATGAGATTGCCTTCTCAATACCCCTTTCAGGTAAGGTCATTATTGGAATTTGAAATGCTACCATTTTTATATGTTGATTGTGTATCTCATGACTTTATTAAATTGGTTTCTCTGTTCTAACAGTTTTTTCATTAGAGTGTTTAGGTTTTTCCACATATAAATTTTTTTCATCTGAAAGCATGGATATTTTGACTTCCTCCTTTACAGTTTTTATGACCTTTAAGAGTAGTAAAAGTGGATACCCTTGTCTTTTTCCAGGTTTGAGTGGTAATACTTTCAGCTTGCCTCCCTCCCCCAATTAAGTATGATATTGGTTGTTGGATTGTTATATACAGCCTTTATCATTTTGAGGTATGATCCTTTGATACCTAATTTTTGAGCACTTCTTATCATGAACAGATATTGAATCATATTAAACGCTTTCTCTGCATCTACTGAGGTTATCATGTTTTTTGTTCTTCATTCTGCTAATGTGATTTATGACATTTAATGATTTATGAATGTTGAACCAGCATTGCTTTTCTGGGATAAATGCCACTTGATCATGTTGTGAGATCTCTTTAATGTACTATACTTATTAATGTGCTGTTAGATTTAGTTTACTATTTTGTTGAAAATGTCTGAATCAATATTCATCAAGAATATTGATCTATAGTTTTCTGTGTTATTTCTGTGTTTGGTTTTTTCATCAGGGTATTGATAGTCTCAAAAGAAAAGTTCAGCAGACTTTCATCCTTTTCAATTTTCTGAAATACTTTGATAAGTATTGGAGTTACTTCTGAAATGTTTTATAAAATTCAGGTATAAAGCCCTCTAGTCATAGTCTTTTTTTTGATAGGAGACTTTTTTTCTTTTTTATAAAAATTTTATTAAAATAAGAGAATGGATTTTATGCATTCCATAGGTAAAGTTCCAAGAAGACAACCACACTTCCCTCCCTCCCATGCTCCCCTCAAATCCCCCTCCCTCCCTTCCCTTTCTACATCAGTTTTTGCAAAGACATAATTTTTAATCCACTCCACATTCACAGGCTTAATTCACCACTAACCATAACATTCAAGAAGCAAAATGTATGAAGACCACAGTTCCACAAGCATATAAGCACAAGCTAAAAATGACAGTCATATCCCAAAGTGACCGTTTCATTTATTTTTTTTTCTTTCAAACTTTTATTTAATGAATATAAATTTCCAAAGTACAGCTTATGGATTACAATGGCTTCCCCCCCCCATAACGTCCCTCCCACCAGCAACCCTCCCCTTTCCCACTCCCTCTCCCCTTCCATTCACATCAAGATTCATTTTCGATTCTCTTTATATACAGAAGATCAGTTTAGCATACATTAAGTAAAGATTTCAACAGTTTGCTCCCACACAGAAACATAAAATGAAAAACATTGTTTGAGTACTAGTTATAGCATTAAATCTCAATGTACAGCACACTAAGGACAAAGATCCTACATGAGGAGTAAGTGCACAGTGACTCCTGTTGTTGACTTAACAAATTGACACTCTTGTTTATGGCATCAGTAATCACCCTAGGCTCTTGTCATGAGCTGCCAAGGCTATGGAAGCCCCCTGAGATCACTGACTCTGATCATATTTAGACAAGGCCATGTTCAAAGTGGAAGTTCTCTCCTCCCTTCAGAGAAAGGTACCTCCTTCTTTGATGACCTGTTCTTTCCACTGGGATCTCACTTGCAGAGATTTTTCATTTAGGTGTTTTTTTTTGTTTTTTTTTTTTGTTTGTTTGTTTGTTTGTTTGTTTTTGCCAGAGTGTCTTGGCTTTCCATGCCTGAAATACTCTCGTGGGCTTTTCAGCCGGATCCGCATGCCTTAAGGGCTGATTCTGAGGCCAGAGTGCTGTTTAGGACATCTGCCATTCTATGGGTCTGCTGTGTATCTCACTTCCCATGTTGGATCATTCTCGATAGGAGACTTTTAATTACTGATTTAGTCTTGTGACTTCTTTCTAATCTTATTAAATTGTCTATATGTTCTTTTTTTTTGTAAGATTTATTTATTTACTTATTTGAAAGTCAAAGTTACACAGAGAGATAAGGAGAGGCAGAGAGAGAGAGAGAGAGAGAGAAAGAGTGAGGTCTTCCATCCGCTGGTTCATTCTCCAAATGGCTACAATGGCTGGAGCTGGGCTGACCCATAGCCAGAAACCAGGAGCTTCTTCCAGGTCTCCCACAAATGGGTGCAGGGACCCAAGGACTTGGGCCATCTTCTGATTCCTTCCCAGGCCGTAACAGAGAGCTGGATAGGAAGTCGAGCAGCCCGGACTTGAACCAGCGCACATATGGGATGCTGGCACTGCAGGCGACATCTTTACCTGCTACACCACAGTGCCAGCTCCTGTCTATATCTTCTTAATTTAATCTTGGTAAATTGTACGTATCCAGGAATTTATGCATTTCTTCAGATTTTTCCAAATTGTTAGTGTATAGTTATTCATCTCAGTTTCTTATCATTCTTTGAATTTCTGTGATATCAATTATATTGTTATTATCACAATTCTTGATTTGATATCTTTCTTATCTTTTCAGGAACCCTGATTTTTATTTTGTTGATTTTTTTAGTTTCAATTTCATTTATTTCTGCTCTGATCCTTATATTTCTTGCCTCTTGATAATTTGGGGATTGGTTTGTTATAGCTTTTCTAGGTCCTTGAGGTGTATCATCATATGGTTTATTTTAATTTTTAGTGTGTTTGTTGTTGCTATAAATTGTCTTCGTACTACTGATTTTGCTATATCCCACAGACTTTGATCAATCATGTTTTCTTTTTCATTTGTGCCAAGGAATTTTTAAATTTATTTTGAAATTTTTTTCAATGATCCATTGGTCATATTGAAACATAGTGTTCAAGATCCATGTATTTGTAAATTTTGCATTGTACTTTTTAAAAAAAAAATATTGACTTATTTATTTTAAAGTCAGAGTTACACAGAGAGAGAGAAGAAGAGGCAGAGAGAGAGAGAGAGAATCTTCCATCCACTGGTTCACTCTACAATTGTCTGCAGCGGCCAGAGCTGCGCTGACCCGAAGCCAGGAGCCAGGAGCTTCCTCCAGGTCTCCCTCACAGGTGCAAGGGCCCAAGGAATTGGGTCACCTTCCACTGCTTTCCCAGATCATAGCAGAGAGCTGGATTGGAAGAGCTGGGACTTGAACCAGTGCCCATATGGGATGCCGGCACTGCAGGCAACAGATTTACCCGCTATGCCACAGCGCTGGCCCATTGCATTGTTCTTGTTTGAGTTCTAGTTTTATTCCTTTGTGTCCTGAGAAAACACATGTTATAATTTGGATTTTTAAAAATATATTGACTTGATTTGTAGCCTAAGATATGATCTATCCTGGAAAATGTCTTGTGTGCTGATGAAAAGAATGTGAATTCTGTAACTGCTAGATAAAATGTTACAGAACTTCTGTTAGGTCCATTTGCTGTACAAAAGATTAAGCACTTATCTGTCTTTGTTTATTTCCTGTCTGGGTGATATGTGCATATATGATATGGTGTACTGATGTCTCCACTAGTATTGTATTGGGGCCCATCTCTCTTTAGATCTTTTTAAAAAGTACTTATTTATTTATTTATTCATTTATTTGAATTGTAGACAGAGAGGGACATAGAAAGAGAAATCTTCCATCCATTGGTTCACTTCTCAAATGCCCAGAAAAACCAAGACTGGTCCACGTTGAAGCCAGGAGCCTATAATTCAATCTGGGTTTCCCATATGGTTGGCAATGACCCAAGTAATTGAGCAATTGCTTACTGCCTTACAGGGTGTGTATCAGCAGAAGGAGGAAATGAGAAGTTAAGCTGAGACATGAACCCAGTCATGTCCAAAGCAGTCTTATAACCACTACACCAAATCCCTCCCCATCCCATCCCTTTATATCTAATATTATTTCCTCTATATATTTGGTTGATACAATGTTGGTTGCATGTATATTTACAATATTTATATATTCTTGATGAATCAATCTTTGTATCAATATATGAAGTCATTCTTTGTTTTTGTTTCTTTGTATGCTTTTTATATAAAACCTACTTTAAATATTATGAAATTAGCTATTTCTGTTTGCCTTTGATTTATATTTGCATTGAATATCCTTTTCCAACCCTTCACTTTCAGTTTATGTATACATTTCACCTGTGAAAAAAGTTTCTGATAGGCAAAATATAGTTAGGTCATGTTTTTTCCATCTGTTTGGCCAACCTATACATTTTGAATTCAGGATATAATCCATTTACATCCAAGACTGATATTGATAAGAACTAACTCATCATTTTGTTAATTGCTTAATGATTTATATATATTTTGTTTCTTTCTGCTCCTTTTATTCTCTACTTTTGTGTTTTGGTGATTTTCTGGCTTCTGCCCCCTTTATTCTCTACTTTTGTGTTTTGGTGGTTTTCTGTCATAAGATTTTATTTTCTTCTCATTCTTGTTTTAGATGTGTGCATGTATGTCCCATTAGAGAATTTTGTGTTGCCATGTGTTTTCAGGATGGTTGTTATGAACCTTTTACTTACCAGGTAGGATTATTTACAGAATTTCTTGTAGGACTGGTCTGGTGGTGATGAATTCCCTCAGTTTTTGCTTCTCTGGGGAAAAATGTGTTTCTCCTTCACTTCACTGGAAATATTATGCTTTGTTGAAAGGTTTTCCTACAAGACTTTGAGTATATCATTCCATTATTTTCTGGCCTGTAGGATTTCTACTGAGAAGTCTGCTGTTAGTCTAATGGGTTTTCATTTATATGTAACTTGATGCTTTTCTCCCATTATCTTTAGGATTCGCTCCTTGTCCTTAACTTTTGACAATTTGACTATAATATATGTAAGAAATGATATTATTTGGTTGAGTGTGAGTGGGATCCTTTGAGCTTAATGTATCTGTATGTTCATATCTCTTTCAAGACTTGGGAAGTTTGCAGCTATTATTTTATTACATTGGTCCTCAATGAATTTTTCTTCTCCTTCAGGCATCCCCATAATACAAACATTGGATTGTTTTTAAGTTATTTCCCATTATTTTTATCTGACTGGGTTATTTCAAATATTTTATACTCATGATAAAAAATTCTTTCTTCAATTCAAACTCTCAGTGATATCTTTTTTTAAACAAAGTTTCTCAATCTGGAAATGTGGATTGCTTCTTTTTAATGAGTTATTCATCTTTGTTTAGTTTCTTATTCGTATTATGAATTGTTTTCCCATTCCTTTGAGCTGATTATCTTTATTCTCATTCTCATTGAGTTTCCTTAAGGTCATTATTTTCAGGCATTTAATAGATTTCTTTCAAATAAGGACCCTTTTCTGGAGAACTATTGTGTTCTTTTGGACATATCATGTTTTCTGACTTCTTCATGTTTCCTGTGTCCCCATGTTGATACCTACATTTCTGGTCTAATTGTTTCTTCTTTATGGAGTAAATTTTATCACAAAAGACTTTTGCATTCAGATGGGGTACAGAGTGCTGTTTGGGTAGTTGCTCTGTCTTCTGTCCTGAGTCCAGGCACGAAAACTGTGAGTGATTTCTTTAATTGCAATCAATGTCAGAAGTGTCTATGAGTGTCAAAACTTTCTAGAGGTAGTCATGTGACTTTGAACTGCACATGGTCTTGCAAATGTTTCCATCTTCATGCCCCAGAAAGTTATGTTCAATCACATTGTGGTTTGTGATGAAAATATTCACATTTCTAGTACTGCAAGACATTCAGATTACTATCCCCTCATCCAGTTAGGTGAGGCTGGAAATGTTGGAGTTTTTATTACCAATATCTGTGGCCCTAGAATTGTGGGATGTAGATGGGCTCTTCCCCAGATCCTATTGGGTATATGTGAGCAATACTGAGACATAACATTGAAATCCTCAATCCCAGCATTAAGCTATATAAAGTGGACCTCGCCTAGCTCCTGTGGGGAAACAAAGTTTATGCAGTGGACTTTGCACTGAAAGGTATGTATCTGGAGCAATGGAAAGTGGATAGGGTATTCCCCATGTCACAACAGATGGGTTCAGGTGACTATGAGAAATATAGTACAAACAGTCACAATCTCATGGCTTCAAGACAGAAAGGGTGACTTTCACAGTTCCAACAGGAAAAATATGGATTATTCTGGGGATTGTGTACTGGCAGCTGTGGGTCTACAGCTGTAGAATGGCAATATGGCTTTTATCTGGTCCCATAGGGTAAGCACATGGTGAGTTGTTCCTGGGGCTTATAGAACCAACAGTCACAGTCTGAGAGCTGCAGGGTGAAATCTAAATCTTAGCCAGGTTTCATAATTTGAGCAAAAATTATGCTTGAAATTATGTATTGGAAGGCATGGGTCTGGAACTTATAGAATGCAGATAGGACCCTCCCTAGGTCCCATTGGGTGACTTTGTGAAATATAGCTCCAACAGTCATAATTCCAGAGCTTCAGTACTTGGAGGGTAACTTATCAAGATACTACAGTCATAGACACAGAGTTGTAGCATATGGTGGGGCCCTTTCCCAGTTCCCAAGGGTTGAACTCAGGTGACTCTGGAATATGGCTCCAATGGTCACAGGCACAGAGATTTACATCTCAGAGAGTTTTTAAATCATTTTAAAACCTTGAACTGCAGTTATTTCCTTTCATAGCTTTAAAAATGCTATTTTAGTTTTTCTGGCTTCTTTTTTTTCTCTTTTATGTCAAGATATAGATTATAATTACCCATATATTTAAAGAGTAGATGTATATGAGTTTATAACATACAGAAAAGACTAAGAATACACCTTAGAAGTAAAGAAAATGTTTCAAAAGTTTAACTCTATTTGCACTTCCAATATGCTGATACTATGCTGATACAAAGCAGATATTTGGTATTATTTGGCTAAATCGTTCCTTTTCTCATTGTGTTTTGGTTGCCTTTTCTAATATTCTCAAAAATGAGATGCATGTGCAGGAAGTTCATCGAAGTGCACAAATAAGATATTGTAACTTAATTTATATATTTTTCTTTATTTCTGGTTATTTTATATCTTAATGTATGAAGTATAATGTGTATCCTTAAAATAGGCCATGAATTATGTAGAAATGTAAGAAGTTGATGTGCATAAGCTTGTTTACTATTGAAAGTCTTTGCTAAGCAAAGTTTACCAAACACTACTGTGGACTGAGAAGTCAAAATCAATGAAGTTGGAAAATTTTTTTTCCAAAATATGAAAGCATCAATCCAGTCAGTAAGGTTGACTTGTGTTGCATTAATGTGCTCTCAGCACAAGCTAATCAAGTAATTATTGAACTGCCTTTGGAAAAGCAAAACCTTGAAGTACTTCAGAAAACCATGAAATTTCCTTTTTAAGGCCATTCAAGTCAGTGATTCTTAACCACAACTGAGTATCAAAATCACCTGAAATAGTTTTTAAACATAGATTTACTTAGCTAAACTCACATATTGATGCACAGGTCTGAGAGCAATTGTCAGGCATGTTTTATGTTTTCAAACATTCCAAATTAAATCTAAGGTTTACCTCCAACCTAGAAAATTGTACTAGATATTTTATTCTTCAATATTTCCTAAATCTTTCTTAAGTACATTTGTTATTTGGTGTTGAGAATGAGCTAGGCTTTGTGCTGCATAACAGAATGTGACTCTAAGTGAAAATAGTTTTTACTTTCAATATAAACATATTTGATTATTTTGACTTATTTTGTTTTGTGTTAAAGAACTTACTGATTTAGATCAGTCTAAAAATCAAACTCTTTAGGAGATATTTATGTTAACTGTGATTTGAGTATTACACAATGTATATATATTTTAGATATCATATTATACCCAATTAAAATGCACAAAATAGATTAGAACCAAATCAAATGGGCACTTACCAAATATCAAAATCTAGATCAACACTTATATAAACCCTATCATATATTATTAAAAATATTTAAAAGTGTGTCTTTTCCAAATTTATTTAGTTAATTTAGAAAAATGTGAATTTTGACTGTTCCACTAAAATATTTGGGGGTGATTGGTTCGATTTACTGTGTATATAATTAAATATCTTATTATTTTAAAAATTGTCAAGTTAATGTTTTATTTCAGGTTTTGGTACATGATATATTGCTATTTTTGTTCAAGTTTCTGGTGAAAATACATTTAGACTAGGAAAGGGAAACTATAATGTGAATTAAATATAGACGTTCATAGATAATAGAGATCAGAGAGTATATAAGAGTTCCCAAAGTGTTAATCTTGAGAGTTTATTGATAATATTAAAAATAATTAACCATAGTACAAATTTAATTAAAGATTTTTTCTTTTTTAATAGACAAGAAGGAAACATCACAATGTATGACAATGTCATTCCAAGTATGTATCTAGTATTTTAAGTTTAATATTTTTAGATTTGAAACTAATTTTAAGACTAGTGACTAGTATCCTCCATTAAATATAATGAAGTGGAAAAAAATCTTATTTGCTACAATTTGATAGAAGCATGTAAGTGTGTGTGTATGTACATGATTGTCAATTAATGTGTGTATAGTATGTTTAAGATATTTCTGACCTTGATAAGGGTTTGTACTAGCTTATTTAGTTTGTTCTTTCTCATAATACAAACCAACCTTACTTGCATGAGATTCTTTTGTGTTTATAATTCACAATTACAATGCCTGAAGCAGAGAAGGCAAATATAGTCAGGAGAAATGAAAGTAGTTAATAAATAGTGAATTTGTTGAACAATCAAATTTAGACAAGTTCTCATTAATTTATTGAGCTTAAATATGCCTATCCTGTTGTTTCTTTGCATAATTTGTTCTAGTTCTTCCCTCAAGAAACATATAAAGAAGTTGTCAACATTGTGGTTAAGAGCATAGATTTGGGACAAAAATATCTGTGTTTGAATGTTAACTCTGCTACTAAATTTATGATTTAGGGTCAGTAATTTAATCTGTCTTTGAGCTTTATACACTATTATACAATTCAAAGGGTTGATAGAAAGATTAAATAAATTGACATGTATAACATGCCTAGAACCCATTCTGACACATAGAACACACTGAATACATGTTACCAGTTGCAATTCTACTATTATTTCCACTACTATTCTCCCATATAGCAGGTCATCTCCAGAAGAGCAATCTTGAGTTTCCCCTTCAGTTCCCCTTCTGACATATTTTTGAGAGTTTGATCCTCATCACTCTATTATGGAAGCCCTCAAGTATGTATACACTTCTCTTTAAGTAGAGTGACCCAAACTTAATACACTATTTGGGTCTACAGCCATGATTTCTGTACCTTGAAATGCTATTGAGGTCAGAAGAGTGCTAAAATAAACGCAAAGATTTGATCAGTCAGGATGTTACTGACCACTTTATGCTCAGCATTGGGCTAGTTACTTATGGGGATGGTAGAAGGAGAATTCATACTGTTTGCAATACAGCCACAATGACATACAGAAAATAAACCAAGATAGAAGAGTTTATAAAGACATTTGAAAGTTAACATTGAATCTTTCTGTATATCTTAATTCCTACTGCTTGATTATTTTACCATGATGATTGAAGTAACTATCTGTGAAAATCGGTTTAATCCAGAAAATAAAATTACAAATGTCATTTAAAATATAATTCAGTGCTAAATGAGGAAATCAGCTTTTATTTCCTCTGATTGTTGTGCCAATAAACTGCAAATTCCAAAGGGGGAAAGTTATATTTTGAGTTCTAAATTAGGTTAATTTAAATAATCTATTTCTCGCTCAAGAATATTTCAGTGTTGATGAAACTATGTCAATTAACTCCAAATTATTTATTGCTCTCTCTCATTTTAGTCATTAAATCTAGCAGAAAATCAAAGAATCAAGAACACCTCACTTTGACATTTCCCAAACCACCCCAGCCAGGTAGAGAAGAGAAATCAACACCTTCAGAACTACAAATTACAGTTCCTGTAAGTATTGAGAAATTTGTATTCAGAACTAAATACAAGTTGCTACAACATACATGAGTAATTTGAATTTTATAATGTGTTGAAATATTTTTTATTTATAATTTAAGAAACAGAACAGATTGTCCCCTACCTGTTTCAGAGTAAACTTTTATTTACACATGGCTCTCCACATCAAAGGAACAGTAGCTAAAACACTAGGCAAGCTGAAAAACATAATGCTGGAGCTGGCAAAATCTATCAGGAAATGTTCACCTGCTCCAAAACATGTTAAATTTAATCTTCAAGCAGGAGCAACATTGATGGGTCTCAAGTACTCCCCATTTCTTTGAATCTGGAATTCAGGATAATTTATACTAGTATATTCAAGTTTTCTTCTGCTTCTATAAAGTGGAGTTATCCTCTCAACTATCAAAAGCAAAAACTAGCATACACGGATCAACCACTGTTATGAAAAAATATTTTCAAAACATTTCCCAAATCAAAACTATAGTCAATACATTTAATCAAAAAGGAATTCAACCAATAGTAAAAGAAAAAACACTTTTGGTACTCTATTAGTTACCACAGATGAGAGAAAATATGATATTTGTCTTTTTGAAACTGGCTTATTCCACTAAGTATGATGATTTCCAATTGCATCCATTTTCTTGCAAAAGACAGAATTTCATTCTTTTTAATGGCTGAGTAGTATTCCATAGCATATTTCTACACCACTTTCTTTATCTACTCATTGGTTGATTCACATCTGGGTTGATTCCATAACTTAGCTATTGTGAATTGAGGTTCAAAAAACATGGGGGTACAGATAACTCTTTCATTTGCTGATTTCTTTCCATTTGAGTAAATTCCCAGGGATGGAATGGCTGGGTCATATGAAAATATCACTTTTCAGATTTCTGACGAATCTCCATACTGTCTTCCACAATCACTGTACTAGTTTGCATTCCCACCAACAGCATCTTAGAGTACCCTTTTTTCCCACATGTTTGCCAGCATTTGTTATCTGGTGATTTCTGTATGAGAACCATTCAATTTGAGATGAGGTGAAATCTCATAGTGGTTTTGATTTGCTTTCCCTGATGGCTAGTGATCCTGGACAGTTTTTCATGTGTCTGTTAGCCATTTGAATTTCCTCTTTTGAAAATTGCTTGTCCATATCTTTTACCCATTTATTAAACTGGATTGTTTCTTTTGTTGTTGAATATCTTGAGCTCTTTTTACATTCTGATATTAATTCTTTATAAGTTGCATAGTTTGCAAATATTTTCTCCCATTCTGTCAGATACTGCTGTATAGTATTCTACAGAGTGCATGAACCATGATTTCTATATCCAGTCTACTGTTGATGGGCATTTAGGTTGATTCCAGATCTTAGCTATTGTGACTTGTGCTGCAATAAACATTAAGGTGCAGACAGCTCTTTTATTTGCCAATTTAATTTCCCTTGGGTAAATTCCAAGGAGTGGGATGGCTGGGTTGTATGGTAGGGTTATATTCAGGTTTCTGAGGAATCTCCAGACTGACTTCCATAGTGGCTTGACCAGTTTTCATTCCCACCAACAGTGGGTTAGTGTCCCTTTTTCCCCACATCCTCTCCAGCACCTATTATTGGTAGATTCCTGAATGTGAGCCATTCTAACCGGGGTGAGGTGAAACCTCATTGTGGTTTTGATTTGCATTTCCCTGATTGCTAGTGATCTTGAACATTTTTTCATGTGTCTGTTGGCCATTTGGATGTCCTCTTTTGAAAAATGTCCATTTAGGTCTTTGGCCCATCTCTTGAGTGAGTTGTTTGTTTTGTTGTGGAGTTTCTTGATCTCTTTGTAAATTCTGGTTATCAAGCCTTTATCTTCTGCATAGTTTGCAAATATTTTTTCCCATTCTGTTGGTTGTCTCTTCACTTTCCTGACTGTTTCTTTTGAAGTACAGAAACTTCTCAATTTGATGCAATCCCAATTGTTAATTCTGGCTTTGACTGCCTGTGCTTCCAGGGTGTTTTCCAAGCAGTCTTTGCCTGTGCCTATATCTTGCAGGGTTTCTCCAACGTTCTCTAGTAATTTGACGATGTTGGGTCGTAGATTTAGGCCTCTAATCCATGTTGAGTAGATTTTTGTGTAAGGTGAAAGGTAAGGGTCTTGCTTCATGCTTCTGCACGTGGAAATCCAGTTTTCCCAGCACCATTTATTGAATAGACTGTCCTTACTCCAGGGATTGGTTTTGGATCCTTGATCAAATATAAGTTGGCTGTAGATGTTTGCATTGATTTCTGGTGTTTCTATTCTGTTCCATTGGTCTATCCATCTGTTTCTGTACCAGTACCATGCTGTTTTGATTACAACTGCCCTGTAGTATGTCCTGAGATTGGGTATTGTGATGCCTCCAGCTTTGTTTTTGTTGTACAAGATTGCTTTAGCTATTCGAGGTCTCCTGTGTCTCCATATGAATTTCAGCATCATTTTTTCCAGATCTGAGAAGAATGGCTTTGGCGTTTTGATTGGTATCGCATTGAATTTATAAATTGCTTTGTGGAGAATGGCCATTTTGATGATATTGATTCTTCCAATCCATGAGCATGGTAGATTTTTTCCATTTTTTGGTAACCTCTTCTATTATTTTCTTTAAGATTTTTTCATTCTCATCCTAGAGATCTTTAATGTCCTTGGTTAAGATTATTCCAAGGTATTTGATTGTTCTTGTGGCTATTGTGAGTGGAATTGATCTTAGCAGTTCTTTCTCAGCCGTGGCATTGCCTGTGTATACGAAGGCTGTTGATTTTTGTGCATTGATTTTATATCCTGCTACTTTAGCAAACTCTTCTATAAGTTCCAATAGTCTCTTAGTAGAGTTCTTTGGATCCCCTAAGTAAAGAATCATATAATCTGCAAAGAGGGATAGTTTGACTTTGTAACCCTTTAATTTCTTTTTCTTGCCTAATAGCTCTGGCTAAAACTTCCAGAAATATATTGAATTGCAGTGGTGAGAGTGGGCATCCCTATCTGGTACCAGATCTCAGTGGAAATGCTTCCAGCTTTTCCCCATTCAATAGGATGCTGGCGGTGGTTTTTTCATAAATTGCTTTGATTCTGTTGAGGAATGTTCCTTCTATACCCAATTTGCTTAGAGTTTTTATCATGAAAGGGTGTTGTATTTTATCGAATCCTTTCTCTGCATCTATTGAGATCATCATATGATTTTTCTTCTGCTGTTTGTTAATGTGGTGCATCACATTGTTTGATTTGTGAACATTGAACCATCCTTGCTTACCAGGGATAAATCCCACTTGGTCTGGGTGGATGATCTTTCTGATATATTGTTGCATTTTATTGGCCAGAATTTTATAGAGGATTTTTGCATCTATGTTCATCAGGGATATTGGTCTGTAATTTTCTTTGAATGCTGCATCATTCTCCGTCTTATGAATTAAGGTGATGGTGGCTTCATAGAACAAATTTGGGAGGATTCCCTCTTTTTCGATTGTTCTGAATAGTTTGAGAAGAATTGAAGTTAGTTCTTCTTTAAATGTTTGGTAGAATTCAGCAGTGAATCCATCTGGTCTTGGGCTTTTCTTTGTTGGGAGGGCCTTTATTACTATTTCAATTTCTGACTCAGTTATGGGTTGTTTAGGTTTTCTATGTCTTCATGGTTCAGTTTAGGTAGGTTGCATATGTCCAGGAATCTATCCATTTCTGATAGATTTCCCTGTTTGCTGGAATAAAACTCCTTGCACTAATTTCTGATGATTCTTTTCAAACATGTGTTTACATATGTTCTAGAGATTCCTGAGTTCCTAATTTCCAACTTCATTCCACTGTGGTCTGAGAATTTGCATCATATGATTCTAATTTTTTGGATTTGCTGAGACTTGCTTGATGGCTAGAATGTGGTCAATCCTACAGTAGGTTCCATGCAATGCTGAGAAGAATGTAAATTCTTTAAGTGTAGGGTGAAAAGTTCTGTAGATATCTGTTAGATCCATTTGGGCTATAGTGTCATTTAAATCGACTGTTTCCTTGTTGATCTTCTGTCTAGTTGATCTGTCTATTTCTGAGAGTGGTGTATTGAAGTCCCCAAGTACTATTGTATTGGAGTCTAAGTCTCCCTTTAAGTCCCTTAACATATCTTTTAAATAAACCGGTGCCCTGTAATTAGGTGCATATACATTGATAATTGTTATATCTTCCTGTTGCATTGATCCCTTAATCATTATATAGTGCCCCTCTTTGTCTCTCTTAACAGTTTTCATGTTAAATTTCATTTTGTTTGATATTAAGATGACTACGCCCACTCTTTCTTCATTTCTGTTGGCATGGAATATCTTTTTCCAGCCTTTCACATTCAGTGTGCGTGTATATCTTTGTTGGAAAGATGTGTTTCTTGTAAGCAGCAAATAGATGGGATTTGTTCCTTAACCCAATCAGCAAATCTGTGTCTTTTAACCTGACTATTGATAAGTAGTAACTTTGCCCTGCCACTTTCCCAAAAATATTTTCTAATATATGCTTTGAACTTCGTGTGATCTTTTCTGTGAGGTTTTCTTCCTTTAACTTCTTTCATATTGATGACCGTGTTTCTGTGTTTCTGTGTGCAGCACATCTTTTAGCATCTTTTGCAGGGCTGGACGAGTGGCGACAAATTCTTTCAATTTCTGTTTGCTATGAAAGGTCTTTATTTCACCTTCATTCACAAATGAGAGCTTTGCAGGATATAATATTCTGGGCTGGCAGTTTTTCTCTCTTAGTACCTGGGCTATATCTCACCATTCCCTCCTAGCTTGTAGGGTTTCTGATGGGAAGTCAGCTGTGAGTCTGATTGGAGATCCTCTGAGAGTAATCTGACGTTTCTCTCTTGCACATTTTAGGATCTTTTCTTTATGTTTCACTGTGGTGAGTTTAATTACAACGTGTCGTGGTGAGGATCTCTTTTGGTCATGTTTATTAGGGGTTCTATGAGCTTTCTGTAATAGGTTGTCTCTGTCCTTCACCAAACCTGGGAAATTTTCTGCTATTATCTCACTAAAAAGCCTTTGAATCCTTTCTCCCTCTCCATACCTTCAGGAACTCCTAGAACCCGAATGTTGGGTTTTTTAATAGTATCCTGTAGATTCCCAACAATATTTTTTGATTTCTAAGTTCCTCTTCTTTTCTTTGGTTTGACTGTATACTTTTTATGCTCTGTCTTCTAAGTCTGATAGTCTCTCTTCTGCTTCACTGACTCTGTTTTTAAGGCTCTCTAATGTGTTTGTCATTTGATCTATTGAATTCTTCATTTTATTTTGATTTCTCTTCATTATCACACTTTCCTGTTCTACTAGTTTCTGCATTTCATTTTGATTCCTCCTTAAGGTTTCATTTTCTTTTTTTTTAACTATCTGTTTTTTTTAACTTTTATTTAATGAATATAAATTTCCAAAGTACAGCTTATGGATTACAATGGCTTCCCCCCCCCAATAACTTCTCTCCCACCCGCAACTGTCCCCTTTCCCGCTCCCTCCCCCCTTCCATTCACATCAAGATTCATTTTCAATTCTCTTTATATACAGAAGATCAGTTTAGCATACATTAAGTAAAGAGTTCAACAGTTTGCACCCACACAGAAACACAAAGTGAAAAATACTGTTTCAGTACTAGTTATAGCTTTAAATCACAATGTACAGCACATTAAGGACAGAGATCCTACATGAGGAGTAAGTGCACAGTGACTCCTGTTGTTGACTTAACAAATTGACACTCTTGTTTATGGCATCAGTAATCACCCTAGGCTCTTGTCATGAGTTGTCAAGGCTATGGAAGCCTTTTGAGTTCACCAACTCTGATCATATTTAGACAAGGTCATAATCAAAGTGGAAGTTCTCTCCTCCCTTCAGAGAAAGGTACCTCCTTCTTTGATGACCTGTTCTTTTCACTGGGATCTCACTTTCATGTAGGGTTGTGTTTTTGTTTTTTGTTTTTTTTGTTGTTTTTTTTTTTTTTTGCCAGAGTGTTTTGGCTTTCGATGCCTGTAATACTCTCATGGTCGGCACCACGGCTCACTAGGCTAATCCTCCACCTTGCGGCGCCGGCACACGGGTTCTAGTCCCGGACGGGGCGCTGGATTCTGTCCTGGTTGCCCCTCTTCCAGGCCAGCTCTCTGCTGTGGCCAGGGAGTGCAGTGGAGGATGGCCCAAGTGCTTGGGCCCTGCACCCCATGGGAGACCAGGAGAAGCACCTGGCTCCTGGCTTCGGATCAGCGCGGTGGGCCGGCCGTGGCGGCCAATGGAGGGTGAACCAACGGCAAAAAGGAAGACCTTTCTCTCTGTCTCTCTCTCTCACTGTCCACTCTGCCTGTCAAAAAGTAAAAAAAAAAAAATTTTCATGAGAGAGATTTTCTATCCTGTCCAGTAAGGATTTCTGTAGCTCAAGCATTTGTTTTTGAAAACTTCTAAATGTTCTTATACATTTTTTGAAATCTGTATCTTGCATTTCTTCTATCTCATCATCTTCATAATCTTGAATCGGGGTGTCTTGTTCATTTGGGAGTGTCATAATGTCTTCCTTGTTTTTATTTCCTCAGTTTCTGCCTATGTTGCTTGCCATTGTGGAGATATTTTTTGTTTTCTTCTTCCTTTGATGTGGTGTTTTTTCTCATTGTACTATGGACTGCTGCTTTTGATGGATCCTTAGAGGCTTTTGAAAGGTGTGGCCAGAGAGATCTGTTTAGTTCTTCAGGGTTAAGGGTGTGCCAAAGGTGACACACCCAGGTTAGGCATGTTAAATCTCTCTGTCTCTCTCTCTTTTTTTTTTTTTTTTTTTGATTCATAAGGGAAGTAATTCCACACAGCTGAGTGTTATTGAAGGCAGTCAGTTGCTGTTCTCTGGCTCCTGTGGGTATAATATTCATCTGCTCTTATCCAAGGACCACCCAAAGGATCTATGCAGTCCTCAGTGTAAGCTCAAATTTCTCTGCTGTCTCCCATCGGGTTGCCAAGGTTACCAAGTTTATGTACTCTCCTGAGAGTACTCACATCTCCATTAGTTCTCTCCCACACTTTCAGTTTTTCGCAGTCTCAGTTCATTAGCTCCACACATTCACTAGGTCCTAACCTCCTGCTATTTCACCCCCCCCAAGAGTCAGGTTTTTCTGCTTGGCTGATGGTGGGCGCAGCTTTTACGTATGTCCAAAATGGCGCCTGCTCTTTGTCTTGCTCACCTTTGAAAGGTGAGTGGAGAGAGAGACTCGTGTCTGTACCGGTCCCTTTTTTTTCCTTCTATCCTCTGGTTAGCCTGGTGAACTTTCCCCCATGGGGCTTCAAGCCTCGTTCCCTCTAGGCTCCTCCTTCCACTTTCCCGCCAGTGTCTCAGGCTACTGAGGTTTCACCTCACCTCCCTTTCCAGTGCTGGTGCATAGATCCCATGGCTGGGGTCCCGAGCTGTGGGTGGCCATGCCATCCACATATGTCCACCGTGAATCAGTCGTTCCAGAAGAGTTTCCTCTGCTGTTTCTTCCCTAACTCTTCCTTGAACCTGCAGTATCTCCACTTTTATTAAACTGTCTTTTCCAGTACTATCCAATGTGCTCCCTTCCTATTCTGCCATCTTGCCCTCCTCCAATTGTGTTAATTCTTCCAATGCATGAACATGGAAGATTCTTCCACAGTTTTTCTATCTTGTTTTATTTTTTCTGCAATGTTTTATAATTTTCATTGTAGAGCCCTTCACCTCCTTGGTTAAATTTATTCCAATGTATTTAAATTTTTATAGCTATTGTTAATGTGAGTCATCTTACAAGTCCTTTCTCAGCCATGACATTTTCTGTCCATACATAGGCTATTAATATTTTGTGTATTGATTTTATACCCTGGAACGTTACCAAACTCTTTTATGAGCCCCAATAATCTCTTAATACAGTCTTTTTGTTCCCCTATAAATAGAATCATGTCACCTGTGAACCAGGATAATTTGACTTCCTCCTTTCCAATTTGTATTCCCTTGATTTTTTTTTTCTTGCCTTATAGTGCTGGATAAATCTTCCAGAACTATACTGAATAGTAGTGGTGAAAGTGGGCATCCTTGTCTGGTCCCAGATCTTAGTTTGAATGCTTCCAACTTTTCCCTATTCAACATGATGTTAGCTGTGGGTTTGTTATATATTGCCTTGATTGTGTTGAGGAATGTTTCTTCTGTCCCCAATTTGCTTAAGGTTTTTATGAAGAAAAGTTGTTGTATTTTATCAAATGCTTTCTCTGCATCTATTGAGAGAATCATGTTTTTTGTTCTTTAGTTTATTAATTTGATATATCACATTTATTGATTTTTATGTGTTGAATCATCCCTGCACGTCAGGGTCCACTTGATCTGAGTGAATGATCTTTTTAATATGTTGTAGGATTCTATTTGATAGTATTTTTTGAGGATTTTTTTTTTGACAGGCAGAGTGGACAGGGAGAGAGAGAGACAGAGAGAAAGGTCTTCCTTTGCCGTTGGTTCACCCTCCAATGGCCGCCACAGCCGGCGCGCTGCGGCCGGCGCACCGCGCTGATCCGATGGCAGGAGCCAGGAGCCAGGTGCTTTTCCTGGTCTCCCATGGGGTGCAGGGCCCAAGCACCTGGGCCATCCTCCACTGCACTCCCTGGCCACAGCAGAGAGCTGGCCTGGAAGAGGGGCAACCGGGACAGAATCCGGCGCCCCGACCGGGACTAGAACCCGGTGTGCCGGCGCCGCTAGGCGGAGGATTAGCCTAGTGAGCCGCGGCGCCGGCCTTTTTTGAGGATTTTTGAAACTGTGCTCCTCAGTAATATTGGTCTCTAGCTCCCATTCACTATTGTATCTTTTTCTGGCTTTGGAATTAACGTATGATGGCCTCATAGAAAGACTTTGGGAAGAGGAAGATTCCCTCCATTTCGATGTTTTGAATAGTTTGAGAAAAATAAAAATTAATTCTTTTTTTAAAGATTTATTTTATTTATTTGAAACAGAATTACAGAGGGTGGTAGAGACAGAATTAGGCCTTCTGGCTGCTGGTTCATTCTGCAAATGACCACAATGGCCAGAGCTGAGCCAGGAAACCAGGAGCCAGGAGCTTCTTCCAGGTGCAGGGGCCCAAGGACTTGGGCCATCTTCTGCCGCCTTCCCAGGCACTTTAACAGGGAGCTGGATTGGAAAGTGGAACAGCCAGGACTCGAACAGGTGCCCGTATGGGAAGCCAGCACTGCAGGCAGGGGTTTTAACCCCGCTGCACCACAACTTCAGCCCTGAAACTAGTTCTGCTCTTAAAAGTTTGGTAAAATTCAGCAGTGAACCCACCTGAGCCTGGACTTTTCTTTGTTAGGAAGATCTTTATTACTGATTCAATCTACTTCTTGGTTATTGGTCTATTTAGTTTTTCTATATTTTCATGACTCAAGTTTGGTAGATTTATGTGTCCAGGAATCTATCCATTTTTTTCTAGATTTTCCAATTTATTGGCTTATAGCTGTTTTTAGTAATTCCTTAAGTTTCCTTTTATTATTATGTAATACATTGTTACATCTCCTTTTTGTTTCTGGTTTTGTTAATTCTGGTCTTCTCCCTAATTTCTTTTATTTATTTTGGCCAATGGTATATCATTTTTTTATTTTTTCCTAAAATCAGATTTTCATTTAACTGATCTTTTGAATTTTGGGGGGTGTCTTTTTTTTTATTTGTTCTCTACTTTTAATTACTTCTTTCTTCCCACTAATTTTGCTCTGGTTTGCTCTTGTTTTCCTAGGTCCTTGAGGTGCACTGATAGCTCATTTACTTGATGCCTTTCCAATGTCTTGATGTAGGCACTAATTGCTCTAAACTTCCCTCTTAACACTGCTTTGTTGTATCCCATAAGGTTGATATGTTGTATTGTCATCTACATTTGTTTCCTGAATTTTTTAACTTTCCTTTTGATTTCTTCTGTCACCTACTATTCATTTGTGGCATGTTTTCAGTCTCCATATGTTTACATATGTTTCAGAAATTTTTGTTAATTTACTACTTCATTCCATTGTGGCCAGAAAAGAAACATGGTATGATTTCAATTTTTTTTTTATTTGCTGAGACTTGCTTTATGGCTTAGCAAGTGTTCTATCCTAGAGAAAATTCCATGCACTGATGAAAAGAATCAGCAGTCTTCAACTGTAAGATGAAATGCTATGTAGATTAGGTCCATTTGTTCCATAGTGTCATTTAGTTAGGTCCATTTGTTCCATAGTGTCATTTAGTTCTGTCGTTTCTTTGTTAATTTTCTGTCTAGTTGATCTGTCCATTGATGAAATTGGAATATTGAAGTCCCCCATTTATGCTGTATTGGAGTCTATGTCTCCCTTTAGATCCATTAACATTTGTTTTTAATAGCCAGGTGCCCTGGCATTGGGTGCATATACAATTATTATACATCTTCCTGATTAATTGATCTCTTAATAAATACTTAATGCCTTTCTTTGTATCCTTTAACAGCTTTTTGTGTTAAAGTCAATTTTATCTGGTATTAGGATGACTATACCTGCTTATTTTAGCTTTCCATTAACATGTAATATCTTATTCATTACATCCTTAGTGATGCAAGTTTCATGCTTCTCTTCATTGCTGCCTATACAGCAGATTTGAAGGAATATAAGAAATAAATCTAAAATCAGTCTCTGTGGTCACTTATTACAACCAATTTGAAAATAAACCACACCATTATTACACGAATTAACGTAACTCAAAAGTTTGTTTCATTTTATATTCTTGGATTCCTTTTTGATACTTAACAGTAGGGATCTCAGGTTTTCAATTTGACTTGAGATTTGAAACAGGAGCAGGAATGAGACTAATCCTGAAGACTACAACTATCACAAGAATTTTCATAACAAACTTTAAAAGGATGATCTTTTTGCTGAGTTTACCTGGCTATGAGGGGTGTGCAATTGTCCACCCCAAAATCTCTTCTATAAATGGTTTTACATGGTTGTGAAGATAAGCTACAGAATATCATGGATAATTCTTTGTGGGCCTATTCCACTCCTAATATGAGCCATTATCTGAATCATAAATCTTGCCCTAAATTCTCATCTAAAGTTTTCTTATTTCCATAATCATGTTATAACACACATGCAACACACAACACACACAAACTCAACCTGGAAAGGTAAAAATATTTTTTTTTCAATTTTAAATGAATGGTAAGTGAAAAGATATCTTTGTTTTTCATGTTACAATACAAAATGATATAACTTATTCACAAAAGCTTATCATTATTTTAACAAACCTTTTCAGAGGCATTACAAAAGAAAATTAGAGGAAGGTCAGAAGCCAACTCATAAATGGATAAGGCATTCTTTAAGAAAAAGTTTCCAAAGGCCAGTTTTGTACTCAGCTACCAGAAGACAGGCTCCATTCCCATACATGCATACACCCAAATCCCCTCCTAAAAAGGCACAAACTAAGAAGTCCAGAGATGACACAAAAGGAACAGCTTTGAAGAAAAATTTCAAGAGAAAAACAGACCTATATACTACAAATGTAGAATCTCTGAAAACAATGCAAGATGAGAAACGTAAAGGAAGAACTAAAGCATTTAAATCACCAAAAACATCACATGAAAATGAGCTACTTGGGAAATCAGAGTGCAAATCAGAAACAAACCAAGAGCCCAAAGTGCCTAATATATTCTCAAAAAAGGATAAAAATAACAATAGGAAAGATTCAAAGAATTGTGAGGAGACAGATATTTCAACCATATGTGCCAAGAACAGTACAAAGAGTAAGAGCTCAAATATCAATTGTGATGTCAAGTTACAGACTTACTCAAACGATAGTATAAATATTAGTTTATTGATACCTGTAGAGGAATCTAGTGGTGACGCTATGGATTTTGAAGCATGGTTTAAGAATTACTCACAAAATAATTCAAAGAAACCTGGAAAGAAGGACGCAAAGAAGGATGCAAAGAAAGATGACAAGAAGAAGGATGCAAAGAAGGATGCAGAGTCTACTGATGCTGAATCTGGAGAATCAAAGGATGCAAAAAAAGATGCAAAGAAGGACACAAAGAAAGCTACCAAGAAAGATGACAAGAAAAAGGATGCAAAGAAGGATGCAGAATCTACTGATGCTGAATCTGGAGACTCAAAGGATGCGAAGAAAGATGCAAAGAAGGACACAAAGAAAGCTTCCAAGAAAGACGACAAGAAGAAGGATTCGAAGAAGGATGCAGAGTCTACAGATGCTGAATCTGGAGACTCAAAGGATGCGAAGAAAGATGCAAAGAAGGACACAAAGAAAGCTTCCAAGAAAGACGACAAGAAGAAGGATGCAAAGAAGGATGCAGTCTCCACTGATTCTGAATCTGAAGCAGAAGCAAAGGGCAAGAAAGATGACAAGAAGGATAAGAAAGATTCAAAGAAAGATGGCAAACGAAAGTCGGTCGTTTTGGATTCCAAATCTACTGATGCTGATTCTGAATCTGAAGGCGATTCAAAAAAGGGTAAAAAAGATGACAAGAAGAAAGGTTCAAAGAAAGAGGACAAAAAGGATGCAAAGAAGGCTGCAGAGTCTACTGAAACTGAATCTGATTTGGATTCAAAGAAAGGTAAGAAGCCTTCAAAGAAGGAAAAGAAAGATTCCAAGAAGGATGGTGCAAAGAAGGAATCAGAGTCTACTGATATGGAATCTGATGCGTCTTCCAAGGCAGGCCCTAAGAAGGGTGAGAAGGCCAAAAGTTCAGATGCCGAATCTGAAGACTCACTAGGTAAACCTGCAGCTAAAAAGAAAGCTGATGAATCAGATGCTACATCTGTAGATTCCAAGAAGGGAGGAGAACCAAAGAAAGGATTCAGAATGTCATCCAAAAAGACAACATTCAAAGAAAAGGGGAAAAAAACAAGTACAGGTAGAGTGCCTCCATCAAGACAAAGACCACCACTTCCTCCTTGTGAGCCTTTACTGCCATCACCTAAGGTCAAACGTCTCTATCGGTGCAAGACAACTCCTCCACCACCAAAACCAAGATATGCTCCTTTGGTATGTTTACTTTTGTCTTACTTTTAGGCCAAATTGTATTTTTAAAAGGGAAAATACATTAAAGGTTTGAATTTATATTTTCCCTGAAGAATAGTTCTCTTTTACTATAATAGTTGTAGGTTTGAGAAAAATGAATACTACTTCAAAAAGAACCAAAAGATTTGCAAGAAAAATGTTTAAAAATTATGAGAATAAATATTACTTAGACTAGAGCAGAAAACTTTTTAAAGTATTTGTAAATAGGGTCATTTTACAAAAGTTGTTAACTTTTCTATGCTTAGGAAAGAACAAAAATAAAAATTGACTAAAACTTTTACAGGGCAGATTTAACTGAGACATAAAGGTGTTTCTAGGGAAATTGCTTAACACAATAGTAGCTCAATTAATGAAAATTCAGCCTTAGCAGATGGAAATATAATGTACCAAGATTTTGTTGTACAAAGAAGTAAGTTATTTAACCCATATCTGAGTTAAATTTTTATGAGTCTATTTTTACTTATATAAAAAAAAACTGTTCATTTACCAGAAATTACTAGATCTCCTCTGGTTTCTAACAATCCCTCTCACATTAACTCCCTCTCTGAAAGAGTAAATATTCTGTCAATATTCTGTCCATTAAGTTTTAATTTTTCTCTTCCAAAATATCACCCCTTTCACCTTAATTCCCCAAATAATCACTTTTTGAGGAGAAGCATAAATAGACAGAAGAGTTGCCATGCCACACGTTCTTCTCCGTTTCTGGCTCTCTTTGATCTTTGCTTGATGTGAAACTCATTTTCATGGTTTCTGGGCATCAATTTGTGTTTCTTCTGTTTTTACTGTATTGTGTGTTCTCAGCAGGGTAGGGCTAATGTCCTTCATCCTGATAAGCATAGAGCACCTATAGCTATGGCTAAGTCGTAACCTTAAGCTTTTCATTTTCATTAATCGCCTCCTTTCTATACTTTTCCTTCTCCTCCTCCTCCAAATCCTCCACTTCTATTTCTTCATCAGTTGGGACTCCTTTACCTTCCATTCTAAGGGTTTTTCTGCAAACAGTTTATAATAAAATTTTATGTACAGATCTCCATTTACTTTTCAAATGTTAATAATTTTGAAACAAGAAGTACATTTTATCTTTCTCAGAAAGACTTGGTTTCAAGGCCATTCTTCTCCCAGAAGATTTAAGAAGTCCACTGTGAGACTCAAATCCACCTTGTTCTATGGGATATCTTCTCCACACCTTCAGGGTTGAGTCAATTGCTAAGTAGTCAACAGGGTTTGTAGTGAACATGAAGGGGTCATTTTGCTTGAGATGTCACTGAATAATCACACTCAAGCAGGAATTACTCAGAAAAAAAATTTACTTGTAACAAGAAAAGGTTACAGAGGAAAGGTATAGTTAACTGCCTCCTTAAGAAGTATTTTACCATGGATTTTCTAGCAAGAGTTTGGGGTGTGTACAGGATATGGAAAAGAGAAGCAGGAGGGTACTTCATGTTTGCAATATACATCTTCATATATTTTTTGTCGAAACTCTGACTCAAGGTGATTTCTTGTAGCTTTCCTTGTTTGTGATGGTCTGGTCTTTAATCACAATGTTGCAAAAAAGCATTGCTATAACATTCTTTGAAAAACAAACACTTAATTGCAGATTTTTGCTGATGTGAACCTATGGAGGCAGCAAATGGTGGCTTTGGTCCCTGTCACCCACATGATATACCCAAAATAAGGAATTATGGGCTCCTGGCTTCAGCCTGGCCTAGCCTCTACTATTACAATCATTTGAGTAGTAAGCTAGTAGATGAGAGATTCTCTCTCCCTCTCTCCCTCTCTCCCTCTCTCCCTCTCTCCCTCTCTCCCTCTCTCCTTCTCTCCCTCCCTTTCAAGTGAATTAATAAATAAATATTTAAAAATTATTAGAAAGCAAAGTGAATACTGCAATATCAAGAGAAAAAAGCAGAGAAAAATTGTGTGGGATGCAACTAAACAAAAATCTGCATGTTGGTTCACAAAGAGTACACAGTAATATCCCAATGTGAAAATAGTTGTATTAGTGTGGTGGAATTTTGAATGACTATCAGTTATTTTTAATACAATTTGTGTTCTTACATTACATTTTCAATTTTAAAAGCTCTAGTCCATTAAAATGCTCATGAGAGCTAGACTAATAATGCAATATTGCTGATTGCTGACCCTCAATTCCTCTGCAAGCACTGGTGACTGGGTGAGCATTCAGTACTTCAGTACTTCTTCCCCTTCAGGGTTCATTAACATTACCCAGGAAGCTTGCTGAGCAAACACACTAATAGACACTATCTTCAGAGACTTTGAATTGATAATTCTGGGGTAGAGTGGATTCCAAGGACCTGCATTATAAAAAAGAAATAATAAAAATGATACCCAAGTTCTCTTCCACCTATGACATCTGTGCTTTTATGTGGTCCTTAACACACCAGGGATTTGCTATAATTAACAAATAATTTTATTTCTAATTTTCATTTTTTACTTCATTTTCAGCCTGAAGCAGAGTGGATTCGTAAGCTGCTCTAAAGGGCAACCGAGCACTTGGTTTCACAGAATGGCCTTACCGCAGTAAGCACTAATCACTCTCAAATGAACATTTCAACTTCTGTGGAACTGTAACGAATAAAAACAAGTCTTCCATGACTATCATGAGCTTCTTTTTGTGTACTTATAGACATAATTTATAGAGATCTGTTCTTTATTTATTATATGTCTGAACTACTCAAACCAAAATTATCTAGCATTTTATCTCATGTTCTGAAGTTTCACTCTATTTAACCATTTCTGAGTTTTGGTTGAAGTGTAGCAATCTTCCTTGGAATGTCCTTATTATGTTTAGTTGAACTTCTCTTTTATTTAGCATTCAAAAGATATAAACAGAGAATGGAAGGAAGGAACCGGATCATCCACATCCTTAAAAAATAAAAAAAATTGTGTATAGATAGTAAGCCTCCACAAAGAGTCTGCTTGATCAAATTTTAGTCAGGCTCCTGAACTTTCTCCTAGGCCTAGCTGGGTACTTATAAAATTCAGTTTTTGCAGTTTAGCAAGAATATCTACTGTGGCTTTAAAAAAGAATAATTATTTGAAAGGCAGATTTACAGAGAGAATGGAGGAGAGACACAGAGATCTTCCATCAGCTGGTTCACTCCCCAAATGGCTGAAACAGGCTGAGCTGGGCCAGTCCAAAGTCAGGAGCCAGGAAATTCTTCTAGGTCTCTTAACTGCAGGGACCCAAGAACTTGGGTCATCCTCCACTGCTCTCCCAGGCACTTTAGCAGGGAACTGGGTAGGAAGTAGAGCAGTCGAGACACGATCCCAGTTGGTGCTGCAGACAGCAGCTTTACCCATTGTACTACAGTGTCAGCCCCAACTCTGACATTTGTAAAGATTTATTTGTTCATTTATTTCAAAGGCAAAATGACAGAGAGAGAGGGATAGACAGAGTAAGAGCAAGAGCGAGAGCGAGAGAGAGAGAGAGAATCTTGCATCCACAGCTTCACTCCCCAAATGACTGTAGCAGCCAGGAATGGTCCAGGCAGAAACCAGGAGCCATCTCGGTCTAGGAATCCCCATTAGGGCAGCAAGGGCTCAAGTACTTGGGCCAGCTTCTGCTGCCTTCCTAGGCATACTAGCAGGAAGTTGGATTAGAATAGCCAAGTCTCCAACCAGCGCCACAATATAGGATGTTGACATTGAAAGCAGTGGCTTAATCCTCTCCATCACAATGCCAGCCTTCAAATACTCACTCATGATATCTGATCACCCTCTCTACATGATCAGTTTTTTTATCCTCCATCACCTCAGAGGTGATATCTGATACCCCTAGAATTCCATTTAAGTCAATGTAGTGAGAATTACCCCCCTCTTACTCCTGACCGCTCAGCAATTATCGATCCATTGAAACCTGCCCCTTGGTTATGCATTCTCACCTGCCCATGCTGTATCAGAGTGGACCCCTCTCTCTCTCTCCACCCATTGCAAGGATATCATTGTTATGGTCCTCGTTCCCCTTAAAATAAAGTCTGTTTAACATTGTCAACAAGTGTCATTTAATAAGTTTTTCTTTAACACTGCTTTCCCTACACACACATTGAGAATTCTATACATAATCATTTACATTTAGACCCTTCCCCTTTTGCTTATTTCTTTATTTACTCATGAATTGCAAATGCCAGGAAGAGAATAACAGTTTATCAATTATTTTATATATTTCTATGAATATACTTGTCACATTCTTTCTTGAGAACAGAATAGTGGCATCACTCAGTCTGGTTTCTGCCTTTTTCTTATAATCTTCACTTCAGTTTCCTCTCATAAATGATTAGATTCTAGGCTCAATTCTTAGAGGTTTTGTTTTTCCAAGTCAAATGATATTCATACACATATCTAAATGACACACAAAAGGGTTTTTATTCAAACAGTGTAAATTGGTGCCACTTAGAAATAATCCAACTTTAAATAAGTGATTGGTTTTCTATATAATAGTACTACAATACAATTGAATGATGGTACATGTGGAAAACAATAAAGAATCTATACAGTGAGATGGAAAGATCCTCAATAAAAACTTACTATTTAAGGCCGGCGCCGTGGCTCACTAGGCTAATCCTCCACCTAGCGGCGCCGGCACACCGGGTTCTAGTCCTGGTTGGGGCGCTGGATTCTGTCCCAGTTGCCCCTCTTCCAGGCCAGCTCTCTGCTGTGGCCGGGGAAGGCAGTGGAGGATGGCCCAGGTGCTTGGGCCCTGCACCCCATGGGAGACCAGGAAAAGCACCTGGCTCCTGGCTCCTGCCATCGGATCAGCGCGGTGCGCCGGCTGCAGCGCGCCGGCCGCGGCGGCCATTGGAGGATGAACCAACGGCAAAAGGAAGACCTTTCTCTCTGTCTCTCTCTCTCACTGTCCACTCTGCCTGTCAAAAAATAAAAAAATAAAAATAAAAAAAAAACTTACTATTTAAAGATTTATTTTTTATTTGAAAATCAGAGAGGAGGAGGCATGGGAGGAGGGGGAGAGGAGAAAGAGAGATATAGAGAGAAAGAGAGAGGTCTTCCATCTGCTGGTTCACTCCCCAAATGGCTACAACAGCCAGGCTTGGGCCAGGCTGGAGCCAGGATTCCAGAGCCACCTACTGGTCTCCCACGTGGGTGCATGGGCCCAAGCACTTGGGCCATCTTCTGCTGCTATCCCAGACACATTAGCAGGGAGCTGGATTGGAAGTTGAGCAACCAGTTCTCGAACTGAGATGCTGGTGTCACAGGCGGAGGTGTAACCTGCTATGCACAATGTCAGCCCCCCAGTAAAAATTTTTAGTGAAGAAAAAATCAGGGGCCAGCGCCAGGGCTCACTTAGTTAATCCTCCGCCTGCGGTGCCGGCATCCCATATGGGCAGCAGTTCTGGTTCCGATTGTTCCTCTTCTAGTCCAGCTCTGTACTGTGGCCCGGGAGGGCAGTGGAGGATGGCCCAGGTCCTTGGGCCCCTGCATCTGCATGGGAGACCAAAAGGAGGCACCTGGCTCCTGGCTTCGGATCAGCGCAGTGCTGGCTGTGGCCACCATTTGGGGAGTGAGCCAACGGAGGAAGGAACTTTCTCTCTGTCTCTCTCTCGCACTGTCTATAACTCTACCTCTCAAATTAAAAAAGAAAAAATAAGTGTAGCTAGCACCGCGGCTCAATAGGCTAATCCTCCACCTTGGGGCGCCGGCACACCAGGTTCTAGTCCCGGTCGGGGTGCCGGATTCTGTCCCGGTTGCCCCTCTTCCAGGCCAGCTCTCTGCTGTGGCCTAGGAGTGCAGTGGAGGATGGCCTAAGTGCTTGGGCCCTGCACCCCATGGGAGACCAGGAAAAGCACCTGGCTCCTGGCTCCTGCCATTGGATCAGCGCGGTGCGCCAGCCGCAGCGCGCCGGCCACAGCGGCCATTGGAGGGTGAACCAACGGCAAAAGGAAGACCTTTCTCTCTGTCTCTCTCTCACTGTCCACTCTGCCTGTCCAAAAAAATAAAATAAATAAAATAAAATAATAAGTGAAGGAAAAATCACAATGTGTAAGAGGGTAATATGCTATACTAACTATAATGTTTTTAAAAGAAAAGAGAATATATACTAGCATTTGCCCGTATGTACATAAAGGAACTCAGAATATAAAAGAGTAAAAGTGATTACCTAAAAACAGTGTTGAGAGAAACAAGTCAATGAGGGAAAGAGATGATGTTTATACCCCATCCAGATATCCAGCCAGTAATGATTGCTAAAATACTAAAATGTCTTCCAAATAGTTGATCAATGGCAGCTATGTTGTTTACCCCCAATCTTGAATGCTACTCTGGCCTTCTCCCTTAAAACACCAAACATCTTCCAAGAATCAAAAGACAAGATATAATTACAAATAAAGAAAATACCTATTCAGGTAAACATTTGTGAAGGGTATGTTGGCAGAGTCTTTAGACTTCCACACAGGTCAGACACTTATGAAAAGAGAAAGGAATAAAAAGACAGGACAGGAAGATCCTCTGGTACACTGAAGCTCATAGAAAATCTCAGCCTGGTCTATAGGCAGCCCAAACCAAAGATTTATCTTTTAAAATGGACTCCCAAGGTGCTCAATCACTGAAAGTATTCTAGTGCAAACATAGTCTCAGCTTGAATATGTGTGAGCCTCAAATGAGCAGAAGCTAGAGGATACCAGCTGACTACACTCCTCATAGCAGGCACTCTCTTGAAGTGAGATCTAAGTAGACACTCCCATGACTGTCACAGCATAAATGCACTTCTCCAGGTTCACTTCTGCAAAGGTACCAAGGACTTCTCCTCTGTAGGAGAAATCTGAAACAGGTAAGATAATGGTACCCCATAAATATGTGTAATTTTATGTAATAACTAAAATTTTTTATTAAAAAAGAAAATATGATAGAAAAACTATTGCCTTATCACCCCAGTCAATCTTGGGACCACAATTAGTCTGTTTCCTCTTACACTGCCCATTCTAAATTCCCTTCATCCTGCCCTATCACTTCTACAAGTCTTAGTGTCTTACCTGGTAGTATGATCCCTGAATTTATTCCTGAGAAGTCTGAGACCAGAGTAAGTATATGCTTCTCATATTCCATTCACATTTCAAATTGTGCGAGGGGGTACCAAGAGATGCCTATGTAGATCCTGTAGTTTCCACCTATATTCCTTCATTCCCACATTGTGAAAAGTAAATCTGCCTCCTCCTTCTCAGATTAAATTACATTTGTCGAGATGGCAACGTTACAACAGGCATATGGAGTCTAAAGTGTCCTGGCAGCAGCCACAACTTCTACTTGTTTTTCAAACAATTATTGATTTTAATCTACTTGAAAGGCAGAACAACTGTGTGTGTGTGTGTGTGTGTGTGTGTGTGTGTGTGTGTTTAGAGAGAGATTGAGAGAGAGAGAGAGAGAGATCTTTCATTTGCTGACTCATCCTTCACATGCCCACAACAATCAGGGCAGGGCCAAGACAAAGCCAGGCTCTCAAAGCTATTTAGGTCTCTCATGTGGGTTCAAGAGTGCAAGCACTTGGTCCAATGTCTGATGCCTCCCAGGATGCATTACGAGGAAGCAGGATGAGAAGCAGCGGAGCTGGGACTCAAACCAGCTCTCTGATATGGAATGCAAGCATCCCAAGAGGTGGCTTCGCCCACTGAATCACAGTGCCTACACCTATAACTTGTATTTCAGTGGGACTGTTTCTGTGCTCCTTGACAAGTGTATGTTCCCCTTCTGAGACAGAGCCTGTAACTTTCCGCAGTCCAGAGCTGATATGACATGAAACATGTGCCCTACCCTCCACCGTGAGTCATTGGGAGTGCTGGCAAGTGTGGTCATCTGATTCTACCTTCTTTGAAATGTGTATTTTTCCATTGAGGACACATGATATAGGAATCTTTGATTTAATGCATGAAACAAATCATAAAGGATAGCACTCCATCTTGCAGAGCATAGCATTTAAGTCAACAGTGCCTTCAGTGAGTCATTTACGTTTTCTATGAAGTCAGATGCTTTTGGACAGTGCAGTATGTAATATGACTAACTAGTGGATCTCATGGTAGCAGATCCACTCGCATACCTCCTTTACTGTGAGGTGGGTCCCCTAGTCAGATGCTATACTCCTTCAAGGACACCCCCATGTGTTTCTGTGATGTAGGTACCATCCATTTTCAGGTTGAACTGGTATTCATAAACCAGATCAGATACTTTTGCTCATTGATGGTCACAGCTACAAGCTAAAGGGGGGCGCTGATGCAAGTATGGTAGATGACATGGAGGTCTGTGCCGCATGCTTATGCAACTTATTTATTTACTCTAATACTGTTTGGACTTGATCCCAGAATGATTGTGTCTGTTTTGTGAAGGAAAATTGCTGAGCCTGTCTTATTGTTTTGACTTGGTAGATCCAATAGAACCTGGGTTACAATTGGCATCTCTGGATTATGGCCATTTGGTGTCCTATGATATAGTATTTTGTCTCTCTAGCATGTCCCATGTCACGTAAGGAGTTGTCTATCAAATGGCACATAATTCTCTGTATTGGATGGCATGGCCTTGCTTCAGAATCCCAGGAGCCTGTATTAAGATGCTCACACTGAAGTCTGCCATAATCTCCACCATATTTCTTTTCCCCACTAGTGAAACCACAAATGACAATGTGTCTGTATGATTATATGACACAAGCACCAGGCATTATGCTTCCTTCTCTGTAGTACTGAATACAAGATACAGTAGCAGTTCTTGTTTTCTTCAGAAGGGACAATCAGCTCAACATGACCTTGCCTATTTGACTCCTAAAATCTTACTGTATTTGAAAGTTCCTGAATCTTTTTAGGGATTATCTTCTACTCTCTGTACTGCATGTGTCTTAATAAGGCCTTCCAGCATACAAGTCAACTTTTGACTATCCTGCCTGATCAGTGTGATATCATTGATGAAATAGATCAAGTTGTTTTTCTCATGTTCCTATGAATTCCATATATTTTTGGATTTCATTGTGAAAGCAGGAGGATTAACATAAATCAAAATTGCAAATGAATATTGTTTTCTGCCTATGTGAATGTGTACTGTTTCTCTTCCTCTTTTATGATTGGAATAGAAAAGAAAGCACTATCCGGATCAGTGTGTGTATCGTCTAATGAATCAATAATGTAAAATCCAGCCCAACAGTTGCAGTTGTGGCTACTAAGTAGGTGGCTTCATGGTAGTCTGTAGTCCATTCTCCAAGACACATCCACTTGTTTTCAGTGATCAGACCAGCACATTAAGCAGAGATATGAATGGGATTGTCAGCGCCACATCCTTCAGATCTTTCAGGGTGGTACAAACAATCATCATCTACCTCGAGGGCTGCTATATTATATTTTTGTTTCTCTCCTAGAAGGGAGAGAGGAAGTTTCAGGGGTTTCTGGACTCTGAAAAGTCTGTAAAGTCCAAAGGACTGCACAGTAATTTGACTTTAGGATAGTACAAAAGCAATACTCAATAAGAACCCATGTCTCAAATGTTAAATGTTGTTCTTATTTCAGACTAGTGGTATACAGTAGAATGCTCTCTCATGATGTTAGGCAGTGGCATTGGCAATTAGCTGCTTCTTCCAGTCAACCATGTGGTCACAAGGGTAAATAACCAATACTCTACAGTGTACTGTGTTGCTAAGCTATAATGTCCTGCAGATATATTGAATGCATTTGTGATGAGGGCAATGAATTTATTAATTTTTAATCCAGGCTCTTGTCTCCTGCAGAGATAGAAATACTAAGCAGAGATTGGTATCCTGCACAAATAGAAACAGTTTATTTGGCAGTGGGAGAATAAACACACATCCACATGCAAGTGTGGGTCCCCCTCACAGAGAAATACACAACATGAGTGGGTCAGAGTAGCCCATAAACTAAGGAGGTAAGGGAAATCAAAAATGGTGGCTGGGATAGGGAAGATCTGTCTAACAAGAGGAGGACAAGAGAGTGGAAATGCTCAGTGCAATCACTGAAAAGATGGGTGCAGTACCTTCAAGCACGGTCCACAATGGAAAAAAGGGGGGCACTCTCCCAGGTTCCAATTCCTTTTATCATCTATGCCCTCACATCCCGGAAGTAACAGATACATTGTGAGAAGGTGGATGTTTTTGATTGATAAATGGGGTACATGGGGTAAGGGGGGTAATGGCTTATGACGTCTGGCTCTGCAGATCCAAATAGATGCCTGCTTGTTTATCCCACATCATTTTGTGTTTATCATGTTTTTAGTATATGGTAGATTTATCAGAATATAATCCTATCATAAGCAGGACAGCATCTGCATGTGATTTGAAATTATATATCAGAGATTGATAAAATGGCCTCCAGGTAGGTTTGCAGACCCATTAGACCCACTGTAAGCTGAACTATAACCAGTACTCTTACTCCCTGTCAACCTTTATGAGTTTTCTAGGGTTGCCTAGCAAAGTGACAATAACACAGCCCAAACAATACAGCTTGAAAAAAGAAATAAAAATGTTGGGAGGAGGTCTAATAGGGAGAATGAACTACCACCCTTGACCAGAATTAATGAGGCACCATTTTATAAATCCACACAATGTGACAAAATTGCACAGAACTATCCACACACATTGTGTCAATGTAAGTTTCCTAGTTTTGATATTGTAACATAGTTAAGTAAGATGTAACCATTAGGTAAACCTAGGAGAAGGTCACATGAGATATCTGTACTATTTTTTAAGCTTTCTGGGAATTTATATGCTTACTTATTATTATTATATAATAAGTAAAGCAAAAATACTTCTCAAACGTGGTAGAGTCAAATCACAATTGCCAAACTGTGAAAAGATCATTATTATTCAACACATTAAAATTAAAAAGCCAACCTAGGAAAGAGCTCTGAAGCATGGATTTCTGAAGGGCAATAACAATGAAAATAAGCATAATATATGGAAAGATGGTTTGCAAAAATAATATATGAATGTCCTTGTAACACATGGAAAGATGTAACTCATTAAACAAGTACAAATTATAATTACATCAAAATGCCATTTTAAAAAAAGAATAATTTTGACAAAAATCCCAAGTTTGAAAGCACAAAAAATTGTTAGTTGTTGGGGTACAGGCATTTTCATACACTGTTGGTGGGAATAGGAATTGGTATATCTACAAAAAAGGACGCTTCAGCAATGCCTATTAAAATTACAGATGCTTACATCCTTGGAATCAGCAAGCTTACTGCTGCGATTTATCCTACAAATATATTCACAGGCAATATGAAAAATAGAAAAAGTTTATTAGGTCAAACATTATCAGAAACAGTCCAAATAACCACCAATAGAAGACTTATTTAAAAATTATGATACAGGTGCTGGTGTTGTGGCACAGCAAGTTAAGCCACTCTATTTTTTTATTTATTTTTTTTTTTACAGGCAGAGTGGACAGTGAGAGAGAGAGACAGTGAGAAAGGTCTTCCTTTACAGTTGGTTCACCCCCCAGTGGCCACTGCGGCCAACACACTGCGGCCGGCGCACCGCGCTGATCCGAAGCCAGGAGCCAGGTGCCTCTCCTGGTCTCCCATGCGGGTGCAGAGCCCAAGGACTTGGGCCATCCTCCACTGCACTCCCAGGCCATAGCAGAGAGCTGGACTGGAAGAGGAGCAACCGGGACAGAATCCGGCGACCCGACCAGGACTAGAACCCCCGGGGTGCCGGTGCTGCAGGCAGAGGATTAGCCTACTGAGCCACAGCGCCTGCTAAGCCACTCTTTACAATGACAGCATCCTACATAGGAGTATAGGCTCAAGTCCCATCTGTTTTGCTTCCCATCCAGCTTCCTACGAATGTGACTGGGAAGGCAGCACAAGATCACCCAAGTACTTAGGCCTTTGCCACTCATGTTGGTGACAAAGAGGGAGTTCCTCTCTTCTAGCTTCAGCCTAGACCAGACCTCATTGTTGAAGCCATTTTGGGAGTGAACCTGTAGCAGGATTCATGTACTGAGATAAGACACCAAGGCCTTTTAACAGGAGGTAGTCTTTTATTATACTGGCATAAGGCCCAGGCTGAATTTCTTATCCAAAATCCTGAGCCCCAAACAAAGAAGGGCTTTCCCTTATATATGGCTTTAGCCTCTTTGTCTCCCTTATATGGTCACATGCATACATTTGATTAGATACTCTAATGTTACATGGCAGCTGCAGGAATTAGTACAGTACTATACAAGGGTACATAGTTGTTAATGATGTTTTTCTCCACACATATACTGAGCTGTATCCTGTCTGACAAGGGTTAACATCATTGCTCTGTACTAACAAGTAGTTAGGGACTACAGTTGAAGCATTCATAGACAAGCAGATAACAGCCACATATCATTCCCAGGACAGATGCCACCCTTTTTCTTCTAACGTTAAGAAGGTTTCTACCACATATCAGGTAGAAACAAGTTTAATTACAAGACAAAGGCCTCTGCCACATTTCCTGGCTTTGATTCTTGGAACCCCTCTGGATCAGAGAGCATCATCCTGGTCTAAGAACTTATATTTACACAGCATCATGACATGGGCAGCAATTTTTCTCTCATGTAGGGTCTGTATGTGGCTAGAGATAGTTTTTATAAACAATGACAAAAGACAAGATAAAATCATTCCCCTAACATTACAAGCACCACACCTATGAAGGATTTGAATCCACCGAAAGTTGAAAACTATCCTCCAAACAAATCTCTGGGTTCCCAGCCTCTCCAGGTTCGGACTGGAACAAGGGTCACCTTTTTCATTTGATCAGTAATCTTATGTACGACCTTTCCTTTATCATCTATTTGTAAACAACAGTTACTTAGATTGAATTTTCTACAAACTCCACCCTCTGAAGCAAGTAAATAATCTAGGGCCAGATGGTTTTGGTAGATAGCATGGCACATTTGAGTATATTGTTTGGCCGATATACTGAGAGCCCTTGCAGTTCTATTAGTTATAATCTCAACAAGACCTTGTAATCTAATGGTATGATTTAACATGTAAATAGGAGCACGATATCCCCAGGACCCATATTCTGCCTAGATGGAAGGACCATAATAATGGATTATTTGGGACCAATGCTATGGCAGGTAAAGCTGCCGCCTGCAGTGCCAGCATCCATATGGGCACTGGTTCATGTCCCAGCTGCTCCATTTCTGATCCAGCTCTCTACTGTGCCCTGGGAAAGCGGTAGAAGATGGCCCAATTGCTTTGACCCTGCACCCACATGGAAGACCCAAAAGAAGCTCCTGGCTCCTGGTTCCTGATCAGCTCAGCTCTAGGAATTGTGGCCAGTTGGGGAGTGAACCAACAGATGGAAGACCTCTCTGTCTCTCCCCCTCTTGGTCTGTAATTTTCTTTTTTAAGTAAATCTTTTTTAAAAAATAATGGATTATTCTTTCAGGGGACCATTGATCATCACTCCAGTCACCAATCTGTAGGGGTACAGCTTGTCTTTTTCTCTGGTCTCCCTGGTCCTCATATACCAGGACACCCAAATGCTCTCTCTTAGCTAGTGAGAGTAGGACAAAGCAGGGGCAAATAGTCCCTAGTACACAAGATCTGGTCCAATGTGGGAGCAGTTTTATTTAAGGAGTCCTCTCACATATCCATTATAATCCTTCTGGGGCCCACCACTCAGTGTTAACAGTGACATCATTTCAGGCTTGATGGAGATGGGGAAAGCTTGACAAGGGGTGGGGCTTAGGCTTTGTGTGATTTGGCGACCTCCACCACTGAGTCTCTCTAGAGCTTTCATCGTAGAACTTTTGCCCCAGACATGCCAAATTTCCAACTGGAACTTTAAGCTATTCTCCTAATCAGGCAAGACAGTATCTTCCAATAATTGAGATTTTTTAGAAGCCAAACACCATTTGATGAGCAGGCAAACTTTGTCTCATAGTAGAGTTTGAGGGGGTTTAGCTCTCTAGCTTCCCAGGGAGATTGGTCTCCCATATTTGTCCCCTAAAAGACATAACAAGAAGAGATATTTAGTGATTGAGCCAGAAGCAGGTTTTTTGTGGTGACAGCTATGGGAGGGATATCTTTTTTTCATTTCTTCATAGAAGGAACAAAAAACCTCATGAGAAGGAGGCCTGGTGAGTGGCCTTAACTCTTAGAAGTCTAGTAAGACCCCAGGATCTTGGCCTTATCCATTAATATACATCCCAACTTGCCAATTATCTCCCCACGCAGGTTGAGGATGGTGAAATTAACTGGGTTACAGGACCCCAAATGACATTCTGAGGTAGCAATGCCCTTTCGAAGGGAGTGCAGTTTTGCCTGCACCCTGCCTTTTATTGTTGCAACTTCTGACCTCTAGCCACACCTCACTTGAGGAATACTGCTGGTCAAAAAAAGTGGACAGATTCCATGTTGGCAGATAGAATATCATTATATTTACAGGTTCCTGAGATCATTCCCTTGCAGGAGAAATGGGTATGGTGGAGTTGTGGTGACACCTTGGCCTGATCAGGTCCTGTGTATATACACGAGTCATGAGATGAGGGGCTCAGAATAAAAAGAAGCCAAATTAGAAACAACCAATGGCAACAAGGCTTTCTGTCCACAAGAGGTAAAAACTGCTAAGAGAAACTTAGCATAGTCACAATCAGCTGGAGCAGTGGCCACCAGTACTGTTGCTAAAACAAAGTCTAAGACTGCAATCAAGAGAGAAAAAGGGGTTACAGTGCATTTCAAGAGAAAACCAACATCCAGAGGCAATAATAATAATAATTAATAATACTCAGTCCATTGAATTTATCAGGCAGGGGATTCCTCAAGCTTCAGCCGTACATAAGACATAGATCAGTCAGCCCCCAGAGTGATTGCAACAGGGCTGCTGTCTGCTGGAATTTCTCTGCTGCTGCCATCCCTCGTGACCTCTTTAGGGCTGGCTTGCTTGTTTCGGATGGTCAGCTTGCATGGTGTCACTGGATTGAAGATGCACTCCAAGTCTCAGGCTGCCAGCTTCATTTTGCTGTGGTGGATCCCGGGAGCTATTTCGGCCACTCTGACTATGGAAGGGATGGACAGAACAACAATAAATGGACCTCTCCAAAGTGGCTTTAGGGGCTGCACATTCCACTCTTTCAGCCATACCATAGGCCCTGGTTGCTCCCTAACCCAGTGACTGATGGAAGTCAGGGCTGAACCAAGAGCCTTCATCTGTTGTCTCAGGGTAAGACTGCCTATTTCCTTTAAATCCCTGCTACTTACTTGTCTATAGGGGGAGGGCGCCCACAAACAATTTCAAAAGGAGAGAACCTGTCTGTTTAGTAGGGTTACATCTAATCCTTAACAATGCTATCAGTAACAGCTGGTCCCAATGTAAGTCTCCTGGCACAATTTATTTTTTAGTGCCTTCCACTTTTCCAGAGCTTTGAGGCAACTTCCAGGTGATTTCACGTCCCTTTGCCACCATCTGTACCACCTCCGGTACAAATGCTGGCCCATTATCAGACCCGATAGCAACTGGAATTCCAAAGCGTGGAATGATTTCTCATAGCAAAAGCCAAGCTACCTCGCAAGCCTTTCTAGTATGGGTCGGGAAAGCCTCTACCCAACTGGAGAAAGTGCACACAAAGACCAAGAAATATTGGCAGCCCTGAACACGAGGAAGTTCAGCAAAGTCCACAATTAAATTTTCAAATAGAGTTCCCCCTATGCTCTGTACCTTAGATCCTTGATGGTGGTTGCTCCCAGCACATACTTCACTTTGCGCACATACTGCCCAAGCTATAACGGAAAGCCTCGGGATGTAGAAGTGCTAACTCCGTGTAGATTCCAGGGCCTTTCGGCCAGTGTGCGTTCCTTGACGGAACCCTCTGACAAAGGCTGGAGCAAGTGATTTGGGGATGTTAACCCGATCATCCTTAAATTTCCACCAACCCCCAGGGATAAAGTCTCCACGTTCAGTTTTGAACCAGATTAGCTCATGCTGGGAGTAGTTTGGGTCCCACTCTGCTAGAGGCCTGGGAAACAAGGCGGCAGTCAGAGTGACAATCCTAATGTTTCTCTGGTGGCCATGAGCTTGGCTTCTCTGTGACCCCTTCTGTTTCCTTGCACTTTGAAAGCTTTTCCCATCTGGTGGCCCCCAGCAGTGCATAACAGCCACTCTTGTAGGTGCCCACACAGCGTCCAGAAGTTCAAGAACTTCTCTCCCATGTTTAATGTCCTTTCCCCCTGAATTGATTAGCCCACTTTCTTATATAAAGCCCCGTGCACATGGAGAGTGGTAAAAGCATACTTAGAGTCTGTATATATGTTGACATTGATGCCTGCTGCTAGCAGGAGAGCTCAGGTCAGTGAGCTCTGCCTTCTGTGCTGAAGTCCCCACTTGCAGAGGCTTAGCCTCAATAACAGAGTGTTAGGTTACTACGGAGTATCCTGCCAGGTGCTTTCCTTTAATAAAACTGCTGCCACCAGTGAAGGGTCCCTAAGGGGCTGATCTGTTAGGTCTGTATGGTTTCTTCCATGTATGCAGTCATGGTCTGACACACCTAACCCAACAGGCAATAGAGTTGCGGGATTCAAAGTCTTCACCTCCTTGAGGTAATGGGTGGATTTTCACACAGCATTCCCTGATATTTGGCCATCCTGTATTTGTCAACAAGTACGGCCCTTTATATTCCATCAGAGTGATGACTGAGTGAGGCACCTGGACTGTTAACTCTTGCCCCATAGTAAGTTTATCTACCTCCGATACCAGGGTGGCCAGCCTTGAGAAACAAGGCCAAGGTGTTTAGACATATGCCACTGGACCCCAACTAAGACTCCAACATTTGGGTCAGTACTCCAAGTGCCATGCCAACATGTTCATTCACGTATGGAAAGAATGACTTAGTTATGCCCAAGAGCCCCAGGGCTGGGGTATGGTGAGTGCTCTTTTAATTTGCCTGAAGGCTCTTTCTTGTATCTGTTCCCATAACAGAGGCTCCTTCTCTCCCGCCTCTGTGGCTTCATAGAGTGACTTTGCCAAAATAGAGAAGTTAGGTATCCAGATTCTACAGAAGCCAGCAGCCCCTAGGAACTCTCAGACCTGGTGCCGGGTCAAGGGGGTCGATTGTGCAAACTGTTTTCTCACAGGACTGAGCTGACGCTGTCCTTGGGACAAATGAAAGCCAAGGTATTTCACCTTTTCTTGGCATAATTTAGCCTTTTTCACAGAGACCTTGTAGGCAGCCTCCCACAGAAGGGTGAGAAGCAGTTGTGTGCCCTCCATGCAATCCTCCCCTGTCTGCTCTGCTAGCAGGAGATCATCCACATACTGAAAGCAGCGTGCAGCCATCCATGCTGGTTTGCTGGGAAAGCTTTTAAATCAGAAGCTAAAAGGATGACATATGAAGCTGTGCTGTTTACCTTGCATCTGACATAGTTTTCATAATAAACAGGCCCCTGGGTCTCTCTTAATGGCATCTGTAGGGTGCTTTGGCATTTATTAAAAGGGGACTGCCAGCCAGTTCCTCTTGGAACCTTTCAGCTGGAGTATGTTGTGTTATGACCGGTGACTCTATGATGACTACAGTTTGAGGTGTCTCTAGTGGCCTCATGGGAGGGGCAGCTTCAGGAGAGTGAGCAACCCCTGCTGAGGTTCTAGCTTCAGGGGAGGAGGTGGCCTCTGGCACAAGTGCAGGGGGTGCAGCTAGAGTGGAGGGTACAGTGGCACATAAGGCAGAGGAACTTCTTCTGACTCCTCCAATACAATGGGCTTCTTGGCTTCTGGCTGGCATTTTGAAATGGCCATCATTTGGGCCATTATGATTTTACGTTTTTTTTCCAGACAAGTCTTTAGCCAAGGTGGCCAAGACAGAACTAAGTCCTGCGAGCAATCAATATGTGGGAACTGTTCGGGGTGGCCTGGCTTTTCAAGAATGACCTGGTATACCTTGCTGACTATCAACTTATCTAGGGAGCCCTCAGATGGCCATCCCACCACGAAGGAGGGCCAATTTACCTCAAAGAAAGTTCAACGTTTTCCAGGAGTCAATACTGTAGTTCCCTGAATATCTCTTTTTAAAAATGTTTACCATGCATTCTAAAGGAGTACATGTGCTCTGTTTGCCACCCATTCCCTCCCTCTAAAAAAATAACATTCACACACAGAGAGAAGTGGAGGGATGGGTATCAATGGAGGGGTCACACACCCACTTCATCTATCACCAGCCGCTGTCCTCGCAGAGAACACAGAACTGCTGTTTGAGACACCACACTTGTTTCAGCCTTTTAGGTGAGGCTCAGCTCTCCAGAACACCACCTCATTCAACCACCATCCACACACATTCAGACCACGTCTCCAGCCCACTGCCCAGTATCCGAGAGTTGCGGTTTCATCTTGGTGCTCCATTCCAGTGTTTTACAAGATTACTTGGGCAACTCTGGGAGCTGATCAGGCTCCCCTTCTGCCATTCATGGCAGGTACTCCAAAACAATCAAACCTGGGTTTCTACCAGTTGCAATGGGTGGTGTTCCTGAGACTAGTTCCTGTGTCCACTGTGTTCTGCTGTGCTTGTAGAGAGCATGCCAGGAGAGAGCCACTCCCCACAGAGCAAATGGTCCACTGGTGCCAAGGGAGTTCACTCTACCCCCAACGCCAAGGCTACATGCTTGTATATACCATGTTCATTTGATGATGGAGTTTTCTTGTGCACAGGCATCTTAATGACCTTGTGAGTAAGATAACCAAGTTCATGATTTTAGTTCAGATCCCTTGGTAACATCATAGTCTATGATTAGGAACTCAGTCACTACTAAGGCCTAGTAGCAGGCCAACAGCTGTTTCTCAAACAGAGCAGTTATCTGTGAATGATACTAGGGTCTCGCTTCACAATCCTAAAGGCCTGTGCTATAATTCATCAAGAGACACCTGCCAAAGGTAGCTGGTGATGGGAGTGCTGTCCGGCAGCATCCCCATCTACCACTGACATTTCAATTGCCATTAGATCTGCTTGATCATATTGTCCATGTGGCAGAGAATCTTGCCCAGCAGGTTCAACTATTGTGTAACTTTCTTTTGTTCAGAGCCCATACTTTTAAGCAGGAGTTTCTTTAATCATTTGGTAAAATGAGCCAGTAAATAAGTAACATGTTGCCTCCAAAATCAAGACATTGTGCTTCTTCTTGGGAGCAGGAATAGCCAGATACAACAACTCATCCTTCACCTCAGGGGGGATATCTCCACATGTTCAGAACCACTGGATCCCCTAGAAACTTCACTGAGAAGTCCAGAGGCTCCTGAATCCTAGTCAAATTCATTTTCTACTTTCTTATACTTAAATTTCATACCAATAAGTTAAGAGTTGTTGTACTTCTTGCTCATGAGATCCAATCAGCATAATAGTTTCAATGCAATGAACAGTGTGCTACCTTATGAAAGGGAAAGATGCCTACAAACTAAATTATGAAATTGGCCTGGAGAGTTGATAGACTCCTGAGGTAGGAGAGTAAAGGTGTATTTCTAGCCTTGCAAGCTAAAAGAAAAGTGCCTCTAAGTAGGCATGGAGTAAAAGGCATATGACAAATTAATAGCTGCAAACTCAGTACCAGGAGATGGGCTGATTTTCTCTAGCAATGAAGCATCTGATGCAACCACTGCAATTGGTGTAACTATCTGGTTAAGCCTCTGATAATCCACTGTCATTCTCTAAGATACATATGTTTTCTGTAAATACCAAAAAGAAAAGTTGAAAGGGGCTGTGAGAGCAATCATCAACCTCACATCTTCCTTTTTCTTTTTTAAAAATATTTATTATTTATTTGAAAGTCAGTTACAGATACAGGGAGAGAAAGAGGTGTTATGGGTGAAACGGCGGCAGAGAAAATATTATTACCTCGGTTCTTTGTCTCATTTGGAAGAATTTCCAAATAGATAAGCAGAGAGATTTAAGAGTAAGATTTATTAGAGTAAAGAACTCCAGCCAGAGCAGCATGGAGGGGGGGCTCCAAGAGAGGCAAAACCCAAAGGGGCTGGTGGTAGTGGGGGTTTAAGCACAATTTTGGGGAAGAAAAAAACTTGACATTCAGTTACAAGGTGGGGGCAAAACCCATCTAAAGACCTGATTTACAGTCTTTTATCCTGTCTGGCTTGCTCATGATAAAAAGAGCCATCAGAAGGGCAGGATACCTAATTTGTTTTAGAGTGAACTGGGAGCTCAGATGGAATCACCACTCCCTTGCTAGTCTCATGATAAGACTGGAAGCTTCCAAGGAGTGGGCAGGCAGGCACTTTTGAGCTTGCTAAAGACAATTTCTGGGGAAAGCAAGCATTTTGCACCTTAAACCTTTATTGGGACCACCATGACTGCCCACTAACTCATCTGACTCCCACATTCCATCCCCCAGAAGAATGAACCCTAACTTCTGTTAGGGAGTATGTAACAATGACCACGCTGGCTGCTTCAGGCTGAGTAGGAGCAGAGTAGCAGTCAAGACAGCATTTCAGCAGCAGGTGGGGGAATGCAGTGCCAACTTGCAGAAACTGCTTCAACCCAACAACCTCACGAGAGGTTCAAATGCTGGTAGTGGCACTGACCTCTAAAATCCCTCCAATAGCACAGTATTGCTTTTATCTTACTATTTGTCTTGGAAGAGATAGTTCAAATGGCTTTCACTTGGTTTTTCCAAACATAATAGCCCTCACTCCACAGTCAGAGAACCAATGTGGGGATTCTGCCAGGTACTGCATGTGTCCATGCCAATCGTGCATGCTAGAACTGCAGAAATAACTGCATGATGAATCTGGCTACTGGAACAACTGGGAGATGAACAGAGGATAAAATTCTACTGATCACATGATCTCCAGGAGCTCCTACTTAATTGGTGGACCACAGTGAAATTTTAAGTCTTCTAGAATGCTCAGGATCACTAAAAACCACAAAGAGGTTTCACCTTCACCCAGTTAAAATGGATAAAAATAGAAATGATAAATGCTGGCAAGGATGTGGGGGAAAAGGTACAGTAATAAACTGTTGGTGGGAATGCAAACTAGTACAGCCATTGTGGAAGACACTAATATCCTTTTGTGTAGGTCCATATTTCCCTGAGATATCAGTGAAGTCAACTTCGTTCTGTTTGAAAGACTTTTTATATTTCTAATAGTATAACTTGCTGGTAATTTGTTCTTTCAGCTTTTCATGTTTCACTAAAATATTCTACTTTTCCTTTTATTTTTGAAAGATATTTTATGGCATAAAGAATTCTAGAGAGTGACATCAGCAAGATATTGGAATAGAAGGCCCACGTTTCAAACCCATATCCCCCTTCAAAAAAAATAAAATGGTATTCATCCACTAAATAAAAAATGACTTTGTGAACGAGCTGTCAAAGAAGGAGGTACCTTTCTCTGAAGGGAGGAGAGAACTTCCACTTTGACTATGACATTGTCTAAATAAGATCGGAGTCGGCAAACTCAAAAGGCTTCCATAGCCTTGGCAACTCATGACAAGAGCCTACGGTGATTACTGATGCCATAAACAAGAGTGTCAATTTGTTGGGTTTTTTTTTTATTTATTTATTTTATTTTTTTGACAGGCAGAGTCGACAGTGAGAGAGAGAGACAGAGAGAAAGGTCTTCCTTTGCCGTTGCTTCACCCTCCAATGGCCGCTGCAGCTGTCGTACCGCGCTGATCCGATGGCAGGAGCCAGGTACTTATCCTGGTCTCCCATGGGGTGCAGGGCCCAAGCACCTGGGCCATCCTCCACTGCACTCCCTGGCCACAGCAGAGAGCTGGCCTGGAAGAGGGGCAACCAGGACAGTATCCGGCGCCCCGACCGGGACTAGAACCCAGTGTGCCGGCGCCGCAAGGTGGAGGATTAGCCTAGTGAGCCGCGGCGCCGGCCAAGAGTGTCAATTTGTTAAGTCAACAACAGGAGTCACTGTGCACTTACTCCTCATGTAGGATCTCTGTCCTTAATGTGTTGTACAATGTGAATTAATGCTATAGCTAGTACTCAAACAGTACTTTACACTTCGAGTGTCTGTGTGGGTGCAAACTGTTGAAATCTTTACTTAATATATACTAAATTGATCTTCTGTATATAAAGATAATTGAAAATGAATCTCGATGTGAATGGAATGGGAGAGGGAGCCAGAGATGGGAGGGTTGCGGGTGGGAAGGAAGTTATGGGGGTGGGGGAAAGGCCACTGTAATCCAAAAGCTGTACTTTGGAGATTTATATTTATTAAATAAAAGTTTACAAAAATGGCTTTGTAGGAGCTTTGGGATCCATGTAAGAAGCTGTGAAAGCCCAGTGGAGCCCAAATCAAGGATCAGTCTCTTAAGAAGGCAGGCTCATGCCCAGATGGCAAGCTTGCTGATGATGGTCCCAATTACAAAGGCAGAAATATCTACCTGTGGACTTAGCTACAATCTCAATTTGGCCTTGACCCTGACACCAGCACCATTTGCCACATGACCCAGGAGAAGCCATGCCCACTTGTACCTCAGGTAACAAATATGGCAATTATTCCCAAGTACGAACGCTGAAGTGCCTGCCCCTCTAACCCATGCTCTGAGAGAAATGCTGACCACCCAGGGACCTGTAATGAGACACACCTGTCCATGTCCTCAGAGGAAGGCTAACCAACCTCAGTCCAGCTGAAATCCTGAAACAGTCCTCTGTCCCAGTTCCAGCCCCATCCAGTCATGATCCAGGGGCAGTCCTGCCTACCCAAAGGCCTGGCAGGAGGTACATCTATCCATACCCATGGATGCAGGCCTGAATACATCATAATGGTAGAAAATATTTACAAACCATAAATCAGATAAGGGCTTCATATTGGAAAAAATAAGGAATTTGTATAATTCAATACGAAAAATATTATTTCGTATCTAGAAAAAGGATCTGAATAGGCAGGTTTTTTTTTTTCAGTGAAGACTTACAAATGGCCAACATGTAAATGAAAGAGTGCTTAATACAACTAATGATCAGGGAAATGCTAATCAAAACCAAAGAGAAGTATCACCTCACATTAGGATGGTGCTCTGATGTGGATGTGGCTGGAGTGTGTCCACCAAAGTTTCATGTGCTAGGAACTTGGTCCCCACTGTGATGACATTCAGCAGTGGTGGAATTTTAATAGGTGAGACCTACTAAAAGTCAACTAAGTCATTGTGGGCATCACCCTTGGAAGAGATTAAAACTGGTCTCACATAGTGAGTCAGTTCTCTCATGAGGGAGTTGTTGCAAATCAAAACCATACATGTGCTTAGCCTCTTTGACATGTGGTTGTTTCTCTTCCTGCTTCATTGTCATGTTGCAATGTAATCAAGAGTCCTCACCAAAGGCCAGATTGGGCTGCCTGATCTTGGTCTTAAAGCCCACAAAACCGTAAGCTAAGTAAAATTTCTTTACATAGAAGTGCATAGTGACAGGTATTTTGTTACAGCAACAGGAAATAGCTAAATACAGATGACTATTATGAAAAAGACAGAAATAGCAAGTGTAAGCAAAGATGTAGAGAAAAGGAAACTTGTTAACTGTTGGTACTGCCATATGATCCATCAATCTCATTTCTGGGTATGTACCCAAAGGAATGGAAATCAGTGTCTCAAAACAGTATCTGCACTCCCATATTCATTGCATAATTATATAAAACAAAACACGGAAGTGATCTAAGTGTCCATGATCAATGATATGGATTTAAAAAGTAAAATATATAAATAAATGCTATTCTGCCATAAAAAAGATATCCTGCAATTTGCAACAATATGGATGAATCTGGAGAACATTATGCTAAATGAAATAAGCCAGACACAGTAGGACAACTACCATTTGTAGAGGTGATCTTAAAATATTGAATTCATTGAAGCAAAAAGTAGAAGGGTGATTGTCAGGTGCTGGGTAGGGGTGAAGCAGGAATGGGAGATGTGGATCAAAATGTACCAATTTTCAGTTTTAAAATTAAAAATTGATAGGAACACAACACAGAGAATTATGACTATAGCTAATACTACTCTATTGTATACTTAGAATTTACTTAGAGAATAGATCTTCAGTGTTTTCACCCCCCCCCCAAACTCACACATATAGAAAGGTTACTAAAGATGAGCTAATGGATGTATTACTGGGCTTAGTTATAGTAATCATTTTACAACATATAGATATATCAAATCATCCAAGTTCTACATCCTACATATATGCAATTTTTATTTGTCAATTATATGTTAATAAAACTGGGGGAGAAAGAATTCTAGGTTAACAGACATTTTTTTCCTTCAAAACTTGACTATAGTACTCCAATATATTCTAACTTAGTGATAACAAATCTGTACTCATGCTTAGTTTTTTTTCTCTGTATGTAGTGTGTCTTTTCTCTGACAACTTTTAACATTTCTCTCTCTCTAGTGTTAAAATTTCACTATTGTGAAATTTTTTGGAACTTTTTTCATTTTTTTTCTTTTCAACATTTAATAAATATAAATTTCCAAAGTACTTCTGAATTATAACAGCTTTTCCCCCCATAACCTCCCTCCCACCTGCAACCATCCCATCTCCCACTCCCTCTCCCATCCCATTCTTCATCATGATTCATTTTCAATTATCTTTATATATAGAAGATCAACTTAGTATATACTAAGTAAAGATTTCAACAGACCACACCCACAAAGACACAAAATATAGAGTACCATTTGAGTAGTAGTTTTACCATTAAGTCTCATATTACAACACACTAAGGGCAGAGGTCCTACTTGGGGAGCAGGTGCACAGTGACTCCCATTGTTGATTTAACAATTGACACTCTTATTTATGAAGTCAGTAATCACCCGAGGCTCTTGTCATGAGCTGCCAAGGCTATGGAAGCCTCTTGAGTTCGCCAGCTCCGATCTTGTTTAGACAAGGCCAAAGTCAAAATGGAAATTCTCTCCTCCCTTCATAGAAAGGTACTGCCTTCTTTGATGGTCTGTTCTTTCCCTGGGATCTCACTCACAGAGATCTTTCATTTAGGTAATTTTTTTTTGCCACAACGTCTTGGCTTTCCATGCCTGAAATACTCTCATGGGCTTTTTAGCCAGATCCAAATGCCTTAAAGGCTTATTCTACAGCCAGAGTGCTGTTTAGGGCTTTGGCCATTCTATGGGTCTGCTGTGTATCCTGCTTCCCATGTAGGATCATTCTCTCCTTTTTAATTCTATCAATTATTTGCAGACACTGGTCTTATTTATGTAATCCCTTTGGCACTTAATCCTATATTTATGAAAAATTATGAACTTAAACTGATAACTTTAACAAGTAAGATGGGATGGCATTGGTACACGCCACCTTGATGGGATTGAATTGGAATCCATTGGTACATTTCTAGCTCTACCATTAGGGGTAAGTCTGAGTGAGCATGTGCCGAACTGTACATCTCCTCCCTCTCTTATTCCCACTCTTATATTTAACAGGGATCACTTTTCAGTTAAATTTAAATGACTAAGACTAATTGTATGTTAATTAAAGAGCTCAAAAAACACTAAAAGGAATAAAAGAGTAAGTTGTTCCTTGACAATCAGGACAAGGGCTGATCAAGTCACTGTTTCTCATAGTGTCCATTTCACTTCAACAGGTTTCCTTTTAGGTGCTCAGTTAGTTGTCACAGATCAGGGAGAACATATGATATTTGTCCCTTTGGGACTGGCTTATTTCACTCAGCATGATGTTTTACAGATTCCTCCATTTTGTTACAAATGACCGGATTTCATTGTTTTTGACTGCTGTATAGTATTCTATAGAGTACATGTCCCATAATTTCTTTATCCAGTCTACTGTTGATGGTCATTTAGGTTGGTTCCAGGTCTTAGCTATTGTGAATTGAGCTGCAATAAACACTGAGGTGCAGACAGTTCTTTTATTTGCCGATTTAATTTCCTCTGGGTAAATTCCAAGGAGTGGGATGGCTGGGTTGAATGGTAGGGTTATATTCAGGTTTCTGAGGAATCTCCAGACTGACTTCCATAGTGGCTTGACCAGTTTTCATTCCCACCAACAGTGGGTTAGTGTCCCTTTTTCCCCACATCCTCTCCAGCATCTGTTGTTGGTAGATTCCTGAATGTGGGCCATTCTAACTGGGGTGAGGTGAAACATTTTGGTTTTGATTTGCATTTCCCTGATGGCTAGTGCTCATGAACATTTTTTCATGTGTCTGTTGGCCATTTGGATTTGTTGAAGAATTTTTTACATGGTTTCTTTGCTTGGATTTGTTGACATTACTGCATCTGTTGGATTATGATTTTCACAAAAATTTTGGCTATAATTTCTCCAAAATTTGTTCTGCCTCCCTTTCCATGTCACTGCTTGATATGCTATACCTTTTTTTAACCTTCTTCAACATGCAGAATACAATTATAATTATGGTTTCAATAGCGTGATCAACATTCCATTATCTGTATCAAGTCTAGGTCAGGTTCTATTAATTATTTAATTATGAATATGATTTTTCCTATTTTCTATAAGCCTGAATATTTTATTGGATATCAACTACTGTGGTTTCACCTTTTTGGGTGCTGGATATTTCTGAATTCCTATAGACACGTTTTAGCTTTGTTCTGGAATGCAGAGGGATTATCCAAAATTTGTTCCCTTTTGGTTTTTTCCTTTCATATTTTTAGTTATAATCAGAGAAGTATTTAATTTTGGGATCATTTTATAAATATTGAGAATACCCTCTGAGTATTGTTTCTCATGACCCATAAACTCTGAAGTTTTCCACTCTAGCTGGTGAGAACAGGCCCTATTCCTAACCCTGTATTAGCCTCAATTATTCTTCACTCTGATCATCTTCCCAACTGTGGGTAGTTTCCTCAAATATTTTTTGGATGAGTATGCAACTAAATTTTCAAGGAGAACTCTCATTCTATAGAGTTCTGTCAGCATAGTCTTCTCTTCTCTGGTACTTCATTCCGTGGATTATTCTTGCTTTGGTATGTCTAGACTCTCAAACAGAGAGCCAGGGAAATCAGGGAAACTGCTACACTCCATGAGTTTCTCCTCCATGAACCACAGCCTGGAAATTCTCTCAAGGCATTAAGTTTGGGCAACTGTAGCACTCACCTCATTTGTTTCTTATCTCTTGGGAATCATTCCTCTTTGTTGTCTTATTCCAGTGTTTTGAATAATTTGAAACCCTGTTACAACATTTTGGCAAGAGTTGGAAATCTTGGTTTCATTTGTAAAATAAATTCCAAAAAAATATTTGTACTCACAGTTAAAGAAACTCCATAATTGGCTTGTAAGTATATGGAAGAACAGATGTGTATATGAGAATGCCTTGTAAAAATATAGTGTCAGGACAGGCATTTGGCCTAGCAGTTAGACACCACGTGGGATGCCTGAATTCCATATCGAGTATCTGGGTTTGAGTCCTGGTTCTGCTGCCAATTTCAACTTCTTGCTAATGTGAACCCTGGAAGTCAGCAGATGATGATACAAATATTTGGGTTCCTGACACCACATAGGGGACCAAGTTTGAATTCTCAGCCTGCTCCAGCCCTGGCTATTGCAGGAATTAGGGTGTAAAATAATGAATGGTAGATCTCTGTCTATCATTCTCTCTCTCTCTCTCTCTCTCTCTCTCTCTCTCTCTCTCAAATAAATAAGTTTTAAAGTTGGTGAAATTGCCACACAGAAATATCCAACATCCTTAATTTGTTATTCAATGATTCCAAAATGTGAAATAATTTACTTTTCTGGATTTACCTCTCTGAATCCATTTTTCAGAAATTTCACTCTACTTCTATCAATTTCCTCATTTTTTTAGAAGATTGCATATATTTATTTGGTGGAGAACAAAAGGTTCAAAGAGTATATTAATAATACTTTCCAGTTTATATTTGCAGCAACTTAATTTTCCTTATCATCAAGGATATCATATAATTGCATATAGGCTTTTAAATTATATTCTATCTTTACAAAGTCAATTGTTTACTGATTTTAGATATTACAATTAAGTTTAATAATTTCTTATTTCTGGGGGCTGGAGCTGTGGCATAGTGTTCTAAGCCTTTGCCCGTGGCACTGGCATACCATATCGGTGCCAGTTCTAGTCCTGGCTACTCCTCTTTTGATCTAGCTCTCTGCTATGGTCTGGGAAAGCACTGCAAGATGGCCCAAGTGCTTGGGCCCCTAGACTCATGTGGCTGACCCAGAAGATGCCCCTGGCTCCTGACTTCGAATCAGCTCAGCTCCAGCCGTTACAGCCATTTGGGGAGTGAATCAGTGAATGGAAGACATTCCTCTCTGTCTCTCTCTCTCTCAGTCTGTAACTCTACCTCTCAAGTAAATAAATAGGATCTTTTTTTAAAAAAGTGTATACATATTCTATTTTAATGATGTTAACTGATTTTCTTTTTTTTTAACTTTTATTTAATGAATATAAATTTCCAAAGTACGACTTATGGATTACAATGGCGTCCCCCCCATACCGTCCCTCCCACCCACAACCCTCCCCTTTCCCACTCCCTCTCCCCTTCCATTCACATCAAGATTCATTTTCGATTATCTTAATATACAGAAGATCAGCTTAGTATACATAAAGTAAGGATTTCAACAGTTTGCTCCCACACAGAAACATAAAGTGAAAAATAATAGATGATTTTTAAAAATGATGATGAAATCAGATCAGACCTATTGTCATGTTTAATCCCAGTGAGAGTCAAGTTGGGAGTTGATAATTTCTTTTTTTTTTTTTTTACAGAAGATCAGTTTAGTATACATTAAGTAAAGATTTCAACAGTTTGTACCCCCATAGAAACACAAAGTGAAATATATTGTTTGAGTGCTCGTTATAGCATTAAATCTCAATGCACAGCACATTAAGGACAGAGATCCTACATGAGGAGTAAGTGCACAGTGACTCCTGTTGTTGACTTTACCAATTGACACTCCTGTCTATGGCATCAGTAATCTCCCTATGCTCCAGTCATGAGTTTCCAAGGCTATGGAAGCCCTCTGAGTTCTCCGACTCTTATCTTGTTTAGACAAGGTCATAGTCAAAGTGGAGGTTCTCTCCTCCCTTCAGAGAAAGGTACCTCCTTCTTTGAAGACCTGTTCTTTCCACTGGGATCTCACTCACAGAGATCTATTGCCAGAGTGTCATGGCTTTCCATGCCTGAAATACTCTCATGGGCTTTTCAGCCAGATCTGAATGCCTTTAGGGCTGATTCTGAGGCCAGAGTGCTATTTAGGACATCTGCCATTCTATGAGTCTGCTGAGTATCTCACTTCCCATGTTGGATCACTCTCCCCTTTATTTATTCTATCGGTTAGTGTTAGCAGGTACTAGACTTGTTTATGTGCTCCCTTTGACTCTTAGTCCTTTCATTATGATCAATTGTGAACTGAAATTGATCACTTGGAATAGTGAGATGGCATTGGTACATGCCACCTTGATGGGATTGAATTGGAATCCCCTGGTATGTTTCTAACGCTACCATTTGGGGCAAGTCAGCTTGAGCATGTCCCAAATTATACATCTCTTCCCTCTCTTATTCCCACTCTTATGTTTAACAGGGATCACATTTCAGTTAATTTTCAACACTTAAGAATAACTGTGTATTAATTACAGAATTAAACCAGTCATATTAATTAGAACAGACAAAAAAACTACTAAGAGGGATAATATATTAAGTTGTTCATTAACAGTCAGGGCTATGCTGATCAAGTCACCGTTTTCCATAGTGTCCATTTCACTTCAACAGGTTTCCTTTTTGGTGTTCAGTCAGTTGTCACCGATCAGGGAGAACATATGGTATTTGTCCCTTTGGGACTGGCTTATTTCACTCAGCATGATTTGTTCCAGATTCCTCCATTTTGTTGCAAATGACTGGATTTCATTGTTTCTTACTGCGGTATAGTATTCTAAAGAGTACATATCCCATAATTTCTTTATCCAGTCTACCGTTGATGGGCATTTAGGTTGGTTCCAGGTCTTAGCTATTGTGAATTGAGCTGCAATAAACATTAGGCTGCAGACCGCTTTTTTGTTTGCCAATTTAAATTCCTTTGGGTAAATTCCAAGGAGTGGGATGGCTGGGTTGTATGGTAGGTTTATCTTCAGGTTTCTGAGGAATCTCCAGACTGATTTCCATAGTGGCTTGACCAGTTTGCATTCCCACCAACAGTGGGTTAGTGTACCCTTTTTCCCCACATCCTCGCCAGCATCTGTTGTTGATAGATTCCTGAATGTGGGCCATTCTAACAGGGGTGAGGTAAACCTCATTGTGGTTTTGATTTGCATTTCCCTGATTGCTAGTGATCCTGAACATTTTTTCATGTGCCTGTTGGCCATTTGGATTTCCTCTTTTGAAAAATGTCTATTGAGGTCCTTGGCCCATCTCTTAAGTGGGTTGTTGGTTTTGTTTTTGTGGAGTTTCTTGATCTCTTTGTAGATTCTGGTTATTAACCCTTTATCTGTTGCATAGTTTGCAAATATTTTTTCCCATTCTGTCGGTTGTCTCTTCACTCTCCTGACTGTTTCTTTTGCAGTACAGAAACTTCTCAATTTGATGCAATCCCAATAGTTGATTTTGGCTTTGACTGCCTGTGCCTCCCGGGTCTTTTCCAGAAATTCTTTGCCTGTGCCAATATCTTGAAGGGTTTCTCCAATGTTCTCTAGTAACTTCATGGTGTCAGCTCGTAGATTTAGGTCTTTAATCCATGTTGAGTGGATTTTTGTGTAAGGTGTAAGGGAGGGGTCTTGCTTCATGATTCTGCACGTGGAAATCCAATTTTCCCAGCACCATTTATTGAATAGACTGTACTTGCTCCAGGAATTAGTTTTAGATCCTTGATCAAATATAAGTTGGCTGTAGATGTTTGGGTTGATTTCTGGTGTTTCAATTCTGTTCCATTGGTCTATCCATCTGTTTCTGTACCAGTACCATGCTGTTTTGATTACAACTGCCCTGTAGTATGTCCTGAAATCTGGTATTGTGATGCCTCAGGCTTTGTTTTTGTTGTACAAGATTGCTTTAGCTATTCGAGGTCTCTTGTACCTCCATATAAATTTCAGCACCATTTTTTCCAGATCTGAGAAAAAGGTCTTCGGTATCTTGATTGGTATTGCATTAAATCTGTAAATTGCTTTTGGGAGAATGGACATTTTGATGATATTGATTCTTCCAATCCATGAGCATGGAAGATTTTTCCATTTTTTGCTATCCTCTTCTATTTCTTTCTTTAAGATTTTGTAATTTTCATCGTAGAGATCTTTAACGTCCTTGGTTAAGTTTATTCCAAGGTATTTGATTGTTTTTGTAGCTATTGTGAATGGGATTGATCTTAGAAGTTCTTCCTCAGCCATGGCATTGTCTGTGTATACAAAGGCTGTTGATTTTTGTGCATTGATTTTATACCCTGCTACTTTGCCAAACTCTTCTATGAGTTCCAATAGTCTCTTAGTAGAGTTCTTTGGGTCCCCTAAATAAAGAATCATATCATCTGCAAAGAGGGATAGTTTGAGTTCTTCCTTCCCAATTTGTAGCCCTTTAATTTCTTTTTCTTGCCTAATAGTTCTGGTTAGAACCTCCAGAACTATATTGAATAGCAGTGGTGAGAGTGGACATCCCTGTCTGGTACCAGATCTCAGTGGAAATGCTTCCAACTTTTCCCCATTCAATAGGATGTTGGCTGTGGGTTTTTCATAGATTGCTTTGATTGTATTGAGGAATGTTCCTTCCATACCCAGTTTGCTTACAGTTTTCACCATGAACGGGTGTTGTATTTTATCAAATGCTTTCTCGGCATCTATTGAGATAATCATATGGTTTTTCTTCTGCATTCTGTTAATGTGGTATCACATTGATTGTCTTGCGCACATTAAACCATCCCTGCATACCAGGGATAAATCCCACTTGGTCTGGGTGGATGATCTTTCTGATGTGTTGTTGCATTCTATTGGCCAGAATTTTATTGAGGATTTTTGCATCTATGTTCATCAGGGATATTGGTCTGTAATTCTCTGTCAGTGCTGCATCTTTTTCCGGCTTAGGAATTAAGGTGATGCTGGCTTCATAGAAAGAATTTGGGAGGATTCCCTCTTCTTCGATTGTTCTGAATAGTTTGAGAAGAATTGGAGTTAGTTCTTCTTTAAATGTCTGTTAGAATTCAGCAATGAATCCATCTGGTCCTGGGCTTTTCTTTGTTGGGAGGGCCTTTATTACTGTTTCAATTTCTGTCTCAGTTATGGGTCTGTTTAGGTTTTCAATGTCTTCCTGGTTCAATTTAGGCAGGTTGCATGTGTCCAGGAATCTATCCATTTCTGATAGGTTTCCCTGTTTGCTGGCATACAAGTCCTTGTAGTAATTTCTGATGATTCTTTTTATTTCTGTGGTGTCTATTGTTACATTTCCTTTTTCATTTCTGATTTTATTGATTTGGGTCTTTTCTCTTCTTTTTTTAGTTAGTTGGGCCAATAGGGTGTCAATTTTGTTTATTTTTTCAAAAAACCAGCTCCTCGTTTGGCTGATTTTTTGTAATGTTTTTCTTGATTCAATCCTGTTGATTTCTTCTCTGATTTTAATTATTTCTCTTCTCCTACTAGATTTGGGTCTGGTTTGCTGTAGGTTTTCTAGATCCTTGAGGGGAATTGAAAGGTCATCTATTTGGTGCCTTTCCAATTTCTTGATGTAGGCACCTATTGATATAAACTTTCCTCTTAACACTGCTTTTGCTGTGTCCCATAAGTTTTGGTATGTTGTTCTGTTATCCTCATTTACTTCCAGAAAGTTTTTGATTTCTCTTTTGATTTCTTCTATGACCCATTGTTCATTCAGGAGCATGTTGTTCAATCTCCATGTGTTTGCGGAAGCTCTAGGGATTCCTGAGTTGCTAATTTCCAACTTCATTCCTTTATGGTCTGAGAAGCTGCATGGTATGATTCTAATTCTTTTGAATTTGCTGAGACTTGCTTTATGGCCTAGTATGTGGTCAATCCTAGAGAAGGTTCCATGTACTGCTGAGAAGAATGTAAAATCTTTAGCTGTAGGATTGAAAGTTCTGTATATATCTGTTAGATCCATTTGGGCTATAGTGTCGTTTAAATCTACTGTATCCTTGTTGATCTTCTGTCCTATTGATCTGTCTATTTCTGAGAGTGGAGTATTGAAGTCCCCCAGTACTATTGTATTGGGGTCTGAGTCTCCCTTTAAGTCCGTTAATAAATCTTTTAGATAAACTGGTGCCCTGTAGTTAGGTGCATATACATTGATAATTGTTATATCTTCTTGTTGTATTGATCCCTTAATCATTATATAGTGCCCCTCTTTGTCTCTCTTAACAGTTTTTGTGGTAAAGTTTATGTTGTCCGATATTAAGATGGCTACGCCCACTCTTTTTTCATTTCTGTTGGCATGGTATATCTTTTTCCAGCCTTTCACTTTCAGTCTGTATGGATCTTTGTTGGAAAGATGTGTTTCTTGTAAGCAGCAAATAGATGGGTTTTGTTTCTTAACCCAATCAGCCAATCGGTGTCTTTTAACTGGACAGTTCAGGCCATTCATGTTCAATGTGACCAATGAAAAGTGGTAACTTTGCCCTGCCATTTGCCAAAGATAAGTTCTGATATATGCTTTGAATTCCCTGTGATCTTTTGCTGTGAGGTTTCCTTCCTTGGTTTCCTTCCTTTACCTTCTTTCATATTGATGACCGTGTTTCTGTGTTTCTGTGTGTAACACATCTTTAAGCATCTTTTGCAGGGCTGGACGAGTGGCAACAAATTCTTTCAATTTCTGTTTGCTATGAAAAGTCTTTATTTCACCTTCATTCACAAATGATAGCTTTGCAGGATATAATATTCTGGGCTGGCAGTTTTTCTCTCTTAGTACCTGGGCTATATCTCGCCATTCCCTCCTAGCTTGTAGGGTTTCTGATGAGAAGTCAGCTGTGAGTCTGATTGGAGATCCTCTGAGAGTAATCTGACGTTTCTCTCTTGCACATTTTAGGATCTTTTCTTTATGTTTCACTGTGGAGAGTTTAATTACAACGTGTCATGGTGAGGATCTCTTTTGGTCGTGTTTATTAGGGGTTCTGTGAGCTTCCTGTACTAGGATTTCTCTGTCCTTCTCCAAACCTGGGAAATTTTCTGCTAATATCTCACTAAAAAGGCCTTCGAATCCTTTCTCCCTCTCCATGCCTTCAGGAACTCCTAGAACCCGAATGTTGGGTTTTTTAATAGTATCCTGAAGATTCCTGACAATATGTTTTAGATTTCTAATTTCCTCTTCTTTTCTTTGGTCTGACTGTATCCTTTCCTGTTCTTTGTCTTCTAAGTCTGATATTCTCTCTTCTGCTTCACCCATTCTGTTTGTAAGGCTCTCTATTGTGTTTTTCATTTGATCTATTGAATTCTTCACTTCAGTCACTATCACAGTTTCCTGTTGTACTAGTTGTTTCGTTTCATTTTGATTCCTCCTTAATATTTCATTTTCACGAGAGAGATTTTCCATCTTGTCCATTAAGGATTTCTGTAGTTCAAGAAATTGTTTTTGAGAACTTCTTGATGTTCTTATCAATTTTTTGAGATCTGCTTCTTGCATTTCTTCTGTGTCATCATCTTCATAATCTTGAATTGGGGTGTCTTTTTCATTTGAGGGTGTCATGGTGACTTCCTTGTTTTTATTACCTCGGTTTTTGCATTTGTTATTTGGCATATTGGAGATATTTGGTTTCTTCACTGTGGTGCTTTTTCTTGTTATACTATGACTCTAGATTAAGTGGACTATCTGTTTTTGATGGAGCCTTAGGGCTTGAGATGGGTGTGCCCTGAGAGCTCTGTTTGGTGTGCCAAAGGTGACACTCCCAGGTTAGGTGTGGTAAATCTCTCTCTCTCTCTTTCTTTCTTTTTTTTTTGATTCAAAAGGGAAGTAATTCCGCACAGCTGAATGAAGTTGGAGGTAGTTAGCAGGCAAATGATATATCCACAGGAGCCAGAGATCGGAAGCTCTTTCCCAAGGACCACACAGGGAATCTGTTCGGCCCTCAGAGTGGGCTCAAATTCTCCTTCAGTCTCCCACTGGGTTGCCAAAGTTACGGAATTGTAGCGTCTCTGGAGAGTGCTCACGTGAATTCCGTGAGTTCTCTCCCCCACCATCTCTTTTTTCACAGTCTCAGTTCAGTAGCACCACAAATTTACTAGGTCCTAATCTCCTGTTAATTCGCCCCACCCAGAGTCAGGTTTTTCTGCTAGGCTCAGGGCCGGTGCAGACCTGAGGTCGCTCTGCTTATGACGTATGTCCAAGATGGCGCCTGCTCTTTGTCTTGCTCGCCCTTGAGAGGTGAGCAGAGAGAGAGAAACCCGTGTCCGTACCAGTCACCTTTTCTCTCTCTCTCTCTCTCTCTCTCTCTTCCAGTTAGCCTGGTGAACTTCCCCCCCCCCCCGGGGGTCGTTCCCTCTAGTCTCCTCTCTCCGCTTGCCTGCCGGTGTCTCAGGCTATTGAGGTTCGGCTCACCTCGCGTTCCAGCGCTGGTGTGTTGAGTCTGCCGCTGGTGTCCCGAACTGTGGGCTCCCACGCTCTCCAGGCAGGTCCGCTGTGAATCATGCATTCCGGAAGAGTTTCTTCTGCTGTTTCCTCCCCTACTCTTCCTTGAACCTGCAGTATCTCCACTTTTATTAAACTATCTCTCCCCGGACTATCAGTGTGCTCCCTTCCTATTCCGCCATCTTGCCTCCTCCAATTTCCTCATTTTTAAAAAAAGATTTCATTTATTTATTTCACAGGATGAGTTACAGACAGTGAGAGAGAGAGAGAGAGAGAGAGAGAGAAAGGTCTTCTTTCCGTTGGTTCACTCTCCAAACAGCCACAATAGCCGAAGCTACACCTATCCGAAGCCAGGAGCCAGGAGCCTCCTCCCGGTATTCCATGGGGTGCAGGGCCCAAGCACTTGGGCCATTCTTCACTGCTATCCCAGGCCACAGCAGAGAGCTGGCCTGGAAGAGGAGCGGCTGGGACTAGAACTATCGCCCACATGGGATGCCAGTGCTGCAGGTGGAGGATTAACCTAGTGCACCACAGCACCAGCCCCTCCTCACTTTTTATGTACTGCTATATGACTTTATAATGTATTTTAATAATCTTAGGAAGTATATACACAAGTTAAAGCTATTTGTAGTTTTCTTATAATGCCTTTACTTGGCTTTTGGTGTCAATATTATGCCAGACTCACAGACTGAAGAGGAAATGCTTTTCTATTATTTTCTGGAACATTTTCCATAGAGTTAGTATTGTTTATTCATTAAATGTTTGTTGTAATTCACTAGTGAAGTATCTAGTTTTCTTATATTTAAGGTTTAAAAGAATACAAACTTATTATGTCAAAATATTTCACATTAGAAGACATCATGTTAGATACATCCCTGTATCATCAAGGAACCTTGGTGATTATATTAGGCTCACCCAGGTAAACCAGGGTAACCCCATCTCAAGATCCTTAATCATATCTATAAAGTTCTATTTGCCAATAAAGTAATATTCACAGATTCTGGGAATTAGAACATGGATACATCATGGGCCCATTATTCAATTTGTCATACACCTTTTTTGCTTTCTATCTCCATTTAATGTTCATCCTATTCTCTTCAACTTTGCTCATAACATTGTTCTGGTACCTAGAAAACCTACCCAGATCATACTTCAGGACTTCCATAAATTCTCATCTTCATGAAGCTGTCCATGACCAACAGAGCACAGTGTTCTCTGATGAGGTTTCTCAGCATCCATGACATATACCAATAGCTTAGTTTTGTGATACCTCCTATATAGTCTCATTATGTTATTCTCTATTATTCAACATATGTACCATACACTTAGGGTTTTTGAAGGAAAAGGTGTTTTATTAATCCTTATTTTCTTTATTTTTTATAGATTTATTTATTTACATGAAAGGCAGAGTTACAGAGAGTCAGAGGGGGAGGCAGAAAGAGAGAGATCTTCCATCCGCAGGTTCACTCCCCAAATGGTTGCAATGTCCAGAGCTGGGCCAATCTAAAACCAGGAGCAAGGAGCTTCTTCCAGGTCTCCCATGCCAGTGCAGGGTCCCAAAGACTTGGGCCATCCTCTGCTGCTTTCCCAGGGACATCATCATGGAGCTGCATCAGAAGTGAAGCAGTCAAGACTCGAACTGGCACCCATATCAGATGCCAGGACTGCAGACAGAGGCTTTACCTGATATGCCACAGTGCTGGCCCCTATTCATCCTTATTTTAACATCACATATACACTATATACTTAGTGTATAGTGGATAATCAATAGTTATGTGTTTAATCAATACTTTGTAAAATGAATGAGTGAATTAATGAATCAATGAAAAAGATCATGTTCTACATACAGTTTTCTGAATTCATTCTTTTAACAAACATTTCCTATATTCCAATAATATCTCAAGAACTATGTTTGCTGCTATAGACACAGAGATCAATGAAACAAAATCTATGACTTCAAAGAGTTGACAGGCGGGGACAGCATTGTGATGTTGCAGGTTAAGACGCTACCTATAATGCACAGATTCCATACAGGTACCAGTTTCAGTCCCTGCTGCACCACCTCTGATCCATCGCTCTGCTAATAGGCCTGGAAAAAGTAGCAGAGGGTTTCCAAGTGCTTGGGCCTCTACACTCAACATGGGAGACTAGGAAGAAGTAGGACTTTAGCCTGGCTCAGCCTTGGCCATTGCAGTCATTTGGGGAGTGAACCAGCAGATGGGAGAGATTCTCTCTTTTTCTCTCTCCCTCTCCCTCCCTCCCTCCCTCTCTCCCTACCTTCCTCTCTCCCTCCCTCTCTCCCTCTCCCTCCCTACCTCCCTCTTTCCCTCCCTCCCTCCTTCCCTCTCCCTCTCTCCCTCTCCCTCTCTCCCTCCCTCCCTCTCTCTCCCTCTCTCCCTACCTCCCTCTCCCTCCCTCTCTCCCTCTCCCTCCCTCTCTTTCCCACTCTCCTTCCCTCTCTCTCTCCCTCTCCCTCCCTCTCTCTCTCCCTCCCTCTCTTTCCCACTCTCCCTCCCTCTCTCTCTCTCCCTCTCCCTCCCTCTCTCCCTCTCTCTCTCTCTCCCAACACTGCCTTTCAAATAAACAAAATAAATCTTTAAAAACAAAGAGTTGACAGGCTTGTAGTAGAAGTAAAGTTTATTTGAAACTATTTATGATATAGTAGTGTAAGTGTGTGATACAATGTAAGTGTAGAGAAGCAGTTAATCAATTATGGGGTGGGGTAGAAAGTGTGAAACATGAATTAAATGAAATTAATATAACACAGTCTCAGATGTCAAAAAGTATATTTGTAGGAAGACAAAAACTACAAGGAATCTCAGCCTCTGAAGTACAGTTTGTGGAGTATTTTTTCTTATCATCTTTCACTATGTGAAAAATAGAAGATGGAATAGTACTCCATCCACTCCATCCAGGTCTCCAATGCTGAGAGTAGGGATACAACTACTTGCTCCATTTTCCACTAGTTTCCTTGGTGTATTATGAAGGAGCTGTATCAGAAGGGCCCCAATAAATTCTCACCTTCATGAAGCTGTCCATGATCAACAGTAAGAATAACTGCAGTGAGTTATTCAGAATTTTGTGAACTACTGTTTCGATCAGCATCACTGGGTACTAACCATTTTGACCCAAGGCATAGTCTTGAGAAGAAAGAAAGGAAAAGGTGGCAGGAAGAAGGAAAAGAGTGGCAGAGGGAGATGAGGAGGAGAGGAAGAAATAGGAGGAAGAAGAAGGAAAGGGAGGGAGGAGACAGAAAGAAAGGGCGAATTCAGCATGATATGCCTTGAAATTCATAGAAGTCTGTTTCTTTTAGCCTAGACAGCTTTTCTTTACAAGAAAGGAGAGCTCATTGTCTGCCTGATGCTAGTCCACAGACTTCAATGAAGTCATAAACCCATTAATGATTTAATAAGACTTAATCAAATCCTTAGTTGAGTCATTTTGTTATTACATCCAAAATGATTTAGTACCATGTTTTTAACAAAATGGATCAAAGAAAACTATATATTTTAGAAAGTAAATCATTTATGATACTCATTGGTTATTCATTTCTGCTTAAAACACATTTTATAATTCATTAAAGTACCTTTGAAAACTTAATTATTTTCTCTCCCTAAGGCTTACAATGTGTTTCTGTTAGAAAATTAAGTTTAGTACTAAATGTTAAAGTATTGGGAAATTTTCATTTGGCCTGTAGCAGCAAATATATTTATTTGAATTCATTAATTGGAAACAGAATTAATCATGTCTTTGACATCTTATGAAGAAAGTACCAACTATAAATCTAATGGTTCTAAATCATCTTTATATTTTCAACTAGTGGACACATTTCCAGGTGTTCCTGGTATGTGCTGTGGCTTAAAAATATGGACTTTTGGGAAAAAAAAAAACTTGGAATAAGGTTGCCAAAAGAGTTTGGTTTCTTATCTTAGAAAACATCACATATTAAATTAAGTTTCTGGTGGAATTGATAAGAAGGCTCTCTTTGTCTCTCTTGCTCTCTCTCTCTCGCTCTCTCTACCTTTCAAATGAATAAAGAAGTGATTTTTAAAAAAATGGGGTCCAGCATTGTAGCACAGTGGATTAAACTGCTGCCTGCAATGCTGGAATCCCATTTTGGTTGCTTGTTCATGTTCCAGCTGCTCCACTTCTGATACAGCTCCCTGAAAATACACCAAGGAGAGTAGTAGAAAATGGAGCAAGCACTTGGATCCCCGCTCCCAGCATGAGAGATCTGGATGGAGTGGATTGTGTTCCAGGCTCCTGGCTTTTGGCCTCATGCAGTCGCAGACATTGAGGCCATTTGGGGAGTGTACAAGTGGATGGAAGATCTGTGTGTGTGCGTGCCTCCCTCTCTCTGTAACTTTGCTTTTCACATAAATAAATAAATAAATAAATAAATCATTTTTAAAAAGAAAAGAAATTGATAAGAAAGTTAGTTCTGGTGACTCCAAAAGAAGTAAGATGTAGAAAGTAATGTAGTTAAGTTTATGAAGATCTGAACTAGAGCAGCGGGAGTGGGAATGGAATGGAAGAGATATATAATCCACATATCCAGGTCTCTCCAACTTGGAGATGGTTCAAATGAAAGACTGAGAATACAATGATAACAATAAATGAAACAGCATGGAGTCAAAAATCCAGTAAGTATTACTACTATACTCAAGTCTATTTTACTGTCATATGCTTGGCACAATCACATGTGTTGTTTTTTTTTTTTTTCAGTATAAAGCTAAACTTCCCCTCCATATAATTGCAAAACACATTCATTTCTCTGTATGCACAGGCTCCACATCTGTAGATTCAATCAAATGCAGAGAAAAACAATTCCTAAAACAATTTTGAGGGGACAGATCAAGATGGCTGAACAGAGAGCAACTTTACTCATCTTAGCCACAGAAAAATACCTGAAAAAAAAAGAAGGCCCACATTTGCAGGAGACTAACTGAGGGAAAACTTCAGTGAAAAAGTGATGAGAACTGAAAATAGCAGACTCCAAAAGCTAGCAGCTCCTACACCACTAGCACCCTGGCTAAGGTGGGGCAGCATGGAGACAGATGTGATCTTGCTAAAAAAAAAAAGGTAAGCAGAAAGCTCTATGTCCCCTACCATTGCTGCAAACCAGAATCCTTAACCAGAGGAGAATTCCACTGTCCTCACTGACTTTAAATCCAGTCCAGAAAGCTGACTGAGAGCCAAGGAACTCCTTTGGTCAAAAAACAGAATCAACATTGCCTAACTCTATACACAAAGCACCAAACCTGAGCTGTGGTAGAGTCCTAGCTAACTCTATTCTGCATTTGGGAACAAGAAGAAGCCTCTTCACCACCAAAAGACCCCAGATTTGTAGTCAGACTGCTTTTCATGGCAGAGAGCTGTAGCTGCAGAGTCTCTCTTCAAAAAACCAGAGCCATGCTCTCATGTATAATCTAGGGAAGTTCACTTCAGCTTGGCTTAGAACTAACAGCTGTCCATTAAAAAGTCCTGGAGGACAAGACCCTCAACATCTACTAGCTCATAGGGCTGGATTCCCAGAACACAAGCACCAGAATCACATTTTCAGGTCCTTTGGGAACAGGGAGATGTTCCTTCTGTTACCTACAGCTCTATAACTGTCACTATTGGTGCTGTAACCTTGTAGGAACTCACTGTTGCATGTGCTATCTAGAGAAATCTATCTGAATTCCTCTGCTTCATGTTTACATCTGTCAGTTCACATCCCCAGCACTTCTGGCACTCACCCTGTGAGACCTGGAGAGGACTCCACTGCATTGTGCAGCTCAATTATGACTATCAGTATTAGATTCCTCAGAGTCACTGGAATCTACCCAGCCTCCATGCCCTGTGGATGGGACAGTCTAGCAGTGCGGAGTGGATCCTTTGATTGCTTCTGAGTAATCATTGTATAACAAACATTTTGAAAGAATTTGTTACCACTCATCCAGCCTTACAAAAGATGCTTAAGGATGTGATACACGCAGAAACACAAAAAGATAATCATTGCTATGAAAGAAGGTGAAGGCAGAAAAACTCCTAGTAAAAGTACAAAGGAAATCCAAAGTAAACAATAGGAATGTTTGTGGAAAAATGGCAGGGCTGAGTCATCACTTATCAATAGTAACTGTGAATGTAAATGGCCTCAGCTCTCCAGTTAAAAGAAACAGGTTGGCTGAATGGTTTAAAAAACAAGACTCATCTATTTTCTGCCTATAAGAAAATACCTCACCAACAAATATACATGCAGAGTGAAAGTGAAAGAATATGAAAGGATATTCAACGCTAACAGAAAGCAAAAAGTGCTGGTGTAGCTGTCTTAATATCAGACAAAACAGACTTTCACACAAAAACTCTTAAGAGACATAGAAAGGTACTAAGAGTAATTAAGGGATTAATTCAACAAGAAGATGTGACTATAATAAATGTATATGCACCAAAGTACAGGGTGCCTGGCTATTTAAAAGAAATGTTAATGAATTTAAATGGAGACATAGACTCCAATACAATACTAATGGGAGGGGGCCAGCGCTGTGGCATAGCAGGTAAAGCCGTCCCCTGCAGTGCCGGCATCCCATATGGGCACTGGTTCGAGTCCCAGCTGCTCCACTTCTGACCCAGCTCTCTGCTATGGCCTGGGAAAGCAGTAGAAGATGGCCCAGGTCCTTGGGCACCTGCACCCACATAGAAGACCCAGAGAAAGCTCCTGGCTCCTAGCTTTGGATCAGTGCAGCTCCGGCTGTTGCAGCCAAATGGGGAGTGAACCAGCAGAAGACCTCTCTCTCTCTCTCTCTCTCTCTCTCTCTCTCTGCCTCTCCTTCTCTCTCTGTGTAACTCTTTCAAATAAATAAATAAAACTTTAAAAAACAGTAATGGGAGACTTCAACACCCCACTTTCAGCAATGGACCGATCAACCTGACAGAAAATCAGCAAGGAAACAACAAAGCTAATTGGCACTATAGACCAAATGAACCTAACCAGTATCTATAGACTTTTCACTCCACAGTTGCAGAATACACATTTTTCTCACCAGTTCATGGAACTTTTTCTAGTAAAGACTATGTACTAGGCCATAAGCACCTGGCTCCTGCCTTCGGATCAGCATGGTGCACCGGCCGCAGCATGCTGGCCGTGGCGGCCATTGGAGGGTGAACCAACGGCAAAGGAAGACCTTTCTCTCTGTCTCTCTCTCACTGTCCACTCTGCCTGTCAAAAATAAATAAATAAAATAAATAAAAATAAAAAATAAAAAAAAGATTAGTGAAATGAAGAGCTGGTTTTTTGAAAAAGCAAACAAAATTGACACACCATTGGTCCAACTAACCAAAAAAAAAAAAAAAGTAGAAGACCCAAATCAATAAAATCAGAGACAACTGACAGAATGTGAGAAACTACTTGCAACTATGCAACTGATAAAGGATTAATGCCCAGAATCTGTAAAGAGCTCAAGAAACTCAATGACATTAAAACAATCCAGTTAAGAAATGGGTAAAGGACTTGAACAGGCATTTTTCAAGAGAGGAAATTCAAATGGCCAACAGACACATGAAAAAATTCTCAGTATCACTAACCATCAGGGAAATGCAAATCAAAACCACAATGAAGTTTCACCTCACCCCAGTTACAATGGCTTTCATACAGAAATCAGCAAACAACAAATGCTGGCAAGGATGTGGGGAAAAGGGTACCCTGACCCACTATTGGTGGGGATGTAAACTGTTGAAGCCACTGTGGAAGACAGAATGGAGATACCTCAGAAATCAGAATATACATCTAATATATAACCCAGCCACCCCACTCCTGGGAATTTACACAAAGGACACGAACTTATTTTTGTGAGGAGAACCTTACTCTCACAATAAAACTAAGCAAAGACATATAGACACATACAAAAATAAAACTAAAGATCAATATCCTTGATTAACACAGATAGAAAAATTCTCAACAAAATATTAACAAATTCAACATTATAACAAAAAGACAATACATTACTATCAAATACAAATTAACCCAGACATACAAGGACAGCTCAACATTCACAAATAAATATTATAAATCATATCAATAGAATGAAGAAAAAACCATATGATCATATCAATAGATGCAGAGAAAGCATTTAATAAGATTCAATATCCTAATGGACATCTTGATATTTAATTGTTGCTTTTAGCCCTTGTGTTTTTAGCCTTTAGCTCTTGTGGAACTGTGATCTTTCCAGTTTTTAACTTATTGAATATTACAGTTGGTGGTGCAGTAAGCCTGTGATGATAGAATGGATTGAAATTATGTTTTTGCAAAAATTAAAGAAAAAAAAGAAAGGAAGAGGCGGATTGAGGGAGGGAAAGTGAGAAGGAGGGAAATATGATTATCTTCTAAGAATGTAGCTATGAAATAAATGAAATCTGTTCTCTTTATATTAATAAAATTGTTTTAAAGATTCAACATCTTTTTATGATTAAAAAAAAACTCAACAAATTCCATATAGAAGAAATGTACCTCAAAATGATAAAGGCTATATATGACAAACCAACAGCCAATATCATATTGAATGTGTAAAACCTGAAAGTATTACCCTCATATCTGAAACAAGATCAATTTCACCACCCTTAGTCAATATATAATTGGAGGTATCAGTAAGAGCAATTAAAGAAGAGAAAAAAGATATCAAAATTTTAAAAGAGGGAAGCAAATTATCCATGTTTGTAGATGCCATGACTTTATATGTGAAAAAAAAAATCTAAACACTCCACTAATTCAGTAAAGTCTCAGAATACAAAATCAGCATACAAAAAACTGAAGCATTTTTATACAAGAATAATCTTGCTGAAAGACAAATCAAGAAAATAATCCCATTCACAACAGCTGTAAAAATGTAAACATTTAGGTATATGTAATCAAATAATGAAAGATCTCTACAGTGATTATTATAAAACATTGGTGAAATATTTGAGATTTGTATCATCAAGGATATAAAAATAGAAATATATTTCCTGTTCATGGATTATAAGAATTAATATCATTAAAACGTCCAAACTACCTAAGGCAATATACAGATTTAACACAATTCCTATCAAAATATCAATCACATTCTCCATAAAATTAGAAAAAAAAAAACCCTAAAACTGATATGGAGCCACCAAAGACATCAAATAGCCAAAGCAATCCAGAGGGGAAAAAAAATCAAGCCACAGGCATCACAATACCTGATTTAAAGGAATACAACAAAGCTATAGTAATTAAAATAGCATAGTACTGGCATAAAAACCAACACATAAAAATGAAACAGAATAGAGAGCACAGAAATCATTCAATTGCTTTTAGACAAAGGTGCTAAGAATGTACCTTGCAAACAGACTTTTCAATACCAGTCTTCTCCTGTGCTGACAAATCTGGACATACATATGTAGAAAACTGAAACGGGAGCCCTACCTCTCACCATACACAAAATTCAAGTCAAGATGAATCAAAGACCTAACTGTAAAACTTGAAAATATAAAAGTGCTAGAAGAAAATATAGGGAACACACTTAAAGACATTGATGAAGGCAATGATTTCTTGGATAAGGCCCCCAAAGTGCAGCAACAAGAGTAAAACTGGACAAATGGGATTATGTGAAACTCGGAAGTTTCTGCACAGCAAAGAAAACAATAAATACCATGAAAAGATCACCAAAGGAATAGGAGTAAATATTTGCAAGCTACTTATCTGACAAAGGATTAATATCCAGAATATATTAGGAACTCAAAAAGCCCAACAATAAAAAGCAACCAACCCAGTAAAAAAAAAAAAAAAATGGGCAAAGGACCTGAATAGACAGTTCTCAAAAGAACACAAGTGGCTAACAAATACAGGAAACCATGCTCAGTATTACTAACCATCAGAGAAACACAAACCAAAACAACAATGAGATATCACCTGACTCCTGTTAGAATGGCTATTATTGCCGGCACTGTGGTATAGCAGGTTAATGCCCTGGCCCATATGGGTGCCGGTTCAAGTCCCATCTTCTCCACTTCTGATCCAGCTCTCTGCTGTGGCCTGGGAAAGCATCAGAAGATGGCCCAAGCCCTTGGGCCCCTGCACCCACGTGGGAGACCCCGAGGAGGCTCCTGGCTTCAGATTGGCGCAGCTCCAGCTGTTGCAGCCAACTGGGGAGTGAACTATTATATGGAAGACCTCTCTGTCTACCTCTCCTTCTCTCTCTGTAAATCTGACTTTCAAATAAAATAAATAAATCTTTAAAAAAAAAAAAAGAATGGCTATTATCAAAAGACAGAACTCGGAGAAGGAGAACTCATATCCTGCTGGTTGGAATACCAATTAGTAGAGCCACTATGGAAAACAGTGTAGAAATTTCTTTAAAAAGAAACAACTATATGGGGCCGGCACTGTGGCACAACAGGTAAAGCTGCTGCCTGCAGTGCCGGCATCCCATATGGACGCCAGTTCGAGTCCCAGCTGCTCCACTTCCGATCCAGATCTTGGCTATGGCCTGGGAAAGCAGTAGAGGATGGCCCATAGTCCTTGGGCCCTTGCACCCGCATAGGAGACCTGGAAGAAGCTCCTGGCTCCTGGCTTCGGATCTGCGCAGCTCCAGCCATTGCAGCCAACTGGGGAGTGAACCAGCACATGATGGAAGACCTCTCCCTCTGTCTCTCCTTCTCTCTCTGTGTAACTTAGACTTTCAAATAAAGAAAGAAATAACCTATAAATAGAACTGCCATACAATCTAAGAATCCCATTACTGGATATAAACCCAAAAGCATGCTTTATCAAAGAGATAACTGCACCATCATTTTACTGCTGAACTGTTCACAATAGCCAAGATGCAGAATCAATGAAGGAGTTTGTCATCAGATGAATAAAGAAAATGTTTATATATATATATATGAATATTATTCATCCATAAAAATAGAAACCTGTCATTTTCAGCAAAATGGATGATGAAATTGGATCACATTATTTTAAGTGAAATAAACAACTCAGACAAATATTACACATTCTCCCTCATGTGCAGGAGCTTAATTGAAAAAAAAAATCAACCTAAACAAAGAATGTCGATTTCTAGAGTCTGAGAGGGATTAGAGGGATAGAGGATAGAGAGTTCAAATAAAAAGAAAATAGGGGAAGTTAGGTGTGGCTCATTAATTGTAAGAAGTATATTATACTAATTTGGAATGTTAATAGGGAAAGTGGGGTGTGGTTTATAGATTGTGACAAGTATATCATACTAAAATAAGATGCTAACAAGTAGGGAAGCTGTTGTGGAGTATATGGAAATTCTGCACTACTTCATAATTTTTGCTTTGTAAATTTCAAACTATTTTGAAATTAAATTTTAAAAAGCAGTTTAATTTATACTGAACATGTATATACTTTTTTCATGCCATGACTCCCTAAACAATAAAACATAAGTTATTTACATAGAAATTACATTGTACTAGGTATCATAATTAATCTAGAGTTGAGTTATACAGGAAGATGTTCATAGGTTATATGTAAATATGACATCATTTCATATAAGGGAATGAATAGTCATGAATCCATGGATGATTGTACTTTCTTTCATTAAACAATGCTTTTTTTTATGTGGCTTCACATAAAAGTGATGTTACCAGTTTCATTTCCACGTGAAGCTTGGCACTTCTTTTCACACTGTTGTCCATTTTGTGGGAACTTCTGTTAAGTGTCCTTATTGTTTTAACTCCCTTATTAAATTTAATTTAGTATAGCTATATGTTATGAGCCCCAGGACATCAACACAGGTAAATGAAAATTTTGACTTCTTAATTTATGTATTTTTATAATTAAATTGTATTTATAATTCAAATATCTCTTCTAGTTGTCAGAACTTTAATCTTAACTAATTATGTGTATTTTTATTAATTCATGTCCTCACTCATCCCATTGCTCCACTTTGTCCCAGGGTTATGTCTAAGTTCTGGGAAACGGGTTATATTAAGTCACAGAATCTTAAGGAAGTTTAAAGTGTCTCATTTTCTGTGAACATTGAAACCCAACTGATATTTTTTATAATGTCCATTTACCCATCTGGTTCTTATTTATCCATATAACTCACAGCCATGTCGTCCTTCACGTAAATAGGGATTCTCCAAATCCACTTCTGCCTCAGCTACTCTGTATCCCATTTTGGGAAAACTTTGGCTACTCACCCATTCTACTCTGAGGCTACTGACAAATTGTTGAAGTTGTCTAAAGCCTTCTCCATCTACATGTGCAATTGCAAGCATATTAGTTATTTTGTGATAATGTTGCATTTGAAAAATAAATCAGAGTGGATTATGGTCATGAATAGTTACTCTTCTTCCTTACAAATATGTCAATAAGCTTGGAGTAGTTCTATTAAAGGTTTAAGGTTTCAATTCAGGTTTGGGTCTGTTTTCACGTTCATTTCAGAACCAGCTGAAATCCAAGGCATGTTTCTTCTCATGGCAGGTGGCAGAAATGCAAAAGCATTAAACCAAACCACACAGATATATTCAAAACCTTTGCACAATCCTAACTATTAGGGATCCGTTGATCAAATTAACTCATATGGCCAAGCTTGAAATCAATGGCATAGGGAAGTATGCCCCATATACTCTACTGGAGGTTCCACAAGTTCACATGGCAAAATTCACAACACCAGAAGTGTGCTGGTGATATCATTTTTAAAAGATTATTTAACAGTAATACTAACAGTCTATCTACCATGGCCAGCATAATTACTCATTTTCTTCTCACATACAGAGTATATTCATTCTCTCCCCAGAACACAACAAGATCCCCATCTAATCATGACACTGGCTCAGAATCTAGGATCTGCTGATCTTTATCAGATGTTTCTCACTTTTTTACTTTATACACCTTTTTATATAATCTAGAGACAAGACTGAAATATCAACTTGGAAAAGAAAAAAAGCTAGGAGAACATTTATAGAGGGAAAAAAACAGGAACAGCTATAGGAGGCAAGAGAGAGAATCAACCTAGGCATACTTTGATGGATGATTGGATAAAGAAAATATAGTATATAGACATAATGGCATATTATTCTGCCATTAAATAGAGTAAAATTCTGAAATTTGTAGCAAAATGGATGGAACTGGAGATTATATGTCGGTGTGTATGTGTGTGAGTGCGTGTGTATATGTATGTATAAACTAATTTACAATAGCCATTACTATGCAAAGGATCAGGGAGGGATGGAAGGTTAGATAATATCTACAAAAATCCAGTAGAGTGAATGTAATAGACCTCAGTGTTTTGCAGCACAGTGAGCTGATTACAACTCACAATAATGTACAACATTCTGTATAAGACCTGGAACAAAGGAGCTGATAGGCCCTAAACACAAAGAAAAGATAGAGAAGCAAAAAGATTGGAAAATGCAAAGGCTAATTGGCTGGTATGGTCACTTTGTGCTATGTAAATGTTTTGAAATATTGCACTATACCCCTTCAAAATGTACAAATATTGCATGTTAATCCAAAATTTAAAATAATTTTAAATTTCAATCCTTAAGAACATTAGAACACAATTCACACTTTAAAATCATTTGTGAATACTGCTACTTATTAGTGAAATATGTTGACTTCTTTATTTCTAGTCAAATTCTGTAGTTGGGCAATGCATTTAGGAAACTTTTAGATCTATATCCAAATCATTTTTTATTTACTAATGCCCTAACCTAATAGAACAATGATGTGCACAATGTAGATTTCAGAAAGTATAAATCCAACACTCGCCTGAGAATGTTTACCATATTCTTTGACATACAAGTATACACAATAATTTTAATAAAGTCATGATATAGTACTAAGCACCATAAAACTGTGGAATCTCTCATTTATAGACAATTTTTGTGTCTGTTTCTGTAAGTGACAATATATTTATTGGTATATTACAGTTCTCCAGAGAAAAAGAACCAATAGAATATATAACAAATATGTATGAAAGGGGAGATTCATTTGTCTCAAATGATCACAGAAATTGAAAGGTTCCATCACTGCCATCTGCAAGCTGGAGACACAGGGAAGTCAGGGAAGTAGACGACGCAGTCCCGAGTCAAGATGACTCCCTAAGGGCCACTGGTATAAGTTTCACACTCCAAAGGCTTAAGAACCTGGAGTCTGATGTCCATTGGCAGTAGCAAAACACTGCCCACAAATACCTGCAACGGTCAGAGCTGGGTCAGCCTGAAGCCAGGAGCCAGGAATTCAATCAAGGTCTCCCATGTGAGTAACATTATTAGTTAAACCAGAGACCATATTTAAATTTCACCATTTTCTGACTAATATCCTTTTTCCACCCAGGATCCTGTCCTACATTCCTCATTGCAACTGAATTTACTTCTCATGTTTCTTTAGTCACTTCCAATATGTAACAACTGTTTTTATCTTCATATTCTTTATCAGTTTTTTTAAATCTACTCTATTTGTATTTGTCAGTGTTTGTTACTAATATTACTAAAGTTTTTTTACTTAAATATACTGTCATACTTTAGTCTTTATTTTGGTATTGCTTTTCAATAAATCAGATTGTTTTGTCAATTTTCTATTTTTTTTCTCAATAATGATAATATCAGCTTTTATCTTCATTATTTCTTTCATTCTTATTTATGTACATAAAGTGAACAAGTTCCATGTATTTCATACTTACAGATTTAAGGACATAAAGATACTTCACACCTTACCCTCCCTCCAAACTTCCTTTCATATTTTAATTTTTACAATGACATACTTTATTTTATAATCACAAGCTTAACTCTACATGAATATACTACAACTAGTAAGTAGAAGAACCACTGTTCCTCTCTAATTTCCTTAATTTTGACTTTTTTCTATTTTATGGATACTTAATTAACCATTTCTTATCAATCTTTATGGTTTTAAAAGTGGAAATATTTCTGGACATAAACATTTCTCTAAATACCATTTTAATCACCTTATACACCAATTTTATGTTAAAGTTCCATTTTTAAGCAAATTTTACTTCATTCTAATTTCCAATATAATATTCCTGCCAATCCATAAAATTTTAGTACATTCTGAATATTCCAATTATAATTTTTGTTCATCTTCTATAAATTATTTCTAATCTGCTTGCATTGTGATCAAATTAATATAGTCCATTTGATCAATTTTTGTGAATTCACAATATGTACTTTAAAAGGCTATAATCTTGGGCCAACGCCATAGTGCAATAGGTTAATCCTCTGCCTGCAGCGCTAGCATCCCATATGGGTGCCAGTTCTAGTCCTAGTCCCAGCTACTTTTTCCAGTCCAGCTCTCTGCTGTGGCCCAGGAAGGCAGTGGAGAATGGCCACAGAATTTTTGTTTATTAGATCAATTTTCCAAATATGCTGTTCACATATTCCATATTTTTATTAAATCTTTGCATGATTCATCAGTTTCTCAGAGTTGCCTTAAGTTCTTACTATGATTGTGAATTCGTCACTTCTCTTTATTATGCAGTAAAATTTTATTCTATGTGTGATGTGACTACCTTGACAATATAGATGAAGGGATTAAAAAGTCACTGGTTTTATTTTTAATCATTATGTAATAATCTCCTTTATCCCTAATAATGCTGAATTATCTAATATTGAATATATCACATTTTCCCTATCTTCACTATCCACCCTTCAATATTTTAGATTTTTATCTTTTTTTTCCTAATTTAAATCAGTTTTATTGAGGTATATGTAAAGGGTTCCAAAGTGATCCAGGTTCAGTGATTTGCTAGGATAACTCACAGGACTCAGCATGTAGTTGCATTAGTGACTATGATGTATTGCAGTAAAAGGACATACAGCAAAATCAATGAAGAGAAAAAGCAGATGAAGCAAAGTTAAGATGAAACCAGGTGCAAGTTTCCAGGAGTCTTCTCCCCATGGCTCTCCCCATGGAGTCTAACAGGATGTGCTTAATTCTTCCTGCATCAAACTGTGACAAGTGTTGTCTACCAGAGAAACTCATTAAAGACTTGGTGCCTAAGGATTTTATTGGAGAGGGGTCAAATAGGCTTGCTCTGCCTAGCATATGCTGATATCAGACTCTCAGAAGGAAACCAGATGTTCCAAATAAACAACCTTTTTGTACAAGTTAGGCACAGAGGGCTACTCAAATCATTTATGGAATAATGGGAATATTCATCAAATCCAAGTTCCCAGATGTCAGCCAAGAACCAAGCCAACCTTGCAAGCAGGCCTTTCTGTTTTAATTTTTTTGAAAATCTATTTATTTATTTGAAAGGCAGCGTTAAACAGCGACAAGGAGAGATACAGTTCTTCCACCCACTGGTTCACTCCACAAATGGCCACAATGGCTAGGGCTGGACTAGGACAAAGCCAGGAGCCAGGAGCTTCCTCTAGGTCCCCCACATGGGTGCAGGGGCCCAAGCACTTGAGCCATCCTCCACGGCTTTCCCAGGTACATTAGCAGGGAGCTGTATCAGAAGTGGAGCAGCTGGACTTGAACCAAGGCCCATATGGGATGCTGGCACCACAGGTGATAGCTTTATCTACTAAGACACACTACAGGCTTGCTGTGCAAGCAGGCCTTTCTAAAGATAGCAATATTGGGCCTACTTATGTTAACTCTTTACTGGACATGCTATAATTTACATACAGTAAAATTCCTTCCTTTAAAGTATATATGAAACCACCTCACAATCAAGATTTAGTTTTTCTTTCACTCAAAAAAGTTAAATTGGTACCTCCATAGCATTAAACCTCTTTCTAGCCCACTTCTAGATGCAAGACCCCACTAACACGATTTTTGATCTTAAGGTTTGCCCTGTTCCAAAAGGATTCATATTTGGAATACCCAGTAGTGGCTTTTTGAAGGTGAACTATTTGATTTTTTATAAAGCTTTTGATATCCATGTTGTTGACTGTATTGGTAATTCATTCCTTTTTACCATTTGTACTTCCCAATTGTATGGGAATACAATGTCTTTATATATGGCTTATTGTTTTCCTACTGAAATACATATTTTTTTTCTTAAGGTAAGCTCCTAAAAACATTTGCAAAACATGGTTTCATTTTTTTCCGACATATCCAGGAGCAGGATTGCTAGGCCACATACAAGTTGAGTATCCCTTATCAGAAATGCTTTGGACCAAATTTTTTCAGATTTTGGAATATTTTCATATATGTAATGACACGTGCTGCAGATAGGAACCAAGCCCAAACACAAAATTAATTTATGATTCACATAAACTTCATGCACCTTAAGGTAATTTTACTCAATTTTAAGTACGCCTGTGTTTTGACTGATTTTTCACATGAAGCCAGGTGTGGAATTTGGTACTTGTAGCATTACATTGGCATTCAAAAGTATTGGATTTTGGAATATTTCAGATTGCAGATTTTCAGATTACAGATGCTCAGCTTGTAGTAAGCAAGCGTTTGGTTTCTTTTATAAGAAACTAATGAATTAGTTCCTAAAGTGGTTGTAACATTTTGCATTCCTGCAAGGACTCCATGAAGGTTCCTGTTTTGCATGCTTATTAGAATTTGGTATTTTTGGGTTATTTTCCTTCCAAAATGTACATATTTTAATAGATTTGTAATGATATCTCAATTGTAGTTTTAGTTCACATTTTCCTCAGTACTAATGATGGTGGATATTATTTTAATTTTCCTATTGTTCATTTGCATCTGTTGTGTGTTTGAATGTCTATTTAATTATTTGGTCCATTTCTATTGCTTTATTTGTTTTGAGTTGTGAGATCTTTTTTTACACTTGATGTATGTAAGGTGATGGTAAAAGTTGATTTTTTAAAAAAGCACATAAGGGACTGGCACTGTGGCACAGCAGGTTAAAGCCCTGGCCTGAAGTGTCAGCATCCCATATGGGTGCTGGTTCTAATCCCAGCTGCTCCTCTTCCAATCCAGCTCTCTGCTACGGCCTGGGATAGCGGTAGAAGATGGCCCAAGTCCTTGGGCTCCTGCACCCACATGGGAGACCCAGAAGAATCTCCTGGCTCCTGTCTTCAGATCGGCACAGCTCTGGTCGTTGTGGCCATCTGGAGAGTGAACCAGCAGATGGAAGACCTCTCTCTCTGTATCTATCTCTCTCTGTAACACTTTCCTTCAAATAAATAAAATAAATCTTGAAAAAAAAATAAAATAAAATAAAGTACATAAAGGGGCCGGCGCTGTGGGGTAGTAGGTGAAGCCATTGCTGGCATCCCCTATGGGCACCAGTTCAAGTCCCGGCTGCTCCACCTCTGATTTAGCTCTCTGCTGTGGCCCGGGAAGGCAGTGGAGGATGGCCCAGATGCTTGGGCCTCTGCACCTACATGGGAGATCAGAGAGAGAGAGAGAGACAGGGAAAGAGAGTGAGAGCGAGAGAGCACGTGAGAGAGTTTCCATCTGGTCCACTTCTCAAATGGCTGCATATCCAGTGCTAGGCCAGGCCAAAGCCAGAGTTTCATCTGGGTCACCGACATGGGTGCATGGCCAAAGTACTTGGGCCACCTTCATTGCTTTCACAGGCACCATAGCAGGGAGCTGGGTTGGAAGTGGAGCACCTGGAATATGAACTGGCTTCCACTGTGCTTAATCCACTGTGCCACAACACCAAGCCCTGGACTTTGGTCCCCTCCATCTCCTTCTCCCTCTCTCCCTTTCAAACAAAATGAGTAGATTTTTTAAGAAGAGAGACAAAAAAGATAATCATATATACACATAAGAGGACTGACTCAACAAGAAGATAGAACAATTGTAAATATATATGCACCCAACACCACACTACCAAAATATAAAAAGTAAACAGTATCAGATCTGAAGATAAACTGCAACACAGTAATAATTGGGATCTCAACACCCTACTGTCATTAATGGAAAGATCATCCAGGTAGAAGATCAACAATGTGGGGCCGGCACCGTGGCGCAGTAGGCTAATACTCCACTTGAGGCACCAGTATCCCATATGAGCACTGGTTCTAGTCCAGGCTGCCGCACTTCCAATCCAGCTATCTGCTGTGGCTTGGGAAAGCAGTAGAAGATGGTCCAAGTCCTTGGGCCCCTGTACCCCCATGGCACAGCTCCAACTGTTGTGGCCATTTGGGAAGTAAACCAACAGAAAGAAGACCTTTCTCTGTCTCTCCCTCTCACTGTCTATAACTTTACATCTCACATAAGTAAATAAAAACCTTTTGTAAAAAATTTAACAAAGTCACATCAGAGATGAACCATACTATGGATCAAATGAAACTAACCTTTACAGAACATTTCATCTAGTAGCAACAGAATACAACAGAATATGCATTCTTTTCATCAGCACATAAAATATCTTCCAGTATAGGTCATTAACTCTACCATAATTTGTGTCTCAGTAAATTTTTAGAACTGGAATGCATATCATGCATCTTCTCATATCACAAATGAATAAAACTAGAAATAAGCAACAAGAACAATAAACAATTTGCAGATACATGGCAATTGAACATGTTCCTGAAGAAATTTGTGAAACAAATCAAAAAGAAAATAACATATACCAAAGACTGAGGGATACAGCAAAAGCAATATTAAGAAGTAAGTTTATAGCAATAAGTGTACACATAAGAAAATAGAAATCTCTCAAATAAACAGCCTACTCACCTGAAGGGCTTAAAAAAGTGAGAAGAACTCATACCCAAAATTAGTAGGAGGAAAGAAATAAAGCTCAAGGCATAAATAAAAGAAATTGAAATTTAAAAACAAAAACAAAAAACTAACAAAAGAGGGGCCAGCACCATGGCTCACTTGGTTAATCCTCCGCCTGTGGCGTCGACATCCCATATGGGCTCCAGGTTCTAGTCCAGACTGCTCCTCTTCCAGTCCAGCTCTCTGCTGTGGCCCAGGAAAGCAGTGGAGGATAGGCCTGGTGATTGGGCCCCTGCACCCACATGGGAGACCAGGAGGAAGCACCTGGCTCCTGGCTTCGGATTGGCGCAGCTCTGACCATTGCAGCCATTTGGGGAGTGAACCAATGGAAGGAAGACCTTTGTCTCTGTCTCTCTTTCACTGTCTAACTCTATCAAATAAATAAAAATAAATTTAAAAAAATCAGCAAAAGACATTATTTTTTCAAAAAGAACAAAATAGACAGACCTTTAGACAGACGAACAAAAAAAAAAAAAAACAGGAAAAAAAACCTCAAAATTGTACAATTAGAGATGAAAAAGGATACATTAAGACTGATACCACAGGAAAAAGTTACCCTAATCCACTGTTGGTGGGAACACAAACTGGTCCAGCCACTTTGGAAGATAGTATGGAGATACCTCAGAAGTGTTAATATAGACCTACCATATGACCCAGCCCCCCCCCCCACTCCTGGGAATTTGCCCAGGGGAAATGAAATCAGCATATGAAAGTATTATTTGTTTTGTTTTTTTTTTTTTTTTTTTTTTTTGACAGGCAGAGTGGACAGTGAGAGAGAGAGACAGAGAGAGAAAGGTCTTCCTTTGCCGTTGGTTCACCCTCCAATGGCCGCCGCTGCAGCCGGCGCACCGCGCTGATCCTGGCAGGAGCCAGGAGCCAGGTGCTTTTCCTGGTCTCCCATGGGGTGCAGGGCCCAAGCACCTGGGCCATCCTCCACTGCACTCCCTGGCCATAGCAGAGAGCTGGCCTGGAAGAGGGGCAACCGGGACAGAATCCGGCGCCCCAACCGGGACTAGAACCCGGTGTGCCGGCGCCGCAAGGTGGAGGATTAGCCTATTGAGCCACGGCGCCGGCCCTGAAAGTATTATTTGTACCCCCATGTTTATTGTAGCTCAAGTCACAATAACTAAGACATGGAATCAACCAATATACCTGTCAACTGAAGACTGGATAAAGAAATCATAGGATATAGGATATGTACACCATGGAATACTATACAGTGGTAAAAAATGAAATCTTGTCATTTGCAACAAAATAGATGCACTGCTAAGCATTATACTTAGTGAAATAAGCCAATCCCAAAAAGACATATCATATATTTTTCCCTGATCAAGCATAAGTAGTAGAGTACCTAAAATGTAATGTATTGGAATGAAATAGATATTTTGAGATTCGATGATTGTTTACAAATCTTGTTTCTTCTGTTGAGGAACAGTGTGGGGTTTTTTTTCTTCATACTATTTGTCAAGCTTATTTAGTGTAGGCCTAACCTTACAATCATTAAGTAAACTAAAAGTATATCTCTATAAAAATTAAGAGTGGGAATGGGAGAGGGAGGAGGAAGAATGGTTGGAGCATGGGTAGAAGGAGGGGAAGTATCACTATGTTCATAAATCTGTATATATGTAATACATGAAACTTGTATAACTTAAACAAAATTTTAAAAAAAGACTGATACCACAGAAATACAAAAGATCATAAGAAAATACCACAGACAACTGTATGCTAACAAATTGGAAAACCTTGAAAAAAAAGATTAATGGCTGGATACACACAACTTACCAAGATCAAATCAAGAAGATTATAAAATCTAAATGGATATAGAAAAAGTAATGAAATTGAAGCAGTAATTAAGAGTGTCCCATCAAAGAAAAATCCAGGACCTGATGGCTTTATTTAATTCTATCAAAAAATAATTCTAATACTAATCAAACTAATCTAAAAAATTGGAAAGAATGGAACTCTGTCAACCTATTTTATGAGGTGAGCATTGTTCTGATAAAAAACCAAATGAAGAACACAAAATAAAACCATATGAATGTAGATTTAAATATTCAACAAAATATCAACAAACCAAATACAATGCTACATTAAAATGTCACACACTAGAATTAAATGGGATTTATCCCTGGTATGAAAGGTAATTTGGCATTCATAAATCATTAAGCATTATAAATCACATCAACAGAATGAATAATAAAAGCCAGTAGATGCAAAGAAAGCATTTGATAAGACTTAACATTCATTCATGATAAAAACTCTCAACAAATTAGGTATAGAAGAAATATACCTCAAAGACTATGTGTGACAAATCCACAGCAAATGTCATACTGAATGGTGGAAATGTTGAAATAATTTCCCCCTCAGATCTGGAATAAGACAAGGATGTCCAATTTTACCCCTCTTAACCCATACAGTATTAGAAGCCTGAACAAGAACAACCAGGAAAGAGAATAAAATAAAGTGCACTGAAATTGGAAAGTAGCAACTCAAAATATCCATATTTGCAGATGATATAATTTTATATGTGGAAAAACGTCAACATTTGACTAATAGCTGTTAGAACTGATAAGCTAATTCAGTACAATGAAATCAACATACAAAAACCAGTAGCATTTTCATATACCAATAATGAGCTTTCTAAAAGGGATATCAAGAAGAAAAATTCATCCACAGTAGCTATAAAAATAAAAAATTCAGGAGTAAATTTAATCAAAGGAGTGAAAGATCTCTACTTTAAAATTGTAAAATAACAATGAAAGAAATCATAGGAGACACAAAGAAAAGATATTCCATGTTCATGGACCATATAATTAAAAAGGTCATACTGCCTAAATCAATCCAGATATTGAATGTAATCCCCATCAAAATACCATTGACTTTCTTTTACAGAATTAGAAAAAAAAAAATCCTAAAACTTATATGGAAAAACAAAAGATCCAGAATAGCCCAAGAAATCCTGAAAGAAACAAAAAACTGTAGCCATCACGACACCTGACACATAGATCAATGGAACAGACTAGAGAACCCAGGAATTAAACCATGTACATACAACCAATTGATTTTTTTGACAAAGTTTCCAAGAATATACATTGGAGAACAGATAGTCTTTTCAATAAATGGTTCGGGCAAAAACTGGATTATACATGCAGATCATCATTAGCATTTCCAAGCTTTGCTGTGATGCTGTTTTCTCTTCAGTAGGTGATGGTACAGGAAAGATGTTACATGCAGGGGTGGTGTTGCAGGGCAGCATTGAAATTGCAGAAGTAAAAAAGTTATAATATTTATAATTTTGAGGAGTTTATTTTTATAGGGAAGATTTTTCTCCCCTAAAATTGTTTCTGGAATGGCGAAATTGTTTCCATTATTAAAAATTGTAGTTGTTAGTTGAAAAAAAATGAAATTAGTTCTCTACCACTTATCATATACAAAAATCAACTCAAGATTAATCAAAGACCTCAGTGTAAGTCTTGAAACTATTAAATGCTGGAGGGAAACATAGGAGAAACATTTCAAGACATTGGTGTAGGATTTTTGAATAAGACCCCAAAAGCACAGGCAACAAAAGAAAAACTAGACAAATTGGATTGTATTAAAATCAAAAGTTTCTGCACAACAAAGGAAACAATCAATAAAGTTGAGAGAGAACTGATGGAATGGGAGAAAATATTCACAAGCTACTTATTCAAAAGACGCAATACAAATTATCAACCTGTGTATGAAAAAGTGTTCAATATCAGTAGCCATTTGGGAAATGCAAATCAAAACCACAAATCAAATATCACCACACTCCTGTTCGGATAACTATTATCAAAAAGACATAAGTAACCAATGCTAGTGAGAGTGAAGAAAATGGAAACTCTTATATACTGTTGGTGGGAATGTTTATTAGTATAGCCACTATGGAAAACAGTATGAAAATTTCTTTTAAAACTAGCAATAGAGCCACCATATGATCTAGCAATCCCACTACTAGGGATATATCCAAAGGACAGTCTGTCAAAGAGATACCTGTTCCACCATATTAATTGCATCAGTATTTCTAATAGCCAGGATAGGAGTTTATCAGATGAAAGAATGAATAAAATATGGTGTATAGATACACAGTGGTACAAACATTTAAAAGAATGGAACTTTGTCATTTGCAGCAAAATAAATGTAGTAAGAGGAAAATCCTATTAAGTGAGATAAACTAGACAAAGAAATATATCTACTGCACCTTCTCCATCATACACACAAGCTTAAAAAAAATTGAACATAGAATGATGATTACTAGAGAAAGAGGATTGGGAAGGTTATGTAAAGGGAGTTTCGACAATGAGTGCCAAATCAGAGTAAGATTGAAGGAATAAGTTTCTAGTGTTACTCATCGTGGTGGGTAGAATATAGTTCATAGTAAATCATTTTATATTTTATGTGCAAATATAAGGAGCTCCAAGGCTCCAATAATAAAATAATGTAAAGCAGAAATGTTGATTATTCTGATTTGATCAGTACACTTTCTATACATATTGAAATGTCACACTTAAACCCATAAATATGTAAAATTATTGTTAATAAAAATATTTTGAAAACAGTATAGATGGCAGTGACACTCCTTCCTTGATCTTAACACCATAAGGTCTCTGATATCCTTCAGATTCTATTTCAAAAGCTACCTCAACATTTCCCTGCCTTCAGTCTTGCTTCCATCTGATTCATACTCCTCACTGCTGCCAAAGCAATCTTTATGTTAAGCCTCTTTACTGTAATGTAAATTTAAAACATGTTATCTCAAAAACTAAAAAAAAAAAAAAGACAGAAAGGAAGAAGGAAAGAGTAGAAAGGAGAAAGGGAAGGATAAAAGGAGGAAGGGGATACCATTATGTTCTTAGAATTGTATCTACAGATCACATTAATCTGTTAAAACTATTTAAAATTAAAATTTTAAAAATTTTAAAAAACATGAACCAAGCTACCTATCCTTTTCATTTTTTTAATTTTCATTTTTTATTTGAAAGGCAGAGGGAAAAAAAAAAAAAACAGACACAAAGAGAGAGCTTCTATCTATGATTCATTCTCCAAATGTCTGCAATAGCCAGGACTGGGACAAGCAAAATTTAGATACTGGAACCCCATCCAGGTCTCTCATGTACATGGGTAGCAAGGACCCAAGTATGTGATCCATCGTCTGCTGCCTCCCATGATATTCATTAGCGAGCAGATAGATCAGAAGAGGAGCCAGTTCTCAAACCAGGTACTCCAATATAGGATGCAGGCATCACAAACGTACCTTAACACCTCACTCTTTCAATCAGAAAAAACTCCAGTATCCTTCCGATACCTAAAATGGTAATAGTAAAGCGTAATAGCTTTTCTAGAGCTACTGAGTTAAGAAGTTATGCATACCATTTCTCCCTAGTGAATAAAATATTGCCCTTTCCCTGTCTGCTTAGAAAATGACAAACTGTATAGCTATAACTAGTAGAGTATCAAAAATGTAATGTACTGTGGTGAAATTGACATTTTGAGCTTCAGTGATTGTTTACAGCACTTGTCTCTACTGTTGAGGAACAGGGTTTTTTCTTCTTACTCTTTGTTGAACTGTTTACATAGTGTAGGGTTAATCTTATGAGCAAAAGTAAACTGAAAGTAGATCATTGTAAAAGTTAATTGTAAAGAGGGACTAGGAGAGAAAGGATGAAGGGTGAGAGCATGGTTGGGTAGAGTGGAAAGTATCACTGTGTTCCTATATCTGTACACATGAAACACATGAAATTTGTGTACCTTAAATAAAATGTAAAAGAAGATGTCAAATAAATAAATCCACATTATTTATTGAATATCTATCATGGGAAAAACCTTGAATAGGTACTATTTTTAATTGTAAAAAATTTCATGGTTGTTATAATTAATAAATATTTTCACTAAAAATAATTTTAGCTGCAATTACATAAACTCTGCTGTTTATTTACCTCTAAGTTTCTTCATGAGTAGTGAGGAAGGGTTGGGTAAGTTATACTTCTGAATAACAGGTAAGTTTCACCATTGCATCTGCTAATTGAGCATATATGCACAACTAAAGTTGAGTTTTATGTTCTCCTACTCTCTTATTTCCTATAAGGAATCACAGAATCAGTGATTCACCAAAGTGTATAACTTCTCTTTTCATAAAGCAATATGCCTAGCATGGCCAAGGTACTAGTCAAAAAGACAGGATAAATATTGAGATTCTAAAGAGGCTGATAGGAAGCCAAAGGAAACCCAAAGTAGGAAGGGCAAGGAGGATGAAGCAAGCCAATGTCACTTAGGGAAAATAGAGGTGAAGACTGAAAAGACCAACTGCAAAAGATTGTCTGAAATTTCACACAAAATTAGTACTAGGAGGTGGACCTGTTTATTAAACTAAGGATATATATTTTTGTATATGTTCTTCACTACATTCAGTATAACAGTGTTCAACTCAAATTAGGACCTAAATAAATGATTTTTTGCCATATAAAGCAAAACCACAGGGCTGGCGCTGTAGTGCAGTTGGTTAAGCAGCAGCCTGCAGTGTTGGCATCCCATAAGGGTACTGGTTTGATTCCCGGATGTTCCACTTCCCATCCAGCACCCTGTTAATGCACCCAGGAAATCAGTGAAAGATGGCACATGTACCTGGGCACCTGCACCCATGTGGGAGACCTGGAAGAATCTCCTGGTTCCTGGTTTCAGCCTGGCACAGCCCTGGCCAATGTGGCCATTTGGGAAGTGAACCAGTGGATGGAAGATCTTTCTCTCTCTCTCTCTCTAACTCTTTCAAATAAATAAATCTTTTTTAAAAAGCAAAACTTTAAGTGATAAATTTATATATTTTATATAAATATACACCATAAGACACAATAGGGTGTATTATTTTAATTTTATAAAGAATAAATGTGTGCATAAGTTTATTGCTCAGAATATATGTCAAGTTATTAATACAATATTTCTAGAGTATGGAATTTCAGGACAGAATATTTACATTTTGTCCTTATAATTTATACATTGTTTTGCTTTATTTTTCATAATAAGCATGCATTATTTTATAATGCAACCATTATAAAAAAGAAAAACATTGTTACCCCTCAAATGAATTATTTTAAGAGTATATTTTCAGTAAATCATGAGTAATTAGCAGAACTTTATTTTATCTACATAAGATACCTCTCCTGGAAATAAGGGAGTTAATACATTTTTCAATGATTCCATTGTTTCTAGTATATGTGTAAAAAGTTGCATTACCTGCTCTAATCACAGTCTTGAAACTAGACATTAAGTCTAGTTAACATTAACATTAACTCACTTTGGTTCATTTATCACATGAAACATCCACAGTAAATCATAAGTTGAGCTTATATGTTACTAAAGAGGCCTGGATCCTAAAATACACAGATTTATTTACTTCTGGTAGGGAGAAGTACAGGAGTTGAGGTGGAGGGATGAGCTTTCCCTTAAGGAAAACCTTGGGCTGGACTTAAAATTTTAATGAGAACTTTGGGTGGCCTCAGAGAGACTGCTAGTTTAAACAAATCCCAAAGGTCTGTACCTTCCTAGTTTAACAAAGGGGCTGAAACACAACTTGAGTAATAGGTTACAAAATATCTTTTTTATTATTATTTAACTGTAGAGGGCAATACAATAGTAGAACTACAGTGCAATATAATAGCGAATGCTACCATCTTATGGCCAAGAGTGGAAGTCCAAGAAAAGGAAATTCCTTGACAACAGACCAGATGGAAGGAAGGAGAAGTCAATTAAAAACTAGGGATGTAGGGTATAAAAGCCATCAATTCAAACCCAAGTCTACCAACTTTGTCAAGTTCCAAGGTCAAGTACAGTGAATACAAATTAAAAAGAATTGTTATGGTCAAATTGAGAATGGGTCCCAGCTACTCAGAGACCCGTTAAGTAGGTAACAGGTATTCATTCATAACCTCATGCCTCAGCATCTGCTTACAGCAGACATTCATGAAATGGCAAGCAATTGAACCATGCTTCCTTAGAGAAGAAATGTTGGCATCTATTGAATCTCATTCTCCGTAATTCTTCTCTGTCAGCATAACTGCTGCCTCCTTCATAGATGTCGCTAGAATCCACTGGAGATGAGTCAAAAGAAATAAGTAATTCTCAAGTGCCTATTTTGGAAAAGTCATTGACTATAATATCTAGTTAGGAAAAATGAATCCAGCTATCTAGGACAATGGTTTTAATTTCTGTAGGCTAGAATCAAATTGTTTAGGAAAAAATTATAGAGAATCCTATGCAAGTTATAGAGTATAAATTAGAAAAATAGTATTGTCTTCATAATGAAATATGGAATGACCTGTAGCCTTAACTATTTGGCATCATTTTTTACCCCTACTGAGGTATTTCAGGTTGCAAGAAATAAACTACTGAAGATTCTTCAGTTAATAGGGGGTTATAACTATTGAAAATAATTTAACTGAGCAGCTTATTTGACTCTTATTTTCATAGTAAATAAGATTCAGGAAAAAAAGAGCTCTTTGTATTTTCTTGTTGTGTTTCGCTTTTCCTTTTCCCCAGCTTAAAAAAAAATCACTATTCTATGACATGTGTCATCAAAACAAACTAGCTGAACTACTTGGATCAGTTAGTTTTTACCCATGTATATAGGAGTAAGTAATATTGGTCAAAGGCACCAAGATCATACAATTGGGAAAGGATAGTCTCTTCAATAAATGATGTTGGAGAAACTGCATATCCACTTGCAAAAGAATAAAATTTGATCCAATCAAATATTAAGTCAAAATGGGATAAAAAGATCTGAAACCTTTTAATTTCTAGGGGGGGAAAAGCACAAGAGAAAGATCTCCCTGACATTGGTCTTAGTAATGAATTTTTGGATTTGAAGCCAAAAGTATAAGCAACAAAAGCAAAACTAAGTGGTACTGATATTTGACATCTACAAGATGGTAGAGAAGGTTGCAGCAGCCTTCAATCCCACAAAGAAACGAATATGGACAGCTATCCACAGCCAAAATATCTCAAGAAAGGCTCAAGGACCCATATAGAATCTGTAGCTATATGGTGGAGCAAAATTCAGACAGCATTCACACAGAAAGGATTTGCTTATGAAATTGACATACCTGAAATAACAGTGAAGAGCTAAGAGGAAAAAAGGCAGAGGCTATAAGTGCCAGTCATGAGATAAAAATCAACAAAGTCTCCAGTGGTTTGTTCTACAAAGAACATTTTTTGTCACTGAGTTTTTGCCAACGAGGCCCTGACAGTCATTCCTGTCAGAAAAGCCCAGAAAGGGAGATGTGGCTCCACACCCTTTACCTACTCAAGTTGCTGCTGTTGAGATGCTTTTGGGAAAAAGTCACAACTTCTTCAAACTCTGCCCATGCTCCGGAGAAGGCCCATCCTTCAGTGGCTTTACTGTGCCCACCCATGTCTCAGACATGAGTGCCATCACCATAGACAGCTAGTTCACACACCTGTTTCTGGATCCAAACTCTTGCTTCACGTGTCTACACTCTGGAGACCAGTAGTGTAGAGCTAGATCTCTAATCAACCTTAGAAACACTTCAACTCTTTCCATGCTTATGTTCCTATTCTTGGTGTTCTGGCTACTTCACAAACATATGTACCTTTTGAATTATTACCATGTGTGCACCGTGGTACCACTGCCATTACTGCCCTACATACAAGAGCCAAATTTTTCTACACAAGTCCATGTTCAGGACTCACTTCCATAGCTGCACCATGGGCATCTTGGTGCCAATGACAATTGTGCCACCTTCACTATGAGTGTGGATGCCAAGAGGAATTCCCTTGCCCGCAACTCCCCCAGCTGGAGAATAAGACAATAGGAGGACCTTAGCAGCCTTAGTGAACAAAGACCCCAATAGTCCTTATACTGTCACTGTGGACATCCACAACACTAGTTACTAAGGATCACTGGAATCATTATGAATGCTGACCTCATTTGACAAAGCTGCACTGTGACTATATAGCTATACCTTTACTCATGTCAGAATCAATGCACCACACACAACATTCCACTTGGGAAATTCTTTTGACAATGAAATTAGCCCAGAAAGCATGCAAGAACTGACTATTCCCTTACATAGATACATGTACATTTTATGGAGCAAGAAGCATAAGAAGCAGAAGCAATATGACAATACCAAAAATCACAATTTCCCAGAAGCTGATGCCAAAGAAATGGAGATACAAGAGATTCTTGACAAAGAATTCAAAAATAATGGCCCCAAAAGACAGATACCACATGTTTTCCCTGATCTGAGGTAACTAATAGACTACCTAAAATGTAATGTATTGGAGTAAAATGGATATCTTGAAATTCAATGATTGTTTACAGTCCTTGTCTCTTCTGTTGAGGACCAGTGTTTTTTTGTTCATACTATTGGTTGAACTCTTTACTTTATACTCATAACATTAAACCTATACTAAGTAAACTGAAAATAGATCTTTGTAAAAATTAAGAGTGGGAATGGGAGAGGAAGGAGGAAGAAGGGTTGGAGTGTGGGAAGGATGGAGGGTAGGGTGGGAAGTATGACTTTGTTCATAAATCTGTATATATCAAATACTTGAAACTTGTATACCTTAAACAAAATTTTAAAAAAAAATGATTTTGGGGCTGGCGCTGTGGCTCACTAGGCTAATCCTCCACCTGCAGCGCCGGCATCCCACGTGGGCACCGGTTCTAGTCCAGGTTGCTCCTCTTTCAGTCCAGCTCTCTGCTGTGGTCCGGGAGAGCAGTGGAGGATGGCCCAAGTCCTTGGGCCCCTACACCCGCATGGGAGACCAGGAAGAAGCACCTGACTCCTGGCTTCAGATCAGCGCAGCGCCAGCGATGGCAGCCATTTGGGGAATGAACCAGCAGAAGGAAGACCTTTCTCTGTCTCTCTCCCTCTCACTGTCTATAACTCTACCTGTCAAATAAAAAAAATAACAATGATTTTAAGAAAGTTCATTAAACATCAAGAAAATACAGAGGGGGCCGGCGCTGTGGTGCAGTAGGTTAATCCTCCGCCAGCAATGCTGGCATCCTTTATGGGTCTTTATGGGTGTTGGTTCTAGTGCCGGCTGCTCTTCTTCCCTTCCAGCTCTCTGCTATGGCCTGGGAAAGTGGTAGAAGATGGCCCAAGTCCTTGGGCCCCTGCATACACTTGGGAGACCTGGAGGAAGCTCCTGGCTTTAGATTGGCGCAGCTGCGGCCATTGCGGCCATTTGGGCAGTGAACTAGTGGACGGAAGACCTTTCTGTCTCCCCCCCTCACTGTCTGTAACTCTCTCTCTCAAATAAATAAATAAATAATCTTTAAAAAATAAAGAAAATATAGAGAAAATTCAATGAAGTCAGTAAATAATGAATTAACAAAATGAGAAAATTAGCAGAGATTGAAATTATAAAAAAAGCCTATTCTAGAGATGAAAAAAATGAAAAATGCAGAGACTGTACAGCAGAATTAATCAAGGAGAATAAAGAATCTGAGGCATCAAACACAGGTCATTTGAAAATATACAGTCAGAGAAAAAAGGAATGAAAATGAATGACAATTATGGGATTTATGATAGCATGTCACAAAGTTTATGGAAAATTGAATTTAAAAATCAGATTTTGTATGCTGCAAGACATTTTTTAAACCCATGCAGTTTTTCATAATGCATATTTCATGAAATTTTTGAAATCTCTTCCTTGCATAGATTTCCAAATGTTTTGCACCAAAAGAAGCTTATCTTTCAACTCCATTTTCCATTAACTTTTTAGAAGTACCCTTGTAAGCAAGAGCATCAAAATAGCAAAACTCAAGTTACTCATAAAAGAGATGATACAAAGGAGCAAAAAAATTATTTAAATAAATAAAAGAAAAACTTTCAAGTCTTAGGAAAGATATAATGATCCAGGTAATAAAGTCAAATGTTTCCAAACTGATTCAATCCAAACATGATTACACCAAGATATATTATAATCAAACTGTCAAAGCCATTGTAACCCATAAGCTGTACTTTGGAAATTTATATTCATTAAATAAAAGTTAAAAAAATCAAAGCAAAAAAAAAAAAACTTAAATACAGGGGCCAGCACTGTGGCAAGTAAGGCTACCACCTGCCATGCCACCATGTGATGTGGGCACCAGTTTGGGTCCCAGCTGCTCTACTTCCAATCTAGCTCTCTGCTATGACCTGGGAAAGCAGTAAAAGATGGTCCAAGTTCTTGGGCCCCTGCACCTATGTGGGAGATACAGAGGAAGCTCCCGGCTCGAGTTTGGTGCAGTCCTGGCCATTGCAGCCATCTGGGAAGTGAACTGGCGGATGAAAGACCTCCCCCTCCTCTTCCCCCTCCCCCATTCAAATAAATAAATAAATCTTTAAAAAAACGAATACAAAAAGTGGATCCTGAAAGCAGCAAAAGGAGAGGATCAAATCACATGTGGGAATTCTGATAAATCTGGAAGATCAGAAGAAAGTGGAATAATACAAAGTATAATCTTCATATATTCAAAGTGCAAAAGGAAAATAACAGCCAATGAATATAATTTACTCAGCAAAACTATTCTTCAGAAATGAGAATCTATTAAGGAACATTCCATGTAATCAAAAGTTGACAGAGCTCATCACCACCAGGTTTGTCTTATTAAAAAAAAAAAAAGATGAGGCCGGCGCCGCGGCTCACTAGGCTAATCCTCCGCCTTGCGGCGCCGGCACACAGGGTTCTAGTCCCGGTCGGGGTGCCGGATTCTGTCCCGGTTGTTTCTCTTCCAGGCCAGCTCTCTACTGTGGCCAGGGAGTGCAGTGGAGGATGGCCCAGGTGCTTGGGCCCTGCACCCCATGGGAGACCAGGATAAGTACCTGGCTCCTGCCATCGGATCAGCACGGTGCGCCAGCCGCGGCGGCCATTGGAGGGTGAACCAACGGCAAAGGAAGACCTTTCTCTCTCTCTCTCTCTCTCTCTCTCACTATCCACTCTGCCTGTCAAAAATAAATAAAAAATAAAAAAAATTAAAAAAAGATGAAGGAAGTTCTTTAAGTTGAAATAAAAGTATGCTAATTAGTGACATACAAATACATGGAAGTATAAAACTTATGAGTAAAAATAAGGACTAAGTCAAATTCAGAATATTATAATATTATAATGGGAATTTGAAAAAAATCACTTATGTCTTTAATGTGGAGGTTAAGAAACAATACAATTTTTGAAAAAGGTGTATTTTATTTACTTGATAGGCAGAGTAACAGAGAGACAGAGATAGAGAGATCTTCCATGTGCTGGCTCACTTCCGAAATGGCCACAAAGACCAGGGCTGGGCAGGAGCCTGAAACTCCATCCTGATTTCCCACATGGACAGCAGGGGCCGAAGCATTTAAGCCATCTTCTGCTGCTTTCCCAAGCACATTAGCAGAGAACTGGATTGGAAGTGGAGCAGCAGGGACTCGAACCAGCACTCTGATAAGGAATTCAGGCATTGTGGATGGTGGCTTAACCTGCTGTGCCACAACACTGGACCTGTAAACACAATACTTATTAAAGATGATAACCCAGAGTGACAGGCAGAATAGGAATTCCTTGGCCACAGTTCTGCTCATAGAAATCTAACTATCAATTATACAGAGGCCTTTGGGAATATTCCAGAACTCATGCGTGGGGGTGAAACACTCCCTTGTACCACAAAATGAGAAAAACTGCCTCTGAAGAGTAAGAGGAATGGTTCTCACTGCCCAGCAGCCCTCCCCCAAACTTTCACAGCACCACAAACAAAGGATTCTCTTGAACCCAAGGTTTCCTTCCATAGCATGGAAAGTGAGCTGGAAGCACATAGACAACTTCCCAACTATTCTGGAATCTTTCACAGGAAGCCCACTTGTTTTGTTTTGTTTTGTTCTTCCCAAAGAAACCTTTTACTTAAGGAATACAAATTTCATAAGTACAACTTTAGGATTCTTCCCACCATACCCACCCTCCCATTCACACTCCTAATTCTCCTCCTCCTCCCTCTCCCATTCCCAGTTTCATTCTCCATTAAGATTCATTTTCAATTAACTTTATACATGGAAGACCAACTCTATAGTAAGTAAAGATTTCAACAATCTACACACACACAAAAAAAAAAACTGAGAACAAGCTTTATAGTTAACTCTCATAATACAACTCATTGAGGACAGAGGTCCTGCAGGGGAAGTTACAGTTACTCCTATTGTTAATTTAACAATTAACACTCTTATGTATGTTAGTGACAACCCGAGGCTCTTGACATGAGTGGCCTACGATAAGGGAGCCTTTTGAATTCACCAGCTCTGTCTTTAGACAAGGCCATAGTTGAAGTGGAAGTTCTCTCCTCCCTTCAGAGAGAGGTACATCCTTCTTTGATGACCACTTCTTTCTGCTGGGGTCTCATAGAGATCTTTGGTGTAGAACATTTTTTGCCAGTGTCTTGGCTTTCCATGCCTGAAATGCTCTCATGGGCTTTTCAGCCAGACAAGGATGCCTTAAGGGCTGATTCTGAAATCAGAGTATTACTTAAAGCAATTGTTATTCTATGAGTCTGCTGTGTGGACTGTGGCCCATTTTTGTTTTGTCCCAAGGGAAACATTGAAAGAAAAATGACACAATCTATGATTAGATAGAAACAAACAATAACAATGGGGGTGAAACTCACAGAAACCAGCTCACAGACCTTGGTTTTTGTTCTATATTCTGATTACCAGAGGCACTGCACCAGAGAAAATAGCCAATAGCAATGCAATGTAGGAAGCACAATCCGTAGGTCTACCAATCTTGAATTCCTAGTTATGTTCTCCACACAGACCCAAATCTCTTATTAAGTATTCTCCCTCTCAAGAGGCAATTGTGGCAGGCGCCGCGGCTCACTAGGCTAATCCTCCGCCTTGCGGCACCGGCACACCAGGTTCTAGTCCAGTTGGGGTGCCGGATTCTGTCCCGGTTGCCCCTCTTCCTGTCCAGCTCTCTGCTGTGGCCCAGGAGTGCAGTGGAGGATGGCCCAAGTGCATGGGCCCTGCACCCACATGGGAGACCAGGAGGAAGCACCTGGCTCCTGGCTTCGGATCAGTGTAGCTCTGGCTGTGGCGGCCATTGGAGGGTGAACCAACGGCAAAGGAAGACCTTTCTCTCTCTCTCTCTCTCTCTCTCACTGTCCACTCTGCCTGTCAAAAAAAAAAAAAAAGGCAATTGTAAATCAAGAATTAACTGTGGAGGGTGCATCTGGTCCTAATGAGTCCTAATGAATGTGAAGTAATCCAGGTGCTCTCAAGCCTTCCACAGGTTAAGGGGCGACTCCAGACTTCTGATTACCCACAGAAGGAGAATCTGGCTTTGCCCAATTCCAGCAGCTGAGAGGTGTTTCAACTAACCCTAGGTGCTATTGATAAATATCCCACAGGCCAGGAGACCATTGTAGGTCAGCAGTTACACAGAGAGGGAATATCTTGGTCCCATCCAACCCCAGGGGCCAAGTGGCAATTCCAACAAGCCTTGGGCCAGGAGGCAAGACCAAGTCTACACATAGCTGTGGAGTATAGCCTATGGCCCTGCCTACCCTGTGTGGCTGAGCAGCAATCGCAGAGGTGTCATACAGCCTCAGAACCCAGAACGTGGCACCGGCTAACAATAGATTATAAACAGCAATGCCTCCTGGCCAGGGAACACAACCTGCAATTCTGCCTGATCATAGATGATTGCAGAGCCCATCCCACAGCTCTACCTAGTAACACAGCCCAGCCAGTGATCTTGCCAGGTCACAGAGAACAGCCAGCAGTGCCAGAAAACTTCAGAGCACAGAAAGAATCCCAAAGCAACTAGAGAATCCAACCTGAGGGAGTGTCTGTCTAAAATTGTTTTAATCTAGCCCATCTAGAACCCCAGGCTAAACTAAATAGTAAAAGACTATCACCACCAAAGAGCACCTGCAAAGCCTGGTTGAGGTGGCCATCTCCTCAAATGCTTGAGCATCAATGTAAGCATACAAGACTCAGAAAAATGAGGGAGATATGACAACACTAAAAGAAACTAATAAAGGTGCAAAAATGGACACAGAAGAAATACAGCTCTATGTGTGAAAAGATTGAAAATTAATTTAGGGGCTGGCACTGTGGTGCAGCGAGTTAACGCCCTGGTTGAAGTGCCAGCATCCCAAATGGGTGTCCGTTCAAGACCCGGCTGCTCCTCTTCCAATCCAGCTCTCTGCTATGGCCTGCGAAAACAGAAGATGGCCCAAATCCTTGGACCCCTGCACCTGCATGGGAGACCCGGAAGAAGCTCCTGGCTCCGGATTGGCACAGCTCCGGCCATTGAGGCCAATTGGGGAGTGAACCATTGAATGGAAGACCCCTCTCCCCTCTCCCCTTTCCCCTCTCCCCTCTCTGTGTAACTGACTTTCAAATAAATAAATAAATCTTTTTTAAAAAAAGAAAATGAATTCAAAATATTAAGGGAGTTCAGGGTCCCCCAAGGAATTAGAGATAAAATTAAATTTGGAAAACAATCCATGAATAAAACAAGAAGCTTGAGAAAGAAATAAACATTTTTAAAAAAAAAAATAGAAATATCACAGATAAACAATACAATAATTGAGTTGAAATGGTCAATAGAACACTAACAGATTTGGTCAACCAGAACAAATAATCAGTGAGCTCAAAGATAGGGCCTATGAAATTTCCAATCAAAGAAGAAAAAGATTAATAAAAATTTTAGGAAAGTACCAAGTGAAATAATCTTTGCATAATAGAACCTTCAAAAGACTGAGAAAAAGGCCTAGAAATCATGTTTATGTAAATAATGGTTGAGAATTTCCAAAATCTTGGGGAAAAAAATGATAGCTTCCACACACACAAGGTTTAGAGATTGCCAATAAAGTTCAGTCCAAGGAAGAGTTCACCAAGACACATCACAATCAAATTATCAAAAAGCAATGACAAAGAAACAATACTGAAAGCAGCATGAAACAGGAAACATTGTATTCAAGTGAGCTCCAACATGGACTTCATGAGATTTCTCAGCAGAAACCTTGCAGGCCAGGTTTGAATGAGATGCTATATTCAATGTGCAGGAGGAAAGAAAAATACCTAGTAACCAAGAATACCTCACTTGGAAAAGCCGGTCTTCAGAAATGGGTGAGTGTAGAGAAGGCTCATAACACTTTCCTTTCCCACTGACCATGATCATTCTACACCCTATGGGTGGCCTCTGGGTTAACTCTCCCCCTAACCTATAATATCTTAAGTAGAATCTGGTGGGGAGGGCTATGTAAGCCTAACACAGCTGCAACTTGTATGACAGCAAGGAACACACCCAGCTGTTCTGACCATGAACCAATTGTGCTTGTTTACTCTTATACTACTTACTGCTGCGCAGTCTGGCAAAGCGGCATGGCTTACTGACCAATCAGCTACCATTGGACCCTCCCATAAATAAAGCAAATGTTTCTCCCAATAGAACTTTGAGTGGTTTGTTTTAAACTATTGTAAGTTATGTTAGCCTTCTTGGATTTTGGGTTCCCATAATGCAACAGGGAGAAATAAAATGTTTTGCAGACAAACAAAAGCCAAGAGAGTTCATTACCACTAAATAAGCTTTGCTAGAATTGCTGAAGAAAGTTCTTCTTCATTCCATTTTTTATAAAGTTATATTAACAGATTTCATGTATTTAATATATGCAGTTTTAAGGACATAATGATACTCCCCACCCTCCCTCCTCCTTCCTTTTTTTCCCCTTTTAATTTTTGTGGTAACATACATTGAATTTGTTACAGTCACAGGCTTAACCCTCCACTAAATAAAGTAGAAAGTAGAAAGACCACTGTTCCAGGAATTAGGAATATAGACAAAGGCTATAAACAATAATCAAATCTCAAGATGTCAATTTCGCTCATATACATTACAATTGTTGGTACTCTATATATTATCTACCACAAATCAAAGAAAATCTGATTTTTGTATTTTTGAGTCTGGCTTATTTCACTAAGCAGAATGGTCTCTAGTTGCATCCATTTTGTTGCAAAAGACAGGATTTCATTCTATTTAAGCTAAACAAAAAGCTGTTGATTAATAATAAAAACTTATGAAATTAGGCCAGCGCCATGGCTCAACAGGCTAATCTTCCACCTTGCGGCGCCGGCACACCAGGTTCTAGTCCCAGTCGGGGCGCCGGATTCTGTCCCAGTTGCCCCTCTTCCAGGCCAGCTCTCTGCTATAGCCCGGGAGTGCAGTGGAGGATGGCCCAGGTCCTTGGGCCCTGCACCCCATGGGAGACCAGGAGAAGCACCTGGCTCCTGCCTTCGGATCAGTGCGGTGCGCATATGCAAAACTCTCAAAAAATATGGGCAGACAAAATTCAATAGAACATTAGAATGACCATTCTTCATGATCAAGTAGAATTTATCCCTGGGAAACAAAATAGCTCAACATGTGCAAATCAATTAACATGGTACACCAGAGGCTAAAGAACAAAAGTCATATGTCCATCTTTAAATGCAGATAAAACACTTGACAGAATTCAACATCCTTTCATGATAAAGAAAAAAAAAAACTCTCAACAAATTCATTGCAGAAGGAATATACCTCCACACAATAAAGGTAATTAAAAGCCCATATTTAACATTATCCTCATATCTCCAACAGTGAAAACTTAAAAAGCTGAATAAGGATGCTTACTTTTATCACTGTATTCCACACAGCACTGGAAGTCCTAACCAGAGCAATTATAAGGCAGAAGAAATAAACACAAGGAATCCAGATAAGCAAGGAAGATTTTAAATGATCCTCTTTTTGCAAACAACATTACCTTATATATAGAAAACCCTAAAGACTCCACCAAAAATCTGGTGGTGACTTTGACAGACACAAATCAACATATCAGTATCAGTTCTATCCACTAACAACAAATTGTCCAAAAAAGAAATCAAAAATACAATCATATACAGTAGCAGCAAACAAGTAAAAAACTTCAAAATAAATTAAACTAAGGAGATGAAAGGTCTATATACTGAAAACTATAAAACATGATGAAAGAAAATACAACATATATAATTGGATTAGAAGAATTGGTATTAAAATATCTATAACATTCACAGAAATATGCATATTTCAGTGCAATCCCTATCAATATTCCAATGATAATTTCCATAAAAAAGAAAACAAAAATCTAAAATTTGTTTGTAACCAAAAGACACCCTAAGAAAAACAAAGTAATTCTAAGCAAAGCTTGAGGCATATCACCACCTGCTTTCAAAATCTACTACAAAGCTATACTAACAAAAACAAGTTTGCACTGGAATAATACAGATGCACAGACCAATGGAACAGAATATAGAGCCCAGAAACAAATCCACACATGTACAATCAATTGATCCACAACAATGATGCTAAGAACACACAATGCAGAAAGAATAGTCTCTTCAATGAACAGGGCTTGGAAAACTGAACATCCATTTGAGAATGAAAATAGACTCATATGGATTAAAGACATGAAACTGTACAAATAATATAAAAATATAAGTGAAAAGCTCCTTGACTTTTGTCTTGGGTGACAGTTGTTTGGATATGACCCCAAATGTGTAGGCAACAAAAATGTAAGTAGACAAATAAAATTACATCAATCTGAAATATTCTGCATAGCAAAGGAAACAGTTATCAAAATAAAAATAAACGTTTATATTAGGAAAATATATTTATAAATCATACATATGGTAAGAGGTTAATCCACAAAATTAATAAGGGATGTGACTCAATAGTAAAAAAATGATCTGATCCAAAAATGGCACAGAATCTGAATATACATTACTCAAAAGAAAACATACTAATGTACTATGGATATTATAAAAATAATCAACATCAGAAATCATCAAGGATATAAACCATAATAAGATACCACTTCACATCTATTCGAAGGGTTATTTCCAGGGCTGACGCTGTGGCGCAGTGAGTTAAAGCCCTGGCCTACAGCACCGGCACCCCATATGGGCACCAGCTCAAGTCCTGGCTGCTCCTCTTCCAATCCGACTCTCTGCTATGACTGGGGAAAGCAGTAGAAGATGGCTCAAGTCATTGGGCCCCTGCACTCGAGTGGGAGACCCGGAAGAAACAGCTGGCTTCTGGCTTCGGATCGACGCAGTTAGCAGCTCCGGCCGTTGCAGCCATCTGGGGAGTGAACCAACGGATGGAAGACCTCTCTCACTCTCTCTCTCTTTCTCTCTCTCTCTCTCTCTCTCTCTCCCCTCTCTGTGTAACTCTGACTTTCAAATAAATAAAATAAATCTTTTAAGGGTTATTTCCAAAAAGGTTAAAGATAGTAAGTATTGGCATTGATGTGGAGTAAAACAACCCTTTTACATTATTGATGGGAATATAAATTGATATGGTCATTTTGGAGAACTGTATGGGGGTTCTTCAAAAAATTAAAAATAGGTTCATATGTTAACAAACTGCTATGACCTTTTATGACCAGTATATAATGTAAAACAAAATGCTAAATAGCTTTTTCTAAGTAACAAATGTACTAAGACTTAAAAAATTAAAATAGAATTACAGTAATGCTACTGTTGGGGGGGCTGGTGGTGTGACATAGTAGGTTAAGCTGCCACCTGTGGGGACGGCATCCCATATGGGCATCAGTTTATGTCCCGGCTACTCCTCTTCAGATCCAGCTCTCTGCTATGGCCTGGGAAAGCAGTGGAAGATGGCAGAAGTCCTTGGGAACCTGAACCCATGTGGGAGACCCGGAAGAAGTTTCTGGCTCCTGGCTCCTGGCTCCTGGCTCCTGGCTCCTGGCTTTGGATCAGGCCAGCTCCTGCCGTTGCAGCCATTTGGGGAGTGAATCAGTGGATGGAAGACCTCTCTCTATATATGTAACTCTGCCTCTCAAATAAATAAATAAATCTTAAAAAAAAGACTATGACTTGGGTCCCAAACTCATGCAAGACTTTAAATCCTGATAATGATTTTAAAAGGATGGGAACTTATCCAATTATGGTATTTAAGAAGTGGGCCTAATGGAAGACCTTAGATCACTGGTAGCATGTCTTGAGAAGGTGATTTTCATGAGAAGGTTATTATAAAAATCTGAGTTAGGCCCATCCTCCCCCCCCCCCCGCCTCTCTCTCTTTTCTGGTATGAACCCCACCATTGCCATCAACCGTCTTCATCAGAGGCCAAACAAATGGGGCTGCCTGATCTTACACTTGAATCTCACAACTTTGAGACTGTAATATAAGTAAACTTCACTTTTTTGAATAAGCCCACCTTATACTTCAAAGTACACAGACCCAAACAAACTTTCATTTTACTTTTTAGTTCTTTCCTTTCCCTTTTCATTGTTTAAATTCTGAAAAAATATGCCACCTATCATATAGTGTTGTTTCACACCAGGAAAGATAGGCATTACCCCATGTCATGAGTGTGAATATACAGTGAACTTTGCAACAGGACCTTTGCAACTACCAAAGGTACACATCACAAGTCCAAAGCTAAATCTGCCAAAGTTCTATGAATACAAGCACAATACAACCTGATTCATCAGCCTGCTCATTTTGTGGCTCCCCATTTTCCCTTAGGGGCCCTGGGAACCTGCATTGTTACTACTGTGGATTAAATCCAGGCACTTTAGAATTTTTAGGATCACTACCTTTTCCTGTTCATCTCTAATCAATTCCATGGATCCAAACATTTTTACCAAAACTGAGAAGATACCTGCAACTTTGTGTTCAAAACAAGCAGGGTAGATGTCCTTGTAGAAACATGTATCTATACACAACAGATACCCTTATAGATACATCTTGCAGATTCTCAGGATGAAATAATAATGTTACTGCCGGCGTTGCAGCTCACTAGGCTAATCCTCCGCCTTGCGGCACTGGCACACGGGGTTCTAGTTCCGGTCGGGGCACCGGATTCTGTCCCGGTTGCCCCTCTTCCAGGCCAGCTCTCTGCTGTGGCCCGGGAATGCAGTGGAGGATGGCCCAAGTGCTTGGGCCCTGTACCCCATGGGAGACCAGGAGAAGCACCTGGCTCCTGGCTTCGGATCAGCGCGATGTGCCGGCCACAGCGCACAGGTTTTGGCGGCCATTGGAGGGTGAACCAAAGGCAAAAAGGAAGACCTTTCTCTCTCTCTCTCTCTCTCTCTCTCTCTCACTGTCCACTCTGCCTGTCAAAAAACAATTTCTTTTAAAAAAAGAAGAAGAAATAATAATGTTGCTATTTAATGAGGACGCCAACAGCACTCCCATACAATACTGGATGCAGGCATTGCAAGTAGTGGCTTAACACCCTGTGCCACAACTCCAGTCCCCACTATTCACTATTATTATGTTAAAAAGCTAAACTTTATTAAGACTTAGTATGTGTTAGGAACACTTCTGAGCAATTTATATGGATTATTTGTTTCTTCAATTATTTTAATTGTGTTTAAACATATGTTACATAAAATTTACCATTTTCACTGTGTAGGTAATTTTAAAGACATAGTTTACAGGGTACAAAGTTGCAGTTATGTAACATCAATAAGCTTAGAGATTTAAGGTACAGCATAAAGACTATAATTAATAATATTGTACACTGGAAATCTGCCAACAATGTAGATTTCAGGTGGTCTTAGCACAAACACAAAAAGAAATAATAATGTGAGATGATAAATATGTTAATTTGTTTGGCTGTAATAATTTTGCTATACATATCAAAACTCACTTTGTACACCTTAAGTATATACAAGAAAAACGAAAATAATAAAGAAAAATATATCCAGATGTGTTTGAACATCAACAACATACAGATGTTTTTGAACCAATATCTGGATACTGTTGCCTAAACAAATGGACACATTCAATCAATTATCAAAAGTCCACCCTTTGTCAATTTGGCACCCGTGCGTACCTTCTTAAGTGATACCTAACACTAATTAGTGATAATAGCAAGGTTATATTACTACCTAATATGTACAACTAGAACACGTACAACTGAAAATACACTAACCCTTTCCCCCAAGATAAGATGCAAAGTCCCTCAGTAGCCTATTACTTAAATATTATGATGTAAAACTAACAACACTTAAATATGAGAGGTCTTCAAAAAGTTTGTGGAAAGCTAGAATTAAAAGGTAAGTCTATTTTGGTGCAAAAAAAAAATTGAACTCCATGCATTCAAGGGGGGATCTTCAAAAGAAAAATGGAAAATGTATATTTTTAAAAGTGTAGATGGATTTCAAAAGTTTTGCACATTTTAAAAATTTATTTTATGAGGCCATTCAGTGAGGCTGCGGGCACGCGGGCCCCTCGGAGGTAGGCAGAATGTCCTTCACAAGCAGGCTGTCAGCTGTGGTTGGAAAGCTTGTTTCCAGACCAGCCGGCATCTCCCCTACTAGTAGCTTCTTGTGCAGTTTTAAATCACTTCTTCAAGTTAGTTGCAATTTCCCACCCAGAGCTAGCAGAGGAGGGGGCTGAGGCCCTGGGGAGAGTCGGGCTGTCTTCAGAAGATCCCGGCTATCCTGCGTGACCTTGTGGTATTAATCACACCTTCAGGTTGGTTGCAATCTTCTGCCCAGAGCTGGCAGAGCTGGGGACTGAGCCACTAAGGAGAATCAGGCTGTCTCCAAGAGACACCTGCTATCTCCATGAGACCCAAGCCAATCACCATACAGTATGTGAAACCTCCCATGCAATGGGCACCCGCATAGAATGTTTTAAAACCCCTGGGCACTTCCTGAAACCCCGTGTCCCATATGGACATTCCACCTGGTCTCCTCTCGGACCAGACGCTTTTCTGTCAAATCAAAGTTTCTGCCTCTTTGCAATTTTTTCCCGGCTTTTTATTTCTATACTAAGCAGAGGAAAAGAACCCATGAAACTTGCTCCAGCAACCACCCTCCCCTCTTCAACCAGTAACATTTTATTTATTTGAAAGGCAGAGTTAGAAAGAGAGAGAGAGCAAGGGAGGGAGAGGGATCTTCCATCCACTGGTTCATCCCCAAAATGGCTACAATGGCTGGAGCTCGGCCAGGCGGAAGCCAGGGGCCAAGAGCTTCTTCCAAGTCTCCCACATGGGTGCAGGAGCCCAGGCATTTGGGCCATCTTCTACTGCTTTCCCAGGTGCATTAGCAGGAAGCTGGATTGGAAGTGGAGCAGCCAGGACACGAACTGGCACCCATATGGGATGAGGGCACCTAGGTAGCAGCTTTACCTGCTATGCCATGCCAGTCCCTAAAATAAAACTCTTAATTACATTTTTCAATGAACTTTTTGATGTGCCATTATACTATTATATAAATTCAATATATTATAACAATATTAATGTTGTATGATAGAAGATTGAAAAGGAAAAAAACAAAGATATTTGGGATATATACACACACACATACACACAAATACAGCACATTAAAGAAGGGGCAGATGTTTGGCATAGTGGTTGATACTGCTGGGGGGTACACTGTGGCATAGCGGGTTAAGCCTTTGCCTGCAGCGCCAGCATCTCATATGGGCACCAGTTCAAGTCCTGGCTGCTCCATTTCTGATCCAGCTCCCTGCTGGTGCACCTAGGGAGGGACGGAGAATGGCCCAAGTGCTTGGGCTCCTATAGCCACATGGGAGACCTGGAAGAAGCATCTGGCTCCTGGCTTCAGTCTGGCCCAGTCCTGGCCATTGTGGCCATTTGGGAAGTGAACCAGCAGATGAAAGATCTCAATCTCTCTCTCTCTCTCTGTCTCTGCCTGTACCTCTCCATCTCTGTAACTCTACCTTTCAAATAAATAAACGAATCTTTAAAAAACAAAAAAGAGAGAGAGAAACCGCTTGGGATGCCTGTGTGATGCCATATTGGAATGCCTGGAATCCAATGCTGGCTCCACTCATGATTCAGTCATCCTGCTAAGGCACACCCAGGGATGCAGCAACTGATGGCTGAAGTACTTGGGTCCTTGACATCCATGTGGAAAGCCTCAATTAAGTACCTCCTGCCTCCTGGTTATGTCCTGGCCCAGCCACAACTGTTGCAGGCATTTGGAGAGTGAACCAGTGAATAGGAGATTCATATTATTTCTCTCGCCTCGCTTCGCCTCTCCTCTCCTCTTCTCTCTTCTCCTCTCCTCTCCTTTCTCTTCTTTTCAAATGAATCCAGTAAATTCAAGATGAAACACTCAAGACAAGTAAATTTTCCTTTCTATAACTAATAACATGGTCATAAGTTTTCCTTATAATTACCTGCTTCCACTAAACATTCTATATTCTCTTTTTGCTTAGCAAGACCCTCTACTGTCCGTGGCCCTTTAGCTACTGGAATGAATAAGACCTTCACTTCTGAAAGGCTTGGACCATCAATAGTCCTGGCTGAGTTGGGTTGTTGTAAATTTTCCATTGACTTTATCACAGAGCATGGGGATACTAAGAGACACCCTACGGGATTTCCTATATTCTAGACATATCTTCCTTATCTCTATGGTCAAGTAGTCCAACTTTACCTTTGTAATCAGGATCAAACACCCAGACAGCAGAGTAATTCCCTCCCTGGCCTGTTGATTCAGAAGCATGAGGTGCTCAAAGTGCCTGATTCACAGTCTTAACCTCAGTTCAATGAAATTCCTGTGTCAGCTTAATGGACCCATCAATAAGTTTATATTTGCTCCAGTCTTTGCTCCTTCCACTCTTATCCCACACCTTTATTACCCATTCCCTTGCATATTTCTTTTTTTTAACTTTTATTTAATGAATATAAATTTCCAAAGTACGGCTTATGGATTACAATGGCCTCCCCCCCATAACGTCCCTCCCACCTCCCTTGCATATTTCCCACATTTATGTATGTATACACTAGGAAAAAAGTATAGTTTTTCGAGTGTAATTCACCTACTCATGGTCTACACTTTACCTCCCTTTGTGTAGTCTGCTGTAGTCTATTTTTTGTCTAGAAGCAAAGAGGGTGGTTCGCTTGGATTGTGAGGAAAATCAGCTGCGTCTTGCAAGTTAAACTAAGGACATCCATTGCAGTTTCCTCGGGCAAACAGGGTTATCTCAGGCAGAGATAAAGCAGCTACTTCTACCAGCAAAGAAGACTGCTAAGAACTTTTAGGTTTGCTGCATCTAGCTTAATCAGGTTCTTCTGCCTTAATCAAATGTCACCCCTTCCCAGTCAATATCTTCACTTTATTACTAGAGACCTTGCAAAGTTGGTAATTCAATTTGCATTGTTATTCAGTCACCCCCAGGATGAGTTTCTGTGTCTGGTTTGCAGCTATCTCAGCTCTGTGGCTAGAGGAGACAAAAGCCTGTTTCAGGACAGACACAGAACCTTGCAGGTTGTTTGTGCAGTGCTTAAACTCAAAATTTGAATCACTGAACTTATCCTTTCTTTCCCTAGTTTGGCTAACAAAATTAGGAACAACCAGTCGCTCTCATTATAGATGTTTGACAAGAATGTTTGGGAGTATCATACATATGGACTCCCAGAACTTTGTCTTGTACAAATATTTGGTTAGGTCTCTATGCAATGGTACTATTTTTCATATTTTTACTGCTACGTCACACTATTGACTACTAGTGCTCTTTTTGTATTGGAAATAGGGGCATTAATACCTTTATATCTAATCGGATTAGATAACCAACTCCAGAAGCCCCAAAAACGATTCAGAAAACTCCTTCTTAAGACTGTTTTTCTAAGGGCTGGTGCTGTGAAGTAGTGCATTAAACCCATGGCCTGCAGCACCAGCATCCCATATGGAGGCCAGTTTGAGACCCAGCTGCTCCACTTCCAATCCAGCTCTCTGCTAAATGCTCCTGTGAAGGCAGCAGAGGATGGCCTAAGTGCTTAGGCCTCTGTATTCATGTGGGAGACCCAGAGGAAGCTCCTGGCTCCTGGCTTCTGCCTAACCCAGCCAAAGTTGTTGCAGCCATTTGGGAAGTGAACAAACTACAAACTAATGGAAGATAGTGCTCTCTCTCGCTCTCGCTCTCGCTCTCACTCTCCTTCTTTCTTTCTGTAACTCTGCCTTTCAAACAAATGAACACATCTTTTAAACAGGAACTCTGTTCTTCTCAAGTCACTCTTGGTACCAAATTCTCCAAAGAAACCAAACCAAAAGGAGCTATAGCTCATCATGGCATTCAGAGCCAATAAACCATACATCACAAAAACTCTATATGTTCCTGCTGACGCATCCAAATGAAAAAGTTCAGAGTTACAGGAAGCTGCCCCAGAGTCAGTGTAAACCTTGCCAAATTCCTGCTGTGAGCATCTTCCCTTCCTTTTCAGGGATCAGTATTTCTAATGAAGCAGAACCTAGACTTTCAGTAATACAAAGCAGAAATTCACTGTTCCGTCATTGGAAGTAATGGCAAAACACACTATTTCCTTTTCTGCTCCTCAATTATTGAACCCATATAATGGAACAATTGGAAACTCAAAGCTAAGTAAAAACTGTAGATTCAAATCATATACCACATTCTTGAGGAAAACAAGAAAAACTTAAAATCGCAGAAGCATGCAAAAATAAGTATGTATTTCTTACCTACATGAATTATTTACCTTGGTGGAGTTCTGCTCCATGCTTTAGTAACTGGGGAAACCCTGGAGGTGAACTAGTATTTTTCAGCCCTATAATTTTCTTCCTTCTCCCATGTGCTACACAGGGCATGGTCTCATGGCCATAGTCCAAGTTCAAGCAAGGCAAAGCACATTACACAAGGATATGTCAAGCTTTGTCTTGCACCTTATCTGCTAACATCCCATTGACTAAAGCAAGCCAAAAGACAAATTAGAGAAATAAATGTCTCCATTATAGAAAAAATCAAAAAATTACAAAGCAAAAGGAATGGATACTGAACAAATGAATAATTGGAGCCAACAATTAAATATGGCACAACTCCTATGGTCAATAAGTATTACTGCTTCAGTTGAATACCTATTTATGTATTTATTTATTTGAGAGAAATAGAGATACAGAGACAGATACAGAGAGACAGCTCTCATCCACCAGTTCACTCCCCAAATGCCCACAATGGCTGGTAGAGCCTAGGCCTGGCTCAAGCTGGGAGCCAGGAAGTCCATCTGAGTCTCCCCCATGGGTGGCAAGAACCCAGTTACTTAAGCCATCACTGCTGCTTCCTAGGTTCTACATTGGCAAGTAGAGTCAGAAACAAGAGCCAGGAATTTAGTCCAGGCACTCCAACATGGGCTGTGAGCATTTTAAACACTAGGCTAAATGTCACCTCTGGATATCCATATTTCAAAAATTAATCCCAATGATACACTTGTATAATGTGCAAAATAAATTTTATATGGACTATATTTATAAGATAAATTTTATATGGAGCTATATATGAAAGGTAAAACAATAAAGTTAAGAGAAATGAGAGCATATTTCATAGCACTGAGTGGGCAAAGATTTCTTAGACAACAGAAAAGACCTGTTAGCCATAAATTTTAAAACTTGGTAAATTGGTTCAATTTAGATAAAGAACATCCTTCATCAAAAGACTTCATTAAAATATTAGAGGATAAGCCAAAGTCTGCAAGGATATATTCACTATTCAGGTAATGTGAAAGGATCAGATCTAGAATATATAAAGGATCCCCCTAGATCTCTAAAACATGACTGGAACTCAACCAAAAAAATGGGCAAAATATTTGTCCTTACACTTCATAAAACAGGATACACAAATTTCCAATAAGGAAACAGAAAAATGCTCAACCTCATTCATCATCAGGGATATATAATTAAAGGCACCCCAATAAAGTTTCATTTCTTGATCTTGGTATATGTTTATTTATGTCTTACTTTAATAAAATTTTTAAACTAAAAAATTCAGTACAATTAATTCTTTTCTCCATGTAGTTATCCAGTTAATATAGAGTTTAGATTATGAGTCTCATTTGATTTTTAATTTATAAGGATTTCTTATATTTTTTATTTTACTTTTAATTATGTGAAAAAAAACTCCATGTTGCCAAAGTCAAATCTATATAACAGGGTACATTCACAAAAGATTTCGGCCTCTATTCCTGTACAATGCATCCTGTCCTCTCTTGCTTTCTCCCTCACAGGTCAACACTTACGTTACTTTTCCATTTACCCTGGATTTTTTAAGCTTGGTCCTTGGACACAAATCCAGGGTCTAAACGTAAAATTCACAATTTCTGGCATCCAGTAAAAAAAAAAATAGCAGGAATGAAGTGGTCATTTGATCTAGTAGTTACACCCACAGGGGCCAGCGCTGTGGCACAGCTGGTAAAGCCACCGCCTCCAGTGCCAACATTCCATATCAGCACTGGTTCAAGTCTCAGCTGCTCTACTTCCGATCCAGCTCTCTGCTTTGGCCTGGGAAAGCAGTGGAAGATCGCCCAGGACCTTGGGCCCCTGCATCCACGTGGGAGACCCAGAAGAAGCCCCTGGCTCCTGGCTTCAGATTGGTGCAGCTCCAGCATTGTGGCCAATTGGGGAGTGAACCAGCGGATGGTTCACTCTCTCTGCCTCTCCTTCTCTTTCTGTGTGACTATGATTCATTCTCTCTCTCTCTCTCTCTCTCTCTCTCTCTCTTTCTTTCTCTCTCTCTCTCTCTGCCTCTGCCTCTTTGTAACTTTGCCTTCCAAATAAATAAAACTTTTAAAAAGTTCATTCCAGGCCAGTGTCACGGCTCACTAGGCTAATCCTCCACCTGCAGCGCCAGCACCCCAGGTTCTAGTCCCGGTTGGGGTGCCGGATTCTGTCCCGGTTGCTCCTCTCCCAGTCCAGCTCTCTGCTGTGGCCCGGGAAGGCAGTGGAGGATGGCCCAAGTGCTTGGGCCCTGCACCTGCATGGGAGACCAGGAAGAGGCACCTGGCTCCTGGCTTTGGATCGGCATAGCTCCGGCCGTAGCAGCCACTTTGGGGGTGAACCAACGGAAGGAAATGATTTGTTCCCCAAATGCCAACATCTAGGGCTGCTCCAGGCTATAGCTGGGAGCAAGGAACTCAATCCTGGACTCCTACATGTTTGGCCACAACCTACCCAGTTGGCCACAACAGGTAGAGCTGTACCTATCTGAAGCCAAGAGCCAAAAGCTTATTCCAGGTCTCCTACGTGGGTGCAGGGGCCCAAGCACTTGAGCTGTCTTCTACTGCTTTCCCAGGCCATAGCAGAGAGCTGCATTGGAAGTGGAGTAGCCAGGACTGGAACCAGTGCCCATATGGGATGCTGGCACTGCAAGCACAGCGACAGCCCCTGGAATGAACTTCTGTGTATATATGAAAGAATGGTCAAGATTTGCTTTTTTTTCTTATATGGATATCCAAAGGATCAGGTATTTTTATTACAAAAAACATTCTCCTGCCGGCGCCGTGGCTCAATAGGCTAATCCTCCACCTTGCGGCGCCAGCACACCGGGTTCTAGTCCCGGTTGGGGCGCCGGATTCTGTCCCGGTTGCCCCTCTTCCAGGCCAGCTCTCTGCTATGGCCAGGGAGTGCAGTGGAGGATGGCCCAGGTGCTTGGGCCCTGCACCCCATGGGAGACCAGGAAAAAGCACCTGGCTCCTGGCTCCTGCCAGGATCAGCGCGGTGCGCCCGCTGCAGCGGCGGCCATTGGAGGGTGAACCAACGGCAAAGGAAGACCTTTCTCTCTCTGTCTCTCTCTCTCACTGTCCACTCTGCCTGTCAAAAAAAAAAAAAAACAAAAAAAAAAAAACAAAAAACATTCTCCTTGCAATGATCAAATTGAGTGTTCTTTTCGTCTATCCTAAGTTTTTAGTCTATTTGTCAATATTTCCATGGCTCTTTTACATCTTTTACATAGAGGACCATACAAAGGAAACCAAGGGTTCTTTTCCAATTTTTTCCTTATTTTTTAAAAAGATTCATTTATTTTGAATGTCAGAGTTACACAAAGAGATGGAGAAAGAAAGAGAGGGAGAGAGGGAGAGAGGGAGAGAGGGAGAGAGAGAGAGAGAGAGAATCTTCCATCTGCTGATTCACTCCCCAGATGGCTGCAATGGACAGCACTGGGCCAGGATAAATCCAGGAGTCAGAAACTTCATCTGGATCTCCCACACGGCTGGCAGGGGCTCAAGCACTTGGGCCATCTTCCACTGCTTTATCAGGCCATAGCAGAGATCTGGATCAGAAGTGGAGCATCCAAGAACTATCTGTAAATTAGTGCCTGCACTAAGCTCTTGCAAAACACAGGGGCTGGCACTGTGGCATTGTGGGTAAAGCCACTGCCTGCAGTGCAAGCATCCCAAATGGGTATTAGTTCAAGTCCTGGCTGCTCCACGTCCGATCTAGCTCTCTGCTATGGCCTGGGAAAGCAGTAGAAGATGGTCCAAGTGCTTGAGCCCCTGCACCCATGTGGGAGACCCAGAAGAAGCTCTTGGTGGGCTCCTGGACACTGGCTTCAGATTGGCCCAGCTCCAATTGTGTGGCCATCTGGGGATTGAACCAGGGGATGGAAGATCTCTCTCTCTCTCTCACTCTCTCTCTCTGCCTCTGCCTCTACCTCTCTGTAACTCCACCTTTCAAATAAATAAATCTTTTAAAAAAGATATTTTTTAAAAAAACACAATTGCACATCTGTGAGCTTTCTTTTCAGTAGTCTGTACATTTTAGTAAGTCCTACTTCCACTTTCTTTAGAGGGACTATGTGACATTGTTCCATTTATCCACCAGGGGGCACTACAAGCCTAAATTTTTTTAAACAACTGTGGTTTCAATACAATCGTTACACTTTTATACACAAATATATTGAGTAGCCTTGTGTAGTTTTAAGCTGTACAAGGATTATTGGGGCTCACTGATAAAGTCATCATAATTTAACATGTTCCATTCAGCAATCACACTTAGCGAGTTCACAGGAAACTTTTCAAAACTTCACATTATTCTTTTTTTTTTTTTTTTTGACAGAGTGGACAGTGAGAGAGAGAGACAGAGAGAAAGGTCTTCCTTTGCCATTGGTTCACCCTCCAATGGCCGCCGCGGCTGGCGCGCTGCGGCCGGCACACCGCGCTGATCTGAAGGCAGGAGCCAGGTGCTTCTCCTGGTCTCCCATGGGGTGCAGGGCCCAAGCACTTGGGCCATCCTCCACTGCACTCCCTGGCCACAGCAGAGAGCTGGCCTGGAAGAGGGGCAACCGGGACAGAATCCGGCACCCCGACCGGGACTAGAACCCGTGTGCCGAAGCCACAGGCGGAGGATTAGCCTATTGAGCTGCGGCACCGGCCTTCACATTATTCTTCGCCCTAAAACTCCCAATCTTACTGATATTCTATTTCGTTTCAAAAATTTCCTTTAATTAGACTAATTTCATCAGCACATATTATATGAATTTATTGAAATATCATAGTGAACCCTAGAAATATGTAGTTTTTTAATGTTTTTAAATGTTTAAAGAGATGGAAATGCAACAACCTTGATTTGATCATCACATATTGAATACATGTATCAAATACATGTATCAAATCACCACACTGTACTCCATCAAGATGTACAATTAAATAATAAAACAACAAATCCTTAAAAAAGACTTAAATACTTATTAAAATGCCAGTTTCAGGTGGGCATTGTGTTGCAGTGGGCTAAGCAGCCATTTGAGATCCCTGCATCCCATATTGGAGTGCCTGAAATTAGTCCTGCTTCTGATCCAGCTTCCTACTAATGTGCTAAGGAGGCAGCAGAAGATGGCCCCAAGTACTCAAGTGCCTGCCACCCACAACAAGGAAGACCTGGATGAAGTTCCTAGCCCATGGCTTTGGCTTTGCCTAGCCCTGGCTATTGTGAGCATCTGGGTACGGAAATAGCAAATGAGAGATATCTCTGTTTGCCTGTCTCTCTTTCTCTCTCTGTCACTCTTCCTTTCAAATAACAAATAAATGAATATTTTAAAATTCCAGTCCCTTCATAGTTCATTTTAGTAGCAATTACACATTCTCATATTATATATTGAAATATTAGGCATATTTTACATAATGAAAATATTTATCACAACCCATAAATCAAATATCTTCTTTTTCATTATATAATTAATTTGGTTAAATTTTTAACATCTTTTTTTTTCTATCTATTTTTGTAGGGATTTAGTCATGATTCCTAATTATTATCTTTTTAACTGGATGCTGCTGATGAAATCAACCCCTCCCTGATGAAACAGCACTATGTATTAGTAAAGAAAACTATTATCAGCAAAATAATAGAAACTTAGTGTGAAATATTTTAGTTAAAAACATAAACTTGGTGTGTTATTAATCAAACATTACGATTCTCTTCAAATACATATTATCAGTGCAATCGTTGTGGCATAGCAGTTTATGCTGGTGCTTGGTACGCCAGCATCCCATGTCAGAGTTTTGGTTCCAGTCCTGGCTGTTTTGTTTCCATTCCAGCTCCCTGCTAATGTACCTGGGAATCAGAAAATGATGGTTCAAATACTTGAGTTCCTGCCATTCGTGTGGGAGATCCAGTTGGAGTTCCTGGCTCCTGGCTTCAGCTTAGCTCAATTCCAGCTGTTGTGGCCATTTGGAGAGTGAACCAGTGGATGTAAAATCTCTCTCTCTCTCCCTCCTTCCCTCCTTTCTTCCCTCCCACCCTTCCTCCTGCCCTCCCTTTCTCTCCTCATCTCCCTCTCCCTGCCTTTCAAATATTTTGAATACATAAATAATATATATGTATAGAGAGATATATATTCATCCTCTTCACAGAGTCTTATTTTCTTAAAAGTATGTTATTTATTTGAAAAGGCAGAGATACAGACAGAGACAGACAGACAGAAATCTCCCAACAACTGGTTCACTTTCCAGTTGCCCACAACAGCCAGGACTGGGCCAGACTAAAGCCAGGAGCCTGGAACTCAGTCTAGGTCTCCAATGTAGATGACAGGGACTCAAGTACTTGAGCCATCACCTGCTGCCTCCTAGAGTGTACATTATCAAGAAACTGGAATTGGAAATGGAACTAGGACTGGAATCCAAGCACTCTAATGTGAAATGCAGGCATCTTAACTGCTACAAAAAAGCTGGTGCCTTAAAGAGCTATATTAAAGTTTGCCACAGAGTGTGTCCTTTCCTCTCCTGTTACACATCATCATAAGCCCCGCCCCCGTCCACTAGAATGTCACTATATCCCTCTTGTTTTGCTGATAACAGGACAATTATTGGAAATAAAATTATAGTGTACCCATTAGTACAGAGACATATTTCTCTGTGTTAAGGAACTGGCATAATCTTTCTATAACAAAATCTATCATATATCTCAAGGGAAGTCATGGATTGATGCTTAAGCTATATCAGGATATCACCCTGGCGTGCCAAATTGCACCACTGGAAGGTAAAATTCAGTGTTTTCCATATTATAAGCCCTTGTAACCAACCACTTTGTTCAAGGACAGCCTCAAATGTCCTAAAGGGTGAAATTCCTGACTCCTAATTCCAAAATTCCTTTGGACACCTTCATTCTATATCTGATTATGGATCTTGTCCTTTCCCATAGTCATAATTCCAACCTCATGGTAGTGGATGCAATACGCACAATTCTTATTCTTTGGTTCACTTTTCACATCAACCTATCACTAATCCATCAAAGGCCTCTTTCAGCAATATGGACTACAAAAGTCATTGATCCCTGACAATGCGCTCCAGTACATCTCATTTCTTGAGAAGCCCACTCTAATCCTTCACATTCTGGTTTGCCTCAATGGCACCCCAAAGAAATAAGCCAATAATGTGGTTAAGAAAATCAATGATACTCTAGAAGACTACTATTTCCATTGCTGTATACCTTACAAACTACAGGAAAGGTGCATTTACTCCAGACTATGTGTTTTACAGTACTTTGTAATTTTCATAAAGTATATTTCATGGATCACCAGTTTATAATTATTGTACTTTCCTTTAGTTTGTTCTTGAGGTTTCTCCCTGGAGAGTGGCAATAAACTCTAGCCCTGTCCTGGCAAATCTCCAGAGGAATATGAGGATGTTCACAGTGTGCCATTTTACTGGATATTTCTTTACTCCAGTGCATGGCCTAGTGCCTAAGTGTATAAACTGTGACCAGGTGTTCCTATTACAGGAAACCTGTTTACTGCGGCAGACACCCTTTGTGGCTCTTGTCTGACCTGTGTCAAATTTATTTTTGCCAGAATAGCCACTCCCTAGCAGAGACTTGACCAGAAGTAGAGATGAGTTAGGGTGTGTCGGTCAGATGATACCCAAAGCAGGTAGCACAGCAAAACCCATGAAATCATAGTCGCAGTATATTACTTACAAATCCCAGTGAGAAGTGAGCAGCATGACTCACAGGCCCAAGGCAAAAGACAAATTTGTCTAGGTCATACAGGCTCAAGATATAGGTGGGGAGGAAGAGACAAAGGAGCTTCTGAGCCAAAGCCCTTACTGGGGCCCAGGGATCCAAGCAGGGTTCCTGTGAGGCATCCTAATTGGTGGATTTAGAACAAGCAGGCATGAGTTCTGTTGAGGCACACTGTACCTGCCATAGCTACACATTTCATGGGGTGTTGCGAGTATGTGAGGCCAATCTAGCAGACTGTGTCAAGCTGTCTATTTATGGGGTTGGTCACCAGGAAGTAGTTGCATAAGGCAAACATCTGGATCATCTACCTTGTTGAACAGGAAAGAGGCAGAGAACTTTTAACAGTGCTAAGGGTGACTATGCCCAGATTCTGGCATAAGAAAGTCAAACTTATATTCAACACGAATGTCATGGCAACATAAAACTATAAGAATTCATTACATATATCCCAATGGCTACTAAACAACTCCTGCTGTATTCTAATAGACATGTAAAATGTAACGTGTCCAAATGGAGGCCTTAATTTCTAATTACCTAAAACAAAACAAAGCTAATCATCTTCCTCCAGTGATTCCCACTTCAGTTAGTGGCAGTGAGAACTGCTCAAGCACTGAGTGAAAATTCTTCATTTGCAAGTAGCTGTATACTAGTATACAGAGTATACACAAAGTATACATAGTATATACAAAGTCTACACACATAGGATACACAAAGGTATACTATGAGAACTAAGTGAGAATATAACATATAACAGAAAGTCAATAAAAGACATGTATTCAAACAATTATCATTACCATTCTGAAATATTTTCAAGGTGAAAAATGTATTTCTGCATCTGATCTTCTGACCTATATCTTAATCCAACAGTTATTAGAATAGGTTGTTTTGCAAGTAAGAGTTTGGTGTTCAGTCCACTATGTGCTCAGCTGAAGATTAGAACTTTAGGGGTTAGACATGAGGATATAAAATGAATATTGGAGACTTAGGAAATAGAAATAGAGAATGACAGAACATAAGATGAATTCAGTTAAATAAACCTAGGAAGCATTCTTTGGAAAACTAGCACATCAATCTCGACTTCTGTTATTAAATATTTTGCACCTATGTGGTTACATGCGTTTCCAAGGTCTTCAGTGGATACAGGATGTTCTGCTGAGGTTTTTTTTTTTTGCATTTCTTACACCTTTCAAAGAGCTAAACAGTCACCTCTGGGTTTAACATGGCCAATAGTATGAGGTTGTCAACCAAGTGGGTCAATGATGGGTTCAGGACCCTAGGACCAGAAACTAGAGAAGGAAGTCGAAATATAGAACGAAATGTGCCATCATTAACATCACTGTTTTTCTCTAGCGAGGAGCAATGTCTCTTTTGAAATCCAGTCAGGTTTCACAAGAATAATGAGTCCAAGTGGGTGTGATAACACGATTGGACTAGAGTGCATATCATTGGCCTGGATGCGCAGTCTTTCATGATCGGTGGTATGCTCCAAGGCCTACTTTTTGATTGTGTTCCTCCAGAAGTTCCAGGAGGCCATACAAAATGCATTCAATAAGTCATAATTGTGTGTCAAGGTAGTATAAGGGAAGAGACACGGAATAAGTGAGCAGGTTTCTTGGGCCATGTTTCTTATTGTTTGCACTTCCTGATATTTAGCCCCATTAGGAACTCTTGGCTTCCTCTGGATCTTGGCTAAGTGCCATGCTGTGTGGGCAGCATTCAGTTCACTGCTTATGCATCAGGGACAGGTCATATAAATAAAAATCAATCCACAACTTCAACAACAACCACAGTAGTATAAAGAATACAGGAATCTAGAGTCAGGATCCAGTCTTGGCTGAAACTGAAACAGTTGGAGAGTAAAGTGAAGGCAGTTTAAAATTATTTTATTGGTAATAAAATACAAGGTATGTGAGTTGATGAGGGAAACATGTAAACATAATTACCTCTGCCACTGAAAATCTATTTGAGGATTTAATTGGATTTTCCATTTTTGTAGCCATCCCTTTGCTTTGTTAGGTATTGGTTCTGTATCCAATCTGAATTATGACCCCAGACTCTATTATGATTTGAAATTCCCAAACAGTGCTTTTCACCTGGGTTTACTGCCAGTATCACTGTGGGCAAGGTAGACAGTCATTTTATCCTCCTTTATACAAAAACGTACACAGCCCTTAGAGAGGACTTCCCAAAAACTAATTTGAGATGCTGTTTTCCTGAACCATGTGAGTAGACAATTGCTTGGGCTCAAGATTCCATCCAAGTAAGCACAGTCCCTCCTGGAACTTCTACCTGGAGCTTCTGGAAACTCGTTATCAATAGTATCCATCTTCCACTACATCCCTTAAGATGCCCTGCATGGTGCTGCACAAGCAAAAGCATCTGCCACCTTCATCCTGGCAGTCTATGATGATAACGCGGTACAAATTCCCATTGATCATTATCCTGACCATTGTATCTACCTGCATGGGCCTCTGGGTTTCACAAACCAGGTTTCTCAGGTGAAATTTCAAGTTGGATGGACAGTTGACTTCAAACTTGGATGATGCCTGTTTAAATATTGACTCATGCTTTTTAGCCTCTGCTATGACCAACATCTCATTTGGCCTCCTAGGTTACAAAGTAGCTTTGTATCTGGATAATTTAGTACTATGCTTCATACATATACTTGGTCTTACATAAACTTCTAATAAGACAATTGTAAGCAAATAGAATAGCCATGTCCTTGCAAATCCAGCGAAGTGGGTATTTGGTCAGATTTCCATGGGTATAACTTGCATGCACATCTGGTTGATCATGGTAAGGTGACACCTTCCTTTCAGCAGCACAATAATCATCAAAAATTTTCAGTTATTTAGTGCTTGAAGTTCACCAATTCACACCATCTTGAAAGCACATTTATTAACTCTCTGGATTTAGTTATGGCTGAGGTATTTGAAATGTTGAAATGTTGAAGCTAATAGTCCTCAATAGCAATTTGTATAATAACTGGCATCCACTGGACATTTTCTTTACACCAAATTATATGGTCCATGCCTAATATGCATGGCCTCGTGTAACCCCACAAACCACCACATAAAGTGGGTTATTGCTTAGTATATACCAAGTTGATCTTCTGTATATAAAGATCATTGAAAATGAATCTTGATGAAGAATGGGGGGGGGAGTGGGAGATGGGATGGTTGTGGGTAGGAGGGAGGTTATGAGGGGGGAAGCTGCTATAATCCAAAAGTTGTACTTTGGAAATTTATAGTTATTAAATAAAAGTTGAAAAAAGAAACTAAGGTTTGGTAAATTTTAGTAACTTGATAAGGTCACAGAGCTAGCAAATGACAGAGTCAGACTTTGAAACTTGACAGTCTAACTTCAAAACCTACATTTTGAATCATGGTACTAGGAAGCCTACCTGCACTGTTACAGCATCTATTCATCATATAGATTGGAACCACTAGTGACCTAATGTAACTTGTTGATCTAAAGAGAAATTCTCAAATCCAGGTAAGACATCTTCAAAGTTACTTCTCCCAATTGTTCCCAACAAAGAACCCAAACCTTGACAAATAAAACACAGTGAAGACAATCTCTGAAGACTGGACCTTCAGGAAGAAATTCCTTATACATATCACATTCCACTCCTGGAAATTAAATGATTTCATATGGCAGTTTTTTCCCAAGAAAAACTTCAAAAAATACCTGGATATGTTGAATCTTCCAATATCTACATGTGGGAGAAGAAAATCTTCTGTGTGTCAAAAAGAAACCTGTCTGAGCCTGCATTGTGGCATAGCAGGTAAAGCTGTAGCCTGCAATGCTGGCATCCCATATAGGCATCCCATCTGCTCCACTTCTAACCCAGCTCTCTGCTAATGGCCTGGGAAAACAGTGGAAAATGACTTAAGTGCTTGGACCACTGCCACCCATGTGGGAGACCTGGATGAAGCTCCCGGCTCCTGGCATCAGCCTGGCTCAGCCCTGATCATTGTGGCCACTTGGGGAGTGAACCAGTGGATGGAAGACTCTCTGTGTCTCTCCCTCTCTCTCTCTGTAACTCTGCCTTTCAATTAAATAATTTTTTTTAAAAAAAAGAAACCTGTCTGGAGGCAGTTCTCAGAATGTAGATCACCACTTTGCAGTCTAAAATGAATATATTCATTTTTGACATGCCTCATCTCATTTAATACTGAAAAATGATCCAATAGGATGCATTGCTGTTATCTCCATTTTATAAACACAGCAACTAAGATTCACTAAAAGTTAGTAACGTGTCTAACGTCACGAAGATGTCAAGCAGTAGAGGATGCACTTGATGCTTATATTTGACTACAGATCTTGTCTGTTAACACAGTAATGAAACTATCTTCAGTTTTGTGGACATCCTGTGCAAGATAACTTAATCTGTGCTTGATCACCTTCATTTATGCATGAATAGTCTGACTTATATCTGATGCCTTTGAGCTTCACAAGCTGACCAACTATAAAGACTTGATCCTGGAGATTTTCTTTGGCATAAATGCATACTCCTAAGTACGTGTGTTGGAAACTTAATCACCAATACAACAAGGTTGATAGGGACCTTTAAGAAGGGGTTAAGACATCAATGTGCAACCCTCCGGAGTGGATCGATGCTGTTATCCCAGGAGTGAGTTCATTATCAAGATACTGGGTTTGTTAGAAGTGTGGGAGTGCAGGCAGGAGGGAAGGTAGGGTGGGAAGTATCACTATGTTCCTAAATTTGTATATATGAAATGAATGAAACTTATATACACTAAATAAAAGGTTTATAGATAAAAATCAATAAATAAATAAATAAATTTAATTTTTGGAAAAAATTAATTTAAAAAAAGCAATTTTAAAAAAAAATTCACTCTCTCACCATATGATGCCTCCTGCCATGTTATGATGTGGTAAGAAGGCCCTCACCAGATGAGGTCCCTTGAATTTGGACTTCCCAGCTTCCAAAATTATGAGCTAAATCAGTTCATGTGATTTCAGTTACAGCAGAAAAAGACTAAAATAAGATCCAAAATATATCTTAATTTTCACTTACCTTGCTTAAGGCATTTGCCGGTAGAAATCCACTTCTCCATTACATGTCAATATCAAATGAGCAATCAGATGTGGTTATAAATTGTGTCAAGAAAGAGGGCATAGGTGCTTCATTCATTCATTCACCCATTCATTCATGTGAACATATTAAATATCAAGCACTGTGCTGGGCAATAGATATATAAAGTTCACAATATGTCTATCTCAAATTGTACCTGTAAGAACCTAGGAAATGACCTAATCCAAGAAACAGAGAACATATAAAAGGGTTGTGGGAAAGTTTACCTATCAGACCCCAAGAGAAATTAATATTCAATATAACTGACAATTTTTAACAGAATTGCAAATTAGCATGTCCTTTGACCAATCCAACCTCAAAAAATATATCCTATGGATTCACTGGTATACTATAAATGATAGACTTAGAAGAATTATTCATTGTAGCATTGTCTTTAATGTCAAAATTAAAGACAACCTAATTGATCATGAATAGGGAAGTAGTTGATATTATGATGTCAGTAACATTAATGGAGTAAAGGACTCCAAAAATTCTCCATTTCATTAAAGGAATGAAAAACCTGGCAACAATTAATAGAATCAACTATTTCAGAATTCTGGAAATCAACCAGAGGATTACATTGATCTCAGAACTATTTATTCAAAAAAGACTTGAAAACAGTTATTTTAGATATCTTCAAAAAATTAAAGGAAACTATAGAATTAGGTAAAAATGGCAATAATCCTCAAATTAACTCCTCAGATTCAACACAATATCTAAATACCAACTACAGAAATGGAAAAAAAAAAGTTGGAACCATCATATATTGCTGGTAGAAACATAAATGGTATAGCCACTTTTGAAAACCCTTTGGTAGCTCCTAAACTATTTAACACAGAATAATTCCACACTTAGGTATATATTCAAAATAACAAAACACATATATCCAAAAAGAAACATATGGGGGCCAGCATTGTGGCGTAGTGAGTAAAGTCACTGCCCATGATGCAGGCATCCCATATGGGTGCTCATTCGTGTCCTTACTGCCCCACTTCCCATTCAGCTCCTTGTTGATGCACCTAGGAAAGCAGAGGAGGATGGCCCAAGTGCTTGGTCCCCTGCATCTACATGGGAGACCCAGAAGACATTCCTGGCTCCTGGCTTCAGCCTGGCCTAGCCCTGGCTATTGTGGCCATTGGTGAAGTAAACCAATGGCTGTAGGATTGATCTCTCTCTTTCTCTCTCTCTCTCTCTCCCCCTCTCTCCTTCTCTCTCTGTCTCTCTTTCTGTAATACTGCTTTTCAAATAAAATAAATAAATCTTTTAAAAAACATATACATGCACACTGATGCTTATTACATTAGTTTTAATAGCTCCCAAAAAAGGAAACACCCCAAATGTTGAACCACTGATAAGTGGGTAATCTGCACGTAGTGTATCTACATAAGTGAATGATATTTAGCAGTAAAAATGAAGTACTTACACAGATTGCAACATGGATGAATCTCGAAAATACTATGTATGTGAACAAAACCAGAGCATCCATATATTGTATGATTCTATTTCTATGAAACATCCAGAATAGGTAGGACTGTGGGGAGCAAGCATCGGGAATGAATGCGGATGAAGCTGGAAGTTCTTTCTGGGGTGATGAAATGTTCTAGAATTAGTGGTGATGGTTGCACAACTCTGCGAATATACCGAAGCACTGAATTATACCCTTTTGTGGGGTGAATTTTATGATATGTGAATTATATATCAATTGAAAAATTCAATTGAAAAATAAATTATGGCACATCCACACAGTGAAATACTGAGCATCCATAAAAATGAATAAGGAAGTTCTTTGTATATTGACAAGAAATGATCTCTAAAGCATATTGCTAAGTGAAAAATTTTAAGGTACAGAGAACTTGCATAAAAAAATAGGCAAGGGGAATGTGTATATATGAGTACATCTATGTATGTACAATGCATATAAAAGGAATCTTAAGAAATTGTTAGCATTGGATGCCTGTGGTAAGAGGAACTCGATGGTTTGAGAGAGGTTTGGAGGGGAGATTTATCAGCATACAGGCTTTTGATCTTCTGGAAATTCTAATATGCAAATGATTTATGCAATATCAACAACTAAAATTTAAATTATCAATTTTATTTTGAAAAACATATAAAGTTCTTCAAAGGCCAATTATAAATTTGGAAAATAGTTGAATAACTCATAGAAACTAATAGTAATAACATCAAGACTTCTGATAAAAATATAAACAAAGATTACAGATCATTCCAAGGAGAGAAAATAGGAGGCACAAATGAATTAAAATATATATTTAAAACATTTCCAATAGTAGAATAATCCCAAAGAAACAAATAAAGCAAAATATTATCCTTTGTCTAACCATATTTGCAAAGGTTTACTTAAAATAGCAACAATATTCGTTAAGAATAAAACATCATGAGGCCGGCGTTGGGCACAAGGGTTAAACCACAGCCTGCCACACCAGCGATCCCAAATATGCTTCTTTTTTTTTCTTTTCTTTTTTTTTTTTTTTTTGACAGGCAGAGTGGACAGTGAGAGAGAGAGACAGAGAGAAAGGTCTTCCTTTGCCGTTGCTTCACCCTCCAATGGCCACCGCAGCCAGCGCGCTGCGACCGGTGCACAGCACTGATCCGATGGCAGGAGCCAGGTACTTATCCTGGTCTCCCATGGAGTTCAGGGCCCAAGCACTTGGGCCATCCTCCACTGCACTCCCTGGCCACAGCAGAGAGCTGGCATGGAAGAGGGGCAACCGGGACAGAATCCAGTGCCCCGACCGGGACTAGAACCCGGTGTGCCAGCGCCGCAAGGCGGAGGATTAGCCTAGTGAGCCGCGGCGCCGGCCCCAAATATGCTTCTGATCCAGCTCCTTGCTAATGTCTAGGAAAGCAGCAGAAGATGGTCAATTGCTTGCCCCTCCCCCACCTATGGGAGACCCACATGGAATTCCAGCCTTCTGGCCTACCCTCAGCTGCTACAGCCATTTGGGGAGTGAAACAGTGGATGGAAGATGTTTCTCTCTCTCTCTCTTCCTCTCCTCTCTCCTCTCTCTGTGTAACTCTGACTTTCAAATAAGTAAATAAATCTTTAAAAATAAATCAATAAATTAGAAATAGGCCTTAGTAATAGATATTAATCCAAATATAGATTGGCCTTCACTTAACAATGATTTGACTTATAATTTGTTTTAATTTATGATGATACAGAAGCAATATGCAATCACTAAAACCGTATTTCAACTTCTGAATTTTGTTCTTCCCTGAGCAGTGGCAGTGAGCCTGAGTTCCCAACCAGCCATGTGATCACAAAAGGAAGTGAATAATTCTCTTACAGTGTACTGCGTTGCTGAGCTATGATGTTCTGTGGGTTAAGTCTATTAAATGCATTTTAGAGTTACTTATTATGGGCTTATAGAGCAATGATCTCATTTGAAGTCAGGAATCCTCTTATTAAATATAATCACCAATAATTAAAAACAACAAAACATGCAACAACAGGCAATTTCTTTTTTAAAAATTTATTCACTGGGGCTGGTGCTGTGGCATAGCAGGTAAAGCTGCCACCTGCAGCACTGACATCCCTTATGGATGCCGGTTTGATTCCCAGCTGCTCCACTTCCAATCCAGCTCTCTACTATGTCCTGGAAAAGCGGTAGAAGATCCCAAGTCCTTGGGCATCTGCATTCGTGTGTGGGAGACCTGGAAGAAGCTCCTAGCTCCTGGCCTCAGATCAGTGCAGTTCTAGCTGTTGTGGCTGTTTGGGGAGTGAACCAGTGGATGGAAGACCTTTGTCTCTCTCCCTGCCTTTGCCTCTTCGTAACTGCATTTCAAATAAATAAATATATCTTTAAAAATTATTTGTTTATTTAAAAAGAGAGTTAAGAAAGAGAGGGAGAGAGAGATCTTCCATTCCCTGGTTCACTCCTCAAATGGCTGCAATAGCCACGGAGCCAAGAACTCCATGCAAAAGCCAGGAGCCAAGAACTCCATGTGAGTACAGGGGCCCAAGCACTTAGGCCATCTTCCTCTGCTTCCCCAGGTGCATTAGCAGAGAACTGGTTTGAAGTAGGGCAGCTGAGACACAAACTGGTGCCCACATGGGATGCCGGCACTGCAGGCAGCAGCTTTACCTGGTCACTGCACCGGCCATAACAACAGGAAATTTCTTAAGGAATTTTATGTGGCCAATGGAAGTAAGGTTTCCAAAAGACTAATGACATGTATGCACAGTGCTTGCCTTTATATAACAATACTTCACTGAGACTCCAGCAATCTGAAATGGCCCCGGAATGTCAATAGGAAAGGAGGCGGAGGAGTATAACCTTTACCACAATGTCACCCTAGCCAAAGGAAAACTGAATACATTCCTTAGATCCACAACCCATACAAAGCCCTCGTGAGCCAGACTGGGGCTCTAGAGGTCAGCCACTCCATCAGCTGGTCTCTCAGTGTTCTTGGTATTCAGGCTGTCTCCAATTAGTTCCACTCCAATGCAACCCCATCCACTCCTCCATTCACTCATTAGCCTCCTCCATACTGGAGAAATAGCTTTGCTGATAACCTTTTGGCCAACAAGTCTTCCCATATCACCTAAGCAAGTCCTATCAGCCACTACCATCATGTTTATCATTAAGATTAACCTCTCAGGAGTGACTACAATTCATACCAATTTATTAAATATTTTATAAAAGACTACAGCAGAAGAGTTCAAGGTTTCCCAACATGAGGACATGGTAAATATTTAAGGAGAGAAAAATCTTAATTCCTCTGACTTGATCATTATACGTTGTAAACATGTATCAAATTATCAAATTATATTCCATAAATGTTTACAATTACACAGTCTTTACATGTAGCAAGAACATCACATAGACCCCATAAATTTTAGATGTCAATTGAAAATTTATAAATTATTTTTAAAGATTTATTTATTTATTTATTTGAAAGGCAGAGTTACACAGAGAATGAGAGGCAGAGAGAGAGAGAGAGAGAGAGAGAGAGAGAGAGAGAGGTCTTCCATTCACTGGTTTACTTCCCAATTGGCCACAACACCAGATCTGCGCCTATCCGAAGCTAGGAGCCAGGAGCTTCCTCCGGATCTCCCACACAGGGGCCCAAGGACTTGGGCCATCATATACTGCTTTCCCAGGCCACAGCAGAGAGCTGGATGAGAAGTGGAGCAGCCGGGACTTGAACTGGCGCCCATATGGGATGCTGGCACTGCATTATTATTTTGAACTCAGTATTCAGAATGTGACTGTTGGGGCCAGCATTGTGGCAAAGTGGGTAAAGCTGCTGCCTGCAATGCTGGCATCTCATGTGGACATTGGTTTGTGTTCCAGCTGCTCTGCTTCCCAATCCATCTCCCTGCTACTGGCCTGGGATAAACAGCAGAAAATGGCCCAAGTGTTCGGGTTCCTGCTACATGTGTGGCAGACTTGGATGAAGCTCCTGGCTTCGGCCTGGCCCAGTCCTGGTCATTGTGGCTAACTGAAGAGTGAACCAGCACATGGAAGATTCTCTCTCTCTCTCTCTCTCTCTGTGTGTGTGTGTGTGTGTGCGCGCCTCCTTCTCTGTAACTTTGACTCTCAAATAAATAATTTTTAAAGATTTATTTACTTGAAAGTCAGAGTTACACAGAGAGAGGAGAGGCAGAGAGAGAGAGAGAGAGAGAGAGAGAGAGAGATCTTCCATCCGCTGGTTCACTCCCCGAATGGCCGCAATGGCCAGAGATGCATCAATCCAAAGCCAGGAGCCAAGAGCTTCTTCCAGGTCTCACATATGGGTGCAGGTGCCCAAGGACTTGGGCCATCTTCCACTGCTTTCCCAGGCCACAGCAGAGAGCTGGATGGGAAGTGGAGCAGCCGGGACTTGAACTGGCACCCATATAGGATGCCAGTACTGCAGCTTTACCCGCTATACCATTGTGCTGGCCCTCAAATAAGTAATTTTTTAAAAAGAATGTGATTCTTGTTAGAGGTAGAGACTACAAAGATGTGATTAAGTTAACAAGAAACCATTAGGATGAGCTCTAATCCAATATGACTAGTTGTTTTACAAAGAGGGAATTTGGATACAAAAAAAGACAATGTGGATGCATACAGAGAAAAGACTACTCGAGAACGAAGTGAGGAAGTAGTCGACTATTTGGAACCTGAAACTAAACCTTGACCTTAAACTTCTAGTCTCCACAACTGTGAGAAAATAAAAGTCTATTGTTTAAATGAAGAAATAGAGGGAAGAAAGAAGAAAGAAAAGAAAGAGAGAAAAGAAAGGAAGCAAGTGAGTGAGCAGGAAGGGATGGAGGGGAGGAGAGAGGGAAGGAAGAAGGAAGGGAGGAAGGAAGCAAGAAAGGAAGGGAAGATTAACCCCTTCATCAGCTGGCATGCCTATTTGATTACCAACTGTGAAAGCTTATTTTCTCTCCCCGTTTTGGAGGGTACTATTCAATATTCTCCAGTCCTGCATCTACTTGACCTCTGTACCCTACCTTCAAGCTAATGGCCAAGGAGAATATTTCAAAGCTGGTATCTCTGGAATTTCATCTTCTTTTATCACAGTGCCCCCCCCCCCCACATAGTATCACGGACGGTGATATGTTTTACAACTGTTGCCATTCTCAAACCTAGGACATTGTGGTCCCATAAGAAAGTTTACAACAAAAGGCTAAATTAAATAGCATTATTATGTAACTTGCCTAACAGCACCTGGCACCTAGTATTATTTAAGCAAATAAAAGCTGTCACTAATAAACTCAAAACTGCCGCTACAGACACAGTAGCATTTCCAGATCTGGCCACAAGATGGACATATTGTCAAGGAATTAATGGTGACACAGTCTCCTGCAGAGAACAGAGGCTAGGTCTTGCAGGCTGACAAAATCTGACAAGCGAATGAAGCCTACAAGAAGCAACTGAACAGCAGATGTAATCGTGAGAATCACAGAGGGAGGCAAGGAAATGAACCGCTTCTGATAGGAAATGCGCATCAGCAACTGGATTTTGGAGTTCTAGGAGCAAGGTTCGTGGTTTCGCCCCTCCCAGTTTTTAAAAACAACCCATGTGGGGAGTTGTTTAATGGGCACAGAGTTTCTACTTAGAAAGTTTTAAAAGTTTTGAAAATTCATAGTGGTGATGGTCGCAACATCATGAATGTACTTACTATCACTGAACTGTACACATAAAAATGAGGAAAATTCTAAATTATAGGTTATGCATATTTAACCATTTTTTTAATAAAAAATAAAGGACCCAACCCAAGTCCACTTTCAAATACTACTGCATTGCTTCATGGGGAGTGCAGTACTTTATCTGAAAAATGGATTGTTCCCCAGCCCTTAAGGCATGCGGATCCGGCTGAAAAGCCCATGAGAGTATTTCAGGCATGGAAAGCCAAGACACTCTGGGGGTGGGGGGGAACCTAAATGAAAGATCTCTGCGAGTGAGATCCCAGTGGAAAGAACGGGTCATCAAAGAAGGAGGTACCTTTCTCTGAAGGGAGGAGAGAACTTCCACTTTGACCATGGCCTTGTCTAAATATGATCAGAGTCAGTGAACTCAGGGGGCTTCCATAGCCTTGGCAGCTCATGACAAGAGCCTAGGGTGATTACTGACGCCATAACAGGAGTGTCAATTTGTTAAGTCAACAATAGGAGTCACTGTGCACTTACTCCTCATGTAGGATCTCTGTCCTTAGTGTGCTGTACATTGAGATTTAATGCTATAACTAGTACTCAAACAGTATTTTTCACTTTATGTTTCTGTGTGGGAGCAAACTGTTGAAATCTTTACTTAATGTATGCTAAACTGATCTTCTGTATATAAAGAGAAACGAAAATGAATCTTGATGTGAATGGAAGGGGAGAGGGAGTGGGAAAGGGGAGGGTTGCGGGTGGGAGGGACGTTATGGGGGGGGAAGCCATTGTAATCCATAAGCTGTACTTTGGAAATTTATATTCATTAAATAAAAGTTAAATTGAAAATGGAAAAAAATGGATTGTTCCCAGTTGCTTCCTGGCATTCCTATATAAAAATGCTACTTTCCTTTCACTTATCCATAACCTAAAATCACACAATATTAAAGGTCTTCAAAAATTCATGGAAAATTCATATTATACAAAAAGCTAGGCATCGATTAAAAAATGTTTTGCACCAAAAATAAACTTAACTATTAATTTCATTTCCACAAGCTTCTTGAAGTACGCTTGTATATTTCTGCTACTATTATTCTGAACAAACTGTTATCTGTTGGATTAGTTAAGAGTGAGGAAAGGGGCCTCAGCTGTGGTGTACGGGTAAAACCGCCACCTGCAGTGCAGGCATCCCATATGGGCACCAGTTCGAGTCCCAGCCGCTCCTCTTCTGATCCAGCTCTCTACTATGGCCAGGGAAAGCAGTGGAAGATGGCCCAAGTCCTTGGGCCCATGCACCCACGTGGGAGACCCAGAAGAAGCTCCCAGCTTCTGGCTTCGGATCAGTGCAGCTCCGACCCTTGAGGCCATCTGGAGAGTGATGGAAGATTCTCTCTCTCTCTCTCTCTCTCTCTCTCTCTCTGCTTCAGCCTCTCTCTAACTCTGCCTTTCAAATGAAATAAATAAATCTTTTCAAAAAGTGAGGAAAAATATTGTATTATACCTGCACTTATTCCTTCTTTAATACTCCTACTTTCTGTATGTAGATCTGACTTTCTGTCTCATAAAATTTTCCTTCTTTCTCTAAAGAGATTCCTTTAATAGTTCTATTAAATCCACTTGCAACAAATTCTCTCAATTTTTCTTTTCCAAGCATTAGCTTTTCTTACATCACTTTAAAATATTTCATTCCACTTGCTTCTTGCTTAATGGTTTCTGAAAAGTATGTCAATGTATGTACGAAGAGAGAAATAGAAAGTTAATTGCCTGGTTTGAAAGCTTTACACTCATTAAGTGTGCTGAAATATTACACTGTATCACATAAAATGTACAACTATTACATGGTAACCCACGATTTAAAAATTAATTAAATTTAAAATGGATCCAATGTAATTCTCATCCTAGCTCCTCTATAGGTACGGAATTTCCCTCTATTGGCTTCATTCAAGATTTTCTTTCTCTTTTATCTTCTACAGCTTGCATATGATATGCCTAGATGCTGTTTTGGGTATGGATTCTTGTCGGTATCTTTTAATCTTATAGATCTGTGATTTTGTGCTTGTGTTTCATTTTGGAAATCTTGCCATTATAAGTACTTCAAATTTTTCTTCCTTTTCTTTCTCTGTCTTCTCTTTCTAAGACCCCCATCGCCTGTATGTTGCATCATTTTTAATTTCCCCATAGTTCTTAGATATCCTGTTCTGATTTTTCTTCATTCTTCTTTCTCTTTGTTATTTAGATTGGGACGCTTCTATCACCATATCCTCAAGTTCACGGTCCCTTTCCTTGGGTATGTCCAGCTTATTGATGAACCCCTCAGAGTTATTCAACATTTGTGTTACAGTGTTTTTTATTTCTAGCACTTGCTCTTTGTTTATTTGCTTGTTTATTAGAATAGTCTTTGGCCCACAGTGAGGTTGATCAGAAAGTACAGGGTTCCCAGATGTTCCCTTTACCTACATATGCAGAGTCCCCCCACTGGAGTGGTACCCTTGTTCCAACAAAGAAGCCAACATTAACATATTATCAACCAAAACCCAGAGTTTAAATTGGGTTCCCTATTGGTGTTACAGTTCCATAGGTTTGGGCAAATATATGATGACATTTACCTATCATTATCATACCATACAGAATACTTTCACTGTCCTTAAAGTCTCCTGTGTTCCACCTACTCATTCCTCCCTCTCTTCAGATTCCTGGAAACCACTGATTGTTTCAACAAAGTTGCCTTTTCCAGAGCATCATGAAGTTGAAATCATAGAGAGTGTGGCCTTTTCAGATTGGCTTTTTTCCTTAATAAAATGATTTTAAGTTTGCAATGCCTTTTCAGGCTTCGTAACCAATTTCTTTCAGTGTTGAACAATATTGCATTGCCTGGACTTAACAGAGTCTATTTACCCGTTCACCTACTGAATAATATCTTGGTTGCTTCCAAGTTTTGACAATTATGAATTAAAGCTGCTATAAATATCTGCTAGCAGGTTTTTGTGTGGACATAAAGTTTCAATTCTTGGCATAAATACCAGGGAGTATAATGGCCGGATTTTACAGGAAGAATGTGTTTAGTTTTGTAGGAAACGACCAGTGTTTCAAAGTGTCTATATTATTTTGCATGCCTGTTATTAATTGCTCCACATCCTTGCTAGCATTTGGTGTTGTCAGTGTTTTTTACTTTGGCCATTCTAATTGGTATGCAGTGCTATCTCAATATCTCAGTTGTTTTCATTTCTAAGTCTATAATGATATATGGTGCTCAGCATCTTTTCTTATACTCATTTGCCAGCTATATTTTCTTTGGTGAGGTTCATTCCATATTTTTGCTTATTTTTTTTCATTGAGCTGTTCATTTTCTTATCATGGATTTAAAGAATTCTTTGTATTTTTTGGATAATGGTCTTTTGTCAGAAATGTCTTTTGCAAATATTTTCTAATTCTTTCTGAGAGTTTTCGTCTGTCCAGTTACATTACCCATCTATTCTTGTATGTTATCCACTTTTTCCATTAGAGCCTTTAGTGTATGTTAATGACAATTGCTTGAAATTTTAGGTCTGTTAATTCCAAAATCTCTGCCACATCAGAGTCTGGTTCTGACGCTTGCTTGTGCCTTCAAATTGTGGAGTTTTTTCCCTGCTAAAGCATGGCTTGCAATATTTTTGTTGGTAGCTAGACATGATGTTTTGGGTTAAAGGAACTGAAGAAAATAGGCTTTTAATTTATTTGCTATAGTTGGAAGTAGAAGAGGCTAAAATTTTCTCTGGTGTTCTTGGTCATGCCTCCTCCTTTGTCTTCGGGCTTTCCTAGAGACTTCTCCTTTTTTTAAGATTTATTTGTTTATTTGAAAGGCAGGGTTACAGAGAGGCAGAGGTAGTGACAGAGCGAGAGAGGTCTTCCATCTGCTGGTTCACTCCCCAAATGGCCGCAACAACAGGAGCTGGGCCCATCAGAAGCCAGGAGCCAGGAGCTTCTTCTGGAGACCTCTTCAGTCTAGCGCTCTCCTAACTGAGCTATTTCAGAAACTGCAGGAGACAGACCTCTTCTTTTTTTTTTTAACTTTTATTTAATGAATATAAATTTCCAAAGTACAGCTTATGGATTACAATGGTTCCCCCCCCCCACCCATAACTTCCCTCCCACTCGCAACCCTCCCCTTTCCCTCTCCCTCCCCCCTTCCATTCACATCAAGATTCATTTTCGTTTCTCTTTATATACAGAAGATCAGTTTAGCATACATTAAGTAAAGATTTCAACAGTTTGCTCCCACACAGAAACATAAAGTGAAAAATACTGTTTGAGTACTAGTTATAGCATTAAATCTCAATGTACAGCACATTAAGGACAGAGATCCTACATGAGGAGTAAGTGCACAGTGACTCCTATTGTTGACTTAACAAATTGACACTCTTGTTTATGGCATCAGTAATCACCCTAGGCTCTTGTCATGAGCTGCCAAGGCTATGGAAGCCTCCTGAGTTCACTGACTCATAATTTTTAGACAAGGCCATGGTCAAAGTGGAAGTTCTTTCCTCCCTTCAGAGAAAGGTACCTCCTTCTTTGATGACCCGTTCTTTCCACTGGGATCTCACTCGCAGAGATCTTTCATTTAGGTTATTTTTTTTTTCTTCCAGAGTGTCTTGGCTTTCCATGCCTGAAATACTCTCATGGGCTTTTCAGCCGGATCTGCATGCCTTAAGGGTTGGTTCTGAGGCCAGAGTGCTGTTTAGGACATCCCTTTGGTTCTTAGTCCTATCATTATGATCAATTGTGAATGGAAATTGATCACTGGGACTAGTGATATGGCATTGGTACATGCCACTTTGATGGGATTGACTTGGAATCCCCTGGTATGTTTCTAACTCTACCGTTTGAGGTAAGTCAGCTTAAATGAAAAGTGATCACTGTTAAATATAAGAGTGGGAATAAGAGAGGGAAGAGATGTGCAATTCGGGACATGCTCAAGCTGACTTACCTCAGACCTCTTCTTAAAAGGCATCTGAGCCTTGCAATTCTTTTACTTGCAATCCTCTGTAAGCATATGGGGACTATATTGATATGATGGAAAGGTGCATGGGAGAGAAAATGGTATATAGTCTGTGATCAGGTTTACATCTGTCAGTGAGTTTGAGCCCTGGTTTTTCACCTTTACAAATGCTTCCCTTTTAGTTGTGGTACATACTCATAGATGTAATGAAACCATTAGTATGCTGAGTTTTAAAAGGGAAGGAAATTCAGACACACGAAAGATTATGGATGGAGTGTGAGTACAGTATGTTAAGTGAAGTAAGTCAGCCACAAAACATAGAAGTGTGCTTAATGCCGCTCATATAAGATACTTAGAGTCGTCGAAGTCATAGAGCCAAAAACAACTCCAATGGTGGTTGCGAGGGGCTGAGGGAAAGAGAGAATGGAAAGTTATCATGTAATGAGTATCAAGTTTCAGTTTTATAAGGTGAAAGGAGTTAGGGAGAAGGATCATGGTGATGCTTGCATAACATTATGGAAGTATTTAATACCACTGAACTATACAAAAAAATGAGTAAGATGGTAAACTTTATACTATGTATATTTTACCATAGTGAAAAAAAGGAAACACTTTAAGAGAAAAAAATAAGTAAATTATACATTATTCAGCTTTACTATTATTGGTTTGTTACTCTTATGATTTATATTTTATTCAAATTGCATTTTGAACTTCTACTTTTTCTTCTTCTCTACTTTATCCATTGAACTTGGCATTTTTGTCTGATTATTTGTTCAAGTCATCAAAGTTATATCTAGTTTGTCATTTTTTTAAGATTTATTTATCTGAGATGCAAAATGACACACACACACAGAGAGAGAGGGAGGGAGAATATCAGTTGATATTCAGGGGCTGGTGCTGTGGTGTAGCAGGTTAAGCTGCCTCCTGCAAGTGCCAACATCCTATATGGGCGCCTTTTCGAGTCCTGGCTGTTCCACTTCCTATGCAGCTCTCTGCTGTGGCTTGGGAAAGCAGTAGAAGGTGACCCCAAGTCCTTGGGTCCCTGCCCCTACGTGGGAGACCCAGAAGAAGCTCCTGGCTCCAGGCTTCGGATTGGCGCATCTCCAGCCATTGCAGCCATCAACAGATAGAAGACCTCTCTTTCTCTCTCTCTCTGCCTCTCCTTCTTTTTCTGTGTAACTCTTTCAAATAAATAAATAAATATTTAAAAAAATTGATATTCAATCTACTGATTCACTCCCAAAAACGTCACAACTAGACTGGGCCAGGCAAAAGCCAGGAGCCTGGAACTCCATCTGGTCTCCCACATGGGTAGCAAAGGCTAAAGTACTTGGGTCATCATCTGCTGCTTTCCCAGCCACATTAGCAGGGAGCTGGATCAGAAGCAGGTCACCTGGGACTTGAACCAGCACTCCAATATGGGATGCTGGCATTGCAAGTAGTAACTTAACCCACTGTGCCACAATACTGGCACCTTGCCTTTTGTTCCTTTTAATGTATTGTAGTTGAGATTGCATCATACATGCAATTTATAAACAACTTTTTAAAATTTCATATTATAAATGGTTTCCCTCATATTTCCAACTTTTAACAGTTAATTTAATAGTTGTCTTCAGTATAAATATAATACTTAACCAAGCTGTCTCATGAGTATTTTATTTAATATTTGCTATTCATTCATTTATTTTTTCAATAAATATTCATTGAGTACTTATCATATGCCAGTCATTGTACATGTCACTGTGAATAGAGCAGATACATGTCTATACATGCATATATGTTCCTGTGTATGTGTGCATGTGCACACATGTGATCTTCATGAAGCATAAATGCAAGCTATTATTAATATTGCTGCAACATAAAGCCTTTGAAATAAATCTGTATCTGCCATTTCTCAGTATTTTTCCAATACTGATATTTATAAATAGAATTACCAAGTTAGAGAACATGATAATTTTAAGGCTCATATATAAATTGCCAAATATCTCATTAGAAGGTTGTATCATATTCTGAGACTGTAAAATTTTTTCAGGTAGAAATTTGTCTTGCATGTGAAACCACTATATTCTTTTTCATAATTTTTTTAAAGATTTATTTACTTATCTAAAAAGTGGATGAGTTCATGAGGTCATGGTAAGAGGATTGATAGATCTTTATATCATCCATATCATGACGATAATAAGAATGTCTACCTCAAAAGGTCTTTGTAATAATTAAGTGGCGTATCTTTTTAAAGATTCATTTATTTATTTATTTGAGAGGCAGATTTAAGAGCGAGAGGATTCTAAATGACTTATATCTACAAAGCATTTTTAAAAGCTACAAAGATATAGTAATGGTTCAATAAACTTAGTTTTCCCTTTTCATGCCAAGACAACTGTGACTCTTCTTGTCTCCCAATCATCACTCTCCTTCTGGATTCCATCTTCCAAAGGACATCTTTGCTCCTGCTGCTTCTCCTCCCTACTGTAAAATCATCCCTGTCTCTCTATCACGTACTAAGTTAACTGGAAACTCAACCCAACATCTTTTAAAGATTTATTTATTTAATTTGCAAGTCAGAGTTATATATAAAGAGGGAGAGACAGAGAGAGAAATGTTTCATCGGCTGGTTCACTCCCCAAATGGCTGCAACAGCCAGAGTTGGGCCATGCCAAACCAGGAGCCAGAAGATTTATCCAGATTTCCCCACATGTGTCAAGGACCACAACACTCGAGCCATCTTCTGCTCCTTTTCCCAGGCCATTAACAGGGCATTGGATCAGAAGTGGAACAGCTGGGACATGAATTGGCATTCATTTGGGATGCTAGTGTCTCAGGTGGCAGCTTTATCCATTATTATTGTTTTTAAATGCAGTCTTTTCTTAAAAAATATTTATTTATTCACTTATTTATTTGAAAAGCAGAGTTACAAAGAAAGAGAAATATCTTCCATCACTGATTCACTCCCCAAATGGCCACAATATCTGGAGCTGGGCTATCCTCTGCTGCCTTCCCAGGCACATCAGTAGGGGCTGTAACTGAAATGGAGAAGCCATGACTCAAACCAGAGCCCAGATGGGATCCCAGCACTGCAGGAGACTGGTCCTTGGCTTTACCCACTATGCCACAGGGCTGGCCGCCAGCCCAGTATGTTAAGGCTTTCCACTCCACAATTCCAAATTACCTCCCCAGCCTTTCCCCCAGTGAGAACTCTTTGCTACTTTTTTAGTTTACTAGTAATTTTTTTCCTCCTCCGCACACTTCAGCTATTCTTTGTCCACTTGAAATGCCTTTCACTCCATCTCCACCTAGCAAAATTCATGCACGTTTGGCTTAAATGTCATCTGTTCCAAGCAAGGTTTTTGAATTCCCTGAATATATGTGCTTAGTGCCTCCTCTGAAGCCAAATTGCAGCATTTCGTATGCTTGTACTATCCCTCATGTGACGCTAAGTTGCTTAAATAGGAACCTGTCTTCTTTATCTTCCAGGGCTAACTGCCTAATAGGCACTTGATATCAACTTGTTAAATTGAAGTTCTGGTATTTACAACTAAAATACTAGAACAAATGCTAACTCTTAGGCTTGTTTTTGAAACTTCCAACATTAGATTGCTTTGGCAAGGAGACAGGGGAGTGTTAAGTACATTGTAGGAAGAAGATAAACAGCTGACTGAAAACATTTTTAGAAATGCATTTCTTATATCAAAAACATTTAAGAAGAATCTACCATGTATATGCAAGGTGATTCTATCATAAGCATGCTGGTTGGTGCTGGGATAACTTAAAGCTTCTCAGACTAGCATGGTTATGCTCATTTAACTGGCAGGAGAGAAAAGGAAAGAAAGCAAGTAAGCAGACAAGAATGGGTTTAAAAAAAACTTGCCAAAAGTTTTACAAAGATGCAATAGAGTTAGCCCGAGTAAAACAAACATAAAACAAAACCTTGATTGAGATGCCCAGATACAGAGAAAACCACAAAGTTTCCCTGTTCTTCCCACCAGAGAAGCCTAGCCTGAATCACTCATTCATCTTTTTTATTCATTCATTTGTTCTATTCAACATTTTCTGAGTAACTATTATACAGAGAACCATGCTTGGCTTGTAGGGGAGACAGGGAGCTCATAGTCTGGGAGCTGAGGTAGCTACATAAATAACAACCATACAAGGCAGACAGCATAAAGACTGTGTATTATGCAAGGTCAAGAGAAGCAGGGGTCATTGGGCTGGAGCTAACTCACAGAGCAAAGCAAACCATGAAGTGCCTTCCTGCTGCAACACAGCTCACTATGACAGCTCCCAGACCCATTAGGAGCGCCTCTGAGTGGCATTTATGCACTTTCCAATCCCTTTGACCACATATTTTCCTGTCAATTTTCCCCCAAAGTGGTGCAGAAAGAGTTGATGGTGGCATTTTAGCATTTTAGTTCTTTCTGCTGTTGTTGCTGTTTCCTTTCATAAATTTGAATCCGTAATATTTGCTGCCCGTGTTTTCCCTCCTTCTTTGAATGTGATCACCCCAATTTTAAATGAGAATCAGTAGAAAAATTACAGTTCCATATACTGCATATCATTTCACTTTTTATCAGTGTTTCTGACACTATTATGGAAGCCTTATTATTATATAAAAGCCTAACTGACCAGTTTTCCAATACATGTGATTGTCTGGCTTATTGTTACCAAATACACTTTTTGACAATTTTTTTCTAAAAAGGTGTTTCATTTCCAGGAATTTTCTGTTGGTAGCACTTTTGGACAGCTACATGGTGACTAACAATGTGGCAAGCACTTTCAGCAACTTTCTTTTAAAGATTTATTTATTTACTTGAAAGTCAGAGTTACAAAGAGAGGAGAGGTAGAGAGAGAGAGAGAGAGAGAGAGAGAGAGAGAGGTCTTCCATCTGCTGGATCACTCCCCAGAGGGCTGCAAGTGCCAGAGCTATGCTGAAGCCAGGAGCCAGGATCTTCTTCCAGGTCTCTTCTTCCAGGTCTCCCAAGGACTTGGGCCATCTTCTACTGCTTTCCCAGGCCATAGCAGAGAGCTGGATTGGAAGTGTAGCAGCTGGGACTCGAAATGGCGCCCATATGGGATGCCGGCACTGTGGGCGGTGGCTTTACCCGCTACACCATAGTGCCAGCCCCTGCAGAAACTGTTGAAGTAGATTTAGGACAAAGATTTAGGAAAAAGGCAAAACAAGTTAGATCAAGCTAATTGGACTATGAGGCTGATCACAGATCACTGTTGGGTGTGATATAGGCAAGAAATTAAAAGGCAAAGAGGAGGAGCTGAGGTCACTGACCCCTCCCTACAACCCCATTTACTCCACCCAAGCCTCCCTCCCCAATTTGGTGCTGCAGAACCACTGCTTCTGAAAATCCCAGAACCAGTACCACCAAAAATAACCAACATGGCTGCTGACTGCATTTCCACAATAGCTTATTATAATATCATTATAATAAAATTACCATGACTAACATTCCTTCTGCCGTCATATACCTGATGCCATGGCACATCTGACACTTCCAAAAAAAGGCAAGAAACCAGAAAGTAGTCAAACCCCACCCCCCAAACATCACCCCCTATGAATATTCAACTAAACTCCAACCAGACACCACCACCCTATGGGACCCTCAACCATGTTGGGTGCAGCACACTCTCAAAAACGCCTACACTCCCTCTGGAGTGCATGCTTTCACCTTGCTAACAATTAATCTTATTCCTCTGCTAATCTTTACCTACGTCTCATCCTCAAATTCTTTATTGCATCAGAGATACCATCCAGTGATATTAATCTGCTCCTTTCCAAATTTTGGGGTCAAATGGTTTCCATCCCTTACTTTTTGCTTCTAGAAGACAGAATAAAGGAAACACCTGTGTTTTGGAATCAAACTGATGAAGATTTGAATTTGGCTCTGTCACTTACAAGCTCTTATGGCCTTGGGTGATTCACTGTCCCTCTCTCAATTTGCAAAACGGAGATAGCAATTGTACCTGCCTCATGAGATTGTGCTGAAAATCCGATGACATTTTGAATTCAAAGAGCATGGAAACTCGTATACCCAACACTCGTGAGTTGTCTTTCTTATGATTCTTTATAAGATTCAAATAACGCAGCACGTCGGAGACAGAAGAAGTTATGTGACTTCGGAAACAGAAGTTATGTGACTCAATCACGCCATCAAACCTGTTCAGCCCTCAGTTTTCTCATTTTATTTACACAATTGTTGGGAAGATTCCAGGGCAAAATGGATGAAAATATAAAAGCACTCTGCAAAACTATAGTACGCAATGGAAATGTAAAGTCCTTTTATTTATATGCCAAGCAGCGCTTCTAGGATCATGAAGAAGCTATCTGGTTATTGCCACTCTCCGAAACTGCCTTCATTCAGCCTTCTCCCTACTACATTTATTTCTTAATAGAATGAGTCAAACCTGCTGCTGTTGCTAATTAAAATGCTCTTATAGCTGAATGAACATATCAGCTGCCCTGGGTATGTGTGTGTGGGGGCGGTGATTGAGGGGTATGTGTGGGTGGCTGGAAGGTCAATCCACTGTTTTAAACACTTTATTTCTTGGAACAGTTTGAATTTCAGGCTATTTTTTTTTTCAGTAAGGCTCAGGGTAAACTAATTAGATTTGTTTTCTCCAGTGGTGTGTGTGTGTGTGTGTGTGTGCATGCATGCCTGTGTGTTTCTTTTTCTTATAAATGTATTTTTATTGCAAAAACAACAGTACCACATATTGGAAACTAAAGAAAAGAATAAAATAGCCCAGTTCCCTGGCATACTCACTGTTAAACTTTTGGCATTTCAAATGCTTTTTGCCAAGTGTTTTTCTTGTTTGTGAAGATGGAAAGAAAATCCAAAGGAAAGCATAATGTATAGCTCATTAAAAAGCAGATTTCCCTTAAACTAACAGCCATTAGAAATCTTTCTGTGCCTTGTCATTCTGGCCCCTGATCCCAAGCCAAAGCCTCCCTTATGTTCTGGACATTTCTTACAAAAATGTGTCTCTGAGTGTGGTCTTGGGATCACCTGCATCTAAATCACCTAAGAGCATGTTGAAAAGACAGTGCCACCAACTCCACCCCATACCTACTGAATCAGAACCTTGAATGGAAGCGCCATCATTACTGCATATTTTCCAACTTCCCCAGCTGATTCTAGTCCTACTAACACTGTTTAATGCCACAAACTAATTCAACAGAAAGTCTTTTTAAAAAAACACAGAGTACAGGCCAGCGCTGCGGCTCACTAGGCTAATCCTCCGCCTTGCAGCGCCGGCACACCGGGTTCTAGTCCCAGTTGGGGCGCCGGATTCTGTCCCGGTTGCCCCTCTTCCAGTCCAGCTCTCTGCTGTGGCCCGGGAGTGCAGTGGAGAATGGCCCAAGTGCTTGGGCCCTGCACCCCATGGGAGACCAGGAGAAGCACCTGGCTCCTGCCATTGGATCAGCGTGGCACGCTGGCCGCGGCAGCCATTGGAGGGTGAACCAACGGCAAAAGGAAGACCTTTCTCTCTCTCACTCTCTCACTGTCCACTCTGCCTGTCCAAAAAAAAAAAAAAAATACACAGAGTACAAAAACAAGCCATTTGAAAAGCATACAGTATGGGGCCGGCACTGTGGTGCAGTGAGTTGACACCCTGGCCTGAAGTGCCGGCATCCCATATGGGCGCCGGTTCTAGTACCAGCTGCTCCGAAGATGGCCCAATCGCCCCTGCACCCGCGTGGGAGACTTAGAAGAAGCTCCTGGCTCCTGGCTTCGGATCTGCGCAGCTCCGGCCATTGTGGCCATCTGGGGAGTGAACCAGCAGATGGAAGACCTCTCTCTCTGTCTCTACCTCTCTCTGTAACTCTCTTTCAAATAAATAAAATAAATCTTAAAAAAAAAAGAAAAAGCATACAGTGAAAGCTAAACCTTCCATATCTTTCTGGATCATATTATTCTCGCTCCACTCTCCAGATACTACCAGCATCGCTCATTTTGTAAATATCCTTGTAGAGCCGTTTTGGCATATGTGAGCATGTATAAATGTATATATAGGAAGATATTTATTCAGGTAAGATATCACTCCTTGTTGTTATTGCATACTGTAGCTCCAAAGCATAAAGGAAGTTTTTCCTCAAATTCTCTCACAAGACCCAACTGCATGAGAATTATCAGAGATAATCTTAAAATGAATACATTCTCCATCTTGATTCTTACTGAAGCCTACTGAAGCAGAAGGTCTTGGTCTTGACAATCTGAATTTCAGTAACTCCCTAGGCAATTTGCTACACACTTCAGTTAGTCAATCAAAGGCACATTTACTATAGTGCCTGTCATAGAGCAGCTGTCCAGAAAGATTTTCTTCATTGATGTAGCATTCTGGTATCATGCGATTTTCCAATTTAAAGTGTAAAACTTGCGGATTTTTAGTATATTCTCAATGTTGTACAACATCCACGACTATCTAGTTGGAGGACATTTTCCCCACTCCCAAAAGACAGCTCAGACCACTGTCAATCACTCCCCATTCCTACCCCCCACCTTGCTCCTGGCAACCATCGGTAGCATCCTTTCTGCCTCTTTGTATTCGGCTATTCTGGATGTTTCACATACTCTGTGTTTACTTAGCATGTTTTCAAGGTTCATTCTCATTGTGTCATGTGCCAGTACATTATATCCACTTGCCCTGGCACCGTTTGTTGATAGTCTACTCTTTCATCCACTGAAACATTTGGTCACTCTCATTAAAAGTCAATTGACCGTTCATTTTTGGATGCTGAACTCTATTCCATCAATCTGTAAGTCTATTCATATGTTAGCACCACACTGTCTTTATTACACTAGTTTTATTTTTTAAAGGTTTATTTTATTTTGTTTGAAACACAGAGTCACAGAAAGATGGAAATACAGAGAGATTTTCCATCCTCTGGTTCACTCCCCAGATGACTGTAACAGCACAAGATAGGCCAGGCCGAATCCAGGAGCCAGGAGCTTCTTCTGGGTCTCCCACATGGGTTCAGAGGCCTAAGGACCTAGGCCATCCTCTGCTTCTTTCTCAGGAGCATTAACAGGCAGCTCGATCAGAAGTGGAGCAGCCAGGACTTGAACCAATGCCCATGTGGAATATTGGCATTGCAAGAGGAGCCCAACTCACTAAGCCAAAATGCTTTAATGTAAGTTTTGGAACCAAGAAGTATGATGTGAGTCCTTGAAATTTATTTTTTATTTTTCAGAATTGTTATGGCTATTATGGTTTTTTTGCATTTTCATATGAGTTTTAGAATCGGCTTTTCAATTTCTGGGGGAAAAACGTCAGCTGGGCATTTCATAGGCATTGTGTTGAATTTGTAGATCAGCTTGGGAGAAGTGTCACCATCTTAACAACATTAACTCTCCCACTACATGAATATGGATTGTTTATCCATTTTATAGGTCTTCTTAATTATTTCAATAATATTTGTACTTTTGGGTTTATACATCTGGCACTGGTTTAGTTAAATTTATTTTTAAATATTTTATCCTTTGTGATGCTATTGTAAATGGAATTGTTTTCTTAAGTTCATTTTTGGATTGTTCATTGCTAATATGTAGAACCAAAATTGACTTTTTATCTGGATCTTTTATCCAGGCACTTTGATGAACTTGCTTACAATCTGTAATAGTTTTTTAGTTGATACTTAATAACTTTTCTACATACACTATCAAATAATCTGCAAATAGAGGTAGTTCTACTTCTTCATATCCAAACCTAGATTAGTTTTACTCTGCTTTCTTACTTAATTTCTAAAGCTAAATTCCCTATTATAATGTTTAATAAAAGTTATGAGAATGCACATCCATATCCTATTCGTGGTCTTATTTGGAAATCATTCAGGTTTTCACTATATTTTAAAATATTTATTTATTTATTTGAAAGAGTTACACGGAGAGAGAAGGAGAGGCAGAGAGAGTCTTCCATCTGCTGGTTCACTCCCCAATTGGCCACAACAGCCGGAGCTGCACCAATCTGAAGCCAGGAGCCAGGAGCTTCCTCCGGGTTTCCCACGTGGGTGCAGGGGCCCAAGCACTTAGGCCATCTTCTATTGCTTTCCCAGGTCATAGCAGAGAGCTGGATCGGAAGTGGAGCAGCCGGGACTCGAACCAGCGCCCATATGGGATGTCAACATGGCAGGTGGTGGCTTTACCTGCTACGCCACAGTGCCAGCCCCATCAGACTTTCACTAGTAAATATGATAACTGCTAGCTTTGAGTTTTTTGAACATGCTATTAAGTTGAAGAAGCTGTTTTCTATTTCTGATGTGCAGTTTTTGTTTTTAACCATTAAATAATGCTGACTTTTGTCAATAACTGTTTCTGTTGACTAAGATGAACATATGGTTTTTCCCTTTATTATAACATGATATATTAAATTATTTTCATATATTGAGCCAATCTTGCAATCCAAGAATAAATTCTACTTGGTCATGTATTTATTCCTTTTTTATATGTTCCTGGATTTGGTTTGCTAGCATTTTGTTTATGGTTTTTCTGTCTTTAATTATAAGGGATATTGGTCTGCAGTTTTCCATTACTCCCCATCAGGTTTTGATGTAAGGATAATATTGAATGAGTCAAGTAGTGTTCACTCCTGTTTCAATTTTTGAAATAGTGTGGAAAAAAACTGATACTGATTCTTCTTAAAATGTTTAGTAGAACTCAGCAATGAAGCCATCTTACCTAGGATTTTCTTTGTGGGTAGTTTCTATTGATTTATTTTTAAAGATTTGTTTATTTGAAAGGCAGAGCTACTGAGAGACAGGGGAAGGGGAGAAAGAGGGCGAGGGCGTGGGCGAGGGCGAGGGAGAGTGAGAAGGCCACAACATCCAGGGCTGGGCCAGATGGAAGCCAGGGGTCAGAAAATGCATCATGGGGCCGGCGCTGTGGCATAGAAGGTGAAACCACCATCTGCAGTGCTGGCATCCCATATGGGCGGCAGTTCAAGTCCTGGCTGCTCCACTTCGAGTCCCGGCTGCTCCACTTCTGATCCAGCTCTCTGCTATGGCCTAGAAAAGCAGTAGAGGATGGACCAAGTTCTTGGGCCCCTGCACCCGTGTGGAAGAAACTCCTGGCTTCTGGCTTCGGATTGCCGCAGTTCTGACTGTTGCGACCAATTGGGGAGTGAATCAGCGGATAGAAGACCTCTCTCTCTCTCTCTCTCTCTCTCTCTCTGTCTCTCTCTGTCTCTCTCTGTCTCTGCTTCTCCTTCTCTCTCTGTGTAACTCTAACTTTCAAATAAATAAATAAATAAATCTTTAAAAAATTGCATCAGAGTCTCCCATATGGGTGCAGGGGCCCAAGTACTTGGACATTTTCCACTGCTCTCCCAGGTGCATTTGCAGGGAGCTGGATCACTAGTAGAGCACCAAAGGCTCCTATGGGATGCTGGTGTTGCAAGCAGCAGCTAGATCTGCTGCACCACAATGCCAGCCCCATGGGCAGATTTTAAAATTACTAATTCAATGTCTATACTTCTTACAATTGTATTTGTATTTTATATTTCTTCTTGAGTCAGTTTCAATAGTTTGTTTCTCTCAGCACTCCGGCCTCAGAATCAGCCCTTAAGGCATTTGGATCCGGCTGAAAAGCCCATGAGAATATTTCAGGCATGGAAAGCCAAGACACTCTGGCAAAAAAAAAAAAAAATGACCTAAATGAAAGATCTCTGCGAGTGAGATCCCAGTGGAAAGAACAGGTCATCAAGGAAGGAGGTACTTTTCTCTGAAGGGAGGAGAGAACTTCCACTTTGACTATGACCTTGTCTAAATATGATCAGAGTCGGCGAACTCAGAAAGCTTCCATAGCCTTGGCAACTCATGACAAGAGCCTAGGGTGATTACTGACGCCATAACAAGAGTGTCAATTTGTTAAGTCAACAACAGGAGTCACTGTGCACTTACTCCTCATGTAGGATCTCTGTCCTTAATGTGCTGTACATTGTGATTTAATGCTATAACTAGTACTCAAACAGTATTTTACACTTTGTGTTTCTGTGTGGGAGCAAACTGTTGAAATCTTTACTTAATATATACTAAATTGATCTTCTGTATATAAAAAGAATTGAAAATGAATTTTGATGTGAATGAAAGGGGAGAGGGAGTGGGAGAGGGGAGGGTTGCGGGTGGGAGGAAAGTTAAAAAAAAGTTTATTTCTCCATTTGATCTTAATTATCTAATTTTTCAGCATGCAAATAGTTCAAATATTCCCTTATAATCCTTTTTGCTTTATGATTAGAGTTAATAGGCTCTCTTTCATTCTTGATACTACTAACTTAATTTTTCTTTCTTTTTCATTGGTCAATCTAACTGAAGTTTTAACAGTTTAAAAAATACTTCATAAGAAATAACTTTTGGACTCATTGATTATATTTTCTATTTAAGTTCTAATTTCAAAAACAAATTTCATTTATTTCTGCTCTCATCTTTATTTCCTTATTTGTGATTGCTTTGGAATTAGTAGTTTGGTCTTATTTTTCTAGTGACTTAAGATGAGGATTAGGTTACTGATTTAAGATATTTTTAATTAATTAATTAATTACAGAGTGAGAGACTGAGGAGAGATAGCTGCAACAGCTGGGGCTGGGCCAGCCAGAATCCAGGAGCCAGGAACTCCATCTGGGTCTTTCACACAGGTAGCAGGGGCCCAAGTAGTCAAGCCATCTTCTACTGCATTCCCAGGCATCTTGGTAGGAAGCTGGAATGGAAGTGGAGTAGCCAGGACTTTAAGTTGTTAGAATTTGCTTTCAATTTAATTGATCTCAAAGCATTTTCTAATTTCTATTTTAATTTACTTTTGCTTCATTGATTATTTAGGTATAAATTAACTTCCATGTATTTGTTAATTCTCCAACTCTCCTTCTACTATTGATCTTTAATTTCATCTTTTTTTGGTCCAAGAATGGTTTGAATCATTTGAAATTTATTGATTTATATATCTTATTTTTTATTGTCAAAAGAACATTCAACATATGATCTACTCTCTTAACAAATATCGAAGTGCACAATACAATATTGTTAACTACAGGCAGTTTATTGTACAGTAGGTCTCTAGAACTCATTCATCATGGATAACTTAAATGTATATGCCTTGAGCAATAATTGCTGATTCTTTCTCCCCACAATACCTGACAACAACCATGGTACTCTGTTTTCCTATGAATTTAACAATTTTTAAAGATTTCATTTATTTATTTGAGAAGAAGAGTTATAGACAGAGAGAGGGAGAGACAGAGAGAAAGGTCTCTTCCAAGAGTTTCTTCATGTTTGCAGGGGCCCAAGGGCTTGGGCCATCTTCTACTGCTTTTCCAGGCCATGGCAGAGAGCTGGATCGGAAGGGAAGCAGCCAGGATACAAATTGTTGCCTATATGGGATGCTGGCGAAACAGGTGGAGGCTTAACCTACTGCACCACAGTGCCGGCCCTGAGTTTAACAATTTTTAATACCTCATTATAAGTGTAATCATGCAGTACTTGTATTTCTATGACTGGCCTTTTCACTGAGTATGTTATTGTAAATGTCAGGATTGCCTTCATTTTAAGGATAAGTAGCATTCTACTTTATGTATATACCATATTCTCATTATCCATTTATCAATTGGTGGGCATTTGGATTGTGTTCCACATCTTGGCTGTTGTGAGTAATATAGAAATGAACATTGGAGAGCAAATATTTATTTGAGATCCTGATTTAAATTCTTTTTTTAAGGTTTATTCATTTATTTGAAAGTCAGAGTTATGCACAGAGAGAAGGAGAGGCAGAAAGAGATCTTCCATCTGTTGGCTCACTCCCCAGTTGGCTGTGATGGCCAGAGCTGGGCAGATCTGAAGCCAGGAGTCAGGAGCTTCTTCCAGGTCTCCCACGTGGGGGCAGGGGCCCAAGGACTTGAGCCATCTTCTACTGCTTTCCCAGGCCACAGCAGAGAGCTGGATCAGAAGTGGAGCAGCCGGGACTCGAACTGGCTCCCATATGGGATGCTGGCACTGCAGGCGGTGGCTTTATCTGCTATGCCAGAGTGCCGGCCCCTTCAATTCTTTTAAATAAATACCAAGAAGTAGGCTCTAATGATCAAATGTTATTTCTATTTTATTTGTTTGATAGTCAAAGAGACACTGAGAGAGAGGTAGAGTCCCATCAACTGGTTCACTGTACAAATGCCAGAAAAGACCCAGTGACTGAAGCTAGGAGCCAGGAACTCAAATCAAGTCTCCTATGTGCGTGGCAGGAATCCAAATACTTGAGCCATCACTTGCTTCCTTCTGGAGTGCCCATCAGCAGGAATCTGGAATCAGGAGCCGGAGCCAGGTACTGAACCCAGGCATTCCAATACGGGACATGGGTATCCTAACTGGAGTCTAAACCTCTAGGCCAAATGTCTGTGCCTATTTTTAATTTTTTGAAAAACCATCATACTGAATACTGTTTCCAAGAGTGGATATACCATTTTACATTCTTCTGAACAGTGCACAAGAGTTCTACTACCTCCACATCCTTGCCACTGCCATTCATCTCTCTCTCTCTCTCTCTCTCTCTCTCTCTCTGTATATATATATAGATAGATAGATACATACATACATATAAAATTCATGCACATATATATACACAAATATATATATATGATAGCCACTCTAATAGGTGTGGGGTGCTTTGAGTTGCATTTCTCTAATAATTAGTGAGTTTGAGCACCTTTTAGTATACCTTTAGGCTGTTTGTGTGTTTTCTTTGGAGAAATATCTACTAACATTTATTTTACAGCCTAATACATGGTCTACCAGAGAAATAATGCATGTGAACTTTTAACAAAAGTATCTTATGGTGTTGGTTAGAGTGTTCTGTAGATGTTTCTTAGGCTTAGTTGGTTATAGTGTTGTTCAAATCTCCAATATTCACTTTTTAAATAGAATTTCTCATTAAAATTTTTACTTATCCTCCTCCAATTATTTACATTTCCTCTTATTACTTCTTGCATTAATCAACATTGGTATAAATTACTTTTACATGTGTATGTATTCTAAAACTTGGTAATGGGCTTCAACCTTATCTTCAGCTTAGTTGCTGATCAAGCAGATGGTTTTGCCCTTAATTGATAACAGAAGATCTGCTTAATTTAGGTTTGGCAGCAGGATTGGATCCCACTCTAGGACAAAAGCCTTTTTATTGTAAATCAGAATCAATATCACATATGACTAAAACCCACCACTGGGGGAATGTGAATTAAAACAGCCATTGTGGAAAATAGTATGGGGGATCCTCAAGAAGCTAGAGGCCGGGCAGCATTTGGTGTGCCAGCTAAGATGTCACTTGGAATCCTCCAGTGGAGTACCTTGCTCTGAGACCTGGCTCTGCTCTCAACTCCAGCTCCCATTTGTTGTGTGCCCTAGGAGTAGCAGGCGATGGCTCAAGTAGCTAGGTCCCTACTGTCCATGCTGGAGACCAGGGTTGAGTTCCTAGTTCCTCAGCTTTTGAGGAGTGAACCAGCAGGTAAGAGGTCTCTGATTCTCTGCATCTGTATCTCTGCCTCTCAAATAAATAAATACAAATTTAGGGGAAAAACAATAAGGGACAAGCATTCAATTTAGTGACCGAGACGCTTAGTTAAAATGCCCACATCCTAGGGCCAGTGCTGTGGTGTAGCAGGTAAAGCCACCACCCACGGCTCTGGCATCCCGTATGGACACTGAGAGAGGCAAAAAGTACATTACAATGGAAATTAGAAAATGCTTTCAGATCATTTAAAGTGAAAGCAAATTCTAACAACTTCAAGTCCTGGCTGCTCCACTTCCAATCCAGCTCTCTGCTATGGCCTGGGAAAGCAGTAGAAGATGACCCAAGTCCTTCTCCCTCCCTTCCCCACTTCCACCTCCTCCCCTACCTCCTCTTCCCCCTTCCCCTCCCTCCCCCTCCCTCTCTCCTCCCACTCCCTCCCTCCCTCTTCCTCTTCGTCCCTCTTCCTCCCTTGCCTCCTCCTCCCCCTCCCTTACCCTCCCACCTACTCCCCCCCCCCCCCCCCCCGCTTCTCTAAAACACCTGTCCACAAAAGGCTCCTCCTCCTCGGAATCCTCATCCTGAGACTGAGAATCAGGACAGGTACAAATGTATTCTTTCAACTCACTGCACACATACATTCATTTTGGTTTTGCTAAGCACCTCTTGGAGGAGCTGAAAAAACTGCCATTTGGATACATCTGGCTGGTGATAGGAACTTCCCCAGATGGCCCACCCAGGTTTCTGTGGCACAGATTCTAAATCCCCTGCTGTCTCTTGTAGGGATCCCTCCTCCAGATACACAAGCTCTTCTCGCCAGATGCTTCTGCCTCTGTACCAGCCTCCTCCATTTTCAACTCCCCCTCCTCAGGTCGATCTCTCTTTGCATGCGACTCCTCCTTTACAGTTGGCCTCACAGCACACTGGCCTCCTCTCTTCATGATGCTTCACCTCCACATTGGCCTCCTCCTTTTCAAATAGCCCATTATCACATGGCTCCACCACATCAGCTTCTTTGATTCTTCCTGCCCCAGAAACACACGCCGGGTTGACTGGATTCCAGAACTGAAGATCCAAGAAGACCTAGGTAGAAATGGGTGTGGCCTGCCGGCACTGAGGCTCACTAGGCTAATCCTCCGCCTGCGGCGCCAGCACCCCGGGGTTCTAGTCCAGGTCGGGGCACCGGGTTCTGTTCCGGTTGCTCCTCTTCCAGTCCAGCTCTCTGCTGTGGCCCAGGAGTGCAGTGGAGGATGGCCCAAGTGCTTGGGACCCTGCACCCACATGGGAGACCGGGAAGAAGTACCCGGCTCCTGGCTTTGGATCAGCGTAGCGCGGGCCACAGCGGCCATTAAGGGAGTGAACCAATGGAAGGAAGACCTTTCTCTCTGTCTCTCTCTCACTGTCTATAACTCTCTCTCTGTCTCTCTCTCTCTCACTGTCTAACTCTGCCTGGCAAAAAATAAAAAAAAGTTTAAAAATTTAAAAAAAAGAAATGGGTGTGGCCAGAAATGTCTGCATTGGCTTTGGAAATTAAACTCATTGTGATCCCAAGGACGACAAGTGCTCTGGAAAGAACCGTTACTCTGTGCTGGCTGAATTCCTGCAAGACTACTATAGCCTGGAATGACTCTGTGGAAGGCAGTCCTGGCTTCAGCTTTTTTTTTTTTCAAGATTTATTTAGTATTTATTTGAAAGGAAGAGTTAGAGAAAGAGAGAGACAGAGACAGAGAGACAGAGATAGAAAGAGCTCTTCCATGTGCTGATTCACTCCCCAAATGGCTGCAACAGCCTGGGGTTGGGCCAGGCTGAAGCCAGGAGCCAGGAACTTCCTTCGGGTCTCCTACTTGGGTGCTGGGCCCCAGCCACTTGGGCCATCCTCTGTTGCTTTCCCAGGCCATAGCAGAGAGCTGGATCAGAAGGGGAGCAGCCAGCACCAGAACTGGCACCCATGGGATGCTGGTGTTGTAAGCAGTGGTCTCACCTGCTATCAGGGCTGGCTATTTTGAAACCCAGGTAAAGGACCTTCCTAACTTTGTGGTTCTCATGCAACTTAGTGAGCAAAAAGACATTTATTAAACTGGAATTCTAAATGGACTATCTTTAAAATGACAACAACGAATAGAGTATATGGAAGAAACAGGGCCCAATATGATTTATTACAGATTCCTGGAAACATAAATGAAAACTGCCTTCTTTAAAAAAAAAACCTAGCTATGAACAAACCATGAATAAGAGAGTTGAGAGTTGGCTATAAGTTAATTAGAAAAAATAAAACCATAGACCACTTTATATCATTTTTTTCTTTTGCTCTGAATTTGCATTTTTCAAATCAGCTGAAATTGAATAGATGAATTCAAGTTTTGACTCTGTACATTCTACTTGTCTTTTAATGTACCAGAATCCTGACATAGTGAGAACCTAGAGTTTCTTTTAACCATAAAACCTCAGTCTAAAAATCAAGATCTACAAGTTTATTAGCTTTACCGCTTTCCTAGTATAAACTTAAACAGTAGCCTGACTCACTGCTTTTGAAAAACAAAAAGAAAAGAAAGCTTTTTGCAAAGCCTCCTGTGGAGTCTCTGAGAATTGTCTTACCAAAGGAAACTGGCACCCACAATCATGCCCCTCAAGCTGTGTTATTTCACCCCTCCGTCATTAAATACACACACACACACACACACACACAGTGTTCCTTTATACCTTTGAAAATTGTTTATGTTCTCTCTGGAAAACCTTTCTCTGTCTTTTTCATCCCAGGATACACCAACATAAAGGTAAAACGGTTAGACAGAAAGGCATTGATATCAGAGAAAGCTGAGTTCAAATATTAACTCAGGGACAGGTGTTTGGCCTAGTGCTTAAGAAGCCAGTTAGGACTCCCGCATTCCACATCAGAGTACCTGGGTTTGATACTCAGTTCAGTTCCTGACTTTGGCTTCCTGCTAACACAGAACTCAGGAATCAGGGTGATGGCTCAAGGAATTGAGTTTCTGCTACCTGCATAGGACACCTGGATTACTCTTCCCAGCCCCAGCTTTGGCCCCAGCTCAACCCTAGCTGTTGTGGGCATTTGGGTAGTGAACCAGTAGATAGGAACTCTCTCTCTCTCTCTCTCTCTCTCTCTCTCTCTCTCCATATATAACAAATAAACATCAGCTCAGTCTGTCATTAACTTTGTGAGCCAAGGTAATTTGCTTGAATTTTCTGAGATTTAATTTCTTTATTTAAAAAAATAGGGATAACAGTATCTACTTTGTAGGGTTGTGATGTAGTTTAAACAAGGTGATGAACACCAACTGTGCATGTTTATTTTTATGTATTTGAGAAGCAGAAGGAGAGAGAGAGAGAGAGAGGAAGGAAGGAAGGAAGGAAGGAAGGAAGGAAGGAAGGAAGGAAGGAAGGAAGGAAGGAAGGGGAGGGGAAGAGCTGGTTCACTCTCCAAATACCCACAACAACTGGGGCTGTGTCTCAGAAGCCAGGAGCCAGACTCAATCCAGGTCTGCCACGTGGGTGGCAGGAACCAACTTGTTTGAGCCATCACTGTTGCCTCCCAGGTACTGCATTAGCAGGATGTTGGAGTCAGGAGCCAGAGTCAGGTATTGAACCCAGGTATTCTGTTGTGGGATGTGGGTATCTTAACTGGCAACTTAGCTTAGGCTAGAAGTACACCCTCAAATATTTTGTTAATCTTTTATATCATCTTCTGTTTTCTATGATATATGTACATGTATATATACATTTATATCTTATATATATGTATACATATGTATCTTATATCTATATGTATACCTATATATTTGTTTCTATGATATATATCCAATATAAATAGCTTCTCTCTCTCTCTCTCTCTCTATATATATATATATATATACTATATGTACAAACACACACACACACAATGAAGTTTTACTAGAGCCTTTAGTTCTGATACATTCAGGAAAGTACAAATTGGTATTGCAGCCTACATCCAAAGAACAAGTTTTGTTTATGTGACATCTATCTTTCCATGTGAAATTCTCTAGTGGAAAACAATAGAAATAAGTGATACACGCATGTCTTCTGGCCAGGCAGAAACCCACTGTTCTTAAGGCCTTCACCAAAGAATGCCCAGGAATAAACTTTTATAGACGCTGAACAAAGAGAAGATACAATACCGCCAGGGCAATGGCTTGGGCGATGGATGTGATGTCTTCATGTGTATATCTGGTCTTGAAGTTAAAAGAATGCATTCACCTGCCAGATGCTCTTACCTCATTAAGGCTCGAGCAGCTCACACTTGGCAAACCTCCTAGGGAGAGGAGCAGCAGCAGGAGAAGGCCTGAAGAATAATGTAGTATACTCACTGAATACTGGAGTGTGCTTAAGGGTCAGGTAAACATTTTTGCTACTTTTTATGATCCCTTGAAGCCTCAGATAATGATTTTCAAGATAGCCTATCCACAAGCAATTGCTGCCTAAGTGGTGTAATGGGCTGATGGAGGGAAAAGGAAACAGTTGTAACTTAATGAAAAAATGATTCTTCCATTGGCCAGACCAGGTAATTGAAATGTAAATGTTATTAAATTTGAAGTAGAAGTGAATGCTGGAGAGAAACAAATTGCAGTGGTGTGTTTATCAGGTTGATCAATTGTTTAATGGGACTAGAATATGGAACTGGTGGTTTAGTTGGAGGATTAGAGGAAGATTTGTCTATGCCTGACTTAAGAAGTTAGGTAACTTGAATGGAAACTCTAGGAAGACGATCCTAGTTGCTAAGGGCACTGGGTTTGAAGGGATAGGAGCCTTTCAAGGTAAGAGGCATAATCCAGTACTAACACTGAAAATAAACCTTTCATAATTTTACCAAGGGTTGGCCTTCATGATCTTGTCCAAAACTTGTCACTCTTAAAAATCTCACCACTCACTTGCCTAGTATAAAAAACATTATTGAATATCACAAAAATATCAAGTCAGAATATTGAGTTAATCTCCATCTACCATGTGAAGAGACTTTTAAAGATAATTCAAAACATTTTTGGGAAAATAGAATTAAAAGATAAGTTCAGGGGCCAGCATTGTGGCACAGCAGGTTAAACTGCCACCTGTGACACTGGCATTCTGTATGAGCGCCGGTTTGAGACCTGAGCTGTTCCACAGCTCCCTGTTAATGTGCCTGGGAAAGCAGTGGAAGATGGCCCAAGTGCTTGGGCCCCTGCACCCACGTGGGAGATTTGGATGGAGTTTCAGGCTCCTGGCTTCACCAGGGCCCGTCCCTGGCTGTTGCGGCCATTTGGGGTGTAAATCAGCAGATAAAGATATCTTTTTTCTGTCTCTCCCTCTCTCTCTGTAACTTTACCTTTAAGATAATTTTTAGTTGTAATAGATAAGTTTATTTTGGCACAAAATCTGAAATTAATGTATCTTCTATGATATCCAACTTGTGATTTTCATACTCTGCCCACTGTATCCTATCCTTCCTGAACAATGCCCTCTTTTACTCCACTCTCAGATTTATATCAGTGCCTTGTACACTCCCTATTTTCCTACTAAATTGTTTCCTTTCTGGTCTTGTTTTCACTCCCATGAAGCCTAGATCTCAGGACTTAACATTTCAATAGCGTATTCAATAAATAGCACCTAGATTTATGCTTTTTTTTACTCTGGGCTATTAAAAATAACCTCATTTGTCACTCTGGTCCCTAGGGTGCAGAACATACTGAAAGTCCTGAGCAAGCATAAAAATGCACATTAGGCCCCACATTCTCAGAAATTCAATATCATAGCAACTGGCGTTTTGAATATATAGTTCAAATTCTTCAACATTAAATACTTGGCAGTCACACATACTATTGGTGAGGGTAAAAATTAACTTCCTGCAGGACAAACTAGCAGTACTGTGCATTTAAACTGTTTAAAAATTTATTTCAGCAGCAGAAAAACACAGAGAGAAAAGTACAGATGGAGATAAACAGAGAGAGCTCCTAATGATGGTTCACTCCCCAAATGCCCAGGACCTGGGCTGGTCCACACTCAAACTGGTAGCTGAGAACTTAATTCAGTTCTCCCATAAGTGTGGCAGGGACACAAGTATTTGACTCATCACCTGCTGCATCTCGGGGTGTGCACTGGTAGGAATCTGGAATCAGGAACAGAGCTGGGACTCAAACCCAGGCACTCCACTATGGGATGCAGGCATCCCAACCTGTGCCTCAACCACTAGTCAAATGCGTGCCTCCAGATTTTTAATCTTAATGACTCTATGTCCCACAAATTTCACTTCTAGGAGCTTATCATATGTGAACCCTCTTATAGATTTACATAGGTATTCTTTCTAGTATTGTTTCTGACATGGGAAAATTAGATACACCTCAAAGGCTATCAGTAACAGACTAATTATTTAAATACATTGTTGTACATCCAGGCAATGGAACATTAGGTGGCCCTGGAAGAGAATTAGGTAAGTACTGTCAGGGAAAGAAATATTAAATAAATAAAATTTATCGTATTTGAAAAGAAAGATATTAAGTAAGCATAGAATCATTCTATATTTGCAAAAGAAAAAAGTACATGAACTTATTTTTATTTGCCTAATACAAATATTTGACCAACTAAACTCTACACTATTTAACACAGATTACCTCTGAGAGATGGAGAAAAACAGAGCAGGAAGGGATTGTCTTAAATATTTCAGAATTGAGTTTGTTCCAACAAGCATGAATTCTTTTGTAAAAATAAATACAGCATTTTCAAATTTTAAAGCAAGGACTCGACATTGATCTGCGCAGTGAAAAGTAATGAATAGGGACTTATGGAATTATGTCCTTGATTTATGTATAATAGCTAGGTATGGCAAACAAAACTGATGGTGACTACAGCTGATTTTGAAAGTTACGTGGTACCCTTTTCTGATGGTACAGAATAAAATATTTTTAGTAACTTTATCTTATTTTAATGTCTATGATTTATATTTAGGGACACTTACTTTGATCTGATATTAAGCCTCTTACTGGAAATGATGTGGGCATTAGTATCTTAATTTTGCTATAAATTATTGCCTCACACATAGATAAGAATTCTAAGCAGAGACTACTAACCTAGGCAAATAGGAGCAGGCTTTATCTAACAGTGAAGGAATAAACATATATTTATGCATGAGAAATCCCAGTCATGTGTGAGCCAGGGGATTGTCCATGAGAAAGAGAGAGACAGAGAGAGAGACACACAGACAGAGACAGAGAAAGAAATGAGAGTAGTGCCTCTAAGCAAGATCCATGGTGAAAAGTGAAACATTTCTCTCCTCCTCAGACACTCCTTAATGAGACAGCAGGTAGTACCTTAATCAGATAAAAAAAAAAAAAAAAAACAGGGTGGGGTCTTGGCATGAGATGTCCTGGATGAGACAGGTACATTCTGGGAAGGTGGGTGTATCAAGCTAACACTTAAAGAGACAGGGTTACATTGCAAGATTTTAAGAATTCCAGATCACCTGGAATTTAACTGTCTTGTTACACCATATCCGTTTCACTGTAAGAATGAAGAATTTTGCTCTCAACCAAGGCTAAATGTACTACTCCATTCCCAAAATTTAAAACATTTTTATTTGCTTTAAAGACTTTTTTAGGATTTATATTTTATTTGTTTGAAAGGCAGAGTTACAGAGAGAGGAGGAGAGAGACAGAGAGAACTTCCATCCACTGGTTCACTCTCCAAATGGCCACAACAGCAGGGGGCCAGGCCAGGGCCAGTCGCAGCTGGGAGCCTGGAGCTTCTTCCAAGTCTCCCATGTGGGTATAGGGATCCACGCACTTGGGCCATGTGCTTCTACTTTTCCAGGGGCATTAGCAGGGAGCTGGATCAAAAGTGGAGCAGCCGAGTCTCGAACTGGTGCCCATATGCGATGCCAGTATTTCATGCAGTGGCTTAACCTGCTATGCCACAACACTGGCACTGCTTTAAAGACTTTTGTGCCATATTGATTTCTTTACCTAATTTCTTGAATTTTTTTCTTTTTTATTGTTTTGATTTTCCTGCATTGAGAAGCAAAGAGGTGTGAAGTCAAGATAACATGACTAGGGGGCCAACATTGTGGAGCAACAGATTATACTGCCTCTTGTGATACTGGCTTCTGGTCCAGCTCCCTACCAATATGCCTGAGAAGGCAGCAAAAGATGGCCCAGGTGCTTGGGTCCCAGCCACACACTTGGGAGGCCAGGATGGAGTCCCAGCCTCCTGTCTTCAGCCTAGCCCTGCCCTGGCTGTTGCGGCCATTTGGGGAGTGAACCATCTGATGGAAGGTCTCTCTCTCTCTATCTCTGTGTATTTGTGTGTGTGTGTGTGTGTGTATGTCCCTCTCTGATGCTTTGCCTTTCAAACAAAAAAAAAAAAAAAGAAAGAAAAAGAGGACTACAAACATGAATCTTTCTTCAATACTGACCATTAGGTATTCTAGTGAACTGTGGGGGTATTGTTTAGGAAGGAGAAAGATCAGGATCTCTTTGCATTAACAATTATGTTAAACTAATCCTTCTGTGTCTACAGCACCTTGGGCACAATGGAAGTATCTGGTGCATAGTCTTATGGAAACATCCAGTTTTTTCCTTCTTTGTTAATTGCTACACACTTTAAGTTCTCAATGGAAAACTTACCCAAGGGTTAACTCTCCAAGGATCGAGCCACCTCTAAAAGTAATCTATGATTTTCATTTTAAAAGATGTACATCTCCATAACAGTGTCAGGCCAATTTTTGAAATTAAACTTTTTCTTTTCAAATAATTATGGATTCTTTGATGGACTTATACCACCTTCCCCTAACAGTAATATCTTGCAAAATTAGGGCTTGTGATATCACAATCAGGATGTTAACATTACTAAAGTGGAGATACAGAACACTTCCCCCATCACAGGATCATTCATCATTCATGTTGCTTTCTAATGGCCACATCCACTTCTCTTCTGCATTCCCACTCATACCCCATCTCTAAAGGCTGGAAACCACTAACACATTCCCTATCTCGATAATTTTGTCCTTTCAAAAATGGAATGTGAATGGAAACATACAATATGTAACTTTTGGGAATTTTTTCACTCAGCACAGTTCTCTGGGAGTTCGACCAGGTTGTATAGGTCATTGCATTCCTTTTTATCACTGAGTAGTATTTGATAGCATGGATGTACCACAGTTTGTTTATTCAACCATTGAAGGACATTGAAATTGCTTCAAAGTTTTGGTTATGATGAATAAAGCTGCTGTAAATATTTTGTATAGATTTTTATCTGAATTTAAGTTTCATGTCTCTGGGATATGTCCCTAGGTTGTAAAATTGTTGAGTCTCATGTTAATTGCATTCTTTTTAAATTTATTTTTTTAATTTTTAAGATTTAACAGTTTTCAGGGCTGGCGCTGTGGCATAGCGGGTAAAGCCTCTGCCTGCAATGCCAGTATCCCATATGGGCGCTGGTTCAAGACCTGGCTGCTCCACTTCCGATCCAGCTCTCTGCTATGGCCTTGGAAAGCAGTAGAAGGTGGCCCAAGTCCTTGGGCCCCTGCACCGGCGTGGGAGACCCGGAAGAAGCTTCTGGTTCCTGGCTTCAGGTTGGCGCAGCTCTGGCCATTGCGGCCAGTTGGAGAGTGATCCAGCGGGTGGACGAGCTCTCTGTCTCCGCCTCTCCTCTCTCTGTGTAACTCTTTCAAATAAATAAATAAATCTTTTTTAAAAAGATTTAACACTTTTCAACATCATATTTACTTCATATATAGATATTTTATACAAGCAATATATACTATTTTTCTTGAAAACAGGGATACTAATATCACAAAATGTGATCATAAAATGGTGAAAAGGGGGCATATTGTCATGTGCTTAATTTTTTAAGAGTGCCTGGTCGGCGCTGGCGGTGTGACACAGTGTGTTAAACTGCCTGTAACGCCAGCATCCCATTTGAGTGCCAGTTCAAGTCCTGACTGCCCCACTTATGATCCAGCACCTTGCTAATGTGCCTGGGAAAAGCATCCTGCCAGCCATGTGGGAGAGCTGGAAGAAGCTCCTGGCTCTTTGCTTCAGCCTGGCCCTGCCCCAGCAGTTGCAGCCATCTGAGGAGTGAACCAGTGTATCTCTGTATCTCTGTATCTCTCTCTCTCTCTCTCTCTCTCTCTCTCTCTGTATATGTCTGTCTCTGTCTCTACCTCTTTCTCCGTAACTCTGCCTCTCAAATAAATGTAATAAATCTTTAAAAGAAAAGAGTGCCTGTGTCTTTTTACATTCCTACCAGCAATATATGAAAGATCCAGCTTCTCTGCATGACACCCTTTGATTGTAGCTGTTCTCATAAATGGGCATATGTTGTTGTGATTGTAATTTGCATTTCCCTGATGGCTAATTGTGTTGAATACCTTTTCATGTGTTTATCTGTTATCTGGATATCCTCTTTTCTTTCTTTCTTTTTTTTTTTTTTTTTTTTGACAGGCAGAGTGGATAGTGAGAGAGTGGATATCCTCTTAAGTGAGATGGTTCTCCATGTCCTTTGCCCTTTCTTTTATTAGATTATTTTTGTTGAGTTTAGAAAGAGTCCTTTATGTGTTCTAAATACTAGATCTTTATCAGACATGTGGTTTATAAATATTTGTTTACAACCTATAGCTTGTCTTTCATCCTACTTGCTATTTTGTAAAGCAAGCATTTCTTTTTTTATTTCAATGAAGTCCAGTTTACAGATTTATTTTTCCTTTATGGATCATGAAAAATCTAAGAGCCCTTGGCCTAATCTTAGAATATGAAGATTTTGTCAAACTTAGCTTTCAAAAAATGACAGTTTTATATTTTACTTTTAAGTCAATGATCTATTTTGAGTTTCTTTGAGTTTATTTTGTATAATGCATAAGGCTAAGGTTCAGGTTCTCTCTCTCTTGTTTTTTTCTATGAATGTGAAGTTGTCCCTGCATCATTTGTTGAAAAGTCTATCATTCCCCATAGAATTGCTTTTCCACCTTTGTTAAAACTCAGCTTGACATATGTGTGTTGATCTATTTCCTGACTCTTTATCTTATTGCTCTGTGTGTCTGTCCCTTCACCACTATCACACAGTCTTGATTACTTAGCTATAAAATAAATCTTGAAATAAGTTAAATAAATATTTCCCACTTATTGTTCCTTCTCAATTTGTTTTAGTTATTGTAGGTTTTTTTGTATATAGATTTTAGAATAATTTTTTCTATATTATGAAAGATCCTGCTAGGAATTTGATAAGCATCATTAAACTTGTATATAAACTTGGAGAGAATGGACCTCTTTACTATGTTGAGTCTTCCAATCCATGAACATAGTATTTCTCTTTGCTTATTTAGAAATTTTTTATTTCTTTTATTGACCTTTTGTAGTTTTCCACATTCAAGTCTTGTACATGTTGTTAGAATTCCATATAAGTATTTCATTTTTTGAGAGACTGTAAGTGGTATTATATTTTAATTGCGATGTCCACATATCTATCACTAGTATACAGAAATGCAAAAGATTTTCACATTAATAATGTATCCTCCCACAGTTTTAAACTTACTTATTAGTTCTAGGAGGCTTTTTTGGTATATTTTTTGATATTTCCTATGTTGACAAACAGTGATTTTTTTTCTTTTTCTTTTTTCATTCCACCAAGTAGAATTTCCATGTAAGCCTCTTTGTCTAGTTCTGAATCTTAAAAGGAAGGTATAAGTCATTCACGATAAGTGTTAGAGATTTTGTAGATACTCTTTATCAGATTAATAAAGTTCCCCTGCTCCTATTTTTCTGAGAAATTTTGTCATGAATAGGAACTGAAATCTGTCAGATCCCTTCTCTGCATCAACGTTTATAATCATGTGATTTTTCTTCTTTTGCTTGTCAACATGGTGGGATACATTGATTGATTTTTCAAATATTGAACCAGCCTCACATTCCTGAAATAAAGGCTACTTGGTGATACTTTTTTATATGATGCCTAATTTTGTATGCTAATATATATGCTAATATTTTAAAGATGTGTTTATTTATTTGACAGGCAGAGTGTCAGAGAGAGGGAGAGATACAGAGATAGAGAGAGAGAGAGAGAGAGAGAGAATCTCCCATCCACTCATTCATTCCCCAAACTGCTACAACAGCTGGGCTGGTCCAGGCCAAAACCAGGAGCCAGGGGCTTCTTCTGGGTCTCCCACGTGGGTGGCAGGGGCCCAAACACTTGGGCCATCCTTTGCTGCTTTTCCCAGGCCATTAGCAGGGAGCTGGATCGAAAATGGTGAAGCTAGTACAGGAACTGGTGTCCACATGGGTGCGGGCATTGCAGGTGGTGGCTTTACTTGCAATGTCAAAACGCCACGCCCTACTGACTTTTTCAGAGAAAAAAATAATTGATTTTCTGTTCCCATTTCAATGATTTCTATTCATATTTATTATTTCCTTTCTTCTTCTTGGTTTGGATTTATTATTCTCTTTCTACAGCTTATTGGATGAGCTTAAACTATAGATTTGAGCCTCTTCATCTTACCTTTTTTATTTTAAAAAATGTATTTATTTGAGAGGCAGAAAGACAGAGATAGAGTGCTCCTCTGCTGGCTCATTCCTCAACTTCTTACAACAGCTGGGACTGGGCAGGCTGAAACTGGTAGCTAGGAACTCAGTCCAGAGCTCCCTCATGTGCGGTAGGGACTCAACTACTTGAGCCATCCCCTGATGCTTCTGAGGATGCACGTTAGCAGGAAGCTGGAATCAAGAGCGGAGCCAGGACTAGAAAACAGGCAATCTAATATGAAATGCAGGCTTCCCAAGCAGCATCTTAACTGGTAAGCCAAACACTTGCACTTTTTCTCTTAACTAGTGTAAGCATTCAGTGCTATTCACTTCTTTGCTGTTTTAGCTGTATCCCACAAACTCTGACATGTTGTATATTTATTTTCACTTAGTTTGATTTTTTTAATTTCTCTTGAGATTACTTGTTTGGTTATGAATTACCTATAAAAGTTTTGTTTACAAATATTAAGAGGATTTCCTTCTATCTTTCTCTAATTGATTTCTAATTTGATTTCATTATATTGAGCTTTATTTTATAGATTAAAATATGGCCTATTTTGGCAGATGTTCTGTGAAGAATTGAAAAAAATGTGTATTCTGTTTTCTGAATGTAGTGTTGTATAAATGTGGATTACATCTTGTTGGCTGATGATGTCATTGAGTTCTATGTCTTTTCTATTTTTTCTTAAGTTCTATTAATTATTGAAAGAAATATGAACTCTCCAACTATAATTGTTCTATTAGTTTCTACTTCACATATTTTACATCTTTTTGGTTCAGTGCGTACACGTTCAGGATTGCTATGTCCTCTTGGTGGATGACATCTTTTATCATGATATAATGTCATTTCTAATCTACATTATCTAATATTAACATAGCCACTCGCAGCTTTCCTGTTTACAGGACATATATTTTCCTTTACTTTAAGATTTATTTGTTTCTTTGAAAGGCACTGTGACAGAGAGAGGGTTGGAGGGAGAGATGGAGAGAGGGAGAGAGGGAGAGGAAGAGAGAGAGAGAGAGAGAGGGAGAGAGAGACTGACTGACTTTCCATCTGCTCATTCACTACCCAAATGGCCACAATGACTGGGGCTGGGCCAGGCTGAAATCAGGAGCCTGGAACTCTCTCTGGGTCTCCCATGTGGGTGGCAGGGACCCAAGCACTTGGGCCATGTTCTGTTGCATTCCCAAGAATATTATCAAGGAGCTGGATCAGAAGTGGAGCAGCCGGGTCTTGAACTGGTGCCCATACAGGGTGTGGACTTCACAGATTGTGGCTTACCATGCTATGCAACAGTGCTGGGCTCTATATTTTAATTTTTACCTACGTACACCATATTTGAAGTGAGTTCCTACAAGACAACACAGGGTGTTCTTCAAAAAGTTGATGGAAATTGCATGTTATGAAAATAATGATGCACGAATTTAAAAAATCTTGCCTTTTATTCAGCTTTCCATGAACTTTTTGAACTTATTTCATTTATGGTTGGGTCATGTTTTTAAATCCTTTTTGCCAAGCTCTGTTTTATAATAGCTATATTTAGACCATTTACACGTAAGATTATTAGTGTTCTTATTAGGGCTCAAGACTGACAGTTTGTTAATTTTCTGCTTGCTGTTTTTTCTTTCTGTCTTCATTTTCCTACATTCCTTGGTATTTTTCTTTATAATTCCATTTTAATTTACCTATATTGTGATGAATATATCCTTGTATGGCACTTTGGGTGGTTTCTCTAGGTATTATTGTGTATATACGCAATTTATGACAAATTAGTGATGTTGCAATTTTGGTGGTTCTCAAGAACTATATAGAAAACTAACCTTGTTCTAAGTCCCTTTATGCTGTCTCATTTATAAATTTCTTAAGTATTACTGTACCTCAATTTAGAAACATATCTGACAGTGTTATATACTTTTTGTCCCAACTATCAAACACAATTTAGAAAACAAGAGGAAAAGGATGTCTATTGTATCTACTCGTATTCTTGCTTACTGTTGTTTCTTTCGTGCTAATGTTCAAAGATTCCTTCTGATAGGTTTACCTTTCTGTTTGTGAACTTCCTTTAGTCATTGTTTTAGGGGAGATCTGCTGGAAACAAATTCTCTTATTTTTGGGGGCCGGCGCTGTGGCACAGCGGGTTAATGCCCTGGCCTGAAGCGCCGGCATCACATATGGGTGCCGGTTCTAGTCCCAACTGCTCCTATTCAGATCCAGCTCTCTGCTGTGGCCTGAGATAGCAGTAGAAGATGGCCCAAGTCCTTGGGCCCCTGCACCCACGTGGAAGACTCAGAAGAAGCTCCTGGCTCCTGGCTTCGGATCGGCACAGCTCCGGCCATTGTGCCATCTGGGGAGTGGACCAGCGGATGGAAGACCTCTCTCTCTCTGTAACTCTTTCAAATAAATAAAATTCTATTTTTCCTTCTTCTGAGAATGAAGGAAATCTTGATTTCTCCCTCATTGCTGAAGTATATTTCTCTGGGTATAGGATTCTGTGTTCTTTCAGCACTGAAAAAAATGACATTTGCTTTGGGCATCCATGCTTTCTGATGAGCTATCCTTGTCATTTGAATTGTTTTCCCCCATAGGCAAGCTGTCATTTTTCTCTGATTGCTTTCAAGAACTTTTCCTTCTGTTTACTTACAGAAGTTTAACCATGATTTGTCTTTTTTTTTTTTTTTTTGACAGGCAGAGTGGACAGTGTGAGAGAGACAGAGAGAGAAAGGTCTTCCTTTGCCATTGGTTCACCCTCCAATGGCCGCCACGGCCGGTGCGCTGTGGCTGGCACACCGCACTGATCTGATGGCAGGAGCCAGGTGCTTCTCCTGGTCTCCCATGGGGTGCAGGGCCCAAGCACTTGGGCCATCCTCCACTGCACTCCCTGGCCACAGCAGAGAGCTGGCATGGAAGAGGGGCAACCGGGACAGAATCTGGCACCCTGACCGGGACTAGAACCCGGTGTGCTGGAGCCGCAGGCGAAGGATTAGCCAAGTGAGCCACGGCCCCAGCCGCATGATTTGTCTTGATGTGAATTTATTTTATTCTGTGTGAGTTTCACTCAGCTTCTTAAATCTATAGGCTCATATCTCTTGCCAGATCTAGACACTTTTCAGCCAGTACTTGAGTACTTTTTCCACTCCACTCTTTTCCTCCCCTGACTCCAATACAAATGGAACATGCATTACTATAGTCTCACAAATGCCTGGGGTTCTGCTCATTTTTTTCAGTATACTTTCTCTTTGTTGTTGAAATTGGGAGATTTCTTTTTTTCTATTTTCACGTTTATAGACTTTTTTTTTCCTTTGTTCCCTCCATTCTGCTGCTGAATGCATCCATTGAGGGTTTATTTTAAATACTCTGTTTTCCAATTCTAAAATTTCGACTTAGTTCCTCTGGTCTTCTACTTCTTTGCTGAGACTTATTTCCCTTTTGTTTCAAGTATGTTCATGCTTGCTGGTTGAAACATTATTTTTTTCACCATGACTGCCTTACAATTTTTGTCAGACAATTGTAATTGTAATAGCTCTGTCACCTTGGTGTTAGCATCTATTGTCTTTTTTCATGTAGTTAGTGACCTTTCTGGTTCGTGGTATGTTTTTTTAAGTGAAGCTGGAGAGCATTTCGGCTAGTGTGTTATGAAACTTTGAATTTTATTTAAATCTTTTATTTCAGCTGCCTTTCTGACATCACTATAGTGGGTTCAGAGAAGTGCCACCTCATTATTACCAGGTGGAGTTGCAAATCCAGCTTTCCCACTCATCTTCTGTTGACACACAAGGGAGGGCAATCCTTATTACTAAAAGTGAGAGTAAGAATTACAGCTCCCTCACTAGGCCTCCACACATACCTATTTTGCTGGTTACAGGAGTGCCTTGTTACTGCTCCCCATGTGGCCTTCACTGACACCAAAAAGAAGGTGGAATTGCCCCATTACTGCTGGGCATTAGTTGAGTGTGCAAAGCGAGGGATGACTCATTATTCCCAATGTGGGTAGAAGTTGAATCTCTCCACTTCCCTGTGTGGTTTCCACTGACACTGGTAGGGCAGAAGAAGTGGTATCTCTCCATTCTCTCTGCTCTGAAACTATCCTGGTGGGGTCTTGGGAGTCTCTAACCTGGTGAAGTAGGAAGTTTAGAATCTCCACCTGGCTTTTGTTGGCAGGGATGAGGGAGGGTCTGCAGTTACACATATAATGTTTGGCTTTAATAAAGTAGTTGTCATCTAAAATTTTTCTACACTGTAAACTGCCCCTTTCACAGCACTTTGGTGATAGAAAGCAGACTTTTGTAGCATATCTTTTATGTGGGGGAAGGGGCTACAAACTTGGGCATTTTGGGGTTGTTTCCCTAGCACTCAGCCTGGGATAAATAAGGCAAAAAGAAAATCTAGAGAACTCACCACTGTCTTTTCCTTCAGGTTTCACGATCCCTACCTGATCTGTCTTCTCTCCAATCTTTCGGAGTCCTCTTGTATTTGCTTTACATGTGATGTCCAGTATTTTTAGTTGTACTTAACTCCTCAATACACTTTTCATATTTAGTTTGTCTCTTTTATGAGGTGGGGCGGGGGGAGTATCATTATGTCTTCCTTAAAAAAACTTGGTCAGGGAAAATGTTGATTTACTTTTCAGATTTCTATTTTGTAGCATTATTCCCAGAAAATCTTTTAACTCCTCTAAAACCTATAGTGGAATATTTTAATCTATCAAAACTCTGATGTTAATAAAAATAAATTAACACATAGTTTTTTTTGAAATTTGTATTTTCAATAGCTGTTAGGGAAATGCATTCATTTTTTTCTGACTTTTTCCTTTAGTTTACGTTGAAGATTACAGGATTTGGAACTAGTCTTAGATATGTTTATAATCCACTATAATATAGGAAATGAATCATGTAAACTTGAGAGTTTTTATAATGAAGTAATTCTATATATTTTATATATATTATAAATTATATTGATAAGTTATATAACAAATGACCTCAGAATTATAACATTATATCCTACTAAAATAGCTCTAATTAGAAGACATAATGGTACCAGTACTATATTTATTCTCAGCATTATATGCTTAGTTTTGGAAAACACCTTAAGAATTCCTCTAAATTCCTATCCAATGCTTGACCTTCTCTTTAAAATCTGAATTCTTACCTTTCTCTCTCTCTCTCACTGTCCACTCTGCCTGTCAAAAAAAATCTGAATTCTTTAAAATCTGAAACATAAATGGTAATCAGCTTTGTCTTGAGTACCTCTAATATAACGGAAAATTCATTTCAGGAGGAATTTCTGTTACATATTTTGGCAGATATAAGTTATTTAAAAAGGAAAAAAAAAGTTGAGGAGAGTTATGTGATTAAATATGTGGGTGATTTCAAAGGATAATCCTAAAGGAAGTTTCAGAAATACACTAGAGGGACCAGCTTTGTGGCATAGAGGTTAAGCCGCTGTCTGTAAAGTCAGCATCCCATATCAGAGCATAACATACCTGGGAAGGCAGCAAAAGATGACCCAAGTGCTTGGACCTCTGATGCTCATATGGGAGCCCTGAATGGAGTTCCAGGCTCCTGGCTTCAGCCTGGCCCAACCCTGGTTGTTGAGACCATTTGGGGAATGAACCAGCAGATGGAAGCTTACTCTCTTGCTCTATCTCCTGCACTCTGTCTTCAAAAAAGTAATTTCTTTAAAAAAAAAAAAAGAAATATACTAGAGAATAGCCAAACTACAGATAGGCATTAGTTTTGCTTTCCTAACATTACACAATAGACAAAAAGGAAAGACATAATCTTGATAGAATGTCACCTTTCATGAATACTTCAAATATGAAGGCTCAATTTTTTTTTTTGCAAAAAATTATTTACTTATTCGAGGGGCCAAAACCAGAGAAGTCAACCTTGGTCTCCCACATGGATAGCAGGGTCCCAAGTACCTCAGTCATCATTTGTTGCCTCCCAGGATATGCATTAGAAGGAAGATGGGACCAGGAACAAAGCCAGCACTGGGACTGAGGTACTCTAATATAGGATGTGGTGTCCTGATTCTGCATCTTAACCACTGGGCCAAATGCCCACTCCTCATTTTGATAAGAACAGTGCTTCTAAAATTCTTTATTTACCCTGTTGAAAATTCTCTTTCAGAAGACAGAAAAATATGATCAACATGAAAAAAACTACCTAGTAACAGGAGCCTTGAGAAGAATGTATCATATCATGTTGACATTTGTGATAGTGAATGCAAATAATAGTGGGGATACTAATGCACATATCCCAGACATAAGAGTCACATTAGACATCCCTTAGGATGAATGGAATGGAATCTCTGAGAGGGGAATGCTGTAGGCAGGCATATAGGATAAAATTGATTAGGTTTGTGAGCTGGAAGTCCACACCTTCACCACACCCCTGTGTGACTTCATGCCCCTACCTGACCACACCTGTGTGCCTGCTGGCCAATCAGGTTAATTAACCACTCCCCTTTGGAAGTAGATTAAAGGCTTTTTGTTGGCCTTTTGCCACTGCAGGCGCTTGCTGCCCCTGCACCTTTGGGGCGCATGGCCTTTGGGCCACCTGCCCCATGCTTCCTGGCCTACATGCTCCTCCACATGGCTGGCTCCTAGTACTCAGTATGAACCCAGATTTCCCTTTCTTTTTTAAATAGAGTCCTCACTTTCCTAGGCATTTCTCTCACTAAATAAAGGCTTAAAAACTTAAAAAAGAGTCAACTTAGGAACATTCACAAATAGGATAGCTGAAATTCAGACTATGAAAGGAAAAAAATGTGAAACAGACAATGCAATAAATAATACAGGGGGCGAGCCATCTAAAATAATCCAAAATAAAAAGGGGTTTGATTGCTTTGCTGAGAGGGATCTTGCTGATGAGCTTAAATATAAACAAAATAACATGGTCAAAAATTACAGAAAATAATCAATGATGAATTTTTGAGTGGTACAAATTTGTAGAGACAGTGTCTAGCCGGGTTGGAATAAACCAAAATTCACAAAAATATTAATGACAAGAAAGGAGGTCTTCCTTTATTTTGGATTTTCAGTACAAATTAAAAGAAAAACAGGGAGGAGAGATATTACTTAAGAAAGTTTATGTGATTTTAAGAAATGAAGATGAGAAAATGGAATTGTTTAAATCACACCTTGCTTACATCTTATCCACCAAAAAGAATAAGCTTCATATTGGAAAACTGAACTTAATTTAGTTAAGGGCATAGGAAAATAAAAGTAAAATATAGTAATACTCAGGCTATATTCTACATTAAAACCTGTGATTTAGCAAATTCTTCTGGATTTGGTTAGTAACTCATAGTGTTGGACAAATGAAAATAATGAAAAGCATGTTATACCTTTATTTTTTAAAGGTTTATTTATTTGAAAGGCAGAGCGAGAGAAAGAGAGAGAGAGAGAGAAAGAGAGAGTGAGTGAGTCTGGGCCAGGCTGAAGCCAGGAGCCAGGAATTCCATTTGGGTATCCCAAGTACGAGGCAGGGACTCAAGTACTGGAGCCTGCCCTCCCAGGCATGTCTGCAAGGAGCTGGATTCAAAGCAAAGCAGCTGAGACTCAAAATGGGGGCACTTGAATTTGGGATGCTGGCATCACAAGTGGTGGCCCAACTCGTTGTGCATCAACGTCAGCCCTCAGTATGTTATACTTTTAAAGGTGCCATATTAGAGAATACTTAAATCTGGTAAATAACTTGTGCTTATTCAATCCCTAAACCAGTAGTAATCAAACTTGAGCACACATCAATACCACCTGAAGAGTCATCTTGTTGAATCACAGATTTCTGGTTCTCAGCCCAAGAGTTTCTGATTCAATAGATCTGAGGTAGGCCCAGGAATCTGCATTACTCCTAAGTTCTCAGATGATATTGATGCTGCTGCTCCAAGGGCCACGTTTTGAGAAGCACTGGTCTGAATCAATCTCTGGTACCTAGGAACACTGAGAGAAAGCATGCCGCTAAGGAGAGCAACTTCATTAAAGTCATTTAAATGCCTAGCTCAGATGTGTTCACTGAGAACAATGAACGTACATCAAGGAAGCCAAGCCAGGAGCTCATGGGTCAGGTGACTAAAAGGGCCTCACCCCATTGCTAGCACAGGAAACCTTATTCCATTCTAGAAGTCTCTTATATTCTATGGACTAAGGAACACAGCATGTTATTTCCTACCATTCCATAATTCAAATGAGAATTTTTACTGTAATAATCTTGTTCTTTACTACTGTATGTACATGTTGTTATAATTTAGCTACATTTTTAGCAGGTTTATTCAAGGTGACCCTGAAGTTCTTACAGAAAAATAAACATATAGGAAAGTTAGGAAAACAATGAAAAGGAAGATATTGAGAAGTGGAGAACCAGACCCAAAGAGCAGACCCAACAAATATTTAAACATTCTTATTAGAAAGCTTCCATAAGCTCAAACAATGTGGCACTGGAGTATTGAATACATAAATCTGTACGACATAGTCCAGAAACACACCCAACTATACATAAATGGACAGCATATGACAAAGGTGGTATTTCTTAAGTTACTTTCACAAAGTTAGTGGTTTTACAACTGGTGCTGAGAAAACTTGATAGCCATTTGGAAAAAGGATAACATTAGACACATTTTTAATACTATACACAAAAATATAATCTAAATGGATCAGATAGCTAAATGTAAAATATAAAACTATGCAAATCCTATAAGAAAATATATATTACTTTATAACCTGAGTATTGGGTACTCAGTAAACTCCTGAAACAATAAAAGGAAAATATGGTAATTTTGACTGAACAAATTTTTACATTTGCATATACAAAACATCATGACCAAAAATCAAATGACAAACTGAGAGAAAATATGTGCAACATATAGCACAGATAAAGAGTTAGCAGCCCTAATGTATATATAAAAGAATTTTTAAAGTTCAAGAACAGAGACGGAAATCTTACAGATCAAATATATGAAAATAAATTCAACTGTACTCATATTAAGGCTAAATAGAAACTAAAACTTGGCAAGCATACCAAAACCTCTCAGTGCATTCTATTTGTTGAAGCTAGAGAAAAACAGGTGCTCTCATGCACTGTTGGGAAGAATGCAAAACGGCATAATGCCTATGGAGGGGATTTTGGCACTAACAAAATTACATATGTATTTATCCTTCAACTGAGCAATCCCACTTTCTGAAATTTATCCTTAAGATACACCAACAATATAAAATGTATACACATAAGGTTATTGCAGCATTACCTGTAATTGTTAAAATATTGGAAACTGTCTGTGAAAGCACAACAGTAACTTATAACACTTATACACAATGAAGTATTATGCAGCTGTAAAAAGAATAGCTATGTGCTAATATGGATTTTGAAAATATATTAGGTAAAAAAGTAAAGTCCAAGAGAACACATAGATTGTGCCATCTTTGGAAAAGAACAAAGGGAAAATAAGAAAGCATACATATCCATTTATCTTTTCATTAAAAAACGCAGAAAGAGTAAACCAGAAACTTGTGAAGCTGGTTACCTTCAAGGGATGTTAGAAAAGTGGGTAGAGGGAATACTGAAGGAGTGAAGGCTCTCAAATACATTGTTCTATATACTTTTGATTTAGAAACATATTATTGTGCTATATATTCAAAAATAAATCCGTTAAGAATAGGAGGGTGGACTAAAACTGAAACAAATAAATCCAACTGATTTAAAATGGACACTGAAACAATAAAAACTTAGTTATAAGTCATTCATCACCCTACCTGACAGAACTATACATTACCTAGAAGCCTTGGCTCTGAAGATACACTTGAGAAGTACAGGCGACATTGGGTATTCTTTGTTGGGGAAAGAGTAGTACATTATACCCATTTTATATAGATAGAGATTTTTAAAAGTGTAAATATGGGAAGGATTTTGGGTACCCAGAAGGAAAATAGCAAACATGGTTTGCTACCCACCATTTATTTGTCCTTACTCCGGCTACAATGTAGCGCTTTCTATTAGAAGTTAACACTCCTCTTCCCATTTTCAATTATTTTTTATAGAGTTGACTTTACCCCAGGAACCAAACATAAGAGAGGAGGTAAGGTACAGACCTATTGTTTGTCCTGTTGCCATTTAAGTGATGGAGAAGAAAATGTCTCCATCAGTGTCCCAGCCAGTAAGTCCCCTTTGCTTATTTCAGCCAGGTTAAGTATTAGCACTTGCAACCAAAAATGGCCTAATGAATTTGCTGGATTACTATAGTTAAAGACATTATCCAGTTCAATGGTCCTGGTATAAGGCTCCCCCATGTTAAATACTTTAAAAACTCTAATACTAGCAAAAAGCATCTTTTGAAGAATTTGCTTGTTTCTTGTCAGCTAATTTTTATGCAACCCACTTCTCTTGTTGGCCTTTCCTGTAAGGAAGCCTATAGCTAATTTCAATGTGGAAATAAATTACCTGTTAGCCCTGGCTATTGGGATATATTTTCCTGGGTTGTGTGAGTGTGTGACTGTGAGTGTGTGTGTGTGTGTGTGTGTTACAATTTTAACAGCATTACTGTATACATGTGTGCTACCATAAACAACCTTGAATCTCTTTAGCAAGGATAAATAATAAGTTTCGGTCACAGAAACATAATTGACACATTTGTTGAGAAAAAAAAAGGCATCTATTAATAAAGAGATCGTGTTTTTGTCAGAAACTAAGTGATTACAGGATATTAAATAAGGTGACTTACTTTAAAATACTTTTAAAGACAAACAAAAAAACCTAAAATACCCACATTCAGAAAATATATCGAATGTACCCAAGAGTCTTGAAGCAGGAAAAAGGGAAGACCTGGGTCCTAATCTATGCTTAAGCATGGACTTGGGGCAGAGAGATGAGGGAAAGACAGAGAATGGGAGGTTACCCTGTGCTTGGGTAGAACAGGTTCTACCTTGGAGAGCTAGAAACAACCAATAATAAAAGAACATAATATCAAAAATAAGTCAGCTCCATTCCCATTCAGTTTATTTCTTCAAGTAAAGAGGACACTGGAGGAATCACGGAATAAACAAATGATGGTCTGCTTCTTCTATTCTTCACCCTATGTTCCTTGTCAACACATGAAGAGTAAATCATGTGTAGCTTCATAGAGCTAAATCATTCCAGGGCCCAACAGACCAGAAAGTACATCCCAGATCTTGATAGGTAATGCTTAACAGAAAATGACAGAATGGAGTAATACTTTCATGGGAATGCATGTCTTCGAGTATAAATTCTATGTAAAATTTATATTTATATATTCAAGTATAATTTGTCCTCATTGAAGAAGTATAAATGATAATTAGATATTTTAGTAAGGGGTTGGGAGAGAGGCGGCATGAAAGAAGCAAAAGAGGTGGTCAGGTGGGAAGCAACTTTTGTAGACTTCCCAAAGTTGGCCTGGGGTCTGTCCTGTTCACCTTTAGAAAGTTGAGGAAAACATAAAAGGTTACGTGGAGATTTTGGTCACCAGGCTCCAAATGCATTTCTGAACCACATATGAAACCAAGTTTCATTTTTTAAATATTTATTTATTTATTTGGAAGGCAGAGTTCACAGACACAGGAGATAGATCTTCCATCTGTTGGTTCACTCCCCAAACGGCCACAACAGCCTGGGCTGGACCAGGCTGAAGCGAGGAGCCAAGAGCTTCTTCCAGGTCTCTTATGTGAGTACAGGGGTCCAAGAACTTGGGCCATCTTTCACAGCTTTCCCAGGGACATTAGCAGAGAGCTGGATGAGAAGTGGAGCAGCTGGGACTCAAAACAGCACCTATATGGGATGCTAGCTTCATAGGCAGCAGCTTTACCTGCTATGCCACAAAGCTGGCACTGAAATCAAGATTCCATGTCTGTATGTAAACGTGTTAAAAATTAGCACGGTCTACATATGTGTGACAGTTTTAGCTAAATTTCTGTTATTCAACTTGTTTCCAAAGTTAAAAGAATTTTGCCAGTACTCAGAAAATAAAATTTTAATTTGTCCTCACTGCAGACAAATGCATTTTCCTGATAAGTCCTAGAATATTCCAAGTCTTCATGCTCATTATCTTGAACTCTCTTACCTTATAAGAACCTTAGAAAAGTAACCTGAAAGTGGAGAAAATATTACAGTTCAGGATATATCAAGGCATATTCATAAACAAGTGATATTCTTAAACACTTGCTACAATTGGCTCCTGAATAATGTGTATTACAGGGCCAGCATTGTGGCACAGCAGGTTAAGCTCTGCCTGCAGCCTGGCATCCCATATTGGAGTGCTGCTGGCAGTTTACCATCCCACCGGCTCAGCTTCAGATCTGCTAAGGCACATGAGAAAGCAGAAGATACTGGCCCAAGCACTTGGCCCCTGCCATCCACATGGGAGACTCAGATGGAGTTCCAGGCTTCTTGCCTGGTGCACCCCTGGACTTGGGGTCATTTGGGGAGTGAACCAGTGGATGGGATGGAAGATCTCTTTCTGTTTCTCCTTTTCTATCATTCTGCCTTTCAAATAAATAAAACTTTTTTAAAAAATGTGTATGACTTCCAGTGAATTCTGCAATTAGCTCTACATGTTTAACGAAAGCAGACAGAGTCTTATATCCATAAATGATCAAGCATGGTCAAATGTAAAATGTTAGAAAGTTGCAGCCTTTTTATTTAGTACTCAGAGAATGCCAGTAATTTAACATGGTATCTTGATAATTGTTGCTCACAGAGTTTTTAACAAGAACAAAAATAAATATAATTTCTATGTCATCTTTGGCATGTTTTAAATTCAAAATGATAGCCATGTCTTTAGCAGCACTGTGAGGGAAAAAAACATTGTAAAATGCACTACTAGATTTGGTCTTACATGATGAAAAGTGCAGTACAAAGAATGAAAACTTTAATGTCAAAAGAACAGTGCTTTAGAGAAAATATTTATAAATAAATGATGGTATAAATTCCATAACATAGTCTGAAAAATAAAAGACAGTTATCTGAACACTGGGGACCATTTCTTCAATCGTATTTTTTAAGGTTTTAAGTATATATAAATAAAACGTACACATGCCTTCTAATTAATGCCTTTTCTGTCTTGAGAAGTGCAATGAAATCCCAGTAACTATGGTATTTCTATATTGGAAAACAAGCTTAGAAATTCAAAAATGCTTGAGAAGTGGTGGCAAACTTTTAATGTAGCTATAGCAAACTATGCTTTCTCTGAATAAAGCCTATGTAACTTACAACCAACATTATTTCCCGTTTAACAGCAACAACAACAAAAACACAGAAAAACCACATTCGACCTTTTTTTGTTTAAGGAATTTAATGCAAAATAAATTTTCATTTCCAAATCATGCTGGCATTTGGACATTTAGTTAAGATTTTATGTATAACCCTAAAAATGGCTGTTTCTTACTACACTGCTTTTTTGTTTTTAAAGTAATTTTACTATACTAAAAAACAGTTTCTTTGCTGTAAGTGGTATCAATGTCAGAGAGATAAATTTTAAAAAATAAATCAAATGTGACCTGAGTAATTTCAGTTAAAAGAAAAAAGCAAATAATGTAATCACTCATATTATGAAAATTAAGAAACTACTGTATATGTTACAAACCTGCCAAAGTTAGATGCTTAAAAAACGACCTTTTGAAGAATAAATTAGATTCCATAAGAAGACAACTAGAAGGAAAGCAAAACGGTCATCCAAAGAAGCTCTATTTTTTGGGGCTCAGAAATATGAATACAGAAAAAAAACCTAAGTTGCCAATTACATATGTATTTATTTGCAAGCACTAAGCTAAAAATTTCTTGCTAGTTAATAATTGAAAGGCATATAATTGGTTAATATGACTGGATTGAATTTCTATATTCCAAAAGCACTTTTCCTCTATGTTTTTTTTTCAGATTTCAAAGAAATGTAGGTCTATAATTTAGTACTAACACTTCAAATATAATTCCCCCATGAATTAGCAACCAAATTGAATTTTAAGTGATTAAGCATTATCATTTCATTCAAATTATATGATGAACTTCACTATACTGTAAGACTAAAAGCCAGAAACCATGCATTCATGAGTATAATGTATGTTTTGAAAAGTCACTAGCAATGCCACTACGCTCCTGTATAGGAAGGCAGCACATTACTGATTTATTCTGCTAATTCCAGCAATCACTGATCTTGTGATACACACAAAAAACACCTGAATAGGCTTTGAAATATAAAATATTATTGCAAATTTTAACTGCCCTTGGTCAAGATACTCTTAAAATGGCCTGCTTGCATTCTTGCTGATGAATAACATTGTGATAAATATAATCTCTAGGTCCTCAAATCTAAACAAAGAATCCAGAAACTTAAGACTAGGGATAGTTTTCATTCAACCGTTCTGTGCTTTTGTTTATCAATATAATAGGAATGGGGGAGGGACAAAACTCGCAATAGGTCATGTACTCAGAGAAATAAGAATATAGACAAATATGGGCTAAACAACATACACAGAAATGACTGCCATCCCTGCCTTCTTCCACATCATGGTGCCACAAGAGGTCATTGTGATTAAAAAGCTTAGATATTTTTAAGAGAAAATGTAAAATAATAGGTAGAAAGGAAGGAAATATGCAAAAAAAGGAAGAAGCCATTAGATAATCTGACCCTGGGACATACTATGTAAGTTCTTTGCCCCCAAAATCTTCCCTGATAATAACTGAAATTAAAATTATTCTCATCTGGTTAGATTGCCTGCAACTCCAGCAACCAGAAACTTGTTTGATTAATGGGTATCTTTCTTGAAAAGTACTAATTAGCCACCAGCCACTAACAGAAAATGTGAATTAATTTAATGAGATAGCTTTCCTGGTTTGGGCAAATGGAAGAGAGAGTGGTCCTTTTGGAGCACAGAGTTCTTCTATAGTACATGGCAACCCATAATGAAGGAGTGCTCAAGTAGGAGAGCATTCGGGGGCTTGAAGATCAGGAGAAAGCGAATGTGGAGAATGCCAAAGGCAAACTTTGCTTACTTTAAAGCTTAAGTTTTGCAGAGGGTCTTGGGGCCAAGGTAAGTAGTTATTTTCCTTCTTCATATATGAAGGGCCTCTTACTGTCAAGAAAATACTATTCAACGTGTATGAATAAGTTCTGTTGATACTACTATTTTAACATTTATTCAATGGAGAGAACTTACAAACATCAAGCATCTGTTCTTCAGTTTGTGGAATACCTGAACATATGGAATCCTTTCAAGCTAACCAGAGGTGCATTCAAAAATGTTTTACTATGCTTAATTATCAATGGCAATAAATTACAAAAAAAGCAATATTTAGGCATTACTGGATCTAGCAAAATAGGCTTAAGCTTAATCTTCATGAAAGGGCTGAAGTAATTTTTTCCCCACAAAATTACTGTCACCAGCACTGCATTCTCATTTTTTTACAAATTGTTTCCTGAATTTATTCATGGTACTATGTGCTTTAGGAGAATAGATTGTTAGTCTATCTGAACAAACATGGTGTTTTCCCTTTGATAAAAAATTAGTTTGACATACTCTCCCGTCTAGAACAACAATAAAAACCCTCAAATTGTGCTATCTTTAAATACTACCAGTAACTATGAGCTAGAAAGAAAAACAATGCAAAATAATTGTTTGCAAATCCATGAGAAACCACAGTATCCTGAAGTCCTATAGAAAAGGGTTGGCTTTTACTGATTAAGCTATAGAAATTCCATCAAAAAATGCCCCATTCAAATCTGCATTTGTGGCTGCAGAGTTTCAGCCAAAATGGAAATGACTAGGCATCCTTATCTGGGCTCCTTCTACAAAATGAGGGTATAGTTTAAAGCTTTCCCTTACAAAAAGGTTTCCTCCTACTACTGTTGTTAAGTTAGCAAGCTTGAATTTTTCAGCAGAAAACTCACAACTATTGGGCACATCCACTAGCATACTTGTGTCTTTTACATAATGTTAACCCTCAGTAAGTGATGAAGAATCATGCTTTTCATTGTTTCATTCTTATAGTATCCCCTTCAAGTAGGGATAGATGACATGACCCTTCTGAGCAAGCTAATTGAAAATTAACTAAGATCACCTGCTTTTTAAAACCATTGATTATGGAAAGCCTGAAGGTTTATTTCTTTATGATTTTTTTTTCATTTTCTATTTTCACTTCCCCGAATTTTATCAATAGAAAAGCAAACATAGAGATAGTATCTCTGTCCTGAAATAGTATCTCTGTCCTGAAAAATTCAACACCAAAAAATCACACCTCTGAATATGATGTTTCAAATCTGACAGAAAGAAAGCCTAATAGCATAAACTAGGTGACAAGAAGAAAATAATTCAGAATATATGCACATAAATTGTTACATGCAAGTGCTTACAGTAATAAAGCAAAATGAGGAAAGAAACGGCAAATCAGAACTAAACGTTATAAAATATGATACCAATATATTTTTAGTAATGCTTCCATGTGGAATTAGATGTTCTTTAATGTATTTCAATTATTTCAAAATGACACCTCAAAATAAGAATACATACTTTTATACATCGCACCCAGGAAACAGATCTTCTGTGCATGTATATAGATCACTTACATTAAAAAGAGAATATGTATAGCTTCTTTTATTAAATACCAAAGTTACAAGTCTCCTAGCCTAAATTGTATACTCAGTAATCAACTCTCTCTCTGAACTAAACAAAATAAAATACACAGCAAACAGTACACCTAGCACTCACAAGTAGTTCATTTATATTCACTAAACAAAACTGTGATATCCTCCAGTTTACATTCATGAATTCTTTCTGTCAGTAGTAGTAGTAGTAGTAATGGCATTTTGTTCAACAACACAAAACAATTCTTTCATCATTTAGAAAATCAATACATACTACATAGTGGTTCTGAATCATAAATTTAATAATAAGACCAGTTTGGCCAGATCTTTTAAAATAAATATGATTTTTAAATGTGTTCAAATTTTATGTAGATCAGTAATATTACTTCCTATTTAAAACGGCATTTTATCTTCTTGAAGTATAACTATTATGTAGCATTGTCTAAAGTTTAATGAAATACATTACATTATATCATGTGTGCTAAGCACACAAGTCCACTACAGTAAAATTCCAACTATATTACCATAGGATTCAAGGTAGATTAATATACTACACTGTAGTTCAAAACACATGGAAGTCAGAAAAACAACAGTGTAGCTCATTTATAAAGGGGGACAAATGATGATTAAATCCAATTGGTTAACTTGAAAGTCAGTTTACGTAACACCAAGACAGTGTCAACACCATGTAATTCATTTTCAAAGGCTTAGCTATGACCTATTTAGAAGATTACAACACCAATATAATATTGGCTAAAAAATTCTTTACTTGTACTACAATTCCATTAGATGTAAAATGTACAAAAGCATTATGGAAATCTTTATTTCTAGATGAGGCCATTTATGGATAATATACAGGTCTTTCTGCACATATTATCCATGATTTGATTCTTCTGTAAAAATGTTGGCACCAACCATATCAGAAATTCATATATTATCACAACTGTATTCTGTTCTACCACCAAACTACTATGTCTACATTTAGTAACTTCACAAAATCAAATGAATGGAATCCTTTGGTTGTACACAATAACAAGCTTCGATAATAATTTTAAATTTGTTTTTCTTTTTTTAAAAAAGGCTATCCTTCAGAATCTGATATTAAAAAATACTGACATTGCTTGGCATTATACTATTATATATGTATCGTGATGGTTGGTAATGATTCCCCAAACCATGATTTTATGAAAACAGAAAAATTATTACAGTAACTTTATTTGAAAGGAATTTTAGTAGTTAGTGTGCTAACTACTAATTTTAGTAGTTTAGTAGAGAAGTTGTTAGGACTTTTTGGACACCAACTGTAGATTTAAATAAATATTTGAACACTACTGTAAAATAACACAGTATGAATATTGTGGACCTGTATATATATTTTTTAAAATCTCACTCCTCCTAACAGGGGATTTTTAAAATATTCAAGTAATGTAGCAGAAAACAATGCCTTTGATATAAGATTAGGCAAAAAGCCACACAATTAATTTTCTCTTCAATCAGTTTTGGCCGAGGAACACTACCAATCTTACAGGCCAGTTGATGTTCGCTTTTTCATGCTCCGTCTCTGAGCTAAGCTTGAAGCAGCAACAGGCTCAAGAACTGGTTGAAAGGTCTTGTGAGTCAGGGCAGAAAATGTGGCAACCACTGCTCCCTAAAATAATGACAAGTCATTACAAATTGAGTAATAATCTTTAGAAGTAAAAAAAGAAAAAATTTCCACATTACATCATGAGACATTTAAGTAGAACAAAATTTATCCTCAGAAATATAATTGAGTATACTTGATATATGCATCAGTGTTCCCTTGATGAATTAGTACCTGATTACTTCTGCACTTTTCATTTCAACAGCTATGCTTCACAGAAAAAAACTCTTAAAACACTAATATATAAACTCTAGGCTCAATGTTTAGGAATACAGTGACTGTTACAAATGGTTGTAATTTAGGAACTAACAGATATTCTTTTGTTTTCATATAAAATTTGTATTTAGTCCACTCCTAGCCTCTTTCAAAATCAAGGCAATTACAATTAAGAAATTTACATTTTATCATCAGATAGGCAGTAGTAAAGAAAAGTTAAGAAGGATAGTACATGGTTGTTATTTAAATAAACCAAAATCAAACAATCTAGCTTTAAAAAAATGAAGATACTTTAAGGAATTACCTGTGTCATCAGTGAATGGCATCCAATGGCTTTATTATTTATCAAGTATTTAGAAGGCACATTAAAGTATGTTTGTTGGGGCTGGCGCCATGGCGCAGTAGGTTAATCCTCCACCTGTGGCACCAGCATCCCATATGGACGCCAGTTCTAGTCCCGGATGCCCCTCTTCCAGTCCAGCTCTCTGCTACGGCCTGGGAAAGCAGTAGAAAATGACCCAATTCCTTGGGCCCCTGTACCCACATGGGAGACCTGGAAGAAGCTCCTGGTCCTGGCTTCGGATTGGCATAGCTCCAGCCATTGTGGCCATCTGGGTAACAAACCAACGGATGGAAGACCTCTCTCTCTGTCTCTGCCTCTCACTGTCTGTAACTCTAACTCTCAAAATCTTTTTTAAAAAAGTATATTTGTTTTACCTTAACAGCATGTGATGCATCACTTCTCTTTGGCTGATCATTCCGCAACTGATCACTGTGAGTTATCCATGAGTGCTTTAATATTTGCTCAGTAGTGTACCGTTGATGAGGGTCCACATGAAGCATATGGGAAAGCAAATCCTAAATTTAAAAAAGCATATATATATAATATATATATATGTCATTCCATATACATTTTTCAAAACTATCAACGGATTACTAGCTTTTAAATCTGTAATATTTGACCTATACTTGGGAAAAACAACTTATACTCTGCAGAGTTAACTTTTAAAAGCATTCTGAAATAGATTGTTGAATATACAGTAAATCCTTATTTATTATTTTGAATTCAGAGGATGCCAAATCTGTGGACCTGGAATGTGGTTAGTGAGGAAGGGGGAAAATGCAAAGTGGCAGGAGTTATCCTGGAATGTGCTAAATGGTCATGAAAAAAAGGAGCTATTGAACTGCTGGTAACCTGGGTCCCAAGGTATAAGGGTATGTGTATTCAAACATAAATAGCAGAGAGCCTCGTGTTATAAATCCACTCAAAAACTGTGAACTTACTGTGCAACATATTATAGAAAGCAGTAACATAAAGTCTAAATCAGCAACTGGCTGCTTGCATAGTAGTGATCAGAACATCATAAGCTTTTAATCTCTGAATGTTTATTTTACATCTAATTCAGTAAAAATAAAGTTGTTATAGTGAAACAGTTTTAAACATGTTAAATTATGTAATACTTTTAAATAAACTATTTCTACCAAACATCATTTAGAGAAAGGAAAGTAAGCACTCTGTAAAAACATTTTCTAATATAGAAACAAAATTAACATTAGTGAACTTCTCATCAATAGCAGAAGCAGTGAAAACTAAGTACTCTTAAGTAGTAATACCAGATTCTGAAGATTAAGGTGATAGCTTGAAACTATTTAAATAAATAGGGCAGCCAATCAAAAAACACTGGGAAAATTCTGAATTGCTTCCAAGTGCTTCCCAGATCAGGCTGCCAATCCCTGTAAGTTAGCCTTTGCTTGGCAAAGGAACAAGAGCTTTTTTTTCCCCTTTTGTTTGAGAAAATTCAGAAACTCGAAGGCAGCAGTAGTTAGGATTCAGACTAACCTCGTAAATAATGAGGGGGCTACTTCCAAAACTAAGGAGAAAGTGTTCTCCAAGTAAGTCCTGAGAATGGCAAACAGATGGGTTTGTTTCTGACCTTACACTTGGAAGATCAAGGTTAAGGGTAAGCTCTGCATTTGTGGTAGCTGCCCCAGTAGAAAAAGCCAACCTACTCTCCTAGTGGTGGTCTGGGCCCTGGTACCAGCCCTATGGGTTACTCCAGCCAAGAAAGCACTAAAGGTCCACCAGCCACTCACTCTGCCTGAGCTACAATCCTAATCCCAGGCACATGGCTGGACCAATCTTCTCTGATTTCCACAGGTACACCTGGGTGTTCTTTTTCTGTGTTAAGATATTCTGAAAATAGTTTTACTGTAGCAGTACCTTAAGGCACTACTGTTAAGTTAGTTGTAAGCTTTTGTCTCCCCCTTGCTAGCCTACAATGTATTCTCAATAAATATTAGAACTAACGAAGTTTAAGTTCCTCCTCTTGCTTTCAGTACCCTTCTCGACTCTTCACTAACCTATCCCTTCAGTCTTTACACAATCCTTAGCATGAATATGATGACCTAGCCAAGTAACCTACTTCCCATACTCCAAAAATTTCCTTTCTACAGATGAGAGATAAATACCTGCCCCCCAAAACTAGTGGTAAATTTCTGGCCTCCAGTAATGGAATTCCTTCCATCAAAGTCACCTTTTACTTCTAAAAGAAATCAAATAGATATTCCTATTATGGTCCCTGCCAAGGATCAACAGGAAGTATGACCTATTCAAAATAGATAAAAATATCTGTTCTAAGTGTCCTTCTTGGTAGCCAATGGTAAAGCACAGTTGGGAGGCCCCTGCTTAGATGTAACTGCCTTCAATAAGCCTTCCTTGATACCTATGCCTAGGTATGGCACCTCTCACTCTTCCTACCTCTGTGACTGCACTGACCACATTCTTAAAATGCCCTTTTAAATCCGCAGTCTTACCCCACTAAGATCTTTAAATGAAGAGCCTAATCTTCAATTACTGTGTTTCCAGCACCTAAGAGCATTCCTGGTAAACAGTAGACATTTAATAAATACTTATTGATAATAAGTAAGTTAAGCCTCTGTTACACTGTACCTCAAAGTTTAAGTTAAACTCATATGAAAATAAAACTGAAAATTTTTTTTAAAAATTAGGTAGTAAATTTATGTGGTAAATCCCATACAACACAATCTTGCATTGAATTAAAGTTTACACCATTTACCAATCTTAATATGAAAATATAGTCATCTAAGTGGAAACTGGGAAACCAGTATTTCCCACATATTATTAAAATAAATTTTCTAATGCATTTGCTTAAAGCTGAAATAAATTGAAAAACTATTGCTTTAATAAATAAAATTGTTTTTTCATAAAGTATACTGGGAAAAGAACACATGCAGAAATAAGTGGAAAACTGATACCAGAAATAAGCTAACAATGAATTATTTCAATAAAACAGACTTAAGCAAGTAATCACAAAAATGATAAAATTTCCACAGTCCCCTTGGACTTCTGGCCAAGATGAAATAGCAGGGTCAGGATTTACCCAACCACTTGAAACATCCCTCAAAAAAATATAAAACATATGACACAAAAGCTTTCAGATCAGCAATGGTAAACAAATCAGGTGAGCTTTCCACCTTGAGAGAGTTTATACACTGCTATGCAAATAAAGAAAATCCAGGAACAGCCTGCAGATTTAAGTTAAGAAACAACTCAGAATCAGAGGAGAATAAGCCTGAGAAAGTAAGAGGACTGAGTACAAGAGAAATAACAGGATCAGAGAAAAACCGAATTAGAGATGAAGAGGGTCTTTTTCAAGCGTTCATTGGATTACTCATAAGCATGTTTGAGGAAACAATTGAAGGCCTTGAAAACTACCTGAAAAGATTGGAGGGAAATCATAACTTATACAAGTGGGACCCATAAATCTATATAATTATATGTCATTTAAAATTTTTCTTTATTTTTCTCATGATTAGAGGTTCATATTTAGAGAAAATTCATTTTTATGCTCTTTTAGATAAGAGTCTTAAAAAATGCCTTTGCCTCTTGTTTAGACATAATTTATTTGCATGCTTTACAAAAACAATGAATCAAGATGCTACCAGGAAAAAAAGTACTTATGCAAGGTTGAGAATACTGCCTATTTTTTTTTTTTTTGCAGCAAATTTACAGAACAGTAAGACAACGCATGTTTTCTCTCACATGTGGAAGCAAAAAAAAAAAAAAAGAAAAGAAAAGAAAAAAACAAGTGGATCTGAATGTAAAATAGTGACTACTAGAGGTTGGAAAGGGGATGCAGGATACAGGGAGGCTAGACAACGGGTACCAAAACACAAAACACATTTAGATGGAAGGAATAAGTCTTAGCATTTCACAGCATAGTGGTGTGAATACAGTTCATAATAACCTATTACACATTTTATGAAGAACTAAAAGACACTCAAACACTCCACATGAAGGTGGGAATACTAATTATCAAGACTTGATCAGCACACATTGTATAAATGTCTTAAAATATCACACTGGACACTATAAATTTGTACAATTATTACATATCAATAAAATATTTATAGGATGTTAAAAATAAAATTATATAAAATAGCAGGCATACAAAAGACAGGAAAATATAATGAGGAGAAAAACATAATCAAAACTGATCCAGAACTGACAAATGTTAGAATTAACAGAAAAGGGGGGGCACAGCATTTTGGGGCAGCATGTTAAGCTGCCATCTGCAATTCCAGCATCCCAAATGAGTACAGGTTCGAGTCCTGGCTGCTCCACTTCTGATCTAAAATGCACCTGGGAAAGCAGTGAAAGATGGCCCAAATATCTGGGCTTCTGTCACCCATGTGGGAAACCAGGATGAAGTCCCTGGCTCCTTGCTTTGGCTTGGCCCAGCCCTAGTCATTGCGGCAATTTGGGGAGTGAACCAGCAGATGGAAGATCTCTCTTTTTCTGTGTGTCTCTCCTTCTCTCTCTGTAATTCTGCTTTTCAAATAAATAGTCTTAAACAAAAAGAATTAGCAGACCAAGGCATTAAAACTGTTTTAAAATTCTATTCCAAATTTTAAAAGTAAGACAGAGACGTTATAAAAAGATTCAAATCAAACTTTTAGAGATTAAAAACTATAATGTGAGATAAATGTGTAAATTTGTCAGAAAAAAAATACTGGTGAAAATCCAGCAATAGACACTACACAAAATAACACAAAGTATAAAACAAACAAGCAGAAGAGCACAGTAACAGTGAGCTCTCGGACAACTTCAAATCACCTAAACTATAAATACAATTGGAATTTCAAAGGAAAGAGGGGGAGAAAAAAGACTGAAGAAATAATGCCCTTCCAAATTTCCATATTTGATGAAAATCAGAAGCCAACCAATTCAAGAAGTTCAATGATGCCCAAGTAGAAAAAAAGAGGAAATTATATAAACTCACATCAAAACCAAATTATCAAAATCCAAGATGCAGAGAAATTGATAAAAGCAGCCACAGGAGTAAAGAGATATGTTACACATAGTGAAACAAAGAGAAAAATAACAGCAGACTCCTTGTAGGGGGAAAAAAAGTGAAAAGACTTTCGAGCTTTCAAGACTTTAAAGTATTGAAAGAAAAAATGTCAACCTAGAATTTTATGTTGAATAAACATATCTTTCAAAAACAAAAGTCAATGTTACCAGATACAAAGAAGGTAATTTTATAATGGTAAATGGAATAATAAATCAAGAGGACAAACTTATATACAATGTCAATGCTCATTTAAGAAACAGATAACCTAAACAGCCACATACCTATTCAACAAATTTAATTTATGGTTAAAAATCTCTAACAAATAAAAATCCAGTTATAAATGGCTTTATTGCTAAATTTTAATAAACATGTAAAATGAGTAACTAATTATAAATAACTCTTCCAGAAATTTAAAGAGGAAGGAATATTTCCCAATTCATTTAATGAAGTCAGTATTACTATGGTTCCAAAACCAAACAAAGACATTATAAGAATAGAAACAACAGATCAATATCCCCTTTGTACATAGATGGAAAATTTTAATAACATATAATCTATCATGATCAAGTTGCATTTATCCTGAACACATAAAATTGCTTTAACATTTGAAAACTAATCTGATTCCAGTATGTATCAATATAATCCAAAGAAAAAAAATCCATGTGATTACTTCAATACAAAGATAAAGCCTTTGACAAAATTCAGTATCAATTTGTCTTAAAAATTTTCATCAAACTAGCAACAGAATGAATCTTCATCTACTTAAAAGTATCTACGTAAAACCTACAGCTAATATTATCCTTAAAGCAGAATAATGATTCTTACTCAAGATTAGCAACAAAACAATAAAATCTGCTTGTTCACTTCTATAACACAATAGTGGAAGTTCTAGACACTCAAATAAAGAAATATAAGCCAGGCGTTGTGGTGTAGCACACTCAGTCACTGCCTGGGACACAAGCATCCCATATCAGAGTAATAGTTCGAGTCCTGGCTGTTCCATTGCCCATCCAACCTCCAGCTAATGCACCTGGGAAAGCAATGGAGGAAGGTCAAAGTGCTTGGGCACTGGTCACCCATGTGGGAGACTGGGATGGAGTTTCAGGCTCCTGGCTTTGGCCTGGCCCAGCTTTAGCCACTGCAACTATTTGAGGGAGTAAACCATGGATAGATGTCTTTCTGTGTCTCTCCCTGTCATTCTGCCTTCAAAATAAATAAAAATAAATCTTAATAAAAAGAAAAGACATCCATATAAGAAAGAATGAATTATAACTATCACTAATGATATCTATGTTGAAAAACTAATAGAATCTATAAAAACTTACTAGAATTAATTAATGAGTTTAACAAAATTGTACTACACAAAACCAATATCCAAAATAATTATATTTTGGGGCCAGCGCTGTGGCTTATCAGGTAAAGCTGCCGCTTGCGGTGCCGGCATCCCATATGGGCGCTGGTTCGAAACCTGGCTGCTCTACTTCCGACCCAGCTGTCTGCTGTGGCCTGGGAAAGCAGAACAAGAGAGCCCAAGTGCTTGGGCCCCTGCACCTGCATGGGAGACCCGGAGGCAGCTCCTGGCTCCTGGCTTCAGATAGGTGCAGCTCTGGCCATTGCGGCCCATTGGAGAGTGAACCAGTGGATGGAAGACCTCTCTCTCTCTGCCTCTCTGCCTCTCCTTCTCTCTCTGTGTAACTCTGACTTTCAAATAAATAAATAAATAAATATTTTTTTAAAAAACAAAATAATTATATTTTTACATACTGGAAACAAAGAATAGAAAAGAAAATATAGTGACAATGCTATCTATTGTTAATATTAAAATAGAGAATACTTGGAGAAAATATACAAAAGATATTCAAGACTTGTATACTGAAAACTACAAAACATTATTGAAAAAATTAAATATCTAAACAATTGGACAGTAATCTCAGTCCTGTTAAAATGTGACAATAGTTCCAACAGCATTTCATTCAAAAATCCTAGTAGGCTTTCTTTTCTTCAGTGGAAATTGAGAAGTTGATTCTGAAATTCATATGGAAATACAAAGGAACTACTATAGAAAAAAATAAAAGCCAAACAAACAAGCAAAAATCCTCTGGGGCTGGCATTGTGGTACAGTGGGTTAAGTGGCTACTTGCAATGCCCAAAATCCTATACTGTAGTGCCAGTTCTACTTCCAGCTACTTCTCTTGCAATCTAGCTTCCTGCTAATGCACCTGGGAAGCAGTAGGTGCTAGCTCATGTACTTGAGTTCTTGCCACCCAAGTGGAAAACCAAATAGAGTTGCTGGCTCCTGGTTTCAACCTAGCCCAGCTTAGCTATGGCCTTTAAAGGAGTGAACCAGCTGATGGATGATCACCCTCTCTCCCTGTCACTCTGCCTTTTAAACAAATAATATGAATTAAATATTTTATGCTAAAAAAAAGGAACTGAAAAAAAGACTTTTTAAACAGCCTTTATCTTGGCTGTTGAGGAACATTTTTTTAACATGATTTTCTGAACTCTGTACTTACTATACGGTTAATCTTATGTATATAAAGTTAACTGAAAATAGGTCTTAGGAAAAAGAAAGAATGGGAATAGGAGAGGGAGGGTGGGAAGAAGCATAATGTTCCTAAATTTGTATTTATGAAATGCATGAAGTTTGAATATAAGTTTGAAGTATAAGTAAAACATTTCTGGGAAAAAAGTAAACAGCTGGAAGACTAACAGTATAATAATCCCCATTATCCACAAGGGATATATTTCAAGACCCCCAGTGGATGGCTGAAAACTGTAGACAATGCTAAACAATACATAGTTACACTATATTTTTTCTTATACATACATACCTATGATAAAGCTTAATTTATAAATTATGCACAACAGGGAATATGATGGCATAGCAAGGGCTTCCCCTTTCAGAGTTCTGGTTTGAGTCCTGGCTGCTCCACTTCTGATCCAGCTCCCTGCTAACATGCATGGGAAAGCAGAAGGTGGCCCAAGTACTTGGGGCCCTGCCTCCCATGTGCAGACAAAGATGGAGATCCCTGGCTCCTGGCTTCAACTTGGCCCAGCCCTGGCCATTGTGGCCATTGTGGCCATTTGGGGAGTGAGCCAGTGGATGCAAGATCTGTCTGCCTCTCCCTCTCTCTCTGTCACTCATTCAAATAAATAAATAAATATTTAAAAAATAATTTTGGAAAGACTAGCAACTAATAATAAAACAGAAAAATTATAACAGTAGAGTACAATACAATTATGTGAATGTAGTCTCTCTCCAAAATAATTTTAAAGATTTATTTATGATTTATTGGAAAGGCAGAATGAAGGAGGGAGAGACATAGATATCTTCCATCCACTGGTTCACTCCCCATTTGGTCACAACAGCCAGGGCTGAATCAGGCAGAAACTAGGAGCCTAAAACTCCATTCAGGTCTCTCATGTGGGTGGGAGGGGCCCAAATACTTGCTCCATCTTCCACTGTTTTTGCAAGCATATTAGCAGGGAGCTGAGCAGTAGCAGAGTAGCTAGGACTAGAACCAGCTCTCTGCTATGGGATGCCAGTGTTGCAAATAGTGGCTTAACCTGCTGGGCCACAATGTTGGCTCAAAATATCTTATGGCGAAACACTAATCTTTCTTTTTCTTGTGATGATGATGTGATATACAATCAAAGCCTACAATATAAGATGATGAGATATCATAATACTCTGAACAATGTACAATTTAAAACTTATGAATTATTTATTTGTGAAATTTTCCATTTAATATTTTCAGACTACAGATAGGAGGAGACTACTGTACCTAATTTCAAAACTTAATTATAAATCACCACTAATGAGGACAATGTGGTAATGATGTAAAGATAGACAAAAAAGGTCAATGAAACAGAAAGAGAGAACAGAAAAAGAACCATGCATAATTTGGATGGCTGATTTTTCATAAAGGTACAGATGCAATTCAGTGGAAAAAACAGTATTTTCAACAAGTGGTACTGGAACAACTGGATATCCACATGGAAAAATGAGCTTTGCCTATACTTTGTAACATATGCAAATATTAAATCAAAATGTATCACAGACCTAAAGGTAAAACTCCAAACTATAAAACTTCTAAAAGAAAATATACAAGAAAATGTTTGAAATCTTGGGTAAGAAAAAATTTCTTACTATAACATCAAAACCACAATAGAGGAAAAATTATGAAATGTTGTTCTTCATCGAATTAGAAACCTCTGCCCTTTTAAAGGGCTATCCACAGACTGACAGAAAACATTTGCAAAGCATAGATCTGCCTGTCATAAGGCCTAAATCCAAAATATTTTAGAAACTCTCAAAACTCAATAATAAGCAAATAATAACAAAAACATAAAAATGAGGAATATAAAAGAGAAATGATGGCAAATAGGCATGTGGAAAATGATGAACATTAATAACTAGGGAAATACAAATTAAAACCACTATGAAATATCATTATACTTTTTTAAGATTTTATTTACTTATTTGAGAAGCAGAGTTACAGAGAGAAAGGTCTTCCATCAGCTGGTTCACTCCCCAAATAGCTGCAACAGTCGGCTGGTGTTGGGCCAATCCGCAGCCGAGAGCCAGGGTGTCCCACGTGGGTGCAGGGGCACAAGCACTCAGGCCATCCTCTACTGTTTTCCCAGGCCATAGCAGAGAGCTTGATCAGAAGAGAAGCAGTGGGGACACGAACCAGTGCCCATATGGGATGCCAATACTGCAGGCAGAGGCATAGCCCATTACCCCACAGCGTGGGCCCAAATTACAGACATTTTTTTTTTTTGACAGGCAGAGTGGATGGTGAGAGAGAGAGACAGAGAAAGGTCTTCCTTTTGCCATTGGTTCACCCTCTAATGGCCACCACGGCTGGCGCGCTACGGCCAGCGCACCGCACTGATCTGAAGCCAGGAGCCAGGTGCTTCTCCTGGTCTCCCGTGAGGTGCAGGGCCCAAGCACTTGGGCCATCCTCCACTGCCTTCCCGGGCCACAGCAGAGAGCTGGCCTGGAAGAGGGGCAACCGGGACAGAATCCGGTGCCCCGACCGGGACTAGAACCCGGTGTGCTGGCGCTGCTAGGTGGAGGATTAGCCTATTGAGCCGTGGCGCCGGCCATAATTACAGACATTTTTAAAAAGCTAAAATTAAAGCAAGAGTGGGCATTTGGTGCGGCAGTTAAAATGTCTATTAGGATGCCTGCATTCCCCACATTGGAGTGCCAGGGTTTGAGTCCTGGATCTGTTTTCAAATCTAGTTTCCTGCTAATGTACATCCTGGCAGGCAGCAGGTGATGCCTCAAGTGCTTGGGTCCCTGGCACCCACATGGGAGAGAAATTCCAGACTCTTGACTTCAGCCAGGCTCAGCCCTTGTTGTCACAGCATTCACGGAGTGAACCAGCAGGTGGAAGATCTCTCTCTCTCTCTACCTTTCAGATAAATAAAAATAAATAACCTTTAAAAAATTAAAATAGAATGACCATATCTACTGTTGGCAGATACGGAAGAACCCAAACTCTCAAACACTATTGATATGAATGTGATTGTTTCTTACACAATTGAAAATACTCATATGATCCAATCATTCTGCTTCTAAGTACTGACACAAACACTTATACACAGACATTCATAATAGCTTTACTGGCAATATCATAAAACAATATGCAATCTCAAAATGTCCATCTGCATATAAATGAATGAACTGTGGAGTATCCATAAAAAGGACTAATTTCATAAAAAGGAACAGACTGGGGCTGGTGCTGTTAGCATAGCAAGTAAAGATGCCCCCTTCTGTGGTGCTGGCATCCCATATGGGTGCTAGCTGGAGACCTAGCTGCTCCACTTCAGATCCAGCTCCTGGCTCATGTGCCTGGAAAAGCAGCAGCAGATGCCCCAAGTGCTTGGGGACCCCACACCCACATAGGAGACCCAGATGAAGCTCCTGGCTTTAGATCAGCCAAGTTTTAGCTATTGCAGTCATTTGAGGAATGAACCAGTAGATGGAAGATCTTGCTCACTCTCTAATTCTGTCTTTCAAGCAAATAAATCTTAAGTAAAAAAATACAGACTTGTCCTATTCAAAACAAGTAACATGTGAATGATAAAGAAAGAACTTTTTAAAAAAAGGAATAGACTATTGGGACGGCGCCGCGGCTCACTAGGCTAATCCTCCGCCTTGTGGCGCTGGCACACCGGGTTCTAGTCCCGGTCAGGGCGCCGGATTCTGTCCCGGTTGCCCCTCTTCCAGGCCAGCTCTCTGCTGTGGCCAGGGAGTGCAGTGGAGGATGGCCCAAGTGCTTGGGCCCCGCACCCCATGGGAGACCAGGATAAGTACCTGGCTCCTGCCATCGGATCAGCGCGGTGCGCCAGCCGCAGTGCACTAGCCACGGCGGCCATTGGAGGGTGAAACAACGGCAAAGGAAGACCTTTCTCTCTGTCTCTCTCTCTCACTGTCCACTCTGCCTGTCAGGAAAAAAAAAAGGAATAGACTATTGATATACTCCAGTAACATGGTGAATCTCAAAATAATTATGATATATGAAAGAAACAAAAACAAGAGTATAGATTTATTATTCCATTTATAAATATTTCTAGAAAATATAAACTTGCAGTGGGGCTATACTATTGTTGCTAGGGAATAAGAGGGATGGAATTTTAAGAATCAAAGATGGAAGAAAGGAAGGAATACAAATGAGCATGAGGAAATATTTAAGGATGATGGATATACCCATTATTTTGATTTTTGTGATGATTTCCTGTGTGTATGCATGTCAGACTTTAAATTTTATATTTTAAATATATGCATTTGATTATGTATCAATTATACCATACTACAGTTGCTTTTTTAAAAAATATAATGACCCAGCCAAAAGAACAAATCCCTCTATACTGACTCATCAAAGTATATTTCAGGAGAGCTTCCAAGATGGTGGAATAGGGAGGGAGCTTATTGCTATAGTCTAGAATATAGTTTTAAAAATGTGGATGGGGCCGGCGCTGTGGCACAGTGGGTTAACACCCTGGCCTGAAGCGCCGGCATCCCATATGGGTGCTGGTTTGAGACATGGCTGCTCCACTTCCAATCCAGCTCTCTGCTATGGCCTGGGAAAACAGTAGAGGATGACCCAAGTCCTTGGGCCCCTGCACCCGCAAGGGAGACCTGGAAGAAGCTCCTGGCTCCTGACTCCTGATCGGCGCAGTTCCGGCTGCTGTAGACAGTTGGGGAGTGAACCATCGGATGGAAGACTTCTCTCTCTCTCTCTCTTCATAATTCTTTCAAATAAAAATAAATAAATCTTTAACAAAATGTGGAGAGTGCAGTCTCAGGGAAGAGTTAGGGAGAAAATGGCAGAGGAAACTCTACACAAATTAGAGGGACACAGTAGACCTACATGGAGGGCATGGACACTTTACAACTCTGGACCTCATTAGCTAAGAGCCTATGCACCAGCGTTGGAGAGTAAGGCGAGACCAGACTGCAGCAGCCCAAGCCACTGGTGACAAAGCTGCAGGAAAAGCCTAGAAGGAACCCAGTTTGGAGCCCCGTGGGCTGAAAAACTAGAGAATAAAAAATATAAGGGACATGTTTCTCTCTCCCCTATTACCTTACAGTAGCATCCTGTAACGAGCCAATAGAGCGGGAAACATTTTGGACATATGTAACAGCTGTGCCAGCTTGTGTCTGGACCCAGAAACCAGCCAAGTGGAGACTCCTGACTCTGGTGGAGAGAACTAACAGACGGCTGGGTGCTCATGACTGTGGGAGGCTTCTGTGCTGGTACTGCAGAAAAAAACTAAGGCTGTGAGGGAGGACTCACAGTGTAGCTGGGACTTTGGGCAGTCACTGTGGAAGACTCTACACGCTCAGGGCTCCCTGGTTACCTGGTGAGGGGGACATTGCTGGGGAATCTGAGCTTACACTGAGGACTGCACAGATCCTTTGTGTGGTCCTTGGGGCAGTACAGACAAAAATTATGCCCATTGGGGCTAGCACTCAGGCACTGGTCACCTTTGAGGAGAGGAGCTCAGCTGAGCAGAATAAACCTCCCTTCTGAAAAAAAAGGAGATCTACCACACCAAACCTGGGTATGTCACCTAAGACATGCCCTTCACCCTGGAGAACTGAACAGAGCTCACTAGCCACACCTGCCACTCACCTGTAGATATTCACTGAAAGAGGACACTCCACTTATCTACAGTGGCATAGTACAAAGAAAAAAGCTGCCACAGTGGAAAAAAAAAAAAGAAACCATTGAGTATCTCCACAAATGCCAAATGACAAACGCACCAATTCAAGAAACAATAATAAGGAAGACAACATGATGCCCCCAAAAAGAACACTTCAATACTAGATTGTAAAGATGATGAGACTGAAGAAATGCCAGAAATGGAACTCAAAAAATGGATCATAAGATTACACAGAAGTAATCAGAAGGAAATGCATGAAATAATGAAATCTGTACATGACATGAAAGAAACTTTCTACCATGAAACTGAGATCTTAAAAAGAAATCAAAATGAAATGAAAAATTCAATAGAACAAATATAAAAATGCAGTGGAAAGCCTTAAAAACAGAATTGGTGAAACAGAAGAAAGAATATCTGATGTAGAAGACAAAGCACAGTCAGACCAAAAACAAGAAGAGGAAATTAGAAAACTAGAAAACACTGTTGGGAATCTATAGAATACTATCACATGACCCAACATACGGGTTACAGGAGTTCCTGAAGGTGTAGAAAGAGAAAGGATTAGCAGGCCTTTTTGGTGAAATAATAACAGAAATTTTTTCCCAATTTGGAGGAAGAAAGGGACATCCAAGTACAGGGAGCACACAGAACTCTTTAATAGACATGACCAGAAAATATCATCACCATGACACATTGTAATCAAACTCTCCACAGTAAAACATAAAGAAAAAGATTCTAAAATATGCATGAGAGAAATGCCAGACTACTTTCAGAGGATCTCCAATTAAGACTCATGGCATACTTCTCATCAGAAACCCTACACACTAGGAGAGAATGGCAAGATATATTCCAAGTCTCAAGAGAAAACATCTGTCAACCCAGAATACTATACCCTTCAAAGCTCTCATTTATGAATAAAAGTGAAATAAAGACCTTTCATAACAAATAGAAATTGAAATAACTTGTCACCACCTGTCCAGCCCTACAAAAGATGCTTAAAGATGTGTTGCACATAGAAACATGGTCATCACTACAAAACAAGGTGAAGTCTGAAAATCTCCCAATAAAAGTACAAAGGAAATTCAAAGTAAAAAATAGGAATATTTTTTGGAAAAATGGCAGTGCAAAGTCATTACTTATCAAGTCACCATGAATGTAAATGGCCTCAACTCTCCAGTTAAAAGACAAAGACTGGCTGAATGGATTAAAAAACAAAACCCATCTCTTTGCTGCCTACAAGAAACACATCTCACCACCATAGATGCACGCAGACTAAAAGTGAAAGGATGGAAAAAGATATTCCATGTGAGCAGAAAACAAAAAGGAGCTGGTGTGGCCATCCTAATATCAGAAAAAATAGACTTTAACACAAAAACTGTTAAAAGAGACAAAGAAGGGCACTAAGTAATGATTAAGGGGTAAATTCAACATGAAGATGTAAGCATATATGCACCTAATTACAGGGCAACTGGCTATTTAAAAGAAATTTTATGGGATCTAAAGAGAGACACAGACTACAATACAAAAGTAATGAGAGACTTCGATACCTCACTTTGAGCAATGGAGAGATCAACCAAATAGAAATTAGCAAGCAGCGTTAATTGACACTATAAACCAAATGGACCTAACAGATATCTAAAAACTTTTCATCATACAGTTACAGAATATACATTCTTCTCAGCAGTATATGGAACTCTCTCCAGGACAGACCACATTCTATGCCATAAATCAAGTCTCAGCAAATTCAAAAAATTCAAAATTATACCATGCATCATCTTGGACCACAATGCAATGAAGGTGGAAATCAGCAACTAGAGAATCTCTAGAGTATAGGCAAACACATGGAGACTGAACAACATGCTCTTGAATGAACAGTGGGTCATGGAAAAAAATCAAAATAGAAATCAAAAAAAGTTCTGGAAACAAATGAAGACAACACAATATATCAAAACTTATGGGATACTGCAAAAGCAGTGTTAAGAGGAAAGTTTATAGCAACTGGTGCCTACATCAAGAAATTGGAAAGGCACCAAATAAATGAGCTATCATGCATCTCAAGGATCTAGAAAAACAACAGCAAATCAAACCCAAAACTAGTAGGAGAAAAGAAATAATTAGAGAAGAATTTAAAAAAACTGAATAAAAAATACAATATATCAGCAAAAGAAAGAGCTGTTTTTTTAAAAAAAAATTAAACAAAATTGACACACTATTGGCCCAACTAACCAAAAAAAGGAGAGATCAATAAAATTAGAGATGAAATCAATATAATTAGAGATGAAAAAGGAAATGTAACAACAAACACCACAGAAATAAAAGAATCATCAGAAATTTCTACAAAGAGCTATATGCCAACAAACTGGGAAACCTAGATGAAATGGACAGATTTCTGGAAATATACAACCTACCTAAATTGAGCAGTAAAGACACAGAAAAGCTAAACAAACCCATAACCAAGACAGAAATTGAATCAGTAGTAAAGACTCTCCCAACAAAGAAAAGCCCAGGACTGGATAGCTTCACTGCTGAATTCTACCAGACATTTAAAGAACTAATTCCAATTCTTCTCAAGTTCTTCAAAACAATTAAAAGGGAGGGAATCCTCCCCAAATCTTTCTATGAAGCCAGCATCTCCTTAATTCCTAAACCTGAAAAAGATACAACAGAGAAAGAGAATTACAGACCAATATCCCTGATGAACATAGATGCAAAACCCCTCAACAAAATTCTGGTCAATTGAATTCAGCAACACATCAGAAAGATCATCCACCCAGATCAAGTGGGATTTATCCCTGATATGCAGGGATGGTTCAACATTTGCAAATCAATCAATGTGATACATGACATTAACAAACTGCTGAAGAAAAACCGTGTGATTATCTCAATAGACACAGAGAAAGCATTTGATAAAATACAACACCCTTTCATGATGAAAACCCTAAGCAAATTCGGTATAAAAAGAACATTTCTCAACATATTCAAGGCAATTTGTGACAAACACAAGGCCAGCATCCCATTGAATGGGGAAAATTTGGAAGCATTCCCACTGAGATCTGGTACAAGACAAGGATAACCACTCTCACCATTGATATTCAATATATCCTGGAAGTTTTAGCCAGAGCCATTGGGCAAGAAAAAGAAACCTTAGGGATACAAATTGGGAAGGAGGAAGTCAAACTATCCCTATTTGCAGATGACATGATTCTATACATAGGGGATCCAAAAGACTTCACTAAGAGACTATTGGAACTCATAGAAGAGTTTGGTAAATAAGCATGATATAAAATCAATACACAAAAACATACAGCCTTTGTATACCCAGACAATGCCACAGCTGAGAAAGAACTTCTAAGATCAACCCCATTCATAACAGCTACAAAAAATATCTTGGAATATATTTAACCAAGGATGGCAAAGATCTCTATGGTGAGAAATATGAAACATTAAAGAAAAAAATAGAAGATACAAAAAAATAGAAAAAATTTTCCATGTTCATGGATTGGAATAATCAATATTATCAAATGTCCATTCTTCTACAAGCAATTTACAGATTCTTTGCAATACCAATCAAAATACCAAAGATATTCTTCTCAGATATAGAAAAAATGATGTTGAAATTCATATGGAAACACAGGAGACCATGAATAGCTAAAGCAATCTTATATAACAAAAACAAAGCTGGAGGCATCACACTACCAGATTTCAAGACATACTACAAGGTAGTAATAACCAAAACAGCCTGGTACTGGTACAAAAACTGATGGTATAGATCAATGGAACAGAATAGAAATGCCAGAAATCAATCCAAGCATCTACAACCAACGTATATTCATCCAAGGAGCTAAAACCAATCCCTGGAGCAAGGACAGTATCTTCAACAAATGGTACTGGGAAAACTGGATTTCATGTAGAAGCATGAAGCAGGACTCTTACCGGACACCTTTCACTAAAATCCACTCAAAATGGACTGAAGACCTAAATCTATGTCCAGATACCATCAAATTTTATTAGGGAACATTGGGGAAACACTACAAGAAATCGGCACAAAGAATTCTTGGAAAAGACCGCAGAGGCACAGGCAGTCAAAGCCAAAATTAACAAATGGGATTGTATCAAATTGAGAAGTTTCTGTACTGCAAAAGAAATACTTAGAAAAGTGAAGGGGCAACCAATAGAATGGGAGAAATTATCTGCAAACTATGCAACTGATAAAGGATTAATAACAAAAATACAAAGAGGTCAAGAAACTCTACAACAACAAAACAAACAATCCAGTTAAGAGATGGACAAAGGATGTAGACATTTTTCAAAAGAAGAAATTCAAATGGCCGACAGACACATGAAAAAATGTTCAGGATAACTAGCCATCAGGGAAATACAAATCAAAACCACAATGAGGTTTCACCTCATCCAAGTCAGAATGGCTTTCATTCAGAAATCAACAAACAATAAATGCTAGTGAGGATGTGGGAAAAAGGTACCCTAATCCACTGTTGATGAGAATGTAAACTGGTAAAGCTACTATGGAAGACAGTATACAGATACCTCAGAAATCTGAATATAAACCTACCATATGGAATTTACCAAAGGGAAATGATATCAGTAAATAAAAGATATATGCACCCTCATGTTTATCACAGCTCAATTCACAACAGCTAAGACATGGAATCAACCTAAATGCCCATCAACTAAAGACTGGATAAAGGAATTATGGGGTATGTACAGTATGGAATACTACACGGAGGTAAAAAACGAAATATGGTCATTTGGAACAAAATCAATGAATCTAGAGAACATCAAACTTAGTGAAGTAAGCTAGTCCCAAAAGGACAAATACTATATGTTCTCCCTGATATGTGAGAGCTAATAGAACACTTAAAATCTGTAGAAGTGAAATTGATACTTTGAGAAGGGATGACTTGAGTTGCCCTTGTCTTGACTGTCAAGGAATAGTTGTAACAGTTTTGTTTTTTTTTTCATTTTTTTTCTTCATACTATTTGTTTAACACTTTACTTAACATAGCTAATCATATGTGTATGAAGTCTATTGAGGATGGACCACAGTAAAAAATAAGAATGGGAATAAGACAGGGAGGAGGAAGTTTGTAACTGTAAAGCTGTACAGTTCCGCACACATTCCTATGGACTTACTTCTAAGAGTACAGTTTAAAAACTTGTGGAACACCAAATCCCACTAAGATGGAAATGTTAACATGATCATATTAAGTATTAAAATGAACATATAGATAAGATTGTTAAAGAGATCATATAAATAGGAACAAGTGTCTGGTAATAATAATAGAATGAAAAAGGAGAGAATGTTCCAACATGGGAAGCAGTCCACACAGCAGACTCATAGAATGACAACTGCTTCAGGTAACCCTCTGACCTCAGAATCAGCCTTTAAGCCTTCCTGGTCTAGCTGAAAGGCCCACAAGAGCATTTCAGGCATGGAAATCCAAGACACCATGGCAAAAAATGTTCTACATGAAGGATCTCATGTTCTACATGAAGGACCCCAGCAGAAAGAAGAGGCCATCAAAGGAGGATGTACTTTTCTCTGAAGGGAGGAGAGAACTTCCACTTTGCTCATGGCCTTGTCTAAATACTGATGTTATGGATTCAAAAGGCTTCCATAGCCTAGGCAGCTCATGTCAAGAGCCTAGGTTGATCACTGGTGTCATATATAAGAGTGTTACTTGTACCCCTACCTTACACCTTACACAAAAATCCACTCAACGTGGATTAAAGACCTAAATCTACGTCCTGACACCATTAAGTTATTAGAGAACATTGGAGAAACCCTTCAAGATATTGGCACAGGCAAAGAATTTCTGGAAAAGACCCGGGAGGCACAGACAGTCAAAGCCAAAATCAACTATTGGGATTGCATCAAATTGAGAAGTTTTTGTACTGCAAAAGAAACAGTCAGGAGAGTGAAGAGACAACCGACAGAATGGGAAAAAATATTTGCAAACTATGCAACAGATAAAGGGTTAATAACCAGAATCTACAAAGAGATCAAGAAACTCCACAAAAACAAAACCAACAACCCACTTAAGAGATGGGCCAAGGACCTCAATAGACATTTTTCAAAAGAGGAAATCCAAATGGCCAACAGGCACATGAAAAAATGTTCAAGGTCACTAGCCATCACGGAAATGCAAATCAAAAGCACAATGAGGTTTCACCTCACCCCGGTTAGAATGGCTCACATACAGAAATCTACCAACAACAGATGCTGGCGAGGATGTGGGGAAAAAGGGACACTAACCCACTGTTGGTGGGAATGCAAACTGGTCAAGCCACTATGGAAATCAGTCTGGAGATTCCTCAGAAACCTGAATATAACCCTACCGTTCGACCCAGCCATCCCACTCCTTGGAATTTACCCAAAGGAGTTTAAATTGATAAACAAAAAAGCGGTCTGCACCCTAATGTTTATTGCAGCACAATTCACAATAGCCAAGACCTGGAACCAACCTAAATGCCCATCAATGGTAGACTGGATAAAGAAATTATGGGATATGTATTCTTTAGAGTACTATACCGCAGTAAGAAACAACGAAATCCAGTCATTTGCAACAAAATGGAGGAATCTGGAACACACCATGCTGAGTGAAGTAAGCCAGTCCCAAAGGGACAAATACCATATGTTCTCCCTGATCGGTGACAACTGACTGAACACCAAAAAGGAAACCTCCTGAAGTGAAATGGACACTATGAGAAATGGTGACTTGATCAGCATAGCCCTGACTGCTAATGGACAACTTAATACATTATCCCTCTTAGTAGTTTTTTTTGTCTGTTCTACTTAATATGACTGGTTTAATTCTGTAATTATCACACAGTTATTCTTAAGTGTTGAAAATTAACTGAAATGTGATCCCTGTTAAACATAAGAGTGGGAATAAGAGAGGGAAGAGATGTATAATTTGGGGCATGCTCGGGCTGACTTGCCCCAAATGGTAGAGTTGGAAACATACCAGGGGATTCCAATTCAATCCCATCAAGGTGGCATGTACCAATGCCATCTCACTATTCCAAGTGATCAATTTCAGTTCACAATTGATCATAATGAAAGGACTAAGAGTCAAAGGGAGCACATAAACAAGTCTAGTATCTGCTAACACTAACCGATAGAATTAAATAAAGGGGAGAGTGATCCAACATGGGAAGTGAGACACTCAGCAGACTCATAGAATGGCGGATGTCCTAAATAGCACTCTGGCCTCAGAATCAGCCCTAAAGGCACTCGGATCTGGCTGAAAAGCCCATGAGAGTATTTCAGGCATGGAAAGCCAAGACACTCTGGCAAAAAGATCTCTGTGAGTGAGATCCCAGTGGAAAGAACAGGTCTTCAAAGAGGGAGGTGCCTTTCTCTGAAGGGAGGAGAGAACCTCCACTTTGACTATGACCGTGTCTAAACAAGATAAGAGTCGGAGAACTCAAGGGGCTTCCATAGCCTTGGAAACTCATAACTGGTGCATAGGGAGATTACTGATGCCATAAACAGGAGTGTCAATTGGTAAAGTCAACAACAGGAGTCACTGTGCACTTACTCATCATGTAGGATCTCTGTCCTTAACGTGCTGTACACTGAGGCTTAATGCTATAACGAGTACTCAAACAGTATATTTCACTTTGTGTTTCTATGGGGGTGCAAACGATTGAAATCTTTACTTAATGTACACTAAACTGATCTTCTGTAAAAAAAAAAAAAAAAGAAATTATCAATTCCCAACTTGACTCTCACTGGGATTAAACATGACAATAGGTCTGATCTGATTTCATCATCATTTAAAAAAAATCATCTATTATTTTTCACTTTATGTTTCTGTGTGGGAGCAAACTGTTGAAATCCTTACTTAAGGTATACTAAGCTGATCTTCTGTACATTAAGATAATCGAAAATGAATCTTGATGTGAATGAAAGGGGAGAGGGAGTGGGAAAGGGGAGGGTTGTGGGTGGGAGGGACGGTATGGGGGGGAAGCCATTGTAACACATGAGTCGTACTTTGGAAATTTATATTCATTAAATAAAAGATTAAAAAAAAAAGAGTGTTACTTGTTAAATTAATAACAGGAGTCACTGTATACTAACTCCCCATGCAGGACTTCTATTCTAAATGAGTTGTATTACGAAAGCTAACTGTAAAACTAGTTCTCAGTTATTTTTGTGTGTGTGCATGAGTGTGCAAATTGTTGAAATCTTGACTTAGTATAGAGTTGGTCTTCTGTGTACAAAGTTAACTGAAAACGAATCTTAATGGAGAATGGTACTGAGAAGCAGAAATAGAGGAGGAGGAGGGGTGAGAGTGTGGGTGGGAGGGTGGGCAGGATGGGAAGAAAAACTATATCCTAAAACTGTACTTATGAAATTTGTATTCCTTAAAACATAAACAAAAAAGTATATTTCAACATATGTCACCTAAATAGATTAAACTAAATAATGAGAAAAAAATCCTACTCTACTCATCATTAAACCTTACATGACCTTTTCTACTTGCCCAAGAATTCATAGGTATTACTGAAAGGTACAGGTAGTGATAAAAGTTAGAGAATAAAAAATTTTAGGACATGAGCCTCTGCAAGTTTGAAAAATACTGCAATTCCTTAAATTTTACTCGTGGGGGGGCGGTCTTTATTGCTAATAGGAAGTTCAAAAAATTAACATTTGATTATCTTTCAGAGTGATTTATAAATTCTTAATGTCATCTAATACTTATTGAACAGTTACTAGGTACCACATATATAACCTGTTTTTATACACACCAACACACATACACATACACACACACACACAAGGTGTTTAATCTTTATAATAAACCTGAGGTATTAATATACTTTACTTTACAGTAGAAACTGAGGCCAAAGTGGTTAAGCAACATTCTTAAGGTCACATAATTAAGTAACACAGCGACGTTATACATCAAGGTAATCTAGAGTCATGTGCTTCAGTACTAAACTATATTACCTTTCATTTTTTCCTTATTAAACTCAATATTAATGCCTGAACTTTATATAAATATTATTGCTTTCTTTTTTATTTTTTTTAAGTTTTGTTTATTATTTTTAAAAGATTTATCATTTATTTGAAAGACAGAGTTACAGAGAGGCAGAGGCAGAGAGAGGGAGGGAGGTCTTCCATCTGCTGGTTCACTCCCTAAATGGCTGCAATAGCCGTAGCTTTGCCGATCTGAAGCCAAGAGCCAGGAGCTTCTTCCGTGTCTCCCACAAAGGTGCAGGGGACCAAGGACTTGGGCCATCTTCAGCTTATTTCCCAGGCCATATTGCTTTCATTTTTAAGGTAATAACTATTACGCAGACACAATTAGTTCTCAATGTTTACAGCATAAAGTCAACAAGTTCATAGAAAATATAAGTATCAAAGAAAACCCTGTTCAAAAAAATCCATCTTCGTCATGAAACATAACATAAAGTTTTGTTGCATATTCACTGAACATATGTAACTGAAATTAAGTACAGTTAAAACTAAATTATATGGCCATTTACTTTGTCATGAAACCGGGAAAACGTGAGCTAGAACTATGCCAGGGAAACTGTGATATATGGTTGATCTAGTCAAAGCAAAAGGGCTATAATTACTTTTGATATAAAAATCAGCTAGGATATATAAAATTAAGGTACTTTCATAAATGCCCTACTCGTGCCTTAACATACAAATTGGTCAATTTATTTTTTGAGATAAAAACTGATTTCCAAAAGCAGAGTATTCTCTTGATGTACCACTCAAAATGAAAACACAGCAAATGCAGCCATAAAAAATGTATTAAAAGTATTATACTCATGACTTCCTGGGGAAAATATTAACAGAATATTGATTATGGATTAAAAAAATATGGTATACACAATGGAATAGTATCTGGTTAAAAAAGGACAAAGACCTTTCATTTGCAATAATATAAATAGAACCAGAGTATCTATGTTAACTGAGCTAAGCCAAGCACAGAAACACCAATGCCACATGATCTCATAAGCAAAATCCAAAAAGCTAATCTCTTAGAAGAGTAGAACGATGGTTACCAGAGGCTGGGGAGTGTAGTGGCATGGGAAGCATGGGAAAGGTTCATCCATGAGTACTAAGTTACAGTTAGGACAAAAAAGTTCTGGTGCGGCCAGTGCTGTGGCTCACATGGCTAATCCTCTGCCTGCAGCGCCAACACCCTGGGTTGTAGTCCCAGTTGGGGTGCCGGGTACTAGTCCCAGTTGCTCCTTTTCCAGTCCAGCTCTCTGCTGTGGCCCGGGAGGGCAGTGGAGGATGGCCCAAGTGCTTGGGTCCCTGCACCCGCATGGGAGACCAGGAGGAAGTACCCGGCTCCTGGCTTCGGATCGGTGCAGCACTGGCCGTAGTGGCTATTAGGGGAGTGAACCAACGGAAAGGAAGACCTTTCTCTCTGTCTCTCTCTCATTGTCTATAACTCTCTCTGTCTCTCTCTCACACTGTCTAACTCTGCTTGGCAAAAAAAAAAAAAGTTCTGGTGCTCTTCTGTACAGGAGGCTGACTACAGATGATAATGTACTAGGTATGCTTTTTCAAAATAAGCTTGAAGTATTTTGAATGTTTTCACTACAATGTCAAATGTTTGAGGCAACAGATATGTCTACCCTGACTTGAATATTACATAATATATACAGGGATTGAAACATTACACAGTAACCCAAAAATATGATTTTTATTATAACTATAAAAATGAAAAATATGGGACCAGCACTTTGGTGCAGTGGATTAAGCTGCCGTCTACAGTGCAGGCATGCATTCCATGTGGACATCAGTTCGAGTCCCAGCTGCTCCATTTCTGATCCACCTCCCTGTTAATGTGCCTGGGAAAGCAATGGGAAATGGCCCAAGTGCTTGGGTCCCTGCACCAACATGGGAGACCTGGAAGAGCCTCCTGGATTCTGGCTTCTGTCTGGCCCAGGCCCAGACATCGGGGCCATTTGGGAAGTGAACCAGTGAATGGAAGATTTCTCTATTTCTCCTCCCTCTTTCTGTAACTCTTTCAAATAAATAAACAAATCTTTCAAAAATAGTTTATACTATCAAATGGCTTCATAGCAGATGTATCAACATTTTGCTACTTTCTTTCAAGGAAACTGAAGTAGTTTTAATGGGACTTAATTTATCTTACTTCATTTAACCTCCCTTAGAAATAAGTAGCAAGCTCTTTTTGACAGAATGACAAGCAGAGGATGGATGACACATGAAAGAGCACAGGTGTAATTATTTTAAGTAATATTCACTGAATTTTCTTGATAGCTAGGATAAGAGGAAAATGAGCTCACCACAGTTCACAGAAATCTGTCACTTCCATATGAATAATTTTTTTCATTTTTTGAAGTGGGTACTGGTAGTGATGGCCAATTTTTTAAAGAAAGATATTGAGATATAACAAGAATGATCACTTATGTATAATCAGATGAGTAGTTAGATAATCTAATTGGAAGAAAACCATTACTAATGAAAAATGACTAACCTAATCTATACTGTTCCTCAAAGATTTCTGATCTTTTTATATCCATTTTAAGGAAAAGCTACCAAAATTCAGAATATTTTGAAACAAAGATGGGAACAAAAATGTTCCTATTCTTACAGTAATCAGATAGCAAATTCATTAAAGTTTGGAATCTTACTGATTAGTAATTCATCACTCTGATCATAAGACTCAGATTAAACATTTTCATCAGTTATTACTCATTATTCATTATAAGCACTTTGATAAAATGTGTTAAAATTCATATTTCCTCATTATATAAGATGACATTCCAAAATGCTTAAACAATACCTTTTGCCTTGATTACAGATAACAACAAATATTCTTTCACAGTAAAACCAAGAGTAGAATTCTCATTGAATATGATACTGTATCTTCCTAGCATTGTTTATACAGTGTACTCTTTATCTAGTACAACTTGGCAAAAGGTACCTGAATGCTATAGTATTAGCAGTTCTAGATGAATTTCAATATAATGTTTTAACTGTAAAACTGCTCTACAGTATAGGTCATGAAAGGGGTAACAAAATTCAGAATTTTTAATTTTTATTACTATAGGAACAAACTGGGTCAATAATAACTTTCTTTTTTTTTTTTGACAGGCAGAGTGGACAGTGAGAGAGAGAGAGACAGAGAGAAAGGTCTTCCTTTACCGTTGGTTCACCCTCCAATGGCCACTGTGGCCGGTGTGCTGCAGCCGGCGCACCACACTGATCCGAAGCCAGGAGCCAGGTACTTACCCTGGTCTCCCATGGGGTGCAGGGCCCAAGCAGTTGGGCCATCCTCCACTGCCTTCCCGGGCCACAGCAGAGAGCTGGACAGAAAGAGGAGCAACCGGGACAGAATCCGGCGCCCCGACCAGGACTAGAACCCGGTGTGCCGGTGCCACAGGTGGAGGGTTAGCCTATTGAGCCGCGGCGCCGGCCAATAACTTTCTTTTGAGTCTTCTTTTAGCAAGGGTTTATGGATCTTTCTCCTCCATTCCATCTATGAAACAGGCTAATAAACTTTATTCTTCTGCAAAATTTTCCCTAACATGTGTGGTGGATTGAAGAAAGTATTGGAATTGGGGCCGGTGTTGGGGCGTAGCAGGTAAAGCTGCCACCTATGACTCCAGCATCTCATGCGGGTGCCAGTTCAAGTTCCAGCTGCTCCACTTCCATTCCGGGTCCCTGATAACATGCCTGGGAAAGCAGCGGAAGATGACTCATGTGCTTGGGCCCCTGCACCCGTACAGGAGATCCAGAAAAACCTCCTGATTCCTGGCTCCTGGCTCCAGTCTGACCCAGCCCTGACATTGTGGCCATTTGGAGAGTAAACCAGAAAATGGAAGATCTCTCTCCTCTCTCTGTCACTCAATATATGGCCATGGATAAGTTTATCTGCAAAATGAACAGTAATGGACGAGATCTTTTCTAGTTTTAGAAATCTATAACTTATAAATACGTGAACAAAAGCATATTCTATTAAAAGCAACTTCAATCCAAAATGGGAAGGAAATATATAAAATCTCACTGCATATTTAAAATTTAGTCATTCACAACAAGACTATATTTGTTTTAATATAATAAATGAGAAAGACTTGTGAAAGTTAAGTATGCAAGGTAAACCTGAAGCAAAGATTAGTTCATGAAACGATATTCAATTCAATGTCCATTATGCTAGGTATGATAGGAAATGCAAAAAAAAAATGAATGTGAGTGGGAAAAACGAAAATGTACATAAATGAATATATGACAAGACAGAAAGTGATAAGTGCTCTTATAAAGTATATACAAAATAGTAACAGAAACAAATGCAGCCAAGAAAATAAAGTTGTTCTTTTTGAAGGAAACAAGGGGAAAGGTCATAGTTTTCCAATAAGAACATCTACTGGACAATAATTTGCTGGCCAAGGGTAACATATTTAAATAGATAGTTGGGCTTTATTTTTTTCAAATACAGAGTGGAACCATGGAATTTTCATAACTTTCTGGTTTCTTTAATTTTTGCTTTGTTTATGATTCTTTTCCTTTTCTCCTGAGACACAGGAATGGCAATATTCTTAAAGCCTAGAGTTTGGAAATGAGGATTTAGCAGAACTATTGTAGCAGTATGACATAAAACACTGGGGCTGGCAATGTGGCATAGTGAGCTAAGCCTCCACCTACATTGCCAGCATCCCATATAAGTGCCGGTTCGAGTCCCTGCTGCTCCTCTTCCAATCCAGTTCCTTGCTATGGCCTAGGAAGGCAGTGGAGGATGGCCCAAGTCCTTGGGCCCCTGCATCCACATGGGAGACCTGGAGAAAGCTCCTGGTTCCTGGCTTTGGATCTGCCCAGAATGGGTGTGATCACTGGGGAGTGAACCAGCGGAGAGAAAACCTTTCTCTCTGTCTCTCCCTTTCTCTGTAACTCTGCCTCTAAGATAAATAAATAAAATCTTTAAAAAAAAGACATAAAAAACTAATGTGATTTCCATTACTATCCCCACCCCACAACTGAAATGAACAACGTCTAAGAGCTCTGCATGGATATAAGGCAAATAGAATCATATTCTATATGCTTCTGCTGGTGTAATTCACCAATAGAAAAGAAGTAATCAAAAGTGAAAAGTAGCTCATATGTTGTTAATAATTAAGTAAAGCAATTATCCTAAAGTGACAACCAATGCTACAGTTCACATACCTAAAGGGCAGTAAGTGTAAGGGACTATGGACAAATGAACAGCAGATTATTTTCATGGCTTATTTAAAACAGACCAAAAATAAAACTGTTAAAATGTACAATAGATGGTTTCTTAAAAGGTAGTAATTGCTCCTCAAAAGTTTCAAAGACAGAATCATTGTCACTTAATCTATAGGAGGGAGTATTTGAACAATACCCAATAGCTTTTCCAATGTGAGTTTCTCCAAATTAATGAGACTAAAGAGGATATAAAAATAAAATGAGGGGCCAGCACTGTGGCACAGCAGGTTAACGCCCTGGCCTGAAGCGTCGTCATCCCTTATGGGTGCCAATTCTAGTCCAGGCTGCTCCTCTTCCTATCCAGCTCTCTGCTATGGCCTGGGAAACAGCAGATGGTGCAAGTCCTTGGGCCCCTGTACCCGTGTGGGAGACCCAGAAGAAGTTCCTGGCTCCTGGCTTCGGATAGGCACAGCCCTGGCAGTTGTGGCCAATTGGGGAGTGAACCAGCGGGTGGAAAACCTCTCTCTGCTTCTCCTCTGTGTAACTCTTTGAAATAAATAAATAAATAAATCTTTAAAATAAATAAATACATAAAATTGAACTTTAGTATGTACTATTCCTTGAGCACTAGACAGACTTGGATATAAAACATATAATACATGAACAATTGAAAATTTAGCCACAATCGGCAAAAACCCCAGCCTGTTTTAGCATTTTATTCACTTATTTAAAAAATAATTTTAATTGGGAGCCAGCGCAGTGCTGTAGCAGGTAAAGCCAGCATCTCATACGAGCACCGGTTCGAGTCCCAGCTGCTCCACTTCTGATCCAGCTCCCTGCTAAAGTGCCTGGGAAAGCAGCAGAAGATGGCTCAGGTCCTTGGGCCCCTGCACCCACATGGGAGACCCAGAAGAAGCTCCAGGCTCTTGGCTTTGGATCAGCCCAGCTCCAGCTGTTGCAGTGATTTGAGGAGTAACACAGCAGATGGGAAAATTTTCTCTCTGCCTCTGCCACTCCATAACTCTGCCTTCCAAATAAATAAATCAATCTTTAAAAAACTGTAATGCTTAACTCTTCATTAAAAAAATTTTAATTGATATACAATAATGGTACACACTATGAGATTCAATGTGGTTTTTGATGCATGTATATAATGTGTGGTGATCAAATCAGGATAATTAATATATCTACACCCTCAAACATTAATCACTTCTTTGTGGCAAGAACATTAAACATTTACTCTGCTAGCTGTTTTAAAACAGCTGTGGCATAGCAGGTAAAAGCCACCACCTGCAGTACCAGCATTCCACATGGGCACCGGTTCAAGTCCCGGCTGCTCCACTTCTGATCCAGCTCTCTGCTACGGCCTGGGAAAGCAGTGGAAGATGGCCCAAGTCCTTGGGCCCCTGCACCCACGTGGGAGACCTGGAAGAAGCTCCTGGCTTCTGGCTTCAGATTGGAACAACTCCGGCTGTTGTGACCAATTGAGGAGCGAACCAATGGATTGAAGACCTCTCTCTCGCTCTCTCTCTCTCTCTGCCTCTCTTTACCTCTCTGTAACTCTGACTTTCAAATAAATAAAATAAAATACACAAAACATTATTGTTAACTATAATCATTCTATGGAGCCGGCGCCATGGCGCAGTAGGTTAATCCTCCACCTGCAGTGCTGGCATCCCATATGGGCACCAGTTCTAGTCCCGGCCTCCCCTCTTCCAATCCAGCTCTCTGCTGTGGCCTGGGAAAGCAGCACCCTGCACCCCCTAGGAGATGGGAAGAAGCTCCTGGCTCCTGGCTTTGGATCATGCAGCTCCAGACATTGCGGCCATCTGGGGAGTGAACCAATGGAAGGAAGACCTTTCTTTCTGTCTCTCCCTCTCACTGTTGCAACTCTACCTCTCAAATAAATAAATAAAATCTTTTAAAAAAAACTATACTCACTCTATTGTGATTGTTTACCATTATTTATTCCTCCTAGCTAACTGTAACTGTATTCCTTGACGAACCTCTCCCCATCCCTATTCCTACCCTCAATATAATCCAGCAACCCCACTATTGAGTATAGATCCAAAAGAAATAAAATCAATATGTTAAGGAAATATCTGTATTTCTATGTTTATTTCAGCACTATTCACAATAGTCAAGATGCAGAGTCAACCCAGGTGCCCAATAACAGATGAATGGATAAAGAAAATGTGATATATGAAGAATCATCAAAAGGTTGACAGAAAAACTACACATAGATTTCAAAATTTTCTTGCACCAAAATAAGCTCATGTTAACTTGTTACAACATTTCTGAACAGTATCTAATCTGAGGTAATAAGGTTAAGACATCAATTTGAAAACAGTCTTTATCAGAGCAAGAAAAATTCTGCTAAAAGTGAAGCAAGAGCAAATGTTAAATAGATGGTGAACCTTGGATTGAATAATTTTGAAATCACTGATGTTTTACAGAAGTTCATGGGGACAATGCCTCAAGTAAATCAGTAGTTAAATGGATAACTAATTTTAAGAACGGATCATCTAGGGGTAGGTGTTGGTCACAGTAATTAAGATACCACTTGGGACACTACATCTCATATTGGAATGCCTGGGTTTGAATCCTGGATTTGCTTTCAATTTCAGTTTCCTGCTAATTCACACCCTGGGAAGCAGCAGATGACAGCTTAAATAGTTGGTGCTATGCCACCCATGTGGGAGACTGAGACTGAGTTCTAGGTTCCTGACTTCAGCCTGGCCCAGTACCAGCTATTGCAGGCATGTGGGAAGTGAACAAGTGGATGAATGATCTCACTCTCTCTCTCTGCCTTTCAAATAAATAAAAATAAAAGAAGGGACCATCACACGAATTTGTGAAGAGAGAAGAAATCTTGTTTGTGCCCAAATTGAAGCGGACTGACAATTAATAGCAGAAAAAACAGCCAACACCACAGACATCTCAATTGGTGTCAGCTTCAATCCGTTTGAAAAATTCTGACTAAAAATTTTAAGTGGAGCTTTCTGTTTGATGGGTGCCAAAACTACTGTGTCCAGAGCAGCTGAAAACAACAGCAGAACTCTAAATGGAAATTTTAATAGAATCATGATCCTGAAGCATTTCTTCAAAGAATTCCAACAGGAGATGGAATATGACTTTACCAATATGATCCTGAAAACAAAGTACAATCAAAACAATGGCTACCAAAAAGCAGAAGTGTTCCAATTAAAGCAGAAATGGACCAGTCAAAACCAAAAATCATGGCAACAGCTTTTTGGGATACTCAAGGTATTTTGCTTGTTGACTTTTGAGAGGACACTACATGTTTGTAATCATGTGGAATCTAAATACACTGATATCATAAAAGTAGAGATTAAAACAGTATCAACAGTTATTTTTTGTAAAGAAATTCAAGAGGCTCATCTGCATGGCTTCAAACACTGTAACTAATACTTGGCACAATGTATTTTCTGAAGCACAAACAGGATGAATTAAAAAAATGTGTTTAATTAATAAAAGTAGTTTCAACCACTTTACATGGAGATGTTTGCCAAATTATATACAAACCAAATTGCAAAGAAGCAGAATTTTGGAGTTAGAGGGAACAAAAGGCAGAATTCAGTCCTTATATTTTATAGATGAAAAAACTGAGGAAGCTAGTTAGTAGAAGATCAAGCATCAGCACTCAGTTCTCCTGGCTTCCAAATAAGTGTTCCTTCTACCACAGCACATAGCCTACCTGTGTTGGGGCTAAAATCCAATATAAGCATTTCTTCATTTTAATAATGTTTAAAAGGTAATGATAAATTCCTTATTTGTATTCTATTATAATCATATTAGACTTACTACGCAATATACTTCTCTAGAACTGGCTAGTATTCTTGAGATAATTAGGTTTTAACAATAGCAGACATTAATTATAAGGAACTCCTTTTTGATTTAAAATTTGTTGTACATCAAATTGTAGCTTAAAACTGACAACTTTTTTTCAGTTTAAAACTTAAAATTTGGGGAGCCAAAATTAAAAGAATTTTTAAAAGTATTAAAAAAGAATGTGTCTCATTAACATTTTTATTTTTATTAAATGTTGATGTGATAATATTTTGCATATACTGGGGCAAACAAAATATATTAAAATAATTTTACTTTTCTTTTTTAAATTTGGCTACTGAAAAAAACATTTTTAAAGATTTATTTATTTGAAAGGCAGAGTTACAGAGAAGCAGAGGCAGAGAGAGAGAGAGAGAGGTCTTCCATCCACTGATTCACTCTCCAGATGGCCACAATGGCCGGAGCTGTACTGATCCAAAGCCAGCAGACAGGAACTTCCTCTGGGTCTCCCATGTGGGTGCACAGGCCCAAGGACTTGGGCCATCTTCCTCTGCTTTCCCAGGCTACAGCAGAGAGCTGGATAGGAAGTGGAACAGCCGGGACTCAAACCAGTGCCCACGTGGGATACTGGCACTGCAGGCAGTGGCTTCACCCATTACTCCACAGAGCCAGTCCCAGAAAATTTTTAAATACATTGTCTAGCTTGTATTATATTTATCTTGGATAGCTCTAAGAAACCAATAATAAATATCTAGGGGCAATCATTTGCCACATAGCTTAAGATATTACTTGGGATGCCTGTATCCTCTATCACAGTGCCAGTGTTTCAGGCCAGGCTCTGCTTCTGATTCTTCTTCCTGCTAATCCACACACTGGGAAGCAGCAAGTGATGGCTCAAGGACCTGGGTCCCCATCAACTGCTTGGGAGACCTGGATTGAATTCTAGGCTCTTGATTTCAGCCTAGTCCACCCCAACTGTTGGGACATTTGGAGAATGAACAAACAGATGGAAGATCACTCCCTCTGTCCCTGTATCACTGCCTTTCAAATTAAAAAAAAATCTAAGGTGCTAATACTGGGCTACATATTCTCTTAAGTGTTATGGTTTGAACAAGATTTGGCCTTCAAACTCATGGAGGCATTTAAGGTTTAAAGACCAGAGTCTTATGTTAATGGTACTAAAAGAGTGGAAACACAATCTGGTTATGGTATTTAGCATGTGGGCTTACAGGCAGGTCATTAGGGATGTGCCCTTAGAGGGCACTTCTTGTGAGAGGTCTGATTATAAAACCCTGAGCCAAGCTAACACTCTCCTCCTCTGCTTTCTGGCTCACCATACAATCATTCTTCCACACTTTTTCTGACACGGCCATCCTCTGGCCACATATATTTGAACAAATGGTGCACACCTGATCTAGAACTATGATGTTCTAAAACAATGAGTCAAAATAAACTTACTTCCTTGTAAGTAGCTTGTCATAGGTATCTTGTAGTAATCAGAAGCCAATACACTAAAAGCAAGTTACATTGTAAAAATTGTCTACATAATTAATACTCAATTTCTGGGCTTAAAAACATGCAAACAATTATACTAAATCTAGAAATAAACTTTAATTATGTATTTTTCCCCGGATTTGAACTTTTGGTTTTGTTTTAAAATAGTAACTGGTTTTATATCTGTTGCACACACATAAACTTACAAGAAAGGAAGGAGGTTGAGAAGCACGTCAGGAAAAAAACGTCACTTTTGCACCTTGGTTAATGAGAGAGGCAGGCATTTGGTGTAGCAGTTCAAATGCAGGTTGGGATGCTTGCCTCCTATATTGGAGTATCTGGGTTCAAGTCTCGGTTTTGCTCCTGATTCTAGCTTCCTGTTAATGTGCACCCTGTGAGGCAGCAGATGATGGCTCCAGTAGTTTTGTTCCTGCCATCTACACAGGAGACCACCTCCTGGCTTCAGCCTGGCCCATCTTCCTACTTGTTAAGGACATTTGGGAAGTGAAGCAGCAGATGGAAGATCTCTATCTGTCTCTGTTTCTGCCTTTCAAATAAATAAATTTTAAAAATTCTTTAAAAAAAACAACACATCAATGTAAGCTTACTTAATTAAAAACAAATGTTGGCATATGACACCATGAGATACTCTACAAATATACACCAGATTAAAACTCAAAGATTTTTAGGAATTTAACATGCATACAACAAAACAAAATATATTTATAATTTATACCTTTGCTCCATCTGAAATACCATCCCAGTTTCCACCACTCAAGGAGAACTTTCCATTGCCTATACGCAGTAGTATCTCTTCAGGAGTATCATTGGGGCCATTAGCAAATGGAGTGTAGCTATTAATAAAATAGATTTTAATATACATCAGAGGCTAACATACATATTAAATACAACTGAAACCAAAGAATAGCAGATTACATGCCAATATTTACCATACTACTTAAGAATATCCAATATTTCCCTTCACCATTAACATCAAATTTCATATTACAAACAACAGACTTAATCCTAGTATATTATTTAATAAAATGGATACCCTTTTCTTTTATCTTAACCAGTTAATCAATGAAGTAAATCTATGGTCTTAAAACCAGAGCACAATAAAATACATTTTCTTTCAGCCTTAAGTTAGCAAACAAATATATCTACTATGAAGAAAATGTTGACCTTACAAAATTATAATATATTTTAGTGTATTGGTTCATTTTATTAATACTTTATCAGTATTATCATCCAAATAAAGTTAATACTTTAATTAATATTCACAAAAATTGATTGGTTAAATAGTTATATTAATGCAATAAGAAACTCCATAGTCACTGAAATTATTATGTAGATCAATACTCATAGAAAGACAAATATATAGAGTTCAAAGTTTTTCAAAATTAGTTATGGAATGACAAAAGGGGATCAATTTTGTACCATTTTTATAGATGGAACTGAAATTGCTATTTAAATTTTGGAATGGGAAGAGCAACTTATGGTTCAAAGTATGAAGATACATTATTGTGTTAATGTCTTAATTCCCTCATGTAACAAGTAAATTAAGATAACACTAAAACACAAATACACTCACAATTACTTTTTTTGTCAAAAATACTTGAAAGTAACAAGCTAGAAATTGTATTACACGAACTGCATTTAATATGTGAATTTTACCTTTAAGTTCAGTAGTAATTGCAGTTTATAACTAGTCTGCAATAGTTTGTAATTGTCTTGTAATGCACAGGAAAATATACTAACATATATAATTACCATGAAGTCAGTAAACAATGTGTCACCATTTTTATAACAAGTTGATATGTCAAATATATTTGAATTATACTAAATATACTCTTAAAACATCACACCTGGGGCTGGCGTTGTGGCAAAGTGGGTTAAGTTGCCACTTGCAATGCTGGCATCCCATATAAGTGCCGGTTTGAGTCCCAGCTGCTCCACTTCCAATCCAGCTCCCTGCTAATGTGCCTGGGAAAGAAGTGGGAAATGGCCCAAGTGCTTGGGCCCTTGCCACCCATGTGGGAGACCCGCATGAAGTTCCTGGCTCCTGGTTTCAACCTGGCCCAGACCTGGCTATTATGGCCATTTTGGGGAATGAACCAGCTGATGCAAGACCTCTTTCTCTCCCTCTCTCTCTAACTCTGCCTTGCAAATAAATAATCACACACACACACACACACAAAAATCACACCCAGGTATATTATAATTACTTGCTAAATCTGGCCTTTTTCTCTGTCATAAGTCTGTTAGAATAATTTCTACCATAAATTTTCATTTCTAACTAGAAGTGCTACTAATTATTAAAAGTAAAATAGCACTTGCATTATTTGTAAATTACTGATATTAACATAGTCCAATTGTTATACATTTGTTTTGAATGTATCTTTATCTTTCTAGAGGAAGGAAATTATGTTACTGTAGTTTAGTATTGTTACCACTTAAATTTGTTCTAAAGTACAATGTTACTAAATTTCCATTGCTAAGACAGCCAAAATTCAAGTTAAAAAAGTTAATACCAACAAGGTCAGTGGGCAAATTCCTGCTGAAACATAAAATTAAGGTATGATCAAGTAAACATTTTCAAAAAGTACTTCACTCAATGTAAAAAAAAATAAAAATGTATATTTTAAAGTAGTATCAGTTGAAAACTATCTTTTAACTACTATAACTTAATACTATCTCATTTCATACCTTACTTTATTTTTTCATTTGATAAGCAAAAATATATAATATTTGGAAATGTTAATAGCATCTTCCTTAAGTTTATTTTCCTCTGTCCTCTTTCTAGATGAAGAAATGTTAGTGAAATTAAAAAAAAATGATGTGAGTACTTTTGAGAATATATGTTTCTTACCCAGCCAACATCGTGTAAAAAAGGACTCCTAAACTCCAAATATCACAAGCAGCATCATATCCCTGTTGCATAAGAACCTAAGAAAGAAATACAATGTCAGTCTAAACTCAATTTTCTCATCTAAAATAAAACTGTTTTGATTCTAATATTCTTTCAAATGTTCACAATAAAAAAACTTACCTCATTTTTGTCATTTAAAGATTATGTCTTCTGCAATTAGCATGCACTGAATAAACAGGTATTATTATATGATGATTAAGTAACATGGACAATGCAAAAAAATTTTGTTAACATGATTCTTTACCTCAATCAACTTTCACTAGCCCTCTGAGGAAACCAGATTAACATGTACAGAGTATTTAATATATACTATAAAAAATACTAAGGCTTTTAATTCTGATACTGACTCTATAAAGTTTATATTATTATATTTCAATTTTAAATAAGAGGAAATTGAGGTGAATATTAAGTAACTTGCCCAACATCACAACACTAGTTAAGTAGTACAGCAAGCATTACACTGAACCCTGTACTTTTTTTTTCTTTTTTCTTTTTTCTTTTTTACAGGGAGAGTGGACAGTGAGAGAGAGAGACAGAGAGAAAGGTCTTCCTTTTTGCCGTTGGTTCACCCTCCAATGGCCTCCACGACCAGCGCGCTATGGCCGGCACATTGCGCTGATCCGAAGCCAGGAGCCAGGTGCTTCTCCTGGTCTCCCATGGGCTGCAGGGCCCAAGCACTTGGGCCATCCTCCACTGCACTCCCTGGCCACAGCAGAGAGCTGGCCTGGAAGAGGGGCAACCGGGACAGAATCCGGCGCCCTGACCGGGACTAGAACCCGGTGTGCCGGCGCCGCAAGGCGGAGGATTAGCCTAGTGAGCCGCGAACCCTGTACTTTTAATATCTATAACTGCTTGCTTACTATACACGCAACGGTAGGATAATGTATGATCTCAAGAAAGCAAAACAAATTTATATTTTACATACAAGGCTGATATCTTGAAAACAGCAGTATATTTCCGGATCACAAAGGCACATTTAATAAATTCTGAATAGCCTCATGAATTTTTCATATAACAATGCAGGTAGCTTGTTTTTTGCTCTTAGAGCCAATGTTAATAACAATCAAATATCTTTATTATATATTCATGTGAGATTTCTCTATGAGTTAATAGAGTTTGCTTGAAAAAATAAAGAGATGAAATGAGGCCATTTTTTTCATTTGGAAAAACAAACCCACTTAAAACCTCTAGGCATAGGAACAAAGTAGAAACATTATTAATGCATTAACATTGGGTATTGCATAACCACCGGCATGGCCATTTCATTTATAGAAGGCTAAAAATATTAATATTTGACTTTCACAACTGCCACAAATGAATAATGACTATATACTAACTTAAAATTCAAGGTACAATTTTCTTCCTAGTCAAAGTATATTTATTAAGACACACATGTGTAGAATTGAGACGCTAAAGAGGATATCAAAAACCACATGTAGGGTCCAAGATTGTGGCATAGCATGTAAAGCCATTGTCTGCAATGCCAGCATCTTACATCAGCACCAATTCATGTCCCTGTTGTTCCATTTCCAATCCAGCTCCGCACTAATGCGGAAAAGCAGCAGAAGATGGTCCAAGTGTTTGGGTACCTGCAACCCACCTGGGATAACTGAAAGAAGTTCCTCACTCCTATCTGGGAAGTGAACCAGCAGATGGAAGATCTCTCTCTTTTTCTCCCTCTCTCTGTAATTCTGACTTACAAATAAACTAAAATAAATGTTGAAAAATACATATAACTGGCTTATACAATCAACACAAGCAGAGAATACAATGGCCCTAATAAATGAGGTACAGCTGTTCTATGCATAGTACAGTAAACCTAAGCTGGTATACTCTAGTAAAATATAAACCTTACTGTTTTATTCCCCTCTTCTTTCCTTTTCTCATTACCTCTTTCATTTCTGGGTATAGCCATGTTTTCCCTGGTTCCCTGACACATGCACATTTAGGGCCACTGCTTACGAAATAGTTGGACAGGTAAGAGTTAGTGAGTGAGTCAGATATGAGTATTTCACATTTCCATAACCTTATTAGTTATGATAACAGAGTTGCACAGGAGGTATCACATTGCTTAATTAGCGGCAATCATGAAAAACTTGTTTTAGATTTACCTTACACTTAAACATATTTTACATGGATAAAGAGGAGGTTGTCCACTTTTGTTCTAGAGCTAGTTCTCACTCCCCTATAACAGTGAGAACATAAAGCCACATACAAACACACACAAAAAAGGCAGAGCGATGGGATAAATGAAAGAGTATAGAACAGAGGCCATCTTACAAATTTTTTTACTTGCATCAGGTTATTTACAAATAAGACAGAAGTCACAATTAAATTAGTCAATGACCTAACCTTCTAATTTGGCATCCCAAATCAGCAAAAAGTAAAATACACAGAGATTCCCATTATCTTTGATCTGAAGTTCAAATTAATTCATATTTAGGGCAAAACATATGACAGCTCAAACCCAGACAAAGCAGGATAACTTGAAAATTACTTCATCAAGAGCTGCAGGCAAAAGATCTTTCAACTTTATTGTAAATGCCATTAATTCAGGAACATTCTTATACCTCAATAGACATTAAGTATTAGTTGAATAATATAACAATGTATTTGCCTTTATAAAAGTATAAGATAGATTTAGAGATATATTAACTTTTGCAACATTAGTAGAAAAGCATATCTACTGAGTAAATCTTAACAGGTTGATCAAAATGATGCATATCCTAAAATGTCAGTGAATATTCCCTCTTTTTGTTTAGCTAAAATTATAAATAATCAGCAGATCTCTGGGGGCTGGTGCCGTGGCTCACTTGGTTAATCCTCTGTCTGCGGCGCCAGCATCCCATATGGGTACCGGGTTCTGGTCCCATCTGCTCCTCTTCCAGTCCAGCTCTCTGCTGTGGCCCGGGAGGGCAGTGGAGGATGGCCCAAGTGCTTGGGCCCCTGCATCCGTGTGGGAGACCAGGAGGAAGCACCTGGCTCCTGGCTTTGGATTGGTGCAACGTGCCGGCCGTAGCGGCCATTTGGGAGGTGAACCAACGGGAAGGTTGCGCTGATCCGATGGCAGGAGCCAGGTACTTATTCTGGTCTCCCATGCAGGTGCAGGGCCCAAGCACTTGGGCCATCCTCCACTGCACTCCTGGGCCATAGCAGAGAGCTGGAATGGAAGAGGAGCAACCAGGACAGAATCCGGTGCCCTGTGTGCCGGCGCCGTAGGCAGAGGATTAGCCTATTGAGCCGGCCTCAGCAGATCTTTTAGCCAACAAGGATTCTTTATGCACTGTGATGAAATAATGAATGGATAGTCCCACAAATGCTATTATCTACTGAAGTGTCTACATGGATTCTAGAATCTTTCTGATCCTAGTTTTAAACAGAATACATTTTATATACTTCATTAATATCTTTTGACAGGATCTGAAATTTTAGAACCTTTACCAAAAATGTCTTCTGTGTTTCATTCACAACAATTTATATATATATATATATATACACACACACACACACACACACACACACTGATTATTAGCAGGGGCTTAAGAATTTGATAATAAAAATTTTCTAAGCATTTGAAAATACAAGTACTAGCTAACGTTAGTCTAGGTTCTAATTATGAAGAAGTGGTCTCCACATTCCCACCTGAAAACCTTCACTATTACAATGGTCAAAGTGTCTGACTACAATGGAAGTCTGTTAGGACAAAAAAAATTAATGGCTTGTATTCTACTCTCTGTATCTGCATTCATTCAAAGATGTTTACATAATGATTAACCTAAAAATATTTACCTAGCCATTAATCTAAGTACTGACACACTGTATATTTTTCATTTTAATGTGTGTTTTGAGTTGTTCATTTGGGACGCATTCACCCCTAACTTGTTTACAGTGAGAAGATTCCATAATACCAATGGGTCTTGGTCCAGAAGAGTAAGTCAGTAGTAAGAAATTGCCCATAAAAATAGTTATTCTATGCTCTGTTGTGATGTATACTGCATAAACCTGTTAGAATATTTAAGATGAGCACATATTGTATGCTTAACAGAAGAGCCCTAATCTCAACTATTCTGTCCTCCTATCCTATAAAACCACTGAAGTCTCCTAGAAAGGCTAATATTTTTATGTCCAAACTGTTATCACACTCTTGGGAAGCAGTACAATAACTTCTTATTGGATGATATGTCTCAATTTTTATTATGGGAAATACAGTACTGCATGTTACAACACAAAAACATGTAGATTCACTACTCTGTGAATTTCATTAAAATACAGACTAGATAAATGCATAATTTCTTTTAAAAATATTTATTTGAGAGGCAACGTTACATAGAGAGAGAGGGACAGTGAGAAAGGTTTTCCATCCACTGGTTCACTCCCCAAATGGCCCTAACAGCCGGATCTGGGCCAATCCGAAGCCAGGAGTCAGTAGTTTCTTCCAGGTCCCCCATGTGAGTGCAGGGGCCCAATCACTTGGGCCATCTTCCACTGCTTTCCCAGGCCATGAGCAGAGAGTTTGATTGGAAGACAAGCAGCTGGGACTCGAACCAGCGCCCACATGGGATGCCGCCACTGCAGGCAGAGACTTAGCTTACTAAGCCACAGTGCAGGCCCCAGTGCATACTTTTTGAAAGGGAAAATATTTATATATATATATATATATATATATATATATATATAAAAGGCCCATAAGACAGGTATAAAGCATATGCCAGGGGCCGGCACAGTGACGTAGCACGTAAAGCTGCCACCTGCAGTGCCGCCATCCCATATGGGTGCCAGTTCAAATCCCGGCTGCTCCACTTCCAATCCAGCTCTCTGCTATAGCCTGGGAAAGCAATAGAAGATGGCTCAAGTCCTTGCGCCCCTGCACCCGTGTGGGAGACCCAGAAGAAGCTCCTGGCTCCTGGCTTCGGATTGGCACAGCTCCGGCCACTGCGGCCAACTGGGGAGTGAACCAGCAGATGGAAGACCCCGCCCCTCTCTGTCTCTCCTCCTCTGTCTGTATAACTCTGACTTTCAAATAAATAAATAAATCTTTTTGAAAAATCAGTTGTCATTTTTTCCTCAGGATCACTCTCTTAGAGCAAAATTTAGTAAATTTTAAAGTAAGAATTTATTATTATTAGAAAGTCACTTTCTATGTTTATTTTCTTTAGAAAAATTTTCTACAACTTACTTTAAAACATAGATTCAGGAAACAGGCATTTGGCACAGCAGTTGGGCCACCACTTGAGATACCCACATCCCATGTCAGAGTGCCTGGGTAAAAGTCCTGGCTCTGCTCCCAATTCTAGCTTCCTACTGATTCATGCACTGGGAGGCAATGGATGATGGTTCAAGGGGCTGGGCCCCTGCCACCCACATGGGAGATGTGGATTGAGTTCCTGGTTCCTGACTTTGGCTTGGCCCAGCCCCAAATATTGTGGTCTTTTAGGGAACAGACAGACTTCTGTCTGTCCCAACCCCTTGACCTTTCAAATAAATAAAGTTTTATTGATCATAACATACAAACAGCTTGTGTTACATCTAATGTTTAATATTACCATGAAAGGGCCAGTATTTCATATAAACATAAAATTTAAAATATGCATATGTGATAAAAACCTTCAAATTATTTTACCCTGCCTCTTCACTGGAGGCAGTGGTGATGGCTCAAGCAGTTTTTCCTGCCACCAGCCAAGAGACCTTGAATGGGTTCCTGGTTCCCAGCATTGACTTGGCCCAATGCTGGCCATTGCAGGCATTTGGATAATATATGGCAAATGGGAGATTGTTTCTCTACTCTCTCTTTCTACTTCTCAAATAAAAAAGCTAAGTTTATTTTGATGCACAAAATTTTAAATCCATGCATAGATTTTTTTCATAATATGCATTTTCCATGCACTTTTTTGAAGTACTCTCATATAAGCACAGTTCCTAACTTGAAAACAAAACTTATAAAGAATTTACAATGGTCAATGACATCCCTGATTGATTTTTCAACAAGTTAACTTTCATAGCTATGAAAGTAGGTACTGTCAAACCTTCTTTCCCATAGCCAGAACTGATTATTGGAATTTCCCAAATGTGTCATCTTCACTCCAGAGCCTCTCTGGCCTCACATTTCCTGACTCTTCCCCCTAAGATCTATGTACAATGTTATTTGCCATTAAAAAAACCCTCTCTGTTTACAAAAACACCTGTAAGGCTATTTTCCGAAGAGCCAAAATATCCTAAAAAGAAGGATGCCACAGCCATATATGCATGCTATGCATAATGATATAAATTATCTCGTATTCAGTACAAACTAATTTATCTGAAAATGTATCTTACTTTTTTACTAAGTGAATACTGGCTTTTGAATAAGTCACGTAAGTACTTTGCACTTCAGTTTCCTCATTTAGAATATGCAATAATATGTTCAAGCTTTGTGGTTAGCTTTACCATACCTTCTAGTTCTAAACTGGTATGATGCTGAAATTATAATATGGCTTAATGTAACATAATAGTCTGATTATTACATTCAGGTTAGTTTTAGATGATAGTTACTAATTCAAAATTAATATTAGGGTTTATCAGAATTCATTGATTTATAGTTGCGAGAAGACAAGATAAATCAGCTTTTACCTGTCTACCATAGTATATACACGACATCATATACACCCAACTGAAGAAGAAGAATTAAAGACAAATACTGAAGTTAAAAAAATACCTCAGGTGCTACAAAGTTTGCAGTGTAGCATGGAGTTAAGAGAAGTCCATTTTCTCCTCGAAGCTGTTTTGCAAACCCAAAATCACAGATCCTAATTGAATCTGCATTGGCTGATTCATCCATGTATAAAATATTACTAGGTTTAAGATCACGATGAACAACCTTGAACACAAAATAAAAAGTATCACATTTCTACAGTTAACTAAATATCTGTGGAGTAAAACATCTTAATACTATTTCCAGCAAAAGAAACTTCTTCAATTACAAAAACCTAAAAATGTTTTTTTCTCCAACCTTAACAGTCTGAAGTATACACCAGAAATTATATTTCTATCAGATAGATGCTCCTGTTTTAAATATCCAAACCCAACTCTCAGTTCCACTTTTGTACACTAAGACTCTACTAAACAATTCATCCCAAGGTAAACAACTGTAAAACATGGACATAATTTAAAAACCTGAAGGTACAGGAGAATGAACAGAAACAGATAAACTGGTGAGGAACACGACATTGAGCTGAAGGAACACAGTGATCTATACAAGTAGGTTCCCACATCTGTGGCTTTTAGTTCCAGTTGTATAGTCACTATGGTGCATAGTGATAGTGAAAACACATGTGGAACAATCTGTATTTTCCTGGCCTTGGATTACCAGAAAAGAGATTTTGGGAAACTGTGAATGCTAAGAGGGGGCATACTAAACATAAAGAGCAAAAACTGACCCCTGAATCAGAAGTGTGTTGAAGGAGTCAAAACAGTTGATATAGACAAAAACATTAACAGAGACCAGACAGCTGTCTGAACAACAGCTTTCAGTTTCAAAGGAAATAATAATCACCACTGGAGAAAAGTACCAGAATAAAAATTACCATAACTTAATGCCAGACTATGATATAATCCAAAATTATCTGATTTTTATAAAAAGAACCTAAAAAAAGAAACAGTCTCAAGGAAAAAGAAAACCAATTAATTCTGACTGAGATGAATCACACTGGAACTAACAAGGATTTTAAAGTGGCTATTGGAACTATCATCAATGAAGTAAAAAAAAACATGCTTTCAATACATGAACCTCTTAGCAGAAAAATCAGAACTCTCAGCAGAAAAACAGAAAGAATGAAGAAGAACCAACAGAATTCTGAAATTTCTTCTATGATGATTTTCCTGTTACTACTGTCCACTTTATTTCATCTAGCTTTACCATTATAAGCAGTTTATTACACTGAAAGTTTTTTTAAGGACAAGGATCACGTTTTAACTCATGTATGAATCTCCAACACCTTTTACAATGCCTGGCATGTAGAAACGGTCATTATGCCTCTGTTATCAATTTATTTAACTGATAAAACCTGAAGCTTTATAAAGTAAATCAAGAAGAAATGCTGGGGCCGCCGCTGTGGCGTAGCCGGTAAAGCCATTGCCTGCAATGCCAGCATCCTATATGGGTGCTGATTTGAGTCCTGGCTGCTCCACTTCCATAGCTCTCTGCTCTGGCTTGAGAAAGCAGTAGAAGGTGGTGCAAGTCCTTGGGCCCTGCACCCGCATGGGAGACCTGGAAGAAGCTCCTGGCTCCTGGCTTCAAATCGGCATAGCTCCGGCTGTTGCAGCCAATTGGGGAGTGAATCAGTGGATGGAAGATTCTCTCTCTCTCTCTAACTCTTTGAAATAAAATAAATAATTATTTTAAAAAAGGAAGAATGCTTATTCTTTGCTCAAAAAATCTAGTTATCCTTTACTTTAAAAAAACTGACAAAGATAATTAAGGAACTAAATCATCATAAAACTATTATTTTGTTACTGTAAAATTTATTTGAAAAAACTGAGAATGTATTCTATTATATCACAACAAAAATTAAGTTAATTTCTATTAATTTTAAGAAGGGACCACAGAATTTTCATTGTGTCAAATCTGAACTGTTGTTTTTTTTAAATATTTGTAGTTAAGAGGGTATGTCTGCACTACTACAACTGATTCAAACTTAAATTTTTAAAATTGCTACTCTGTTTCCTTCTAAAACTATACATAAAACTGACTTTTGAAACTCATTTAATTTGCCTTCATTTTGAAGTAAGTGAAATAACAAGCCTGCCCCTCTACCACAAAATATATTATATTAATAATTCACATTTTTTTTTGGACAGGCAGAGTTAGACAGTGAGACAGAGAGAGAGAGAGAAAGAGAGAAAGGTCTTCCTTTTCCGTTGGTTCACCCCCCAAAGTGGCCGCTACGGCCGGCGTGCCACACTGATCCGAAGCCAGGAGCCAGGTGCTTCCTCCTGGTCTCCCATGCAGGTGCAGGGGCCAAGCACTTGGGCCATCCTCCACTGCCTTCCCGGGCCACAGCAGAGAGCTGGACTGGAAGAGGAGCAACCAGGACAGAATCCGGTGCCCCGACCGGGACTAGAACCCGGGGTGCTGGTGCCGCAGGCCGAGGATTAGCCAAGTGAGCTGTGGCACCTGCCAATAATTTATATTTTTAGAATTAAACTCTTGTCCTGACTGTTGATGTACAATGTAATACTTTATCCCTTTTAGTATTTTCTCTTTGTTTTGTTCTAGTACTATTGGTTGAACTCTGTGATTAACACACAATTATTCTTAGGTGTTTAAATTTTAACTGAAAAATGATCCCTGTTAAATATAAGAGTGGGAATAAGAGAGGGAGGAGATGTACAATTTGGGACATGCTCAATCGGACTTGCCCAAATGGTGGAGTTAGAATCATGCCAGGGGATCCCAATACAATCCCATCAAGGTGGCATGTACCAATGCCATCTCACTAGTCCAAGTGATCAATTTCAGTTCACAATTCATCACATTGATAGGTCTAAGAGTCAAAGGGATCACACAAACAAGTCTAGTGTCTGCTAATACTAGCTGATAGAATCAAAAAAGGAGAGAACAATCCCTCATGGGAAGCGGGATACACAGCAGACTCATAGAATGGCAGATGTCCTAAATAGCACTCTGGCCTCAGAATCAGCCCTTAAGGCATTCGGATATGGCTGAAGAGCCCATGAGAGTATTTTAGGCATGGAAAGCCAAGACACCCTGGAAAAAAAAAATTGGAAGATCTAAATGGAAGATCTCTGTGAGTGAGATCCCAGTGGAAAGAATGGGGCCATCAAAGAAGGAGGTACCTTTCTCTGAAGGGAGGAGAGAACTTCCACTTTGACTATGACCCTGTCGGAATAAGATTGAAGTCGGCAAACTCAAAAGCTTCCATAGCCTTGGCAACTCATGACTAGAGCCTGGGGAGATTACTGATGCCATAAACAAGAGTGTCAAATTGTTAAGTCAACAACAGGAGTCCCTGTGTACTTACTTCTCATGTGGGATCTGTCCTTAGTGTGTTTTCCAATGCGAAGTAATTGCTATAACTAGTACTGAAACAGTATTTTACACTTTGTGTTTCTGTGTGGGTGCAAACTGATGAAATCTTTACTTAATATATACTAAATCAATCTTCTGTACATAAAGATAATTGAAAATGAATCTTGATGTGAATGGAATGGGAGAGGGAATGGGAGATGGGAGGGGTGTGAGTGGGAGGGAAATTATGGGCGGGGGGAGCCATTGTAATCCATAAACTGTACTTTGGAAATTTATATTTACTAAATAAAAAACAAAAAAAATTTTCTTACTATAATTGAGGGAGGGGGGTTGCCAAGAGTCAAGATTTATAGTCCTCAAACAAGCTCATTAGAAAATGGACAATAGGTCTAAACAGACAATTATCAAAACAAAAGCAAGACATATGAATGGTTAACAGGTACATGAAAAAATGTTCAGTATCAATAATCATCAGGGAAACGCAAATTAAAACTACACTGTGATACCACCACACTCTAGTAAGACTGGCCATTATTGAAAAGACAAAAAAAAAAAAAAAAGACACGCACTGAGCTGGTAATGCCAACATCCCATATGAGTAACCAGCTCAAGTTCTGGCTGCTCTACTACTGACCCAGCTTCCTGCTAATGCACCTGGGAAGGCAGTGTATGATGGCCCCAGCACTTGGGCTGCTGGCACATGTGTGAGAGACCTGGATAGAGTTCCTGGTTCCTGGCTTCAGCCTGGCCCACAGCTAGCTGTTGCAACCATCAAGAGAGCCAACCAGCAGATGGAAGATGCCTCTCTCTCTCTCTGAATCTCTACCTTTCAAATAAATATTTTGTAAAAAGACAAAAAACAACAAGTGTTGAAAAGGATGTGGAGAAAAAGGAAACCTTGCATACTCTTGGTGGGAATGTAAAATAGTATACTCATTGTGAAAAATGCAATGATATAGAGGTTTCTCAAGAAACCATGAACATAACTACCATATGATATAGCCATCTCACTTCTGTGTATATACCCAAGAGAAATGAAATCCAGCTGTCAAAGAGACATCTGTACTCCCATTATTATTAGCACTATCCACAATAGCCAGGAAGCAGAAACGATCTAAGTGCATTATCAACCAATGAATGGATAAAAAAAATGTAGTACATATAAGTAATGAAATATTCCTCAGCCATAAAAAGGGATGAAATCTTGTCATTTGCAACAACACAATGGAACTGGAGGTTATTATGTTAAGTGAAATATGTTAAGCTCAAAAATACAAATATTACATGATCTCACTCCTATGAGGAATCTGACCAAAACTATGGGTGATCTCATGGAAGCTAAAAATACAATTGTAGTTACCAGAGACTGAGGAGGGAAGCAGTGCAGGAGGGACTGGGAAAGGCTGATTGACAGGATCTAGGCTATTGCTACACAGGAATAAAACCTGTGTTAAATTTTTTAAATGAAGAATGTTTTAAAAAGATTTACAGTCTTTATATATAGTTTGAATAATACCCACAATATGTCCTTAGATAATACTTTTATGCTTCATTCTCAAGTTTGATTAGGTTTAGTAGCTTCCAACTCAAGGTTAGATACATTAAAATAATTCAAACCACTTTTAAAACTAATATGCCACAATCGCTTCTTGGCTTTTATCTAAGATCAAGTGTAGTAAAACTAATACGCCACTAGGCCAGGGCCACCAGGCAGAGGGAATTAATAAAGCATTAGCCAATTTCCTGAATCCATAGCTTTTACTATATTAATAGCTTTATTAGGATATTCCCTAAGAAAATACATAAATGAAAGAAAAAGCAATTCATTGCAGATGGCATCATCTCCTATATATAATTTTATTAAGATGTAAGTCCCAGAAGCAAAAGAAATAATACAATTACAACTTACTCCTTGACAATGAAGATAGTCAACTGTCTTAGTTATTACATACAGTACATCACTAGCTTCCTGTTCTGAGAAACTTTTTTGTTTGAGAATACGATCCAGGAGTTCTCCTCCTTTCATCAAATCTGTAACAAGGTATATGTATCTACCATCATCAAAGACCTAAAAAAGATATTTTCAAAACATAATTATTTAAAAATTTACAATTCTAAAATGTTCAAAATACTTTGCCTTTCCAGTCAACATCTCATATTTAAAAGAAGACACTGCTCCTTTCCTACTAATGTAGTAAGGCTATACTGAAGGTTGAATCAGTTAATCTCCTACATGTCCTCGAAGATCATGCTCAACATACATTTTTATTAAATTTCAAAGATATAGGTTATAGTCTATCAAAAGACATGAATAAAAGAATAGAATGCTGTGCCTCTCAAATGACATCAGTATCATTTTTACTGTATTATAGTTACTTTATTTCTCTAACAGTTACCTTCTTTCTGAAATAAATATATTATTTGTTAATTAATACCTCCTCTAAGTCCATTATCTGATATAGTATCTGAAATGTTTGTTAATTAATATGTATAGGAAGGAGATTAAATAAGAGAAATATTTACACCCTTTTCATGCAGGGTCAGGATATATGAGATTATATATTTATCACATATACACATACACTCACACATATATACACACAGAATTGCAAGAAAAAGCTGCATTGGCAAATTTTAGGATGTTGAGATTTTGTGGCATGAAATTAAAAATACCACAGAATCAAATGCAACAAATAAGATAAAGTTCCAAGTCATAACTTCAGCAGGTTAACTGACACCCAGATTTAAAAATACCTACATCCTTTAAAGTAATAATGTTTGGATGCTGTCCATAGCGCATCAGAATCTCAATTTCTTCTGATGGGTCTCGTTTACTTTTGTCAATGATCTAAGACCAAGAAGAGAAAAGTCTCAGACAACAAAAAATTATTTTCTTTATCTATAAAGGATTTAAATATGGTTATACATTAAACAAATACTTAAAAACCCAAAAAACAATGCTTACCTCATTATTTTAATGTTTAACAATTTCTTATAACTGAAACTTAATAGAAAAAATAAACAAGAGTACTTTAACATTATGTTCCATATCACTAAAATTGTACTACATGATAATGTGATCCAAATGTGATTATAATTCTCACAATTGGTCAATCTTAACATATTACATTAAAGAGAAACCATTCAAAAGCAAAAAATTCATTTAATACACTGATCCTCTAAAACAAAGCCTTGAAAAGAAACTCGAAATGAAAATATTAAGTCTTAAAATGAAAATATTAAGTCTTAGAGTTCTTCCCCATCATATCTTTCCCATCTCCACTGTAAATATATTTACCTGCACTTTAAATTAAATACATAAAAAGCAAATTAAAATTAGTCTTAGAGACAATACCTTCACTGCAAATTCCATGTTGGTAGTTTTATGTACACATCGCTTGCAAACGGAATAGGAGCCAACACCGATATCCTCTTTCAATTCATACACTTCACCAAATTGTGCAGCATTTCCATTTATCTGGTATTTTTTATAAAAATAAAATACTAAAGATAATGACATTTCACATTTTCTATTTTATCCTAAATATATATTTCTCTTGAATCTTAAAAAAACCATTCTAAATTTTTGTTAATATTTATAAATGGTTTATGGCAATTATGAGCCAATCCTAAACTGTAGGCTTTCTGGATCTCCAAAGTCAGTATAATAAATTGATAGCGTATAAACTGGCCAAATATTTTCTTGCCAAAACAGACCACATAAATATAATTAAAGTTACTACTCCTTTTTTCCAAAACATATAAAGTAACAATCACTTTTTAAAAAGCTACTGAAAATTTATTAGAAATAACTGGAAGAAATAATTATCCCCAAACGTGCTTAAGTGGAATTTACCTGAACAATTGGTAATACATTTGCACTTGTGATAGGAGTTATTTTATATTCTTCTGCAATAGACGTTGCAACAAAGCTGAATCCTTTGAAGAGTTGATGAGCATTTGCACTGGCTGGTAAACCAGGAGAATCTAATTTCAAAATAATTATATTTAATTAGAACTACACAAAAATCTATGATATACAATGTCAGAATTCAAATATAGAATAAATCATTAAATGTCACCATATAATATATATTTGATTTATTATACACTGTCTCCCACCACTAGTATCCATGATCCATATGCTAAGTAATTTCTTTCTGTTCTGTCCACTACTGCATCCTTATTATTCAGTACATAGCAGTCATTCACCATCTGCTGAATGACTGTATAAAACTGATGCCACTAGAAGTAAAACCACATTAAATTCGAAACCATAAGTGTCAGAGTAATAACTTTCATATTTTGTCCCCTGCCCTGAAAATCATTAGAATGTCAACGAACATATAAAACAGGAAAAAAATAATCTAACTACTCTTTATCCTAGTTCCTGCTTCTCTGATAAACAGTTCACATTTAAAGCCTCCACTTGACAGATGCTCAGGCAATACTATACATAGGATCCACAATTCCAGAAAAAGCAAACCAATCCTCTGCAAACCTGCCATTCTTTTAGTTTTCTCTTAGGAAAAAAGTTACTTGTTTTAACCACCTACTGGAATAAGAGCCCTGATTTTAAACATAAACACACATTACCTTTAGGTGTTTTTGCAGTAAATTCAGGATCAAAACAAAAAGTATCATCTGGTTTTCCAGAAGCAGGTTTGAAAGGAGGTTGAACTTCTCTTTTATATAATTTCTAGAAGCAACAGGGAACACCAAAAGATATTAATGACTGAAAAACTATTAAACATACTGAGCATCCATAATCCAAAAATTCAAAATTCAAAGTGCTCCAAAATATGAAACTTTTTGAACATTGACAAGATATCCAAAGTGGAAAATTCCACACCTGATGGCATGTGATGGGCTGCAGTCAAAACACAGGTACACTATAAATATGGTATAAAATTAACTTCAGGCTATATATGCAAGGTATATATGAAACCAATTAATTTTGTTTTGACCTGGGTGCCTTCCCAACATATCTCATTTGATATATACAAATATTCCAATATCCAAAAGCCAAAGCACTTGTGGGTCCTAAGCTTTTCAGATAAAATATTCAATGAGTAATTTTTAAGGGAAAGCAGAATATAACATGCAATCTTTAAGAAGACTCACAATCTCATAAAAGAAATTTCAATATGCTTCAGATATCTGTTATCCAAATTCTAAAAATCTGAGACAATGTCCAAATTCTAATGAGGCCAGGAAACACAGCAATGATACAAACTGCATTCATAAGAAATAATGATGTTCAATTTTGGCTACCAAAAACTGATCTGAATTCTAACTGGTATTATAACCATATAAATTATATCACAATGTTCCCATGCAAAAATGATGTTCAAGAGTTTAAAAACCAATAGACTGATCTTAAGGAGTATACAAAGGAATCTTCAAAGAAGATTTTTCAAAGACAATAATGCATTATAAAAAAAAATTGTGGGGCCGGCGCCGCGGCTCAATAGGCTAATCCTCCGCCTGCAGTGCCAGCACCTTGGGTTCTAGTCCCGGTCAGGGCGCCAGATTCTGTCCCGGTTGCCCCTCTTCCAGGCCAGCTCTCTGCTGTGGCACGGGAAGGCAGTGGAGGATGGCCCAAGTCCTTGGGCCCTGCACCCCATGGGAGACCAGGAGAAACACCTGGATCCTGGCTTTGGATCAGCGCGATGCGCTGGCCGTAGCGTGCCAGCCGCGGTGGCTATTGGAGGGTGAACCAACGGCAAAAAGGAAGACCTTTCTCTCTGTCTCTCTCTCTCTCACTGTCCACTCTGCCTGTCAAAAAAAAATGTGAATGGATTTCAAAATATTTTTGCACCAAAATAAACCTGTCTTTAAATTCCAATTTTCAAGATTTTTAAATTAAATTTTATTTGAAAGCAGAGAGAAAAAGGGAGAAATTTTGATATACTTGATTTACTTATTTTCTTATTTATTTGAAAGGCAGAGAGAGAGAAAGGTCCTATATGCTGCTTTACTCTCCAAATGCCCACAATGTCCAGGGCTGGGTTAAAGCCTAAAGATGGGAAGATAATTCAGGCTTCCCACTTGGGTGGCAGGAGTTACATTGCTTGAGCATCACTACTCCCTCCCAACGTATGCATTATCAGGAAGTCAGAGAAAGGAATAGAAGTAGGGAACAGTAGACCTCAGGTACCCCAATATAGGATGTGGGCATCTTAACAACCATGCTAAACCATGAACTTTTTAAAGTATCTCATATTTCATTTTAAAATATTTTTGAATAAAAACATAAATATATTGCTTTGGGCTCCTATCATGGCATCAAAAATTTAGTTTGTTTAAAAATCTAACTCACTAATATCTGCATTTTTGAAAGACACAGAAAATATACAAAAACATGCTTTTTGTAGAAACCTACATTTTTAAATCTCCCCATAGCAGGGAAAAATTAAGAGGGAGTTAATTTAAAAATTTTAATTTATTTAAATAAGTGCAATAAATTAATAAGTTAAATAAGTATATAATTTGTTATTTTAAATAAAACAATGACCATAAGTGGTTTAGATATAGCAATGATGGAAAAATTATTTCTCATTTATCTAGATAAGGGGAAAGGAAGAAAAGCAAAGCATTTGGAAAAAATGAAAAAAGGATACAAGGACACAAAGAGAGTTGTACACAGATTTGACAAAGGGGAGGCTCCTATGTGTCATGCCCACCTTTTTAGGGTATTGAGTAATGGTTTAAGCCATATTACAGTTTTATAATCATAAAAAATAAAATACTGTCTACTAAAACTCGTTATACAAGCCAGATAAAATAATTTGATAAGTACACAAGCCAGGTAAAAAAATTTGATCAGTAAATAGCAGTTCTCTGCTGTGCCCTCAAAATCAAAATAGAATTTTATACTGTTGAAAAAAATTTCAATACCAATCAGAACTAGGTAACTGAAAATGTTTAACTATGATGATGAACACACAAAATATATAAAGCTGTAATATAAAACAAACAACAAAAAGATAAGCTCTATTAAGAAAAGCCCATTAGTCTGAGAATAGCAACTAAGAAAATCCTATACAAGACTTGGTAGAATTTTGCAATGTTTCAGTTTTCATGTACTCTCAACATTTACTGAACTACACAGAAAGATACCCACTTCTTAATAAATTTAGTTTATTCTAACACATAACAACATTGAAATTAAATAACATCTTAGACTCTTTACAATTAATTTCCTATAAGAATATGCTTATCACTCATATGCTTTCCTCATTCTCTTCTTGCTCTTCACTGCTCAACCTAGAATGGGTCATAATATTAACCATACTTAACAGGTAAAAAACGAGAATAATAATTATTAGTTTTCTACATATTTTGTGGTACAAGGTAACTGACATGATATGCTGCACTTATAAATAAAAATTTCGCACTTAATATAAAACAAATGGATTAAATTTAGCAGAAAAATCCATATATTACCATTTACTCTTCAGGTTTCTGCTCATTTTAATATATTCAATAACAAATTTTCTACTCAACTTACATTCCAGTCAATATTTGCAAAAAAAAGGTGTCTTTTTATTTCTTCAACTCCTTCTGAACCTAAAAAATGGAAATAATATTTTATTGGTATAATTTTGTTTCATCTTGCTACCTGGCTTCCAGGCTGCCATCTATAAACAGGAATGCACACATCCTATAGGTTCCTCCAAGTGAAAAGTCTATGATTTCTTGTTTGGCACTTTGTTAATTGGTCCTTTAGCTTTAGAATTTGAAAAAGAATTAAAGAGAAGGAATTCTCTCAAATTCCTTCTATAAAGCCAGCATCATCTTACTTCCTAAACCAGAAAAAGATAAAATAGAGAAAGAGAACTATAGACCAATACCCCTGATGAACATAGACACAAAAATCCTCAACAAAATAATAGGCAATCGAATCCAACAACACACAGAAAGATCATTCATTTGGACCCAGTGGGTTTTATCCCTGGTATGCAGGGATGGTTCAACATTCACATCAATAAATGTGATACATTACATTAACAAACTGAAGAATAAAAATCATATGATTATTTTAACAGATATAGAGAAAACATTTGATAAAATACAACATCCTTTCATGATGAAAACCTTAAGCAAATTGAGTATACCAGGAGCATTCCTCAACACAATCAAGGCAATTTATGACAAACCCAGAGCCAGCATCTTTCTCAATGCGGGAAAGTTGGAAGCATCCCCTTCTAAGATCCGGAAACAGACAAGGATGCCCACTCTCTCTTACTATTTAATATAATCCTAGAAGTTTAGCCAGAGCCATTAGGCAAGAAAATAAATCAAAGGCATAAAATTGGAAAGGAAGAAGTCAAACTATCCCTATTCACAGATGACATAATTCCATATATAGGAGATCCTAAAGACTCCACTAAGAGATTATTTGAACTCATAAAAGAGTTTGGTAAAGAGGCAGGACATAAAATTTATACACAAAAATCAATAGCCTCTGTATACACAGACAATTCCATGGCTGAGAAAGAACTTCTAAGATCAATCCCATTCACAATAGCTACAAAAAAATTAAATACCTCGGAATAAATTTAACCAAAGAAGTCAATGATTACTATGATGAAAATTATAAAACATTAAAGAAAGAAGTATAAGAAGACACTAAAAATAGAAAAAAACTTCCATGTTCTTGGATTGGAAGAATTAATATTATCAAAATGTCCATACTTTGGAAAGCAATTTACATATTCAATGTGATCCGAATCAAAATACCAAGGACATTCTTCTCAGATCTAGAAAAAATGACCCTAAAATTCCTATGGAAACATGAAAAGCTGATGTTCATATTGAACTACTCAGGATATCATAAAATACTATAGTGTCTCCCATGTCAAATCTTTTTAAAGATTCATTTAGTTCTTTATTTGAAAAGCAGAGCAACACACATACACACACACACACACACACACACAAAAAGACAGTGGGGGAGAGAGAGAAATCTTCCATTTGTTGGTTCATTCCTCAAGTGGCCACAACAGCCAGGTTTAGTTTGGGCCAAAGCCAGGAGCCAGGGACTCCATTGGATCTCCCATATGAGTAGCAGGGGCCCAAGTACTTGGGCTATCTTGTGCTGCCTTCCTTCCCAGGCACAATAGCAGGAAGCTGGATCAGAAGCAGAATAGCCAGGACTCAAAATGGCACTCCAGTGTGGGATACCAGCATTACAAAGCAGCAGCTTAAACCACTATGCCTCAGCAGCCCCGATATTAAAATGTAAGTGAATTTTCTTAATAATTCAACTTATGACCTTGTATTTATATGCCATATCAAAAAGTACAAAGGAATAAACTGACTGAAATTTTAATACAAGTGGATAAATAGGATAGTAGAATCACATCTAAAACCAGGGTAAGACTACAAGAAAGTGGTCAAACAATAAGCAGTTAATAAATATAATATGAGTATTTACTTTTAAGAATATTTGAAAGAACAAAATAATTATCTTCAAATATCTGAAAGAATAATCTCTACAAAGTAGAATTCCATGAATCATTTCAAAACATGTACTCCAGATTATATACATAATGATATATATTAAGGAAAATTTTTGATTAAGTAGACCATTCAATTTTTCAATCACAGATATAATAGAATTCACTGTTTCAGGAGTGTACATACAAAATGTAAAATTTTAAGTATAACTATACATAGTAGTAAATGAATTTAAATGAAACAGAAAATATAAAAATGTAATTATCCTCCAAAAATACACTGTATATTTTTACAAAGGCTAAGAAAATAAAAATACCCAATCTATTTGCTGGATTCCTTTTGAATAGCATCCTTAGAAGACTCTGTGCTTCAGCACTAAGAAACTGAGGCATTCCAAGTTTTGCTCTGGAAAAGAGATTTTAGAAAAATTTCTCTTAAATCTAGGTGCATTTCAAAGTTGACAAATCTAAAAAAAAAAAAATAAAGTGCTTTTATAACAGCAAATAATGTCCCCTATATGGCAGGAGAAGGAAAAATACAGTGTTAAAAACTATGTTCATTTGTGTAAATTTAAAACCACATTATGTTTCTCAAAACTGAAAGCAAGGGATTTTCTCCAAAAAGTAAAAGATAGTATTTACACTTACTTTAATATCATATTCATGGTCTCGTTTCTGTCTTTACCTTGAAATGGCAGAGTACCAGTAAGCATTTCAAACTAAAAAAAAAAAAAAAAAAAGCCTACAGTCAATTTAGCACAAGTTAGAATATAATGAAATTGTTCAGAAAAAAACTGAGACTTGTACTACATGATCATCAAACATGAAGGATTCAAATGATAGGGGATCAAAACAGAACCAAAAAACTAGGTGACTTACACAAAGAAAGACACACACACACACACACACACACACACCAGCTGCACTGATAGGGGAAATGTAACAGACAAAAACCAACCATTACCTTTTTCTTTTCTGATTTGGCTAAGTTCCCAAAGTCAAAGCAATTTGAAAATACACACAAGGAATTTTCTTTGAAAACAAAGATATGTTTCAAAAGCAAGCATTAAACAATAAAGAGAAAAGAAAAATACGTGCCAAACCATTTCAATTCATACATGCCCAAGAAAGATTTAATCCATCTCATTCCTCTCACTCTTCCCACTCCCCCCTGCCAAAACAGGAACCAATAAGACAGGTAGGACAAGAGGCAGCACACATACATACACGCACACATACACATGTATGACAATATCCTTAAAAAATTAAGACAGGTGTACATAGCATAAGGAAAAGATTTTCCCAAAGAGACTTAATTGTAATGCATCTAACTAGAACATTAAGCGATGATATAAAAAGACTAGGTTTAAAAATAAAGATCATTATAGTTCACTGAAAAGTTTTTACATCTCTAATATTTAAATCTCAGAAAGCCTCAAAAAAGTAGTTTTTGCTTTAGTTTTCTGCTCATTTACATGAAATCCCAATCTCAGATACCTTATCCTTCCAATTCTTCCATACCCTCATGAATCTCAAATATTCCAATCCAGCCTCAATCTCTCTCAAACTCCACTGTTTCCTCCCAAATCTACAGTAACGGTTCACCCTTGGGAACTAGATGGCTAGTAGTGTAAGAAGGGAGAGAAAGAAGAGCAGAAGGACAGAATATGGAAATCATATCTTCCCCCTAGGTATAGGTGGTATAGCTGAGTGAATGTGTGTGTGTGTACACATGTACACACATAACAAAGAACATGTATATATCTAAGCATGTATATTAAATAAGTCCAAATTATTCTGATTTTCCTCTCCACTGTCCCTCCTAATTTATCATCATACACGAGTTAATAACCTAAAGTAACTTATAGCTCAGGTTAAAACTAAATTCTCTCCTTACTTCCAAAACCAGTTGTCCTAGTTATTTATCTCTTTTCTATTCATCGCTCATTCTTTTAATCCCCTGAAGTTCATAAACTTTAGAGGCATTACCTTTGACCGTTACCCTCTGTTTCATCTGTATCATTTAATCTACTAAGGTTGGTCACTACTTCCTTTTCAATATCTTTAACACTGCCTCTTTTATATTCTATAATGTCAATGTTTGCAAGACCTTTTTGATATCCTGGTTTCTGGTTTCTTCCATTTTCAATCCATTTTTGTTATGCTATCAATGCTAATCTTCCCAAAATACAATTTTTCTCTAAGTACCATTGTATTTAAGAATCTATAATATACTACTACCAAAAAAAAATCACAAGCATAAACTCATAGTTTTACAGCTTCACTTCCTCCACATTCTCTTTCTCTCTCCACTACTCTGGTTAAACTGGTTCTCCAAGCCTTTGTTAATATGACTGCAATACTCTCCTTCTTGTCATACAACTATTTAAATTTTATCTATCTTTCATGCCTTACTTTAAATTCTACCTCCTCCATTTTTCCTACATCAACTTATCTAGTCTCCCCTTTACTTCTAATGGTACCTCTAGTCAGTTTTTTGTTTTGTTTTGTTTTTAGCAATTCCAATTGTTTTCCCAACCAGATTGTATACCTTCTTGGGTCACAGAAAATGCCAAATCCTGTATTTGAAATGGTCCTCACACAAGCACCTTCCCCAAATGCCTGGTTTATAATAAGCACTTATGTGTCATACAATGTGTCATTCAGTAACAAATGGGCAAAATGGATTATAAGACTTGATAAACAAATTATATCGGATTCAGTATTTTTCATCTATCATCCTACTTAATACAGAAAATTCTATGCTTAATCTCACACCAAATTAGTCTATACTTATTAAGAATCTACTAACTGTTCACTATGCTAGGTACTGTTGAGATTAAAAATACAGTAGAAGACATGATCCCTTTCCTCAAGAGGTTTACAATCTTTCTAGGACATGCTTGAAACAATTTGTCAATAAGACAGTATATGCTTAGGTGCTAAATTCTGAGACACCTACAATATCATATAACTACCAAACAGTATTCTGAAATCTAGATTCTGGCAGACTTATTTCTTATATGAATAGTTCTTTTTATAGAACTTCTATCATTTACCCTTTTACTAACAACTTTGAATAAAATTTGAACACCAAAACCTTAATTTTTCAATTTTAATCATGAATTATCAGAAATCCTTCTATCTGACATATCCCCAAAATTAATTAAAATAAAATTCTAAATAATATTAAGCACGTATTGCTACAATGCTGCTTACCATAAGTACACCATATGACCACCAATCAGCACTCTGGGAATGGCCTCTCCTATTTACTACTTCAGGAGCCATATACTCTACTGTACCACAAAATGAGTAAGCCTTCTTTTCTTGATCTACTGACTCTTTGCTGAGTCCAAAATCTGTAATGGTTTTGCAAAAAAAAAAAAAAAAAATCTGAAAAACTTCAGAAAATAGAAAACACCAAAACAGACAAAATAATGCATTAAACATTAAAATGACTTATGGATAGCCTAAGAAAGTTCCTGTAACACCAATAAAAGACAAGGGCCTGCATTTCATAACGATATGATATTCTATAAGCATTGAAAAACTATTCAGTTAAATCTCATCCTCAAAATTCATGCTTTCAGAATGGTAACAGAATATTATGCAACAGTTCTAAGGGAATAGGAACTAAATTAAAGATGCATATTGTTCTAAATTTTAAAATTTAGAGTAAGACAAAACAGCAAGTAAATTAAAGATGCATATTCTGAATTTTAAAATTTAAAGTAAGACAAAACGGAGTAACTTTTACATTTTAAAATAAAATAGTAAATTTTGCTTTGGCTTTGGTGAGTCTGCTTTTTCTTTAAAGATCTCAAATAGCTAAAGATAGAAATATATAAAAATCAATCTTAGGGCCAGCACTGTGGTATAGCAAGTATACAAATGTGGTGTAGCCTGCAGCACTGGCATCCCAAATGGGCACCAGTTCAAGTTCCGGCAGCTCTATTTCTGACCAACTCCCTTCTAATACACCTGGGAAAGCAGTGAAGATGGCCCAAGTGTTTGGGCCTCTATACCCACGTGGGAGACCAGGATGAAGTTCCTGGCTCCTGGCTTTGGTCTGGCCTAGCCATGGCTGTTGCAACCATTTGGGGAGTAAACCAGCAGATGGAAGACCTCTCTCTTTGCCTCTGCCTCTACCTCTCTGTAACACTTTCAAATAAATAAATAAATCTTTAGCAAATAAATAAATAAATATATCAGTCTTTTATGTACTACTAAGGAACAGCTGGAAGTTGAAATATAAAAAACTTCATTTATAACACCTTCAGAAAGATCACACAATACATATGTAGAAATATCTAAAATAAATGAAATACTTTTATGCTAAAAACTGGAAACACTGAAGAAGGAAACAGAAGTAGACCTATGTAGAGAGCAAGACTATGTCTGTGGATTGGAAGATTCAATGTTAAGACATCAACTCTCCTAAAATTTATATGGAGAGTAAAAAAAAAATAACTTCAACAAAAATTCCAGCAAGACCTCTTTTGGTGAAATTAATAAGCTGACTCTAAACAAGACCAGTGTAGGCAAATAATGAAGGATTGAATTAAAAGGGAAAGAATGATCCTGCGGGGTAGGCAGGACATACAGCAGACTCATAGAATGGCAAATGCCCAAAACAGCACTCCGGCCTCAGAATCAACCCTTGGGGCATTTGGATCTGGCTAAAAGGCCCATGAGAGTCTCACAGAAATGGAAAGCCACGACACGGTGGCAAAAACAATCTAAATGAAAGATCCTCGTAAACAAGACCCCAGCAGAAGGAACAGGCCATCAAGGAGGGAGGCGCCTTTCTCCAAAGGGAGGAAGGAACCTCCACTGTGATACGGCCTTGACTAAACAAGTTCAGAGTTGGTGAACTCAAGGGGCTTCCATAGCCTAGACAGCTCATGGCAAGAGCCTCGGATGATTGCTGACGTCATGCATAAGAGTGCCAATTGTTAAAACAACAACGGGAGTCACTGGGTACATGCTCCCCACCTAGGATCTCTGTCCTTAACGTGTTTTACTATGAAACTTAAAAACAACACTCCTAGTCGAACAATACCCTATACCTTGTGCGGTTGTGTGAGGGCAGCCTGTTGAAATCCTTGCTTAGTATATACTGTGTTGATCTTCAGTATATGAAGGTAATTGAAAATGAAACTCGATGAAGGGCGGGATGGGAGAGAGAATGGAAGAGGGGAGGGCCGCGGGAGGCAGGGAGGTTGGGGGGGGGGAAGCCACAACAATACAAAAGTTGCACTTTGTAAATTCACATTTATTAGATAAAAAAGAACAAAAAGCTAAAAAAATAAAATATATCTAAAAAGGCAAAGGAAATAGCCAAAATAATTTTGAAAAAAGGAGACAAAAAAGGGTCTATACTATCTAACTTCAAGATTTATAATAAAGTTAATCAAGATAGGCAATGGAGAAAGACTAGACATACATATCAATGGAACAGAAGGGTGTCTAATAACATACTTACCTAATAGACTACAACCTCTGTTTTGAACTATAATTTGTTGCAATGCATTTGATATATCAGGAAACAATTTGAGTATAACTCAAATTCTGCATTGGTTTATGTGTGATTTTGTCTGCAAGAAACACTAGATGAACATAAAAAAACTACACCTAGTTGAGTTTAGTCAAGTGGAAATACATAAAATGCACAAAGGTGCACACCTCAAACATCTACCATAAAGCCACTCTTGTCTACCTCCAGTGTTACAAATTTCCTTCCAATTGCAGATAGTCTACCTTCTACCACCCCATTATAATTGACAAAATATAAACTTTCTGATATTTATTTCCATAAAGTAATTTTACCATAATTATTATATTTCTTATGTATCAATCACTTAGAAGATGTTAAACAGTGCTTACTTTCTTTTTTTAGTGTGTCACTGACCAAATATTTTTAGTGCTACATTAAACCTGATTTTCCCCTAAGTCCTGTATTTTTACTAGGCAACTTTTCATAGTATAGTACTTTAAGATAATATATGTTGTAGTATAAAAGAACTGGCTTTATATTACCATTTGATTTCTGACAAAAGTGCAAACACAATTCCATGGATAAGGGGCAACTTATCAACAACTGGTGCCAGAACAAGTCAGACATCAATACAGGAAAATCCATCCACAAACCATAAACAAACATTAACTCAAAACAGATCATGGATCTAAACACAACACACAAAACTAAAATTTTCCAAAAGAAAACATAGGAGAAATATTTGTGATCCTGGATTAGACATAAGCTGCTTAGATACAACAACAAAAGGATAATCTATGAAAGAAAAAAAGTTGATACACAGGATTTAATCAAAGTTAAAAACTGTTCATCAATTAAGAAAATGAAAAAGAAACTATAGACTTGGAGAAAATATTTGCAAATATAAAGGACTTGTAGTCAGTCTATCAAAAATTCAAAATTCAAAGAAAATAAACAATTCAATTTCTAAAATGGGCAAAAGATGTTAATGGACACTTCTCCAAATAAATAAATACATGGAAGGATGCTCAGTGCCATTAATTATGATGGAAACACAAATTTAAACTATTATGAGATACAGCTTCATCCCCACTAGAATAGGGAAATATAAAAATACTAACAATACCAAGTATTGATAAGGATTGAGAACAATAGGAGCTCTTGCACATTGTTGATGGGTATGTAAAACAGTGTAACCGCTTTGGCAAAGAGTCTGGAAGTTTCTCAATAAATTAAATGAACACTTACTATATGACCAAGTCATCTCACTTCTTAGAAATATACTCAAATGAAATAAAAATTTATATTCACATTAAAAAAAAGAACCTTCAGACACTCTGGGGGAAAAAAAAGGACCTAAATGAAAGATCTCTGCGAGTGAGATCCCAGTGGAAAGAATGGGGCCATCAAAGAAGGAGGTACCTTTCTCTGAAGGGAGGAGAGAACTTCCACTTTGACTATGACCCTGTCGGAATAAGATTGAAGTCGGCAAACTCAAAAGCTTCCATAGCCTTGGCAACTCATGACTAGAGCCTGGGGAGATTACTGATGCCATAAACAAGAGTGTCAAATTGTTAAGTCAACAACAGGAGTCCCTGTGTACTTACTTCTCATGTGGGATCTGTCCTTAGTGTGTTTTCCAATGCGAAGTAATTGCTATAACTAGTACTGAAACAGTATTTTACACTTTGTGTTTCTGTGTGGGTGCAAACTGATGAAATCTTTACTTAATATATACTAAATCAATCTTCTGTACATAAAGATAATTGAAAATGAATCTTGATGTGAATGGAATGGGAGAGGGAATGGGAGATGGGAGGGGTGTGAGTGGGAGGGAAATTATGGGCGGGGGGAGCCATTGTAATCCATAAACTGTACTTTGGAAATTTATATTTACTAAATAAAAAAAAAACCTTCATAGAGTGGTTTTACTTGTCTTTGCCAATATAAAGAAATAACCCAAATAACCCTTATGAGGGAATGAATAAACAAACCATGGTAGTAACCATAAAATGCAAACACTACTCAGCAATTTAGACCACCGATATATGCAAAAATGTGGATGAGTCTCAAATGCACTATGCTAAGTAAATGTAGCCAAACTCAAAAGGCATATTGCGTGCCTATGTTTATATTATATTGTGGAAAGGGAAAAACTATAGGGACAGAGAACAAGTTGGTAGTTGGTTTGAAATAAGGGAGGAGTGACTTACAACAAGGGAATCTGGTGCTTATAGAACTGTTTTATGTTTTTATTTTGGTGGTTAAAAGACCTTTTACATCTATCAAAACTTATAGAACTACCTAAGGAAGTGATTTTTAAAGTAAACTTTGTATTTTGAGATAACTGCAGATATATATGTAGCTACATAAAATACCAGAGAAATCCTATATGCCCTTTACTCAGTTTCCCCTAGTGAAACATCTTGTGTAACTATGATACAATAACAGCCAGGACGTTAACACTGATGCATTCAAGATACAGAACAGCTCCTTCCATCTCACAAAGATCAGAAGGATGAGTTTAACTGTAGGAAATTACACTCTAATTTTAAAAATGAAAAAAAAAAAAAAACACTTAACAGCTATCAGACCTATGTTGCTCTTTTTCAATAAAATTCCAGTATTAACAATATTAAGGTTTCTGCAAACGGACTTCTAACCATGCTCAAATATTCTCATTTAAAAATACACTTATCCTTGTACAATAACTTCATGCATTATAATTTTAAGTATAGTTTCTAAAATATTTTTAACAAACTGTTATGTTGTTTCTCTATATTTCAGGACTTTTAAACTTTGAAAATTCCATTTGGAAAATTAAATGTAGTGCAAGCTAAGATTCAAATTTAGTTCAGGCAAATATAACATACCTTTAAGCAGGGACAGGGAACCTTTTTTCTGCCAAGGGCCATTTGGAAATTTGGGCCATGCAAAATGATCAACTTTTAAAAGTTAGGCTGCTATACATCTACTGAATTTTGAGTCCCACCTGTGGTTGCACTGCCAGGGCCAGTCCAAATGATCTCATGGTTCTTATACTACCCATTTTATAGAGAACACTGGCTTCGTTGGCCATTTCAGAGAGAAGTGGGGAACGAGGAGCATTTTTTATCCTTCTTTTATGTTTCAGAAAGTTATAACAATCCATATACTTTCTGTTATGCTGTGTTTGTGACAAAACTGATATGTAATACTAGAATTTTCTCAGCAATTGACAAAAATTTTACAATTATAAAAATAGCTACATGATCAAGTAAGATATATGTTACCCAGATATATGTTTCCAAACCACCAATTTGAAAATAAAACATAGAAATCATCTATATCAAGAAAGTATTTTGGGGAGTGTGGGGCAGTATTCCACATCCTTGTAACCTTACATGACTCCTTTATAAGGTAACTTTATTATATAAAAAAGCAAATTCAGAACACGATAATTTAGTGGGTATTTACTGTACGTAAATTCAGATTTATTTGCAAGTAATTATGAAAACCATTTAAAATTATTTTCTCAGATATACATTTTTGTCAGAAAATATTCATTTCAAGTACATATGATTTTGAATTTCTGATGCTGTACATTTTTTCTTCCTTTATGGAAATGATCCCTGAATTGTATCCCTCAGAAAATATAGCAGTAACAATTCAAATCAATTCTATGTTTCAATTATTATCATTTTTAGTGGGATATTATGATTAAGCATGATTTTCTAAATAGGCAAGTCATGTCATATAGTTAGTTTTTATACAGACCATGGGAGAAAGGGAAGATTTCAGGAAAAAATTCAGTTACAATGAAAATATAAATAATGTATTAACAAGTATACAGATATTTGGGAATATTTCTCTCATTCTATTAATCTTCTGCTTTATAACCATCCTAGTATGAGGCCAATAAGAAAACACAGTTAACTTTTCTATGGTCTATTGCCACTACAGAGTAGACTGCTAAACATTAGGTCCACTACTTAAATCTGCCAAAATTTTAAAGTCAACAAGTTAAAAAAATGTTTGGCAGATATCCTAAGATTACTCTGTGGAAACTTAGATTGTGGGTGAAGACCCAGCCTGGATGAGACATTTCTACTTCACCACAGCCCACAAACACCCCACTAGTATCAATGTCAAATAACAATCAGTATGTTTCTTTTGACTATAGTGTTCAAAAAGGAAAGACGGAAGGCAATGGGAAGAGAAGGATAAGAAGGGAGAAAGACACACAGAGGAAAGACAAGAAAAAGATAAATAAAAAAGGAACATACAAAGAAAAGAAATTAAACGTATGAAAAGGAAAATAGCCTTTAAAAAACCTGCTGTCAATGTTTACACTTAACATACCTCACTGGAATACTATGAAGTATCCTACTCATCACAAAACACTGAATTTAGGTTATAATCATAAAACCATAAACTGGATAATACTTATTATTGTATATATTATTTAGAAGAAATGTCAGTGTCATTGTAATTGAATTGTTTTACAAATTATGAAACACACTTTCTTCCCATTAAACATCTTGTATCCTTTGTTTATAAATTAATACTAATCCTATTATTCTCTGTTCAGCCAGTTTAAGACTCTAAAAATTATCAAAAAATAGAATTCAAATTAAAAGCCTACATATAAAATATCTTAGGCATCATTATTTGCCCAAATATCCCTATTGTAGTAGACATTTAAGTGGAATTTATTCTATTCTTTTCTCACCTTTCTCACCTCTGATAATATAAATATAATTTATTAAGAAAAAAATGAGGGGCTGATGCTGTGGCATGGTGGGTAAAACCACCACCTTCAGTGTCGGCATCCCATATGAACACCAGTTCAAGTCCAGGCTGCTCCACTTCTGATCCAGCCCTCTGCTAATGTGCCTGGGAAAGCAGCAGAGGATGGCTCAAGTAATTGGGCCTCTTCACTGACGTGGGAGACCTGGAAGAAGCTCCTGGATACCTGACCATTTGAGGAGCTCCTGGCTACCTTGGCCATTTGGGGAGTGAACCAGAGGATGGAAGATATCTCTGTCTCTCCCTCTCTCTATATATAACTCTACCTTTCAAAATAAATAAATAATTTCTTTTAAAAAAGAAAAAAAAACAAAAGAAGGAATTAAATGCTAATTAGCTTTTTAATTAAATTTTAACTGATAGAGAATCAGACTACGAATCAGGAAGATTCATTAAATTTTATTTGTCACATTTACTTTGGCTTGCAAGGTAATTTATCTTTAAATTTTACTTTATGTTCATAATAATGTAGTATACTTTCAGGAATTCAGAACAACTTATCTTTAAACTGTACCAGTTCAAAATTATCTGTAAAGATCACGTCTTCATATTATTTCTGTTCTAACATTCTGATAAATACAGAATTTACTGCCTATTGAAAACACATGTAACCTTTTGATGGTGCCTAAGTATAATGCTCCTGGGATCCATCCAAGTTGTTACATGAGTAGAACATTCTTTCTTTTTTATTGCTGAATAGTGTTCCATTTTATGGATGTCTTATAGTTTATTTATTCACTCACCTTTTCAAAGACATTTGGGTCATTTCCAGTCCTGGACTATTACAACAGAGTTGCTATAAACATTCATGTATGTAATTTCATGTGATATTAAGCTTTTATTTCTCCAGGATATATATTCAAGAGTGTGACTACTGTATGGTTGTATAACACTGGCTTATATAACGCTTTCAAAATAATTAAATTATAGAGCTATAGAACAGACAGGTGGTTGCCAAAAGCTACTGAAGGGGGTGGAAGAGTATCACTATATTTCTTTTTTTTTTAAGATTTTATTTATTTACTTGAACGTCAGAGTTACACAGAGAGAGGAAAGGTAGAGAAGAGAAAAGAGGTCTTCCATCCACTGGATCACTCCTCAATTGGCCGCCAACAGCTGGTGCTGTGCCAATCCGAAGCCAGGTGCCAGGAGCTTCTTCTGGGTCTCTCAAGCGGGTACAGGGGCCCAAGGACTTGGGACATCTTCTACTGCTTTCCCAGGCCATAGCAGAGAGACTTTTTGGAAGTGGTGCAGCAGGGATTCGAACCAGCACCTATATAGGATGCCAGCACTACAGGCGGCAGCTTTACCCACAATGCCAGAATGCCGGCCCCTACTATATTTCAAATGTGATAACTATTTACAATAAGTCAGTCTACACTGAAACTAAAATGAAATATTTTTACATAGAAAATCAAGTCATTTCTTAATTAGCATACTGCTTCCATTATATAATTTTAATATTTTAATTAGAACATATTGAAAACTAATTCTTAAACAGTAGTTCATGAAAGAATGAATAAAATTCAAAGCAAATCAAGAAAGAGGATAAAAGAAAATACACTTAGACAAATACACATTAAAATAAAAAGTATAAAATATTAGTGTATAAGAAAATGTGCATACCTGTTAACTTGATATGTCCTATTTCATCAAGCAAAATGCTGTAAATAAAATTCATATTCAACAAGATGAAATATCTAATATAAAATATTTACATAAAATCACAAATGTAAAATTAGCATTTCTTTTTATATATTAAATAATTTTAAAATATTAGTTTAAAATAAATAAATGCCTTCTTTATGAAGATTACTTTTTACAAATAAGTTTCATATAATTACATAAAATGTAGAATTATGGAGTATGTCAAAACATAGTTCTAGAAATTAACAGGGATACATAAGAATAAAGCTTTACTTTTCTGGCTTCAGGTCTCTATATACAATCCCTAATCGATGCAGATGATCCAAAGCAAGGGCCAATTCAGCAAGGTAGAATTTCACATCTTCCTCTGTAAACAGAACCTAGAATAAAATAATAATTTCCATTTGACTTTTGTTCCAATATTGATTTTTAAAGTTTCTTTAAAAGCCAGTAGACAGAAAAATATAGACAAGTAATAAGAAAATAAGCATACTCAATTATCATATAGTTGGCATAATTATCAGGAATGCCACAGATTTAAGATTTTTAGACAGATGAAACTAATCTCTTTAGGAATCTTTCTCTTCGGTATTGACCATTTTTATGTAAATTTTCCTGAACATATTATGTTGTTTGTGTAAGTTCTTACACAGAATGAATAGCACCAGATTTACCTTTTTTAAATGACTTGATGTCAAAATACCAATTATTAATTTCAGTATTCTGATTTAACAGTGATATCCTTGTGGTATTTGAAATATACAGGATATCTTGTTTTAACAATGTTCATATCACTATTTCTACCCTTTCAAGTATCAGGAATATAATTTTTAGCAGCTCTGCTAATCCAAAACCTCTAATAGAATATCAAGTTTTTAATTAGTAACCCTTTTATTACATATTAATTCTAAACTCATCTCTAGCTTAAAGTATAAGCCTCTTCCATTAATAAAGTAAATGAGCACACTGGCATAGTATTCCTCAATCTTTTTCTGCTGGGGTATACAGCTGTAATGGACTTGAAATCCAAATCAGCACTGTAATATCACACATGCCACTTAGCTCTCGAGCCTCAGTTTCTAAATCTGTAAAATAAGGATGATAATTGCTCTATCTACTTAACAAGGTTGTTGTAAGAATTAAATTAGGTTCTGTGGGGAAAAGAAGTTGTGTTAATTGTAAAATGCTGGGTGTGCAATCCTAGGTATTATTACAGGTTTATGCCTATACAAATCAACAAGTAAATGTTAATTTACACAAAATGAACATTAGTCAACCATTCAATGTAATATTTATGGTTTATCAAGGGTCTCATATTTGCCAAATCACATATTTTTCTAGAAATGAGTTATTTTCATGAAAGCAAACTCTGGATTACTAGGAAGGCTCAAAATTTGAATAAAATCTCATAAAATCTTATCAACAGCCTCCCCATTTAGAATTATGGCAGATTTGGGCCACTAGTAAAATTGCAGAGAATGAGCAGTTAAAGATAACTTTTGAGTCCCCATCTACTTTACAAATGATTAACAGAAAAACAAAGATTATTAACTAACTTTTAGGGGCATTAATTTGAATGTTATAGTGGTAAAGTCTAAGAACATAATTTTCACTTTACTCTTTCTTAGGAATAGAAGTACACTTTACTTATTTAACTTCCAGGCAAGGATAATCAAAAACTTTACTGAAACCTAACACATGAGAAAACCTTACATAGGGGCAGACATTTCATGTACTGGTTAAGATCCCACTTGAGATGTCCACATCCTATAGGGAAGTGTGTGGGTTTGAGTCCCAGCTCCATTTCTGCTTCCAGCTTTCTGCTAATGCATACTCTGGGAAGCAACAGGTCATTGCTCAAGTACTTGTATCCCTGCTACCCATATCACAGACCCAGCAAGAGTTCAGGTCCTGGCTTAGGCCTGGTCCAGTTCAAGCAGTTGCAGGTATCTGGGGAGTGAACCAGCAGATATAAGGGCTGTGTGTGTGTATGCGTGTGTACCTTCCAAATAAATAACCTTTTTAAAACACTAAATAAAAATCTTCCAAAACTCTAAATTGAAAAAAATTTTTAAAAAGTTGGGGCCAGCACTGTGGCGTAGTATGCAAAGCCTCCGCCTGTGGTGCCGGCATCCCATATGGGCACCAGTTTGAGTCCTGGCTACTTCTTTTCCCATCTGGCTCTCTGGTACAGCCAGGGAAAGCAGCAGAAGATGGCCCAAGTGCTTAGACCCTTGCACCTGTGTGGGAGACCAAGAAGAAGCTCCTGGCTCAGCTCAGCTCAGCTCAGCTCCAGCCGTTGTGGCCATTTGGGGAGTGAACCAGCAGATGGAAAACCTTTCTCTGTCTCTCCCTCTCACAGTGTGTAACTCTACCTCTCAAATAAATAAATAATAAATAAAAATCTTAAAAAAAAAAAAAAGAGGGGCCGGTGCTGTGGCTTGGCGGGTAAAGCCACTGCCTGCAGTGCCAGCATCCCATATGGGTGCCAGTTCAAGATCCGGCTGCTCACTTCTGATCCAGCACTCTGCTATGGCCTGGGAAAGCAGCAGAAGATACCCCAAGCCCTTGGGCCCCTGCACCGGCACGGGAGACCCGGAAGAAGCTCCTGGTTCCTGGCATTGGATCAGTGCAGTGCCGACCATTGCGGCCAACTGGGGAGTGAACCATCAGATGGAAGACCTCTACCCCTCCCCCTTCCTCTCCCTCTCCTTCTCTCTCTCTCTCTCTCTCTCTCTCTCTCTCTGCCTCTCCTTCTCTCTCTGTGTAACTCTTTCAAGTAAAATAAATACAACTTTAAAAAAAAGAAAAGAAAAAAACTGTTGCCTAGGTTAGAGCTTATGGCAAATCTATCATCTTGTTATAAAGTTGTCTTGATGAAACTGTCATGATGGATGAGAAGAAACTTACTAACAGGGTTGGCAATGTGGTACAGCAAGTTAAGCCATCGCCTGCAATGCCAACATCTATATATGTGCCGGTTCAAGTCCCAGCTGTTCCATTTCTGATCCAGTTCTCTGCTACTGTGCCTCTGAAAGCAGCAGAGGATGGCCCAAATACCCAAATACTTGGGCCCCTGCCTCCCATGTGGGCAACCCAAAAGAAACTCCTGACTCTTGGCTTTGGACTAGCTCAGCCCCAGCCATGGCAATCATTTTGGGAGTAAACCAGTGGATGGAAGTTATCTCTCTTTTTGTCTCACACTCTCTCTGTAACTCAGTCTTTAAAATAAAATAAAATAGGGCCGGCACCGTGGCTCACTAGGCTAATCCTCCGCCTAGCGGCGCCAGCACACCGGGTTCTAGTCCCGGTCGGGGCGCCAGATTCTGTCCCGGTTGCCCCTCTTCCAGGCCAGCTCTCTGCTGTGGCCAGGGAGTGCAGTGGAGGATGGCCCAGGTGCTTGGGCCCTGCACCCCATGGGAGACCAGGAAAAGCACCTGGCTCCTGGCTCCTGGCTCCTGCCATTGGATCAGCGCGGTGCACCGGCCGCAGCGCACCGGCCGCGGCGGCCATTGGAGGGTGAACCAACGGCAAAGGAAGACCTTTCTCTCTGTCTCTCTCTCTCACTGTCCGCTCTGCCTGTCAAAAAAAAAAAAAAAAAAAAAAAAAGTTTCGTAAACATGAAAAAAATAAATAAAATAAAATAAATCTTAAAAAAATAAACTTGCTATGTAGCAATTATGTGCCAGGATCAATTAACTGTGTACGAAGCACTGGACCTACAATGTTACAATCTTCAAACAACTTTATGAAGTAGGTTTATCAACATCTTACGCATGGAGAAAAACTTGGAATGATTAAGTAACCTGCCCAAAAAACACAACTAGTAAGAAGGAGATCCAAGATTTGAACTCAGGGATATTTTTCCCTAAGAATAACCTTTTAGGGGCAGGCATTTGTTTAGTCCAGCAGGTAAGAAAACAGTTAAGATGCCCACATCCCTTATCAGAATGCCTGAGTTTGAAATCCAGCTCCAGTTACTGATTCCAGTTTCCTGCTAATGCAAAACTGGGGAAGTAGTGATGGCTCAAGTAACTGAGTCCCTGCCACCTGTGGTGGTATACCTGGATTGAGTTCAGCCCAGCCCAGCCACTGTGGGCATTTGGGGAGTGAACCAGTGGATGGGAATTCTCTCTCTGTCTGGCTCTTTGTATCTTTCTTTGTGTTTGTGTCTCTCTCTACCTCTCAAATAAACATACATATATACAAATAACAATAGCTTAACAATAACAATGAATTGTTACTAAAAATTGCTATTAAGCTTTAAAAATAATGAAAATCATCCAAAACTCCAGCACCCTGAGAAAAGCATCTACAAATTTTGTTACCTTCTCTTCAAATCATTTGTGCATGTACAACATGAATATTTGTGTGAATGTATGTTTTAACATAGTTGAAATCATTATACATACTAGTTAGTGGCCTCTTCTGTCACCACATAATGCTATATAATAAGCACTCTCCCATATTTTTAAACTTTACTTACAAACAGTTTCTAATATGCACAGTATCAATCATTTCAATTTATTATGATTTACCTAAACATTCCCCTTTTTGGACATTCAGGTTATTACTAGATCTTCACTATTTAAAAAAAAACTCTATAATATGAACATGTCTTGATTAATATTTATATTTCTGCAAAATGGATTCTTAAGAAATCAAACAGGAAATTTTGGGTCAAGGAACACAAGTAGTCCAAGATTCCTGACATATACAACAAAATTACTTTTCAGAATGGTTATAATAATTTTCACTGCCATAAGCAGTTTACGAAAGCATTTGTCTTAGCACATCCAAAACAGTGCTGAATACATCCTTTTAAAAATCTTTTCAAATTGGATATACAAAACCAGCATTATTTTTATTTTAATTTAAATTTTGATTCTTAGGCTGGATATTTTTTAAAGTTTAGTGAGTGGCCTGTTTTTTCATGAATTAACAATAATATTTTTGCCTATATTCCATTATTAACTTATGTTTTCTCTATTGGTACAAGCCCTTTCAATATTAAAAACATCAGTTCTCCAACATGTTAGTTGCAAATATTTTCCAACTTTGTGCTGGTTTTGCTGTTCAGTAATTCTTGATTTTATGTAGATAAATTCATATATCATTTCTGTATGATTTTCCTCATTACTTTAATGCTTAATGAGAACTTCTTCATTAAATGATCAAATAAATATTCAGCTGCATTTTTGGGGTTACAGTAATTGTTTTTCCACACTGAATTCTACACTTAATCTTAGCCAAAAGGCCAAGAAATGATCTAGACTGAGTTCTATAACATAATTCAAATTTATTTTTATATGATAGAGATGGCATTTTCAAATACCTAAGCAATTTCTCAAATACTATGTAATGGACCACCAATCTTTTTGCTACTATTTTGTGATTCTTTCTTTATCATAATAGTACACAGTAAGTCATATAACAGGACATTCTTGGGCTATATAGTATGTCTCAAATCTTGCATTGATACTATTCTGTTTCAGAGAATCTCTACAAAGTTTTAAGAAGGAACTAAAGAAAGGGAAGAATTTTTTAAAAAAATTTTATCTCTCATTTGTTTGTTTTTCTAGATAAACTGTAAAATAACTGTCCATTTCAAACAAATCAATTCCTTTAAAAGCCTCATTCTAAGTTTTGCTTAAGCCAATGAATTCACCTTGGAAGAACAGACAGCGTTAAAATAATCAGGGGCCTGCGCTGTGATATAGCAGGTAAAACCATTGCCTGCAGTGCCGGCATCCCATATGGGCGCCACTTTGAGTCCCCGCTGCTCACTTCTGATCCAGCTCTCTGTTAGGGCCTGGGAAAGCAGTAAAAGGCGACTCAAGTCCTTGGGCCCCTGTACCCCCTTGGGAGACCTGGAAGAAGCTCCTGGCTCCTGGCTTTGGATCAGCACAGATCCGACCCTTGCAGCCAATTGGGGAGTGAACCAGCAGATGGAAGACCTCTCTCTCTCTCTGACTCTCCTTCTCTCTGTGTAACTCTTTCAAATAAATAAATACATCTTTAAAAAAATAATAAATCAAATAAAATAATCAGCTACTCATTGTACTATATGTTCTTTTAAAAAATTTGTATGTAAAACTTGTATATCTGTATAGGGTACAGTGTAATATTTTAACATAGACACAGCATAAACCAATCAAGTCAGGCAATGAGCCTTTTATTTCCTTATCTTTTCCTGTGTTTGGAACCTATCAGCTCTTCTTTCCAGTTTATAATCTATTGTTGTAAACTACAGTCACCCCACTGGCCTATGGAACACTAAAATTTGTTACTTGTATCTCATTGTGTTTGGGTACCAGTTATCCAACCTCCCACTATTTCCTTGATATTAGTAAAGTAGAGCATGGAATAACAGTTTTGCACGTTTATGTATTTGTGTGTGTCTGTGTGTGTACATGTGTACATACATTTTAGTAGAGAAAAATTTGGGGAAGTACCTTTTAAAAATATAAATGACATACATTTTAAAATTCTTTAACACATACAAACATGTACTTTTTTAAAAAGTTTTTTTCTAAAAACTAAAGTTTTCTGAATTATTTAACAAATTTTTGCACATACAAGTGAATTATAACCAAAAAACACTACTTATTAATCAGCTACCTAGAGAGATATCGAGTCATTTTCTAAAATGTTTCTGTTCAATGAATATATTGAATTATTTTCTTTTGGGAAATGCATTTAAAATGCTTGCTCTTACCTAATATTCCAGACTTAGGAATCAAAACTTACTGACTGCATCTCTGTGCTAGTATGAGTTTAGATAGTCCCACATCGAGAATGGAGGTCTGAAGAGTTTAAAAGAAAATTAGAAATGACTACAAGTAATAATTTTTCAAACATATTTGTGACACTTCTAAAATCTAACACAAGATGTCATGAATACTGACGCCTGATTATACTGTTGTCCCTCTATGTCTTGGGACCAGCTTTTAACAAGGTCCTTTGAAGACCCTCCTTGCAAGGGGGTCCTTAGACAGATCCTAACATATACTTAATTCTGTTCTGTAATGAACAATACATTATGCTCATGCATGGCATGTTCTGCACTGGACGTAGACAGATATAAGCCAGAGACCTTAGCCACTTAAGCACTGGCTAACAGCACAAAGCATACTGTTCCCTTTCCAGAGCAACTTCCAGAGCTCTGGGGATCAACAGGAATTCTTCCACACTAAATAAAGTCAATTCTGGAAGCAAAATTTTGAACTACTATCACCCAATTAAAATGCTACTCCCATACTCCCACTTCAAGACAAAATGAAGTTGACAAGGACAGAATTTATTCTTCTGCCTGAAATATCTGAAACATAGGACAAAATATATGAAATGTTTAGACATCAGGCAACAAACAACAGTGAATATTGGGAAATGAGGAACAAATGAGGTATGTCCTAATATTGCCTTAGATTACTACCTGGAAAGAATTTCCAAGTGGTAATACAGGGAAGGCTGGAAAACTGCCTGAGTTCATAAGTGGCAGCCAAGAGTCTGTGAGAAGAAGGAAAACAGCATTCACAGGATAGAGTTCTGGAAAAGAGGGAATTACCCAGAGTGAATTCTAGAGATAAACTGCCTTAAGTATTCAGCAGACAAATGCTTAACACACGTGAATGAGGACACTGCCCTGAAGCACAAAAGAAAAAACAAGGACAGTAGGGACTAATCCATGGAACTCACAACTGGAATAGCTGTTGTTACATCTAGTGTGAGCACAAAAGCTAAGACACAAGGCATTAAATAGAGTAATCAGAAGGGTTTTAGTTCATAGCAGAGCAAAACTGACCACTAACTAAATGCTTTTCTGGTCTAGTCTAGCGTACCTTGAAAGTAAGACCAGAAAAGATCAACCTTATTCCACATCTAAGAACAAAGCTCATATTTACAAAAATATTAAAATAGTTACCACCTAATAAGGTAAATTTCACAATGTCTATCTTCCTATAAAAAATCTGCAGTCACAGATCTGAGAAAACTACTTGTACCCAGGAAAAGAAGAACCGTAAAGGATTAAAAGAAAGAATCCACTGAGCTCACAAAAGACTATGATAATTCCTGTTCATAATGGTCAGTAATAGCGAAAAATCTCATAATTCAAATCATGTTAAGTATTAAATAGGGGTCACCCTTCAAAACTTGGGCAAAGTTAACCCTAAATTAAGGCTTCGTTGGACCCATATGACAAAATTTTAAAAATAAGACTCGGAGGCCAACAATGTGCTGTAGCAGGTAAAGCCACCACCTGCAGGACTAGCATCCCATATGGGCATGAGTTCAAATCCTGGCTGCCAAGACACTCTGGGGGAAAAAAAAAAAACTAAATGAAAGATCTCCACGAGTGAGATCCCAGTGGAAAGAATGGGTCATCAAAGAAGGAGGTACCTTTCTCTGAAGAGACGAGAGAACTTCCACTTTGACCACGGCCTTGTCTAAATATGATCAGAGTCAGTGAACTCAGGGGGCTTCCATAGCCTTGGCAGCTCATGACAAGAGCCTAGGGTGATTACTGAGGCCATAAACAAGAGTGGCAATTTGTTAAGTCAATAACAGGAGTCACTGTGCACTTACTCCTCATGTAGGATCTTTGTCCTTAGTGTGCTGTACATTGAGATTTAATGCTATAACTAGTACTCAAACAATATTTTTCACTTTATGTTTCTGTGTGGGAGCAAACTGTTGAAATCTTTACTTAATGTATGCTAAACTGATCTTCTGTATATAAAGAGAATCGAAAATGAATCTTGATGTGAATGGAAGGGGAGAGGGAGTGGATAAGGGGAGGGTTGCGGGTTGGAGGGACGTTATGGGGGGAAGCAATTGTAATCAATATTCTGTACTTTGGAAATTTATATTCATTAAATAAAAGTTAAAAAAAAAAAACAAATCCTGGCTGCTCCACTTCTGATCCAGACCCCTGCTAATGCACCTGGGAAAGCAGTGGAAGATGGTTCATGTCCTTGGTCCCTTCACCCACATGGGAGACCAGAGGAATCTCCTGGAACCTGGCTTTGGATTGGCCCAGCTCCGCCCTTTGCAGCCATTTGCAGAGTGAACCAAAGGATGGAAGTTGTCAATTCTCTCTGTCTCTCTCTCTCTCTCTGCCTGTCTATAATTCTGCCTTTCAAATAACTAAAATAATAAAAAAGACTCAAAGTGATCAGAGTAGTTACAATAAAATTAACTGCATTCCAGAAAAATGTCAAAAACTATAAGAAAACAAAAGTATCTAGAGTGCAAGAAAAATAAATACTTAAGATTTATCATCCAACAAATGAGCATGCAAATATGCTTCCAGTGAAGCACAAAAGAAGACATTCATGGACAACACTTAAGCAAATAGGTATGACTGGGTTTTAATACAGATTTACTTATAAAATTAACACACAAAAATCAATAACCTTTGTTTACACAGACAATGCCATGGCTGAGAAAGAACTTCTAAGATCAATCCCATTCACAATAGCTAAAAAAAATTAAATACCTCAGAATAAATTTAACCAAGCATGTGAATGATCTTGAGGATGAAAATTATAAAACATTAAAGAAGGAAATAGAAGAGGGCACAAAAAAATAGAAAAATCTTTTAGGTTTGTGGATTGGAAGATTTAATATCATCAAAATATCCATACTACCAAAAGCAATTTATAGATTCTATGTGATCCCAATCAAAATACCAATGACATTATTCACCAATTTAGAGAAAATAATGCTAAAAATTATGGAAACACAAGAGAGTCTGAATAGCTAAAGCAATCTTCTACAGCAAAAACAAAGCCAGAGGTATCACAATACCTAATTCCAAGACATACTACTAAGGGGTAGTTATAATCAAAACAGCCTGATACTGATATAATAACAGACACATAGACCCAATGTAACAGAATATAAACTCCAGAAATAAATATATCTACCACCAACTTATCTGTGACAAAGGAGCTAAAATCAACCTCTGGAGCAAGGACAGTCTCTTCAACAAATGGTGCTAGGAAAACTGGATCTCCATGTACAGAAGTATGAAACAAGACCACTACCTTACACCTTAAACAAAAATCCACTCAAAATGGATCAAAGACCTAAATCTATGACCAGATACCAAAAAATTACTAGAAAACATTGGAGAAATTCTACAAGACATTGGCATAGCAAAGACTTCTTGGAAGAGATCCCAGAAGCACACTCAATCAAAGTCAAAATTGACAAATTGGATTACAGCAAGCTGAGAAGTCTCTGCACTACAAAAGAAACACTCAGCAACGTGAAGAGGCAACCGATAGGATGAAAGAAAATATTTACAAACTATGCAACTGATAAAGGATTAATATCCAAAATCTATAAAAAGCTCAAGGAACACAACAACAAAGAAAACAATCCAGTTAAGAAATGGGCAAATGACTTGGACAGGCATTTTTCAAGAGAGGAAATTCAAATGACCAACAGATATATGAAAAAATGCTCCAGATGACTAGCCATCAGGGAAATGCAAAACAAAACCAGAATGAAGTTTAACATCACCCCAATTAGAATGGCTCTCATACAGAAATCAACAAACAATAAATGCTGGTGAGGACATAGGGGAACAAGTACCCTAATCCACTGTTGGAGGGAATGTAAACTGGTGTAGTCACTGTGGAACACAGTATGGATGTATCATATGACCCAGCCATTCCACTCCTTGGAATCTACCCAAAGGAAATGAAATCATCATATGAAAGGGTTATCTGCACCCCCATGTTTATTACAGTTCAATTCACAATAGCTAAGATATGGAATCAACCCAAATGCCTGTCAGCTGATGACTGGATAAATAAATTATGGCATGTATAAACTATGGAATGCTACTAAGTGGATAAAAAAATGAAATCCTGTCTTCTGCAACAAAATGGATGCAACTGGAAACCATTATAGCTAGTGAAATAAGCCAGTCCCAAAAATACAAATGCAATATGTTTCCACTGATCTGTGGTAACTAATAGAGTATGTTCCTAAAATTGTATTTATGAAATACTTGAGTTTGTATACCTTGAATAAAAGCTTTCTGGGTTAAAAAAAAAAACAAATAAACAAAAAAGGAACCTTCCAATAAAAAAAGAAATGTATGACATTTGTATACCTTAAATAAAATTTTAAAAAATAAAATAAAAATTTAGTTATAAAGAAAAGCCACTGATCAAATTTGGCATAAAGATCATACTTTCATGATCTCAAGTTAAAAGACTGGTACCATAAACCCTAAAGAAACAACTAAAATCACACAAAAAAGTATTACAAATAATACTAACAACAGCAAACATGAAAATGAAATTGTGAAAAAATAATTAAAAAGAAGGTAAAAAAAGAACAAAACACGGAGAGACCAAAAAAAAGCAAGATGGTAAATTTAAACAAAATCAAAATAACAATTGAATTATATAAAATCTATGCCAACCAAAAAGATACAAATTTTCAGATTGAATAAAAGGTAAGGAAATTAGGGGTTGATGTCGAGGCAGTGGTTTAAGCCACTGCCTGCAACACCAACATTCCATATGAGCACCAATTCTAGTCCTGGTGTTCTACTTCCAATCTGGCTTCCTGCTAATGTGCTTGGGAAAGCAGCAGAAGATGGCCCCAAGTACTTGGCCCCCTGTTCCCACACAGAAGTTCTGAACAGAGTTCCAGGCTCCTGGCTTGGGCCTGGCAGTCAGGGCCATTTGGAGAGTGAACCAGTGGATGAAAGATCTCTCCCTCTCCCTCTCTGTATCTCCCTCTTGCTCTGTAATTCTCCATTTCAAATAAATAAGTATTTTTTCAAAAATTTAAAAGGTAAGGAAACTGCATATTGACACAATTAACACACATTAAAAATAACGACACAAATATATTAAAGTTAAAATCCAGAAAAAGGATATTTCAAATACTAATTTTTAAATTAAAAAACTGGAATTAACATATTAAAATCAAAGTAGATTTCAAAACAATGAAGAGATAGTCATCTCAGAATGATAAGAGTCAATTCAACAAGCGATAATAATAATCCTTAAAAGTATATATATAATCTAATAACAGAAGTTCTGAAATACATGAAGCAAAAATGGAATGACTGAAATTCTAAAAGAAATTTAGAAAACCTTAATTAAAGCCAAATGTTTTGATTTCTGTCTAAAAACTTGATAGAACAAGTAGGGAGAAAATTAGAAAGAAAATAGCAGCCTGAATACCATTACCAATCAATCGTATCTAATCGATCTTGACAAAACCTTCTACCATCCAACAACATAATATACAAGTGTGCCTATAACATTTACCAAGATTCATCATATTCTGAATCACAAAGTATAAGTAACTTTAAGATTATTCAAGATACACAAAGTATGCTATATGACCGCAATGACATCAAGTAGAAATAAATAATATAAAAATATCCAGAAAATACTCAAATATCTGTAAATTAAACAACATACCTCTAAACACCCAATGGAGTCAAAGAAATAAAAGAAATTAAAAAGTATATGTAACTGACAGAAAAAAAATACCACATACCAAAACTTGTAGGATGACACTAAAGTTAGGGAAGAATTTATAACACTATACACCCACATTAAAAAGAGAAAGGCCTCAAACCAATAACCGCATCTTCTTTCTTCAAAACCAGAAGGAAAAAAGCCAATAAAACACAAAATAAGCAGTATGAAATATTAAAGTAGAGAACAGTGAATAAGGAAAAAAATGTAATAGAGAAAAATGAATGAAACCAAATGTTGTTTCTTTGAGAACAGCAAAACTGATAAATCTCTAGGGACAATAAGTAGGCTAAAAAGAGAAGACGTAAATAACCAAAATAGGAATGAGAGTTACAACATCACTAATGATTCCACAGCTATAAAGAAGATAACAAGCAAATATGAATAATTTTATGCCTATACATTCAATAACCATTAAAAGACACAAGCTGACAAAGCTCATTCAAAAACAAAGATACTGGGGCACTGTGGTGCAGCGGGTAAAGCCGCTGACTGTAGTGCCGGCATCCCATATGGGCGCCAGTTTGAGTCCCAGCTGCTCCACTTCCAATCCAGCTCTCTGCTATGGCCTGGGAAAACAGTAGAAGATGGCCCAAGTGCTTGGGCCCCTGCCCCTGCATGGGAGACCTGGAGTAGGCTCCTGGCTTCTGCCTTCAGATCGGCACAGTTCCAGCCATTGCAGCCAATTGGGGAGTGAACAAGCAGATGAAGACCTCTCTCTCTCTCTCTCTCTGCCTCTCCTCTATCTGTGTTAACTCTTTCAAGTAAATAAATAAATCTTTAAAAAAAAAGATATTACAAAAGCCTTAGTTTTATAAGCATTACATAAATTAAATTTGTATTTAAATATGCTACCAAAAAGAAAATTTCAGACTCAGATGGCTTCACTGGTGAATTCTACGAATCATTTAGGATAATTTACACTGACTCTATACAAACTTCCAGAAAACTGAAGAGGAAAAAGCTCTACCCAATTCATTTTGTGATGCCAGAATTAATACCAAAATAGATAAAAATACAAGAAAGCTATAGTCAAATACTCCTTATTTCAATTGATGCAAAATTTCCTAACAAACTTTGTGTAAACTTCATCCAACAGTATATGAAATAGCATATCATGATTAATGGAGTTTATCCACAAGTGTGAGGTTAATTTAACACTGATGATCAATTGATGCCATTCACCTTATTAAAAGAATTAAGAAGAAAATACAAATTGAGTACTTCAAAAAGTTCATGGAAAACAGGATTAAAACATAAGTTGACTGTGGCACAAAAATTATGAAATCCAGGTTTTTCTCACAATATGCATTTTTCATGAACTTTGTAAAGACTCTCTTACACATGATTTTCAAAAAATTTTTCCACCAAAATAAACTTTAAAAAAATTTAGAGGCAGGCATTTGGCAGTGTTTAAGAGGACTCTGGAATGCCTGCATGCCATTCTGGAGTGCCTGGTTTCAAGTTCTGGCTTAACTTCCAGCTTTGGGCTAATGCACACCCTTGGGAAGCAGTAGGGTCTGCCTCAAGTACTTGGGCCCCTGTCACCCGTGTAAGAGACCCAAATTGAGTACTAGGCTTGTGGCTTCAGACTGGCCCAGCTCTAGCTGTTGTGGGCATTTAGGGAGTCAATTATTTTATGGAAGAGATCTCTTTCTGCCTGTCTCAAGTAAATAAATAAATATGGGTTTTTTTTTTCAATTTTATTTATTTGAGAGATAAAGAGACAAGATGTGAGCAGAGAGCACACTCACCTCCATCTGCTGGCTCACTTCTCAAATTCTTGCAAGGGCCAGAGCTTTGCCAGACCAAAGTTGGGATGTGGGAACTCAATTCAGGTCTCTCATGTGGATGGCAGGGACCAACCTGCTACCTCCCAGGATATGTATGCATCAGGACTAGATCTAGACACAGCAGGCATCCCAACTGGCATCTTAACCACTAGGCCAAACACCTGTCCCTAAAGTAACCTTTTAATTCTACTTTCCAAGAATTTTTTGAAGCCCCCTTATATGACTATCTTAGTAAACACAGAAAAAGCATTTGACAAAATCTAACACCCATATTTGACTTTTAAAATGTAACAGAAAGGAACATTGTCAACTCAAGAAAGGACATTTAAAAATGCCTATATTACCTTTATAATTTATGGTGAAATTATGCTTCCCCCTAAGATCAGAAACAAGGCAAGAATGCTCCCACCAATTCTAGTCAACATTGGACTGGAAGTTCCAGCTAGTGTGAAAAAATAAAAGAAATAAAAGATATCCATAACCAGAAAGAAGTAAAACTCCTTATTCACAGATAAGTAGAAAAGCCTTTGAAATCTGAACAAAAGATGCTAGAAATAAAAAGTAAATTTAGCTAGAATATGACACAAGCTCTACACATGAATGACTATTTTTCTCCCCAATTTGAAATTGATATTATGAAATCAATTCTATTTACAATAGCATTAAAAACTAGTTAAAGCTAACTCTGACAAAAGATGTGCAAGATATATACACTGGAAACAAAAAAAATGAGTGAAATTAAAGAAGATATAAATGGATTTAAAGACTCAATGTTGCTAAAATGTCAGATATCAGTAAACTAACCTATATATTTGATGTAATCTCAATCAAAATCTCAGCAGGTCTTTCTATAGAAAATGAATATTTGATTTTAAAATTAATATACAAATGCATATGACCTAAAAGAAAAATAACTTTCAGAGAAACAAAACTCAAGGAGTTTTACTACGTGACTACAAGACACATTATAAGGGTATGGTGATCAAGAAAGTGTGGTATTGTCATAAAGACAGACAAATGGATCAATGAACAAATATCCAGAAATAGACCTTCACATATACAGGCAATTGACTTTCAACAAAAATGCAAGGTTATTCAGAGTAGAAAGGATAGTTTTTTCCCATGATGATACTAGAGCAACTGGATATTTATATGTAAAAAAATGAGTGTCAATATACATCTATAACCATGTACTGAAATGAACTCAAAATGAATCAGAAACCTCAATGTAAAACCTAAATCACAAAACCTCTAGAATACATGGGAGCAACTATTTACCTAGGATTTGGCAAATATTCCTTAAATAGGATACTAAAATCACAATTAATAAATAGAAGAAAAACCTAAGAATCATATTACATCAAAATAAAGAACTGCAACTTTTCAGAAGATACTGTTAAGCAAATGAAAAGACAAACCATATACCAGAAGAAAATATTTGTAGACATCATATATGATCAAGGACTCACAGTCAATATATATAAGCAATCTCAAAACTCAATAAGAAAATAAACAATCCAATAAAAATGAGCAAAAGATTGAAACAGTTTACAAAAGAAGATGGATGACAAATAAATGCATGAAGAGATGCTCAATATCATTAATCACTGGTGTGATGCAATCCAAAACCACATTAAGATACAACTACACACTTAATCAGATGTCCAAAATTTTAAATAGGATGACCATACCAAGTGTTGGTAAGGGTGTGGAGCAACTCAAACTCTCATCGCTGCTAGTGGGAATGTAAAACTTACAAAACCACTTTGGAAAAGAGCTTAGCAGTGTCTTTAAACGTTAAAACGTACACCTACCATATGACATACACAGTTACTATTCTCCTAGGTATTTTCCCATGAAAAATGAAAACATTTGTCCATACAATCACTTGAACATAAATGTGTACAGCAGCTTTACTGGTAATATCTAAAAACTGCAACCATTCAAACATCTATCAACAGGTGAATCCATAACAAATTATGGTAAAACCATACAACTGATAATACTACAAAGTAATAAAAATGAATGAACTACACTGATAAATACAACAACATGGATGAATCTCAAAATAATTATGCTGAGTTAAATAAGCCAAGCAAAAAAATGAATATATACTTTTCTATATAAACTTCTACAAAATGCAAACCAAACAGTAACAAAAAGCAGATTCAGTGGGGTTAGAGCAGAAGGCAGCATTACAAAGGGACACAAGAAAACTTTTACACTAATTATTTTTATTGTAATGATGGTTTCAGTTATATAAAAATGCCAAAATATATCAAATTGTGTATTTTAAAATATGTGTTTACTGTATGTCAATTTTAACTCTATAAAGCTATATTTTAAATGACTAAATTAAATACTCTTCTCAGAGGCATTTAAGTAGCTTGAGTAGCCAAAGTCCTAGGCTTGTCCATATCTACTTCATCCAGTTATTCATATTATTATTGTGTCTAAGAGAATAATGAGAAGCACACTGAGTTAATCTCAATAACAAGTAGACAGAAAATGCCATTAATTTGGTACATCATTAAATTCCATGCAATGAAATAAGCAGAATAATTATTTAAAATTTCTATAGGAAAAATGTAATTAGCCAAAAAATGATTTTTTCTTAGCTTTGCTTCAGTAAAACAAAGTAAAAATTTACAAATACTCACTTCTTTGGATAATCTTGTGAAGACATCTCCTCCCCTGAGAAAATCCAGTATTAAATACAGCTTCCCTTCAGTCTGAAAGGCTAATTAGAAATTAGAATGTAGTAACAGAACAATATTAAAGGCTTAAAAAGCTTAGTATACATTTTAATTACTGTATCTGTTTAGGATTTTATCACTAAATACTATAAAGCAATTAAGCATTTACTCACTTGATTCATTATTGGTTAACATTATCTCAAAATTAAATTGTCTAATCCAGTGTTGGAATAAATGTAAACCCCGTCCCAGAACATAATCAACCTTGCATGTGGCTGTACACAGAAACCTCAGCCACCACAAAGTTTCTGATTTATGAAGTAGCTTGTCCTACCACAGTTGTCTGAACTTTACTTCACAACCACCTATTGAAAGTCTTGTAATTTTATACAGCTCAATAATAATGCCACCTCCTCTATTAAGTTTTTCAGGATTTCTTTCTTTGCACATTTCCTTACAGCATCATTACCTCTTTCCCCATCTAAATTACATGCTACTATTTTGATTTTGTTGTACTTTACTTATGCCTTTCTTATTGCTATGCCATATTGATTCATATAATTAATTCATTTACAAATGAATTAATTGTTCTTACTGATTATAAATTTCTTGAGGTCAGAAATTATTCTACTTCTATAGCCCACTGCATTTAATACAGTATTTTGTACATGACAGGTGTTTACCAATTGATGACATACTGGAGATTCAAATATGTCTTTACAGACTACTACTTTTACTCCATTAGGGTAACAAGGAGTTAAAAAATGGGTGGGAATTTCTTTACAGGTGTTAAAGATATAACTGGGTACATATTTTTGCATACTATTGGTCAAAATTACACTAAATAAAATCAATAGTTGCTTTTTTAAATCTAGAAAATTTAAAGTGATATAGAAGACTGTATATATCTAGATAGATAATATATCATTATTCTGTATAGTCTCTCCATACACACACACACACACACACACACACATCCCAAACACACGTATACGGAGAGAGAAAAGTAAATGTTGAGTGTGTGATTTTAGTTCCCAGGGAAGGATTACTGCATAATTTCATCCATATATTAAATTAACAACACAAGCATGATTCAAATTCAAAATGTCTGAGGCCAAAGTTCACGCTCTTTCTATTATACCTACTGCTTAACTGCTATTCCTCTCCACTTAATTCTAAAAAAAAAATTCAAACAGACTAATATAACTACATGGTCCTCTTAAACAGAATCAGGAAATAAGATCAATATGGTCATTATGAAAAAACACCCAATTGTGTATAACAGTTGTTTTTAGCCTAAGATCACTGAAGTACAGCCTAGCGGAGTAAAGAAATACTACCAGATAACTAAGATACTATCTTGTTTCCTTAGAGAAGTTAATTAATTTAGACAAATGAAGGAAATAAAACTAAAAGCTAGGTATTGATACTTACTTCAAAGACATTTTATACAGCTTAATATATTAAGAGAGCTTTACTTATTTATTGCAAGAATTTTCTTTGAAAAGAAACGTTAATTCTCTAATCCCATAAATAAAAGATTACATACCATAGTGCAATTTGACAATAAATGGATGATTTACTTCCACAAGTATATCTCTTTCCATCTTTGTCCGAACTCTGTCTCGAACTAAAAATTACATAATATATTACTGTAGTACCTAATTGCAGTAAAGATCTCATTAATAATATACCAATAAAATATAAAACGCAACCTCAAAAGCGCCTAAACTTATAGTCTACATATTCTTGGACAATAATTACATTCTCAAAAAGTCAGCAAATTCAGTTTAGATCTAGAGATGGGTTAAAGTGACATAAACAGGTATTTGGTTAATAACAATTCTAGTTTTTAATAGTTCAAATGCACAAATGAGTATAGTTTATTACAATTTTAAGTTCAGTTTAAAATAAATGAAATATGTCATTTTTTTCTAGCATTAAATTTTTACCAGGGTACATTCTCATTAAATTAGGCATATGGAAGAATCAGTGTTGTGGTGTAGCGGGTTAAGAAACTGTCTGCAATGCCAGCATCCCATTTGGGCACTAGTGTCTGTCCTGGCTGCTCCACTTCTGTTCCATCTCCCTGCTAATGCACCTGGGAAAGCAGACACAGATGGCCCAAGTGCTTGAGTCCCTACCATCCATGTGCAAGACCTGCAAGAAGCTCCCTGATAATTTGGGAAGTAAACTAGCAGATGGAAGACCACCCCCACTCTGTGTGTGTGTGTGTGTGTGTGTGTGTCTCCCTCTCTCTACCTCTGCCTTTCAAATAAATAAATCTTTAAAAAAAATTAAGGCGTATGCCAATATCAGACCTAGATATATCACTTACTGGCTAGAAAACTCTAACAACTGTTGATGCTAACAAAATCTCTATTTACTTTATATAAGCAATACACAGCATATTTTTTAAAGATTTATTTTTATTTTATTTGAAAAGCAGAGTTACAGAGAGAGAGAAAAAAGATACAGAGAAAGAGATCTTACATGCATTAGTTCACTCCCCAAATGGCCACAACAGCCGGGGCTGGGCCAGGCCAAAGCCAGGAGCCAGGAGCTTTTTTCAGGTCTCCCAGATGGATACAGGGACCCATGGACTTGGGCCATCTTCTGATGCTTTCCCAGGCACATTAGCAGGGAACTGGATCAGAAGTGGAGCAGCTAGGACTCAAACCAGCGCCTGTATGGGATGCCAGTGTTGCTGGTGGCAGCTTAACTCACGCAGCCACAATACTGGCCCCACAGCATTTTTTTATATAATAAGCTTTCCCAAATTCTATTTTAATAAACTCTTCTAATTTTCTACCTTTTAAAGAAGCCTTTTTTAACACCTTCATTGCATAGAGCTGCCCAGCATCAGGACCAGTCTTCTTTCTAACAAGAAAAACCTAATAGGGAAATGAAAATAATAAAAATCACATTTCAAGTCATTCTTGCTCAAGCCAAGCACACTAGCAGACACCTATGCCCTCGCATGCTATAAAGATATATCTTCCTCCATAAATTATACTATAATTCATAGCTGTAGTTAATATTTTCTCACTTTCTCATTCGTTCAGTAAATCACTCTACATATACATAGCATTTTAGAGAAGAAAATGTGTAAAAATAGATGACAAAGTCCTGAACTCTACAAAGCTTGTGGTATGAGAGGTAAATAACTTAATGAAAGATTAATTTGAGCTAAAGATCTCCTTTTAAGACCCAAATCCATTTTTGTTATCTTAATGAATAGGAAACAAATGTTATAACTATGAATTTGACGTGTTCATTTCTATCTTACTAGTTCATTTAGGAAGTTATCAGGCATTTTGATTTCCCAATAAGATACTTCAGTTCTCTACCATGTAAAACAAGTGGCAAATTATTTTAATTTTAAAAGGTTGAATTCTATCTAAAGTTACTAAGTGAGCATTAAGTAATATGTCATTTTTCAACCTGCGATAGTGGCTTATGAAAAGCTAAAAAGTCTTTACAAGGCCTCAGTTATGAAGAATCTATGAATATAGTTTTACAAGATCTATTCATTAGGAAAGAGCCATTTCATTCTTTAATTAGTAATACTGTTCTCTGCCTCAATCTGTTACCCCCGATCCTAACAAGTTCTAATGAAATGTTGCTTCAATTCAAAAAGGAACTAAGTGGCTGGCGCCGTGGCTCAATAGGCTAATCCTTCGCCTGCGGTGCAGGCACACCGGGTTCTAGTCCTGGTCAGGGCACCAGATTCTGTCCCAGTTGCTCCTCTTCCAGTCCAGCTCTCTGCTGCGGCCTGGGAAGGCAGTGGAGGATGGCCCAAGTCTTTGGGCCCTGTACCCGCATGGGAGAGCAGGAAAAGCACCTGGCACCTGGCTTCGGATCAGCGTGGTATGCCAGCCACAGCACGCCAGCCGCAGAGGCCATTGAGGGGTGAACCAATGGAAAAGGAAGACCTCTCCCTCTGGCTCTCTCTCTCACTGTCTACTCTGCCTGTCAAAAAAAAAAAAAAAAAGGAACTAAGTAACTAAGTTATTCACATAAAACTGCAAATGGGGGGACTGTTAAGTAATTGCTGCTGCTTTTTCAAGGTATAGCTCAAAATCTTTTATTCCACATCTTCCATGTGATAATTATGCATCAGCAAACTGGGGAACAGAGGAGTTGATCCAAAATCTCTAACATAATTTTTGCATCATTTAACATATTCACCTATTAAATGATCAATGACTCACCTATCTATATCCTATACTTCATGCAACCTCTGCTTTCTTCTTTCCTGAAAGTGAATCTTTAGATCAGACCTAAACTAACTTAGAGTTTTCCCCAGTGGGCAGTACTTCTCACATGTTCTGTGAGGAAAAATGAGTACTTTTTTTCTTTCTCTCAATGTACTGTAGGTCATACTTTCATAAAACATAATTAAAAAAACAAAATTAAAGTCACATAAAATACAGTATTTTTAAACTAAGAGATTCCACAAACATAAAATTACTCCGTCAAACTGCTACAAAATTTTCTAAAGGCTTACTCTTAGTTTTGAACATTTCTCCCAGTGAACCAGTAACAGTTCATACTATACTTGGAGTAGACTAATCAAGAGTTCACACATTAACAAGTAGTTGCTTTTTGCAATATAAAGCTATCTTTGAAGAAAAGATGAGTTCAAGGTTTGAACCAAATCATACATTTTGCATTCAACACAAATAATTCTGTACTAAAAGGATTAACAGATTAAAACTACCATCTTTTGTCCCTTACTTGTCATAGATCTAGTCTGAACTCCAAGCAAATGTCCCTAAATAATTTAGAACCCTGAAATAATGTGGGTCTTTACCATAGAAGATTTCAATGGCTTTAATCCATGGTGTTATTTTTACTACACTTAAATTTGGAAAGGATATTCCTAAAAGCACAAAGTTTTTCACTAATCAAAGGTTCAAATTTAACATACCCATAGCCTACCCTCAGTGTCCTTTAGAATGGAGGCATTAGAAAATAAAGGTCTTATAAATTAACAGTGCTAAATCTGGCTTTTTAATCACAGAAGTATACCATATGAACTGAATTAGATAGAATATATATACAAACCAGATTACCATGGGACACTAAATATCATATAATACATATTGATTAAGCTACAGAAGCTACAACCCGAGATACATATTTATTCATCTATTTTTACAAGTTTTCATTTATTGGCAGACTGGTACATGTTTGTATAGATTATTTAAGAGGCAGTAGATTAGCAGTAGATTAAACGAGCTGCCTCACCACAAAAAAAATCTTCAAAACTAAGCAAATGGGGCCGGCGCCGCGGCTCAATAGGCTAATCCTCTGCCTGCGGCGCCGGCACACCGGGTTCTAGTCCCAGTTGGGGCTCCGGATTTTTCCTGGTTGCCCCTCTTCCAGGCCAGCTCTCTGCTGTGGCCCGGGAAGGCAGTGGAGGATGGCCCAAGTGCTTGGGCCTTGCACCCCATGGGAGACCAGGAGAAGCACCTGGCTCCTGCCTTTGGATCAGCGCGTTGCGCCGGCCGCAGCGCGCCAGCCGTGGCGACCATTGGAGGGTGAACCAATGGCAAAAGGAAGACCTTTCTCTCTGTCTCTCTTTCTCACTATCCACTCTGCCTGTCAAAAAAAAAAAAAAAAAAAAAAAAAAAAAGCTAAGCAAATGGCATTAACACTAAGTACCAGCTCAGTTTTTCCTCAATTTTACTGATAAGGTCAAATTAATGCAGATAACCTACTAACCTACCTTACAGTTTTTCTCATAATCACAATGATAATAAACAAGTAAGAGATCTACCTTGTTTCTCTCAGGAAAGCAATTCTAAACCTTTCTTGTCTCAGAAATCTTTCATAATCTTAAAAATTACTGAAGACTTACATCTATGGATATTTACCATATTAGAACTAAAACAGAAAAATTAAGAAGTAAAAATAAATCTAATTTAAGAATTAAAAATAATCTAATGTTTTTATGAAGATAATTTTATTTTCTAAAGTTTAAAAAAATTAATGAAACGAATGACACTGATGTACATTCTTGCAAATTTCAAGTATCTGGTTTAACGGAATACAACTGGATTCTCATCTCTGCCTCTACATTCAATCTGTTGCAATTAAGTTGCAATTAAGTTGTTTTGCTTCTGAAGTATAAGTAGAAAATCAGGCCTGATAGGGTATGATTTGAAAAACAGAAGGAGTATTTTAAGAGTTTTTCATACAACTGTGGATACTCTTTTATATAACATCACAACTGGACAAAAGTTCATCACAATAGAGAATCTGAAACTTACCAATTAACTTGTCCATCTGCTGTAATTCAAAAATCTGTTGATCTACCCTGTACTTTGAATGGCTTTTATTCCCAGGGAGGATCAGATACATATCATGCATTGGTCAACTTAAAAAAACTGATTCACTTAGTTATGCAGATATTCCAAATGATAAAACAACCATATCATCAGAAAAGTCTTTATTAAGAAGATGTCATATTCAAGGTACCAAATTAAAATTTTCCAAAATTTATTTTTTTGCTTTAAATCTTTCATTTTTTTATGAAGTAACAGGTTCACTTTATTCATTTTTCATAAAACATATATAAAGTACCCAAGTCTAAGTAACTGTAGTTTTAGTAATTTAAGTAAAAATGGTGATACATGATAAAAGTGACTATTTCAGCTCAACACTTAAAGCACACAAGTTTTCTGACTTGAAAAAATCATTTTATTTTGTTTTAAAGCTAAATTGCTTTATGTGTACTTGAATATTAAAAATAAGTATATCTGAGAGCTGAGATTTAGTAAACTCAGTAACTGTTAATACCTTATCAAAGACATTGTAAGTGTGAGGCAAGGAAGAATACAATGATTACTGGTACTATTTGGAGTCATTGCCTTTTCACTGTGCTAAGCAGCCAGCAGTTGAACAAACAATGTCTTAGGATTACTATGAAACATATATGACCTGATGACTCCTTAAAAGGGGGTATATCATAATATATTCAGATCACACATGAAAAACCACTTGAAAAACACAATCCTTAGTGGGTATGAGGAAAAAAAAAAAGGACAAAAGGAGGCAATCAAGGAAGAAAGGGACAGGCTTTCAGGAAGACACTCTTGCAAAAGCAGCCATTTTTTCCAAGTCCTAACACTCACCAGTTCCCAATAAGGCATCTAAATGAAGCCATCACTCATAGTCTACAGAAATAATCATTTATTTGCTCATCATGTGATTATGATTTTTCCCCAGGTCTAACTTTTCTAGCACAAGAAAACATCACCTCTCTCTACCCTCTTCCCTAAATCAACTAAACAAGTAGCTGCATAGCTTCAAACTACTACACCTAAAATCATATCTATCCTAATAGAAGAGGCTTCTTTTCTATCCTGATAGTTTCCCATAAGGGAAACTGTCTAGAAGAGAAGTGAATGGGTTATAACAATACACTTTTCTCTCAATCAGATGGATCTTTATATTTTCTTATTAAAAGTATGCAATAAGCATGTGTTGAAGTGAACTGGAAGATCACATACCTTAAACTGCTGATTGAAAAGAAAGGATCAATTTGAAATTTTAAAATACAAGCACATATTTTTAAAACTATTACTTGGTAGTTGATCAATTATCTGCACAAAGGTTCAATATTTTCAAAAACTCATTTTTAAGTCCTATAACTTTACTATCACAAAAGTAAAACATAGTCTTTTGTAATAATCCATGAATGTTGAAGTACATGCCTTATATAAAAATGATTTGGCATATGATATATAAGGAAGGCTACTCTGACAATTTAAAACACGTTTTCATGTATTTTACTTGACTATGTCTTAAAACAATTAACATAAGTTGTTTGCTATACCACTTTTCAACCCATACATTAGTGATCACTAATAGCATTATTCTTGGTGTGTTTAGTAGAGAATTTTATATACATCTTTCATGATGATAATGTATGCTCTTTAAAATATAATTTTAATATACTTTAGTAGAGTCTCTCTCCCCATCTAATAAAGACTACAAAGGTACTTAATGTAACAAGGTTTTATGAGCTAAAATCCCATTTTTTGAATTTTAACAATGGAACCTTTGCAGAAAAACTTAAAGACTCTGCAGCCCAAGTTTCTTGGAATGGCTCCTACACTTATCTGATTCATAGCCTTGGCCAAATTCCTGAATAGGTTCAGCATATAACAAGTCACACCTACACAATGCCTACACAAATGATGTAATACTGACAAGCAAGTATATTCACATCCTAGGGAGCAAAAAAAAAAAATCCCCCCCAAAAAAGAAACAAAGACACCTCCTTAATATTTGGTTGATGAGCTGCATAAAGATATGCATATTATTATATTCTGCATTTTATTATTAAAAATTCTCAAAAAAGATTTCAGGGATATCCTTGCTAATCCAAAGTCCATGCATAAACAAAGCTGTGTGTTTCCTGAATTTAAGCACTAAAGTGACAACTGGTCAGCATGTTGCTACCTTTAATGTAAAGATCCTACAGAAAACAATTTTTCATTATGCTATATATAATACAAATAGTCCCTTTATAAAGACCAATGACAATCTGGCATTGTGGCATAGTGGGTTAAGCCATTGCCTGCAATGCCAGCATCACATATGAGTGCTGGTTCAGGTCCCATCTGCTCCACTTCCTATCCAGCTCTCTACTAATGTGCCTGGGAAAGCAGCAGAGGACAACCCAAGTGCATGGGCCTCCCTGCATCCATGTGGGAGACCTGGAAGCAATTTGTGGCTCCTGGCTTTGGCCTGGCCCAGTCCCAGCCATTGTGACCATTTGGAGAGTGAACCAGTAGATGAAAGATCTCCCTCCTACCTTGTAACTATGCCTTTTAAAATAAAGAAATCTTAAAAAAAAAAAAAAAGACCAATGACAGAAATTTCTCTGATCTGCTTGATCTGTTTCCACCTTACAGATACTGCCAACAATCATACACCTAAATATATCTGCTTCTTTATAACAGCTGCCAGAAAACTTAAGTATTCATTTTTGGCCCATTTCTGGAAGACTTTTAGGTCTTTATGTCATGCATTTGTGAAAAACAGGTGTAAGCCTGGCTTTATCTAATCTTTCTTGCTGTAATATTCTGATCTTTGCCACTTGATTTTATTTTATTTAGTATTCATCTATGAAAGCCTTAAATCCTTTCTGAAACAAAGATATAAATAAATAAGTATATATATGAATATATACATCAAGTGACAAAAATTAATTTTAAAGGCTGAAATGTTCTCCTGGTGAGACATTACTTAGGTAAAATATTTAAGCATGTATACATTTGGGGTATAAAAGACCTTCATCTCTGTCCTTCTAAACCTAATACTATAAAACAGCTATATAGTATAAAATAATTAGAATATTGTACCTTTAGAAACTATATAAAATAAAGGTGAAAAGCATCCGTATGCCACTTTCCTGTTAACATTTATAAATACCTACCACCACCACCACTACCAATTTATTAAGTTATTCTAGTTTTTCTGTCCCAGCATACTGTTTTAGTCCTACATCTTGTACCAATTCATTGCCAAGTCATAGCTCATCTGAGTTTGTCTTTTTGTGTCCTTAAAATGTTTTTATAGTTTATGTGTGTTCTAAATCACACAAATATCATATTACCTTAAGACAATTTCTATTTTATATTCAGCAATACTGCTTACACAACCTGTTGTGCACACCCTGAGTCCTCCATATACGTCTTTATTTAAAAATGTTCCATAGCACCATAAATAATCACTGCTCAGTTGCCTTATTTTTCTCTTTTGAAACTAGACCTTGGCTATACTGAAATAAGCAGCTTTTCCTTAACGTTCTCCCCTTAAATTGCTGTTTTCCTAAAGATCATTACTTAACATGTATATTCAATAATTTTCATATCTTAGATGTAAGTTATAAAAGGTCAGCAATCAAACTTACATACTTCTTTTCCAAGAACTATTAAGCAATTAATAAACTACTCTGATAAAGAGTATGAGTTAACCTTTTTCAATTTTGCTTTTTCCCTTGAAATTTTCTCTCCTTGAAGGCAGCAGTTTCACATAATCCACAGCGTACCTAGTACCTACACTTGTGCTACTTTATACACCCTTTTCCTACTTAGCTTTCACAGATAATAGATTAGTTCATGAATTAAGACACAAATTTTGACTTCTTGGCTAGAGCTAAGAAATGTAGATGAAATCACCAGAACAAGTTATATTCATAGCAGCATGTGAACAGGGAGAGTACTTTTTACAAAAATCATACTTAGATTTAGGTAGCTTATGAAGAGCATGCTATATTTTTCCTAGAGAAACTGGTAAGCCCAGGGGATTGAAAAAAACCTTGGCTGTTATAGGGAAGTATAAAGAAATGAGAATAAAAGTACAGCAAAAATGAATAAAATTAAAGAGTTACCTTTGTGTGCATCCTTTGAGAAGTTTAGAGATGGCACATTTATCAGATTTCTATGTACAGGTATTCTTTTTTGTTAAATGTTCAGAAGAGATGCAAATGTGGAGGAAATTATCCATTACCTTTCCAAATGATCCCTGACCAAGCACCTTGAGCAGCTCAAACTGTGCAGGATCTGCTTTCTCATATCCTTCTTTAACGTGATGAGTAATAGGGATTTCTTTAACATCTTCATCCTGTAAAAAGAAATCCAAACAATACTCAAATCTTTTTCCACTCAAAACCAGAAATCCTGAAATATCCAACTCCCTCAATCTAGCACACAGTTTTATGGCCTCCTCCTAGTACTCCCATGCCTGTTTTCTAACATATGCAGAGATACTACCACCAACTTTTCCTAGAAGCATGTAAAATAAAATCTATGCTTCAGCTATCTCAACTAGGTAACCATATAAAATTGTTAACAACTAAGAGCTGAAGACCCTCACCATTGAAGTAGAGGCACAGAATGCTAAGATAAAAACTTGTGAATTAATGTGGGTAATGGCAAAAAGTGTAACCCTCAAGAGCTCTTTTTTATGATGGTAAAGCATATATATAGCCGTTCAGATGATCTCAATTTTGTTAGCAACATCCAAAGCATCATAATCAGGAGCCAGCCAAACATAGGCCTTCTTCATTCCATCGGTCTGATCAGGATGTTGACATTGGCCACATCAATGTCACAGTGTTTCTTCACAGCCTGTTTGATGTGGTGCTTGCTGGCCCTGACATTCACAATGAACACCAATGTGTTGTTGTGTTCTATCTTCTCCATCGCCTGCTCAGTGGTCAGGGGGAATTTGACAATGGCATAGCAGTCAAGCTTGCTTCTCCTGGGGGTGCTCTTCTGAGGATAATTGGGCTGCCAGAAGAGACACAATGTCTTGGGCCACCAGAATGAGGGTGACCATGAAGATCTTCGTGTGTGTGTGGCTGTGGATACCTTTCAGCACTTTAAAAAAAAAAAAAAAAAGATTTATTTTATTTATTTGAAAGACAGAGTTATTGAGAGAGATAGAGACAGAGAGAGAGGTCTTCCATCCGCTGGCTCACTCCCCAGATGGCCACAGCAGCCGGAGCTGAGCCAATCCGAAGCCAGGAGCTTCCCCCAGGTCTCCCACGTGGGTGCAGGGGCCCAAAGACTTGGGCCACCTTCTACTGCTTTCCCAGGCCATAGCAGAGAGCTGGATTGGAAGAGAAGCAGCCAGGACTAGAACTGGCACCCATATGGGATGCCGGCACTTTAGGCCAGGGCTTTAACCCGCTGCGCCACAGCACCAGCTCCAGCACTGTCTTCATAACCTTCAAAGACTGCTTTGGCTTTGGTTTTGGCTTTGGGAGGAGCAGTAGCTTCCTTCTTCACATTTGGCACCATCTTGGTAAAAAATTTCAAGAGCTCTTTTAAATAGTATTTCACTATATCTTTTAAATATTTAAATGTGCGACTAACCAGAGAGGGAGAAACTAGCATAGATTTAAAATAATTTATAGAAAAACTGGCATAGATTAAAAATAATTTACAGCTACGGCCAGAATCGTGGCTCACTAGGCTAATCCTCCGCCTGTGGCGCCGACACCCCAGGTTCTAGTCCTGGTTGCCCCTCTTCCAGTCCAGTTCTCTGCTGTGGCCCGGGAAGGCAGTGGAGGATGGCCCAAGTGCTTGGGCCCTGTACCCGCATGGGAGACCAGGAAGAAGCAGCACCTGGCTCCTGGCTACAGATCAGCACAGCGCGCCAGCTGCAGCACACCAGCCGTAGCAGCCATTTGGGGGGTGAACCAACAGAAAAGGAAGACATTTCTCTCTCTCTCTCTCTCTCTCTCTCTCTCTAACTCTGCTTGTCAAAAAAAATAATTTATAGCTCTACTTTAGTTGAAATTTTGTATAGAAATTATACAATTTCCGGGGCCAGCACTGTGGCGTAGCGGGTAAAGCTGCCGCCTGCAGAGCTGGCATCCCATATCACCGGGGTTCGAGACCCAGCTGCTCACTTCCGATCCAGCTCCCTGCTGATGGCCTGGGGAAGATGGCCCAAGTATTTGGGTCTCCATCACCCACGTGGGCGACCTGGATGAAGCTCCTGGCTTCAGCCTGGCCCAGCACTGACCACTGTGGCCATCTGGGGGAGTGAACTAGTGGATGGACGCACACCCGCTCTTTCTCTACACCTCTCTGTAACTCTGACTTTCAAATAAATAAATAAATCTTTAAAAAAAAGAAATTATACAATTTCCTACCACCTGGGTCAAGCAGAAAAGAAGCTACCCAAGGAGCATTTCTGTCCCTTGATACCAGACTTCTCTCAACTGTGAAAACTAAACTCAAATGAGGTGTGATTCAAGTCCTTAGAGAAGCACAGCAGTGAGATGAAAAGAAAAACCTTAGCTATATTACATATCACAAAATAACAGAGCTAAAAGGGAGATCTTATCAAATACTCTGACTATATAAAAGACAAAAGAGATCTACAGAATTTAAGTTCCCATGATTAGTTAATCACGGTGTCTAGAAGTCTTGACAGTTTTCTATTATACCATATTTATTCAGGTCTGTATGCTAAAAATGTTCTCAATCCTTTCACCCTTCAATTAACTGATTAGTCAATGGGTAACTGTGGCCAAAGTAGACAAAGTATGGTTCAAAAAGTATGGAACTAAAATAGTTTCCATGTCACATAGGTAGTCAGACATTTACTCTCTCAAAAGAGGTATCCAGGCAGAGGTATTTTAAGTTTACGTATTGGGAAATATTACTAAATCAAACAGAAACAAAGAATAATCAGCTCTAAAGAGATATCCATGGGTGGTTCTCATATTTCAAAATACTATGTTACCAGACAGTTTTAAGTAGTCAATGATTTGCAAATATATTTTAAAGTAATATATAAAATAGAGGTCAGCATTTTGGTACAGTGAGTTAACCCACTGCTTGCAACACCAGCATCCCATATAAGCACCAGTTTGAGTCCTAGCTGCTCTATTTTCAATCCACCTCCTTGCTTATGCACTTGGGAAAGTAAGGGAAGATGGCCCAAGTAGCTGGGCCTCTTCCACCCATGTGGGAGACCCGGATGAAACGCCTGACTTTGGTTTGGCCCAGCCCCATCATTGCAGCCATTCGGGGAGTGAACTAGCAGATGGAAGACCTCTCCTCCCCACCATAACTCTGCCTTTCAAATAAATGAAAATCTTAAAAAAAGAAATAAAATATAAACATTTTAAAAAGTAATATATATAATAAAATAAAATAAAAATAAATTAATCTGCTGTGAGGCTGTTTCCAAATTTGGAAGTGGCCTTATCTTAAAGTCAAGAACCTATTTTACTGTAAATCACACATACACGTACACACATACACACATCTACGCTTTGTAGTTAACATTTGGAGATTATATTAAAGTATGCCATATTGGTACATACCTTTCATATATATATACATATATATGTGTATATATATATCACAACAACAGATGGCATACTGGTACTAATATTATGGTTAACTAAGTTTTCACCACATAGTTGAATATATCACCGCTTTTCAAGGCATGAAATGTTTTTAGAAAAAACATTTTGACATTTTCTCAAATATAAAGAACACTAGAGGAAAAGTCAATAGACTAAGTTTTGCTCCTGGATCTAGCATGCAGAAGGTAAGCAGCTTCAGTCAAATTACAAACTACTCTCTACCTCAGTTTTCTCACATGACAACTGGGTTTGTGAGATAGGCCTCTAAGGGTCCCTCCAGGCCTGAAATTCTACACTGAATACAGTACATTATTTTTATACAAGTTTCACCTATGTCATATATACAGATTTAAAAAAATAGTGATACTTTCCACCCTATCCTCTCTCCCAACCATGCTTCAACCCTTCTTCCTCCTCCTTCTCCCATTCCTACTCTTAATTTTTTCAAAGATCTATTTTCAAGTTACTTAATGATCAAAAATTAATCCTACACTAAAAGCGTTCAACAAATAGTTTGAAGAAGAAAAAAACATAGTACACTATTTTTATGGTTAAGAAGCCACTTCAGGACCGGTGCCGCGGCTCACTTGGCTAATCCTCCACCTGTGGCGCCGGCACCCCAGGTTCTAGTCTCGGTTGGGGTGCTGGATTCTGTCCCAGTTGCTCCTCTTCCAGTCTAGCTCTCTGCTGTGGCCCGGGAAGGCAGTGGAGGATGGCCCAAGTGCTTGGGCCCTGTACCCGCATGGGAGACCAGGAAGAAGCACCTGGCTCCTGGCTTTGGATTGGTGCAGCGCGCCGGCCGTAGCGGCCATTTGGGAGGTGAACCAACAGAAGGAAGACCTTTCTCTCTCTCTCTCTCTCTCTGTCTAACTCTGCCTGTCAAAAAAAAAAAAAAAAAAAGAAAAAGAAAAAAGAAGCCACTTCAGGTCTCTGACATGTTTAAGACCATTATAAGCACAGAGTGTGACATCACTTTTTAATTATTTATTATTTTATTGAAAGGCAGAGAGACAGAGTGAGATTTTCCACCTGATGGCTACAAAAGCCAGAGTTGGGCCAGGACAAAACCACCAGCCAGGAACTCAATCTCAGTCTTCCACATGGGTGGCAGGGACCCTAGTATTTGAGCCATTACCACTGCCACCTAGGGAGCACAATAGCAGGTAGCTGGAATTGGGAACTCAAACCCAGGTGTTCTGATATTTGATGTAGGCACTCCAAGTAGCATCTTAACTGCTATACCAAATACAACCACCCCCATCAGTTTTTAACAAAATATCCAAAGCCAGGAAACAGCTGTACTCCAATTAGTTTTACAAACTTAATTCTTCCAAATGAAAATGTCTTTCCAATATCCTTTCTTCCCTTTATTAAAATACATTCCTATCCATCCCTTAAAATGACAATGTCTTGGCGCTCAGCTCTCTGCCTCTCTGCTGAGTCGCCCACCTGGTCTGGCCAGGTGTAATCTCTGCACTCAACCATGTAACCTCGCTCCTTCCCCCCCCCCCAATAAAAAATGACAATGTCTCTCAATTTTCAGCAATTTCTAAAAAGCTGCCAATGTACAAATGCTACTAGATGAGAAAGACTACTTTTTCCAAGTAGACTGCAACCATATGATATTGTTACACTGAATCTTAACAATTTGTCTTTCCTTCCCACTGGACTGCAAACTTTTATTTAAAAACATTTACTATTTTCATCTACTTGGGAGGGAGGGAGGGAAAGGGAGAAGTAGAGGAAGGGGGGGCAGGAGGAGGGGGAGGGAGTTTCCACATGCTGCTTTACTCCTGAAATGCCTGTAATAGCCATGGTTAGGCCAAAGAGAAGCCAGGAGCCTGAAACCACATCCAAGACTCCACGTGGCTGGCAGGGGCCCAAGAACTTAGGTCATCATCTGCTGCCTTTCAGGATCAGAAGCAGGGTAGCTGGGAATCCAACTGGCACTCTGATAATGGGATGTGAGCATCCCCAAAAGCAACTTAGCTGGCAGCACCACAATACCTGCCCCAACTGTGAACATTTGAATGCAGATATTATTACCACATTAATGTCTGTACTCCTAATGCTTAGGAAAATATATATTTGATCTTATGAGATCAGAAAGCCAATTTTTAAAAACATGAAGGAAGAAAAACAAACTTCTTAAAGGAAAGAGAGCTCTTAAAGAACCCACAAAAAGGTGAGGAGGTGGATATGTTAATCTGCTTGACTATACTAATAATTTCACTATGTATATCAAAACATTATATACCTCCAATACATATAATAAAATTAAGTATTTTAAAGGTAAATTTTATAAGTACCTTCAAATTTATTTTTAAATATCCATTTAATGGGCCGGCGCCGTGGCTCACTAGGCTAATCCTCCGCCTTGTGGCGTCAGCACACTGGGTTCTATTCCCAGTCGGGGCGCCGGATTCTGTCCCGGTTGCCCCTCTTCCAGGCCAGCTCTCTGCTGTGGCCAGGGAGTGCAGTGGAGGATGGCCCAAGTACTTGGGCCCTGCACCCCATGGGAGACCAGAATAAGTACCTGGCTCCTGCCATCGGATCAGCGCAGTGTGCCGGCCGCAGCGTGTTGGCCGGAGGGTGAACCAACGGCAAAAGGAAGACCTTTCTCTCTGTCTCTCTCTCTCACTGTCCACTCTGCCTGTCAAAAAAAAAAAAAGATGAAAAAAAATATCCATTTAAAAAAAATGGGGGGAGGGGGCGGCGCTGTGGCGCAGGGGGTTAACGCCCTGGCCTGCATCCCATATGGGCGCCGGTTCAAGACAAGGCTGCTCCACTTCTGATCCAGCTCTCTGCTATGGCCTCAGAAAGCAGTAGAAGATGGCCCAAAATCCTTGAGCCCTTGCACCCACGTGGGAGACCGGGAAGAAGCTCCTAGCACCTGGCTTCGGATCAGCGCAGCTCTAGCCGTTGCAGCCATCTGGGGAGTGAACCATCGGATGGAAGACCTCTCTCTCACTCTCCCTGCCTCTCCTCTCTCTGTGTAACTCTTTCAAATAAATAAATCTTTTTAAAAAATGGGGAAGGTGCTATAGCACAGCCAGTTAAGTCACTGCTTGAGTCACTCACATGCCACATCTCATGCCACATCTGAGTATAGCTTCATGTTCTAGCGCCTCTGTTTCCAATCTAGTTTCCTGCTAATGCATCCTGGAAAGCAGCAGATGATGGCTCAAGTACTTGGATCCCTGCTACCCATGTGGGAGACCCAAATGGAGTTATCGGCTCAGCCTGACCCAACTCCAGCTGTTGCAGACATTTGGGGAGAGAGATGTTAGAGTGTGTGTGTGTGTATGTATGTATGTATATATATATATATTCTCTCTCTCTCTTATTCTACCCTTCAAAGAAATAAAAATAAATATTTTAAAAATAAGTAGATCAAAACATTTTAAAAAGCATAAAAATATATTTCCAGAATTTATTTTTCATATTTACAAAGGAAACAGTAAAACAGGAGATGCATTCTGCCTAATGGAATTGCATCAACTATTTTGAATATAACCTTGTGATAATAATACTTATAATAAAATAAGCATTTTCCCTTAGAATGTGAGGAACACAAAATTTTTTTGCAGAATATTCATCATCAGTATTTTTATTACGCCATATTGTTCTTGAAACAAATGAAGGGCATAATGGTCTCAAAATTTGTATTTTTTTAAATGCTGATATTAATGTTTGCACATCTGCCTGTTTAATAAAGACATGTTTTAGCAAACAACTACTACACATTTTATCACTAAAAATTACAGATAGCTTCCTTTTGAGTAGAGAGCAGTTTATAATGCTCTCACTAAATAAAGCAATCACTTGTAGAAGAAATATTTATTTAATATACTTGTTTTGGTTCCACCCCCAGACATTATGGTTCAGGGTGGGGCTCAGGCATGTGTGTTTTTTAAACCTCCTCAGATGATTCTGATACATGGCCAAGATTGAAAAACACTATTTAGGTGCTTCTAAGATTTGGGGGTGAGAGAGAGATATGTGTGTTTGCACAGCTTGCTACAGAGCTGCTTATCATTTGTATGTCACTTGCTCTTTTTTATTGTCAAGGTATTTGATACTCTACTGTGTCATCATTTCCAAAACTGGGCTTTTGTATTTCCTCTGCTCCCTACCCCATTCCTGTCTATTGCCTAACATTTCTCAGACTTACCAGGACTATGTTCAGTGATGTCTACTATTAAGATGTGTTTCAGTCATCTCAAGCCTTGCCACCTCCCTCTACCTCACTTTCATCAGGTGCTGTGCCATTCCAAAAACCTGAGAGTAGCAACCATCTAGATTGAAACAGGTGTTAATGTACTTATTAGAGATCCATTTGTATTTTCCTAAGAGTAACTCAAAAAAACTTCCTTATGATGATTCAATAAAGTTGTGATATATCACCTTATTTTCCCCTATATTCACTCTTTAATTGTTCACTTCCGCAACAAATCAATCACATTCATTAAGCACATCCTCCATATCAGATACTGTGCTATACGTTGGCAATACAGAGATAAAATGTGAACATAGAGAACTTTGTCAAAATAATTTTATCATTAAAGAAACAAAAAAATATAAGTAGGGCAGCTGTTCGGCTGCTGCTTGGGACACCATTCCATATCAGAGTGCCTAGGTTCAATACTTGGCTCTGACCCCAAGTCCAGCTTTCTGCCAATGCACACCCTGGAAAACAGTGATGACTCAAGAGGTTAGGTCTCTACCACCCATGTGGGAGATCTGTACTGAATTTCAGACTTCTAATTTGTGCCCAGACCAGCCTAGCCCAGCCTGGCCAGCAAATGCAGGCAAATGGAGAGCAAAACAGAGGATAGGTTCTCTCTCCTTCTCCCTTGCTCTCAATTCCCCCCTTTCAAAATAAACTTTTTTTTAGAAAAATACACTTTGAACTAAATCACATCGCCTCACAACTGATATGACAAAATCCTAACAGTACCTCAGAATATGACTGTATTTGGGGATAGGTCCTTTAAAGTGGTAATTAACAAAAAATGATGTCACATGGGTGGGTCCTAATCAAAAATGATAGGTATCCTTATAAGGTGTCCTTATAAGGAAGCTATGACACATACACACACAGGAAATATCATGAGAAGGCACTGGGAGGAGAGAGATATCTACAAGCTACAGAGGGAGATCTCAGAAAAACAACTCTGCTGGCACCTTGATGCCAGACTTAACAGACTCCAAAATCATGAGAAAATAAATTTCTGTTGTCTAAGCCACCCAATCAGTACTAACTGGTCAGGGTAGCCATAGTAACCAACATTAGTTGATTTATGAAAAGAAAGTTGCTACTATCAAGAGAAGATTTAAAAGGGACAACTATTCTTTCTACATCAAATGATAAATGTGAGGCAAGGATGGCTATAAGTTTTTGTTTTGTTTTGTTTTATACTTTGTTTACAACCTCAAAGTAATCAATGATCAACATGAAAACTATGAAGGCTCAATCACACCCAAAATATTATGTTCTGATCTCTGTAATTTGTGATCACCTATTTATAAACAAACAAACTGAGAGCCAGAAAAACAGAAACAGAGAGAGAGCCAGCCAGTTCATTTCCCAAATGCCTGCACTGGCTGGGACTGGGCTGGGTGGAAGCCAGGAAGTCAAATCACTTAAGCCACTATCACTGCCTCCCAGGGTCTGCATTAGCAGGAAGCCAGATTCAGGAGCTAAAAAGACGTATAAAACCCAAATATATGATGTGTGATGCAAAAATCTTAACCACAAAGCTAAATGTCTGACTCTGATTATTTTCTTCTTAATTCAAGAGGCCAACAATGCTGTAACATTGGAAAAACATTCTAATGAACTGGCAAATACACTAGAGCTGTATTCATTTGACAACTGATTTGGTCAGAAGGAAAACATTACCTATTAACCGGAAAGAGAAAGAGCTGATGACAATTTATTAGCAATATACTATAATTACAAGTTTCACAGGACTGTTGGGACCATCTTCCAGAAAACAAGTCAAAACAACAGAAGAGGGATTTTTAAAGCCTAAATTTCTTGGGTTTTATGTAATAATGCAACATCCATCTGTTCAACATTTGTCTTATTTGAGAATAGCCAGGCCAGTTTGGTGGAAAGATCACTCTGAAATTCCAAGAATCATTTGGTTATGGATTTGTTAAAATAAATATGCAGAGACCTGGGAGAGCATCTTGATGTGCACTTCTCATGTAGTAATCCAAGATTACTAAAAACCAAGTCAATTATCAGTATAATTTGAGAGAGGGCTAACAGTAATAATATGTCAAAATAAAATAAAGTCACCATAGTGAATTAAACACATCAAAATAATGTATACACTGAAAGGGAATTGCAGAATATTTAGGTTTGCAAAGTTTTTTATTGATGACTAAAAACTGCAGAAGGGTGGCAAAGCAGTTCCCACTTGGGTTGTTTTATTCTATTTATTAGGATCAGCTCCTTAGTTCTCCCACCAAAAAATGGTAATAATATCTTCTTTTTCTATCTCAGATCTGTTATAATGGAAAACTCTGAAAACCACAGAATATCCATAAAAATTGATGTTACTGAATTTACAATATTTATCTTTGCATATTTCATAGTGCAGCATAAATGTACCATATAGTGGCCATACAATAGTGTTTAGACAAAAAATTATTCATCTGAGAGTTTTACATATCTATAGTACAATGGCTTCAAATTGTTTAAAAAGGAAAATGAATAAAAAGCAGAAGTAAACAACAGCATTTTAAGGAAAGAAAAATACTGAAGCAAAACAAGGTTAACTATTCATCACAGTAAAAAGACTAATACAGGAAGTAAAAATCTGACATACCAGAAGGGATCTCCAGCTTAAAATACTCCCTATGTAAGTTTCCATGAGTTTAACAAAGTAAAACGCACTTGTGAAAAAGCAGTTTTAAAAGAATTCTTGGTCGGCGCCGCAGCTCACTAGGCTAATCCTCCACCTGCGGCGCTGGCACCCCAGGTTCTAGTCCCGGTTGGAGCGCCAGATTCTGTCCCGGCTGCTCCTTTTCCAGTCCAGCTCTCTGCTGTGGCCTGGGAAGGCAGTGGAGGATGGCCCAAGTCTTTGGGCCCTGCACCTGCATGGGAGACCAGGAGGAAGCACCTGGCTCCTGGCTTTGGATCGGCGCAGCGCACCAGCTGCAGCAGCCATTTGAGGAGTGAACCAACAGAAGGAAGACCTTTCTCTCTGTCTCTCGCACTAATTTTGCCTGTCAAAAAAAAAAAAAAAAAAAAAAAAAAACAAACAAACAAAAAAGAATTCTTGGGGCCAGCGCTGTGGCGTAGTGGGTAAAGCCACTGCCTGCAGTGTTGGCATCCCATATGGGTGCCGGTTCAAGTATCAGCTGCTCCACCTCTGATCCACCTCTCTGCTATGGTCTGGGAAAGCAGTAGAAGATGGCCCAAGTCCTTGGGCCCCTCCACCCGCATGGAGACCTGGAAGAAGCTCCTGGGTCCTGGCTTCGGATCGGCTCAGCTCCGGCCATTGCAGCCATTTGAGGAGTGAACCAGCAGATGGAAGATCTCTCTCTCTCTATCTTTCTCTGCCTCTGCCTCTCTGTAACTCTGCCTTTCAAATAAATAAATCAATCTTTAAAAACAGAGACCTATGTCAAGAATGATATTTCTAATTAAACATTTAAGGGCTTAAAATATCAAGAAATCAATAGTGCTTTATTGAATATATATTTTCAGGTGAATACAACATTTGTGTTTCTGGGTAATAAAAATATAAATCAATTTAGTGACTAAACATATTGTTAACCTTGTGTTATGAAATCAACGAAGAATAGAATTGTAAACTAAATCATCTTTGAAATTCCTAATATATTATAAGCATTAAAAATATGTATTTTCGGGCCAGGCAATTGGCACAGAGGCTAAGATGCCAAAGGGGCCACCAGCATCCCATATTGGAGTGCCTGGATTGAAGTCCCAGCTCTGTGTCTGATTCCAAGTTCATGCTAATGTGCACCCTAGGAGGTATTTGATTTCAGTAAATAATACTCTATATGAGATATTTTAAATTAATTAATTTATTTACTTATTTCTTTAGTTATTTGAAAATCAGAGCATCAAAGAGAGAGGGAGACCCAGAGATAGAGAAGATCCACAGATTCACTCTCCAAGTTGATGGCAACAACCAGGGTTGGGCCAGGATGAAACCAGGAGTCAGGAACTTCATCCAGGTCTCCCATGTAGGTGACATGGGCCCAAGTACTTGGACCATATTCTTCTGCTTTTCCAAGTCCATTAGCAGGGAGATGGATCAGAAGTGGAGCAGCCAGGACTCCAACCAGCACTCATTTGGAATGCCAATATCATAAGCTGGAACTTAATCCACTGTGCTACAATTCACTCTATACACACTTCAAAAGTAAACATAAGTGAAATAATCAACTATCGAATATAAGACAGCTATGCTTATTTTGACAACATATAAGAAAGAAACTCATGTCAGCCATCTACTAAAGAAGAATATCATACTTCTTTTAGTTTTGATATTGTTACCAAAAGTAGAGGATTAGATGGTGAAATGGGGTATCAGATATCTTTTATCAGGGAACTATTACTTAATAAATACCAAATGTGAAGGTTATCTTGAGAAATGGAACAATGTTTCAAAACAAATCTAGACATAGTAAAAAGTCTAACAACTATAAGGGTGGGCATTGTGTCATGCCATATTGGGGTGCCAGCTGCAGTCCTGGCTGCTCTGCTTCAAATCCAGCTACCTGCTATTGCACCTTGGAAGGCGACAGAAATTGTCTCAAGTGCTTAGGCCCCTGTCACCCATGTGGTAGACCAGGATGGAGAGTCCCTGGATCCCTGTTCCAGCCTGCTCCAGATCTAGCTGCTGCAGTCATTTGAGGAGTGGACAAGAAAGCATATGATAGATCAGTGTGTGTGTGTGTGTGTGTGTGTGCACGCGCCCCTCTCTCTGTCACTCTACCTTTCAAATAAATAAATCAATAAATCTTTAAGATTAGACTGCCTATAATCCAGCTTTGCTGGTCATGCTGGATATACAAGTATATGGAGTCTAAAACCTTTTTGTTTCACCTTTCTTGCTTTAACTAAAGAAAAGAGATCAAATGACCATGAAAATCCAAAGTAAGAATAACGAAGGATATACTGGCAGACTAAATCAATCACAAAATAGCACCATGTCACATAGGCATATCTAAAGATCAAATTTAAACAACACTAAAAGATCTCTGCATAAAGAGCAGTCTCTACAATCCTACCATACTTTAAAAAAACTAAAAAGCCAATCACAAAAAAATACACAGGTGCCAACATAACAATGAAAAAGACAATCACAATAAGAAAAATTCTTACATACAATAATACTTCAGAATTTTGTGGAAAATAGAATTAATGGTTTATTTTGGTGAAAAAAAATTGAAATCCTTGCATAGTTTTTTTTCATAATATGTATTTTCCATTAAGTTTCTGAAGACCTCTCATATAAAAATATTTTCAAATGTAATTACTTTTTTTATTTGAACGGCAGAGTGACAGAGAAACACACAAAGATCTTCCATCTACTGGTTTACTCCCTAAATGCCCACCAACAGCCAGGCTGAAGCCAGGAGTCTTGAACTCCACCCAAGTCTCCCACATGGGTAGCAAAGACCAAGCACTTGAGCCATTATCCACCAACTCCCAGGACATTGATTCGCAGAAAACTAGATCCAAAGCAGAGCTAATACTCAATCCCAGGCACTCAATATGGCATGCAGGTGTCCTAAATGAAAGCATAACCCACTGTACCACAACGCCTACCCCAATATATTTAAATGTATATATATACACACACACACACAAATGGTTTGTTTCTTATCATCCATATAGTGTACTGATACATAGTAAATATCTTACCTATCATACACTAAAAGTGCATGGTGTTAAATCCACATAACCTAGGCCACAAACCAAATCAAATCCCTGAAAGTTACCCTAGGTCCTTTATTCTCCAAAACTTCAGACTCCACTTCTAAGCACTGAAATTGATACTTAAAGTAAATCACATCAGCATATATCACGATATATTTCTACTATCTTCCCACTAGAAACTGTACTTTACTTTCTATTAAAACTAAAATGTAGGCCGGCACTGCGGCTCAATAGGCTAATCCTCCGCCTGCAGTGCCAGCACCTCGGGTTCTAGTCCCGGTCAGGGCGCCAGATTCTGTCCCGGCTGCTCCTCTTCCAGTCCAGCTCTCTGCTGTGGCCCGGGAAGGCAGTGGAGGATGGCCCAAGTCTTTGGGCCCTGCACTCGCATGGGAGACCAGGAAAAGCACCTGGCTCCTGGCTTCGGATCACTGTAGCGGCCATTGGGGGTTAACCAACGGAAAAGGAAGACCTTTCTCCTCTCTCTCTCTCTCTCTCACTGTCCACTCTGCCTGTCCAAAAAAAAAAAAAAAAAAACCACTAAAATGTAAACATTTGACAATCACCCTATGTATATAAGTTTATGTAGCTCAGTATTTCCAAATTTGATCCCATTTCTACCCGGAAGTTGAAGAAAATCTTATTTACATACATCCAGTGGATTCTGTATTTAAGTAATCTAATAACTAAATGAAATATTTTATTTATTACACTTAAATGGGTAAATTTTGTAATTTTTATCTCAATAAAGCTATTTAAAAACTTCATGCATAACAATTTCTTATAGGAAAACCTGTCCTATATTTTGGATTGTAGTTGATTTATTAATAACTGGGTATGAGGCTCAGCACTGTGGTAAGCTTCTACTTACATTGCCCAAATCCCATAATAAAGTGCCAGTTTGAGTCCCAGCTGCTCTGCTTCTGATACAGCTCAGTGCTAATGAGCCTGGGAAGGCACTGGAGAATGTCCCAAACACTTGTGCCTGTGTCAAACACGTGAGGGACTAGGATAGAGTTCCTAGCTACTGGCTTCAGCCTGACCCAGCCCCAGCTGTTGCAGCCATTTAGGAGAGTGAACCAGTGGATGGAAAATTTTCTCTCTTTATCTCTCCCCCTCTCTCTGTCACTCTGCCTTTCAAATAAATAAAAATTTTAATTGAAAAATTTGTTTCCTATTACCAACTTATCTGAGTGTCTTCAAATGACAAGAATTTTCTTCTTTTCCTATTATTCACTTTCCTTATATGACAAAACTGTTGCTTAATAAATTAACATGAATATTTACCTGGCAAGAATCTGCTTCTCCCTCTTCCATTGGCTCATCAACCATTTTAACACCATTTACCTGAAAAACATTGTTCAACAGTTGAAATACAGGAATATTAAAACAACAGTAATAGCTAAGAAAAACATGACTCCAGACATTTATCTCCACAATCTAACAAGATCCACACTTACTGAAAAACAAAAAAAAAAAACAAAGGACATATAGAATGCACTTAGAAAAAGAACACTATTAATATGGTTCCCAGACTTCCTTAAGAATCCTTGATTTTCAGAGTTTATTTTTCATTGCATATTATTTAGAGCATTGCTATGGCAGACAACCACATACTGAGTATATGATCTATGTACTTTCATTAAATTTGTCTCCAACCAAATATTTATGACACATACACAAAAAATGCCACAGAAGACATCTTCCATGGGAATATGGTCAAAGCAAATTAGGATGGAAAGAACTTTACACTGTTGTGAATATTTCTCCCCTCATTCATTTCAATTAAATTTCATGAGATAATATACAGAAAAAAGAATAAACCACATGAAAGAGATTAAAATGGCCATGAACATAAAATTATTTCAACATACACAGCATAATACACTTCAATCACTATTTCAAGAAAAACAAAATGTATCTTTAGTCAAAGATCCACAAACCACAGCCTATGGGACAGATCTGGCCTCTCTATTTCTGTATAAAAAGTTTCTGGAATGTAGCCATACTCACTTGTTTTCATATTATTGATGGCTGCTTTCACACTAAAACAGCAGAGTTAGGCAGTGTGACAGAGATCCTATGCTTTCAAAACCTAAAATATTTACTATTTGTTCCTCTACAGAAAAATTTTTCAACCACTGATTAAAGGTGTTTGAAAATAAATCAATACCAAAATGGTCATTGGTCATTTTTAAGAATCCACAGAAAAGTATAAAGAGCTTCTAGTAACAGCCTAAATGGAATAAGCTCACTAAGCCTATCTCTCCCCTGATTACAAACTAAAAATTCCAGGTAGAACACAATCAATCAAACTAAAAACACCACCTGAGAATTCTAGAAACTTAACAGTACCAACTGGACTAAATAAAGAGAGAAAAAAAAATTGAAAAATAACTCAGATGAGTTTCCTGGGCTTTTTTCTGACCTTTATCTCCTGTATCTGACCTGAGGAGAGAATGAAACACAGAACTGCACTGTAGGCATGAATAAAAATTCCACAAGAAATCCCAGTTTCGGGGCTGGTACTGAGGCATAGTAGTTTAAGGCTCTGCCTGAGGCGCCAGCATCCCATATGGGTTCCTGTTTGTGTCCCGGCCACTCCTCTTCTGATACTGCTCCCCGCTGATGTACCTGGGAAAGCAGTGGAGGACAAGCCTAAGAGCTTGGGCCCCTGCACCCATGTGGAAGACCCTCATGAAGCTCCTGGCTCCTGGCTTCAGCCTGACCCAGCCCCAGGGGTAGCTGCCATATGAGGACTGAACCAGCGAATGGAAGACCTTCCTATCTCTCTCTCCCTTTCTCTGTCTGTAACCCTGCCTCTCAAATAAATAAATAAATCTTTATGGAAAAAAAAGAAAGAAATCCCAGTTTCTACAGAGGACCAAGAAAAGATGTACTTAAGGAGAACCCAAATTTTCTCTTCCTATCTCACTTTCTCCTTTTCAACTCTCAGTCCTACTCTAAGGCAAAGCTCGATGCAGAGGAAAATCCATCTCTGGCCAGTGGAAGCAGGAAAACAGTCTCCAATGATAAGAAAAGTACAAGGGTAATCCCTGTTTTTTTTTTTTTAATTCTTCTTCACTTCATCACTTCATCCTGAGGGCAACCCTAATAGTGCAAAGCTCTATGACATCAAGAAAGACCAAGACGCTGAAATAAACTAATTTCTGATCACAGGAACAGCTAAGTGGCCCCTGAGAACTGGAGAATATGGAAGAAATAACAGAATAAAATGAAAGAAGGGGATCTGTTAAGTTTATCAATGAATCCACAAAAGTCTTAGTCTCAACAACAAACTGCACATGTAGGGAACTAAAGAAGCATAACAAAGGCTTTGAGACATGAATGCAGTATCAACCACTACTCAAGTCTCAGACTAAATTACTAAATTAGCACATGCTCTGAGTGGCACATCCAGAGTGCTTACCCAAATGCTCTGAAAACTAAATTAACATTGGAAACATTACGCAGAAAGGGTAAGGCAGAACAGGGAAGTTTGAACTTAACCAAGTAGATTGCCTATTGAACCAAACAAACAAAAACAAGTATCAATTCCAGGCTGACTCCAATGTTGAAAGATCTGACAAACACTTTAAAGCAGCTATTATAAATACACTCTTCAGAAAAAAAATAAACACACTAGAACAGAATAAAAAAATTATCAGCAAAGAAACAGAAACTCTAAAAACAATAAAATGTAAAAGATTCTAGAACTAAAAATTATGTGAAAATTTTAATACTAGATAGATTCAATGAAAAAATGAAGATGGCAGGGGAAATAAACAGAACACAGATAAACAGAAATCACCTAATATGAAGATAGTGTAAATGAGTAAAAACAGAGTCTCAGAGACATGGGCAAATATCAGATAGTTAAAATTCTTATCATTAACATCCTAGAGGCTGGCGCCATGGCTCACTTGGTTAATCCTCCGCCTGCAGCGCCAGCATCCCATATGGGCGCCGGGTTCTAGTCCCGATTGCTCCTCTTCCAGTCCAGCTCTCTGCTGTGGCCTGGGAGGGCAGTGGAGGATGGCCCAAGTACTTGGGCCCCTGCACCCGCACGGGAGACCAGGAGGAGGCACCTGGCTCCTGGCTTCGGATCGGCGCAGCACCGGTTGTAGCAGCCATTTGGGGAGTAAACCAACGGAAGGAAGACCTTTCTGTCTCTCTCTCACTGTCTATAACTCTGTCAAATAAATTTTTAAAAAAAATAAAGAAAGAAAAAGAAAAAGAAATCCTAGAAACAAGAATTAAAAAAAAAATAAAGCAATTCCACTCAGATGAAAGGTCAAGAACTGGTAAATCTATAAAGACATAAACATTAGTGGTTTCTTAGGGCTAAAGTATAGGGAGATGAGGTTGACTGATAAAGGGTACAGGCTCCTTTTTACTGTGTTGAAAAACTTCTAAAATTGTGGTAATGGTTGTACATACTTGTAAATATGATAAAACACTAAAACATACATTTTGAATGGGTATATTTATATGTCAAGTGAATTATATCTCAATAAAGCTGTTTTTAGAAAAGAAACAATGGGCTGGCACTGTGGCACAGTGGGTTAAAGCCCCAGCCTGCAGGGCTGGCATCCCATGCAGGCGCTGGTTCGAGTCCCAGCTGCTCCCCTTCTTTGTTATGGCCTGGGAAAACAGTAGAAGATGGTCCAAGTGCTTGGGCCCCTGTACCCATGTGGGAGACCTGGAAGAACCTCCTGTCTCTTGACTTTGGATCAACACAGCTCTGGCCATTGCAGTCATTTGGGGAGTGAATCAGCAGATGGAAGATCTTTCTCTCTCTCTCTGGCTCTACCTCTCTCTGTAACTGTCTTTCAAATAAATAAAATAAATCTTTTTTTAAAAAAAATGGCTGAATTTCTGCCAAATTTAGTGAGAGATTTAAATTTACAGTTTCAAGAAGCTCGAAGCAGCTCGGTGAACCCCAAGCAGGATAAAATTAAGGAAAGCCACCTCAAAATATATCTTAAACTATTTTTAACCAAATGAAAAATGGGAACATTCCTAAAGAGAATGAGAGAAAAACAGCACATTACATAAAGGGGAACATCAAATTGAATGACTGCAGATTTCTCTTGAAAAATCATGGAGGCCAGAAAACAGCGGAAAACACCTCTCTGGGATAAATGGAAACATATTAACACATAACTGTGCACATGAATGCTAACAGCAGCTTTATTCATAAATGTCATAAAGTGGAAATGATCCATTTCATTCACCTAGTGAGTGGCTACTCATCAGTAAAAATGACAGAATTATTGCTTTTTCTAACAACATGGATGAATCTTAAAAGCATTTTAGTAACTGAAAGCCAAATACAAGAGGTTAAATTTTGCATGACTCCATCTACATGACATTCTGAAAAAGGAAGAACCACATGAAAAAAATTCAAGTCATTGGTTTTCAGGGGGTGAAGGTGGAGAGTGGGAAGGGTTGGGGTAGGGTAGAAGAAGGGGATTACTACACAGCAATAAAAACAATTATTGACACACACAACACGGATGATTTCAAATATATAATTGTAAATAAGCTAGATTCACAAGGCTACATACTATATGATTCCATATATATGAATTATGGAAAAGGTAAAACTCTAAAGGATGAAGAAGAGACTAGTGGTTGTTGGGGGATAGGACTCATGGAATAGCTTGACTACAAAAAGGCACTTCATAGGAACTGTGTGTGTTGAAGGTGATGAAACTATTCTTCTTGATTGAGATGATGTTTACACAATTCTTTGTATAATCTCAGAACTGTACATGATAAAGACTGAATTTAACTGTATGAAAATTTTTCAATCAACTTATTAAAAAGTAAATTACCATTATTTAACTAAAATTATTCTTCTAAAAAAAGGCCTAACGAACACCAAATAAAGTCACCAATTATGTCAACTTTGCTAACAAATCCATCAATCATTATCCATTATCCATTATTTTCTATTTGAGTATTTGGCTTCTGTGACATTTATTTTCTTTTATTCCAATTTCTTTGGAAGTTCTTTTTCGATATCCATGAAAAGCAGTAACTCATCAGAAAATGGACTAGGGTCACCTTCTCATCTCACCCCATGTTGTCTCCTCAGACAGTTAATTTACTGAAATGATTCCGTTTACTCAGAGACTACTCTTTCAAGCTCCCGATCCATATATTCAACTCCCCACTTGACATTTCCACTTGTTTATCTCAGATGTCTCAAAAATCTCTCAAAAATAACCAACACAGAAAGGATTTAGTAACCCTCTGTCCAAGTCTACTCTTCCTCCATGGTTATTAATTTCAATAAATGGCACCACCATATACCATCTTACCTCAAAAGAACAGGTAAACTATAAGGGATAAAAAAAAAAACAGGTTGACCATTAACATGTACAAAGAATATTCACCAAAACAGTCCAGAAACCAACATGAAGACAGAATTCTGTAATTAAAATTTTACTATAAAATGACTCTCAGGATTATCCACAGAAAAAAAGATTATGCAGAAAAAGAACAGAAAAAGAATTATCCATATAAAAAGAAAATACTGCTTTCCTCTGTTACCTAGTTACTGGTTACGTCCTACTCATATCACTTATGACTAATTTATCATGAAGCTGTGGGGCTGAAGGAACTAGAAATAAAATGAATCTGAATGAGTCAAAAAGATCACACTATCCTGGAAATCATTTCAGTCACCAGAAACGGCCTTTAAAAACAGAACACTCCACTAACTCCTACCTCAAGTACTTTCAAGGTACCAAGTTTTCAATATAAAATATTAATTCCTATGGATGAGCATGGTATTCAATGATACTAAAATTTTAAGTCATTTTCACCCATATGAAAACAATTATTTTCAGAATTCTCAATACATTTTATTTCAAAAACAAAATTTATAGTATGAAAAGATAAGCAAATATGTTATTTTTCCAAATTAAGTATCAAATAAGGTTGAAATCATTTTCTGTAGAAGATTCTGGAAAGCTTATCAACAAGTATAAAGGTAGGGGTAACTTATTCAGATACTCCAAAACCCAAGTGAATAGATTCTGACCAACAGCCTAGTAAAGAAAGCTTTTAAATTATTTTGACTATATTAAAAATAATTAAATAAGTCACTTCCAAATATTCTAGAGAGATATACTAAATTGAATTGCTATACTCACTTGATCTCAGAAAAATCATATAGTTCACTTCAAATCTATCACTTTTCTTACTACTGACAAAAACAGCTCATCAAGGAAAATTGAAATGAGAAAGAAGAAAATATTTTACCCCTTCAGATGCTTAGAATTGGATGTGATGTGGGAAAGTGAATACATAAATACATACAGTTTTATAAAAGGGCTTACTGTTATTTGGTCATGCTTCTATGATACATACACCTGTTCCTCAGTGTTATAAACAGGAGTGATTTAATAGAGCACATGGCTTGACACTGAAAAATATACTGAAGAAGGGAGTAGAGTTTGCACAAATAAGAAAGAACTAGAGAGAAAGTGAGAAGAAATATGAGTTATTTAAATCATTAACAAAACATACACAAGGCAGGGTCTAGCACCGGGGTGCAGTAGGTTAATCCTCTGCCTGGGGTGCTGGCATCCCATCCGGCCACCAGTTCTAGTCACGGCTGCTCCTTTTCCAATCCAGCTCTCTGCTATGGCCTGAGAAAGCAGCAGAAGATGGTCCAAGTCCTTTGGCCCCTGTACCCACGTGGGAGACCCAGAAGAAGCTCCTGGCTCCTGGCTTCAGATTGGCATAGCTCCGGCCATTGCAGCCATTTGGGGAATGAACCAGCAGAAGGAAGACCTTTCTCTCTGTCTCTCCCTCTCACTGTCTGTAACTCTACCTCTCAAATAAATAAGTAAAATCTTTTTAAAAAATACATAAGGCACCAATTTTCACAACAAATTTGACAGTATTATAAGTTTTCAAGTAGTTTCCAGGACTCGCTGGAAAATCCACTTAATAAACTAAATCACTATATTTGTACAATACCTAATGTCAAAAATAAGTTTAACAAGTTGACATTCTTAAAGAAAACTTCATCTTTCAAGGTTCATGTTATAAGTTAGTCATTGACAGCTTTTGGTAAAGAGTTCAATTTTTTTACTTTATTTTAATAACTAGAACAAATTAAATTTAGAGGTGAGTCCACGTCTACCTAGAATAAAGGTCTATATTTGTAGAATGAATGAAGCCCATGACAAAATAAAACAGAATGAAGCTTCCCAGTTGTTCAGTGTGGTGGACAGAAAATAAAATGGGCTTCTCTGATTCTCATTTCTTGTTGTTGGAAAATCCCCTGCCCCCTTCAGTATGAACACTACCTGTGGCTGGATTCCACACAGAATATAGTAAAGGTGATGGGATTTCACTTCTGTGACTACATTATGGCATGTAATACACTAGAAACTTGAGCACTGACTGAATTGGCTTCATTGAATTAGGTGGTCATGTAGAAGATACCCACATATCAAAATTCTCTTGTAAGTCTATCAAAATTCTCTTGTAAGTCTCTAGAAGCTACAGGCAACCCTGAGGAGCTACAAAAGTGGTCTTCAGTCAACACCCAAAAAGGAGTTAGGGATTTCAGTACCATAACCACAAGGAATGGAATTCAGACAAGAATCAGAGAGAATTATGAAGCTGATTCTTCTCCAGTCCAGCCTCCAAATAAGAACGAAGGAGAGCCAACCTTGGCAAAGCTCTGAGACTGAGCTTTGCCCTGATTATAGCTTTCGTGGGCCCCAGAGGACCTGGTTTAGCCATGCCCAGATTCCTGACCATAGAAAATGTGAAATAATAAATGTGCCATTGTTTAGGCTGTTGAATTTGTGATAATTTTTTATACAGCAAGAGACAATACAATCAACATGACTGGTAGTGTCTGTAGTTTAAAGTTCTCCATAGGGGCAATTAATTATTCAGCCTAGTGCCTGAAATGTCGGTTAAGACACTCACTTTCCATACTGCATGGATTCCATTCCAAGCTCTGGCTCCTGACTGCAGCTTCCTGCCAATGCACACCCTGGAAGGCACCTGATGATGGCTCAAGTGACTGGGTTGCTGCCACCCACCTGAGAAACCTGGACTGTTTTCCAGCTTTTAGCTTCAGCTCCCAGTCCAGGGCCATTGCAGGCATTTGAGTAGTGAAACAACAGAAAGGAGCACATACACACTCTCTGTAATAAATTGTAAACTGATGTAACACAATGATAATAATTAAAATGTAAACAAAATAAAATTCCACCCTAAAACAGACTTTCTAGCAATAAATTTTACAGTTAATACCTTTAAAATTTATTTATTAAACTCATGTCTTTGCTCTTATTTGGTACACAGGATATGGTAAATCATACGCTAGTAAATGAGCTAGGAAAATGCCAAGTAGAACCAAATTTCTATTAAACAAAATGTTTGACCAATAGGGCTACCTAATTAATTTTGGTGGTATATTTAAAAGTTTATTTATTTGGGGTGGGCACTGTGGCACAGCAGGTTATATCCAGCCTGCAGCGCCAGCATCCCACATGGGCACCAGTTCGAGTCCCGGCTGCTCCACTTCCGATCCAGCTTTCTGCTATGGCCTGTGAAAGCAGTAGAAGATGGCCCAAGTACTTGGGCCCCTGCACCCGCGTGGGAGACCCAGAAGAAGCTCCTGGCTCCTGGCTTCAAATTAGCACAGCTCCAGCCTTTGTGGCCACCTGGGGAGTGAACCAGTGGATGGAAGACCTCTTTCTCTCTCTCTTTCTCTGCCTCTGCCTCTCTGTAACTCTGCCTTTCAAATAAATAAATAAATCTTAAAAAATATTTATTTGAAAGGCAGAGACAGAGAGAGATATGGAGAGGCAGAGAAAGAGATATCTTCCATCTACTTTTTCACTCCCCAAATGGCCACAACAGCCAGGACTGGACCAGGATGAAGCCAGGAGCCAGGAGCTTCATCAGGATCTCCAAAACAGGTGGCAGGAGCCCAAGCACTTGGATCATCTTCCACTACTTTTCCAGGTGCATTAACAGGGAGTTGATGAGAAATGGAGCAAGTAGGACACAAACCAGAGCCATGTGACATGCCAGCTTTGCAGTCAGTGGCTTTACTTAATACACCACAATGCCAACCCCTAATTTCTGTTTTAATTAATATAAGATGGAGCAGTTGTGTTTTTCTTCTTTCATCCTGCTTCCTGAAAAAATCTATTACTAACTTAAGTACTTTATAGAGAATCTAACTTCTTTTTTAAGACTTACATATTTATTTGAAAGGCAGAGTTGGGGAGAGAGAGAGAGACAGAGACAGAGACAGAGAGACAGAGAGATTGACTGATTTCATTCCCTGGTTCACTCCCCAAATATCTGAAACGGCCAGGGGTGGGAAAGGCCAAAACCAGGAGTTTCAATCCAGGTCTCCTACATGGGTGGCAGAGGCCCAAGCACTCAGACCATTTTCCACTGCTTTCTCAGGCACATTAGCAGGAAACAGGACTGCAGGTGGAGCAACCAGGGCAAGAAACAAATGACTATATGGGATGCCAGCATCACAGGTGGTAGCTTTATCTGTTGGGCCACAATGCCAGACCCTAGAGAATATAATTTCATACCCTCTAAATAGTCAGGGGTATTTCAATGTCTTAAGAGTTACCCTCTGTATATGAATTATCAATGGCACAGCTCTGTTGCTATGAAAAATGCAGAAGATAAAAGTGCAATGTATATTAAACCCATAACATATCTTGGAATTTACTTTTCTTTTTTAAAAGATTTTACTTATTTATTTGAAAGGCAGAGTTACAGACAGAGAGAAGGTGAGATAGAGAGAAAGGTCTTCCATCCACTGGTTCACTCCCCAAATGGCTGTAATGGCCAGAACTAGACCGATCCAAAGCCAGGAGCCATGTGGGTTCTTCTGGGTCTCCCATGTGGGTGCAGGGGCCCAAGCACTTGGGCCATCTTCTACTGCTTTCCCAGGCCATAGCAGAGAGCTTGATTGGAAGAGGAACAGCTGAGACTTGAACCAGCACCCATATGGGATGCCGGTGCCATAGGCAAAGACCCATTACACCATAGTGCCAGCCCCTGGAATTCACTTTTCAAAATAATTCCACCATAGGTGAGGATGTAGGGAAACTGGAACCTTTGTACATTGTTGTTGGCAACTGCACTATGACAAACAATATGGCTGTTCCTCAAAAAATGTTTAATAGAATTATCATATGATCCAGCAATTAACTTCTGTATGCAGACCCACATGAATTGAAAGCATGGTCTCAAAGAGATATTTGAAAACTTTTGTACATACTGTTCACAGCAGCATATTCACAGTGGTCAAAATATTTTAAGCAACCCAAATGTCTATCAACAGATAAATAAATAAATAAAACATTGTACATACATAGTACACATAATGGAATATTCAGCCTTAAAAGAGAAAGAAATTCTGACATGTGTCACAACATGGATGAGCCTTGAAGGCATTATGCTAAGTGAAATAATTCAGTCAAAAGAGATTTTAGGATTCTATTCACATGATGCAGCTAGAGTAATCAAATTTATAGAGATAAAAAGTAGAATGGTGATTGCTAAGGACTGGGGAAAAGCAAAAATTAGGAGTTTTGGGGGCCGGTGTTGTGGCGTAGCAGGTAAAGTCTGCTCCAGTTTGAGTCCCAGCTGCTCATTTCCCATCCAGCTCCCTGCTATTGTGCCTGGGAAAGCAGCAGAAGATGGTTCAAGTGCTTGGACCCCTGAATCCATGTGGGAGACGTGGAAGAAGCTCCTGGCTCCTGGCTTTTGTCTGGCCCACCTGGAGAGTGAACCACTGGAAGGAAGAGATCTCCCTCCCTCTCTCTCTGTAATGGTGCCTTTCAAATAAATAAAATAAATCTTAAAAAAAGTTTCAGTTTTTCAAGAAGAGATATGCAGATTAGTGGTACAACAATATGAAACTACTTAACATTATTGAGCTGTAAATTTGAGAAAACAAGATGGTAGATTTGTGTTCATTTAAAACAATAAAAATTTTAATGTTAAAATAATAATTTCACTGTATCATATAAATATCTTGTCATGTACATCTAGATTTAAATATTCTTGAGGCCAGTTACTGTGCTTTTTTTCTTGAGGTACAAGTAGTAAGTAGTATCATGAAAAGAGCAATGCTTTGGTGTCAAGTAGACCTTGATCCAATTCTAAAGCTCCCCTTCTACTGTTTTGGGAAAGTTCCCTAAACTTTCTTAGTGTCAGTTTCTTCAACTGTAATAATAAGAAACCTAGGGTTGTCAGGGTTAACATAGGGTTCCCAAAGCACCTGTCCAGCATGAGCTTAATAAATGCCCAACCTAATATAGGAATGTTTCTCTGTCAAAACACAGAATACACATTGAAGTATATCAAACATTTTTGTTAATGCTTCACCAAAGGTGAGTATACCCATTACTAAAAACAGTAAAGAGAGGCTGGCACTGTAGCATAGCAGGTAAAGCCACCACCTGCAGTGCCGGCATCCCATATGGGCACCAGTTTGAGTCCCAGCTGCTCCACTTCCAATACAGCTCTCTGCTATGGCCTGGGAAAGCAGTGGAAGATAGACCAAGTGCTTGGGCCCTGCGCCCTCGTGGGACACCTGGAGGAAGCTCCTGGCTTCAAATCGGAGTAGCTTCGGCCTCTGTGGCCATCTGGGGAGTGAACCATCGGTTGGAAGACCTACCTCTCTCTCTCTCTCTCTCCCTCTCTCATTCTGTAATTCTGCCTTTCAAATAAACAAATAAATATTAAAAAAAAAAAACAGTAAAGAGGGACTGGTGTTTTGGTGAAGCAGGCTAAGCCATCGCCTGTGATGCCAGCATCCCATATGGGTGCCTGTTTGAATCACAGCTGCCCTACTCCCAGTCCATTTCCTGCTAATACACCTGGGAAAGCAGCAGAGGATGACCCAAATACTTGGGCCCCCCGGACCCATGTGGGAGACCCAGAGGAAGCTCTGGTTTCTGGCTTTGACCAGGGCACCATTTGGGGAGTTAACCAGCAAATCGAATATTTCCCTATCTCTTCCTCTAACTCTGCCTTTCAAATAAATAAATAAATCTTAAAAAACAAACAATAAGGAAGTTCCCCCCAAATTTAAAAACAGCACAACCATAAGATCCAGCGATCCCACTACTAGGTATACAATCAAAAATCAATTAACAATAGGATACAGTCCAAGAAGTGTGTTGTTATAAAATTTTATTATTGTATGAACATCACAAAGTGCACTTAAAAACTAAATGGTTATAGCGTCACCAGTCAATATAATCTTATGGGACCCCCATCATCCATACAGTCCATCATAACCAAATCCTTACACAGCCCATTACTATAAATCCAAAGAAAACAAAATCAGTATGTCAGAGTACCTGCACTCCTGTGTTCATTGCAGCACTTTTCACAATAGCCAATATATGGAATCAATCTGAGCATCCATCAAAAGATGAGTAAATAAAGAAAATGTGACCATATATATACAATGTAGTACTATTCAGCCATAAAAAGAATGAAATTTTGTCATGAATAAGCCTGGAGAACATTATGTTAAATAAAATAACCCAAACACAGAAAGATAAATACAGGCTGAATACCCCATACCCTAAAGTATATGCCATACCCAAAAGTATTCCAGATTATGGATATGTTTGAATTTTTGAATATCTGCATATACATAATAGGCTACCTTGGCTTTCAGACTCATGTCTAAAAACAAAATTCACCTTATACACATGGTCTGAAAGTAATTTTGTATAATAATTTTAGAGTGTCTGTGTTCTGACTGTGACCTGTCGTAAGAGATTAGATGTGGCATTTTCTACTTGGTGGAATCATGTTGGTACTTAAAAAGGTTCAGACTTTGGAGTATTTCAGATTTCAGATTAGTGACGATGTCATTCTAAAGGGGATTTAAAAGGCTGTGGAGGGAGCCGGCGCTGTGGCATAGTCAGCTAAGCCTCCACCTGCAGCTCGAGCATCCCATATGGGCACCAGTTCAAGTCCCAGCTGCTCCACTTCTGATCCAGCTCTCTGCTATGGCCTGGGAAAGCAGTAGAAGATGGCCCAAGTCCTGGGCCCCTGCACCCACATGGGAGACTCTGCACCCACTTGGGAGACCCTGTACCCACGTGGAGCACTCGGGGGAAGCTCCTGGCTACTGGCTTCAGATCAGCCCAGCTCCAGCCACTGCGGCAATTTGGGGAGTGAACCAGCTGATGGAAGACCTCTACCTCTGTGTCTGTAACTTTACCTCTCAAGTAAATAAATAAATTTAAAATTAACAATTTCTCCTGGGGCCAGCGCTGTGGCGCAGTAGGTTAATCTTACGCCTGCCTCTGCCTGCAGCGCTGGCATCCCATATGGGCGCTGGTTCTAGTCCCGGCTGCTCCACTTCCCATCTGGCTCTCTGCTATGGCCTGGGAAAACAGTGGAGGATGGCCCAAGTGCTTGGGCCCCTGAACCTGCGTGGGAGACCTGGAAGAAGCTCCTGGCTCCTGGCTCCTGGCTCCTGGCTTCGGATCGGCATAGCTCCAGCCGTTGAGGCCATTTGGGGAGTGAACCAGCGGACAGAAGATCTTTCTCTCTGTCTCTCCCTCTCACTGTCTATAACTCTACCTCTCAAATAAATAAATAAAATCTTTTAAAAAAAATTTCTCCCTTGTATCTTTGTAACCTTTTTAAAAAGGTCACCAAAATTGATCCCTTTTCTTCATGCATTTTGAATACTTATAAGATACCAGAATGTTATTGGCAGAAACTTGCAAATACACATCCCTGAAGGCAGAAGGGTGAGTACATTACTTTAGAAACCGTTAATTCTAATAAGAGATTAATGGGTAATAATATTCACATCACTTTTACTCATTGTTAAAAGGATTTTAAATAACTTAAAGTATACTACTTTCAAAGAATGTAGAATCTAAGGATGTAAAACTGAAGTAATGATGATACTTATATTTCTCTCAAACTAATTAAACAATGACTCTCAATCCATAAGATTTATCTAATTTTTACAAGTTTTCAAAACACCACCCTAATTTAAACATCACTATCTTGCTATTATTCCTAGAAAAATAACCATTCCCTGGTAGTCGAGATTTTTTTAGATTTACTTATTTATTTCTAATTTATTTGAAAGGCAGAGTTAAATAGAGAGGGAGAGATAGAGAGAGAAGGAGAGAAAGACAGAGAGATGTCTCAGATGGCCACAACAGTTAGGGTGGAGCCAAGCTGAAGCCAGGAGCAAGGAGCTTTATCCAGGTCTCCCACAGAGGAGGCAGGGGCCCAAACACTTGGGCCATCTTTCACTGCTTTTCCCAGGCCATTAGCATGCAGTGGATCAGAACTGGAATAGCCAGGACTCGAACCATCACCCACATGGGATGCCAGTGTCACAGGCAGTGGCTTTACCCACTATACTACAGTGTCAGCCTTCTGCCCTGGTACTCCTAACAATATTTCTGCAACATAGAGTCTAATAGCTTAAATTAAAAGGGCTGAAGTCAGCCTTATTGTTGTCTAATCAAGCCCATGTTTCCCAGAAACTTCTCATATGTATCTGCTAAAATGAGTCACATAAGCCTTTGTTCAGCTTGTTATCCAGGTTCTGAAGAACTTCATTATGAAAATGAGAATAAGCATAATTTCAAACTTCTACTGCTATTATTATAATAGCCATTTATGTTCTCTGTCATAATTTCAGCATATTCATATACTTCAGCAAATTTCAAGTGGAAATTTCCAAAATCAAACATCACTGAATTAAGAACTATCATCAGCAACCTGAAGATGCCTTTATAACCTAGAAAAGCAGTCTCCAGAAACCTCTAGCAAGTCCAAAGCACTAAGAAACCCAAATTTGAAAGCAATTCATTAGTAAAAATAAATGTTTTTTTTTCCCCATGGGGCAAAAACTATTATAGAATAATACTAAACAAGGGGCTAGCACTGTGGTGAGTAGGTTAATCTCCCGCCTGCGTGCCAACATCCCATATGGGCTAGTTCTAGTCCCAGTTCTAGTCCCAGCTGCACCTCTTCCAATCCAGCTCTCTGCTGTTGCCTGGGAAAGCAATAGAAGATGGCCCAAGCATTTGGGACCTTGCACCCGCATAGGAGACACAGAAGAAACTCTTGGCTCCTGGCTTCGGATCAGCCCAGCTCCAACCATTGCAGCCATTTGGAGAGTAAAACAGCGGATAGAAGACCCTTCTCTGTCTCCCTCGGCCTCTCTGTATCTCTGTAACTCTGCCTTTCAAATAAATAAATAAATCTTTAAAAAAGAATACTAAATAAAATCAATACAGACATATTCTAAACACAGTAATCTTCTACAATTTAATGACAAGAGGAGCTATGTAAAGTAAGGCAAAAATTGAATTGCCATACATATATTTAAGATTCTACTTTCTTGGCCAGTGCCGCGGCTCACTTGGCTAATCCTCAGCCTATGGCGCCAGCACCCCAGGTTCTAGTCCCGGTTGGGGCACTGGATTCTGTCCTGCTTGCTCCTCTTCCAGTCCAGCTCTCTGCTGTGGCCCAGGAAGGCAGTAGAGGATGGCCCAAGTGCTTGGGCCCTGCACCCGCATGGGAGACCAGGAGGAAGCACCTGGCTCCTGGCTTCAGATTGGCGCAGCGTGCCAGCTGTAGCAGCCATTTGGGGGTGAACCAATGGAAAAGGAAGACCTTTCTTTCTCTCTCTCTCTCTCTCTCTCACTGGCTAACTCTGCCTGTCAAAAAAAAAAAAAGATTCTACTTTCTTGACAGCTTATCTTAATAGAAAAAATCAGCTATTAATATTTTTAAAAAGCAAGAAAGGGAAAGATCCATCAGTAAATCTATAACACCACAGGAGTATGGAATTAAAATACCAACACCAGGGCTAGAGCTGTGGCGCAGCAGGTTAACAACCTGGCCTGAAGCGCCAGCACCCCATATGGGCGCTGGTTCTAGTCCCAGCTGCTCCTCTTCCGATCCAGCTCTCTGCTATGGCCTGGGAAAGCAGTAGAAAACGGCCCAAGTGCTTGGGCCCCTGCACCCGCATGGGAGACCTGGAAGAAGCTCCTGGCTCCTGGTTTCAGATCGGCCCAGCTCTGGCTATTGCGGTCAATTGGGGAGTGAACCATCAGATGAAAGATCTCTCTCTCTCTCTCTCTCTCTCTCTGCCTCTGCTCTCACTGTGCAACTCTCACTTTCAAATAAATAAAATCTTAAAAAAAAAATCAACACAACCAGAAAAAGATTTTTTTAAAGAAAAGCTTCCTATAAGCCTAAATACATCGATTTTCTGATATATTACCCTGCTGTTTAGATGTTTCCTTCTTATTTTGGAAGAATGAGTAGATGCACTGATAATTTGTTTTCAGTTGCCAAGGAAGTAACCTACAGCAATAATCAAATGACCCATATCTAAATAACACACCTTACATATGATAGATACTTAATAATTATTTGCTAAGTGGATGGATACAAATAATATTTATAAGCAATTAAAACAATTCCAAGTATCATCATGCTTTTTTTGAAAAAAAAAGATTACTTTTATAGTACAAGATTATTACTATTTGAACTAAGCTTATCAACACAATATACATTATTAAGCATTTGTGGAACATTTGAGTTTTTAAAACTTTAATTCAATGACAGAAAAGCAGCTCCCCTAGTTTCTACTCAGTCAGGAGTTAGTATACTCAGCTTAGTTGAAATGAGAGCTAATGACTTTAATGGCTGTGAATGGCTCCATAGTATTCCCAATGCCAAGGCACTGGCCATTAGAAAAGTTTCATTAGGGCTATAACACGAGCATTTGGAAAACTTAGATTCAAAGGATATACAAGGAAACTTCAGAAAGTTCGTGGAAATTTCACATTATCTTTTAATTACATTTCCCTAAGTTTTTTTGAAGTTCCATCTTATGTATTAGGTGTACTGCAGATGCATGCATACACGTACACAACATGTATAAGCAGATGCCATTCTTCAGTAGTAATTCATGTCACTGTAGTGACCTCTTAAAGATAAAAGGTTCGCAGAATTTTTATTAAAACAGTACCTTGGGAATGTTAAATAAATTTAAATTTTCCATTGAATTATTTAACTGTACAAAACTACTTTATCTAAGACATCCAAATCTTTATTTTGTTGAAAACAAGAACATTGCTATTGTCAAATATTACATACAAACTACATTTGCTTATTTATTTTTCAAAATAATCATAAGCGCATTTATGTCCATTTCATATAAGAAGAAAGAGGAATTAAATAAAATTTACCTAGGAATACACAGGAAGCTAGTGATGGGTTAAAGCAACTTCTTTGTCCCTGTCTGTCTCAGTTCCTAAACACCCAACACCATATTATTATTTTATTTCTTTGTCACTTCAGGAATAACATAGAACAAAAGAGAAAATAATTTTGAAAAATAAATTATGCTTCTACAGGGAAACAGATCAAAAATAGACAGCAACTACACAACTATTAGCTTGAGGTCAAATCCTACCTGATATGTGGGTTTTCTTTTCTATTAATAATTGTCAACAGACTCACTTGAGGAAATCATAAATGAATTGATTTTAGAAAGCAGAAACTCAGTAAATAAAGAAAACAGAAGCACCTGAGTAAAAGCAGCACCATCCTCTTGAGAAATTAATAAGGAAAAATAACCAGACTTACTGTAACTAATCAAAAAGAAAAAGATTTCAAATATCAACCAACAAGGAGAATCAAGTGATCAAAAAGAAAAAGTTTTTATATATTTGTGAACAAAACACCATTAAAGAAGAAATGCAAATCACTGCATAATTATAATACATGATGTTTAAAAAACATCCTTCAATAGCTGATTTTTTTAATATGGAAACTTGTTAATCTTTAATAATTTGGATACAGACATGATACATTTAAAACTAATCATGTTTATTGAGTGCTTACAATGGACTAGACACTCTACTAAATGCTTTACATGTATTGTGTTCTACTGTTATCCCTGCTATATAGATAAGAGCAACTAATAAGCAAGGCAGAGAAGTTAGATAACTTGCCCAAGATCACACTGTAAATAAACAGAGAAGCCAGGATTTGAACTCAAGCATTCTAGCTCCAGAGTACTTGCCCTTATCCTCTATGCTGTTTTGAGTTTCTAAAGAATCTGAGGTAGCTAACCAACTGTTTGTTTTTTCCTTAAGGTTTAGAATAACAATCAGCTTAGTATAGTAATTCTCAATATAATTCCAACCTACATCATTTTCATATTTCCTCTTTCCCATAGGAAGGCATGAGGCACTTATCACTAACCAGACTTAAAGAAGGTAATAAAATCTTTCTCACATAACTAATACCATTTTCTTCTTAAGAACAAAAAATACATATAATTTTGTGTCAATATAAAGCGCATTTTTTAGAAAACAGCAAAAACAAATCTATGCTAATGGTGATTAACAGAACTTAAGTGTTCCAGGCTCCCATTTTCTTGGAAAATAAATAATTTATAAAATATGAGCTACAGCTTATTCAGTTTTGTGGCTTTCATATGTAGTACTAACAAACCAACATGCCAGCAACCACTACATTAAAAAATGAATTGTTAGGAATAATGAATAGATATGAGGAATGAAATAAGAAAAGTGTCACTACAGAGTGAGAAGATTCACATAAAAGTCTATGGCACCAGTAGGTTACCTCATCTTTAAAAAGAGCTAAGATGGGGCAGGTACTTAATGTAGCTGTTAAGTCACCACTTGGGATGCTGGCATCCCACATCAGAATGCCTAGTCCTGGCTCTTCCACTTCTGATTCAGCTTCCTGCTAATGCTCACCCTAGCAGGCAACCAATGATGGCTCAAATATTTGGGTCTCTGCAACACACAAGAGAGATCAGGAGGAGTTCTGGGCTCCTAGCTTCAGCCTGGCCCAGCCCTTGGTGTTGCAGGCATTTGGGGAGTGAATCAACAGACAGAGATATTTCTCTGTCTCTCTGTTTCTCTTCCTTTCAAATAAAAGAGAAAAAAGGGGGTGGGGGCTAAGAACAGTCATTAACCTGACCCACAACCCTCCCATCTCCTGCTCCCTCTCCCATTCCATTCACATCAAGATTCTGTATATCTTTATATACAGAAGATCGACTTAGTATAATATTAAGTAAAGATTTCATCAGTTTGCACCCACACAGAACACAAAGTGTAAAATACTGTTTCAGTACTAGTTATAGCATTAATTCATATTGGACAACACATTAAGGACAGAGATCCCACATGAGGAGTAGGTACGGCCGGCGCCGCGGCTCACTAGGCTAATCCTCCGCCTTGCGGCGCCGGCACACCAGGTTCTAGTCCCAGTCGGGGCACCGGATTCTGTCCCGGTTGCCCCTCTTCCAGGCCAGCTCTCTGCTGTGGCCAGGGAGTGCAGTGGAGGACAGCCCGTACTTGGGCCCTGCACCCCATGGAAGACCAGGATAAGTACCTGGCTCCTGCCATCGGATCAGTGCAGTGCGCTGGCCGCAGCGCGCCGGCAGCGGCAGCCATTGGAGGGTGAACCAATCAATGGCAAAGGAGGACCTTTCTCTCTGTCTCTCTCTCTCTCACTGTCCACTCTGCCTGTCAAAAAATTTAAAAAAAAAAAGGAGTAGGTACACAGTGACTCCTGTTGACTTAACAATTTGACACTCTTGTTTATGGCGTCAGTAATCTCCCTAGGCTCTAGTCATGAGTTGCCATGGCTATGGAAGCCTCTTGAGTTTGCCAACTCCGATCTTACTTAGACAATTTCATAGTCAAAGTAGAAGTTCTCTCCTCCCTTCAGAGAAAGGTACCTCCTTCTTTGATGGCCCTGTTCTTTCTATTGGGATCTCACTTGCATAGATCTTTCATTTAGGTCCTTTTTTTTTTTTTTTTTTTTTTTTTTTTTTTTTTTTTTTGCCAGATTGTCTTGTTTTTCCATGCCTAAAATACTCTCATGGGCTCTTCAGCCAGATGCCTTAGGGCTGATTCTGAGGCCAGAGTGCTGTTTAGGACATCTGCCATTCTATGAGTCTGCTGTGTATCCCGCTTCCCATGTTGGATCATTCTCTCCCTTTTTTATTCTATCAGCTAGTATTAGCACACTAGTCACAAGACCCTTTTTCTGTCTTTCCCACTCTCTATAACTCTACCTCTCAAATAAATAAATCTTAAAAAAAAAAACTGATCTTGACCTTTATTTTATTTTTTCATTTTTCTCAAGACTCAGTTGAGCATATTTATGTGGGTCTATTTCTGGATTTTTTATTCTGTTCCAGTGATATATATGTTTTTCTGTCCACCAATATTACACTATCTTAATTATTGCAGTTACATGATAAACCTTAACATCCAGTACAGCAATTCCTCACATTTTATTCCTCTTTTTCAAAATTGTTTTTAGAGTTTCTACGTCCAGGATTGGGATCATGTTCACTGAGTAGACATGTGTGGCTATTGAATTAGAAAATTCAGTTGCTGATCTGGTGTGGCTGCCAACAACTTGTCTGTATCCTACTTTTAAATCTTTAATATTGTCCTTATGGGGGAAAACAGTAATGTAAAGAGAAAAAAAGCATGAATTTAAAACAACCTAAGTTTGCCAGCACCGTGGCTCACTAGGCTAATCCTCCACCTGTGGCGCCGGCACCCCGGGTTCTAGTCCCAGTCAGGGCACCGGATTCTGTCCTGGTTGCTCCTCTTCCAGTCTAGCTCTCCGCTGTGGCCCGGGAAGGCAGTGGAGGATGGCCCAAGTGCTTGGGCCCTGTACCCGCATGGGATACCAGGAGGAAGCACCTGGCTCCTGGCTTCGGATCGGCGCAGCGCGCCAACCGTAGCGACCATTTGGGGGGTGAACCAACAGAAGGAAGAGCTCTCTCTCTCTCTCTCTCTCTCTCTCTCTCACTGTCTAACTCTGCCTGTCCAAAAAAAAAAAACTAAGTTCAAATTCTAGATGCACCTCCCAGTAATTTGCATGTTTCTCTGTCATCTGTTAACAAGGCACACCTGTCTTACAAGCTGTTTTAAAGCATGAATAAAACAATGTGATAATCTATGTGAAGCATCTAATAGTGCCTGGTTCATACTGCACACTCAATGAGCATCATATCCTTTTCTCCCTTAAGTTTACATACATTTAAGATAGAATGGATTCCCATGTCTTTTCAGGTAAAAGTTTACACTGAAAGTTAAAATCACTGTAGTTCCTCTTAAAGATGGTCCCCAGTCATTTTACAGGAGAGGCAGAAGGGTCTATAATAATGATAATTATCCATGACCTTCAAAATTTTTGTTAGAGCTGTAATGGAATATTTGTTACTCAAAACAGTCACTATCCCCTTACTTAGCTAGTAATAAGTTGCACAGGTTATTTAACCCCCTGCTTACACGGTTAAAGTGTATCTAAATAAGGACAGTAACCTCTTGTTTTACTGTTATGAAAACAGCAAATTCCTCAAAACTGAACAGCAAGAGCATACAAGACAATGCAGAAATCCCTTCTGCCCCTGGTCATATTGTAAAACTAAAGCAAAATATAATACATAGTAAAACATCACAATTCACAGAAAGTTTATTTTCCTAATTTCTAGTTTAGGAACTGATAGGCTTTTTTCTTGCTCAATAGTGAAAAAATGTGACTATTTCTTTTTTTTTTTACTTTTCCCTAGATTTGTGGTTTTTTATAGTGGCTGTATATCATAATTATCTGGGGAATGATGCTCAGGCCCCCTCTAGATCAGTTAGCTGTGAATCTTTGAAAGTGGGGCACTAGTGTGAATGTTTGTTAATTCCCAGGAAAATCTAATATGCAACAAGTCCAAAAAAACTCAAAGTCAAATTTACAATTCAACTATTTTAAATGTGTAGTAGACCCTCACACAACCCCCATCCTCTACCTTTTCCACATCTATTATAGGTTTTCCCTTATCCTGAACATCAAAACAGCTTGTTTTTAGACTGTATTTCCTGTAAACATCTCAAATGCTCCGTGAAATAAGCAAGACGTAAGTAACATACATTCTCTCTCTCACACACACATACACATATACACATACACACACGGGGGGGGGGGGAGACAGAAGCTATGTCAAATATATGGATAAAAGTTAAAATATAAAAGTAAAATCAATAATACAGAATGTCTTTAGGGAAATTCAGAAAATACCTCTATTATATTAAAGATTAAAATTAAATCTTTCCCCTATCCAACTCTTTTGTCTCCTAAAAATAAAAAGAAAATACACACAAAAAAGCTAGTAGCAATAGTAAACAACTCTTCAAGATAATGTAATGGGAGTATTATATAGTAAATTCTGAAAATTACCATGTGCTTATCAAATCATCAGAACTGTTGCTAAGTACAATGATAGCACTAACCAAGGGAAATTACAGGAAAGGGAAAAATTACTGTATTTCCTCCTCAAAAGTAATGAGGGGATGGTATTGAAACAATATGGCCCAAGAAAGCAACTGCACCATTGGTAGGCCTTATTATGGACAGCAACCTAATGATTAGCTTTCCTGATGAACTAATCAAGGCAGGGAAATAAAGAGGCACTGCCCTGAAGGAACTGACCTGAATATTTCCAAACTGAGTTAGGAAGACACCTGTACCAGGGAGAGGCCAGTGCCCTTCTGATCCATCCCCTCATCTATTACAACTAAACCTAGTTAAAGCATAGAAATAATACTGATGCCCCTGTTCTCTTTTCTACAATTCAGTAAAGAGCACCCATCACTATTTTCAAAACAGCGCTCTGTACCCAGGGTTCATTGACATGCAGAATGAATGCTGGTGAAATAATAAGGATAGATCTAAGGTCCATTTAAAAAACATGGAAAAAAGTTTAGCTAGCAATGAATGTATTCAACTTCAGTTTTAAGTATGTCACATATGACCATAAATCTTTAGAGTTCTGCTACTGTTAAAGACAATATTATCGGCCGGCACCGTGGCTCACTAGGCTAATTCTCCACTTGTGGCGCCGGCACCCTGGGTTCTAGTCCCAGTCGGGGCGCCGGATTCTGTCCTGGCTGCTCCTCTTCCAGTCCAGCTCTCTGCTGAGGCCTGAGAAGCCAGTGGAGGATGGCCCAAGTGCTTGGGCCCTGCACCCACATGGGAGACCAGGAGGAAGCACCTGGTTCCTGGCTTTGGATCAGCAGAGTGCGCCAGCCGTAGCGGCCATTTTGGGGGTGAATCAATGGAAAAGGAAGACCTTTATCTCTCTCTCTCTCTCACTGTTTAACTCTGCCTATCAAAAAAAAAAAAAAAGACAATATTATCCAGGAATAGGTTCATTTTAGCTACCTTCTTATGCTGTAAAAATCTACTTATCTTTGTATCAATTTTGTGGCTAGCACTAAGACTTATCTTGGCAGCATGCGTTAAATATACATTAAGCTGAGTTAATTTCTACCATGACATTCCTAATCTCAGTTGTTCATTCTTCCTTCTTATTCCCCAACATCTAGCCAGTTACCAAATTCTAACTCTTCCAGGCCTCTCCCATCAGTCATCTTCTACCCCATCTTTCCTAGTTCAAAAATCTCACTACTATTTGCACTAGCACAACAGCCTCAGCTTGTATTCTCCAACTCTGGTATCTCCCCAACTCCAATCCATCAGTTATTTATCAAAGTACAGAAATTAAAACACCATCCATGGGGCCGGCGCTGTGGCATAGTGGTTAAAGCTGTTGCCTGCAGTGCCAGCATCCCATATGGGTGCCGGTTCCAGTCCTGGTTGCTCCACTTCCCATCCAGCTCCCTGCTATGGCATGGGAAAGCAGTGGAAGATGGCTCAAGCTGAACCCACGTGGGAGACCCGGAAGAAGCTCCTGGCTCCTGGCTTTGGATCAGCGCAGCTCCCGCCATTGCGGCCACTGGGGAGTGAACCAGCAGATGGAAGACCTCTCTCTGCCTCTGCCTCTGCCTCTGCCTCTCCTCTCTGTGTGTGTGACTCTGACTTTCAAATAAATAAATAAATCTTTGAAAAAATAAAACATCATCCATGTCCTCAAAAATCATCAATGGCTACCATTTACAAAATATAGGGCTGGCATTCTGGCACAGTATGTTAAGCTATAGCTTGTGATGCAGGCATCCCATATCAGAGTGCCAATTCAAGTCCTAGCTGCTCCACTTGCACTCCAACTTCCTGCTAATATGACTCGGAAAGCGATGGAACATATCCAAGTACTTGGGCCCCTGCCACCCAAATAGGAGATCAGGATGGAGTTTCTGGAGCCTAGCATCACCCTGGATCAGATCTGGCTATTGTAGCCATTAGAGAAGTGAACAGAGGGAATCAATCTCTCTTTCCCCCTGTCACTTTTCCTTTTAAATAGATAAATAAATAAATCTTTTTTTTTAAATTGAACCCTTGGGGCTAGTGTTGTGGCATAGCAGGTTAAGCTACCACCTGCAGTGCTAGCATCCCATAGGGGCACCAGTTAAGAGTCCTGGCTACTCCACCTTGGATCCAGCTCCCTGCTAATATGCCTGCGAAAGTAGCAGAGGATGGCCCAAGTTTTGGGCCCCTGCATCCATGTAGGAGACCCAGAAGAAGCTCCTGCCTCCTAGCTTTAGCCTGACCCAGCCCTAACCATGAGGCCATTTGTGCAGTCAACCAGCAGATGGAAGATATCTCTCTCTCGCTCGCTCGCTCTTGCTCTCACTCTCTCTTTCTCTCTCTCTCTCTCTCTATATATATATATATATACATATACACACACACACATATATATATATGTGTGTGTGTGTCTGTGTGTATGCCCCCCCATAACTCTGCCTGTCGAATAAATAAATCTTTAAAAAAAATTGAATCCTTAAACTGGCTTTAGAAGCCCCTACAATCTTGGCCTAGCCTACTTTAATATTCCCTACGTTATCTCACATTTATACTCATATACCACAGACTTATATCCTAGCAATATCAGATTCCTTGTTCTTCCTAGAACATTTTCATGACTTCGTTTATATTGTCCCCATCCACTTGAAATATGTTCCAGTCATCCTCTGTGAAGACAGTACCAGTCTGTAGTAACCTGTTCAAATTCTACCTCCTTCACAAGGTTTTTATCAGATCCAGCCCTAAACCACCACCACCACTACCACTCCACTGTTTATGATTTTTACTTTTTATAATATCAACTTCCATACTTGTTTCTCTTGCCCACCTGAATGTAAAATGGCAGGGAAGAGGGGAGAGGACAGGACTCAATGTTAAATCTTTCAGCATTTCACATAATAGCACTATGTACTATACTACCTGTACTCAATAAATACTTGATAAATTAAACCAGTTCCTTCCATGACAAGAGTTCAGAATAGGGGGGGAAAAAGTCAAAGGAATAACTCATTAGCCAGTCATAGTAAATGAAATTACTTGTTTCTTCTTAACCCTCAAAGTGTTCCTAAATATAACCTCATATTTCATTCCTGAAAAACTTTTATCTGTGATCACAAATGTGCAAAGTGAGAACTTCACTAACTAGATGAAATTATCAGATTCAGGAAAGAGGTCTTCAGAAAACCTGCTAATAGGGAATGCTAGGACTATGTTCTTGGCTGTTTGAATCTCAGGGTTTCCACATACATGACAATAATTCAGAATTTAGGGGCAAGGAAAGGGGCACAATGATGATTATGAGAGAAGAGAAAAAACTATGGGGTATGGCAATCCACTGTGTACAAAACATCTTTCTAAGCATATTAAACCCAGCACAGCATTTTTTATGTAACTCTTGAAGATGTTTTCTCCCATTTACAGATGAAGAAACTGAGGCTCAGAGAGCTTAGATAATATGCACTGGGTCACAGAGCTAGTATGAGGTAGAGGTGGGATTAGAACTTCGATTTTTCTGCTTCCAAAGTTCACGTTCATTCCTCTACTACTACGGAGTCTCACGAAAATTAATCAAAACTACCATTTTTTCTAATCTGTGATATGTTACCCTGGTTAAATTTTTAAAGTCTGTGGCTTTAATCCCAACTGTTTTATACCACAGTGAACAGTACAATGCTCAAAACTACCTTCCTTAAACAAAAGTAGTATAAAGAAATAATATAAAAGTACCAGAGTTTTAATATATTATGATATGCAAATTGAAAACTCCATAATCAAATCCTCCACAATGAAGCAAGCACTCCCTCACCAAAAGATACACAACTAAGTACACAAACTGAATGTGCAAGGCACTAACTCATGAAAAGTCCACGTTCCCCAAACAGGCTGTTCTTTATGACCCTTGCCCAGGAATGACCAATACTCATCCCATTTCAAGCAACACCTCTTCCCTGACCCTGACAGAATCCAGGCGAGAGCTAATTGTGGCTGCCTGAGGGGTGATGCCCTTTGAAGTGCCTATTCCCAGTAGACCTAATTGAGACAGTCCCATTTAAGATCCCTCACACCAGAGCTTCTTGCTTACCCTATTTCCCTTCTCCCAAGAATTCTCTTCCCAAGAACTAACAAAATTCTTATTTCCCTTTTACAGGGTTATTTTCTACTTCTCACTGGAACCAAGCAAGTTCTTGGTTAAGACCTTGAAACATTTTACCAAAGGATAATTTTACAGTGGTTAGGCTCTTCATCATTATACCTTGCACTGGTCTAAAAATATAACTAACTCTTAGTAAGTTTTTCCTGTGGGAAAACACATGAAGTGTCTCAAACAACCGATGTACACACTTTCTAATCAATCAAAAGTTAGTAACTGCCCCTGCAAACAACACAGGTAAAAGATACCAAAAATGAGTGCAATATAAAAATATATGGTCGTGTCTTAAATCTTTACTCTTACCAGGATTAAACACACGCACACACACACACACAGAGAGAGAGAGAGAGAGAGGAAGAGAGGGAGGGAGGGAGGGACAGAAATCGATGGCATTTTCTTGACATCAAAGTTAATAGATTCTTAGCTACATTTTAAGAATGCCAGAACAATTAGAATAATAAATATACTCTACAATGAAAACACCTTAGCCCTAAAAACTATCATGATTGTGGGACTGAGGATTGTAAAGTTCATACTTAAAGTTAACATTTCTAAGCCAACATCAGCAAACATGTAATTAAAATAAATTCTAAGAAGTAAAATTGTTTCCTTCTTATAAAAAAATCATTAAAAACACATTTAAAAAAACTCTTCCAAGTACTAGGTGGGTCTGTTCAAATGTAGTATTTAATTTTCACCTAGATTATTTTTAGAATATTTTTAATTAAGTTACTTGAAGGGTTAAATGTAACCAATCATAATTGTTTTAGAGAAAGAAGGCATAAATACTATCTTCACCACATTACCTTCACCTTTCGTTTTACTTCATAGGGATTAACAATTTCCATTCGAGTATTTTTCCAAATTGCTGAAGTAGAGAGACCCATTGTTAAATCTCTACAATACCTAAAACATACTGCAAACAATAAAAAAAACCATATGTGGTAATTACAATTTAAAACATACTACATTCAAAGTTAACAAAAATAATAAAATAGTAGGCATGCGAAAGGTTCCCCACCTCCCATCCCATCTTTATATCAAAGCATTTAACTATTTGTATAAGCTAAATGCCTTTGACTATAAGCCAAAAGATTACATACATGAATAAAACAAAATCCTCTCCCCTTGAACAGTCTGCCTAGGAAATTCATGCAAGAAAACACCATGCCCACATTGTGAGAAGAAATGAATTCCTCTTCATTTATCCTGTTCCTTTGGAATTGTTTAGCTGATAAGATATTTAAGTATAGAGGGTTCAATTTTAGGGTACCTCTGAATTTATGTCCAAACATGTCTTGTTACATACTATCTAGCATGTAATCTTAACCCCAGTTTAGCTGAATTTTTTTAAAGGAAGAAAAAAGAATACGGTAATCATACAACAGTCCAAAGTGTATTTTTTAAGATGGAGCAAGTACTCGAAGACAAAGTTGCACCCTTGAGATGTTGAGGATTGCCGGTCTTACCTCAAAATATCCTACTGTGAATCAATTTGGTGTTCACCAACTATTTTTAGGAGGTGTATGGTGGCCTCTACTGGAGTAGTATGTTGGCGATTAAGTTATCAGAAAAGGATCCGACTTTCTATCATAAAAGACACGTTTTTGTGTTTAAACACTGCCTGCTTTCATAGCAACACTCATAAAAACAAAATCTGTGCACATCTGAGATCACAGTGCACAGCTGACCGAAGCCCAAACAGAACAATTTCAAAAGTAAGAAGAGCGCGAAGAGGCAAACCAAAATACTCTGATCAAACCCCACGACGTCTTACCAAAGATTCGTCTTATAAGGGCTGGGCTTTACTTTGCGCCTTCTTTTACCGACCAACGGGGGCGGGGACGGCGATTGGGGAAAGAAGGAGGGGCAGAGGAAAAGGACAGGAGAATCAAGGGGACCGGGAGAGGAGGCAGCAGAACATCACCGGAATGTAGAAAAAGAAACCTGGCCGCCAGTTCATCTCAACGTGGTTCGTTACAAAGAACCACAACAAGCCACACAAAAAAAAAAAGAAAAGAAAAAAAGAAAGAAAGAAAGAAAGCTAAGTTCTCAGGGAACACTGGCCTCTATGTGCAAATGTCCCCAGAGTTACTGGATCACCTTGGTGCGTGTTTGTTGCGCTGGGTTCGTACAAACGCCCCAGAGTCCGGAGCTTGTCCCCCCTAAGTGTTCCCAGCCAGCAAACCTGGCGCAATGGAGAAAAAAGGACGCGCAACCCGCGCGTCTCCCAGTCCCACTTCGGGTCGCAAAGTGAAGAAACTTAGTCCCAACAACTCCAGTGTGGACGAACGGCAGAGTCTCCGCCCGAGGCCAAGCCCGGGCCCGGGCTGCCCTCGCTCCGCATGCCCGAGCCCGCCGTCTCTTCCCCGCCCGCTCCCCAGCGAAAACAGTTGGGACAGCGCGTGCTCTACCGCCCAGCAGCCTCAAAGGGGCTTGTCCTGGCGCCCTGCTCCCCGGCCCCGCTCTCTTGGGCTGTCGGTCCCCGGACCGGGTCCCGAAGGAAAAGGAGGGTTTGGTTCCAGCCCCGTCTCGACCACCACACTAACCTCGCCGCTGCACGCGCTGCCGCCGCCGAACACCTCCATTTCTTGGTCCCAGGGCTCGTCCTGAGGAGCGAACGGCAGCATCGCTCCTTCAGGAGCACTCGAACAGGAGCTGCTGACCGCCGGGGCGGCCGCGCATCCCGTCTACGGAGCTGGCCCGCTGCTGCTGCCGCCGCCGCTGTGACCCCCAGCCCCGCCTTCAGCGGCCGCTGCCCTCGCCGCGGGGTCCCTCAGAGGCTGGGAGCAGGGGAGGGTCGCCTCCGCCGCAGACTGCTGCTCCCATAGAGAAGACAACTCAGTGCTGCCTCTCCCAGAGCTGCCGCTTGGCTCCTGCTCACCACAGCCGCCGCCGAGACGGCAGCTCGGCGGCGACTCCCCCCGCCCCCCAACCCCGCTTCCTCGGGCCCCCTCCCCGCTCCCCGCTCCCCGCTCCCCACTCTGTCAATATGGCGGCAGCGGCGGCTTTACCTGTGCGGAGCCTGGAACCCCCCACGGCGGCGGCGGCACAGCGGCGTCACCCGAACGTCAACGGAGATTCCCCAGCTGGGGGTGAAGGGAGGGTGGGAAAGAGGGGCGGGGTGGATGCGGGGGACCGCGTGGTGGGGGGTGGGAAGGAGGGGAGGGGGCGTGCTGGGCGGGGGAGGCGGGTGAAGAGTAGTAAAAGCCACTGCTAGCGCCTCGGCAAACCTGCCCACTCCACGGAGCATGCGCGGCGCTCTTTACACATGCTCAGCAGGCCCTCTCAAGTCTACGGAGCAGCTTCGCCGGCGGGAGGATTCCCAAAAAAAAGAAAGAAAGAAAGAAAAAAAAAAAAAAAACCTATGCGGGAACGGGGAACCCTCCTGAGGGCTTGAGGAATCAGTGTTGGGAGAGGACGACTGGAGTATCTGCTTACATTACAACGCTCGAGAAAAGCAGGTGTCCTATAGGCCGAACCACGCCCAGTCAGTATTTAGCGACAAATACCCAGGCGGGGATTTCAGTCCTTTATACAACTACATTAGCCTCCTGGAGGCTAGAGTCAGGGAAAAAATCCATTTAAAAAGAAATGAGTATCTTTTGCTCCCTACCCAACCCACCCACCCCTCCTGCCCCCCTCATGATGCTGCCTCTGGTTGTCCTCACGCTGCCAATGGCACACAATGTTTCTAGTGTACACACACACACACACACATCACTTACTGAACTCAACTTATGGAAACGAAGAAAGAATATCTGAAGCGCTAACCCCTCCTGCACATTACTCTGGGAATATTGAATCTGCAGTGGCAATGGTTACGATTTTTCTAGCTTCTCCAAAGCAAGCTTTACTGCCTTGCCACCCTATGCACAGTACTGGGCAGTAGCGACATAGCAGAGATCAAGTCCAATCTCAGATACAGGGATGATCAAGATCCGTCTCATCAAAGCACTTCAGAACTCAAAATTTAAAAGTTACTCAATCTTTGACACTTAACTTAGCTGGAACAGTGACGAAGCTGGCGGCTCAGTACCTTGGAGAGGTTTCTGACGTTCTTCATAAAATGCACACAGCTTCCATCCCAGCTTCCATACCTAGGGCTGTGGTGGTATGCTCCGGAGAACACTGAACTATGTCCTCCATTTATTTCACCATCTGGCATGGAGAGTTAACGAAGCAAAGCAGGCCACAGAGGCTGGCACTGAATTAAAAGCAGGGATCACTAATAGTGCCCTCCCACTCAGTCTGACTTCAAATTTATACTTCCTCACACACCAATCCATCCACTCCACTGTCAACCCAGTGATCAAAATTCCTCGGTGGTTCTCCATCATCTCCAGTAAAATATCCATATTCCTTAGGTCTGAATGCAAATGTTTTCACCATCTAGCCTTTGGATATCTTTCCAGCTTCATATTCGCTATCTGGCACCTCATATGCTAGTCAAATCTATGCACATGGCCTCTTCTCTATCCCAGGCCTCCTTACACAATTTATTCTTCTTAGCAAGCAGTTGCTAACAACTACTCTTTATTGAGATCCCACTGTGCTACAGGTGTATGCTCTTCATCAATTCATTTGGCTCTCATAAAAAAATGCAAAAATGTATATTACTGTATTTCACAGTCAAGGAACATGGAAAAGGCTCAGTGATTTTTTTCCAATATCTCACAGCTATTAAATGGAAAAATATAGAATTAAAACCAGGTCTTCATTATTTCAAATCTTCTACTTCACTGTGATGTTCTATGAAGTCTCTCTGATTTGACATTCCCATGTCTGGACTCTACCCTCACTTGTTTCCTGCAGAAAATTAGTTAGCCATTCCTATGTATTTCTGTGTGCTATTTCAGCACTTGATATTCTCTTACTAGCACACTTTGAACTTTCTCATATTAGTAAATTAATTTCTTATTAAGCTCTGTATGTATAGCGTATGTTTAGTGTTCCATAAATGTGTTGGATGGACAAACAACACTTCAGCGTTCTGGCTAGACATTGTGCTAAAGCTGTGGAGTGATACAAGATTGAATAAGATGGTACTTTGTGGAGTGTAATACTTCTTCTGTGCTGACTGTGTCAGAAACATGTTGTCAGATTTTAAGTTAGTAGTAAGGGTCTTAGACCTAATTTCTACTCTAGCTCACAAGGCCTTAAGACTGTTGGTGAAAAACATGAAGACTTTTTTTTTTTTATGTAAGCACAAAAGCAAGTACTAGTGAAGATCTGAGTTTATTAGGCTTCTTCAAATTATACATAGCAGAGGTTGTTACTTTCTCTTCAGTCTTTAGGACACTTTTGCACAAAATTGTCTGTGTGCCTATATTTCTCTGGATCTTTCATTACTGTAACATAGTGTTAAAAATTACACAATGTTGCCAGCGCCGTGGCTCGATAGGCTAATCCTCCGCCTGTGGTGCCGGCTCCCCGGGGTTATAGTCCAGTCGGGGCGCCGGATTCTGTCCCGATTGCTCCTCTTCCAGTCCAGCTCTCTGCTCTGGCCCGGGAGTGCAGTGGAGGATGGCCCACGTCCTTGGGCCCTGCACCCGCATGGGAGACCAGGAGAAGCACCTGGCTCCTGGCTACGGATCAGCGTGATGCGCTGGCCACAGTGCGCCAGCCGTTGGGGGGTGAATCAACGGAAAAAGGAAGACCTTTCTCTCTCTCTTTCACTGTCCACTCTGCCTATCCAAAAAAAAAAAAAAATTACACAATGGTCGGCAATACTTTGGTGGTTCTGGAGCTGGAATGTACAACAAGGGTACTTCAAAAAGTTGATGAAAAATCATTAAAAGATGAATTTAGTGGTGGGTGTTGGACATAGCAGTTAAGACATTGCTTAGGACAACCATGTCCTGTACCAAGAGTTCCAGAGTTTGAGTTCTGGCTCTACTTCCAACCTAGCTTCCTGCTAATGCTCACTCTGGGAAGCAGTAGGTGATGGCTCAAGTACTTGGGGCCCTACCTCCCACATGAGAGGCCCTGATTGAGTTCCTGACTCCTGTCTTTGGCCTGGCCCATCTCTGAATATTTTGGACATTTGAGGAGTGAATCATGAACCAGCTAATGGAAGATTTCTCTCTCTCTGTCTCTCTCTCTTTCTCTCCCCCTCCCCCAGCTCTGTGTGTGGGTGTATATCTGTCCGCCTTTCTAAAAAAATCAAAATAAGTATTTTTAATTTTAAAATTAAAAAGTAACATGTATTCTGAGTATTTCCAAGGCTGTGCAAAGGACACACTTAAACAATCACCCTGATTTTTTTACCCTATGACAAATGGTACTCATTGGATGACCAGGGTCAGGGGTGAGAATGACTGGTCATGTAATTTAACTGAAAAAAGTTAACTGACCCATCCTGGCCCCACTAAGGGGTTGTGAAATATGAACCAAAGGCCTTTGATCAACAGATCACAGACCACCCACAGTTCTTACACAGTGGCTCTGATTTTTAAACTGTGACATATACAAACTAATGCACATTGAGGGTATAATTATAGAAAGAGCCACATAATCTCTCTGTATTCTTTCCCTATTTCTCTAAATGTTATAATTCAAATAAATGACAAATGGTGAACCAAGGCAAAGAATAAAACACTCCTAAAATATTTAACCTATGTCATTGTAGAGATGTTCTCATTAAAAATACAAAAAGGGGTTCATCTACAGAAATGTGGCACTTTTAAGTGTTCATTAATAGTCGTTATCTTTAATACCTTAGGAGTTTCGGGAAAAAATTTCATTTCCTCAAAATACTGAATAACATTGGGCCCCTACAAATCAACTGCAAAAGGGCAAGGGATTAAAACAGACTTGTTGAAATGTAAGATCAAGGTTGCCTGTATGTTGAAAAGAATGAGATTAAGAAACAAATAAATGATAAATATGATCATAATCTAATAGTGATTCCTCCTTGGACAGTAAATTCTCTAATACACAGTGTCAAAAGAGGAAGGAGCAGTAACCATTGTTTGTAGTATATAACTGCTAACACTTTTATGAAAGACTTATATTTCATGATTTAGCTAAAACGTTGACCTCATTTCATTCTAATAATGGCACCTGTTACAAATGAGGTCTGGTGCATTATATTTAAGCAAAATATCAGTAGTAAAATTTTTTTCTATTTCTAAATCTTTCAAAAGCAGGTCAAAATATTTGTTATAATGCTATTTTCTGTGTGAAAAACAGTAGATTTTACTGGTGGGTTTGCCAAAATGTTAGAATGATCAATCTGCCAAACAGGAAGTGAATTCCAAGGATGTATAAAATGTAATAACCAGCCATAGTTGAAAAACATAGATACAACTGTGTAAGTCAAAGAAATAACATCAGATATGAAGGTAATCTAGCTGCAACATCCTTCACAGCATTGTTCAGCAAATTTAAGTCAGTCAATTTGACTAGTTATTTGATGCCTTCCTAACTCATAATTTTCCATTTGGGTCCTTTGCAAATCTTGAAACTTTGTTGAGGAGAATTCCTTCTAAGATATAGGTGAATAATTCCTTGATTAAGGATAAGGGAGAAGCTATGTTCCTCTGCTCAAACGTTAGACACACTCTTAAACGTGTGAAGTAATTAAAAAATTACAAATTTATACATCAACGAATTTGCCTAGTTTTAGATTGTCTCCTGTAAAACAACTCTAACCTACAATAAAACATTTGATTACAGTTCCCACCATTGAAGTAATAATAAAAGATTTCTTTGGACTCATCCTTACAGGCCCACTAGGTTCCTTTGGCATTTAGTGTTCTAAACAGAATTTATGTTAAACTAAACCAGAAAATTCCATATATATATATATATATATGAATAGTTATGGACTTATTTACATCATAATTAAACACACATTAGAATCACCTACAAGGTTTGTCAAAACAGATTGCTGACCCCAATCCCAGTGTTAACAGCTCAGGAAATCTGACTTAGAGGCTGAATTGTTTTCAGTTCTACCAAGTTACCAGGTAATTTTGAAGACGCTCATCTGGAGATCATATCACTGGATTAAGTTAAAGTTAGTCGAAACAAGTGAGATATTTTAGAAAACATTATTGTTCCAAAAGCTTAAATAATTCAGAACCTTTAGACTCACACCAAAAATGAATAGGAACATTGAAAGAAAATGCAAAATTAAGTTGCAAAGGAATTTACAAAAGAATTCTTCAGTGAAGTAATTTAAGATATCAATATATAAAAAGCGTTGTCATGCTAGCAACTTAATAGTGTACACAGTTGAATATAATAAAAGTGTCTTTTATTCTAATGCCAATTTCAGAATTCAACTGAAAAATAGGTAAATTTGGAAGTTTCTACAGAAAGGAAGATGTATACACACACACACACACACACACAAAGTACAAAGATAATTCAAAAAGTTCACAGGAAATGAATATTATCCTTTACATCTGTTTTTCAAGAAGTAACCTTATATATATATATGTGTGTGTGTGTGTGTGTGTGTGTGTGTATCCATTCAGGCTGAACGCAGATGTGACTAGCTTCTGGGTTACCTATACACAGGAAGTCAAAGATAAGTAAGTTGAAATTACAAAGTAGGTAAACAATGATGTAGATCGTGTGTTCTTGTCCAGCGGGTCAGAATAACTTCAGGTAGATGTGGTCTAGTACCCTGGATAGCTCCCTGGAAGAAAATTTGAGGCTAAGCCTGGCCTCAGCAAGTATGCCTTTTTCTATTTAGAGCCTGACTCCTTATTAGAATTCTGAAACTTAAAGGAGTCCACACATTTATGTAAATATGACACCACGAGAAATAGAGAGTGGAGGACTATTTTAATTTTCCAAATTGCATTTGAACCTCTTATCTATTTTTAAGATTTGTTTTATTTATTTGAAAGGTGGTGTTACAGAGAGAGGAGGAGGAGGAAGAAGAGGAGGAGGAGGAGAGAGAGAGAGGGAATCTTCCATCCACTGGCTCACTCCCAAAATGGCCACAACAGCTGGGGCTGGGCCAGGCTGAAGCCAGGAGCTCCAGGAGCTTCTTTCAGGTCCCCTACATGGGTGCAGGGGTCCAAGCATGTGGGCCATCTTCTGCTGCTTTCCCAGGTGCATTAGCAGGGAGCTGGATCAGAAGTTGAGCAGCAGGGCCGGCGCTGCAGCACAGTGGGTTAACGCCCTGGCCTGAAGTGCCAGCATCCCATATGGATGCCAGTTCGAGACTCGGCTGCTCCACTTTCGATCCAGCTCTCTGCTGTGGCATGGGAAAGCAGAAGATGGCCCAAGTCCTCCAACCCCTGTACCCACATGGGAGACCTGGAAGAAGCTCCTGGCTCCTGGCTTTGGATTGGCCCAGCTCCGACCATTGCAACCAATTGGAGAGTGAACCAGTGGATGGAAGACTTCTCTCTCTCTGCCTCTCCTCTCTCTGTGTAGCTCTACTTTCAAATAAATAAATAGGCCGGTGCCACGGCTCACTTGGCTAAATCCTCTGCCTGCAACGCCGGCACCCTGGGTTCTAGTCCCAGTCAGGGCACCAGGTTCTAGTCCCGGTTGCTCCTCTTCCAGTCCAGCTCTCTGCTGTGACTCGGGAAGGCAGTGGAGGATGGCCCAGGTCCTTGGGCCCTGCACCCGCAAGGGAGACCAGGAGGAAGCACCTGGCTCCTGGCTTCGGATCAGCGCAGTGCGCCAGCAGTAGCGGCCATTTGGGGGGTGAACCAACGGAAAGGAAGACCTCTCTCTCTGTCTCTCTCTCACTTTCTAAATCTGCCTGTCAAAAAATATAAATAAATAAATTAATTAAAAAACAAATAAATAAAAAAATTTAAAAAGAGGTAAACTATATGCAAGCAGCACAAGGCAGAAAATAATAAAGATATAACAGGAAATCAATGATATTGAAGACAGAAAAAAATCAATGAAACCAAATCTGATACTTGCTTGAAGAAATGAATAAAATTGGTAAATTCAAATCTATACCAATAAAGAAAAAAAGAAGATACAAAATTACTACTATCAAAAATGAAACAGATTTCACTACAAAGCCTCCATGTAAGAGAAGTATAAGAGAATATTACAATATTATGCCCAGAAACCCAACAACTTTTATCAATAGACTAATCTCTTGAGTGAAACAATAGCTCACTCAAACTAAACAGATATTCAATGGAATATTATTCAGTCATAAGAGGAATGAAGTACTGATTCATGTCGTAACATGAATAAACCTTGTAAACATTATGCTAAATGAAGGACGCCAAACACAAAAGATTAGGTATTATATGACTATTTGCATGAAATGTCCAGAATAGACAAGTCCATAATGGAAAGTAGGTGGACAGTTTCCAGATGTTGGAGGGAGAAGGAATTCAAGAAGTGACTACTAATGGGTACTGGATTTTTTTTTTTTTTGGCGGGGGAGGGGGGTTGATGAAAATGTTCTGAAATGATATAATGGTAATAATTATAAATCTCATAAATATTCTAAAACCACCTGAATTGTCCACTTTAAAAGGATGAATTTATAATAGCATAAAAAACATGAACTGTTTAGACATAAATGTACAAAAATATAAACAGTCTCTTATGGCAAATACAAATAATGAAATAGCAATTAAAAAAACCTTCATAAATTTAGATTTGAGGACTCAATATTGTTAAAAATGTTAATTCTCCCAGAATGTATAAGTAGCTCAAGGAACTAAGCAATAGAGCAAATGGGGCCAATGCTGTGGCGAAGCTGGTTAACACCCTGGCCTGAGGCACCGGCATCTCATATGGGAGCTGGTTCTAGTCCCGGCTGCTCCTCTTCTGATCCAGCTCTCTGCTATGGCTTGGGAAGGCAGTGGAAGATGGGCCAAGTCCTTGGGCCCCTGCACCCACGTGGGAGACCCAGAAGAAGATCCTAGCTTCGGATCAGCGCAGCTCTGGCCGTTGTGGCCATCTGGGGAGTGAACCAGCGGATGGAAGACTTCTCTCTCTCTGTCTCTACCTCTCTCTCTGTAATTCTGTCTTTCAAATAAAATAAATCTCTAAAAAAAAAAAAATAGAGCAAACGATCCACTTAAGAAATGGGCTGGGACTGGCATTGTGGATTCGCAGGTAAAGCTGCTGCCTGCAATGCCAGCATCCCATATGGGTGCCAGTTCATGTTCCAATGCTCTATTTCCAATCCAGCTCCCTGCTAATGGCCTGGGAAAAGCAGAGAAAGATTATCCAAGTACTTGGGCCCCTGCCAACCATGTGGAAGATCCAGGAAGAAGCTCCTGGCTCCTGGCTTTGGCCTTGCCCAGCCCTGACTGTTGTGGCTGTCTGGGGAGTGAACCAGGGGATGGAAGATTCATATTCTCTCTCTCTCTCTCTCTCTCTCTCTCTCTCTCTCTCTCCCTCTCTCTTTCCCCCTCTCCCTCACTCTCTCCTCCTCTCCCTTTCCCCCTTTCCCCTTCCCCTCCCTCTCCCTCTCCTTCTCCCTCTTCCTCTCTCCCCACCTCTCCTTCTTTCTCTGTAACTCTGTCTTTCAAATAAATAAAATATATAAACAAATAAATCTTCTTTAAAGAAAGAAATGGGCTAAGGATATGATCAGGCATTTTAAAAAGGATGAAATACAAATGGCCAATGGACACATGGAAAGATGTTCAGGATCACTAGCCATCAGGGAAATGCAAATATTAACCACAGTGAAGTTTTACCTCACCCCAGTTAGAATGGCTATAACCAAAAATCAAAAAATAACAAGGATGTAGAAAAAAGGTACCATAATACACTGTTGGAGGCAATGTAAACTAATACAACCATTATGGAAGACAGTATGGAGATTCCTTAGATATCTGAAAATAGATCTACCACATGTCCTGGGAATTTACCCAAACAAAATGAAACCAGCATATGAAAGAATTATCTGTATCCCCATATTTATGGCAGCTCAACCCACAATAGTTAAGGCATGGAATCAACCCAGATTTCCATCAACTGATGACTGGATAAAGAAAATGTGGTATATACAAAATGGAATACTACTCAGCCATAAAAACAGAATGAAACCCTGTCTTTCGCAACAAAATATATGCAATTGGCGACCATTATGTTTAATGAAATAAGCCAGTCCCCAAAAGACCAATAAAAATGTTTTCTCTGATTCATGGTAATTAATATATAGAGTACAAAAAAGTAATTTATGTGAGTGAAATTGACATCTTGAGATCTGATCATTGTTTATAGTCCTTGTCTGAGAAACAGTGGTCTTTCTACTTACTACTTGTTGAATTCTTTATTTAGTGGAGGCTTAAACTTGTGACTATAATGTAAATTGAAAGTGTCATTGTAAAAACTAAAAAATAAGAAAGGAGGGAGGAGAGAGGGTGGGTGCATGAGAGGGTGAGAGGAAAAGTGGGAAGTATAATTATGCTCTTAAAACTGTATATATGAAATACATGAGGTGCCAGCGCTGCAGCGTAGCAGGTAAAGCCACTGCCTGCAGTAACAGCATCCCATATGGGTGCCAGTTCGAGTCCTGGCTGCTCCACTTCCCATCCAGCTCTCTGCTATGGCCTGGGAAAGCAGTAGAAGATGGACCAAATCCTTGGGCCCCTGTACCCATAAGGGAGACCTAGAAGAAGCTCCTGGCTCCTGGTTTTGGATTGTCCCAGCTCTGACCATTGCGGCCAATTGAAGAGTGAACCAGCAGATGAAGATTCTCTCTCTCTCTCTCTCTCTCTGCTTCTCCTTCTCTCTGTGTAACTCTTTCAAATAAATAAATCCTAAAAGATAGAAGTACTTTGAATCTGTTCTCTTTATATAAATAAATGAACAAAAGAAAATGCAAATTCTGTCCAATTTGATCTATATATTCAATTCCAATGAGCATTCCAGCAAGATTTTTGTAAAAACTCATAAGCTGATTCTGTAATTCATATGGAAAGACAAAGGTCTTGAATAGCTAAAACAACTTTTAAAAACAACAAAGTGCACTATCAACCTTCAAGGCATTAAAGATACAGTAATCGAGGAAGTGTGTTATTAGGGAAAAGACAAATAGGTCAATGGATTAGAATACAGAGTTCAGGGCCACCGCCGCAGCTCACTAGGCTAATCCTCTGACTGCGGCGCCGGCACCCTGGGTTCTAGTCCCAGTCGGGGTCCCGGATTCTGTCCCAGTTGCTCCTCTTCCAATCCAGCTCTCTGCTGTGGCCCAGGAGTGCAGTGGAGGATGGCCCAGGTCCTTGGGCCCTGCACCCACAAGGGAGACCAGGAGGAAGCACCTGGCTCCTGGCTTTGGATGGGCGCAGCACACCGGCCGTAGCAGCCACTTGGGGGGTGAACCAACGAAAGGAAGACCTTTCTATCTGTCTCTCTGTCTCTCTCTCTCACTGTCTAACTCTGCCTGTCAAAAAAAAAAAAAAAAAAGAATACAGACTTCAGAAATAAGCCCATATATAAATGGTCAACTGATTTTTAATAAAGTTGAAAAATCAATTCAGTGGAAAAAGAATAGACTTTTCAACTAGGTTACTGGAAAAACTGGATATACATGCAGAAGAAAATTAACTTTGATCCATTCTTTGAAATATATACAAAGGGAAGTCAAAATGTATACCCTAAAAACTATAAAGTTTCTAGAAGAAAGAACATAAAAATTAAGAAAAAATGTTTGAACCTTGGTTAGGCAAAGGTTTCTTAGATTTGGAACTAAAATCATGCTCCACAAGAGAAAATTTATACTTGATCAAAATTGAAAATATCTGCTTTTGGTTTTTTTTTTTTAAGATTTTATTTATTTACTTGAGAGGTAGAGTTACAGTGAGAGGGAGAGACAGAGAGAAAGGTCTTGCATCCGTTGGTTCACTCCCCAAGTGATTGCAATGCTGGATCCGAAGCCAGGGGCCAGATACTTCTTCCCGGTCTCCCATGTGGGTGCAGGGGCCCAAGCAGTTGGATCCTCTTCTGTTGCTTTCCCAGGCCAGAGCAGAGAGCTGGATAGGAAGAGGAGCAGCCGGGCAGGAAGAGGAGCAGCCGGGACTCGAACCGGCACCCATATGGGGTGCCAGAGCTGCAGGCAGAGGATAAATCTACTGTGCTACAGCGCCGGCCCTGAAAATATCTGCTTTTTGTAAAACACCTTGAAGGGGCCGGCGCTGTGGCATAGTAGGTTAAGCTTCCACCTGCAAAACTGGCATCCCATATGGGTGCTGGTTTGAGACTCAGCTGCTCCAAATCCCATCCAGTTCCCTGCTAATGCACCTGGGAAAGCAACAGAAGAGGACCCAACTGCTTGGGTACCTGAAACCATGAGGGAGACGTAAAAGAAGCTCTGGTCTCCTGCCTTCGGTCTGGCCCAGACAAAGCCATTGTGGCCATTTGGGGAGTAAGCCAGTGGATGGGAAATCTCTTGTTCTTTCTCTGTCTCTCCTCCTCTCTCTGTAACTCCACCTTTCAAGTAAATAAAAAATAAATCTTAAAAAAAAGACACCATTAACAGAATGAAAAGGCAGGCCACAGGGTATGAGAAAATATTTTCAAATCATAAATCTGAAAAAGAAGATGTATGTAGAATACATAACATAAAGAGCTTTAAATCCCAATAATAAGAAGAAAAATAATTTTTAGAACTTTTTAATTTTTAGTTAGTTTTTAACAGATTCAATATAATTCAGATACAGTTCTAAGAATATAATATTCCTTTCCCCTCTCCTCCTCTCTTCCTCCCATCCTCTCTCTCTACCTCCCTTCTTTTTTCTTCTTTCCTTCCTTCCTTCTTTCCTTCCTTCCTTCCCTCCCTCCCTCCCTCCCTCCTTCCTTCTTCCTTCCTTCCTTCCTTCCTTCCTTCCTTCCTTCCTTCTTTCTTTTATTTTAGTTTTTGAGATAATGTATTTTAAATTTTCATTACAGGAGGGGGGCCCGGCGCCGTGGCTCACTTGGTTAATCCTCTGCCTGCAGCGCCGGCATCCCATATGGGCACCAGGTTCTCGTCCCAGTTGCTCTTCTTCCAGTCCAGCTCTCTGCTGTGGCCTGGGAAGGCAGTGGAGGATGGCTCAAATGCTTGGGCTCCTGCACCCGCATGGGAGAACAGAAGGAAGCACCTGGCTCCTGGCTTCGGATCAGCATAGTTCTGGCCATAGGGGCCATTTGGGGAGTGAACCAATGGAAGGAAGACCTTTCCCTCTGTCTTTCTCTCTCACTGTCTATCTGTCAAATAAATAAATAAATAAAATTTTCATTACAGTAAAAAGGCTTAATCATTCAAATAAGAAATTTAACAAGTAAAAAAGCAAAAAGACCCTAGTTAATGGGGAAAATAGGCAAGAGCTATAAACAATAAATGCATGGAAAAATGACCTTTTCACCCATATACAGTGAATTTTAAAGTAATCATAGATCATTATAGTAGTATAACAATAGAACAGTTGTTTAAATGCACAAATTATTTGAAAGACACTCCACCAAAGAAGATATACCAATGAGAAAAAAATCACATGAGAAAATGTTAAACAATTCTAGCTGTTAGGGAAATCTACATTAAAACCACATAAGATTCCATTATACAACTATTAGAATGACTAAATCAAACACCAAGACAAACTTCATAATAACAAGTGTTGAAGAGAATGAGCACCAGCTAAAACTTACAGTACTGGTGAGGGTGCAAAATGATGCAGCCACTTTGAACAGTTAAGCTGTTTCCTACTAAGTTAAACATACACTTATTTAGCCTAGCATCTCACTCAATATTTATCAAAGGAAATGAAAATACATACTTACACAGTAACCTATTAGGATAATGTTACAGCACTATTATAATTTTTAAACAATGATTTTTAAAAACTGGAAACCATCAAAATGCCATTTAAGTAGAGACTAGATAAAATTCAGTATAACCATTCAAAGGAATATTTCTCAATAATGAAAAGAAAGAAACTACTGGAGCCTATAACAACATATATGGATTGCAAATACATTTTTTCTGGTAAAAATTTCTAAGTAAAAAAAACCTTGGAAAGTGTCATACTCTATGATTCCATTTGTATGATATCTCAGAAAAAGTAAACTGTAGTATAGACTGAGATGGTACAAAGAGTAGATTTTGCAAAGGGGCCTTTTGAGCCCCCCGAAAAAGTATTTAAAGGGGAGGATACCTTTGTGACCAACCAAGCCTTTGTTACATTGGTTATGGGTGGAGGTGTTTATGTGTTCATTATACAATAGCACCTCAAATCCTTTTAGGCAATAGCTTGTTATGTCACCTGATTTTCCCCTCCCAATAACACACTGAGTCACTGTCCTTACAGAGTATCGGTGTAGCAGAAGCAACATATAATCTACAATAGTGCAAAGCATCTGAAGATGGGATGCCCAGAGTTATTGCCTTGATACATTGTATCCTAAAATCCACCACTTTACCCAAATAGATTTTGATGGATAAAAGAAGCACATCCAAATTTAGATATTTTTAACTTTATATATATATTATTTAGTTGTGGTCAGGTTATACCTTAGATTGCTTTATTGAATGACAGAAAAATGTGGCCAGTGTTGTGGCATTGTGTGCTGCAACACCAGCATCCCATGTGAATGCTGGCTCAACTCCTGGCTGCTCCACTTCCGACTTAGCTCCCTATTAATACACCTGGGAAAGCAGCAGAAGATGGCCCACTTTCTTGGGCCCCTGCCATCCATGTGGAAAACCCAATGGAGTTCTTGACTCCTGGCTTCTGCACAGCACAGTCTAGCAATTGTGGCCATTTGGGAAGTGAGCCAGCAGATGGAAGATATCTCTTTCTTTCTCTGCATGTCTCCTTCTCTCTGTGTAGTTCTGTCATTCAAACAAATAAATAAATCTTTTTTTAAAAAAGGCAGAAAAATAATTTCCTTTTCTTAAATACACTTCACTCATATTGTCAACACATTATACAAGAGAAATGGAAATTATTATTTGTGTGTTCTTAGATTCGTTTTTGTTGGAATGTGTTTGAACTGTAAGTGGTTAAAATTGTGTTTTACAAAAACCATATTCTTAAATGAAATATTCATATTCAATATCACAAAAATAAACATGCTTATATGTAGCTTCAACAACTATTGATGAGGGCAATATTTTCCTAAAATAAAAGTTCCTGCTGCTTCTCACACATTGCTTTTTCTTTTCTTATGACCACTTAGGTCTATTTTACTGAATTTCTAATTATCGGATTCTTCCACTTTGAGATGATGACAAATTCAAAATGGAAGTAAATCAGAAAAAGGAACACCATTTTATTTTTTTTTTTTTTTTTTTTTTTTTTTTTTTTTTTTTGACAGGCAGAGTGGACAGTGAGAGAGAGAGACAGAGAGAGAAAGGTCTTCCTTTGCCGCTGGTTCACCCTCCAATGGCCGCCGCTGCAGCCGGCGCACCGCGCTGATCCTGGCAGGAGCCAGGAGCCAGGTGCTTTTCCTGGTCTCCCATGGGGTGCAGGGCCCAAGCACCTGGGCCATCCTCCACTGCACTCCCTGGCCATAGCAGAGAGCTGGCCTGGAAGAGGGGCAACCGGGACAGAATCCGGCGCCCCAACCGGGACTAGAACCCGGTGTGCCGGCGCCGCAAGGTGGAGGATTAGCCTATTGAGCCACGGCGCCGGCTCAGGAACACCATTTTAAACTTCTTCAAAAAGAAAAGATAGCCATAATACCAGTCTGTTCAGTAACTAAAACCCCTCCCAACCAGGTGGCTACATGCCATTGCTAATTATCTTATTGCTTAATCTCAATTATACTTTTTTGGGAAGTAAATTAGTAGTGGAAGAGTTAGAATTGTTTATTAATATATTTCATGTATATAATTTATATACCCTGTGTATGCCCAAAAACAATTTGAAGAGCCACATTGTTTATATTCACTGGAGCAAAGAAATGGGAATTAAACAAATGACTCAAATTAATAGAAGTTAAATTATCCACAGATGCCATCCATCCTCTTTACTTGGAATATATCAAATTGTAATAACCAGCTGGTTTCCTCCACAATTCCCAAACTCCCTCAGTCTCCTTTCCTTCTTGTCCCAAACCTGTCCCACTTCTTCTTTCCCACCCCCACTCTGAATTCAAGCTCCCTTAGCCCCCTTGCATTTCCTCTTTTTTCATTTATCCCATTTCTGCTCCTTCAAGAACCCATCCCTTCTCCCTCCTTTGCATTCCTGCCTTATACCCCTCTCACAGGGCCCAGCCCACATGCCTTTGCCCTTTTCTCATTCACTGTTAGTCTTTCCCCATTCTCTTAAGCCACATTCATTCCCCTCTTACTCCCTCCCCAGATTTGTGAAACATACTAACATACTACCTCCCTAATGCTACCTTGACTGTAACTTACCAACTGTAGTTCTGATTCTGGACATTCTCCAGTCTTCTAGTGCATCTTTCTATTATCTTCAGTGAAGCTTGTTACAAAGTGACCATCTTACTTTACTGGGTATGTTAAACTCCAGCTACTCACCTCACATGGTATTATGGACCTTTATGCTTTGATTGAGTCTCCATTCTGGCATAAACAATGCTATTCATATTTTCTGATTGCTATTCTCACAATAAAACATTGTGTAAACTTGCTGGAAATCTGAATGTGTTTAATGAAATGGATAGATTACTTAGAACATATTGTATGTTAAAAATTCAATTTCCAAGTTTATGAAAGTGGTACAAATAATATTCCTTTGCTGACCAATAGTATACTTTCAATACAAAGAATTTAGGAGGAAAATGTAGCACATCTCCTAACAAAATTCTAATAAATAAATGATTTCTGCAATATCCAGTTGCACAAAGAAATCTTCCCATTCTATGCATGTTCAATGATGATGATATTTATTGTCTGAGTGAGACAGTATTATGAAATCTAAATACTTTTCTTCTTTAGTCATTGGGGTGAAGAATTGGTGGTGGCTAAGCTACAGAAAGGATGGAGATCATTGTTCATTTATATAAATAGAAACAGAACTTCAGGCCACACTTGCTTCAAACCCCTAAAAACGTAGTGGCTATCATAAAATGTATCAAAAAATTGCTTGTCTTTGCAATTCTGAACTCCAGTAAGGTAAAAGAGTCAATATATTGCATAAAATTTTTAATTCTGCTATCAGCAAATATGCAGGGGCCATCAGAGTATTAGACCTACATAATAGCCCACCCATGGCTACCATCTGCTATTGGCATGAAGCAGGCTCAGTTTGTTCACCTACCTATACTATGCTTTTCCTCCAAGCTTGATGGATTTTTCCCTGCCTATTACAGAGAGATTTAAGGACTTGATATTTTGTAAACCCTTCACAAATGCACAGATAGGTGAGTAGAGTCTTTAGAATGTATCTATTCAGTCTTGCATTCATGTTAACTTCTCAAATAATGACACTTATCACTCCTAATTGTCTTATTCTGATATGGCTATCTATTTACTCAGGCGTTATTTCTGTCACCCATTTATTTCAAGTGCACTATAGAATGGGAACAATGTACTATTGATCTCAACTTGATTATAACCAACACTCAAACCTTTATCAGAACACAGGGCTCTGCTTAGATTAGATGATCTCCATCTAACACAGAGCTAATATGCTTGCAATTTTATAAGCAGATTACATTTTCTTTCCTACTTGTAATTTAAAAAGTAATCTGCATTTTGATTTACATATATAATGGATAAATTAGAATTAGAGCCATTGTATATGCTGTATCCTATTTACTTGTATAAAAATCCTGATTTAGAAATATTCATTCATCATAATAAATATTCTCATTTTGTTTCCAGAGAGAAAAATCAAGCTGACAAAAATATTTAATCAACCTGACTTTATATAACCGTTATAGACATGAACTGTGTATCATCACTGATGCATGATCTTTTTCTTTCAATCATTGGGAAGAATTTGTTTATAGCTAAAATATTTATGATTGTTTCCTGCTTTAGTTTGCCATGGAACTAACAAAATAAAATGAGTAAACATGATTTATAGCAAGAAAAACTTGATTAAAATGTAATATAAAACTTACTTTACATGACCAGTAACATTTCCCTATTGAGCCTGAATTCAAATGTGATTCTGCAAGGAGACTGGCGTGACCCAATGGGAAAACTCAGAGCACAACAACGCCCAGACCATTCAATTTCCATCTAGTCCTTGTCAGAATCTCCAGTATGCTTTTTTCTGTCAGATTTTTGGGAAAGAGCAGGATGGGAACTCCTGGACTAAATAAAGTATATGAATACTCTTGTCCCCAAGGGCTGGGGCTCTTTAAAGCCAGAAAAGCTTACTCAGTATATAGCATGTCAAGAGAAGACCTTAGCCACCCTGATGCCAGCAGTATTTGATCATAAACTTCCATCAGCACAGCTAGTCTATTTGGGAAACTTCCATTACAGAATCTGGACCAGAATCATCTGCTCTTTTTGTTAGACTCTTAGTCAAACAAAGACAACTATGTCAAACTCATCCTGCATCCCTTTAACTTGCACATTTTGCCTAATTCCCCACTTAAAACCTTTTTGCCACAGGGGTTCCTTAATTATTTGTTACCTCTATACCTAGTCAAATCTACTGCTTTTGATTACTCATTATCCTGTTTCTTGATCCAGGATAGAACCAACTCTACAGAGAATATCCTACCATCCATCTTGGATGAATTGATAACCCATTTAAATTATCCTCTTTCTTGGCTCAGCCTAGAACCAACTCTACAGAAAATATCCATCCTGGGAGAAACCCCCTGTCTCATTCTTAGTAATTCAGTGTAGCTTTGTTTGAGCCACATGGTTTATGTTATATTTCTTTCATAATGTTCTTAGTAAGTGTCAGTACAAGGATCCTCAAGAGTTTCATTCTGGGGGGCTGGCGCTGTGGCGCTGGCATCCCATATGGGCTCCGTTTCTAGTCCTGGCTGCTCCACTTTTGATAAAGCTCTCTGCTGTGGCCTGGGAAAGCAGTAGAAGATGGCCCAAGTCCTTGGGCCCCTGCACCCATGTGGGAGGCCCAGGAGAAGCTCCTGGCTCCTGGCTTCGGACTGGCCCAGCTCCAGCTGTTGCGGCCATTTGGGGAGTGAACCAGAAGAAGGAAGACCTTTCTTTCTGTCTCTCCCTCTCACTGTCTGTAACTCTACCTCTCAAATAAATAAATAAAATCTTTTTAAAAAAAGAGTTTCATTTCAGTACATCTCTATTCACCTGAGCCTTGCCAGCCTGCTTGTTACTCATTGGCCCCTACTGTGGTGCTGTGTTAGTCCAACAATTGTGAATTTTATTAAATCTGTCTCACTACGGAACTATTCTTGGTGATGTTGTTTTAAAATGCTGAATATTTTGATATCTCACAGGGTTGTTGTGAAGCTCATGTGAAATAACACATGTGGCAAAGCTTTTCAAAGAATGAAGTATTACAGATAATAAAAGGAATTGGTATGCCATTGAATTATTTAGTTTCTATTTAATAGATCATTTTTCCAATTGCCTTTCATACTCATTTTGAACATCTGATTTTGTAATTGGAGATTTAATCATGGGTAGTATATTCTGAAATCTAATTTTTTTATGTCAGTGTAATTGACATTGCAATTCTATTCTAAAATGGCATCAATATCATCATACACAAAAAGTTGTCTTTGATGGAAACTCTATTACCTCTTTTAATGTGCATTTTCCACAAGTTTTCATTTTCATTTTTATTTTTTTATTTGAGAGAGAGCGAGAATATGTCAAGCTACTCATGGTTCATTCCCCAAAAGCCACAGTAACAAGAGGTAGGATGGGCTGAAGCCGGGAGCAAGGAACTCAATCCACCCACATGGGTGGCAGGAACTCAATCACTTGCATCATCATCTGCTGTCTCCCAATTGGAGTCAGGAGCCAGAGCTAGAAATTGAAACCAGGCACTCAGATATGGGATGCAGGCTTCTAAAACAGCAACTTTATCACTAGGCCCAACACCCACCATCTATACTATCTCTTGAGTCTCTTTTCTAAAGTAAAAATCTATAAATATAGGGAGAAAATCACTCTATATTGAGATGATGATATTTCACAAATCATTCACCAGTTTTTTCCATCAACCAAACAAATATGTCCTGAGCATCTACAGACACTCTACTAAGTAATGGTTCCAATGAAATGAACAAGGCATAAGAACTCATGTCAATAAATGATCTGGTAAATGTAATATGGTATCCTAAACATGATTGCAACAAAAAAGAACAGTCAATAAAAACCAATATTTGAGGCCGGCACCGTGGCTCACTAGGCTAATCCTCCGCCTAGCGGCGCCGGCACAGCGGGTTCTAGTCCAGGTCGGGGAGCCGGATTCTGTCCCGGTTGCCCCTCTTCCAGGCCAGCCCTCTGCTGTGGCCAGGGAGTGCAGTGGAGGATGGCCCAGGTGCTTGGGCCCTGCACCCCATGGGAGACCAAGAAAAGCACCTGCCTCCTGGCTCCTGCCATCGGATCAGCGCGGTGCGCCGGCCGCAGCGTGCCGGCCGCGGCGGCCATTGGAGGGTGAACCAACGGCAAAGGAAGGCCTTTCTCTCTGTCTCTCTCTCACTGTCCACTCTGCCTGTCAAAAAAAAAAATATTTGAATAGAGTATATAGCTTTTAGCTAGTAAGTGTGTATCAAAATCAGTGATGAAAAATGTGCCATATTCATATAAAATGTTAATAGAGGAAACTGTGTGAGGTATGTGGGAACTTTTCATACTATCTTCCCAACTTTCCTATGAATCTAAAAATGTTCAAAAATAAAAATTTTTTAAAATTTTTTTTCAAAGTTTATTAGAAAAAGAAACAGTCTAATGGCAAAGGGGTAACAGGAGCATTGGTATATAAAAGTGTATCTGTGTGATGAACTTTTTATAATAAAATATGTGTAAGGTGATTTAAGAGTACAGAAGAATAGCACAATACTCAGCATTATGTCAGTGAGTAGGTGAGCTGAGTGAGGAGCATGATTTGAGGATCTTCAAGAAGACAATTCTTGGGGCTGGCGCTGTGGCTCATCTGGTTAAAGCCCTCACTTGCTGCACAGGCATCCCATATGGGCCCCAGTTGGTGTCCCAGTTGCTCTGCTTCCCATCCAGATCCCTGCTGATGTGCCTGGGAAAGGATGGCCTGGGTGCTTGGGTCCCTGTACCCACTTGGGAGACCTGGAGGAAGCTCCTGGCTTCAGCCTGGCTCAATTCAGGCTGCTGTGGCCCCTTGGGGAGTGAACCAGAGGATAAAAGATATTCTTTCTCTCTCTCTCTCTCTCTCTCCTTCTCTCTGTCTATAACTGTGCCTTTCAAATAATTAAATCTTTTTTTTTTTTCATAAAAGAGACAAGTCTTTAAGGAAAAAAATGGGAATTTGCCCTTATGGTGGTGGGGAAAGGGAGAAAGGAGAGGATGGAATTAAGGATGTTGTAGGCAAAGGAAGTAATATGGGCAATGGTCAGTCCTAAGGCATGAAAAAGTCCACTGTTTTGAGGGAACTAAATACAGATGACTTGCACTGCAGAAAAGAGTGAGTTTATGTGTGTGTATGTATGTGTCCTCTTGCATACATAATAAATAATGCTTCTGAAAAGTATGGATTTATAATATCATCACTTCCATTCATGTCCATTTAATGTACTCTGACAATATGACCTTATTTTCTATTTGGTAGATCACCTGTTCTACCCTTTCCCTGTGATCTTTCATCCACATATAATTATCCAGATAGTGAAATGATGGAAATCAGCAATGTTTGCCACTCAACTGAGATAAGTTATTTGCTCAAGGATGAATAGTCATTTTCCTGAACACAATGAATGATAGGTGAGTTTGAAGTTAGAATGACGTTTGAAAGATCTCAATTAGAGATTACGGATTTCATCAGGGAGAAATATATAAACATTTATTCCAGAGGGTTCACACACACACACGAAAAAAAAACCATTCATTTCAGACTAAACAATCCATTGCAGACTATGTCTTACAGACTATAAAACATAAAATATGCTTGGGCTTTACTATATTGCATTTTAGTTTCTTTGTCAATGTATCCTTTAGGTTTCCTTATAACTTTCTGCCCTTTCTTAGTCTTCTGTGACTCTTTCTCTTAGAAGCACCTTTCAAATCCACATTCTTATCCTTTCATCCCCCATCAACACAAACACACACACACATACACACACATTCACACACATTATATCTCTAACTCTGATGTCATTCATTAGCTATCTCTTCAGTTTCAATCATCCTATTATACACCAATGACCCCTAAATCAGTATCTTCAGCCAGATAACTCTCCTGGGCTCTAAATATAATCTCTGAATTCCTGTAAAACATTTTAAAATGAAATCTCTCAGTCAACTCAAATTTAACATGTCACAAACTAAATTGATTAAAATTCTACTATTGGTCTTTTGTGCTCCATCTCTGTTAATGGCATCATCTTACACACAGTCATTTGTGGCTAGAAACATTATAGTTACTCTAACTTCTTCATGTTCATTTTCCATATCTAGCTGGTGAGTTCTGTCACTTCCTGTGCAAATGAGATCATTCTATATCCTTTCTTGAAAATTTTCACTGTATATTCAATTTACCCAAAATGAAATCCAAACTTCTTTCAGTGGCCTGTGAGGCTCTGTGTACCTCTTCAGCCTCATTTGAAGTTTTCTGTGCTTTTGAATTCCAGCCACACTGACCCTTTGTCCACCTTCTTCCCCCGTCCCAGATTTTGCTTAACCAATTCCTGCTAATCCACGGATCATCAATGTAACTACCCCTTTCCTCTCCTTAGCAAAGTTGTTTTCTAATCTGAACTCTGGCCAAGCATTTGGAAGGCACACTGTATTTCACATTTGCATTGCTTGTTAATAATAATTATTACTAATATCTATTGAGAACTTACCGCAGGATGGATGATATATGTGTCTGCTTTGAAAGGCTAAGTAACTTTAAGGTTAAGTAGTTTGTCCTAGGTCACACAACTAATAAATGAGTTCAAATTGCAGCTATCTGGAAACAATGCTCTGAACCACCATGTTGCACTGCATTCAAATTCATTAGGCTGTGTCTGTCTTCTTCAGTGCTGTATCTTCAGCCGCTAAATAGGCACATAGATGTTCAATGAATAGTTGTTGAAAGAATAACAACTATTGCATATATAAGGGAATCCCTTGGATCTGTTTTCTCTTCTCCATCACTCCCTTTACTGTTCTTGGTTTAGTCAGTCATCATTCCTCATCTGAACTATTTTGGGAGCCTCCAAATTGTCCCCTTGACTTGTTTTCTGGACCTCGGCTGGGAAGCCAGCTTGCAAGTACTCTGAGAGTTTTGTCTTCTCATGTCTCTGGCTTCTCACAAATCTTTTGCTCAAAGATATGCTACCTTCAGAAGTTCACAGTTTTGTGAAGATTTATTTACTGACTTGAAAGAGAGAGAGTGCATGAGTGCATAGTGGGTAAAACAGCTGCCTGCGGCGGCAAGCATCCCGTATAAGCACAAGTTCAAGTCCCAGCTACTCCACTTCTTATCCAGCTTCCTGCTAATGTGCCTGGGAAAGCAAAGGAAGATGACCCAAGTGATTTGTCCCCTGCACCCAGATGGGAGACCTGGAACAAGCTCCTAGCTCCTGGCTCCTGGCTTCAGCCAGACCCAGCCCTAGCCATTGCAGCCATTTACGGAGTGAATCAGTGGATGAAAGATTATCTCTCTCTCCCTCTCTCTCTCTCTCTCTGTAACACTACCTTTCAAATAAATAAATGTATCTTTTTTCAGAAAAAGTTTTCAATGACTCTCTACTGTGTTCAACATTATGTAAACTCGACAGCATACAAGACCCTCTGTGAACTTGTATCTACACAACTCTCCAGTCACATGATAATTCCTCATTTGTAGCTTACATTTTCTTAACTATATGTTACTTAAGCTTGCATGTATGTATAAACTATGCCTGGACCACTCCCTTTGCCTCTGTATTCTACTCAAATGACTCCTCAGTTTCTGTCATTGCCTATCAGCGCCTCCTCTCTGAAGCCTTCTTAATGAACAGAATAGGTAAGAGTCCTCTGCTTTTGGCTGTGATAATATTATAGACCTTCCTTTAGAATTTGTATACATACGTTAATTATGTTGATCTCAACATAAATACACAGAAAAATTACATAGAATAACCCAAAACAACATTAGATGAACCTCAAAATACAAGCATACAAGAAGACAAATTGCCTGTAGCCACATGGCTTGGTGGTCTTAGATTCTGTGCAGAAAAGCACTCAGGAAAGAAACAGGGGATCTGATGATCAGAGATAAGGAAGACTATCAAGGAGCCAAAAGACTGATCACTGGAAAGCAGAGCAGGCTGATTTGGAAATAGAAGTTAACATTGGAAGAGGTTTTTCCTAATTCAATATTGGATGAATTAAAGGATTATTATTATTATCTGGCTCCTCTACTGCAGTGCAAGCTGTAAAAGATAGCAAGGTCATATCTACTTTTCTTCAGCACTGTATATCTACATCTTCCAGCATAGTAGTATATAATTGAAGCTCGGCAAATAATTGCTTAGTTAATGAATATTGATTAGTTGCATCATCTCTCTACTTTGTACTACTTTGTCTATTTTTCCCTACTACTTTGAAGACAAGAAGGTTTTGATGAAATTTTATAGATGGTAGCCGGCGCCGCAGCTCACTAGGCTAATCCTCCGCCTAGCGGCGCCGGCACACCGGGTTCTAGTCCCGGTCGGGGTGCCGGATTCTGTCCCGGTTGCCCCTCTTCCAGGCCAGCTCTCCGCTGTGGCCAGGGAGTGCAGTGGAGGATGGCCCAGGTGCTTGGGCCCTGCACCCCATGGGAGACCAGGAAAAGCACCTGGCTCCTGGCTCCTGCCATCGGATCAGCGCGGTGCGCCGGCCGCAGCGCGCCGGCCGCGGCGGCCATTGGAGGGTGAACCAACGGCAAAGGAAGACCTTTCTCTCTGTCTCTCTCTCTCACTGTCCACTCTGCCTGTCAAAAAAATAAAAAAAATAAAAAAAATAAATTTTATAGATGGTAAAGATGAACATACCAAGGAGAGTCTTCATACATTTACACGATTGATTATTTTCCATACATGAGGAAAATTGAGCCTGAAAATTTAAAAGATTCATCCAGAGGCTGGCATTGTGGCACAGAGGGTTAAGCCATGACCTCCAGCACCAGCATCTCATATGTGCAATGGTTTGAGTCCCAGATGTTCCACTTCTGAACTATCTCCTTGCTAATGTGCCTGGGAAAGCAGTAGAAGATGACCCAATACTTGAGCCCCTGTTGTGGTCATCTGGAGGAGATGGAAGATTTCCCTCTCTGTGTCTCTCCCTCTATATCCCTAATTTCGCCTTTCAAATAAATAAATAAATCCTTTAAACAAAAGGTTTGTCCAAAATCACACAGCCAGTAAATATCCAAACTGGATTCTAAATAAATCTTCACAATATTTGTAAATGCTGGCATCCATTCATTAACAATTGTCTTAATGGCTACTTCTGTATTTACATATCTTTTCTCTTATCACAAATAGCACTGTGATGTAGCATTTGACATACTTGGATTTAAATCCAGGCTTGCACCATACACTAACTTTGTGACTTGGTCAAATTACTTAAGCCCTCTTAGTTTCCACTTCTTTAATTTTAGAATTTATATTATCTATATTATTAAAACTATCTTCTGAAGCAGTTTTAAGAATTCTAAAACATAATAGGCAAAAATGTCTTACATGTTGGGGTAAGTGTTGAGGATAGAAGATATCGTATAAATGGAATTGCTACAAATGTATATCCATTCTGCCAGTGTGTTGATCACCCTGTACCACAATTCAAATAGTCCTGGGGATGTATTTTTGGTGTGTGTGTGTGTGTGTGTGTGTGTGAGGGTGGTTATACAAACACCCTCAATTTCAGAACTCTAAATTCCATGAATCTACAACTTGTTGTACAGTCACATTATCTGGGTTGATTTGCTTTCCTGGCTTCCCAATTTGCTAAGTAATGATGATAAATTAATTACGTTGCACTTTCTATTGCTTTAAAGCACTGGTCAGCAATAAAAGACTATTGTTGCCTTGTTTCTGCTTATAGTTTCAATTAACTGATGTTGGAGTAAAGATGCATGTTTGTAGCAGAGAAAAGCCCCTCTAATTATTCAGCTACTCTTGTTTGTAGCTGCTTGCTAGTGTGTCTGTATTATTTGACTTGCTGCCATTTCAAATGTTAATTTTAGTGTTCCTGTTTTCTTTATTCACAGTTCTGGTACAATACTGCACCAGTAACTATGAGGCACAGCTTGGAATCTTGGTCATCTTTTCCCTCTCCTAGTAAGCTCATTCTTATAAGGACAAGTTAAAATTGCTGTTTGTGTTCAAGCAATGTCTTTGTTATCAATGTGCTATGTATTTCATTAATTAGCACCGCTGCAATAAATGTTCACACACACACAAATCGACGTAGAAGTTGATGGTTTATGCAGTTTTATGAACAAATATCACATTTGTAAATATTTAACAGCAACATTTTTTCCAGTTTTCAGGCAAAACTAGTATGCAAGTACTATAATGAAGGTCATAGAGGTCATCTTTTTGTTTAAATCATATGGATAATTGCTCCAATTCTCCACTTCACTTTGTATGAAGCAACTAATTGAGTAAAATTTCCACTGAAATTTTTGCTGAAAATTCAGTGAAAAAAAACTCAAAAATGAATGTTGAGTATCCTTAAGTCCAAACAAGTAGTTAATTGCCTGAAATTACCAGTTGTTTGGTTAGCCAGCCTTGGTGTATTTAGATATTGTCATGACAAAATTGAAAGAAAGAAAAATAAACATTCCTTTAGCATGCATACCACAGTGTTCAATCAAATATACTTAGTGAGTTGGTAGCATATTAAAAATTCTCACTTTTCTCCAATTTCTCACTTTATCTCTTGAAGTAAGTTTGTGTTATGAGAATTTATGTCAGTACAGAATAAAAAATGAGTTGAGAGCAGCTTAGCAGCTCACTTTATTTTAGCCTGTTGTTACAAACGTCTGTTTTGGACATAGAGAAAAATTTTAACGGTAGGAAACTAAGAACTAGAATAATCTGATAAACCAGAAATGTGATGATTAACTAGAAATATTTTCACATACATCATTTTTATTTTGCTAGAATACAACCTAGGAAGTCAGGATAAACAAATGACAAATGTGTCGGCACATTGAAAACTAGAAAAAAAAGTTGTTGTTAAATATTTACAAATGTGAAAGAGGTCTGGGAAATCTTAAAGTGTAAGAAAATGACTGTTTAAAAACACCCCGAGGGCAAATGCTATCAAAATTATAATGAGAAATAAAATGGATGGTTAGGAATCCAATTTTTCCCTTTGAACTGGCAAATGAACCTTATTTCGTAGACTTCTATTACTTAAAAGGTTTTCCAAAAATCTACTAATAGACTCACTTTGCCACATGGCCAGTTTGTACTGAAGTTATTTCATAAAGGTAGCCGCTTGCCATAAGGAATAATCTGAGAAATTTCAAAGAGGAAAAAATTTTTTATATATCTTTACTTTGAAATTACTCTACTTTTTTTCAGTAAAGTTGAGTGAGAAGAAGTGCTACATAAAGAAAATAAAGAAACAAACTTGTGACTTACCCTACTATAATTAAAGCTCATTTTATCTGGTCTGACTGGGGTGGAAATGTTGAACAGCTGTCGGATCCCCTCCTTGCCTGCCTCATATGATATCTCTACAACTATTTGGAGACTTATGGTTCAACTAACCCTTCAATTCTCTTGGGCTTCTTTTACAAGGACAATTTTCTAAATCTTTCAAAGGAATTACTTGGGCTAGCTTTACCCTGGTCCTTCTCAAAATACCCAACTTCTCACTTAGGCCATAGATGCTGAAACTGAGCACTTTATCCTACATGGAAGACATGATAAAAACCTAACTAATGCAGATTATACCAAGAACATTACATCTCAGCTCCTTCACACTATTAATATATCTATCAGTAAGATAAAGTTCACCATTTACAATCATAGAATATTCTATTACTGCCGTTTTTGATCTATGACTCCACGGGCCCAACATAAGACCATCTTGTACTCATTTCCATAATCTGATATTCCTCCATAAATGAGCTTACCTTTAATAGATTTTGTCTTGTTTATTTTTACCCACTTCAGCTTGTCAAAGTTGTTTGGAATCCCAGTGTTATCTCACTTCTCCAACCTCTCACACAGACAAACGCAGAGTTCATTGAATTTGTATAAACTCCTTAGAGAAAGTCTTAAACACTATGCACCTATCTGGTGGGTCTGCACACAGTCATAACATTAAGTCATTGAACATTTCTTCTTTCTTTTCCCCTTAGTAACAGTCTAATAAAACCCAAAACCTTATTTCTAAGACATTCTTACCTGATCCTCAGTTTTCTCCTGATGTTCAAGGAATGGAAGACAACAGCATAGGCTTAAGTTGGAATTGGCCCTACGGCCAGATGCTCTACGATGTGTCCTTCTAAAACTCATTGCGTCTCAAAGTGGGTCCTGTCTATGTATGTTCCCCTTGGAATACAGCCTGTAAAAAAACATATGACTGGGGTGGGACAATGGTGGAGCTGGGAAACACACCAATTCAGTTTAGCAGAAAGGGGAGAGGACAAAATGGGGGGAGAAGTTCCTAGAATAGGAGATCTTACCTTAACTCTTGCTCTATGGAGATTCACACAAAGTATTATGCTGGCTGTAATATATTAAAAAAACAAACAAACAAAAAACTAGCAACTTTTTAGTACAACACTTTTTCTTATACAAGAGAAAGGAAAGACAGAAGAAAGGGTGAGTGACACTCTATCTGCGTGGCTTTACATATCCCTCAGGCATGAAGAGGAAAATAGGCTGAGTTATTCCCTCTTCCTCTATTTTCTCTCGGGATGCTCACTTACTCTTTCTTGAATTCCTGGCATTCCCATTTCAGAACTGTCTCTATCCCTTGACAGTTCCTGGCATAAATATATTCTTCCACCTCAGCCCAGACCTTCTGGGCCACCAGCCAATTGGCCAAGTCCCCTCTACCAATAATTAGATTGTCCCTAATTATACAGCATTTAGATGCTACAAATATCAACATGAGTAATTAACTTGGACTGTGAACTCAATTGATAGCATCTAGTATGTCATTAGCATTCAATACATATTAAGTCATAATAAGCCAGTGTAGTATTATATCGATGTAAATTTGTGGTAAAACTTTCAAAAATAGATTATCCCAAAGTATTAAGCACTCTGGGAGATTATTTACCACTTGAAGATATACTTGGCAGTTCAGTTTCCATAGTATAAATGTAGGTAAAGTTAATTTGTGATTTAAAGCACTTGGATTTATGTAGGCCAGAGGACAGCTGGAGTCTGACATTGAATTTTATTTTATTTATTTTTTATTTTTACTCCACCCAATCCTAAAAACAATTCAAAGCAGCTGACTTTGAATTGAAGATGTGCTATCATCAATTATATATAAAATTATTTTATTCGCTTATTTGTTTCAAATATTATTTCTATAAATTTACATCATTTCCATTTTTATTTTAATACCCCCAAATAAATAGAGTGAAAACCAAGCTTTATTATTTTTAAAGAATATTTTGGTGATAAGGAGGATTGTAAAGCATATTGCTGGAAGGGCAGGCCTTCATTCTAAAGACAGGAGAGGTGACCATATTTTTCTCCATCAAACTAATGTGTCTCTATGTCCTTCCTTTTCAACTCTCTCCAATAATATAATGTAACATAACAGAAAAAAATAGAGGTCTCCCCATTAGAGCTAAATATTATTAATACTATATGATGGTGTTGTTTTTCTCTCATTCTTCAAAGGTACCATTTGAAAACATTTCTTCACATTAGCTGTTAGAATCAATTATCAAGATTACCAAATTCATGATTTTTAGTGATCTCGGATTGAACTAATAGTTGGCTATAAGCGTTGTGGTTAATATGAATAAAACAGTGAACACAGCACCCAATTCTATAGACAAAAGTGGTTAGTTTCAAAGAAGAGGAAAATGTAAGAAAGGCAGAAGGGAATTTGGGCTGAGTAATGTGCTAGCTGCTTTGCACAAGTTAGCTGTTAAATTCTCAAGAGTCTACAAAATAGATGTCACCATCCCCATTCTGCAGATAAGAAAGCTGAAATTCAAAGAGGCTAAATCCCCTTAGTAAATTACTGGCATAACTCAAACTGGAATGGGAATCTGTCTGAGTCCAAAGGCTGGGCCCTTTCCACTACTCAGCACTGTGGTAAAGGGAGAATATAGTGAAGAATGAGGTACAGAAACAGAGTGGCTACTCATTCCTTTCTCCACTATTCTACCCGGCCCCAACAGTAAAGCAAAAACAATGTAGCTTCTCTATTCAGTTCCAAAGTATATTTACATAGTTAAACTGCTTCTAAATAAATTATGTTTGTGAAAACTGAAGAATATTTTTGCATTTCTGCATTCAGAAATAAGGGTCGGAAACATGAGTTCTAAGGACTTAGAACTGTTAGTTTGAAACATTAAATATCATTAACATTCCAAGCCCCCAAACTTAGCCTGTGTGTTTATAATCTAATCATTTATGCTGCCATATAAGCTCTTGGGAATATATTCCAAAAAATCAAATTAAAGAAAAACATTGTCAGGGTAAATTATAAATGATTAAACATGAGCTGACATGGCTGTAACATTAATATTCTAACACCAATGCACAATCAACTAAAGGTCTTTATTGGCTCTGTACGTTGGTTGACGGCTTGATGGATATGGTGAATAACTAGGAGATTTTACAACCAGAGCATGCAAGTAATAATAATCAAATATTTCAACCTTTAACAACTTCCTGGAGGCACTGGTCTATCCAACCTTGAAAATGACTGTTATTGAATTCTACTGCTTCCCCTAGCTATCACCTTATTTCGATTTACTTCCATAGCAAATTTTTCAAATGGTCTACAAAAGTTGCCCCTCTCTATATATAACCTCTCTCTCTCTCTCTATATATATATATATGTGTGTGTGTGTGTGTGTTTATCTTCAGTTTTAATTCTGCTCTACCTCACTAGAGCAATGACCTTCTCAGAGTCTACCAAGGATCTCCTTGTAAATTTAAGATATATTATCTCAAAAATGAAAGAAAGAAAAGAAAAGAGAGAAGGAAGGAAGGAAAGAAGAAAGGAAGGAAGGAAGGATGGAGGGAAGGAAGGGAGGGAGGAAGGAAGGGAGGAAGGAAGGGAGAGGGAGGGTGGGAGGAAGAGGGGGGAGAGAGAGGAAATATCATTATATTCTTAGAATTATATCTATGAACTACACTGAATCTGTTAAAAACTAATGAAAATAAAAAACAAAAACAATAAATCTGAAAAGAAATGCACATTATTTCAGGGACTGCATAATTGTAGCCTGTGTTGTGGAGCTGCAGGTTAAGCTACTGCTTGCAATGTCAGCATCCCTTATCGCAGCACTGGTTCAAGTCCCAACTGCTCTGCTTCTAGTCCAGCTTCATGCTAATGGCCTGCTTAAATACATGGGACCCTGCCACCCACGTGGGAGACCCAGATGGAGTTCCAGGATCTTGGCTTTGGCCTGGCCAAGCACTGGCTGTAGGATCTCTGTCTCTCTGTTTCCCCCTCTTCCTCTCCCTCTGTCACTCTGCATTTCAAAAATAAATAAATAAAAATCTTTTTAAAAATACGCATTTGCTCTTCATACCATATTGTTGTCTATTGCCTGCACTTCGAAATTCTTTGTCCTCCATAATACTATCAGTCTCGTTTCCTTCCTTTTCCCCATATATTCATTTTTTTTTATTTTTTGACAGGCAGAGTGGACAGTGAGAGAGAGAGACAGAGAGGAAGGTCTTCCTTTGCTGTTGGTTCACCCTCCAATGGCCGCCACGGCCGGCGCGCTGCGACAGGCACATCGCGCTGATCTGAAGCCAGGAGCCAGGTGCTTCTCCTGGTCTCCCATGGGGTGCAGTGCCCAAGAACTTGGGCCATCCTCCACTGCACTCCCTGGCCACAGCAGAGAGCTGGCCTGGAAGAGGGGCAACGGGACAGAATCCGGCACCCCGACCGGGACTAGAACCCGGTGTGCCGGGGCCGCTAGGTGGAGGATTAGCCTATTGAGCCACGGCGCAGGCCCATATATTCATTCTTATTTACTTCACTGGTTATTATTCCTATAATTCCTTTCAGTGGACTAAGTTTTTAATTCTTCTTCTCTTTTTTCACTCTTTATCTTAAAATTTTCATTCGGTTTTATAATATCTATGTTAACAATAGATAGAGCGAGATCTTTAGGCTACTTCCAGTCTCATACTTCCTACTGAAAATGTTTACATAGCTATCAATCATCAGTATGGATTTCTTAAGTCTAAAACATAACTCATCATATTTTCCTCATAAGTGTCCCTTTGTTAATTCTCCCTTCCTCCAATTATAAAACCCTTCCATCTATGATTCATCACTTTCTTAAATCTATTACATCAAGTCAGCAATGAAGCCCTATCAAATTCTTCCCTTCTCACTGTTCTTAGGCCTTTAAGTCAATTGAACAAACTTTTCTAGCCAGAACTGCAACACACAAAGCTTTCACCCGACAACACTTTGTCTTAAACCTCCAGAATCTCATTCAGTCTAAATACCACGTTTTTCCCTACTACTTACTCCCAGCTATTGTCTCAGATCCTTGCATTTTGACCACATTTCTCTGCCAAATTATTCCAACTAAAATCTTAGTTTCAGAGATATAGCATTTTAGATTTACCATTTGTTTGCTTCCAAGACATGATTTCCATCTTTGCTCCTTTGATAAAACTGTGTAACATACCCAATGGCCCCACTATCCAATAAAGGTTACTGAAGTTTTGACATATTTTGAAACCCAGAAATTAGCATTTCACTGCCTGTCTGCTTGCTTGGACTAGAACTCCTTTGGAAACCCAATGAGAAAAAAAGCAGAATAATAACTATTCCTGTCTCAACTTCTGAATCCAGCCTAGATTCCATTATCTATCACTTCAATGATTCTCTTGCCAATTTCCTCACTTTCCCTATTTACTATCCTTACGTAGCACCTGTATGATAAAATCAAAACCCTTATAAACCTTCCTGACCATACTATGTTGAGTTCTTGAATATTGTTTGAGCACATTACAAGCTGGTCTAATGCAAATTCTCAATCTGTAATATAACTTTCTTTCAGTGCTACATAATAGCCTCCCTATCTTCTGTTTATAACAGCTATTTCAGACCTTCTCTACTCTCCTATCACCAACACCCCCTCTGTCTCATAGTTTCCTCAGTCTCACCTCCTACTACGTGGATAACTTAAAAACCATCATAGGGGCCAGTGCTGTGGCACAGCAGGTTAAGCCACTATCTATGGAGCCGGCATCCCATATGATCGCTGGTTTGAGACCTGCCTGCTCCACTTCCAATCCAGTTCCCTGCTGATGGCCTGGGAAAACAGAGAAAGATGGTCCCTGCAACCATGTGGGAGATCCAGAAGAAGTTCCTGACTCCTGGCTTTGACCTGGCCGAGCCCCAGAATTGTGGCCATTTGGGGAGTAAACCAACAGATGGAAGATCTCTCTCTCTCTCTCTCTCTCTCTCTCTCTCTCTCTTCCCCTTCTCTCTCTGTAACTCTGTCTTTCAAATAAATAAAAAATAAATATTTTTTAAAATATGGAATAGAACCTTTCAAATTTTCTACCATGCCACATATAAATACACTGATTCAGCACTCAATCTCTCCATCTTCCCTGTCACAATAGAAGAGGTGAACCATTTCTGGCCTAAAGCTAAGACAAGTACAAGGAAACTTCAAAAAGTTCATAAGAAAAATGGAATTATGAGGTTGGCATTTGGCCTAGTGGTTAGAAGCCAGTTGACACCTATATCCCATATTGCCTGGGTTTGAGGTCCAGCTCTGCTCCCTATTCCAACATCTTGCTAATGTGCATCCTGGAAGGCAGAAGGAATTGATTTAAATAGTTGGACCCATGCCACTTCTATAGAAGAACTGGATTAAAGTCCTGTTTTTTAATTAGGCCTAGCTCAGCCCTGACTGTTGTGGATATTCAGGGAGTTACCAGGAGGTGGGAATTCTGTTGATATGTCTGCCTCTCAAATAAATTTTTAAAAATTAAATAGAATTAAAATATAAGATTATTTTGTGGAAAAAAGTATGAAATCTGGGGCTAGCATTGTGACATAGCAGGTTAAGCCACTGCTTGCAATGCCAGCATCCCATATCACAGCACTGGCTTGAATACCAGCTGTTCTTCTTCTGATCCAGCTCTTTGCTAATGTGCCTGGGAAAGAAGTAGATGGTGGCCCAAGTACTTGGGTTCCTGTGAGAGATTCAGATAGACTGAATAGATAGTTCATGTGAAAGATTCAGATAGACTTCTGGTCTTCCGGTTTGGCCCAGCTGAGTCTTGGGTGTTGTGATAGTTTAGGAAAGCCAGGATCCAGGAACTCCATCTGATTCTCCCTAGTGGGTGACAAGGTGTCCAAGAACTTGGGCCATCTTCCGCTGCTTTCAGAAGTGGAGCAGCTGGTACTTAAACTGGAGCTCATTTGAGATGCTGGCATCCCAGGTGGTGGCCTAACCCACTGTGTCACAATGTTGGCCCCTCTAAGTGGCATCTTAACCTCTGTGCTAAACACCTCCCTACATATGCTTTTGATCCTGTTGCTTCCTGATGTCTCAGGTTTGCCAGAACTTCACTGAATCCGCCATCCCAAGTGCTCGCCTCCCCCCTTCCTACCTTTCTCTGTTTAAAATTAAGTTAATCTTTAACTTTTCCTCTCTACTAGTTCTTCCAAACAACTTTAAACCATGTTTAAGTTTCTATCTCAAGAAAAAAATTCACCCTGGTTTCTGTTGATCAGATGTCCCCTCTCTAGCTACTATGACATTGTTTGCTTATTTATAGCAGTTAGATTTCTTTAAGGAGTTGTCTACACTCACTGTTTCAATGTCCATTTATCTTACTCATTCTTTAATTTACTATAATTTTGGCTCCACTCTGCTGATACAGTGAAATTGCCAAAGTAATTAGTGACTAATTTACAACTAAATTCAATGGCTACATTGCCCTCTCTCTCTTACTGAAATATCTGTTCTTTCTATCTATGTAGCTACTCCTTCTCTCTTTTTTTTGGGGGGGGGGGGATTCTACTTCCTTCAGAAGTCCTTTTAGGCAATGGACATTTAACAAGTGGTTAAGATGCTGATTGGGATGTCCATATCTCATATCAGAATGCCTGGCTCTTGTCCCAGCTCTTCTCCCGATTCCAGCTTCCCGCTAATGTGCTACTGGGAGGCAATGGTGATAGCTTAAGTGGTTGGATTCCTGCCGCAAGCATGGAAACCTTAGATTGACTTCCTGGTTCCTGGCTTTAGCCTGGTCCAGCAGAGGCTACTGTGGGCATCTGGGGAATGAATCAGCAGATAGGACCTCTCTCTCTTTATCCCTCTGCTTCTGAAATTAAATAAAATTTTTATAAAAGAAAAAATTCCTTTAAGTATTGTGCTTTTTAGTGCTCTATCCTTAGCACTTGACTTTTCTCATTTTACACTTTCTTCCCTATATGATCTTATCCCTGTATGCTAATACATCTCAACCCAGGTAACCCATCTAAACTTCTCTCGGATTTCTCCATTCAATATATCCAAAACTGAAATTGTCAGTCTCTATCTCTAAACCCCAAACTGCTAGAATAGTTCCCCCAACTTTGTTTTAGTCTCAGTAAAAATCTTCACTACCTCATTGTACTTACTCAGAAACCTAGATGTCAGTCTTGACTCTTTCTTCTTCACTGAACTTATCATACCCTAGACGTCATTAGCACTTTCACAAGATTTTTGCCAAAAAGTGCTTCGTTTTCTAAAATGCCCGCTCTTCTTCCTCTTTATCCAAGATATTCCCTACTCATTTCACTCTCATTTATTGCATAATATTTGATATTAAGCACTCCTCCAGAACTCCACTCCTCTGAGCATCCATAACAGCTTATTCTTAACTCTGTTGTGGGAACTGCTCATTAATCTATTCACTTCTTTGTTTCCTATAAGACTCTAAGTACAGATATTTCTCAACTTTTGATAGAGTTAACATCCTGATGAGCCTGTCATGATTTAAAAATATGGTTAATTGAAAGAAAATGCAGGGCTGGCACTCTGGCTTTAGCGAGTAAAGCCCTGGCCTGCAGTGCCAGCATCCTATAGGAGCGCCAGTTCAAGACCTGGCTGCTCCACTTCTAATCCAGCTCTCTGCTATTGCCTGGGAAAGAGAAGATAGCCCAAGTCCTTAGGTTCCTGCACCTGCATGGGAAACCCGGAAGAAGCTCCTGGCTCCTGGCTTCCGACCTGACCAGCTCCGACCATTGCAACCATTTGGAGAGTGAACCAGTGGATGGAAGACTTCTCTCTCTCTCTCTCTCTCTTCCTCTCTCCCTCTCCCTCTCCCTCTCTGCCTCTCTGTAACTCTGCCTCCCAAATAACTAAATAATTTTTTTAAAAAAGAAAGAAAATGCATTTACTCCACTTAACCTGCTGTACATCAGGACTTAACAACACAGTCCACTATAGAGCAGTAGCTGTTTACCCTTGTGATCACATAGCTGATTGGGAACTGTGGCTTGATGTTGCTGCCCAGAACTGGGAGAGAGTATCATATTGCAAATCACTAACCTGAGAAAAGATACAAAATTCAAAATATTAAGTATGGTTTGCACTTATATGTACTGCTTCAAACTATTCTAAAGACAGAAAATCCAAGCTGAAATCAACATGAATCATGGACTGTGTGTAATGTGAAGGTAGAGGTTGTGCTTTAATCATATTTGACCCATGTACTTAATACACTATAAAATGAGTAATTAAAAAGGGTGCGGTGCGCCGGCCGCAGCGCGCCGGCCGCGGCGGCCATTGGAGGGTGAACCAACGGCAAAGGAAGACCTTTCTCTCTGTCTCTCTCTCTCACTGTCCACTCTGCCTGTCAAAAAAAAAAAAAAAGGGTTATTGAATATATTTTAAAAGGTTTATTTATTTTTTTGAAAGGCAGAATTATAGGAGGGAGATGGAGAGAGAGATCTTCCATCTACTGGTTCATTCCCCACATGGCTGCAACTGCCAGGGTGGGGCTAAGCTACAGCCAGGAGCCAGGGGTTTCTTCCAAGTCTCCCACGTGGGTGGGAGGGGCCCAAGCACTTGTGTTATCTTCTTCCGCCTTCCCAGGCACATTAGCAGGAAGCTAGATTGGAAGTGGAGCATCTGGGATGCAAACCGGAACCCCTATGGGATGCTGGTGCTGCAGGCAGCAGTTTAACCCACTTTGGCACAATGACCCTACTACTGAATACATTTTTAAAAGCTGAGCAGAATGAAGAAGGCAGGTAGAAAGGAAAACTATAGAAGACTACCAAAGGAGATTTCACAAAAAGTTAGAAGATAAAAACCTATAGAAAATAGGTCTGTCTGTCATCTCTCAATGTTTGCACTTTTTAATCATCCCCTATCTGATTATTGAAAATATAGTGTTCATTGCAGAATTATCAAAAATGCAGAAAAACTTACAAAGGAAATAATCTCTCACAGTGATATGATTATTTTTGATACTACTAAAAAACTTGTTTTTGGCCAATCAACATTTTTCCTGCTTTAAAATTAAGACTTTTTGTCCTTCTGCAAAGTCTTTCATGGTCATAGAAGACAAGTGATCAGTATCTACCATTTTTCTACATAAACCTCCGTCAAACCTCCTTCGTTTTCTTGCAGACAGCAATTACATTATCCCTTATCCTTCTCTTCTTCAGACAGAATAGGCTTAATTGTGTTAGGGCCTAGTCTCCACCTTGTTGATTATTTGGGTCAATTTTCAGGAGAGTCCCTCAGTTTTTCGAAGTCTTAAATTATATAGAACACTATTTCCAAAAAGAGAATAAGCTAAAAAACATTTAATAATAATAAATGAGATATCCAGCTTAGAAGATGAGAACCTGCTTTGTTACAAAGCACCAGGAATGTTTTTTGTCTGTTCCAATCCTTTATTCAGGGCCACACAAAGGCAATCTCTTGTTTTGTTTTGTTTTTTTCTCCTTGTTAATTCATGCCTGAAAATGAGGGTGTTCAGGGGTTAAAAAACACTAATGAATTACTTATGATGTACAATTTTCAGCTGTTTATCAATGTCACTCTTCTTTTTCACAGCCAGATTCCATGCAAAGGCAACATTTTAAAGATTAATAATAAGGGATTTCTGCAAGCTGATGGATTCCTGCTGACTCACTCTACTGGGTAAGGCTGATATTTTTTACCTCAACTTCCATAACCACCTACACCATAGAGACGAAAGAGTTTCTCCATAAACTCTTGACTTTTCATGAAGAAGTCTGTTAGCCAATTCCAAAATTTTGAGGGACACAATGATTTTCAATTAATTGATATACTCCATTCTCTCTTAATACTTTTCTCCTTAGCTTTATAGTCAATGTCCACAGGGGAGGACAATATTCCAGCCCTCCTGTGAACTAGGCAGGTTTATATCATTCTTCCCTATGAGCCAGCACTGTGGTGCAGCAGGCTAAGCCTCTGCCTGCAGCATCAGCATCCCGTATAGGAGCTGATTCGTGTCCCAGCTGCTCCTCTTCCAATCCAGCACTCTGCTATGGCCCCTGGGAAAGCAGTGGAAGATGGCCCAAGTGCTTGGGCCCCTGTACCCACGTGGGAGACCTGGAAGAAGCTCCTGGCTCCTGGCTTCAGACTGGCCCATCCCCATCTGTTGGGGCCCTTTGGGGAGTGAACCAGTGGATGGAGGACACCCCCCTAGCTGTAACTCTGCCTCTCAAATAAACAAATAAAATCTTTGAAAAAAAAAAAAAAACACTTTCTTCCCTGCCTGTGATCCTGAAAGGAAAAGGACTGAAAGTCAGAGGAGGTAGCCTGTGGCTATTCAGTGTCATAATTCACTGCTGTGACTATCTTCTGCTAAACAAAGGTGGCAGAAAATAGATGCCGTACACAAAAAGACAATGCACTAAATGAGGTTAGTAGGCTCAACTAAGTCAAAATTTTTAAACTCATATCTATGTCTTCTTTCTCTTCCTCTTGTCTTCCAGCCCCTGCCCTTATGATGCCTGGACACCCATTGTCTTTATATCATCTCCTTAACTGTCCAGGTTTTCCACCCAAACTCATTTGGCTGCAAGAGCCATCTGTGCTCTGGATCGTTCTCCATCTATTTCTTACTCATCTGTGGCGGTTTTTTCTGCTAGGTGATTAAAACAGATCTTAAAAAGAACTCATGTTAAGACACTAATTAGATGATAAAGACTTAATGAGTTTCTGCTTTCGGGGTAGTAAAGGAGGACTACGATAAGCGTCTTCATCTTCTTAGCACAGAAGTGTGATACTTTCAGACACTAAGGAATATTGTGAGAAAGATATCTGGGGCCTTCTCCAGTACCCCTTAAATCACATCCCACAGACAGCAGCCAGAATCTCTTGAGCTTCTGTTACAGATTGATAGCAGCCACAGTCTCATTTTTCTCTCCTTTTTATTCCTACCTATCAAATCTCATCCTGGGTCAGACACAGTCAATGACAGAAAAGGACCACATAGTTTATCAAATATTGCCTGGGGACATCTCCTGCCTTTCTTCCCCTCCCTTATAATGTTATTCTCTCTGTTTGGCAAGTGCTTAAGTGCCTGGACATAGAGGCCTGTGTTATTAATTATGTATGTATACTCAAGAGCCTCTGCAATGGGCTCTTTTTATAAACTGAAAGAATAAGTAAACCAGTAAAAGGATCACGTTGGTTAGCACTTAGGAGCAAATGTACACTTTAGGTTCAGTGCCCCTTTCAATCCCACGATCCTGGCACTACCCAATTAGTGTTTGTGTATTGCAAGGAAAGGCCAAATGGCTTATACCCTGACAGGCCTCTCTACAGGTTTTGTAGAGAGTGTGGATCCATTCACCACTACAACAACCGAAGCTGCACTCTGAAACACACATAAATACTAGGGATGGCATTTTAAATGTTAATACCATGGATAAATCCAAACTCATTGGAGAATGGTTCATATGCTCAATTGAAAGAACTAAAGTTCGCCGGCGCCGCAGCTCACTAGGCTAATCCTCTACCTTGCGGCACCGGCACATCGGATTCTAGTCCTGGTCGGGGCGCCGGATTCTGTCCCGATTGCCCCTCTTCCAGGCCAGCTCTCTGCTGTGGCCAGGGAGTGCAGTGGAGGATGGCCCAAGTCCTTGGGCCCTGCACCCCATGGGAGACAAGGAGAAGTACCTGGCTCCTGCTATCAGATCAGCGCGGTGCGCCGGCCGCGGCGGCCATTGGAGGGTGAACCAACGGCAAAGGAAGACCTTTCTCTCTGTCTCTCTCTCTCACTGTCCACTCTGCCTGTCAAAAAAAAAAAAAAAGAACTAAAGTTCAATGTATGCTTAATTATTTCCCATAAACACAATTCTGAAAGAGCTCTTTGCTTATTTTAAGTGAAGAAAATCTATCTTCTACCTGTTGTTATTAACAAAAATAACGTATGAGGAAAGTTATATATATTTATATTTTATTACCTCACCTCAGATTTTTCTAACTTAAGATCCAGTTTATATAGCACCAGTCACAGAAATTCTAAAATGAAAAGCCATACAAATCATCCAAACAGGGTTTTAGAAGGAAAAATATTTGGTAGCATTAAGCACAACAATTTCTCCTTGGTGACGAGTTAAATGGGCTTATTTTATAGACTGTCACCCATTGCTTTTGAAATTACTTCTGTTTTTATACTTGCCATGAATCACTATTAGCTCTCCATCTCCATTTCTGTCTCTAGGTCTCTTTTCTCCCTCATGCTCACACCTACACATTCATTCACAGTCCACATTGTCAGAGAGTAAATGATCATTCTTTGCAGCTGCTGTAACCAATGTCCCTTGTTTTTTTTCTGAGTAGTCAGAGTCAGCTAGAGGTGCTAGAACCCATCTGCCTAATTACTGACCAAGCACTGCATCAAATTGTAGTAAGTGATCACACAGAAGAAGCAGAAGGTATCAATTCTCTTAGGTGGAGGATGAACAAATAGGCAGAGATTATGAAGCATGTTTCCCTGGGATTTTAGCTGATATTTGTACTTAAATGAGCAGCTTCTTAAAAGCCTGTCATCAGTTTTTACCTGAGATCTGGAGTGCATTTTGCAGCAGCATTTTTTAGTACCCAGAAAAAAGGAATGATAAATTGCTGCAGTAAAAATGAGAATGCTAATGCACACATGAGTAATGTTTTTCTCCTCTGCACAGTATATAGTAACTCAGACTATGTGGAATCATTTACCGAGGCATGTACTGATTTAAATCCAAATATCTTCTAAAATTAATAACCTATTTAATATTCCTGGGGAATATTACGGCCACAAAGGCAAATGTTATTGTCTCCCATGAAGAAATGGTCCCCCGATTGGTGAAACCTCTTAGATTTGCAATCACAATTAGAAATTTGATATAAACTCTGATTTGACAAATACTTTACAAACCATACAGATTTCCTGGTTCAACTTTTTATCTCAACAAACCAGGTGTACACAAACACGTATTCCAAGAGCTTCTCTGTTTGGGTAATGGATGCAATTCAAACTTTCATTTCAGTTAGAGGCTTTGGGTATCCAGCCTGGTGGAAACTGCTGTGGTTTTAGAAGGAACAGTTGTTTTGGGGGTAGATATAAAGTTTAATTGGTTTCTAGATTTTATTTATTGTTTCCATGACTGTAGTCCCTGGGCTAACTTAAAGGGTGGACTCCGAAAAGAGAAGCAGAGAGGCCCCAGAGGAAATATTGGATTGAATATAGGGACACCCAGTTCCCTCACAATACTTACCTCCTATCTCCTTTCCTCTACTTGCACAGTACTACTTGCAGTCACTTAAGTACACTGTGCTACTACTTCACACCCTATAAAACTGGCCAAAGAAGAATGTGCCCCAAATCTTAATTAGATCCTTTTTAAAAAGTCCAATCTGCATTATGTGATCAATAAATACTTGTTGACAAGAGTGTCAATTTTCAAAGGAAATCACAAGCTCCAAACTGAATCCTCACACTGCTATTTTGCCCCTCTGGCTTTGACTTCTCAAATTACAAATGAAGTCTACCCCCTAGAGCTGTAGAAAAAAATCAAATGGGTCATACTCCTGAAGCAGTAATAACCAAAGGACCAGAGGATAAAGCAGCCCACGAACCAAAATCCCTTGTTGATGAAATGTGCCTAGTTTTCAGTTTACTGTAACCAGATATGAAGGTAGAGAGGTAGATAAAGCAGTTCATTATTCATCACTTAAGGCAGTCATAAAAAGGGACACATTTTCATTAACAGTGGGTTGAATCATTGGCAAACCTGAGCTACTCAATCCATATTCAAGGCTCACTCTGCTGGGCTCCGCTAAGTGAATCCTGTGGGGCTGGGTAGATTGGAGTTAAATAAGATTCTAATTGAGAGTTTATTTTTCTGTGAGCTCAGAATTGTAGAGGTAGTAAGTCTTGAACAGCATTTCAGCGGTATAAGGTTTTGCATTAAGCCCAGAGATTTCAGATGTCTTAAAAATCCATCTTACCGAATAATCACTTTGGAGTTGTAAATTCAGTGTAAAAATCATGTTGCCCTAATGATATAGCAGCTACCATTCCTTTCCATCCACTCAATTCCCTGTGCCTTCATTTTCACATCTTCCTCTCACTCCCATAATTTTTCAATTTTAATGCCTTCTCATTCAAGTCCTTTGCAATCTATACTGTGCAATTTGTATTCTGACACCATTAAGACGTATCATTTCCTTTTTGTCTATTCTGAACATTTTGTTCCGTTCTTTGAAAAAAATTGCTTTGGGGAGGAGGGGTTTTTAGGGAGCCAACAATATTTTATTTCTTTCCCTCTATTCTTTTGTTACATACCATAATTCTTTTTTTGTTCTCAGAATCTTTATCATTTATCTTCACATTTTCTGCAACAATTCTTTCTATCTCTTATCATGTTTTCCCCAACTCTTGAAACACTGCCATCATTTTAATCCATTTTACTATCTGTAATTTGAAGGTATGATGATTTATCACTCAGGTGTTTGACTCCTTTGCTAACATGCTCTATCTAGACAAACTGATTTGGTTGAAATGAGAACTAATTTAAAATAAGAAAGCAAAGACAATGTATTCCCATATCTTTTAACATTACTTTTTTCAGAGTAAGTTTTGACTGAACCCCTGGTACGGAAGAGAATGATACCGATTTCTGGAGATATTATCTTAGTCATCTTCTACAAGGGGTAATATATATCCTCCTTGTATCATCAATCATAATCCCTTATAGAGAACAGCAGCTGGGATAGAACAGGATGAGTCAGTGCGCTCCTTTTTATTCCCCCATGGTTTTTTATCCTGCTTTTCACTTAATAGTAGGATCCTTAGTCATTAATAGTAATAATGATAACAATCCTCCAAAATATGATGTCCTGTAGTTCAACTGGCCTAGGTCAAGCTGTCCTCCATAGTTAAATAATGATGTGCTGTGAGCTCTCAAAAGCATACCTATTTGGTCTCTAAGCCATGTAGATAAGAGTTGAAGTGTTTACATGTAAGTCAATTTCTGAACCATAAACTCGCCTCCCAGTGAAGGGAGGTTGCAAGTAACAATCTCACTCAGGGGGAACTACTCCTTTAACTTAGCAACTCATACTTCCCCCCATACCTGCAATGAATTATAAAACGTCAGTCAAATACTAGTGGCTTCTCGTTATAGAATGGTTGTCATTTTATTCTTTTTAAGATGATTTGAGGGGCTGGTGCTGTGGCGTAGTGGCTAAAGCCATCGCCTGCAATGCTGGCTCCACTTCCAATCCAGTTCCATGTTAATGACCTGGGAAAGCAGTGGAAAATGGCCCAAAGTGTTTGGGCCCCTGCGGCCCATGTGAGAGACCTAGAAGAAGCTCCTGGCTCCTGGCTTGCCCCAGTGCTGGCCGTTGAAACCGTTTGGGGAGTGAATCAGCTGATGGAAGATGTCTCTGTCTCTGTCTCTGCCTCTCTGCCTCTCTGCCTCTCTCTCTTTCTCTCTCTCTCTGTGTAACTCTGACTTTCAAAATACATAAATCAGTCTAAGAAATGATTTGAGGTAAAGCTGGCATTTAGCATAGTAGTTAAGATGGCCATGTCCCACATCTTCATGCCTGGGTTTGATTCCCAGCTATGGCTCCTGACTATAGCTTTGTGCTACTGTGGACTCTGAGAGGTAGCAGTTATGGTTCAATGGGTTGGGCTACGAACACAAATGGTGAGAAGTTGGATTGTATGTCTTCAATCCTGGTCTAGCCACAGCCATAGTGAGGCCATAGTGGGCATTGGGGTAGTGAACCAGCAGATGAGAGTGCTCGTTCTCTCTCTCTCTGTCTCTCAAATAAATATTTTTTAAAAGATATGATTCTTTCAATCTCAAGAAAGTGAAAATAAAATTAATATACTGAAGACTCTTTCATTTGAGTTCTTTATTCCTGTGACCAAAATTAGAACAAGCAAAGCAAAAGTGAAGGTTGTTGTTTTCATTAAAAGTCAGTCTGACACTGTGGACAGTGAAATGATTGTTACCATCTAGTGATTAAATACTACAAAAAAGTTCCAGAGCCACCAAGCCAATAGTCTCAGAGAGGTATGGAAAGTACAAGTCAACCAATCACATTTCTCAATTACATTTCCCAAGACTCACATTAAATAGACAAGAGGAATGGAATTATGCTCTTCTTGTTAAGTCACTCAACCAGAAAATAGCAAAACAAAGGATTGGCCGGCAATGGGTCCCAAGAGCTTCCTCTGATCCCCTCCTCCCCATCCCCATCCAGAGCAGAAAAGTGGATAAAATGAACAAAATATTGCATATTGACAGCGGGCCATTGTAGAAGAAAACCTGTTAACTACAGCTAAAATCAATTCCATCGAACAGGAGATTGCTGAAAAAATGGGGTTTAACCAAACAGCAAATAAACGGTCCCCTGCAGCTGATGAATCAGAAGATGGAGCTATTGCTTGGAATGATGAAAGAGGAACAAAGAAGGAGCAAGTGGTGCACGTGAATGAAAGAATATAAATGTTTGGCTAACAGAAAATCATGTCCATGTCACCATCAACTTATTTAAGGATACTAAAGCTCCACTGGAGAGAATTCCAGAAATTCTTTCCTCCAAAAGTTACATATCATAGAATTTGTGGAGTATTAAAAGTATTCCAAAGAAACCACAGTGAACCTATTTTAAACTCCAGTTATTCTCTACTTAGTATTTATTTAAAGCTTATGTCCAATAAAGAACAGCCTAGTCTGGAGCCCACAAATAGAAGATTGTGTCCCATATTCGTAGAGATTATGGATGTCACAGCACTGTCTACAACAAGTGCTAGTGAATAACCTTAAATAGTTTATTGTAATTAAATTGGGCAAGAGGGATGAGTGTTTGGCACAGCAGTTAAGACGCCACTTAGGACACCCATACCCTATATCAGAATGCCTGGGTTCAGGTCCTGGCTCTGGTTCTGATTCCAGCTGTCTGCTAATGTGTGCTTTTGGAGGTATGAGGTGATGGCTCAAGTATGTGGGTCCCTGCCACCCGTGTGTGAGACCTGGATTTAGATCTGCATTCCTGGCTTTGGCCTAGCCCAGCCCTGGCTGTTGTGAGAATTTGGGGAGTGAACCAGTGGATAGATCTCTCTGTCTGTCTCTCTTTGCCTTTTGAATAAAATGAAAATAAAAGCACACAAAAAAAATAAGCAAGAGCTTACTATCCAAACCCGTTAGCCATCTGAAAGTACTGGGCTTTGAATTGCTTCACAATTTTTATTACAAGATACTCATGCCAATACCCAGAGCTTTTGCAAAATATTTCTTGGGAGTATTATAAAAAACAATCAGCATGAGACAGCACTGCTTCAAATTCTATCATGTAGACATTTACCATCTACTAAATAATTATAGAGAGTACTTATTCAAACTGTGACAAGAAAGAATAGTGGAAAATGCCAATTATAATGTACCAAAAGCAGGTACTTGGGAAAGAGGCATTGGGAAAGGCACAGTCTCCAAACTACCCCCTTCACCAGTTGTTGAAATTTCATCCCTCAGGGGTTCACTAATTTAAGGATTTCAAAGCTGGTGTGTTTAAGCACTTCCCTTGTCCCAAATTAAAATGTAATTATTCTCAAGGAGTGCCAAGGGCTGATCTTTTTGTAATCATCACTTATTAATACCATGATACTTGATCAGCTATAATACTTGCAAATATGACCACTAGTTGAAAGAACTACACTGTACGCTGGAAAGGGCCCCATTGCAAGACTAAAGCAGAAAGATGTTAGTTAAAGCAGAGAGGAAGAAAGCTTTGCTTACTTCATTTGTCATGTCGCCAAAAGTTGGTTCTGCCTATAGATATGGATTACATATGAAGCAACATTTCTGTAAAGGCAGAATATGAATAGAATGCAGGACATGGGTACTGGTATTTAGAATTGTAAATAAACAGTGGGTGCTTACTCCACAGATTGAAGACAATGTGGAAATGATGTAGAGTGAAAAGAGATATTTCAGGCAAAGAGAAGCGAAAGTTGAAGGGGCTCATTTATACAAACGACTAGTTGACAATACCAATGTCAGGACTAGTGAGAGGGAAAGTAATAAGTATCAGGTTGGAGTTTCAGACTTAAGGATACTAGAAATTATAAATGTGATAAAATTTCAACTTCTCGTCAGGACACTTGACTTCCCAGATATAGGAATGGAGAAAACAAGCAGAAGGGTCAGATCACTAATGACCAAGTATCTTATGTCTCACCTGAAAGCTGCAATTGAACCAATGGTTTTTCATATTGAGACAGAGAAGAGATAATGAATACTGAGAATTTAAATTACTCCCTAAGTGTCACACTTGAAGTAAACCTTTAAGAGCAAGTATGATTATAATTTATATGAAAGTGTCTGGAAAATAACTAGCTCTACACTATTAAAAATGAAGAGCAAAAGATGGTGCATCAGTTCTTTGATTATATTAGAACAATGTAGTAGCAAAAATCAGTCTTGAAAAGTGCACATCACTGTTCTCAGCTATTTTATTTTAGCCAAAGTTTTAAATGTAAAGCTACATCTTATTATCTTAAGGTTAAAAATAGATAGGTTGCCAAGTAAAATGAGGGGCTTGGTGATTTAGGATAGCAATGGTCATTAAAAATAACACTGAGGGCGTGGGTGTTGTGACACAGCAGGTTAAGCTGTCACTCATGATACTAGCATCACAATATCAGAGTGCTAAGTTCAAGTCCCAGCTGCCCCTCTTCTGATCCAGCTTCCTTCAAATGCAAGGAAGGCAGTGGAAGATCGTCCAAAAATTGGACCCCTGTCATCCATGTGGGAAACCAAGATGGAGTTTCTGGCTCCTGGCTTCAGCCTGATCTCCCCTAGCTATTGCATCCATTTGGAAAGTGAACAAACAGATGCAAATCTCTCTCTCTCTCTCTCTCTCTCAATCTATCTCTATCACTCTGCATTTCAAATAAACAAATAAATAAATCTTTAGAAGAAAGAAATACCACTAAGACCCAAATTATTTTTAAATTCATGTAAAATATCATATTCTATTTATTTTTTTAAAAAAAGATGCATTTGTTTATTTTAAAGGGCAGAGTTACACATGTATTGGCAGGGACCCAAGCACTTGGGCTATCTTCTGCCACTTGCCTAGGCACATTAACAGGGAGCTGGATTGGAAGTGGAGCAGCTGGACTCTAACCAGTGCTCACAAGGGGATGTCAGCATTGCAAATGGCAGCTTCACACAGTGGGCCACAACGTCGGCCCCCATATGCCATTTATTTTTTAAAAATATGTTCATTTATTTTATTTAAGAGTCAATAAGAGAGAGAGACAAAAAGTAAGGGCTCAGATTTGCTAGTGCACACTGTTAAGCAGCAAATGATGGCTCAAGTACTTGGGTCCCCACCATGCATGTGAGAAACATGGTTGGAGTTCCTGGCTCCTGGCCCAGCCCTAGGTTGTTATAGGCATTTGAGGAGTGTACCGGAGGATGAAAGATCTCTCTCTCTGCTTTTTTCTCTGTTTCTCTGCTTTTTCTCTAATAAAATCAAAATAAGTAAATTTTTAAAAATTGAAAAAATGAGATGCCATTTTGTTTATTTTATAAAAATGACATTGTACATGCAAAGACTTCATATAATCTGTAATCATTCATCCTTACTACAAGCCCCATTTCACATTTGAGAAGAGTAAATTTTACACATGTGAAAACACTCAACCAAAGTCACAAATCAATAAAATGCAGAGTTACTATGGCGTCTATAGTCATTGAGGCACAGATCTAAGTTAAAAATACAGGTGGAAATTCTTAAATTATATTTGACCAAATAATAATTATATTTGACCAATAATCCAAAAAGAGATCAGTAAATTGAGATTGATACATGGGAAACATGGGGTTGATTATTTAAACAAAGATACAATACTTCACTGGATTTGCTTTGCCAGCAATTTGCTTACAAACAAAGCTGATGAAAGAATTCTATGACAGTGCCATCATGAAATGCACTGAAAAGGAACTATATCAACAAACAAATGCAATTTGATCAACAGAGAAAGAATCTGGCCATTTAAGCAAAACATGTCTCACAGTGAAATATTAAGACGTGGTTATTATGTTTAGTAGTTAAACTTCATACAGAACTTTCATAGTTTACAAAGCACTTTTACAAACATCATCTTTGTTCCTCAATACAATCACCCACTTTTAGAAAGATTTATTTATTTATTTGAAAAGCAGAGTGACAGAGAGAGACAATGGGAGAGACAGAGAAAAACACCATCCACACTATGGCTCACTCCTCAATGGCCACAATAGCCAGGGCTGGGCCAGGCCAAAGACAGGATCCCTAAACTCCATTGCAGTCTCCCAATTGGTGGCAATGGCCCAATTGCTTTGGTCATCATCTGCTGCCTCCTCAGGTGCATTAGCAGGGAGCTGGATTGGAAGTGGAGCAACATCTGGGACTCAAAGGTGTCATAGGAAATGGCTTAACCAGCTGTATTGCAATGCCAGTTCTATAATCATCCATTTAAGGGTGGTTTCTGATACGCTAAATTGTGTGCCCAAGATCACAGTGACAGAACCAGAACATAAAACCTGCCTTCAGATTCCCAATATGTTTCTTCCTCAGCTGTTGCTCAATACACATTTTTTAAAACTTAGACAAAACAAATAATTAAATATGTAGCTTTGTCAAAAGGCAAGAAAATTTTCTAGGCATCAAGTTAGTTTCTGGAGAGTGTTCACAAGTCCTGGTTATAGGTCATGTCCAAGTGACAATCTACAAGTTGGCATTGGTACACTATTTCATTTTATCAGGATATGTCTAGTCTAAACACAACTCACTGAAATAATATTGAGAGACTGATTTCATGATATGAAGATTCACACCAGATTAATCCAAGAATTTTTTGTTAATTTATGCTTTTTTAACTTTTTAATAAATATAAATTTCCAAAGTACAGCTTTTGGATTACAGTGGCTTCCCCCCCCCCATAACTTCCCTTCCACCTGCAACCCTCCCATCTCCCACTCCCTCTCCCATGCCATTCACATCAAGATTCATTTTAAATTATCTTTATATACAGAAGATCTATTTAGTATATATTAAGTAAAGATTTCAGCAGTTTGCACCCACACAGAAATACAAAGTGCAAAGTACTGTTTGAGTACTAGTTGTACCATTAATTCACATTGTACAACACATTAAGAACAGAGATCCTACATGGGGAGTAAGTGCGCAGTGACTCCTGTTGTTGACTTAACAATTGACACTCTTGTTATGGCGTCAGTAATTACCCGAGGATCTTGTCATGAGTTGCCAAGGCTATGGAAGCCTTTTGAGTTCGCCAACTCTGATCTTATTTAGACAGGCTCATAGTCAAAGTAGAAGTTCTCTCCTCCCTTCAAAGAAAGGTACCTCCTTCTTTGATGGCCCATTCTTTCCACTGGGATCTCACTTGCAGAGATCTTTCATTTAGGTTTTGGTTTTTTGTTTGTTTGTTTGTTTTTGTTGTTGTTGTTGTTGTTGTTTTGCCAGAGTGTCTTGGCTTTCCATGCCTGAAATACTCTCATGGGCTTTGTAGCCAGATCCAAATGCCTTAAGGGCTGATTCTGAGGCCAGAGTGCTGTTTAGGACATCTGCCATTCTATGAGTCTGCTGTGTATGCCGCTTCCCATGTTGGATCATTCTCTCCCTTTTTTATTCTATCAGTTAGTATTTGCAGAGACTAGTCTTGTTTATGTGATCCCTTTGACACCCAATCCTATCATTATGATCAACTATGAACTGAAACTGATCACTTTGACTAGTGAGATGGCATTGGTACATGCCACCTTGATGGGATTGAATTGGAATCCCCTGGCACATTTCTAACTCTCCGTTTGGGGCAAGTCCGATTGAGCATGTCCCAAACTGTACATCTCCTCCCTCTCTTATTCCCACTCTTATATTTAACAGGGATCACTTTTCAGTTAAATTTAAATACCGAAGAATAATTGTGTGTTAATTACAGAGTTCAACCAATAGTATCAATTAGAACAAAAAATACTAAAAGGGATAAAGTATTAAGTTGTTCCTCAACAGTCAGGACAAGGGCTGATCAAGTCATTGTTTCTCATAGCGTCCATTTCACTTCAACAGGTTTCTGTTTTGGTGCTCGGTTAGTTGTCACCGATCAGGGAGACCATATGTTATTTGTCCCTTTGGGACTGGCTTATTTCACTCAGCACGTGGATTTCCATGTGCAGAAGCATGAAGCAAGACCCCTACCTTACACCTTACACAAAAATCCACTCAACATGGATTAAAGATCTAAATCTATGACCGACACCATCAAATTATTAGAGAACTTGGAGAAACCCTGCAAGATATAGGCACAGGCAAAGACTTCTCGGAAAAGACCCTAGAGGCGCAGGCAGTCAAAGCCAAACTTAACAATTGGGATTGCATCAAATTGAGAAGTTTCTGTATTGCAAAAGATATAGTCAGGAAAGTGAATAGGCAACCAACAGAATGGGAAAAAAATTTTCAAATTATGCAACAGATAAAGGATTAATAACCAGAATCTGCAAAGAGATTAAGAAACTCCACGACATGGCTGGCACCGCGGCTCACTAGGCTAATCCTCCGCCTTGGGGCGCCGGCACACCGGGTTCTAGTCCCGGTCGGGGTGCCGGATTCTGTCCTGGTTGCCCCTCTTCCAGTCCAGCTCTCTGCTGTGGCCAGGGAGTGCAGTGGAGGATGGCCCAAGTGCTTGGGCCCTGCACCCCATGGGAGACCAGGAAAAGTACCTGGCTCCTGGCTTGGGATCAGCGCGGTGCGCTGGCCGCAGTGCGCCGGTTGCGGCAGCCATTGGAGGGTGAACCAATGGCAAAGGAAGACCTTTCTCTCTGTCTCTCTCTCTCACTGTCCACTCTACCTGTAAAAAAAAAAAAGAAAAAAAAAAGAAACTCCACAACAACAGAACAAACAACCCACTTAAGAGATGGGCCAAGGACCTCAATAGACATGTTTCAAAAGAGGAAATCCAAATGGCCAACAGACACATGAAAAAATGTTCAGGATCACTAGCCATCACGGAAATGCAAATCAAAACCACAATGAGGTTTCACCTCACCCCGGTTAGAATGGCTCACATTCAGAAATCTACCAACAGCAGATGCTGGCAAGGATGCTGGCAAGGATGTGGGGAAAAAGGGACACTAACCCACTGTTGGTGGGAATGCAAACTGGTAAAGCCACTATGGATGTCAGTCTGGAGATTCCTCAGAAACCTGAATATAACCCTACCGTACAACCCAGCCATCCCACCCCTTGGAATTCACCCAAAGGAAATTAAATTGGCAAATAAAAGAGCTGTGTGCACCTTAATGTTTATTGCAGCTCAATTCACAATAGCTAAGACCTGCAATCAACCTAAATGCCCATCAACAGTAGACTGGATAAAGAAATTATGGGACATGTACTCTATAGAATACTATACAGCAGTCAAAAACAATGAAATCTGGTCATTTGCAACAAAATGGAGGAATCTGAAAAATTTATGCTTTTTTTTAAAGGCAGAGCTACAGAGAGGCAGAAGGGGAGGGAGAGAGAGAGAGAGAGAGAGAGAGAGTCATCCATCTGCTGATTCACTCCCCAAATGGCTGCAACAGCCAAAGCTGAGCTAAACCGAAGTCAGGGGCCTGGAGCTTCTTCCAGGTTTCCCACGTTGGTGCAGTGGTCCAAGCACTCGGACTGGGAGCAGCTGCTTTCCCAGGACATAGCAGAGAGCTGGACCGGAAATGGAGCAGCTGGGATGCAAACTGGTACCGATATGGGATGCTGGCACTATAGTTTTACGCACTATACCACAGTGGCAGCCCTAATTTATGGTTTGATCATCCTAACAACAATAGCATAAACCAAAGAACAACGATTTTCCCATTCTAGTTAAACAACAAGCAACACTGTACCCTCTTGGGAGATAGCTTTTTCTTTGCTGCTTGTATGAGGGAGGGTGCTTCAAAAAGTTTGTGGAAAATGCATATTATCTTTTAATTTCATTTTTTCATGATCTTTCTGCAGTGCTCTCATATTTAGGTCCAGGTAGAGGTGAATTTTCCCATTTTAATCATTAATAATTCAAGAGTACCAGAGGTTCCAGTAACAACTCTGCCCTTTACTAATTTGAATGGATTCACATCTGTGTGAAATGGGGATTCTAACAATGATGAATGACTGTGGGTTATATGAAAATTGTTTGCATGTACTATGCAATTTTTAGAAAATTCTTTTTTCTATCCTGTGGATCAGAAAAGAGGCACTCCCTTGAGTATAATCAGGAAGTAGGAGGGGTCAGAACAAAGACATTACCTCTCTTTGGGAGCAGTGGCTTCAAATATAATTGATTTAAAAATAGCATGGGAGGCCGGCGCCATGATGTAGTGGGTAAAATCAACACCTGCAATGCCAGCATCCCATATGGGTGCCAGTTCAAGTCCCTGCTGCTCCACTTCTGATACAGCTTTCTGCTATGTCCTGGGAAAGGAGTAGAGGATGGCCCAAGTGCTTGGGCTCCTGCACCCACGTGGGAGACCTAGAAGAAGCTCCTGACTCCTGGCTTCAGATGGGCCCAGCTCTGGCTCTTGCGACCAATTGGGGAGTGAACCAGCAGATAGAAGATTCTCTCTTTCTCTTTCTGCCTCTCCTTCTCTGTGTAACTCCGACTTTCAAATAAATAAATAAATCTTGAAAAAAATTTTAAAAAATTAAAATAGCATGAAGTGCTAATATCATTATACTTGGGCCTCCACTATTAAGAACCCATGCAGGGGCTGTCACTGTGGCACAGCCAGTAAAGCCCTGGCCTGCAGGGCAGCATCCCATATGGGTGCTGGTTCAAGTCCTGGCTGCTCCATTTCTGATCCAATTTTTCTGCTATGGCCTAGGAAAGCAATAGAAGATGGCCCAAGTCCTTGGGCCCCTGCATCCATATGGGAGGCCTAGAAGAAACTCCTGGCTCCTGGTTATTGTGGCCATTTGGGGAGTGACCAGCAGATGGAAGGCCTCTCTCTCTCTCTCTCTTTCTCTGCCTCTACCTCTCTGTAACTCTGCCTTCAAAATAAATAAATAAATCTTACAAAAAAAATAGAGAACCCACACAGAGGGGTCAGTGTTGTGTTTCAGCAGGGTAAACCTTTTTGACCTTCAACATCAGCATCCCATATGGGTGCCGTTTGAGGCTTGCTGCCCCACTTTCAATCTAGTGTCCTGTTAATGTGCCTGGGAAGGTAACAGAAGATGGTCCAAGTACTTGGGCCCCTGCACCCACGTGGGAGATATGGATAGAGTTCCGAGTTCCTGGTTTTGCCCTGGCTCAGCCCTGGCCATAGTGGTCCTTTGGGGAGTGAACCAGCAGAAGGAAAATTCTCTTTATCTCTGCTTCTCCCTCTATCTCTGTAACTCTGCCTTTCAAATGAATAAATAAATAAATATTCTTTAAAGATTTATTTATTTTACTTGAAAGTTAAAATTACACAGAGAGAGGAGAGGCAGAGAAAAAGAAAGGTCTTCCATCCAATGGTTCACTCCCCAGTTGGCCACAACGGCTGTGCCAGTCTGAAGCCAGGAGCCAGGAGCTTCCTCCAGATCTCCCACACAGGTTCAGGGGCCCAAGGACTTGGGCCATCCTCTACTGCCTTCCCAGGCCACAGCAGAGGGCTGGACAGGAAGTGGAGCAGCCGGGTCTTGAACCGGCGCCCATATGGGATGTGGGCACTTCAGGCCAAGGTGTTAACCTGCTGGGCACAGCGCCGGCCCCAATAAATAGTTTTTTTAAAAAGAGAAACCCATGTAGAAGCCACTAGGAAGACAGCAAGGAGGAGTATAGTCATGACCAATGTACATAGTTGCCTTTCATTAGTTTCTTTTAGTTTAATATTTTCCAAAACCAGCCACACAATCTAAGCCTGCTCTTATAAGATTTGGGGGCTCAAATGGAATAAATTAGCTTCACTGTCTACTTGTCTGAAGCTGTTTTTGTTTACCATCATATGAATCTCATTCTCATCTGTATATACACACAAGGAAAATCCCCATAAAGTGATATATTGTTATTTCCAGTATGTGCGGAAATTTCATAAAAATTTCTGTGCTGAAAAGAAAGCAAGACCCCACCCTCTCACTACTATGAAGTTATTTGTACTCTGAAAAACCTGAAAACACCTGACAAACACGACGCTTGCAAAAATTTGTCCATACACTTTTATGAGAGTCTAAGTGTGTGGTGGAGTACATACATTTGACAGAGTCAAAGTTGAGACAATCTGTTATAATAAGCTTCCAAAGGGAATCACTATATTCCTAAAGTTGTATTTATGAAATGCATGAAGTTCGTATTCCTTAAATAAAAGGTTTCTTTGGGAAAAAAATAAGCTTCCAAAGGAAGCTTGCACTGGAGCGCACTGTGGAAGCCTAACAACTTCACAGAATAATACTGTACTCAACTGGAACTACTGAAAGAGGTAGATCGAAGGCACAACTTAATTTTCACAAATTGGAAACTGGTCAAGAAAATGCCTCTGGGAATTTGTGAGCTTGAAATGACCAAAAGAACACATCTTCTTCTACAGAACGGCTTAGAGATTTGCTACAGTAACTGTTCTGACATAATTCACAGGTAACCTTCATGAAGTAGCCCACACAGTAAGGTACACTTTCCTGTGCTTTCTTTATTCTGCACATATTATATGACTGTAAAGGAAAAATGCTTGTAGATAGAAAGAACACATCATCTAATCAGGTGGGTGGGCACACCTATACATTATACCCAGGCTCACTAACGATTTTTTAAAATATCTGATGGATGTGGCAGCTTAGAAACCAATTGTATCCTTGTAGCTTCAAGTTGCAAAAATCAATTTTGCGCTGATTTAACAGATTGCTTTGGCGTAGGAGAAACAGAGCAATCAATGGTGATGTCAGCAGCCTCTTTGTCATGCAGACCTAAAGGAGTTGGCTATAATCAGTCAGAAGCAAGGGAGCAGCCACTGCTGCCAATATTAGCATTAGGTGCTCAGTTTCTTTGGTGCTGAAACAATCTGATAAAAACAGAAGGAAGAAGCCTCAAGGCTTGAAAAGCACAGCCAGAAATGAAGGATGTATATATTAGGTGTGTTAGTGAATTGGGGCTTAAAATGAAAACAGGAGTGATTTATAGAAAGAACATGCTTTATATGCTAACCACTATGCAGAGGTGAATTGGAATTGTTTAAGGGGAACTCAAAGGGAAAAGCTTGAGCTGGGGGCTAGAGAGGTGCAGGGACAATGCTCAAGGAAGAAAATTTCTGTAATTGGTATTTGAATGAATTGTGATTTGAAGAGAAGCTCGTATGTGTAATTACAGCTGGGGAGGAAAATGGGGGCAGAAGGAGAAAATGATTTTTCTACTATGTACTTGGCAGAATTCACCAAGTGTATTTGTAAGCTAAATGAGAAAGAATGTAGGAATTACTATCTATTCATTCCAAAAGTCCTTTACATTGAAACCTCCTTATATACACCATATCTGAAGGTTTTTGAACAAGCTACCGACACCAAGTCCATAATTATACAGGAATGAGGCAGTTAGCTCTTATTTTCATTCCCTTTTCTTCCCAAGAGACAGCTTCACCACAGTGCTCTGAATTTGTAAAGAGTTTTTCATCTGAGTATCCTAAGTCATGTCACATGTAGGATCACATTTCTTCCAACCCTAAGAGAGAGCTAGAGGATAGTGGGCAGAGGGGAGGGAGGGAAGACCTGGTTATTTATATATGCATAGCAAGCTTATATGATTTGCAACAATTCAGCCAGGTAATCATAGGAAGTTGGTAATAAAGTATAGCCCAGAATTCAACTGATTCCCAGGATAGGGCCAAAGAATGAGAGTAAATTCTCCCTGTGAGCATGTCTTAGGGAAGAGAAGTGGCAGTTCATCCATAATACACTTATGTTCTTCATGAAACGTTTTTCTTAGATAAAGTAAGATTCTGCAGAGTAGCTAAGAAGAACAAATATCTGAATATGAACTTAGGACACACTGCTTTTTGTCAAGCACCAGATTAACCTTAATCTTACTTGATTGTATACATTGTGAAGAGTTATTTGAGTTCCAAACCCCAAAGCCTGAACCCTAACTCTCAGTACTAGACAGAAAATCAATTCTCAATCTAATTTTATCCATTTAGAAACACCATGGAAGAAAAAATAAAAGATGTTGCCCATGACTATTTGCCTCTAAGTGGATGCTTCTCTAATAGTGGGGAGGAGACATGCAGGCAAGTTGATCTCAAAGTAGAAGAGAGTAGAATCATAGTTACTAGAGACTAGGAAGTTTAGGCGAATGGGAGGCTGGGGTGAGATTGAATAATTGATACCAAATACAGTTGGATTGGAGGATTAACATCCAGGGTTTTACAGTGGAGTGGCTATAGTTCATAATAACCTATTATATATTTTATGAAGAACTAGATAAGAGGAGCTTGAAGCCTCCAAACATGAAGAAATTACAAGGAGATAGAAATGCTAATTCCTGGGACAGATGTAGTGTAACAGGTTAAACTGCTGACTGTGACACCTAAACCCCATATGTGCCCTGGATCCAACTTCCTGCTAATTTGCCTAGGAAAGCTGAGAAAGATGTGCTGAGTGCTTGTGCCTCTGCCACCCATGTGGGAGACCTGGATGGAGTTCCTGGCTCCTGGTTTCAGCCTGGCCCAACCATGGCCTAGGTGGCCATTTGGGGAGTGAACCAGCAGATAGATGATCTATCTTTTATCTCTCTAACTCTGCCTTTCAAATAAATAAATATTTTTTAAAAAGAAATGATAATTACACTGATTTGATCAGTGCACATTTCATACATGCACTGAAATGTTACATTGTGGGGCTGGCCTCGTAGTGCAGCAGGTTAAGCCACTGATGGTGATACCAGCATCCCATATGGGAGTGCTGGTTTGAGTCTCAGCTGCTCTGCTTCTGATCCAGGTTGATGCTGATACACTGGGAAAGTAGTGGAGGATGGTCCAAATACTTGGGTCCCTGTCACCCATGTGGGATACCCAATTGAGTTCCTGGCTACTGGGTTTGGGCTGATTCAGTCTGGGCCTTTCTGGCCATTTGGGGAGTGATCCAGTTGATGGAAGATCTCTCTGTCTCTCTGTCTCTCTCTCTCTCTCTCTCTCTCTCCTTCTCTCTCTCTGTTGCTCTGCCTTTCAAATACCTTTCAAATAAATAAAATACACAACTCTTTTGAAAAAAGAAATATAACACTGCACTGCATAACTATGTACAATTATGTGTAAATTAAAAATTTTAAAATTAACAGAGGCATGCAGGCACACACAAGAAGAATAGATTAAATTAATAGATGAAGAGACAGGAGGCAGCTGGTAGCCTGCTACAATATTGCAGTAACCTGTGTTAAAAAAATTAAAATGTGAACAAATATGGTGGCAATAGAATTAGAAAGGGAAAGGCAGATAGAGAAGATGGTTCAGAAACAGATGTGGCAACTCATTTTATTTGATGAGTGAGAGAGGAGGAAGCAATGGTGACTCTCAGTCATCCAGTTTGGGAGACTAGGACAATGACCATAAAACCAATAGAATAGGTAGGTTGAGAGGAGAAACTGTTCTTTTTTTCTATTTTTTTTCAGACCAGTGATCTTTAAACTTTGTGTACTAACTCATTAAATTTTGGGTCTATAAACCCCCAAATCATAGGTCAGTTACATTAATGTAAAGACACACACACACACACACACACACACGAGAGGACTTAAAAAAGTTCATGAGAGGCAGGCATTTGGCACAGCAGTTAAGACAGCGCTTAGAACACCCATATCCCACACAGAGTGCCTAAGTTCAAGTTCCAGTCCTCTTCTGATTCCAACTTCCCACTGATGCAGATTATGGGAGGCAACAGCTCAAGTAGCTAGGTTCCCAGCATGCATATGAAACCTACTTGGAGGTTTGGGCTCTTGGCTTTAGTCTGGCCCAGCTCCAGGTGTTGTGTGCATTTGGGGAGTGAGCCAGTGGACGAGAGATCTCTGTCTGTTTCTCTTTTTCTCCCTCTTTCTGTCTGTGCTTCAAATATAAATAAATAAGTAAAAATCTAGAGAAAAATTTGTGAAGAAACAGAATTAAAAGGTACGTTTGCTTTGGTACAAATAATTTTTGGAATACATGCACATTTTTTCATAAAACATATTTCATTGAGCTTTTGACGATCTCTCATATATACATACCTTAATAATGAGTTAAAAATAACTGAAAATAGTATACTATTTTCAATCTCACACCACAATAGATTGCTTTGCCCAGTCCACCTAGGAGATCAATTATCTAACAATTTATTATATCCTGTTTTTTTTTATTTGCAAGCCAGAAAAAAATGAAATGAATGCTTAAATCAAGTTAGTGATAAAGAATTCAAATTATAAAGGATGCTTTACATTTCGGGTAGGAGGGACGTTATGGGGGGGAAGCCATTGTAATCCATAAGCTGTACTTTGGAAATTTATATTCATTAAATAAAAGTTAAAAATATATATATATATATAGTGGAGTGGGCATTTATTTGGCCTAGTAGTTAAGATGCCCACATCCCATATTAGAGTGAGTGCTTGAATTTGATGCCCAGCTCTACTTCTTGATCCTATCTTTCTGCTGATGTAGACCCTGGATGGTACAAGTGTTGACTCAAGTACATGGGTTCCTGCAACCCACGTAGGAGACTTGGATTAGGTTTCCAGCTCCATGCTTCAGCCTGGCCCGTCCCAACAGGTACGGGCCCTTGAGTGAACTAGTAGATGGGAGTTTTCTCTCTTTGTCAATGTGTATCTCAAAAAAAAAATAAATTAAATATATACATATACACATATATGTAGTAAAAGTGTTCATTATTAATAATGCTCTGTGAGCTTTCAAGACTTTGACTCAATTCATAAACCAGGGAGATTATTATTAATTTTATTGGATTCATTTGTGCATCTTGCACTAATGAAAACTTACAAAACAGCAAACTCCCCAAAAACAGGTAGGCTCCAAAGACAAACCAGCAGGAAAGTGAGTCTCTATTGAGCATAGTTTATCTTGGCTTTTATATTTGTGAATGGAAGATTTGGGAGTCTGGGGTACATTCTGTTTTAACCTTAACAACAACTTCATGAGATGCTATCCAGCTGGAAAAAAATACAATATCCCAAAACCAGGAGTCAAAAAATTTAAACGATTTACCTAGGATCACTCAGCCAGTACAAGGGATCTGCAAAAGTTAATGGAAATGCATATGGTGGAAATACTGTGCATGGATTTCAAAAGTGTTTACACCAAAATATACTTATCTTTTAATTCCATTTTCTCATGAACTTCTTTAAGTACTCAGGTATGTGCAGGCTCAGATTTGAGTCCAAGTCTTGGCCTCAAGTTACTCTCTTTTTACTAGACCCTGGCTGCCTTCAAGTCCTTTTGCCTTCTTTTTTTAAGGCTGCTTCATTCCTCCTGTCAACTCACATTCTTTAAATTTCCACCTGGTCTCTAACACAAAGTGCTCCAAAGGAAGAAACAAGATTGCTATAAAGGGATAGAAAAAGTGACAGACAAATATTTCTCTTGTCCAACTCCTTTTCTTTCCTAACACACTGAGGTTATATTCTCTCAATTTTCTAGCTTTTATTTCTGTCTATCTTACTGACTTCTGGGTCAGATTGTGTTAAAAATGGCTGCGCCTGAAACATGAGCTCTGTCAATTGGAATTTAAGTTCCACTTCTAGGGGTGGTCAGGACAGTACAAGTGCTCTGAAGTTTGAGGTCACGTAATTTTTCCTTGTTAAATCCAGATAACTTGAACTGGCAAGACAGAGACCATTTCATCTTCCGCAGGCTAGCATGGGTTCACGGAGAACAAGTTAGGCCAAACTAACCTCATTTCCTTTTTCGATAGTGTAAATAGCCTGAACGATAAGATGAATGCTTTATAGCTAGTATATCTGAACTGGAGAAAGCATAATCTCTCTGTTGTTAGGACAGACAAAATGTGGCTTGAGGAAACAGGAAGCTTTACAGTTAGGGGACTAGCTGTTCTCACCAAATCTATCAATTCTCTGTCGAAAACAGTAGGAAATTATAAGGCTTTCCCATTTTATTTACATTGTGAATAGGGTCTCAAAGGAAAAGAAAAAATCTTTTTTTAAATTGGCAGCTGACAAGACTTCAAGGAAAAACAAACTGATCTGATACCCTTCTGAAAGGATAGGTGAAAGCTAGCCACAGAGATGCAACAAGTAATTCTTGCAAAATAGCTGAATTTAGTTTAGAACATCAACTCTACAAGGAGACCTCCTTTAATGAGAGTGTGCACAAAGAGGTCACTGGAGGTTTTCTTGCTGATTATGAGAGCAGCAGGTCAGTAGTGAAAAGCGGCTGCTGAAAAACAAAATCTAAAAACAGAAAACACCACTACCACTGAAAACCGAATCAAAACAAAACAAAGCCAATGCAATTTAAAATGAGGCCAGTGTCACCTAAAGCACTTCAGTGCCACATCAAATGTTACATGGTTTTCTGAATGGACCATGCCACATCCAGTGCGTAAATATCTGGGGAGAAAGCACATTTAAAGAAGAATAGTGACTAACTGGTATGTAAAGGTAGGAAGAAAATGCCCGTGAAGAAGAGAATGAAAGGTTGGCAGAAGGGATTGTACACAGGACCCAGAAGCAAACTGCAAAATGTCTATGAAATAAATATTGGTTTTAATCTCATTTTGATAAGGCCGTTATCTAAATAATTAATAGTACTCTTGGTGTTTTCATTAACCAAAACATGAGACCCATGTGGCGCCATGTAAATCAGATTCCCCTAGGGTGTAAGTCACTACCATCATGATTATACATGATGTACTTTGGGAACTTTCCCTTACTTTTTCAGCTACTATGATTTTATGCTCTCTTTTTGTTTTAAACAATAGTGACATATCTGGAGCTGGAGAAGATCAAATTAAGAGCAGCTGCCAAGTTGGCTTCTAGAGCCAGAAAGTTGCTTGATTCCAGAAAGAAACTGAGCCATTCCTGCAGTTGTGGGTAGATTGAAGGCACACATCACAACTGTGAAGCTGGAAGAAGAGAGGTTAGTGTCTGCACAGGTATGTCTATGTTCCATAATTTACTTAAAAGTAGGGTCATCTCTAAGAGCCTGAGGAAAAGTGTACTGTAGTCTTCCTCTCTCAGTATTTAGGTTATAGGCAATAACAAGGAAAGTGAGAGTAGAAGAGTAGTCACTTAGAGGTCAGGCTGATGGTACATGTGCAAAAGCGGAAGGGCAAGGCCACCTCTGGCTGCTGTGCCTTGAAGCAGAGGATGGGAGTGGCCGCAGAGGAGGACTGGAAGGTTTAGCTGTTTGTATGTGCATGCTTCCGGTCTTTTAGTGCCAGCCGATGAAATGCCTTCTTGATTCCTTACCTGCCCACAGAAGTGCCTCAAAGTTACAGCCCCACGGAGATCAGTCCCCCTCGTCATATTCTCTCTTCTATTCCACTGACTCGGGGAGAGGAAATGCCCATGTTTCAGCTCACCTTAAAATAACCAGAGCAGAACTGGAAGAGAATGATTCGAAGCGAGATTATGCGCTCAATCTGAGTCTCTCAGTTTCCAAGTAGCAATCCTGGGGTCCTTTAGTATGGCAACCGCCCTTCAGGTGACTGGCTGCAATCAGAAACAGGCCGAGTGGCCCTCACAGGGGATGTGAGCCTGCCTGTGTACTGCCAAAGCTCTGCAGGAAGAAAAGCGAGTGAGTTTAGCAAGGTTATCAGCTTCAACAGCAGAAATAGACATTGTCTTATTTAAACAACCAGTAACTACCAACTATCTGTTTGGAAAGAGGGGAGAGATTGACTGCTAAAGAGAGCAAAATTGAATTCTAGAATGCTCTTCAAGCGTATGAAGACAAAGTAGCCCAAGTCCTCAGGAATAATCAGTGACAAGTTAGTCTTTCCTTCTGAGGCTTCTGTGCCTGTTATAAGAACACTCGCAAAAAACTCACCGCAGAGAAGTTGCCCCTTCACATCCGTCTAGAAGCAGCCAGCTTGCTGCGGTTGGAGGGTGCAGTACAGTAAAGCAGGAGTCATGGCTTTTTAGTTCCACCTCTGCCACTGACTCACTTTGTGACCTTGAACAAGTTCCTTTACCTCTCACACCGGATCTAACCACCTCACAGAGGTGCTAGAAGAACCCAGTGAAATCACGGATGTGGAAGCACTTTGCAAAACATACAGTGCTGTACAAGTGTGAGGGATTATTATCCAAATAGGTTTCATGCCAACCCTTTGGGTATCACCCCAAGGCCTCCTCAGCTTTGGCACAAGATTCTCAGCTCCCTGGTTGCTCCCTCCAAGCCCCATCTGGCTTGGGAACAGGAGCTTTCACCCTCCTTTTTCCTGCCAGCTTCCTCCTTAATGGAGCCAGCTGAAAGTAGTTATTCTACACCCACTGTAGTCTCTCCCAGGGAGGCCCAGTATTCATCAGGAAAAGACTTCATCGTTTAATAAACACCAACAACTTTTCAGGCACAACCTACCCATGCAGTAGATGTAAGGCAGGGGAAAAAGAAAATTCAAGCAATCTATAGCTCCAGGGAAGAAATCAGTGACTTGAATGAGCCTTGCTCGATAAGCTCTCAGTAACCTGAGTACACACACACACACACACACACACACATCTTTAATGAAAGACGAAAGACTCAGGCCAATTCATATACCATAGCAATCAGAAATCTTACCTGATTGCTGCTCTCTGCTCTTGAGACACTCCAACTGCCTGTCTTTTTTCTACCACCTGTGAAGATTCTAATTCAGTGCTGCCCATTTATACCCTTCTGGGAATGGCAGGACTCCAGGAATCTCTGCTCCCACCAATCATAAGTCAGAACTCCCAAATCTTTGGCCATGTCTGATTTAACCCTGTCTGTGGAGACATTACATCAGTGTTGTCAGCTTCCTAACTGGGTGCAGGACTTGGCCTCAAAATTAAGAAACTGCTGTCATGTGCCTGCTGTCCAGACCCTGTACTTGATTTTCACATTTCCCACAGATAACTCTGTATTCCAGTCAGGCAAAACGAATACTCTGAAGAGCAAATCATACTCACAGCAACATAAGAATAGAACAGAAGAAAACAAACCTACAGAATGAGGGGGGGCTCAAGCACATAATGGACCCAAAGGGAAAAATTAAGGTCAGAGACCCGAGTGTCATAATAAAACAGAGGGAACAGGATATGGACAGAGTTAAAATAGGCAGTGGGTTTAATGCCTACAGATCCAGGCTTGGCACAAGAGCACATACCAAAGCAGGGTCCTAACATGCAAGCAGAATTTGGTAACTCGGCATCCTAATTGGCACGGACAGAGTGGAGTCTAAAGATAAGGTGGGGGAAAACTGAGGGTATAAACTGAGCCTAAGAATAGAGCCCTCAGCTCTGATACATCCAAATAGGTCCCCACAGAAGAGAAGACAGTATGTCTGAAATCCTTAGGCTGGAAGTTCCAGCTCTCATTACCTGACCGGGTACAGAAAAACAAGTACCCTAGAGAAGGAAGCAAGGCCTTCAGGTGGTTCCAAATTGAAGTTCAAGCAGCTTAAAGAGATCTAGAGTAGTACTATATTGGTTCTAACTAAATCTTGAGGCAAATGTCTCACCTAAATAGAACACAGAAATTGCCTTTCTGGTTTGAAGACTGGGCTGTAACAATTCACATTCAGTCCTGAAGCCATGGCTGGTAGGCCAAAAAATCCTTATCTTTTCCTCCCTTTGTGCTGTCCATTGCTTGTTGTTCATTTACCTTAGTACTTTATTCCAAGTTCAGGCTTGTTCGTCCCAGAATGTAACTCAGGACTTGGACTGACATGCCAGGAAAGAGGTCTGCTATGGCGATTCCACTCTCTAACACACGTAAATGGCCACAGAGGACAAGAACTTCAGAGGGAAATGGTATTAACTCTTGGCAGGACTTGCTATGGCAAAACTGGTCCTGCCAGAGGTGTCTAGGGACTATATGTAATGTGCAACATACTTCTCATTCATAAAAACAACTCAAAGTATCCCTGTTCTTCATGGAAATGGGAACGGATGAAAGGCACTTGGCAGAGTAGGGCCCAGGTGGTAGCAAGATACTGTGCCAAGGGCTGAAGGTGTGAAATGGTGACCAGATGTTGGAATAGATTGTATAAAGAGAATCACAGGAAAGGAACTAAATCTCTTTGCAAGTGGCTCCACTTAAAATAATACCCACACGAAGTTTTCCTTATAGTAACTGGCATAGCACCTACCTAGCACAGAGTCTGGCACATAGTAGGCACTCAGTTAATGATGGTTGATTGTATGAATCATAAATTACACACTAAAACAGCCAGGGAAAACTTTCCAAGCTCTTTAATCAGAGCTATTAAAAGGATGTAAAGTTGTAGTATAATTTCTCATACATTGAATCAACTACTTTGAGAAGTAATTTCACATAGCTGAAGTTTTATTTTTTCCTCTCATGATTTAAAAGCCAAAGTTCTGTAGAATCATTTCCTTAGGTGTAATGGGGAAAACTATCTAAGACCCACTGAGATTAGAAGGCAATGGAGGAAAGAGGAAGGCAACAAAACAAAGGTAAGAAGGAATACAAACTTCTTAGATTGGAAGAGAACTATTCCTGACTTTGTTAATGTGAATTTGTTTGTTTTTGCAAAAAGTAAGAGTTAAGGAAAAAAGGATATATCCTTAGATTTCCACAATAAACAAGTACTTTCCTAAATTCCCTTCATCTGGGGCTGGCTTTGTGGTACAGTGGGTTAAGCCACTGCTGGCAATGCTGGCATCCCATATGAGCATCGGTTTGAGTGCCAGTTGCTCCATTTCTGATCCAGCTCCCTACTAATGAGCCTTGGAAAGCAGCAAAAGATGGTACAAGTGCTTGGGCCCCTGAACTCACATAGGAGCCCAAATTAGAGTTCCAGGTTCCTGGCTTCAGCCTGGTTCAGCACTGGCTATTATGGCCATTTGGGGAGTGAACCAGTGGGTAGTGGCTCTCCCCCTCTTCCTGTAACTCTGCCTTTCAAATAAAATATTTAAAAAAAAAAACCTCCCTTTATTTATTTCAACTTAATTTTCATTTCCAGTCTATGGCATTCTAATTCTTTAGTATGTCCTGCCATATGAAATAAAATAATACTGCTGAAAAAATAAAAAACAAGAATACTGCTGGACAAATGTGTAGGTTTAGGTTAAGGTATAGACTGGTTCTGGAAGCTAGCAGTGTTCAGATAATTAGAGTTCTGAAAGTTGTTAAGAGGAACACAGATGTGCGGGTCTAATTAGTTTTAATCTGAAGGCAACTGCTCTGTGTTTTGGTTTGATTTTAACCTACTTTCTCTGTCATTGTATAAGTATGGATCATAGCTAGAAGAAATTAAGAAGCTGGTGAGTGAATTCTTCCATTACCAGACAGCCAGGGAGAGAGCTTGTGGAATCACTCCTATCTCCTTTCATCTGACCCTTTCTGCAAGAATAAAATAATCTTCAATGAGAAGTCTTCTCCTGCATCTAGTGCCAATCTTGCAGGCCTCTCTATTGAGCCCTCTTTTTATTCCTTCAAATGCTGCCTCTTTCATGTTCCAGTTCATCACCCACTGGTTGTTTTACTGTATTTCTCCCCTCTTTGGCACCTCCTCTTCCGTTTCTTGCCCTTTCCTTTGTTCCCTGAAATATATTGGCCTCACAGAGCTACCCACAATCACTGTCTCTAAAGTCATTTTAAACCTAAATCATTCAGGGAGCTCTTGACCCATAGTTCCCTTGTAATCTCCTGGACTGAAACAAAATGAAATCCAAATGTTGAGAAAAAATGCCCACCTTCTAATTCCGTATTTTCTACTTTCTTAATGGCTTTTTTCTTTATTCAAATTAAGAATTATAGCTATTTAAAGGACATTTCTTATGATTTTTTCTCTATTGCCTGTCTGTAGTAAGAAATATCTACTCTCTTATTGCTCCACATGACAGTAACAACATTAAGTACTGTAATTCAGTGGTTTCGGAGGGGACTCGTAGATTTATTGAAGAAGCTCATCGTATGGAGAAGTACCCTTGAACAGATAAAATATCACTGAACTAGGATTTGGGACAAGGATGTTAGTCCCAGATGTGTCACATCATTTGGTGGAACTTCAGGACAATTAATCTCCTTCCCCACTATACTAAGAGTATTAGTAAATATGTATCAAATGTTTACCATGTGCCATGCAATGCAGACAATACTTTAGTTGCCTGATCCCATTCAGTCTATACAATATCACTACAAGGTAGAAACTGTTGCAATTGGCACTTTATACATTAGATAACACCTATGCTATGACATAGTGGGTAAAGCTGCCACTTGCAGTGCCGGCATTGCATATGGAGGCTGGTTCAAGTTCTGGCGCTCCACTTTCAATCCAGCTCTCTGCTGTGGCCTGGGAAAGCAGTAGAAGATGGCCCAAGTCCTTGGGCCCCTGCACCCACGTGGAAGACCCAAAAGAAGCTCCTGGCTCCTGGCTTTGGATCGGCATAGCCATTGTGGTCATTGGGGACATGAACCAGCAGATGGAAGACCTCTCTCTCTCTCTCTCTCTCTCTCTCTGCCTCTGCCTTTTTGTAACCCTGCCTTTCAAATAACAAATACATAAATTTTTAAAAAGAAAGAAATTAATTCAAATATAAGTATCTGCCTCAGGATGGAAATATAAATTAGATAACATGCTCAGAGAGGTTGAAAAAATTGCCCAGCATTGCACTTAGCCAACAGACTATGCAGACTTTCAGAATTGAAGTCCAAGAAGGTAGACAATGCCCGAACTATTATTCAACCTCAGATCTATCTGCCTCCAGAGATCACAGTTCTAACTGATACAAATTGCTGTTGCTTTACAACATTCTGTTGAGTCTTAGTTTTCACAGTCATAAAAGTGAAGAATTTGGATTGTATCTAAGACCCCTTTATCTCTAACAAATCAAAGGAATATTCTCTACTGGCACTTGAAATCCCAAATAAGAGCCAGAAAACCAGGCATCAGTTATTGCCCTCACCTCACATGGAGGGAAATGTGCTATGCTAATGATTTGCTTAGTGATATTGGGAGGAAGGCGGGAATGTGTAGTATCAATAAGGTTTTAATTCTAGAGCCTAGCATTTTTATCAGGAAGCTAATGATCTCAGAGAAACATGCAGGTTTTCAGTTCAGGAGTGTAAGTATGTATGTCAGGGGAAAAATGGGCATTGTCTTCTAAGATTAAGGGAGACAGGTCCTGGGCAAATGAGTAACTGGTAACAATGGAGCAAAAATCCCTGAACCTACTGAGAAAAGTCCAGTGAGGCTTGGCTGTCAAGGAGGGAAAACCTTAGTATATTAATTTCAGTGTCATAAATAACGAATTACTAACAGGGAGTAATATTCCTGAGGAGAAATTCGTGTCTTTTGTTGACATACCAAAAAGGCATGGCACTGGTGAGGCCAAGAGTTATTCCGGGAGTTATTCTTCCTCCACACTCTTCCTTTAAGATCTTGCCCACTAACGTGGCTTCAGCTATCACATCTATGTGGATGACTCCCAAATCTATATCTGCAGTCCTATCCTATCACACTAATTCCAAATCTGTATCTCAGCTGCCTCCTGCAGATTTCCACACCGACATTTTGACGCCACTTCAAACTCATGAAATGCCAAGCCAGATTCATTATCTTCTGTTCTAAGACAGTTCCCAGTAAAGTGAGAAAAGTGCTTTGGCATCTGTAAAAACAAGTTACAAACACAGATTATTATTTTTCTTAGTAAATGTCAACAAAACTGCTCTTCCGATGTGGAAATCCAAGCATTTATTAAATCTAGTAGATTCTTTCTTTGTGAGATCTCCTTTCCATACTGAACATTGTCACCTCCAGGCTGGTGAGTCCCAAATCTTTGTCACCTCGCTTATGTGAATATAGATATAAAAAGCACCTGCCACACAGCAGGAGATGAGTTAGACGTGCTTTTAACTAGTAGAAACCTCCACTTAGACATCAAACTCAGCATGTTCCAAACCAAATGAATTCCCTTCCCTAATGCAGGTGCTCCTGCTGACTTCTCAGTATCATCTTTTTTTTTTTTTTTTTTTGACAGGCAGAGTGGACAGTGAGAGAGACAGAGAGAAAGGTCTTCCTTTGCCGTTGCTTCACCCTCCAATGGCCGCCGCGGCCAGCGCGCTGCAGCTGGTGCACCTCGCTGATCCAAAGGCAGGATCCAGGTGCTTCTCCTGGTCTCCCATGGGGTGCAGGGCCCAAGCACTTGGGCCATCCTCCACTGCACTCCCTGGCCATAGCAGAGAGCTGGCCTGGAAGAGGGGCAACCGGGACAGAATCCGGCACCCTGACCGGGACTAGAACCCGGTGTGCCGGCGCCGTTAGGTGGAGGGTTAGCCTAGTGAGCCGCGGCGCCGGCAGTATCATCGTTGACATCATACTCTACTCAGTCACTCAAATAAAACCTGTAGTGTTATCTTTGAATTGTTTCCCTCTCTAAGAACCTACATCTAATTTTTCATTTAGCCTTATCAATCCTGTCTCTGGCTTTTTCCCAGAATATTGCCTCTTCTTGATATCCTTACAGCTACCAACTTAAGGAGATTTTTACTCAGATATACCTTGATTTGAATTTAGCTTGACAACTTACTCCCTGCTTTGGGGCACATTTTTTAATCTCTTGAAGCTACTGTTTCTTCCTCTGTAAAATGGTGATAACATACCTATTTCCTGAAGTTGTTTTCTGCATGAAATGTGATTTGTGTATGCACAGTTCATGATGGTAGAGTAGTCTTTCAAAAATTTCTTCTCTTTTCCCAATTCACAATTGGATTTTGAATACATTTCTTATTCTATTTCACTTATTTCTGCTCTAACATTTATTATTTTTTTCTGCCTTCTGGCTTTGAGTTCAGTGACTCATTTTCAAACACTTTGAGGTGTAAAGTTAGCCTGTTGATTTGAGATCTTTCTTCTTTTTAATGTAAGCATTTATGGCTAGAAATTTCCCTCTTAGTACTGCATCTACTGCATCTTGTTAGTTTTGGGATGATGTGTTTTCAATCTCATTACTCAATTTTCTAATTTTTCTAATTCTCCTAGTGATTCTTCTTTGACTCATTGATTGCTTAAGAATGCATTGTTTGGGCTGGCGCCACGGCTCACTAAGCTAATCCTCTGCCTGCAGCACCGGCACCCCGGGTTCTAGTCCTGGTTGGGGCGTCGGATTCTGTCTCGGTTGCTCCTCTTCTAGTCCAGCTCTCTGCTGTGGCCCAGGAGTACAGTGGAGGATGGCCCAGGTCCTTGGGCCCTGCACCCGCATGGGAGACCAGGAAGAAGCACCTGGCTTCTGGCTTCGGATCGGCGCAGCACGCCGGGGTGAACCAACGGCAAAAGGAAGACCTTTCTCTCTGTCTCTGTCTCTCTCTCTCTCTCTCTCTCTCACTGTCTAACTCTGCCTGTCAAAAAAAAAAAATGCATGTTTGGGGCCAGCGCCATGGTGCAGTAGATTAATCCTCCGCCTGAGGTGCCGGCATCCCATATGGGTGCCAGTTCTAGTCCCCGGCCACTCCACTTCCAACCCAGCTCTCTGCTGTGGCCTGGGAAAGCAGTGGAGGATGGCCCAAGTGCTTGGGCCCTGTACCCCATGGGAGACCAGGAAGAAGCACCTCGCTCCTTGGCTTTGGATCAGCACAGCTCCAGCCGTTCTGGCCATTTGGGGAGTGAACCAATGGAAGGCAGACCTCTCTCTCTTTCTCTCCCTCTCACTGTCTGTAACTCTACCTCTCAAACAAATAAAATCTTAAAAAAGAGAGAATGCATTGTTTAATTTCCATATATTTCTGCATTTTCTAGGTTTCCTTCTCATTTTTTAAAGATTTAGTTTGATTGACTTCAATTGCAGAGAGACAGAGAAAGGAAGAGACACACAGAAAAAGATCTACCTGCTGGTTCACAGCCCAAATGACTGTAATTGCTGGGGCTGGGGCTGTTCCAAGCCAAAGCCAAGAACCCAAAACTCCATCCGGGTATCCTATGTGATGGCAGGGTTCTAGTACTTGGGACACCCTCTACTGTCTTCCCAGGTGCATAAGCAGGGAGCTGGATTGGAAACAGAGCAGCCAGGAATGGAACACACACTCTCATATTGGATGCCAGTGTCATAAGTAGTGGCTTGACCCACTGTGCCAAAACGTCAGCTTCCAAGTTTTCCTTCTGTTATTGGTTTCTGAGCTAACTCCATTGTGGATAATTTTTTATATGTTTCTATCTTTTTCAATTTATTAATACTTCCTTTGTGGCCTAACATATGGCCTAGGGAAATATTACATTTGTGCTTGAAAAGAACATGCAATTTACAGATGTTGGATGGCATGTTTTGTATGAGTATAGGTCTGTCATGCCTTGTGAATTTTTCAAGTCCTCTATCTTCTTATTGATCTTCTATCTAGATATTCTATCCATTATTGAAAGTGTGGTATTGAAATTTCCAACTATTATTATATATCTCCCTTCCATGCTGTCAATTCTTGCTTTATATATTTTGAGAGTCTGTTATTAAATGTGTACATTTTTACAATTATTATATCTCTGGCTGAATTGAATTTTTGTTAGTATATAATATTCTTTGTCCCTTGCAACCCTTTTGGATTTATTTATTTACTTCTAAAGATTTATTTATTTATTTGAAAGGCAGAGTTACAGAAAAAGAGAGACAGACAGACAAAGATCTTCCATCTGTTGGTTCACTTCACAAATGGCCACAACCACCAGAGCTGGGCTGATTCAAAGTCAGGTGCCAGGAACTTCTTTTGGATCTCCTGTGTGAGTGCAGGGGCCCACGCACTTGGACTATCTTCTGCTGCTTTCCCAGGTGCATTAGCAGGGGAGCTGGATCAGAAGTGGAGCAGCCAGGACTTGAACTGGTGCCCATATGGGATGACAGTGCAGCAGGCAGCAGCTCTACCCACTACGTCACAATGCTGTCCCCCTCTCCCCCCGCCGCCTTTTTGGATTTAAAGTCTATTTTTCCTGACATTAGTACAGCCACCTCAGGTCTCTTTTCAGTTACTATTTGCATAGACTAATCTTTCCCATCCTATCACTTTCAACCTATTTATGTCCTTGAGTCTAAAATGAGTATCATTTTTTAAAGATTTATTTATTTATTTGAAAAGCAGAGATAAAAGAGAAGGGGAGAGAGCGAGAATGCTCCTCCATCTGCTGGTTCACTCCCAAATGGCCAGGACGGTCTTGGCTGGGCCACTTGGAAGCCTGGAGCTGGGAGCTTTCTCTGGATTTCCAATATAGGTGGCAGGCACCCAAGGGCTTGGGCCATTATCTGCTGCTGCCCTCCTAGGTGCACCAGCACAGAATTTGATTGGAAGTGGAGCAGCTGGGACTTGAACCAACACCACATGGGATGCCGGAACCACAGGTGGTGACTTAGCCTTCTATGCCACACTGCCAGCCCTTAAAACGAGTATCATGTAAGCATTATAGAGTTGAATTTTTTAAATCCATTCTGCTGATCTCTGTCATTTAATTGGTGAGTTCAATCCATTTACCTTTACAGTACTTAGTAACAAAATTTCTGCCACTTTGCTATGATTGTGTATGTCACATCTTTTTTGTTCCTCAATTCCTGAAATACTATCTTCCTTTGTCTTTGAGTAATTTTTTTATTTTCCCTTCCTTCTCTTTTCTTTATCATAACCATGGAGATTATAGTGAACATCTTGAATTTATACTAATCTAATTTGAACTGATACCAAATTAGCTTTAAGAGCAGGGACTTGAAGAAATATCTGTAAAAAGTTAAGGAAACAAATTGAAAATAAAAAACCACATAGCATTTGAAAATTGATAAACTAGAAAGAGCAAGAAATTTGGAATTGCCAAAAAGCAAATTAATGAAATAAAGGAAAATTCTGAGATAATCACAGTGAATGCAGAAGATAATGACAAAGAAATTTAATTACAGAAAAATAATAAGGTTGAAGAATTAAGATGATCTAGTAAGGATAACACTAAAAGAGAAAAAATATTAGAAAACATTAGAAGATATATTAGCAGAAAAATGCCCTGAACTAAAGGAAAAACTGAATTTGAAAATCTAAAGATTATACTCTGTATTCCAGGTGAATCTGGTAGATTAATAGAAATCAAGCCATATCCTGATAACATAGTTAAACTTTGAGGATAAAGAAGACAGCCAGGCACAAAATTTTCTACAGCTACAACTAATGTCCAAAACCAGAAAATATCTATAATGGCTGAAAGTGTGACCCAAGAATACTAGAGCAAGTGTAAATATAACAGACAACATTCTAAGGCATGAAAGAACTCAGTATCTATAGGAATCATGAGTTTCCTTTGTGAAGGCGGGGGAATAAATCCACTACTGAATGATAAAAAAAATGGGTTAATTATGAATGGCTGACCAACTGAAAAAGCAAAGGAGAAAGTGTAAGGAAAAGGATTGATGTGAATATTTAGTTCATTTAATCATAGCCTCAAGAATAAGTTAGAGAGCCTATGGTTACAGAACAGAATATAAACACCACATATTCTGATGAGGTAAAACATGTTATATATTGTTGTTATTATGACATACATATGAGTGTACTTCAAAAAGTTTACGGAAAATGGAGCTAAAAAATAATGGACATTTTCCATGAACTATTGAAGATGTGTCATCGTGAATGTGTGTGTGTGTGTATATGTACTTGTGTGTATATGATATATATATATATATATATATAAATCTTACAAAAATCAGGAAGTGGTAGATGGGAGTATAGAAAGCACAAATGCTGGGGCTGATGTGAAGCAGTAGGTCAAGCTGCTGGCTACTATGCCAGCATCCCATTTTGGAGCACTGATTTGAGTCCTAGCTGTTTGTCTTCTGATCCAGCTCCCTGCTAATGTGCCTGGGAAAGTAGCAGGTGATGGACTTAGTACTTGGGTTCTTGCCACCCATGTGGGAGACCTGGATGTAGTTCCAGGCTCCTGGCTTTGGGCTGGCCTAATCCCAGGCATTGAGGCCATTTTGGGAGTGAACCAGCAGAAGGATCTCTCGTTGCCTTCTCTCTCTCAAATAAATAAACACATTTTTTTTAAAAAAAAGGGAAGTATGAGTGCTATTTTGTTCATCTTTCAAAGAAAGAAAGAAATATGCATTGAAACATAAAGTTTAATGATTAATAACTCCAAAATCTTACTATTTTTAATTCTATTTGTTCTTTTATTTTGGCTGTTCATAAAATTTTCCATGCATAGTCTCACCTCCCCAACTGAAGGTATGATTCAGAAAGTCACTAGTGCCCACTCTGAAAAGCAAAGGAAGAAGGTGGACTGAAAAGCAGAGTTAAGATACGTGGAATTCCAGGTCAAGGTCAACTATTGACTAGTCAACCTCCATTAACCTGATATTCCCTAAAACTTGACAGTGTCACCATGACCTGGAGGGCAGGAATAGAAATGAAACATCTAACTCACTTGAGATTCAAGTGAATTAAAACCAAACATGAAAGGATTTTTAACTGACACTGCCTCCTATTCAGGGAGGTAATCTAAGAAGACTTAACCACAAGCAACTGAGGTGACACTTAAGAATTGCTGGCCGTAGAATGATTAAGGAGTAGTTATAGGATAAACTCTGGAGCAGAGGTGAAAACTGGATGGGGGCTGAAATGAGCAAAGGTTCCAGATACACAGACAAAGCATACCTTCACGGGGCAAAGTTTCTTCCATTGGGAGCTTCAAGAGCAGCGAACCGTGAGCCACGTTCTGCTTCTGCCACTTTACTAGCTATATGACTTTGGACATGCCACTTCCTCTCTAGAGGCCTCATTTTTCCTGTCTCTAGGGATATCCTGAATATTTGAGATCCATTAGCCTACTTTCTTCAGGCTAGGCTGATTTTGGACAAAGTTTCCTTTTAATTGATGACTACTAGACATCCATTTCCAGGCACAGTTCTTGGCAAGCATGAAATGGGCAAAGCTAATGTCTGGAACCCTTCCAGCTCCCTAATTTGGTGGGCAATCTTCATTTTGCTGCTTGTTTCAACTCCTCCCCCAGTCCTTCAACAGCTAATCTAAAGCCCTTCAAAGGTTAGCTGATAACAGTTTAAATGCTGAAGGTGGGGCGGTGGTCAGAGATTAAGGAAGCATTTATGGAGAGAAGAGGTTAACATAGTGGAAATATCTGGGGCAAAGGGGTTAGTCCAGTTTGTTGGACACATGGTAGCTTTCTGGGAGAAAAAGCCTAGAAAGGCTACAACAGGATCAGATTGTGGGGCTTTATCCCCCAGGGTTGAGGTGTTTGAAATTAATTTGATTGACAATGGGGAGCCTTTGAAGACTTTGTACGGGGGTGACATGAACAGGATGAAGCGCTGTTCTCTAAAAATCCCCGGTTAAAATGCAAATTGTGTTCCCTAGGAGGGTAATGCATTAGTTCATTAGCACTTATTAACACCTAAGAGAGATTCATTATCAAGGAGCAAAGTGCCCTGAGGGACTGGGTCACACGCACAGGACAGAGTAATATTGATTAGGAAGGAAAAGGGAGCAAACAAGGTTCAGAGAACAAGCAGTACCAGACTGTGGGTTGCAAGGGAACCCTGCAGAGAAGGAAGGCAGCAGGAAAGCGGGATTGGGCACAGGGCAGGGACATATAAGGACACTCAGAGTTGAGGTGTAAAGTTAGGTCCTGGCTACAAGTATAGTGATCTGAAGACGTATTTGGAAATTATACTGTGAGAGATTAATTCTCTAGGATCTGGAAAGTTTGTTGTTGTCTTAATACCCTGAAACCCGTAAGAAAACTCACGCTTGGGAAACAACTAATGCATTATAGGACTCTAGTCTCATCATTTTTCATAACTAGCTCCCTTTCCATACCTGTAACATGGAGATAAATGCCTTTTTCATTTAATATTAGTTTGGGATGAGAGAGAATGGGGGTCAGATGAAAAACATTCTGTAAATGATAAAGTGTTGGACAATGTGGGAGGGTTTTTATAGTTTTCTCTCCTCCCCCACAGTTCCTAGCAAAGAGTTGGGCATTTTGTTGTATGTACATACCAAAGCTGGTTAAATTGAAATAAATTGTTGTGATTTAATATATTTCACAAGAATTTCATGGAGCTAAAAATCTTTAAAAATAACAACAAAGACAAAAAAGCCTTTCTTAAGGAAAAGTAGTCCATGATCAATCTAACTTAGATTCCAGAAGATATATGGAAGCTTGAGAGAGAGCAATTATTTACCTCTCTACCTTTGCAGTAGCCTCTGGAAGATTTATAGCTAGGCTGCTAAAATCCAAATTTTACTTCAGACTGTCACCATTTCCTAATTAAATGCAGATTTAAAGTATTACTCCATGCTGTTTAAAGAGGTGATTCAGTACAATTTGCTTATTGAAACAATATTTTGCATTTAATTTTTAGTAAGTGGCTAATCATTTTGCACAAAATGCATTCTATCAATAGTTATCATTGGTTTCACCTATCTGTATATAGTTTCACTGAACTTTTTTGATTATCCTAAGATTTTGTTTAGATTTGAAGGAGAAAACATTAAAATCTGTAAATATAAAGATGTATTCCACTGATCTTTAAGACATACTTAATTTCAAAATATCCACAATATTATAGAGTCACTGAAGGTGTAGTGAGTATCTAATGGTTCTAGCTCTTCTTCTTCCTCTTATTTTTGTGCTTTCTTTACACCCCAATCTGGCTGGGCACTCCCACCCCCAAGAGCAATAAATTCTGCCATATTGTCCTAGGTCAGTGAAAGGACATAGATGTAAAGGGAAAAAGAAATAGGACAGACTATTGGAAAGCTTTTAGAAAGTTTTTAGAAGGGCAAATGATTATATTTGAGTTAGTAGACCTGAATTCTAGTCTTGACCCAGATACTGCTTTAGGCTAGTCACTTTCTTCTTTGGTGCCATAGTTTCTCTTTCTGTAGAATGGATTACTGAAATCTTAGAAGATATCAAAGGTCTCTTCCACCTCCATCAACTTCCATCAATTCAATCTCAATTCCTCAGAATATAAGATCTAATTTTACCCATTGTTTGAAGTGAGTAACACTAAATGACATGCAAATGTGTAGATGCTTTGCCTTATTATTTCATTATATTATATGGATATTCTAGCCAAATGTTATGGAAGAAAGACCACTTGCCTAAGTACTCTGCTAGTTGTTCTAGATATTGTACTAGGCCTTTCAGAGTACTCAATATTTAAGCGTCTCATTATCCACAGAGCAACACCTCAAAAAGTGTAACTCTAGAATCACCCTCAGTAGAGCCACCTACAATGCATTTTCCAGAGTTCCATTCCAGACTTGCTAAATAAGAACCTCTTGTATAGGTAAGGACTGTGAATCTGCACGTTAGCCAAGATCCTCGGCTGATTCTAATAACTACCAAAGTTTGAGGACAATGAACTATAGGGTTACAGTCATTCAATCTTATACTAAATAGAAAAGTAAGGTACTTGTATCTTGAACTCAGTGCTTGCTGGAGCAGGGAGGAGTATGGGTGAGGTAGTCAAGACCCTCAATATAAGAAAAACTAATTTCTGGGGTGAACTTTAGCCTAGTGATTAATATGCTGGTTAAAATTCTCACATCTCATATCAGAATACATAGTTTTTTGATTTTTGGTTTTTTTTTTTTTTTTTTTTTTTTTTTTGCCATCCTTCAAATCAGTTTTATTCTCTGAAGGGACAGAACACCAAAGATTAGTTTTTTACAGATGGCCAATAACCTACAGTGGGGACCAAATGCCCATCCCTATCATATCATTTGTAACATTGTAAATTGCATTACCCTTATCATTTATCCACTATTAATATTTGCTGAGACTGTTCAGTGTTACGGTTACAAGGATGGAAGATCTGCCTTTCACACTCGGATAAAGGACATGAACAAACAGAAGCAACTTCAGTGTGGCAACAGTGACAGTTCAGGACCCTACAGATTCACAGTGAGAAACGAGGATATCCAGGGCTTTATTTTGTAATGCAGAGGCCACACTCTGGCCCCCAGCCCACTTCCCACCCTGTACTCCTTAAATGTTTATCACTCTAGATTTAATTCCCAATTCTGGCTCCTGACTCCACCTTCTTGCTAATGCAAAAACTTGGAGGCAGCAGTGATGGCTCAAGTAATTACGTCTCTTGTCACCACTGCAGGACACCTGAATTATGTTCCCAACTCCCAGCTTCACTCTGGCCCAGTCCCAACCATTGTAAGCAATTGAGGAGTGAACCAGTGGATGGGAGGAGCTCTTTATCCATCTATCTGCCTCTGCCTTTAAAATAAATAAGTTAAATAAATTTAAGGAAAGAAAAACAAATTCCTGCTTACAGAATAGAATGTCAACAAAATTAAAGAACATAGTAGACTTGAAACTAACCACAAGATTACCTGAGAATCTTATTACTGAGAGAGGAAAATGTGGCAATGTGAACATCTGACTTTTTAAAAATCCCTCTGATATATTCCACTTATAGAGAGTACAGGTTGCGGTATGTTCAAGTGCTCCTAATTTTATTAGGAATACAGTCCCCCTTCAATATGCACTGGGGATTGGTTCCAGGGTCCACGGATGCTGGAGTTCTTTATATAAAATGTACAATATTTGCATAAAAGCTACACATATTCTCCTGTATACTTCATATCATCTCTGGATTATTTATAATATCTAATACAAATTGCATGTCATGCAAATAATTGTTATGCTATATTGCTTAGGGAATAATAACAAGAAAGAAAAGCTACAAATGTTAATTCAGTATTGATGCGAATCCCACCATCCCACCTTCCCTGAATATTTTCAAACCACAGTTAGGTGAATTTGCAAATACAGAACCCATGGCTATGGAGGGCCAAATGGACTTACTGCCTTTCTTCAGAGTCCAGGACTGTATTCTGCCTTACAAAAGGAGTTGGAATTTCCCCTTTGAAAAGTGAGATTTGGGGGGCTGGCATTTAATGCAAAGAATAAGATACCACTTGGGAGGCCCACAGCCCGTATTGGAGCACCTGGGTTCAAGTCCTGGCTCTGCTCCTGATTCCAGTTTCCGCTAATGTGCACCTTAGGAAGCAACAGGTGATGGCTCAAGTATTTGGGTCCCTGCCACCCACATGAGAGATCCGGATTAAGATCTGGGCTCCCGGCTTTGGCCTGGCCCAGCCACACTTGTTTCAGGCATTTAGGGAGTGAAACAGTGGATGGCGATTCTCTGTCTGCATGTCTGTCTGTCTCTTACCTTTCAAAATACATAATAAATAAGTTTAATAAAAGAAAAGTGGAATTTCCCTGGAGGCTTTGAAAGTCAAGCCATCATGGGCTTCTTTGCACTCTGAGGTGCCAGGCCTGGCAGGAGAAAGAGTGGAAAGAAAGCCAGAGGAAAAGGAAAATGTGAAAAGAATATGGAAAATGACAGATGAGTCACAGAAAGGAACTAATGAAAGGGGGCGGAGGGAGGGACAGAGAGAGGCAGAGAGAGGTGGAGGGAGAGAAACTGATTGATTATAGGGCAGAAGGCAGAACAAAGCCTTGTAAAATACTGATTAGAGTCTGGGAGATTGAACAAAGTTGCAAAGGCTAAAGAAGCAAGTTGGTAAATAGTCTTCTGAGTAAAACTCTAATTTGTCATACGAAATAAAAAATAGTTTGGTTCTGTGTCTAACCTGGAGTAGGATCCACTGGAAGGTCTTGGTGCCCCATAGAAATGACTTTCTCCTTGAGTTTCAGAGCCTGTTTCAAGGTAGTTCCTGCTTTAAAAAACCCTCAAGGAGTTGTTTTTTTTTTTTTTTTTTTTTTTAGGGCAACATCTAAATCCTTTTGCACATAGTTATACACTAATTTACCAGACAGACAAATCCTGAGAGGTGGGTAACAATGTTAGTGCAAGGCATACTGATAGGCTCTATCTTGTGATTTTAGGCAAAGGGTCCCACCCAGAATGATGTTCTCCATTAGCCTGTCCAAAATTCCTAGCAAAGTCACTCCTTGTTGGCTTTGTCTCTGGAAAGCCTCTGTTAAAATGCAAATATCATTCCTGGAAGAGGTAACACATTAACCAGTTCACACTATTAACATTCATTAGTTTTTCAGATTAGTTCTAGCAGGTTTGCCTGGAGCAAGGTCCTAAGGGCATGGGATAAATCCCAGTAAGTTTAGGTTTTTTGTGCGTGAGTGTGGTAGGAGAGAGGTTAAAAGGACAGGATGATGGGAAAGCCCTGAGAACTGCGTGCTTCTAGGGTTCCACTGAAGTTTGATCTGTGAAGGGTCTTCGAGGGCCAGGAGAAACTAGAAGATGAAGTATGATGAGATGGGTTTGTCAGAGGCCAGTATTCATAGACTGGACATCTAGGGTGGAGAGCAGTGCTGGGAAAAATCTATAAATAAAATATATAAATACCTTTGGGAATGAGAAGATGAGGTGGGGAGAAAAAAAGCTTTGGAAACCAATTTCTTGAATAACTTTGGTGTGCCTTCCCTGAAACTCAGATTTCTCACTTGTTAAAATAAGTAGGGGTGGGGTTTAAACTACAAAATGTCAAAACTCCTTCAGGGGCTAGCATTCTAGGATTTTTGCTTTCCAATGTAACCGGGGCCCTTTAGTTCCTGGTAAGGTTAAATTCCTACTACACTAGCTATTAACAAGCACTCTTACTAGAAATGTGAGACAGGGACCGGCACCGTGGTGTAGTGGGTAAAGCCACCGCCTGCGGTGCTGGCATCTCATATGGGCGCTGGTTCGAGACTTGGCTGCTCCACTTGCGATCCAGCTTTCTGCTATGGCCTGGGAAAGCAGTAGAACATGGCCCAAGTGCTTGGGCCCCTGCACCCGCATGGGAGACCTGAAAGAAGCTCCTGGCTCCTGACTTCAGATCGGCTCAGCTCTGGCCCTTGCAGCCATTTGGAGAGTGAACCAGCAGATGAAAGACCTTTCTCTCTCCCTCTCTCTGTCTGTGACTCTGCCTCTCAAATAAATAAATAAAATCTTGACAAAATAAATGTGAAACAAAGGAAAGATTTAGATAATAACTTGTTAATGAAAGTCCAATAAATTACACACATACCATCAACTCCCCCCCCCCCTTTTTTTTCCTATTTGAAAGGCAGAGAGACAGAGGTAGACAGAGATAGAGCTGCTATGTGCTGGCTCACTCTCCAGATGCTGGCAACAGCTGGGACTGGGCTAGGTCAAAGCCAGGAAATCAGGTCACCATGTAGGTGGCAGGGACCAAACCACTTAAGTCATCATTTGCTGCCTTTCAGGATCTAAATTAGTAGGAAACTGGAGACAGGTCTTGAATCTACATACTCTGAAATGGGATGCAAGAATCTCAAATGGTGGCTTGACTGCTAGGCCAGATGTCCACTCAACCCACTGGTTTTGTGTTGTAGAAAGCAGTGCAGTCTTACAGGGTTGACATGCTAATATATAGGGTTGAATAATCAGGAAGTCTGCAATTTTTTTGCAGTTTTTGCTTTCTTGTAGAGAATGAGACAATCACAGTGATGTCTCTCCCTGGGTATGCAGACATGAAAAGAAAAAGTTCACCAATTTTCAGTCTGACAACGAGTCCCCGAAATCAGTTAATGCCAAAGGAGTGCCTTGGCCATTATATGAACAAGCTGTCCTATGGTAGGTAACATCATACTCAAGCTTTGTATGCATACACACATTTAGAACTTAGAGTGTGCAGAAAACCCCTCAATCCATATAGTTACTTATCCATAAAGGAATACTTCTAACATCTAATGGTAAATAAATAGAATGTTCTTCATTGAGTTCATGGGAAATAAACAAAAGTTCAACAACTTTCAACCTTCTTTTTCAACATGAAGGCCAAAGACCATCACCTGTAAAAATGAGCTAATTACTCCCATAGTCTTTCAAAATTGGAAGATTGTCCTAGATCAATTGGCCCAACCCTCCCATGTTAAAGCTGATAAGGTGGCTTTAGCTAGCATATCACAGTGCTTTAGAGGCAAGGGCTAGAAGCAAAGCAGATCTCCTAGCAGTGTGCCATTATAGTAAGAGCATGGACTTCAGCATTGCAGACAGGAATCCCTACCAACAACTAGAATCTCCTGGAGATGTCATCTCAAATTAGTTACTAAGTATTCATAAGTTTTGCCTTTGTTTTTTGCTTTGTTTCTCATTTGTAACATGAAGTTTGTAATACCTACCTTGTGGAACCCTTGTAAGCATAATAAATACAAAATCTCTATCTCACAGTGTAATACAGTGGTTGAGAGAGATGTGTTGGGCAAGTCCACTGCTTGGGAATGAGGTTGATAAAACAAAAGGAGGGAATTAACAAAAGTGGATGGGTGGAGAGCAAATCCAGCCTTAGGCAAAACTGGTTCGTCAAAAGTGCCATTTGTATCTTTCCTCCCCAGCAAATTCTTGCTGCTTCGTTTTTAAGATTTATTTTATTTGTTTAAAAGCCAGAGTGCTGGAGAAAGGGAGAGACAGAGAGAGGAAGAGATTTTCCACCTGCTGGTTCACTCCCCAAATGGCAGCAACCATCCAGGCAGGGCAGGTAGAAGCCAGGAGCCTGGAATGCCATCCAGGTCTCTCATGTGGGTGGCAGAGGCCAAAGTACCGGAACTATTGGGCACCATTTTCCAAGGAGCATTAGCTTTAGCAGGAAGCTGGATTAGAAGCAGAGCAGCTGGGAATTGGACGTGTGCTCTGATACAGGATGTTGACATTAGAGTCTGTGGCTTATTGCCAGGCCCTGAGCAGGGAATCTTACCTTCGAGGAAGTTCCTTCCGGGATTCCAATAGTCTGTAAGATATCATATAACTTCCATTGCATGAAGTTTCTGATTCCTAGGTAGATTATTAGAGTTTATTTGCTTCATTTTTAGAGGTATTAACAATTCCCATTAAAAAAGAAGGGACATTCCTAAAACCTTCCAAATGATGTCACTCAGGCCATCTCCTTATGGATAGGCCTTACACTGGGAGTGTATTTGCCTTATATGTGGAGGTGAAAAACCCTGAGTATAACATTTCCTTCTCTAATACTTTTGCTAGAGACCTGCCAAATATTTAATTCAAGGTAGCAAAATGTGAAGATTTGGGGCTGGCACTGTGGCACAGCAGGTTAATCCTCTGCGTGTCATGCTAGCATCCCATATGGGTGCCGGTTCTAGTCCTGGCTGCTCCACTTCTGATCCAGCTCTCTGATAGGGCCTGGGAAAGCAGTGGAAGATGGACCAAGTACTTGGGCCCCTGCACCCACATAAAAGACTCAGAAGAAGCTCCTGGCTCCTGGCTCTGGATTGGCCTGGCTCTGGCCTTTGTGGCCATTTGGGGAGTGAACCAATTGATAGAAGACTTCTCTCTCTCTCTCTCTCTCTCTCTCTCTCTCTCTCTCTCTCTCTCTCGCTATCTGTAACTCTACCACCTCTAAAATAAATAAATAAAATCTTTTAAAAAAATGTGAAGATTCTCCCTTCTAACTAGCCAGGTTTGAAAAGTAGTTGTGCATTGAGATACAAGATGGCTCACATTCAACCATTTCATTTATTTTCAAACTGCTTACCTTGAAATGGAAATTTGAACTTAAGAAAATGTAGCAGTGGTAACCACTTCTGCCCACCCCGTATTATGATGTGTGAGTCACTGGCCTCGCATTTCCCTGGGCAACCCAAGCCTGTTTGCCTCTTGCTCATTGCTTTAGTCATTGCAGCAAGGCGTGACTTCCCCCAAGACTTGGAAATTACAGTTCCTGCTATAACTGACATATTTGTCAGATGGATTTCTATAACCATTTTTTTTACTGTCCTAATTCAGGCCAGAGTAACAATAAACTAGGCCAGTGGAATGTATAAGCCAGCATAGACTTTGAGACTATGAAGAAGTGTCAATATCTGTTAACATGTCAGCACTCTTCCAAAATGAGTTTGGATTTTGCAACGTGATCCAAGAACCAAGAATAGCAGTGTACCCTTTCCCTCCAGAAATCTACCTCCGGTCTAGTCTACAATTTGAAAGGAAACTAATGCTTAGAAAATCAAATAAAATTAAGGGATTTTAAACCCACTGAGATTTCTCACAGAGGGAGGATACTGTATGATGTGATTTCGGCAACAATGAGAAAACAGCATTTCTCCCAAAACATCTTCTCTACTAAACTATGAATGCCCTGATATCTGCATTTTGCTCATTCAATTATCACTTATATCTACTATATGCTACGCAATAGTAGTGGAAGATGATACAGGAACTCTTACATGGGGAGGATGAGAAAAGTCTATCATCAAGAGAAGAAAAAATTCAAAAAAGGGATATTGGCAAATTTTTCTGGTTTTTCAGTTATGTAAAAGAAGTATTTTACATTAGATTTTCTTTATTCACTTTTAGGATTTTGGAGTAATTGTTAAATAGGCACTGCATTAACTTAAGGTATATGAAATTAACCCAGTAATTCGATATACATTCATGTTTTAGCATGTAACTTATTCAGGGGTCTTCTTTTGAGCATGAGAGAACAGGGAAATATTTTGGCATAGCTTATCAGGTGGTTTCTCCAAGTTTCATTTATTTCTAATTCCTGAACAAGCATTACTCTAGGGTTACATATGTGAACCAACTTTGAATAAGTTCAAACATCACTAAATACAGATTAGGAATATCTGCAGTTTCTCACAAGGCCAAACATTGGTGTAGCCAGTATTCTTTTCACATAATTGTTGAAACCAGCGGGCAATGATACCACTTATACAAAGATGCCTCAAAAATTTGCTCAAAAATGAATTAAAAGTTTTTTTTGCTGCAGTTTTTTGGATAGCCATATAGCTTTTTTTTTTTTCATAATATACACTTTCCATGAACCTGTTGAAGACGTGCTGCTACTCTGAGGCCATGCTGGTAAATAGTACTTACCGTGCAGTGGAAGTCTCACATCCTGAGATGACTGACTTTTAAAGATAAGAAATTTGTTTTCTAAATCTTCTTTACTCTCTGTTTAGGTAGATAGCTGATTTCTTCAGTAGAAATATAAACAATTCTCTCCTTAGTGGAGTTGATTCCTCAAAATGAATATAAAACATTTAAAGGTATAATACCATAAAAACATTTATCTAGCTTATGAACTATTACCTTGGCTTATATATAAATGTTATTGGTGTTTAATGTAACCCTGAAACCTAATGGTGGTCCATTTTGTCATATTTTTTAGTGATGTATATGTTATCAATTCCTGGTATGCTACTCAAGAACAATTATATTAGGGCCAGATCAATTTATTAGGCTAAGTCTTACTCATTTGAGAGTTTCAAATCAGTAGTCTTTCAAAAATAATTCTCTTTTGAATTAATTAGTTTTAGAAAATGATTTTCTCACAGGAGGAGAGAAAACTGTTCAGTTACTGAATGTTTTAATGGAAAATATTCAGATAGGAAATCAAGCAAATGAATATGATTTCTATTGAATGGGATATATTTGTTTAGAAAAACTAAGAAATTAACATTGGTGCAATGCTATTAACCAATCTATGGACTTTATTCAAATTCTACAAGTTTTCTCAGGAATATGCTTTTCCTTCTCCATAGTCCCATATTATATCTAGTTGTCATGTCTTCTGTGTTTCTTTTGGTTGGGGACTGTCCCTCAGACTTTCTTGTTCTTTCATAATCTTGTCATGATTACATTGAGATAATGTATTTTTTGTATAAACACCACATATCCTTTACTGATCATAGAAACTTTGATCATTTGGTTAAAGTTGTGTCTGGCAGATTTCTAAACTGCAAAGCTACAATTTCCCCCATTATAATTAATATGAGAGTCTTCAGTTTCATGGAAAATGTAAATTGTGAAAAAAACCAGGCACAGACCTCAAATTTTTCAAAACATAAACTTATCTTTTAATTACATTTTCCATGAACTTTTGGAAGTGCCCTTGTATATATGTATCTTATGGGAGAAATTCAAAATATCCTGTTTCTTATCATGCTTTTGCTCATTAATTTTAGCATCCATCTATGATTCTTGCTTGCAACATTTTTAACTGTGATGTTTGCCTAATGGTGATTTTCTATTTTTGCATTCCTTCTATGCATATTCATTGAAATTTTTCTAAAATTTATATATTTTGTATGTTATTCATATATTATATATTATAAGGAGAAGCTATCTTTTCTCCTATTTAGTTGTTTATTTATCCAATCATTTATTTTGTAAGTATGGACACAGCAATATCTATTTTATTCTATGGATCATAATCTAGTACTATTATTCTTCAAATTTTTTTGTTCAATTTGTTCCAGTTTTGGCCATTGGAATCTCTTTCAGTTTGGCTCCATTATCCCTTTGACATACCCTCTCCTTCTTTGAGCACTTCATTACATTCTGGGATTATAAAATGGTCCTGACTTACCTTTACATTCTCTGACTCAGTCCTAGCATCTGACATTTCATTGGGGAGTATTGTTCTTTTTTATTGTGGAATGGTAATTAAAAACCAAGATCTGGGGGCCAGCACTGTGGTGAAGTAGGCTAAGCATCTGTCTGCCATGCTGGCATCCCATATGGGCACAAGTACAAGACCCAGCTGCTCCACCTCCAATCTAACTCCCAACTGATGGCCAGCAAAGCACTGGAAGATGGCCCAAGTGTTTGGGCCCTTGGACCCACGTGGGAGACCCAGAAGAAGCTCCTGGCTTCAGATTAGCCCAGTTCTTGTCCATTGCAGACAGCTGGGGAGTGAACCAACAGATGGAAGACCTCTCTGTCTGTAATTCTGCCTATTAAATCATTACATCTTTAAGAAAAAAGGAAACCAAGATCTGGGAATTAGGTGTAGTCATTGTTACTGTTGTTATTATTTTTAGGTTCTCTTTGTGGACAGAGGTAGGAAGTATAAATATGGTCACTAAGCCATATATATGCTCGCATATCTGTAATTATTTCTGCATCTGTCCATCAATAAACATTTAAATATAATTAATAATATATAGTATATTAATATATATATAAATTAAACTAAACATATTGATGTTTCTGACTTTCATCTCCAATTCAAATCCTCCAAAAAAACAGGGTTCATTATAGCTTTTTACCTTTTCTGAATTGTAATTTTTTCTATGATGTGGGAAGCCTGGTTCTTGTTACCCACAATCTTAGTATATACAAAAAGTAGTATCAGTCTATAGTTGGACTTTGTTTTCTGTTGCATAGATATTTTTATAAGTTCAATAGATAACATAAGGAAAGGAGTGTGCACTTTAAATGGGTTTAGAATAGGGAAACAAAATCGGGAATAAGGCTTCCATCCTGACTGCATCAGTTTAAACTGACAAATGTTCAGTGTGTTGTGAATTCTATGTTCTCTTTTATAAGCCATTGGCCAATCATTAAATCTCTTTCTGGGTCCACAGCAAAACACTATAGGGGAGCTGCTTGCTCTTCCACTGATCTACATGGTAATCTGCCTACCAGTAATATTGATGCTAAATAATTATAATGATGATAACAACGAATAAACTAAGACGTGATTACTTGTGCAAAGCACTATGTTAAATGCTGTACATATACTCACTCACTTAATTTTCATAGCAACCATCCAGTAAGGCAAAATTATAGTAGTTTCTTTCCATTTTGCAGATGAGGAAAGTGAGGTTCAGAGATTTTAATAACATGCTCAAGGTCACCTAGCAGGAATGTGAGTGTTTGGATTCCAGTATTGGCACAAACTACTATTTTATAATGCCTCAATACACTAAATAAAGCCTGGTGGCATTGGCTTTGAATGCACCAGGCTTTATTTAGTGTATTGAGGCATCTATCAAATAGCTAGCTTTGAGCCAACTACTGGCAATCCAATCTCTCCACATTCTTGCTAAGGAGCACTTGAATCAGGATCACCCAGGATGTTTGTAAAAAGGGAAGATCCTGAGCTACAGTCCACACCTTCTACACCAGAGTCTCAGAAGTAGGGCCTGCAAATTAGTAGCTTATACAATTATTCCACGTGATTTCCCTATCTTAGAACCATTTGTATCAACGATGTGCTCTTTGGTGGATTGAGTGTATGACCCATCCTGAAAACGTTCAAGAAAATTCATAACTATGCATGGATCTCATAATATTTTTGCACCAAAAAAGACTTACTGTTTTAATTCCATTTCCACACAAATTTTAAGTCTCCTCATATATGGACATAGTTGGGTAACACATCTCATTTCAAACTTCCCAGTGTGGAATGCTGTTCCTTTTAGTTTCTTAAATGTATGAAAATGTCCGGTATCACAAGTCTATCAGCTCATATACCCCAACCAAGAAGAACCTGGTTAAACACTCATTCTCTTTCAGGAACCTACTGGAAGTCTACTCATTTCTTTTCCCCAAAGCTCTTTTCAGCCTTCAAATGAAGTAAAATAATATACTGTCTTTTAATAAGAGCTATGAATAGCTGTCAAATGCTAACAATTTTTAAAAACAAATAGAGGAGGGGCTGGTGCTGTGGCGCAGCAGGTTAAAGCCCCGGCCTGAAGTGCCAGCATCCTATATGGGCACTGGTTCTAGTCCCGGCTGCTCCTCTTCCTATCCAGCTCTCTGTTATGGCCTGGGAAAGCAGTGGAAGATGGCCTAAGTCCTTGGGCCCCTGAACCGCATGGGAGACCAGGGGGAAGCTCCTGGCTCCTGGCTTCAGATCGGAGCAGCTCTGGCTGTTGTGGCCAACTGGGGAGTGAACCAGCAGATGGAAGACCTCTCTCTCTCTCTCTGTCTCTACCTCTCTCTGTAACTCTGCCTTTCAAATAAGTAAAATAAATCTTTAAAAAAAAACAAATAGAGGAAGGAAGCCTATAAGCTAGTGGGTAAGACACATGTTTAGATATCCAAGTTCCACATAGAAGTGCCTGGGTTTGATTCCTGGCTCTGGTTTCTGACTCCAACTTCCTCTTAATGCTGACCCTGGGAGACAGTGTTGGTTGCTCAAGCGATTGGTTTTCTACCACCTATGTAAAAGACCTGGATTGAGTTCCCAGCTCTCAGCTTTGGCCCCAGCCCAGTTCCAGGCAGTGTGGACAACTGAGGAGTGAACCAGTGGATGTGCTCTGTCAGTCAGTCTCTCTCTCTTTCTCTCTCCTTTTAAAGGAATATGAATTTGAAAGATTGTTTAGAGTTTACACCCTAACTTGCAGCTTCTTTCATCAAATCTATAACAGATTTGTAATTGCAGTTGTTTCAGAACACACAACCTCAGGATTGCAAAGAGAAATATGATTTTGGCAGGATTAAGGTTCAATGGTTATGAGATGTAATACTGCCCTGTTAAATGTTCAAGTAGCTAATGTCCTAAGTACACAAACCATCAAGAGTTAATTATATTTATTAGTATACATTTTAAAAATTTATTTGAGGGGCCGGTGCCGTGGCGCAGTAGGTTAATCCTCGGCCTGCAGTGCCAGCATCTCATATGGTGCCGGTTCTTGTCCCGGCTGCTTCACTTCCCATCCAGCTCTCTGCTGTGGCCTGGGAAAGCAGTAGAAGATGGCCCAAGTCCTTGGGCCCCTGCACCTGCGTGGGAGACCTGGAAGAAGCTCCTGGCTCCTGGCTTCAGATCAGCGCAGCTCCAACTGTTGCGGCCATTTGGGGAGTGAACCAATGGATGGAAGACCTTCCTCTCTGTCTCTCCCTCTCACTGTCTGTAACTCTACCTCTCAGATAAATAAATAAATAAATCTTTAAAAAAATTTATTTGACAGTCAGCGTTACAGAGAAAGAGTGAGAGACACACACAGAGAGAAATCTTCCATCCTCTAGTTCCTTCAGATGGTTGCCAAAGGCCAGGGCTGGTCCAGGCCAAAGCCAGGAGCCAGGAGCTTTATCTGGGTCTCCCACGTGGGTGCAGGGGCCCAAGTCCTTGGGCCATCTTCCACTGCTTTCCCAGGCACATTAGTAGGGAGCTGGATTGGAAATGGAACATCCAGGACACAAACCGGTGGCCACGTTGGATGCCTGCTTTGCAGGCAGTGACTTTACCTATTGTGCCACAATGCTGGCTGCTGTTAGTGTACTTTAAAATATAATCCATCTACATCACTAACTCATCCACCTTTTACTCCCCCACCACCCTTGCCACAGGAAATTTGCTACACCATTGCTTTGTGGGAGCAGTTTTCACAAGATAGTCAGCTTTTACAAAAGCCATCTGGGGGCCCTGCAATACTAACGGAAACAATATAGCCTCTTCTCGGAACCTTCAGATCTGCTTACAACTATGATGAGAAATCCTATAAACTTGCAGCAGGCTAGAAAAACTTTGAGTCTCATTTTATGTTGTTCTTGAGGGTGCATGCTATGACTCCATCTGGAGGCAGATTTAAAGGTGAAGCTAATAAAGTTAAAGCTTCCGTGCCTCTGACTTGCAGGGATGCCCTCCAAGGTTCTGAGAGGCACCCTGGCAAGGTGTTCACATGGTCGTACCCTTGTGCAAAATTTGCAAGGTAAAGTACTTGCATTATTTTTATTAAAGATGGCATGCTATATGAGAGTAGTTCAAGAAGTTTGAGGCCAAATGAATTAACAGATAAGTTTGTTTCGGTGTGAAAATTTTGCAATTCATGCACAGTTTTTCATAATATGTATTGTATGAATGTTTTGACAAACATTTTGAAGATCTCTCACACATGCATTTCAAATTTTTATTGCACCAAAGTAAACTTAGAATTCCATTTCCATGAGCTTTTATTTTTATATTTTATGTTTCAACCGCTACAAAACCTGGATCCAGTTTTGGGTCTACCGTACCACAAGCATTATCTAGTTCTTAAGTAATTAAGACCTTGTGGACTGTGTTCCAAAGCCCACTCTTTTTACCTTATCTTGTTTAGAATGAATCACTTTACTTACCCCAAGTAGGACTCTCAGTCTGCAGCTTTGAGGTCACCCAGAATATGTGAGGAATAAACTATCTTCTTCCTTCTTTTTTCATCTAAACAGCAACTGTCTTCACTTTACTGCTGTGAAGGTAACTGTAAGTTGTTTTCCGCCCTTTAGAGTCACAAGGAGAGAAGTGGCTCATGCAAACAGCCCTCAATTTCACCATTCTCCCAAATTCTAAGCGCCCTCTCTCCCAACACAAAGGGTCATGACCCAGACTCAAGCTCTGTTTTCTCTTCTATCCTAGTTATCAGTGTTTAATCAGGATCTACATTGAGATGAATACATTTGGTAGGCTTCATGCAAGGTGGAATTTAGCACAGTAATGCACACCAGTGATCCAAACTCATCTTGAAGCAATGCCAACATTATTTACCTAGTAGTTATGTGAGCGCTGCCTCAGGGCAATTTTTAAACGCAAAGAACTTGATTCAGTACTCAATATCCACAATGACAAACAGAATAGTGTCTGATCATATGCCCGGAAGGAAAATTACTCATAATAAACAGAAATTTGGGCTTTGATTCTGTCAAGGCTTCAGAGCTAGTTGCTTCGGTAATAAAAACCACTTCTTGGATACTCACTGGATGCATGGTATTGTGTTAGATGTTCCCATAATTTGATGTTGTTTGGGAAAATGGGCCTCATGTTCTTTGGGTAAAGAACCTGCAAATAGGGGTTGAAGCTTCCCATGACTACTCCTAGGTTGGAAAACACAGAAATAAATAAAATCATAATTGAAAATTCCTCTTTAAAATTTGGCTCAAACAAAACAAAGAATGATAGTGTTGAATTATAACCCATTAAATATATAAAGTAAGAATCCATTTCTAAAACCTCCTCTATCTGATACTATCATTTGTAATTTTGCCTAAGTAATTTTCAAACATAACAAAGATGTTTTCATCTTCTTTTGTACATAAATCAAAATAATGACTTTATTTAAGAGTGTAACCAATAATTATGCTGACATATTTTACATAATTTTATGGAATTATATTAAAAGATAATGTTTGTACATAACAATATGAATCCATAAGCCCATATTGATAAAAATTATTAAAAAAATAAATAAATGGGAGAACAGAGACAGCTCATATATATTAGTAGAAGAAATGATGGAAAAAGAAAATCACCATTTGGCAAGCACCACAGTAAAAATTGTTTCAGATAAGAATCATCCTAGTATGCTAAAATTAGTAGATAGAAGTATTGTGAAAAAAGGGTATTTGTGTCATCTCAAAATATCTCCTCACAAGATAGTTATGAAAAGAAACAATAATGACTATAGATTGAAGGAACCCTTATCCAAATGATCCTAGCTAACATCACTGGTGATAGGACAGATGGACATCATACATTTCTCAAAATGATGTAATGAGAAGCATACAATATTACTCCTATGATATTTCTGGTAACAATGATGTGGTCTCAAACAATGGCCAGAACTGTGCCCAACAGAAGCCAGAAGCCCAGAACTCAATCCAGGTATCTGACTTGGGTGGCAGGAATATTCTGCAAAATAACTGTCAGTACTCTTTAAAGGTTGCATCACTTTCAAACACATAGATAGATAGACTAAGACATTGTTCTAATTTAAAGGAGACTAAGGAGACATGGCATTAAATGTAGTATATGACCTTGACTTAGATGTGAATCAGAAAAAGTATGTTAGTAGGACCACTGGTGAAATTTAAATAAAGGCTGCAGTTTAAATATTAAAATTGTATCATTAATTTCCTGATTTTAAAGTTGTGCTATGGCTATGTAAAATAATGATTGGAGAATCTGATGAAATGTATTTAAGAATTCATTGTGCAATTTTTTGTAATTTTTTTTTGTTAAGTCCAAAATTGCCATAAAATATAAAGTCAGAAAAAGTAAAAACAGCATCTTGCATTGTGGCATAGCAGGTAAAACCACCACCCGCAATGCTAGCATCCCATATGGGCACCAATTCATGTCCTGACTGCTCCACTTCTGATCCAGCTCCCTGCTAATGGCCTGGGAAAAGCAATGGAAGATAGCACCAAGTGTTTGGTCCCTGCCACTCATGTAGAAAACCCAGATGAAGCTCCAGGTTACTGGCTTTGGCCTGACCATTGCAGTATCTGAAGAATGAACCAGCAGATGGAAGATCTTTCTCTCTGTATCTCCCTCTCTCTGTAACTCCGACTTTCAAATAAACAAATAAATCTTTTTTGAAAAGTAAAAACAATTTAGAAATTGGCTTATATTTCTGAGCACAGTTTATAAATTTGCTCCTTTATTAACTTGGTTTAACAGTTTAGAGAGATGGGACAGCTTGGAGAGATTCAATATATCATCCATTGAACACATCCCATATGGTAACCACAGGAAGGTATGGAAGACACTAAAATGTATTTTATTAGGTCTCAGTGTCATAGGGGAAAAGACACACTCAACTAAGAGGAAGAACTGTGATTAGTGCAATAGAAGAGAGAAACATAATGTGTTACAGCATTCAGGAGGAGTTTATTTCCTGATTTGGAGTATGGAAAAACACCATTGATAAATTAACCTTTGGACTAGACTTTGAAGAATAACAGAATTTGACAAGTGCAATTTGGGGATATGGTAGTAAAGGATATATATATATATATGCACATATATGTGTGTGTGTATATATATATATGTATACACACACACACACAAGGCTAAGAGGATCGATGAGTAAACCTCAGAGGAAGAAAGAAGACGACCCACTCTGTAGCACACAACATAGGCCATTTGCACATTTTATTTATTTTCATTTTTAATTTCAAAAAGGCTGAGAGAGCGAGAGCGAGTGAGAGAGATATCCCTGCTGGTTCACTCTCTGAACACCCACAATGGCCAGGACCTGGCCCACCACCCAGCTCTCAATCCAAGTCTTCCATTTGAGTAGCAGGGACTCACATTTTTTAAAAGATTTATTTATTTATTTGAAAGACAGAGTTACAGAGAAACAGAGGCGGAGAGAGAGAGAAAGAGAGAGAGAGAGAGAGAGAGAGAGAGAGAGGTATCTTCCATCTGCTGGTTCAGTCCCCAAATGTCCACAACGGCTGAAGCTGGGCCGATCTGAAGCCAGGAGCCAGGAGCTTCTTCAGGTCTTCCATGTTGGTGCATGGGCCCAAGGACTTGGGCCATCTTCCACTGCTTGCCAGGCCATAGCAGAGAGCTGGATAGGAAGTGGACCCGAACTGGCACTCATACAGGATGCCGGCACTGCAGGCAGCAATGGCTTTACCCTCTATGCCGCAGTGCTGGCCCCAGGACTCACATTTGCACATTATTTCCAGACATATAATTTATCTACAATTTGATTCTTACAGTTTTTGATATCTCATGAAACTATAGGTTTATATTCACAAGACAGAGACTCGATCTCTAAAGTGCCTTAGAGATTTTCTTACCCAATCACCTCATTTTGGTGCCAGGGGAAATAAAGAGGCTTTTGTAAGTCTCACAAAGTTAAAGGCAGTAGTAGGGCAAGGCCTTAGAGCTCCTGTTCCCCAACTTAGTGCTCTATCTACTCTAACACTGTGAAACTTTCAAATAATTGTTGTGAGGTCAGTCAGATGCAACACCTTATAGTTACAGGAATCGTCATACTGGCTTCCCCGGGTTCCTATCATCCTCAGAATTTATTCATACTGGAATTCTGCTCTCTTTTCCACATGCCCCTCCTGTCTTCATTGTGAAGTTTTACATTAAAAATGGGCAGAGAAGCAGAGTTTTGAGGCACTCTGTCACAGCATCAAGTAGCCAGCTATTAGCTACCTTTGATTGGGCTGAAGTTCTGTTCTCATGTAAGCCCACTCATGTGTTCATTTCTTCTTGTTGTAATTGGCCGATGAATCATTCTTTAGTCTGAAACAAAACAATCAACAGAAAAGCCAAATTATCTTGTCATTTCTCTCTCTTCAGGTAGTCTTCATACCCATCCTACACAGCCTCCTTCAGAGTCACGTGCTTTCCTTTTTGAAGAGATGACTTATGAATTCTAAAAATGCATTGGCTGAAATAATAATGTCCTCGGAAGGCATGGAGCCAGGCCAAGGCACAAGGGAGGGAAAGTGAGTGAGTTAGGTCAGAGGCTGGGAATGAACACTTTCTACTCTTTACCCACCCAACTGACTGTCCACTGTAAAGGTCTATCTCTGACAATTTGCTCCTTGCTGTGAAAACCTCCCTGTTATCCTCAATCTATCACTCTCTTATCTATGGGGATGTAAGCAAGATTTATGTTCATGGCATTGACAGTTGTGAGAGGCAGGCTGTGGGGAGTCAGATCTTCTCACCTCACTGCTCACTTACTAGGCCTGTGGGGTCAAAGGGAGGCCTGGAGACCCCTTTGGAATTCTAAGTAGTTTGCTGGTAAATCTTAAGATTCAGATTGCAGTAGAAATAGCCCCTGTCAAGCCCAAAGCCAAAGTTAAATCCATTTAAATTTAAACCCAAGTAACCGGGCTGGCTATGAATAACAATGAGGAGAGCACAAAGCACAAAGAGATGATAGGGATGGAAGCAAGACTTTGTGGCTGCTCAGCAAATGAAATACTGAGGTTTCCATTGTTAATGGGTAATTAAAAGAGGAAGAGAGCAGCTAGCTCCGTACTTCCCCCATTTAGAAGCAGCTGCTGGTATGATCAGAATCACAGCCAGAATGTTGAGAAGTTCTAACTGTGAGTGTGTAAGCCTGTATCTCCCAAATTAGTGTGTCCTGGTAGATGTGGCAAAAGAGGTCATGATTACGGTCATCTGTTACCTTTTTGTTTTTGGCAGATTGTCTCCAAGTTTTTCATAGCCCCCACTTCAGCTCCTCCTCATTAGCAGATAGGCATGGAAAGTAATATTTTTGTTTTCAATGTTCTTTTCCTACTTACCACCACCATCTGCTCCTTCCTCTTCCAACATCAAAATCCGCCTATCTCCTGTGTCTTTTTCTCAGGATCCTGCTCAAAGAAGAACTGATTGAGATGGTTGAGACTAATGATTGTTTAATATGTTCCCTACTTCAGATAGCATTTATATTCTAACAAAGGCCTTTGCTGGGTGTGGGGATAGGTTGCCTTTTATTGCTCTTTACAGCACAGCACAGAGCCTGCCCCTTCTTTCACCCTATGGTGAGGCTGGCCTGCTGTAGTAGAGAATAGCCTGGGTGGTGTTAATAGCAAAGACACTACATCAACTGTCTTATTTGATCCGCCATAGATGCCGCCTTAATGAATTAATAGTGCAGAATACAAACACACCAAGCTGAGTTTCTAATATGTGGTAGATTCACTGAGAACGAGAAGAGAGGTACTAATTTGAGTTTTTCTTGAATTATCCCCATCCTCCCCATACACATACCCTTCTGCTATTTCCCTTAGGACTGTTAAAATTGCCTCCAATGTAGCATTCATTATCTATCTTGCTTAAACCTACCCAACTCTGGATGCTACTAATTAGCTGTGCTTATGGATGGACACCATCTGAGAATTATATAATGAGAACAACCATGAGATATGTGACTTTTAATCTTTATCTCATGTAGCTGCTTTGTAGATAGTTCTAGCCATTCTGAGCTGGAGAATGTCTTCATAACTCAGATGTTATCATAAGAATAGGATTTTCTGCTTTATATCTTGGCTACAGAACAGTTTTTGAAAAGGCAAATCAGACATCAGAAGCCACTTCAAACAAATTAAATAGCACTGTATGTTATTCATTTCTTTCCACTGTTCCTGTAATAGGTTCGAAGCCACAGAGTTGGGCTTCTCAGTCCTGGGGAGGCAAATTATCTCCAGGGACAGCATGACATTCTCCAAAAGGAAATTATCTTTAATTTTTAACTGAAGGAAATAAATATAACCCAGACAAGCATTTTGGAGGAAGTAGGTAGGGTCATGAGTATAGTAAAATCAAACAAGGTTTGATGACAAGGTTGTCCTGACTTTCCCTCAAATCATAAATAAATGCAGGAGCATATATGTTGAAGGATGTAGGTGGGGGGAAAGCTGAAGACAGAGTACTCTCAACTAAGTCTCTCAATATTCCGGGCTCAGGCAGGAACAGGACTAAAAATATGTATCTTATACAGTCCTCTGAAGGTCAGAGCCCCAGGCAGAGTTTTTTGCAGTAGGGAATTCCAAAGGCAGACAAGCTATTTTGGCTTAAGGCAGAGCAGGACATTTTTGGGACCTGAGTGACAGGTACACACTTTGGGTGACAGCATGATTAGAAATACACACTGAGCAGCTGTGTGTGTTAAGGGAGGCCCAAAAATGAGAGATGAGAGGTGCCTCATTCACCCATAAGAAGACAACAGTTGACTGTGAGTCCAAGGGGTTGGTTCCATTCAAACACTTTACTTAAGAGCTTGGATTTAAATGAATTGTTCTAAGAGGCACAGACAAGTGTCTCAGAGTATGGAAGACACAAAGGTTAACATTTTATTTTATTGTTTTTTAAGATTTATTGATTTACTTGAAAGAGTTACAGAGAGAGAGAGAGAGAGAGAGAGAGAGAGAGGTCTTCCATCTGCTGGTTCACTCCCCAGTTGGCCACAATGGTTGGAGTTGTGCTGATCTGAAGCCAGGAGCTAGGAACTTCCTTTGGATCTCCCACGTGGGTGCAGGGGCCCAAGGTCTTGGGCCATCTTCTACTGCTTTCCCAGGCCATAGCAGAGAGCTGGATGGGAAGTGGAACAGCCGGGACTTCAACCAGCGCCCATATGGGATGCTGGCACTGCAAGCGGAAGCTTTACCCACTATGCTAAAGCAACAGCCCTGGCCACTAAAATTTTAAAAACAACTAACTGCTAATATAACACATTGGCCTTTATAGCTCTTCATATCATTTATTAGGCTTAGTTCAAGAGAATTCTGGAAAAGTGAAAAATTTGTAACCCTATTTTTGTTGTCAATAACTAAAAAACTAGTAAGCAATTATATCAATAACTCAGTACACATGAAACCCAATCCCTATTGGGAAGCTCTGCTACATATCATAGAATGGTGGCATGGTGGTAGCAAGCTGCTTGAATTCAGCAAACCAGATAGTGTACTTGTTGGAGGTGTTGATTCCAGGAGATGGTATATGTAATAAGCAGTAGGTAGAAGGTACATCTAGGAAAAAGATCTGGCAATAAATAGAATTGCCAATGAGTTCCTAAACCCCAAGGAGTTACTTGAACTTAAATGCCTACCTCTGTGAAATGCATATAGGGTGTAAGAGCAGTAAACAGCATTGATGATACTCACATTTCCTTTCCAGGCCACTGCAAATATTCCAGGTTGATGGTGAGATTAATAGTGAAACAAGCAAAAGGGAAAAAAATCAGAGGAGAAGCAAGAAGTGAGGAAAGAAAAAAAAAAAACTGAGGGGCAGCTGTTGTGGCATAGTGGGTAAAGCCACTGCCTGCAACATTGGAATCCCACATGGACTCCTGTTCAAGTTCCTGCTGCTCCACATCTGCTCAAGCTCCCGGGTAATGGCCTGGGTAGGCAAAAGAAGATGGCTCAAGTGTTTGGACCCCTGCACCCACGTAGGAGACCCGGAAGAAGCTCCTGGCTCCTGCTTTGGCCTAGCCCAGCCCTGACTGCTGTGGCCATTTGGGGAGTGACCCAATGGATGGAAAATCTGTGTGTGTGTTTGTGTGTGTGTGTGTGTGTCCCTCTTTCTCTCTGTAACCCTGCCTTTCAAATAAATAACTAAATCTACTAAAAAAAAGAAAGAAAAAAACTGAACTCCAGAGTGATCAGCGAGAGCTATAATCAGTGGAAATCCTAGACAAGTTCTGTAGGTTAATACACTAACTTTAAAAGCGATAAAATCATCATGAAAGGACATGAATTTTTTTTAAAGGGATCACAGATTTCTCTTTATTAAGAGAATAGTCAGCAATGAGAAAGTTGGGGTTGTGTAGGTGGTTGTGTCTTTCACCTTTCTTTAGCAGTAGATTATTGGTTCAAACACAAGTTTTAGAAATCAAGGCGTAAAGGTTTACCTTTGCTTGAACCTTCTCAGAGCCTTTCCATCTCACCCATACCTTGACCTTATTTTCAAAGGAAATGCAATTTTCTAAATTGTTCTCAGAAAGTCAGACCACCTTCACACTAAAGGTCAGGCTGAAAGTCGTCCTGGAAAAGTGCCTGACCTTTTCACACCTAACCCAAGTGCGAGTAGAAATTATATACACCCGTGAAGTCAAAGTCTAGAGGGTCTTAGAAAGACCTCTTGAGTGTTTATGAGCTCTCCAGAAACAATATTAACCCAACTGTATTTCTGCACTGCCTCCTTGTAGTGAATACAGACAAGAAAACTGATTAAAGAGAAGAGCAGTATCATCCGTTTCATTTCACAAATCGAGCCCTGCCTAAATGCTTGAGATGAATGGAATGTTAAGACTTTAGGTTTCCAAAGATAGAACAGTGATCAATCACTTGCTGTCTTCTTGCTGGCCTTTTTAAAGGTTGCAGGTACATGGGACTATCAGATTGGCTGCTTTGCCTGAGCTGATAGATCAATTGAGTCATATGGTGAACAAATTTGACAGATTCTTTTCACTTCACTGACAGAATTGATTGGTTATTTTGGTATGAAGTAGACTCAGTCTCAATATCTTCAGGGAATCTTTCTAGTGAGCACCGTGTAGAGAAAATATTTCATTGTAGAGCAGGCAGAGAAAGAAATATTCTTTGGAGGATTAATGGCTGCCATTTATGTCAAGGGATCAGGAACTTCAAATTTTATTCCAAGTGAAGCTCTTCATTTGTAACATGACCTTGAGTGAGTGCTATAACCTCCAGATGACCTTATTTTTTGCATCTACAAAATATGAAATCATGTAAGCACCTTAATTTGATGCAAAATTATATTTCATTGCTGTACTTTTAATCTCTACGATGTGTCCATATCAGTTCAGGCATCAAGTCCTTGATATTTTCACTTCCAGATCAGCCAGTAGTTCTTTTACTAGAGCTACTGGTGGTTAGTAAAAAAAGAATTCTGTGAAAGCTCACTCTATCAGGCTTCCACTAACCTATCTATGGGTTCAGTCTCCTGATTCACAAATGTATATATTACCTTGTAATATTCTTTATTAAGAAATCAGGCGACTGGTGCTGTGGCACAGTAGGTTTATTAGCCTGTGGCATCTGCATCCCATATGGGCACTGGTTCTAGTCCCAGCTACTCCACTTCCAATCCAGCTCTCTGCTGTGGCCTGGGAAAGCAGTGGAAGATGGCCTAAGCCCTTGGGCCCCTGCACCCACATGGGAGAGCCAGAAAAAATGGCTCCTGGCTTCCAATCAGTGCAGTTCCAGCTGTTGTGACCATCTGGGGAGGGAACCAGCAGATGGAGGACTTTTTTCTCTGTCTCTCCCTCTCACTGTGTGTAACTCTACCTCTCAAATCAATAAATAAATAAAAATATTTTTAAAAAAGAAATCAGGTAGAATCATTAATAATTTCCTATTGCTTAAAAACTGAAAAGAGGGAATTTTGAAGTAATATGATCTGGTTCTCTGAAGAATAAGATGGCTGTATTATTTCTATTATTTCTTTTTTTTGTTAAAGATTTATTTATTTACTTAAAAGTCAGAGTTACACACAGAAAGCAGGAGAGGCAGAGAGAGAGAGAGAGAGAGAGAGGTCTTCTATCTGCTGGTTCACTCCCCAATTGGCTGCAACAGCTGGAGCTGTTCCGATCCAAAGCCAGGAGTCAGGAGCTTCTTTTGGGTCTTCCACGTGGGTGCAGGGCCCAAGGACCTAGGCCATCTTCTACTGCTTTCCCAGGCCATAGCAGAGAGCTGGATTGGAAGTGGAGCAGCTGGGTCTAGAACCTGCGCTCATATGGGATGCCAGTGCTTCAGGCCAGGGTGTTAACCCGCTGTGCCACAGCACTGGCCCCATGGCTATATTATTTCTTACTGTTTAAAATGTAGTCAAACACACCTCTCACCTTTCAGATTATATATCTCTCAAGTGAAGAAATAGCGTATATAACAGTATTTTATCTTGCCAATTTTGTATGCCATTTATAAAGTACTATGGAGATAAAATCATTTTAAATAGTGTTCCATACTAACCAAAGTGATCTACAGAGTCGATACAATCCTAATCAAAATCCCAATGCTTTTTTTGAGAAATAGAAGAAAAACAATCTAAAATTTATATGGACTCTCAATGGACCTGGAACTGCCAAAACAATCGTGCAAAAGAACAAAATTGGAGTTCTCACAGTTTTTGATTTCAAAATGTGTTACAAAGCTACGCTAATCAAAGCAATGTGGTACTGACATAAAACCAGACACATAGAACAATGAAACAAAATGGAAAGCACTAAACCATAACCTTGTGTATATGGTCAACTGATCTTTGACAAGCATGCCAAGACCACATATTGGGGCTAGGACAGTCTCTTCAATAAATGTTGTTGGGAAAACTGGATGTACAAACAGAAAGAATGAGATTAGATTCTTATTTTACACCGTATATGAAAAATTAACCCCAAAATTGATTTTATTTGTTTTTTTCTTTTTTTGACAGGCAGAGTTAGACAGTGAGAGAGAGAGACAGAGAGGTCTTCCTTCCGTTGGTTCACCCCACAAATGGCTGCTACGGCCAAAGCTGCACCGATCTGAAGCCAGGAGCCAGGCACTTCCTCCTGGTCTCCCATGCAGGTGCAGGGCCCAAGCACTTGGGCCATCCTCCACTGCCTTCTCTGGCCTCAGCAGAAAGCTGGACTGGAAGAGGAGCAACCAGGACAGAAACCAGCGACCCAACCGGGACTAGAACCCGGAGTGCCGACGCGCAGGTGGAGGGTTAGTCTAGTGAGCAGCGGCGCTGCCAGCATTGTGGTGTGGCTTGGCAGGTAAATTTGCTGCTGCCTGGGATGCCAGCATCCCATGTGGGTGCTAGTTAGAGTCCTGGCTGCTCCGCTTTCAGTACAGCTCCCTGCTGATGACCTTGTCAAAGCAGCAAAGGATGGCCCAAGTGCTTGGGCCCATGCCACCCACATGGGAGACCTAGAAGAAGTTCCTGGCTCCTGGCTTCAGCTTGGCCCAGCCCCAGCTGGGGAGTGAATCAGCAGATGGTAGATCTCTCTCTCTCTCTCTCTCCCACTTCCTCCACAGTTCTTTTAAGTGAATAAATAAATATTTTTAAAACTATCTAGACATAATATCCCCAAAGTATAAACTCTTAAAACACAGGGGAAAAGTTTCATGACATCAGATTTGGTGATGACTTCTTAGATTTGTCAACAAAAGCAAAAATGGACACATGAGACTACATCAAAAGAAACATCTAAAGAAACAATCCACAGAGTGAAAAGGCAGCCTATAGAATGAGAGCAAATAATTGCAAGTCATATGTAGTAATGGGTTAATACCCAGAATATATGAAGAACTCCTATGACTCAATAACAAAAAGCAAATAGCCTGATTAAAAAATGGGCAAAGGATCTGATTAGACATCTTCCTGGAGAATAAGTACAGATATTTAAGATCAGTAATCATTATAGAAATGCAAATAAAGGGGCTGACACTGTGGCATAGCTAGTTAAGCCGCCACCTGTAGTGCTGGCATCCATAAATGCACCAGTTCAAGTCCCAGCTGTTGTAACTCTGATTTTCAAATAAATAAATCTTTTTTTTACAGGCAGAGTGGACAGTGAGAGAGAGAGACAGACAGAGAGAAAGGTCTTCCTTTTGCTGTTGGTTCACCCTCCAATGGCCGCCACGGCCGGCACGCTGCACTGATCCGATGGCAGGAGCCAGGTACTTATCCTGGTCTCCCATGGGGTGCAGGGCCCAAGCACTTGGGCCATCCTCCACTGCCTTCCCGGGCCACAGCAGAGAGCTGGACTGGAAGAGGGGCAACCGGGACAGAATCCGGCGCCCCGACTGGGACTAGAACCCAGTGTGCCGGCGTCGCAAGGCGGAGGATTAGCCTAGTGAGCCGCGGTGCCGGCTCAAATAAATAAATCTTTAAAAGAAAAGAAATGCAAATAAAAAATCACAGTGATATATCACCTCATACATATTAGGAAGGCCATTATCGAAAAACCAGTTACAAGTATTGGTGAGGGTGTGGGGGAAATTGGAACTCTTCTGCACTGCTTTTGGGGATGTAAAGTGGCACAGCTACCATGCAGCACTGAATGGAGTTTCCCCAAAGAATGCAGCAGTGTTGTGGCATAGAGGCATAGTGGATTAAGCAGCCGTCTGCAACACTGGCATCCAAAATGGGCACTGGTTCCATTCCTGGCTTCTCTACTTCTGATTCAGCTCTCTGCTAATGTGCTTGGGAAAGCAGAGGAAGATGGTCCAAGTGCTTGAACTCCTGTACCCCCGTGGCAGACTCTGATGCAGCTCCTGGCTCTTGGCTTTGAAACAACCATGCCAGGGTGATTGCTACATTTGGGGAGTGAACCAGCAGATGCCAGATCGCTCTCTGTCTCACCTTCTCTCTATGTAATTCTGCCTTTCAAATAAATAAGTAAATAACTAAATACATAAATAAATGCTTTTTAAAAAGATTTTATTTATTTGAGAGATAGAGTAACAGAGAGAGGGAGAGACAGAGAGAAACGTCTTCCATCTGCTGGTTCACTCCCCAAGTGGCTGCAATGACCAGAGCTAAGCCTATCCAGAGCCAGGAGCCAGGAGCTTCCTCCCTGTGTCCCATATGCATGCAAGGTCCCAAGCACTTGGGCCATCTTCTACTACTTTCCCAGACCATAGCAGAGAGCTGGATCATTAGAGGAGTAGCTGGTACCGGAACCAGTGCCCATATGGGCTGCAGACGGAGGCTTAGCCTACTACACCACAGCATCAGCCCCAATAAATGCCTTAAAAAAGCACACACACACACACACACACAAAACAGAACAACCAGCAATTCCACTTTTGTGTATATATATCCAAAAAAATTCAAAGCATGTTCTCAAAGAGACATTTACACACTCATGTTCATTGCGGCATTATTCACAATAGCCAAGAGATGGAAGAAGTCTGAGTCCCCATTAACAGATGAATAAAGAAATATACATACAATGGAACATTATTAGCCTTAAGAAGGAAATAAATCCTGTCACATGCTGCAATGTGGGTAACCTTGCTATTAGGCTGAGTGAAACTGTCCAGTCACAAAAGTTCAAACACTCTGTGATACTACTTATGTGAATTATCTTAAATATAAAAGTTTTTCTTATTTGTGGAGATGCATTTCTTTTTTCTTGTTCTTTAAAGATTTATTTATTTATTTGAAAGGCAGAGTTAGAGAGAAGGAGAGACACATGGATGAGAGAGACAGAGAGATCCTCCATCTGTTGGGTCACTCTCCAGATGGTTGCAAAGACCAGGGCTGGACCAGCCAGAAACCAGGAGCCTGGAACTCCATCATAGTCTTCTATGTGGGCAGCAGAGGCCCAAACACTTGGGCAATCTTGTACTACTTTCCCAGGTCACAGCAGAGAGCTGGATCAGAAGTGGAGCAGCCGGGACTTGAACTGGCATCCATATGGGATGCCGGCATTGCAAGTTGTGGCCCAACTCACTGGGCCACAACACCGTTCCTGTGGGGACACATTTGAAGACCACCCCCCACCCCCAGTAGATGACTGAAATTGCAGATGATAGTACTGAACCCTACTTATATATGCTTTCCCTTCATATGAATATTTCCAAAAAAGTTTGATTTATAAACTAGACACAGTAAGAGATTAACAAAAATAATGAATAATAAAATAGACAACTATAAAATATACCATAAAAATGCTAGCATTGCTATCCCTGTGCTTTCAGGACAGTATTAAGTAAAATAAGGGTCACTTGAACCCAAGCATTGTGACACCATAACAGTTGTCTGATAATCAAGATTACAACTAAGTGGCAATTGGGTGGATAGTGTATACAGCTTATATATGCTGAGTAGGAGGATGGTTCACACCCTGGGCAGGATGGCTCAGGATGGCACAACATTTCAACATGCTACTCAGAACACTGTGCAATTTTAAAATGCATGAAAGTGTTTATTTCTGAAATGTTCCATATGATATTTTTCGACTATGGTTACTGAAACCACAGAAAGGAAACTTGAGGATAAGTGGAGGCTACTGTAGCTAAAACCCAGTGGAAAAAGTAGATGATGGTTGCCAGGAGTAGACTGGAGGGAAACTTTGGAGTTCTTTGGTGCGTAAAGTTTCAGATTTACAAGATGAGAAAGGTCCGGAGATCTGTTACAATATTAATATGATTAATCCTACTGAATTGCACAATTAAACATGGTTTAGGGGTAGGCATTTGGCCTCGTGGTTAAGCTGCCAGTTGAAATGCCTGCATCACACACTGGAGTGTCTCAGCTGGGTTTGAGTCCTGTCTGTGCTTCTGATTCGAACTTCCTGCTAATATGCATCCAGGGAGGCTGTGGGCAATGGCTCGAGTGGTTGGGTCCATGCCACCTATGTTGGAGACCCAGATTGAATTTAAGGCTGCAGGCTTTGGCCTGGCACTGTCTAGCTACTGAGGGCATTTGATGAGTGAGCCAGTGGATGGAAGCTCTGTCTTTGTTTCTTTCTCTGTTTTTCAAATAAATAAAAAATTTATAAAAAATAGTTAATAGAGTAAATTTTAGATTATGTTTTTAATCATAATTTTGAAAATATTCCATAAGAACAGTTTATTTAAAAATATGTACTTTATCAGTGATTAAATAATTTATTTTGTTGAATTTTTATTTTAATTTAATTTTATTTATTTTCTTTAAAAATGTATTGATTTATTTGAAAGGCAGAGTACAGAAAGAGAGACAGAGAGACATCTTCCAGCTATTTCACTCCCTAACTTGCCTTACCAGCCAGAGCTGGGCCCATCCTGAAACAGGAGCTTCTTCCGGGTCTTCCACATGGGTGCAGGGGCCGAAACACTTGGACCATATTCCACTGCTTTTTCAGGCTATTAGCAGGGAGCTGGATCAAATGTGGAACAGCCAGGACTTGAATCAGTACCCAAAGGGGCTGCCAGTGCCTCAGGCATCAGATTTTCCAGCTATGCCACAGTGCTATCCCCCATTTATCTTATTTTATTTTTAAAGACTTATTTATTTATTTTCAAAGTCAGAGCTACAGACAGGGAGAAAGAGACAAAGAGAGAGATAGATCTTCCATCTACTGGTTCACTCCCCGGATGGCCACAATAGCCAGGCTAGGCAAAGCCGAAGCCAGGCACTAAAAACTTCATTTGGATCTCCTACATGGGTGGCAGGGGCCCAAACACTTGGGCCATCTTCTGCTGCTTCTCCCAGGCTTTTAGCAGGGAGCTAGATCAGAAGAGGAACAGCCGGGACTCAAATCAGTGCCCATATTGGATGATGTATTAATTTATTTGAGAGAGAGAGAGAGAGAAATAGAAAGTGCTAGATTTTCCATTTGCTGGTTCACTCCCTAAATGGCTGCAATGGCCAAGGCTGGGCCAGGTAGAAGCCAGGAGCCAGAACTCCATCCAGATCTCCCATGTGCATGGCAGGTGTCAAAGCACTTAGGCTACCGTCATTGCTTTCCCAGGTGCACTAACAGAGAGCTGGATCAGAAGTGGAAGAGCCAAGACAAGAGCCAACACTCATTTGGATGCCAGTGTTGCAGACAAAGGCTTAACCTGCAAGAACGACCCCTAAATAAGTCATTTCTAATAAAAGTCATGATAAACGTTCCCAAAGTCATTTTAATTAGGTACTTTAAAGGTTTACATCTTTGTATACATTTCTAAGATATTGTATTTCAATTTTTAAAATATGACTTGTGGAACTGGCGCTGTGGCATAGCAGGTAAAGCCATCGCCTACAGTGCTGGCATCCCATATGGGCACCAGTTCGAGTCCCAGCTGCTCCACTTCCTATCCAGCTCTCTGCCATGGCCTGGGAAAGCAGTGGAAGATGGCCCAAGTCCTTGGGCCCCTGCACCCACGTGGGAGACCCCGAAGAACTCCTGGCTCCTGGCTTCGGATGAACCCAGCTCCAGCCTCTGTGGTCATTTGGGGAGTGGACCAGCAGATGGAAGATCTCTCTTTCTCTCTGCTTCTGCCTCTCTGTAACTCTGCCTTTCAGATAAATCAATCAATCAATCTTTAAAAAATATGACTTTTGACATTTGGCTTTGTGATATGATCTGTGTAAAACTTATTTGTGTAGTTTAATCAATCTACTGATGTAGCTCACTGAAAATTCTTCATTTTGTTTTCTCCAATTTGTAATTATGTAGGTGCACTCTAAATGCCATTCTATTGGCCTCCTGTCTCTTGGGACACAGGAGCCTTTATCTTACTCAAGAAGATCTCAGGAGTCTCAATGGCTCTGTCTCATAGCAACATAACCCTGCACACCACTACCCCTTTTTCTTTAAGGTGATAGAATACAGAAGATTGCATTACTGGTGAGGATGCTGTCATTGTATGCCTCTCAGCTCCTGGCGCATGATGCAACCGCACATGGGACAATGCTTTGTTTACTACAAACACTCTTTACTTGAAAATAAAGTGTCCCTTACTATAAAGTATTGGAAATGTACAGTTAAATGATCAGACTTCCCTTCAAAGTAATCACTTTGGAAAGTGCCACATTTTATTCTAATGATGCTATCTTTTCTCTAAATGTTGTAAGAACTTCTCTTTCGGAACTGCCAGCAGAGCTGGTTTATGTGACATGAGAAGAAATCAGTCCTGTTGCTTTGTAGTCATGCCTTGTACAGTGTGTGAGGCAAAAAGACAGGGTCTTTCCTTCAAGGGGGAACTCATCTGAGATTATCTCCACTCTGCCATTGCAAGTGACGGAAGGGCAGGCATTTAGCGGTTAAGATGCCCAGGCACCATATTAAAGGACCTGAGTTCCGTATCTGGCTCTGGCTCTTGACTTCAGCTTCCTGCTAATGCAGATCCTGAGAGGCAGCAGTGGTGGCTCACGCAATTGGATTCCTGCTACCCACGTGGCAGACCTGGATTGAATTTCTGACTCCCAGTGTTGACCCTGGCCCTGCATCAGTCTTCGAGGACAATTTGGGAATGAACTAGCTGATGAGAGTTTTGTGTTTAAAACAAATAAATAAGAAAAAAATTAAATGAAAGAAAATTCATACTTGGCTTAAAGGCCCAATGACATCCTCAGACTTTATTGGGTACACCTTAGTCAGAGAAAACCTCCCTCCTTGAACCCGGAGTGGCACGTTGATACCATTCCTAGGGCACTGAGACCATATTGCTTTGGGGAATGGTTAATGCTGCAATCCTTCCTTTAAATCCTAAACTCTTTAGGAACATATCTCATTGAGCTTTATACTCTCCCTGACACAGTAGGCTAGCAACAAATATTTCTTGAACAAATGAATGATCAAGTGGGAACACTTTTAATACCAGATAAAAAATGTTTTGGGGTCTTTATATTCCATGATCCATAAAATGAAACTACTAACAGTTCTCTAATCCATAAAGATGCTGTGAGGATAAAATAAGAGCTGGAGAAAATTCTTTGAAGTTGTGAAATGCAGTAAGAAATATAAGGTATTGTTACTATTAGTTCATTTTTGTTAAAATGGAAATAATTTAAGGCCTTCAACATATATGTATTGGACTTTGTAGTGAAACAAAGATGAATCTGATACATTTCCTACACTCACAGGGTTTCCAACCTTCATCGCACTTTACTACTCTCTAATTATATATTAATCATTTTTGTCTCTCTGCATTAGAATGAAAACTTTACAAAGGTAGAGGGGTGTGTGTTTGGTGTGCTGAATGCCCAGTAACATCCTCAAATTTTATGTAACTCGCTCAGTCAGAGGAGATGCCTGCATTCCATATCAGAGTGTCTGGTTCAAGTCCTAGCTCCTCCTGTAGGCATCCAGCTTCCTGCTAATGTGCATCCTAGGAGATAGCACATGATGGTTCAAGTATGTGGGTCCCTGTCACCCATGTGGGAGAACTGCACTGAGTTCTGAGCTCCTGGTTTCAGCCTGGCCCAGCTCTGGCCCTTGTGGGTATTTGGGGAATGAATCAGTGGATGATGGAATCTCTCTCTTTCTCTCTCTCTCTCCCTCTCTCTCTCTCTCTCTCTTTCTCTCTCTCTCTCTCTCTGTCTCTCCCTCCCTCACTCCTTCCCTCCCTCTCTGTGTCTAAGCTTTTAAAATAAAAAAAAATGAAAGAAGATATATTATCTGTCATGCTCAATGCTCTATCTCCAGTAAGCATTGACTTACTAAGTGATGAAAGATTGGTGATACCTAGTAGAAACTACACAACACTTGATAGTATTCAACCAGCCACTGTCAACTGAGCTCCTGCTATGAGAACGATACTAAAGGATGAAAAGGGTGCATAGGAAGTGCACAGACATGTAACACAGAAGGCTGAATAAACAGAAAGGTGAGAGAGTCAGAAGTGAAGTTCTGTGAGAACCTCCATGATTTCATGGAATGGTATTTTAGTTGGTCTTTGAAATATGCACACAATTTGGACGAGTGATGATGAGGTAAAAAGAGTCTAAGCAAAAGCAGCATCACGAACAAGAGCATAGAAGGTAGGAAGGTATTGATACACATGAGAAATCCAGATAGTACAATATACCTGGCGCATAAGATCCGGAGGAAGCCAAAATGGTTTTGTCTATACCATGGAGAGCTTTGAATGTCAGGATAAATCAGTCAAACCGAAGAGGAGTTTTGTGCAATGTTGCAGGGAAACAGGGGTTATACTTGATGATTTAAAAGTTCACCCTGGATCTATTATTTTCTGACCTTTTAATGCTGTTACCAGTGTTAAGTTATTTTATTTTAAAATCCAATTATAAGAAAAGGTAGGGTCCTAGAGGTCAGTTTTATTCAAAGATCTTTTCTGACCCTGTAGAAAATAGTTTTGGCATGTTTGGAGAATCTGCGTTTTTGCCAGTAATAGAAAATCCGAAGTTAAACAGGAAACAGCAGATTTAAGATATTTCCTGTTGTCTTCCCTTCATGCCTCTGACTAGAAATTTGCTTATGTATTATCTTATTTTAATTTCCATAGATTAGAACAAATCAAATAGTAGAAAACAACTCTGACTTAGAAAATGTGAATGAGATTTTGAGCAAGCAGCCTCCAGAAGACTTAAGGATTAGGCCAGCGCTGTGGTTCACTTGGCTAATCCTCCACCTGCGGCGCCAGCAACCCGGGTTCTAGTCCCGGTTGGGGTGCCGGGTACTAGCCCCGGTTGCTCCTCTTCCAGTCCAGCTCTCTGCTGTGGCCCGGGAAGGCAGTGGAGGATGGCCCAAGTGCTTGGGCCCTGCACCCGCATGGGAGACCGGAAGGAAGCACCTGGCTCCTGGCTTCGGATCGGCACAGCGCCCGACGTGGCGGCCATTAGGGGAGTGAACCAACGGAAGGAAGACCTTTCTGTCTCTCTCTCACTGTCTATAACTCTGTCTCTCTCTCTCACTAACTCTGCCTTTCAAAAAAAAAAAAAAGACTTAAAGATCAGAAGAGAAAACATTTAAGAAGGAGGTCACCAGAGTCTTTCTCAGTTGGTTGCCCAATTTGAAGGATAGGTATGATCCCTTCTAAGAGGGATAATACATCTGAACACAAGAACTGTTCTTTGGCAGATTTTAACACTGAAAATTTAATTTATTCATTGTAGCTACACCTCTCTCTCTTTCTCTCCTTCCCTTTCTCTCTCTCTCTGTCTCTGTCTCTCTCTCTCTCTGTGTGTGTGTGTGTGTGTGTGTGTCTTTCTCTCTCTCACACACGCACATCTGTCTGTAAAACCTTTGGGAATGGAGACTATTGCTTTTTTTATTTATGCTGAAAATAAAAATTAAGATGAAATTAAGATGACAACCAAATTAGTTTCTTTAAATAGTCTCCTCCTTTTTCACCCACCCATGCAGAACTAAGTAGTTGCTGTTTGCCACCCACATTCATTCATCTATCAGTGCATCTTATCTCTCCACTAAACGAGCATTCACTGAGAATGTACTCATTACTACATACCATGGCAGATAGTATAGGTACTGTGTTTTCTCTTTATAAGGTGATTCACATTTATTTCCAGTATACCCACAAATGCAAAGTCTACAATGAGTCCAGAAAACAAACTCGTTAACCTATACATAGAGCCATTACAATTTGTTTAATACTTAATAATATGCTGATTTGTTATTAACTCAGTGTTAATGTAGGAGCCAGGAGCTTCATCCTCTTCATCTTCATTTTCCACATGGGTGGCAGGAGTCTGAGCACTTGGGTTATCTTTGCTGCTTTCCCCAGGCCTTTAGCAGGGAGTAGAGCATCTGGGACATGAATCAGTGTCCATATTGGCTACTTTATCTGCTACACAACAGCACTGGCCCTAATATTTGTTTTTAAATATATAACCGAAGGAATATAATATCTCTAAAATAATGTATTTATTTAAGAAGCAGGTACACGGAGGGACAGCAAGAGAGAGAGACAGAGACAGAAACCCCATCTGCTAGTTCATTGCCCAAATGTCCACAACAGCCACGGCTGGGCCATAGCCCAAAGCCCTGATCCAGAACGTAATCCAGATCCCTTGTGCGGTTGGCAGAAACTCAATTACCTGAACCATCACCACTGCGTGTCGGGGTCTGAATGAGCAGGAAGCTGGACTTAGGAGCTGGAACCAGGAATCAAACTCAGGTACTTCCATATAGAATGTGGGCATCTTAACTGCTGGGCTAAATACCTGCCCCTTAGGTTTTGTTTTTGAATGACACAGTGATGGCTAACGTAAAGAACACTGAGCACAGGAATCCATCTGCTTTGGATAGAATTTTAATGTGCCTTTCCTTGGGGCCTACAGCTGAATCATCAAGACAGTTCCAGGATATGAGCTAGGCACCAGGTGCTCTGCTCTAATACAGAATTCTTTCTAATTTTTTGAAAACTCCAGACAAGTATTGATTCATGAGCAAGCAATTCAGCCTGGGGCCATTGCCACAGTGGTAAGGATGTATAGTAGTCACTTCTGATGACGAAACTAAAAATGTCGAAGGTATCAAAGCTTTCAATGTAGAGCAAAATCTTGAAATTTAGGCTTTTTCTATCTGCAAAGAGAAAGGCTGACTGAGTCAGAGAAATCTTTAAAATCATGGAGAGTATTAATAAGGGCAACATCAAATCAGAGAACAATGGAACTATATACAGTCATTGCTTGAAACTTTAATGCGGTTTTTCTGAGAATGGCCTAACGATCACTTATATCACAATCACTTAGGTAGATCAAATCACTGGCTACAAATTTAAAGGGGTTGAAAAGCAAAAACCTCCCATCTAAGACTTTCACAATCTTTAGGTACTAGGCCTAAGAACTTGCATTTTAAACAAACAACTTCCTTTGTAATTCTTATTCATTTTTACATTCAAGTAACATTGCTTTAAAGGGCTAGGTTTTTTTTTTTTTTTTGACAGAGTGGATAGTGAGAGAAAGAGACAGAGAGAAAGGTCTTCCTTTTGCCGTTGGTTCACCTAAAGGGCTAGTGTTACAATCAGTAAAAAAAAAAAAAATATGTTTTGTTCTATAGTCTAGTATGATGAAAAACACACTGACCTGGAGTAGGAGACCTAGGATCTGGTTGTGGCTTTGCCATTTACCACCTGTGGGATCTTGGGAAATTGATGTTAGCTCTTTGAGCATCATTTGCCTTTTCTATACAATTCTGAGAGATTTGATACAGAAAAATACTAAGAGCTTCTTTAGCTCTAACATTTTATGAATCCTCACAGAGGACATTAAACTAATGGAACCTGTTCCAAGACATCATAGAACCTAGCAGCCAGAATAATGCCTGGCACACGGTATGAATTCAGGAAATATTAATTATATGAATGCAGACAGAACATATAAACATGTTCAAACAAGAATTAAATAAGTTCTCAGGTGATGTACAACACATAAAGGAAAGTTAAGAGAAGGTGAGGGAAATCTTTCTTGCTCATGTCCTCTCTCTATGCCCATCAGGAATGACTGCTAAGCTGAACAGACCTTAGGTGGATCCAATCCAACTCAAAAATATCCTTTTATAAGAAGCTTCATTTGACAACTGACACTTATTGACGCCCCCTCCCAGCAACTCCCCACCAATCCCTTAGCAATATCACATGACATTTAACACACAGTTGTATGGTGTATTGCTTGCTTCACTTTATCTGTTTAAACCTAATTTTCCAGAGTCCACCAGACTCCTGGAAGCTGGGAATCATATCCCTTTCTGTTTGTTCCTCAGTGTCCAAATAGTTTTGAATACATAAGCAATCAATGAATATGAAAAGATGTTAATCTTTTGTGTTTCTGTAGTGCTTTGAATGGTATGAAGTATTTTTTAATATTTTAAAAATATTTTATCTAGTTGAAAGGCAGAGCATTAGAGAGAGAGAGGTATTTCACCTGTTTACCACAAGGGCCAGGGTTGGGCCAGGCAGAAGCCAGGAACCAGAAATTCCATCATGGTCTCCTATATTGGTGGCAGGGGCCCAAGCACTTGGACCATCTTCCACCACTTTCTCAGGCACATTAGCAGGAAAATGGATCAGAAGCAGAGCAGCCAAGACTCAAACCAGTGCTCTGATATGGGATGCTGGCATCAGAGGCAATAAGTTAACCTGTTGTACCATAAAATCAGCCTGAGTTCATTTGATTCTCAAAACTATTGTGAGAGTCATTGAGAAGAGGTTTATCCTCATTCCACAGATGAAGAAACCAAAACTTGAAGAATTTGGAATATTAACAAAATCACAAATGCTAGTGTTCTTTCTACTAGACTATACTACATTGTATCTTATTGGAGAAAGGAGATACTGGGCCCTCACTTTTAGGATCCTGGAACTTTCCATCTTAAAAATTACAGCCCCTTCTACTAAAAATGCTTGTACTAGAAAAAAAAAAAAAAACAGGAAAAAAAGCAGGACACTAAAAGCACAGCATATTATTACTTTCTAATTAGGATGAGGAGAAACTTTTTTTTTTTTTTGGATAGCAGTCTTATTACATTTCAAATTTGATATTGTCTTGTTCTAGGGTTTTCTACATTCTTGTACCTGAACTTCTTTTTTTTTCTTCCTGATTTCCAGAAGTCATTTGAATACAAATAGGTCAATGTTTCTATCTGAGACTGGGGTCTCTTGGTTTTCATGTCTTAATGTTTTGTTATTGTTGTTTTTCCAGTTAAAAGTTTGCTAATGTTTTGAAAATTCCAAGTGAATAAAAAATTTATAAGGCTGTATAAAAATAAAATGAATCTATTGAAATATTTATCTAATTTCTCAAACACCTATATCAGCAGATACAGAAAAAATAGCCTTATATGCAGTAAGCAGACTTAATGAAGGTCAATGGTCCTTCCCTCTGACCCAGTGTGCTAGTGGGTATAAAGATTATGCAATTCTAGAGGCAGGGGTGAGTTGAGCATTTTCAAATGGCATATGAATAGAAAGGATAATCCTTGGAAAGTGAAAAGCGTGTCCATGCATAGATTTGAAGGAAAGCTGCACGTATGTACGGAACAGCAGTGAGGAAACCAATGATGCAGATTCACATGATAAAACAAGTTAGCTGACTACTCCAGAACCAGTAATGACTTGCCAGAATTCACTTGATTGCAAAACAGTGACAAATAAAAACAAAGCAAGTAAGCTAAAATTTCAAATATCTCTGAATGAAATTCACCTGCATACAAATACAAATTAAGCTGGAGACCAACATTTGATAAAAAAAGTCAAATGCATCTTTAAAGCAATAGATTTTTCCACAGCAGTTTTGGTGCATATAAGCTTATAAAACTGTATATGTAAGAGATAATGGGTCAATAAAAGTGAGCAAAATATACCACAGGGATGTTTTATTCAGTGCTAGATGTTGAGCCACATTTGTCCCAGATCCATTGTCAGTTCTTTGATGGGGTGGTGGTGGTGGTAGTAGCCGCCTAAGGCAGTGGGAAAATCACTAAGCGCATTAATAAAATTGTGCTGCCCTTTGAATTGTGAAAACTCTTGTAGTCAGATACCAGCTGAAGTGAAATTGCTTTCAGTTGTGTATAATTCTCTTCCAGATGTTTGTATTAGGCCATCTGTGCCCCGAGCAAAGTTGTTAAGAAGGAGTTGTCTTTGGCTCCCTTCTATCTCCTTTACTGTAAGTGATAGTATTGGCCAACACTTACTGAGCACTTACTGTGTATGAGGCATGGTGCCAGTGCTTTGTGAAAGATTATCACATTCCTCACAACAATCTTACAAAATACGTACTATCATTATTCATATTTTGCAAAGAAACTGAAACAGAGAGGCCAAATAACTTGCTCAAGATCATACAGCCACTAACCCTTAAAAGCGAGTTTTTTAAAGATTTATTTATCTATTTGAAAGTCAGAGTTACACAGAAGAGAGGAGAGGCAGAGAGAGAGAGAGGTCCTCCATCCAATGGTTCACTCCCCAGACGGCCACAAAGGCCAGAGCTGCGCCGATCCGAAGCCAGGAGCCAGGAGCTTCTTCCAGGTCTCTCACGTGGGTGCAGGGGCCCAAGCACTAGGGCCATCTTCCACTGCTTTCCCAGGCCATAGCAGAGAGCTGGATTGGAAGAGGAGCAGCCGGGACTAGAACCGGTGCCCATATGGGATGCCGGCACTTTGGCCCAGGGCGTTAACCCGCTGCTCCACAGCGCCGGCCCCTAAAATTGAGTTTTTAATCCCACAATTTACCTACCATGATATTTAACCCTAACTTATTTTTTTTAAAAAAGATTTATTTATTTATTTGAAAGAGTTACAGAGAGAGGGAGAGATAGAGATATATATATAGAGAGATAGAGATAGAGATAGAGATAGAGATAGAGATAGAGATAGAGATAGATAGAGATAGATCTTCCATCAATGGCTGCATTGTTCATGGCTGGGCCAGGCTGAAGCCAGGAGCCAGGGATTCCATCTGGGTCTACCATGTGCGTGTATGGGCCCAAGCACTTGGGCCATCTTCTGCTGTCTTCTCAGACACAGTAACAGGGAGCTGGGTTTGAAGTGCAGCAGCCAAAATTTGAACCACACCCATATGGGATGCCGGAGTCAGAGATGTCAGCTTTAACCTGCTGTGCCACAGTGGGGGCCCCAGTCTTAACTTCTGTATATATACACCACTCTACATACCTTTAATAGTCAAGATTTTGTTGTACAGAATTCCTTCTCTTCTGCCCACCAGCTAGTGGCCTCCATTGTGGATGACTCCCTTTAAGACTTCCAGAGGGTCTATATTTATCCTTCAGTAGTTTTAATCACCTACCTCCCCACCTATCTTTCTCTCACTGCCCTGCTTTTGACCCAATGTTGTAAATAATGCCTCTGGTTAAGTGAATGTCAGTATGGTATGAATGCCTCACAGGCTGCCTTATTTTTGTCAGGGTTAATCATATTCTATTCCAAATTATCCCTCAATAAATTATTACTAATAAATTTCCAATAGAAGCATGGAGGGGTGAAAATGGAGAGAGGACCTTGTCAGCATCCATTATTTTATTCATTGAAGCAACATGTAAGGTTGTATTCATTCCACTCATGTCTACCCCCTCATCTTCTGAGACTAGTAAGAGATTGCAAGATAAGGTTAGTAATATACAGGTACATGGTGACCCTGTAGTACAGGAATTTTTTTTTACCTTGTGTACATTTACTAATCTGAGTGGAGTTCCAGTCTGTGCTTTGGGTCTTGGAGCTGTGAGTTACCCGATTTAAGCTAAGAAGCATTATTGACACTGAAATGATCTCTTGACGGCCTGAGAGAATTAATAAGCCTCCTCAAAGTCCTAACTTTCAACTAGAGAATAACCTGGGTACTGGGAAAGATCAGACTTTTATATGGTCTAGGTCACAAGGGAGACATTCAATTATAATAGTCTTGGTATACATTTTTGCGTGTATCCATTGTTATTTCAGAGCAAAATTATCCAAATTTTCCAACTAACTGAATGAAACATAACACCTATAAAAGGAAACTGCTTTACTCCTTGGAAAAAATTGGACTTGCATTCCAATTTAATTAAAAAATTATGACTCCAAGTACATACTGTTGTACTCATTATGAAACCTTTCATAGATAAAAATAATTGTTTTTTTAAGTTTAATATGACTTACTAATGTGATAAAAACACTATTAAGAAGTGTCTTGTAAGCTGTAGCCAAAGTATAGCAACTTTATTATTGTGAAGAAAATTAAGCATCAACTGTTTTAAATCTAGCTTAAGAATTATAGATTTGGGGTTGGTGTTGTGGCGTACTGGGTTAAGCCACCACTGGCAATGGAAGCAAGTCCTGTCTGCTCCAATTCCAATCCAGCTCCCTGCTAACAGTCTGGGAAAGCAGTGGAAGATGGTCCAAATGCTTGGGCCCTGGAACCTACGTGGGAGACCCGGAATAAGCTCCTGGCTCCTGGTTTGGTATCAGCCCAGCTCTGGCCGTTGCGGCCAATTGGGGAGTGAACCAATGGATGGAAGACCTTCCTCTCTGTCTCTCCCTCCCTTTGTAACTCTACCACTCAAATAAATAAATAAAATCTTTAAAAAAAAACCCTCTTTCTGTGTCTCTCTTTCTTTTTGTCTGTAACTCTGACATTCAGATAAATAAATAAGAACTACACTATAGATTTTATAGAAAGTACCCATTTGATGATTCTCTAGAATAAGTATTTTTGTCAATGCAAATTTTGCCTTTTCTGTTTGTATACATTTAAAATGTAGTTTTCCCCTTTAGGTTCAAATATAATTAAGAAGGAAATACCTTGGTGACAAGCAATGCAGTGGGAAAATATTCTCAGTGTATCACTAAGAGAAATAGAATGTCATATAACTGCATATTCATTATAATTTCAGTTTTGCTTTATGTATATAATATGCAGAAGAAATGGCTAGATTAAAATATTGTAAATGGTTCAGAAAGATATACAAGGGGCCAGTGCTGTGGTGTAGTGGGTAAGGCCATCACTTGCAGTGCAGACATCCCATACGGCTGCTGGTTTGAGTCCCAGCTGCTCCACCTCCAATCCAGCTCTCTGCTATGGCCGAAGAAAGCAGCAGAAGATGGCTCAAGTGCTTAGGCCCCTACACCTGTGAGAGACCCGGAAGAAGCTCCTGGCTCCTGGCTTTAGATTGACCCAGCTATGGCCATTGAGACCATCTGAGGAGTGAACCAGTGGTGGATGGAAGATCTCTCTCTCTCTCTTTCTCTCTCTCTCTCTCTCTTCCTTTCAAATAAAATAAATAAATCTTTAAAAAATATCAATATGCTTTGTATTTCTCTATAAAGAAAACTTGAAGATAGGATTTGGGATACTTTCACAATAAAGAAATGTTATTTTTTTGTTTTGTTTTTATCCCTTCAGACTGTCATTTTTAATTAAAATATTCATTGTTGGTTAGAAGATAGACAAACATGCATATACACATTCTGGATGGGAATAGATGATAACTTTCTATAGGACTATTTGTCAGCCGGTAGCAAAAGTCTTAGATTATTTAATAAATGTTAAATGCTTGAAAACATAGATATATTAACTCTGATTGGGCATTAGATAATGTATACATGTACTGAGACATCACATTATACTCCATAAATATGTATGATTTTTTCTGTTAAAAATAATCTATATATAAACAAAAATGTAAAAACTCCTTTAATATCAAGAGATGGAAAATATCACTCAGCTTTATGATCCATTGACTTGTCTTTTAAATAGACATGTAATGATTCCCATACATCTTTATAAAATCAAAGAGTTTCATCATCTTTAACGCTTTTGCAGATCTGAAAAAGGCTTGAGCCATTTAAGTGCATGTTTGTATGTGATTTTCTCCTTGCAGGATTCTTGAAAATTTATCAACTGGGAAGGAAAATTGCTGATGTGCTATTTGAAACTCACCCGTTGCCCTTCCCTTTTCTTCCACACTAGTTAGGTAACATGAAGAGTTTTAATTGACATAAGACTTTGACAAAGAAGGCATGAACATATTTCACCCAAATTAAAAGCATGCTCAACTGATGTCAAAGAGAGTGAAGTAAAGTTAGATGAACATTGCCATGTAAAAAAAATGCTGCAAAAATACCATTCTTGGTTTATACTGTGGCAATTTAGTAGCTAGTTCTCCCATTTAAATATGCTACTTGGGAGAAGCTTGCTGCTATTAGAGAATATTCACTTTATTCCATTTGTGTTGGAGTAGTTCTTTGTTAAGTAAAATCAATTAAGGATAATAAACACAGCAGCTTGGAAGTCAACCAAATCTTCACTTGATAACTTGATGTTTTCCTGTCTTTGACCCCTAACACATTATTATTCTCTGCAATTTTCTTTTTATCAGAACCTTATTTGAGGGAAGAAATAATTCACTTTAAAAGGGGAAGATGCTTACAACACAAAGTCTTGGAAAAATAAACATTAAAAGAAAGAAATAGATGTCAATTAGTTGGAAATCATTTATTGCCTCTATAAAAGTTTAAATAAAAATCCTACAAAAATTCACATTACAGTCTGATGTGGTTTTAAGGTGATAGTATGTTTCAGAGGTAGTACCGTAAAATGAGATGCAGGATTGCTAAAAGGAATTACTTAACAAGTTAATGCAAAATAAAATTTCAATGTGGGGCAATATATACTCAGTATACACTCTACTGGAACAATTATAATTATTTTTGCATGAAAAATATCGCTTTATTCTCTTTTCCCCCTTAGTAAATTTGCTTTTAATAAAGGTTTGTTTTGCGCAATGATATGTTGACAGCAGGCTCACAAGTTAGTAGGCTCCTCCATTATAGCATCACAGAGCGTAGCTTGGTGAAAAGCATGATACAGTGCTGTCTGCCAAGGATAACACCAATTTCAAAGAGAAGTCTATCCACTCGTCCATGATTTACTGAAAAGTAAATTTACTGGATAGGATAGTACTGATAGTGCTCTTAAGAGGCTAACCTATCAAAACTTTGCGTTTTATTAACTGAATGGATTTTAATATATTTTCAAAATAGACAACTTTCCTAGTATAACATGACTGTGATGCGGAGGAAGAGTTGGAATTAAAGTTCTCAGAATTTCTCTGAAAAATGATTAATAATTAGTAGGCTGAGATGAGGAAATCATCCCTTGAAACTGGGCTGAATCTCAGCCCCACTTCAAAAGGCAACAAAGTCAATTTTTTGATCCCAGAATTCTTTTATGTCTAACACCTATATTTTCTACTACAAACGTACAGATTGCTGATTATGAAAGTGCCTTAAAATAGATGCTGCTGTCTTTGGAGCTGTGGCCTCTTGGACATCTTTTGTGGTCTGGGTTGTATACAGAGCACAGGATGTGATTGGGTCACAGTCTTTCCTTCTTCAACAGTAATAAACATTTCTATCACACGATAGCAATGGCAGTACAAAAGACCTGATGTTGATAACTGACCTTACAACAAAACATCTCCAGGTTCCACAAAGAGACCAATTTTCTTTTACCATTTTTCTTATGTGCTCGCTTTCTTGTGGCTAATTTTAGCTGGGCTGAAACCAGAAAGGTACCTTCCATTTTGTTTTTTAATAGACATTTTGGAAGGTAAGTGCTCTGAAACATACATTCCCCACTTAGAAACTGGTTGGCTATCCTAAGCTTAAAGTAAACAACAAAATGTAGTTAATTAAAATGAAAAGTCTTTTTCACCTTGACTTCTGTCTCTCTGAGAAATGCTTCAGACACTATGGTGTGTTCTAATCCTGTCAAAGCCCTAAAGAAAGAAAACACTAGTTGATTTTTACCCTGAGCCTTGAAAATGTTCACTAGCACAAGTCACAAGCTGGTATTTTTTTCTGCTCTAAAATGTCTCAAAACCAACTCCAATCTATATATGTGAAAAATACCTCTACTGCATAATAGTTTTTTAATACTTGACTTTGATATTGTCTTTAAAATCTATGGTGCATATTTTCAATGTTCCAATTGTGATTTTACTTTCTGGCCCCAGCTATTTTCTTTGGTTCCTGCTACAAAACAGCCACATTTTATTTTAGAAGTTTTTAATTACAATGATAGCAAAAGAAATAATCCTGGTGCTGAAACAAAAATGCTAAGATAAAAGGGGTCCTAAGTGTACTGTTGTGACTATACAGCTTCTATTTTAATGGAACTTTAAACAGGGAAAAGGAAATCATCTATACTTCCTCTGAAAATTGTAGACTAGGATTTTTTTCTAGGAATCACACCCAGCGGAATACTTAAACCTATCAAAATTTCTACTTCAATAATTGTTTAAAATGTCTTTGAAAAAGATAGCAAGAAATAATTCTTTTTGAAGTGGTCAGTGTCCAGCACAGTGCCTTCCTTATAGTAGGAGCTCGACAAATATTTTTGATGTTGTGACCAATTGCTGAAGTGTGGCAAACACAATCCATAGTGTTGAGACATATAGGAGAGAACTATCAGCATTTACTTTGTGATGAGAACTCACTAAGGGTTGCAGGGCTTAAATTGAAGCAGAAGAAATTCAAGTTGAAAAATAAACTAATGACTAGAAGGGAGACCCCTGTGAGAGTTGAAGGCCTGGGGTTTGTTCAAGCTTTTAAGAAATGGTTTCTACATTTGCTGTATATAGTCCGGACTCCTTATCTTGCAGAGGAACTGGTGTGACTGATAAATGTAATCCTGATATCTAGGGTTCTGTTAATCAGCGCTCTATTTGAATGGAATTTGACTTGTCAGCAAGGAGTACTAAACATTGTTTGCAAAGAACCATATGGCTCTCAGCTGAAAGAGAGCACACCTGGCCACTTGACCACTGAACTATTTCAGCTAACAAAGGAGCCATAACAGTAGCATGAGAGCAATATCAAATTAGCAAGTAGGAAGGACCATCGACAAACCTTACCTATGCGTGTGTGTGTGTGTGTGTGTATACAGGGGAATATTTCAAAGGTCAATAAATTCATGACTTTTTTTGCATTCATAAGTTGATATCAGTGAATTCCAAGATAAAAATTGGCTTACTCTAATTGAATTTTTTAAAAAAAATCTGAAATAGAAATTTGATGGCCAAAACAGCTTTCTAGCTACTTCATTAATCTTTTAGGTATTGATAGTTAAATTAACCATGCAACACAATTCCACACTGCCAAGTTACAAATATATGACACTGTGAGCTTAGGGAAAAACTGGCATTTTCCCATGAATGGGTCTTGGTGATACCATCTGGTACCCCGGAAGGGAAGATCTGCAAAAAACTGTCTACAGTGTGTTGCCATCTGGTACCTACTAATAGAACGACTGGGTAGCATGCCAATTTTAGGTGTGTATTCAGAGAATAGTTTCCAGGAAATCCAGAGGACTGTGATTTACAACCAAAGTGGTGTAACTCTTTTTGGATATTATCCTTGGCTGATGGCTCTGTACAGGCCTCACATGGAAATGAGGTAAATTTTGTGGCAAAGCTGAGTGGCTAGATTAAAACAAATCTTACCTTGACTTCCTGTTTCATAAAACGTAAGAATGGAAAAAATATTATGAACATAGTGATAAACTTGACAAATCTGTGAAAGATTTAATCTAACTCAGTTATATAAATTTACTAGTAGAATGTGAATTATCAATATTTGTCATTTGCAGCAACAAAGAATTCCCATTGAGACTAATCTTTTACAACATTTTGTTTCTGTACACTTAATAATTCATTTGATTTATGTTGGTGATTTAACTTTCCAAAGTACTTCCCCCCTCCCCACAAATATTTGGGTTAGATAATAGAGGAATACTAACAATTTACAATGACATACTAGTAATCACTTCAATTGTAAATCATTAACTTAAGTCAAATCCTCGAGGGGTTAAAAAGAAATCCCAGGACTCATCCATGGGAAATAAATTTTTAAAATTTGTTTTTGATTTTCAGTCCACTTTCCTGAGTAAAAGTGTTATATGAATGATAGGAAAAAGAGAGAGGAAGAAAGATGTAATGGCTACAAATTAAGACTAATACAGCTCTTACAACTTGATAAGTAATGCTGAAATGCATTCATTTTTGTGTCTCTGGTTAAATCTATTACTAAAACTTAAGAATTTTTTCTACAACCAAACAGAAACCTTTTAGAAATTAGATGTAATGCATTTCAGTGGAACTGTCCAAAATTAAAAATTAATTTTTCTAGTATTCCACCAGTTTGGAAAAAACTCAAACAACGCTTTTTAAATTTCACATGCATTTTTTTCATGGTAGCCATTATATCTTGTCCATCCGTCACAGAATATGTCTGTTTCAACAATGTATTTTTCCAACTGAAGAATATCAGGACAACAGAATGCAGTTATCTTGAAATGCACACCTGTTAGACAGCCCAAAGGCTGCATCACATATCCCCCCCTCAAATCACAAACTGTCTGAGGCGTTTTTCTCTGATAAAGAAGACACACTGAATGAGGTATCATCAGGCTCCGGTGAGGCATGATTGAAATCCATCTCTTCTAATTCAGGAGGTAAATCTGACAGCAGTGCCTGAATCAGAAAAATCATTTATTTTTGGATTAGTATGTGGATATACTTTTTCCCCCTAATTTTATGTTCATAGTGGTAGTCCTCTCATGTTGATATATTCTTAAGGATTTAAATAAAGAATAATTTCTCTTTCAGGTTCTTATACAAGGACTTACCTAAAAGAAAAATTCTTCATACCCCACTAAGGAAGTAACACAATACTAGATGTTGACAGTGTGAATTATGCAGAGTGGAACCCTGCACAAAGGAGAAATCAGGAGGGAAATGAGCAACTATTCTGAACCAAATGGTTTGAAGTGTTTGAGGTAAGTGATTTTTATACTGGTTTTGAATGTTCACTGATCACTGCTAAAGGGCTTTAAAATTGTGTTCACTATTAAAATATTCATGCCCAGTTATGCTATCTGTTAAAGAAATCCACATTTCACAAAAACCCATATTGTTTTTCTGCGAGAGAATAAACTTTCTTAGGAAAGAAGTTCAACTTACTCGACTTCAAACTGAACTTGACAACTTGAACAAAACATCATTTTTTTCTTTCTTTAGGCTATGTCCATATTTACAGATGGCCAAGCACCGACCAGGGCACAGCTGAATCAGTGAATTTAGCTGCTTGTAATGATGTATCTGGAAGGCTGCTCATTTCTCTGCTGGAGTAATTAGGATAAGCCAAGAACCATGAACTAAGCTTTGCTATGGTCTAATTGTTTCATCTGGAGGTGCAGAACATGCATCCATATCAGAGAAATAAATGATTAATCAAGTTTTATGTGGCTGACAGTGCTGATGCCTATTTGACCATAAGAAATTATAAACTAAATGATGGATTTTCGGCTCCTGATGCTAAAGATAATGTAGCATATCTGGAATTTTTAGACATCATCACTTGTTTTGGGTGCAGTGGTAAACAAAGACCAAGGGAACAGGGACAAATGAAAGCTTGTCACTACCCAATTAAGGAACAGAAAGACAGGACATGTTGGAGCACATATGAAATCTACTGTTGAAATAAGATAGTATTCTCCTATTTTTATTAAAAGAACTGACAGCTACAAAGTTTATACTCTTCTGTCTTGTAGCACAGGACCAAGATTAAAACTGTCTTCTTTTTGTCAGGCTGTATAAGAAAAGACTAACTCCTGTTGGGAAGAAAAGCTGATACTGATTTTATCCGATTAAATTGTCTCTGAACTTCTTGCTGAAGCTGAGAGTATTTACACAGCAAAGTCACCAAAGGTACTCCATGCTTTCTAAGGCGCTGAGTTGCAGTAATAGGACACAGAACCATTTTCTTCCACAACAGTTGTTGATCCTAACCCAGTTTAGGTGCAATGGAGCCTGTGCTGATGCTGACTGACTAGTCTGTGAGGAGACACATCACTAATGTTAGTTCACTGTGCAATTTTGGGAGTGCCATATAAAAAAGAGAAGTGTTCTCATGAGCACTCAATAAATATGTGTTTAGAGTCTTAGGAATTCAAGCAGATGAAGTTTAATGATATTCTAAATCCTAAGGGGAGACTCATGAATCAAATTACTTCTTTGCCATTGAATCACATGTAGTTGACTGACTAAAGTGTGTGTAGTCAGGAATACAAAAATTTTAGATCTAAGACAGAGAAGGACACTACTAATGTACAAGATCCACTTTAAAGTTCTTTTCTGATATCTTACTGGATGGCAACATTGGTACACTGAGCAAATCTTTGGGTTATAGTAGTTGTTGCAACTGCCTATTTCACAGATACTAAAAAAATCACAATTGACTTTTTTTAAATACCGAGTCATCATTGATGACAACTATCGTCAGGGTCTGATGTAGTATCATTCTTCCCAAAAGATCACAGTTCTTCCTGAATATATGATCAGAATTGATAGTACTTATTCTAGGCCCTAGGGTGTGAATGCCAGGTCTGTAATATTAACCATTCTTGTCCTCCTTATAAAGTGGGAATATTTAAATTCAGAAAGGCAATTGACCTAGCTAGGGTCATATAGTAAATTATCAGGAGAAGAATGACTATAAATAATGACTTAGTACAATGCCTGAAACATTATTCTGATTTTAAACAAGTATTTAGTTTGTTAGAAAAATACCTTTGAGTAATTTAATGTTAGAGAGTATTGTTTTTAAAAATACCAGACTTCTTCATTGGGCTGATATATCCTGTGGACCACGCACCTCAATTTACCCAAATCAAAAATAATGGCAAAACACTGATAATTTTTTAACAATTAGAAACCAGTGACAAAAGGGTTCTCTTTCAATATCTAGAATAGAAATTAAACCTCCCAGGAAGAGATCTCTAAATATTTCATATTATAAAAAGTAGAATTTTAAGAGATCACTTGGGTAACTTTTGTGTATTGCTATTGGTATCTTCTATATTTAGAGTTCATATTCTGAGATCCATTATACCCAATCTCAGCTATGAAAATCAATAGTTTCTATTTGGGAGATTGATTATATAGGATATGCTATTCAGTATAATTTTTGAGTCATTTTCTTTTTCTTTCAGCCACATTTTGTCTATATCTTTGTTCATTATTCTTTTATCAGAGGAAAAGTAGAAGAGAATGATAAACATAAGTGTACATTAGTTATTTTTCTTTTTGTTAGTGGTCTTGGGGAAAGAACCAAGCAAGGGATGAGATTGCAATTAGAAAAGAAAATGGAGTTTGTATGCTATTCCTAGATGTCAAGAGACATAGATCATGCTAGGTAGCTAGCCGTATAACTCTGAATTCAAAACTGTGTTATGACTTTTGAGTCCAGGACCATGCTCCAAGTCATTCCTATGGTTGGATCTAATTTTTTTTTACAGTTATTTAAAATTTATAGTACCCTTGGGACCACATTCAAGACTGCCACTGTTATTCATTTAAAGTCTGCATTTTGGGTTCCCAAAAAACAAACATGTCTCCAGTAGCCCATGGAATGTGCATAACTCATATAATAAATCAATATACTTAAATAAAGCTGGCAAAGGTAACTGAAGGCTACTGTCTTGGGAGGTCTGTGTCTATCAGGGAGTGAGGAAGAAAATTCATGAAACTGGACACATAATACACATACTGGTTTGAGCCTCATGAGTAAACACTTGTAGTTTAAATTTTGTGGTTCAACATGTCAGTAAAATACATAAAGACTTTTTTCTTTGAAAAAAGGGAGAATTGTGGGATGCTAAGGTTCTAATCTTTTCTGCTGGAGATATACAGTATAGACTACGTACACACAGTTTTGCTCGTGTATAAGGGATGAATTTTTGTACTCCTGATATTCCTCACTGCACAAAATTCTCTGAGACTGCTTCCTGAGTACTGGTGACCTGTGCCTCACATGATCATATAGAACTTCCCTGATTAGGAATCAGCATGCTGGGATACAATTCAGAGGCAAAGTTGGCCTCAGTTAAGATTAGATGATCCTATGATTCTTTTTAACAAGCTTAGTATGGGCATTTAGAGTTCACATGAAATTATGAAGTGGAATTTGTAGCAACAACCCAAATGGCAAACAAAAAATGGTACATTTCATTTTTGTAGTAGAAGACTAAAATATTTTACTTCGACTGGGAAAAACAAGTGATGCACTGTGGTCACAAATAATTTCACCAAGGAATTTCATATTTTCTTAGTAATGAGCAACAATATCACCAGAATAAAGGACTCTCAAACAACCATGAACCCTAGTGGGAGCTAGCAGGTGACTAGGATCCAGAAGAGAGGCAAATAAATGCCTTATCTCTTTCACTCATAAAAGATCCCAAAATATGTGTCCCTTTAGTTAGGGTAGCCCTGTGTCTGCAAACGTTTTGAAGAATTTCTTTAAAGTTCATTTTAAAATGGATTTTTCCCTCTACTTAAAGTCTAGTCTGGCATTAATAAAGTATACTAATCAGTTATTTTGATTTTCCACTAAAGCAGCACACAACATCTGAACATCTACTCTTAAGAAAACTGTTTATAAAGGACATGAAGCAACAATCACTTTTACCATGCCAAGTAGGAATGAAGCATCAAAATGAAAAGTTATGAAGAACACAAATGTGACATGCCATTTTTCAACATGATACATTATAGCTCGCTAGTTTCTTCTGGGACCTACCTGCTGTTGTTCTTTATCCTCAGCTTTCATAGCTAGTATCAAGCTTCTAACAAAAGTCTGAAGTTTAAAGTATTTTTGTTTCTGAATCTCTAGCTCATTTTCAATGAATCTGACTTCTTCATTCTGAAGGAGAAAACATCAAACAATACAATTATCTTATGTAAATCTAGGACTGTACATGTTTGATGAATAATAAAATTCTAAAATACAATATAATTAGAGAGATAATAAGGAAAATAAAATTTTAGCATGAAGGAATATAAAGCACATAAGGAAATTCTTCTGTTAGTAAAATACTGCCTTTTATTATTATTTTTAAAGATTTGATTATTATTTGGAAGGCAGAGTTACAGAGAGAGAGAAGGAGAGGGAGAGAGATTGAGAGAGAAGACAGAGAGAGAGAGAGAGAGAGAGATCTTCCATCCGCTGGATCATTCCCCAAATGGCTTGACACTCAGGGCTGCGTGAGGCTAGAAGTCAGGAGCCAGAAACTCAGTCCTGGTCTCCCACAAGGGTGGCAGGGGCGCAAGTACTTGAGCCATTTTCCACTACTTTCCTGGTACATTAGCAGAGAGCTGGATCAGAAACGGAGCAGCTAGGAATTGAACAGGCATTCACATGGGATGCCAGAGTCACAGGCAGCAGCTTAACCCATTGCAGCTCCATTCTGGTGCCAAATGCTGTCTTTTAAACAAATCATCAACAGAAAACAATTTTTCAAGGTTAAAAATCCAATCACCTAAACTCTGGTAAGAGAAAAAACAAGAAACAGTTCCTTTCTTGGAAGGACTCCTCCTATATCAAACCTAATTAGCATTTGGATTAGGATTAAGAGTAGATAAAAATTCAATTAACCTTAATAGCAATAGCAGATGCAGTAATGCTGAATGTACCATTCAGAAAGCCAGATACTGAGAACTAAAAAGGTTACTTTGTAGCAAGGAGGCATAGAAATTATTAAGACTGTTTTAGGTAGTAGTTTGCAGAGCCATTAAGTAGCAGTCTGCTATTCAGAAAATGTCTTCAAAGGTAACACTGTGTACCACTGATGTGAAATTCAGTTTCTTGTCTCCATGATGGTTGTATAGGAAGAGAAAATTGGACTGTGATTGAGGAGTATACTAGTGTCAGGGCCACATAACTGTAAATGTCAGTAGGACAACTGACGGCTCTGTGACTGCTGATCAGGACAATGGGTTTTATACTGGTAATTCTTGCAAGTTCTAGCTTTGAGGGTTATAAGGCTCAAATAAGAATGGTCATGAAAGTGCTCTGAAAGTTAATAATATAGTAATTTCTAGTAAATTAATATAATAATCAAGAAAATATGGTATTGGTGTAAGGATGGACATGTACTTCAGTGGAACCAGAATGCCCAGAAATAAGCTAACACATATGAGGGTGCTTCAAAATGTTCATGGGATAACATTTTTATTTTACACAGTACTCAAATGCATAACACTCTACTAAATAAAAAAGTCAACAAATAAAAAGTCAAAATACAGTAGTCCAGGAGGAAAATAGGCAAGATCTATAAATGATAACAAATTAAAAGATGTTCAACTGGGGCCAGTGCTATGGCGTAGAAGGATAAGCCTCCACCCATATGGGCACTGATTTGAGTTCAGGCTGCTCCATTTCTGATGCAACTCTCTGCAAATGGCCTGGGAAAGCAGCATAAGATGGCCCAAGTGCTTGGGCCGCTGCACTCACTTGGGAGACCTGAAAAAAGCTCCTGGCTTCAGCCTGGCCCAGCCCCAGCTGTTGTAGTCATTTGGGGAGTGAACCGGTGGATGGAAAATATCTGTTTATCTCTCTCTCTGTATTTCTACCTTTCAAATAAATAAGTAAATCTTTCAAAAAACGAATAAATCAAGAGAAATTAGAAAATTTTTAAAGATGTTCAACTTCACTAACAAATTTTGTCACAAAATCATTAAAATTTTAGTAGTATATGATTCTTAACAATTTTTGATAAATATTTAAAATAAAGCTTGACAAAGCACTGTATTTGCAGCAAAACAAAACAAAAAATGAATACAGCAAAAATTAAATAAATCATATGTAAATGAAAAAATACTAGGAAATCATAAAAATTATGTCCTTTTATATTAAGTGATATGAAAAATACTTAACAACATATTTAGCTATAACATAATTGAATTGACTCTAAATTTAAGTAAAAATGTATTTGTATGGATTAAAAATGTTCATTAAAGATGGAATAAAAATAGTCTTATTTTGGTTCAAAAACTGAAATTCATGCACAGTTTCTTTGTAATATACATTTTTTGTAAACCTGAGGACTACTTGTGTGGATGGACTCCAATTATATATTTTTTACATCAAAAGAAACTTAAAAGATAAATTTTGAACATTTTGAACTAATCTTATACATGATTGATTGATTTTTGACTTAACTGATGAGCAATTCAAGATTGATTTTTGACTTAACTGATGAGCAATTCAATGAACAAAGAAGGTATACGCTTCCATCAAACAGTGGTAGTACAAACATAAATCCACAGAGAAAGAAAAAGATTATCAACTCTTACCTTGCATCATATACAAAATTTAACAGGAACAGGATCATAAACTTAAATATAAAACCTAAAACTAAAACACTTCTAAAGGAAAACAGACAAGGAAATTTTTGTGACCTTAGTTTAGGAAAATAATTCTTAAATAAGCACATAAACATGATGCTTAAAAGAAAGATTCCACCAAAAAATGTCCAAGTCTCATACTAGAGTACCTGGATTTGATACCTGGCTTTGGCTCCTGATTCTAGCTTCCTGATAATGCAGACGGTGGGAGGCAGTGATGCTGGCTCAAGTAATTGGGCTCCTGCCACCCATATGGGAGCTCTGGATTGAAAATCTGACTCCTAACTCCAGCCTGGCTCAGCCCTAACTGTTGCAGGCATTTGGGAAGTGAATCAGCAGGTGAGAGCTCTATCTGTCTCTCCACCTCTCAAATAAATAAACCCTTTTTAAAAAGCTTTATTTATTTATTTTAAAGTCAGAGTTACCGAAAGAAAGGGAGAGAGAGAGAGAGAGAGGAGAGAGAGAGAGAGAGAGAGAGAGAGAGAGATTTTCCATCCATTGGTTCACTTCCCAAATGGCTGCAACAGCCCGAGCTGGGCCAGTCCAAAGCCAGGAACATTATCCAGTTCTCGTATGTGGGTGGCAGTGGTCCAAGCACTTGGGCTGTCTTCTATCTTCCAGAGCTTTCTCAGGACATTAGCAGGGACCTGGATTGGAAGTGGAGCAGCCGGGACACAAACTGGAACACACATGGGATGCCTGTGCTGCAGGCTGCAGCTTAACGTGCTACACATACCACAAAGCTGGTCCTATAAATACACATTTTAAAAAAATGCAAACAAGGGGCCAGTACTGTGGCATAGCAGGTAAAGCCGCTGCCTACGGTACTGGCATCTTATATAGGCGCCAGTTCTAGTCCTGGCTGCTCCACTTCTGACCCAGCTCCCTGCTGATGCCTTGGGAATGCAGTAGAGGATAGCTCAAAGTGCTTGGGCCCCTGCACCCACGTAGGAGACCTGGAAGAAGTTCCTGGCTCCTGGCTTCAGATTGGCCCAGCTCTGGCCATTGCAGCCATTTGGGAAGTGAACTAGCAGATAGAAGACATCTCTCTCTGTCTCTCCCTCTCTCTATCTGTAACTATGCCTCTCAGATAAATAAATAGATCTTTTTTAAAAAATGCAAACAAAAATATTTTTAGCATTAAAAGTTTGTGGCAAATAGAATTAAACATTAATGTGCAGGGGTGAATATTTAGCATAGCAGTCAAGCTGCTGGTTACAATGCCTGTGTCTCACATTGGCATGCCTGGGTTTGATAGCGTGCTATGGCTCCTGACTCCAGTTTCCAGCTAATGGAGACCCTGGAAGGCATCAGTGATGGCTCAAATAATTGGATTTCTGCCATCCATGTGGAAGACATGGACTGTGTTTCTGTCTCCCAGTTTTGTCCAGGTCCAGCCCCAACCTGAGCCAGTGTGGGCATTTGGAGAGTGAACCAGTGGAAGGGATCTCTCTAAGTGTCTGTCTCTTTGCCTCTCAAATTAAAAAAAAAGGTATTGCAAATAAAAAATAATAATGCAAGCCATATGTTGTGCAAAACATTTGCAAATCATGTATCTGAAAAAAGACTTGTATCCACAATATGAAAAAGAATCCTATGAAGTCAATTATAGAACCAGCAACAGAAGAAAAACGGAAGCAAAAATTTGAGCACACATTTCAAAGAAGATGCATGAATGGCCAATAAGCACACAAAAATGCTAAATATCATTTTCCATTAAGAAAATTAAAATCAAAACATTAGTAATGAGATATTACTGCTAACATACAACAATGGCTATAGTTGAAGAGATTGAAAACATCAAGTGCTGATGAGAATGTGGAGTGATTAGAAGACTTATACACTGCTGCTGGGAGTGTAAAGCAGTACAGATACTTTGGAAAACATTTGGCGGGTTCTTATAAATTTCAAAATATTCTTTCTTATCATATGACTCAGTAATCATACTCATAGATTTTTACCCGAAACAAAAACAAACACATGTACACAAAAACACTTATTCATGAATACTCATAGCAGTTTTATTAATAATAGCCCCAAACTGGAAGCAGTCCAGCTTTCATTAGCAGGTGAATAAACAAACTGTGGTGGTGTTTACACAACTATGTTCACTTGTCAAAACTCATCAAACTGTAAACTTAATGAGATGAATTTCATTGTACAGAAATTATATATCAACACACTTGATTAAAACCAAAATCACCTCAAAGGAAAAAAGCCCTTATTCCTGTATCCTTTGCCCATCGTCTCTCCATTCACTTCCTTCCCCTATTCTACACTCTGCTTCTTTGTGTTCAATTGTTTCAGATTCCACATAAAAGGGAGAACATACAGTAGCTGTGCTTCTATGCCTGCTTATTTCAGCTAGCTAATGTTTTTCAGTTCCATCCATGTTCTTGCAAATGACTGCTTTCTTTTTTAAAGCTGAGTAATATATGTGGTGAATATAGTAAATAATAATAATGTATTGTACATTTCTAAATTGGTAAGAGTAAATTTAAAATCTTCTCATAACAAAAATGATGAGATGTGAGGTGATGGGTGTGTGAATTAGCTTGACTTCATTATATTATATTGTATGTGTAAATCATAACATTACTTTGGACCCCATAAATGCATAAAGTCTTAAGTTGTCAATTGATATTTAAAAGTAAGAATTATTAAAAAAAAAGAGCCAGTTCTGCTGGCAAAACTCATGAATGTCAGCTGTGAGTATTCTCTGCAGCTAGCTGGAGAGCTGCAGGAGAGTGTAGCAGGACCTTCAACAGCACTTGTTCAAAAAGCTGCATGGAAATAAATTAGAACCAGCTGGCTTTATGGGCATTTTTGTTATTTCAATCTAGAAGATGCTGTTGTATTAATCATATTCAATCTCTGCACATGTTTACTGCATCATTTATTTTATCAGCTCTGTTTAAAACTTATTTTATCTGATATAAGTGCTTCCTTTTCAGACCATTTACTATCAAGTGAATCATCTGCACAAGCTAAATTTCTTATCCAGAGGCACTCTACAACAATCTAAGTTATAAGTAAGCATTATAATAAAATTCAACATGCTCTCACCATAACACATAGTACTAGTTCTAAACTTTTGTTTTTGTTGGTATTCATTGTCGGAGCAGTAGTACTGAAGTGCTGACCAGGAAGTCTTTCTGAATCTGGGAGGTATCATATCATATAATGATAGTAGTGTCTCGTTTGAATGCACAGTCTTTCTGAGCTGCACTCCTAGTCCATTAGAAAACGTTCTGAAAACATTAATTCATATTTGCTAAAGTCACCAAGCATCTTTTGATATGCAGAACTCCAATTCTTCATGCAAATAATTCTTCTCCTCAGTATTTATGAAATGTTTGAGAAATATAAACAGCTTTAAGATAATTTAATATTGTGGACATTTTCTTCTTGGAGTTGTTTTCTTACCAGCCTATTAAATACTTCCTAGATTATAGGCAGTAATTTATGTGTACTTTAAAGACTTTCTTAAGTAAATGGAGTGCTTATGAGAAGAACTAGTCAGATAACATCAGTCAGTGAATTGCACAGAACAAGATCTAACTCATTTTTCTTACTGTTAAAGCCCTATTTAGGTTCCCAGTAAGCTTTGTCAATTTTTCTCCACAATGACTATAGGGAGCACTCAAGGATCCACGTGGACCAGAGCTTTGATCTTTGCACAGGCTATTAATGGCTGCCAAGCCGAGGTGCTATTTTATGACATAGCTACTCATGCCTTGGGTATTAGGCCCATCAACTTGTCTCATAAGCATTTGGGGCTAGTTAGGACTCCTAGCATGTGGAATCTAGTGATGCTTCTCAATCAGAAACTCCACTCTGCCCAGACTGAATATCGATGGTCATACAGCAATAATTATCAAATGCATCATAGGAAGCACTCTTTAGTTTGCTATAATAAATCCCAAGAATGACAGACTAATTTAGTGTGTGAAAAATTTATAATGATCCAGCTCCTGATCTTAATAGCTTTTATATAAATGAACATTTGCATAATATTATTAACATTGTTTCCAAAGATAAATTAATTCATTTATTTACTCACTCAGCAACTGAACATGTACATGCCAGGGTCTTAACCAGGTAACACATAAGTGATTAAAATAAATCTTTGCCTCAAGAAGCTTATGATGAATATATTTAAAAGACCAATAACATGACTTTCATCTTCAAACAAGGAACACTACTATTTGTACACAGAGAGAGTACAATTTTCTCTGAAGACAGATTAGATTTCTAAGCTGGTAATGTTGTTTTACATCAACATTCTGAAATCCACAATAACTGCTATATGAAGTTTACTTACACTTACCTTAGAATTAAGGTAACAGGGTTCACAGGTGAGATGAAGTATTTTTTAAATAACATCTTCTGTGTAGATGCTGATTTCTGAGAATTACAGAAGTGTATGTACGATGGGGATGAGTTATAAATGACATCCCAAATGTGAAGGGTAGTGAAGGATCCCTTGTTCCCTCAGCGTTTACCGTAATGGAAAACACTAGATCACTAAAATGTGCTTTAGAGGTCAGTAAAAATGTTAATTAACATTTCTGGACTAGATACTCCACCCTGCACTGCCTGATCTTCAGCTCCGAACTTTCTCAGACGGGCTGCCACCCTGGAGGGGAGAGGTCCTGGAAAGAATCCTCTGAGTCCAGAGCCCAACCCTGTCGGACCTGTTTGAGAGTGCTAAGTGGAGCACACTTAACAGCTGTGCAATCCAGTGCTCTGGTCTGTAGTTTCCACAGTCTGTGCCAAGTGGCGGCCAACAGAGCCATTTTAATCCTGAACTGAGTATTTAGAAATATTATATGACCATGTAGGTGAGATTAGCATGATCTCTGGTGCTTCAGAACCAAAAAATTTAGAATTCTGTGAGTTGGAAATACAGTTTAAATACAGGATCGTGCTGTGTTCTTTGACCACTTTGAAACCAATTTCAAAAGACAATTTCCTTCTGTGTTTACAATGTTTAATATTTTAAAGACTGACATGTTATGAACATTTGGAAAACAGAATCTGTTGAGTGACGTAAATTTCCATTATAGTAAAACTGAAAAGATTTTTGATAATATGACAGCTGTTGTCTTTTCTGATTAAATGCTGTTTTTTGCCTAATGTTTTAGGACTACTAATCTCTTCTTTGAGCACAGAGAATATTCCAAGAAAAGAAGTTTTGGGTGTGGAAGGAAGGACCATGTGGCCAAAAACTCAGGAGGCCCCAAAGTTACCTAGTAAGATAGGATAATGATTAACAAAGGGATAGTCTTTATACATCTAAGCAGAAAACACTGACGCACAAACTGATAGCTTATGTCAAAATTTAGTAGAAACCAAATTAGATACGGTATGCTGTCAAAGTAAGCATTTCCATTTAGTAACAAGTGACATTAAGAAAAGGTCATTCATTCTGCATTTCCTTTGGGAATTGTTTTTAAATTTCTCCTAGAATAGGTATACTATTATATTTCTTTAAAAATTATTTTCAGAAGAAGTTTCAATTCAAGATAAAGTTAACAAAGGCCACTGGGGGAAAAATCCCCACTTTACCCTCATTTAAAAATGAATGTTATCTTTCAAAAGACTTTGTCGTAAATTCCTCATTAACCGCCACTATACACTGCCCTGCCTTGACATACACCATCAATACTTATTCTTGCTCAGCAAAGTCTTTACTTGAAACTGCAGCCACTAAAGCAGCCAGCAATAATTAGAATGCCGCACACCCTGACTGATAGTCACAATGCCCAAGAGAATAAACGCGGAGTCCCAGAGTACTGAGCTTATCAGATAGGGCTCATAGGTATTGCAAGACTGCTTCATTTTATACCTTCTTTTAATAAGTTCAGAGTTTTTACCTTGTAATCCAAGAGAGAATTCACTTGTTCTACTTCAGAATTACTTATCAAGTCACTTTCCTCATCGTCGATAATTTCTATTTTCTGTAACGCAAGTAGAAAAGTTTTCTTCAGATGAATCAGATTATTTTCACCACACTCATTTACACTATACTCATCAGATTATTTTCACTACACATATTCAATATTCAAGTTTAGTGATCAGGTTATCTAGTCTAGGTTATTGAAAATAAATTGAAAATTGCCTGGCTTCTCAGTGTTACACATAGTGTGTTTCTGAGTCACTTACTTTTACCTTTAATTGATCACTGCTTAGTAAACAAAAATATTTCCTTCTCGTAATACCCCTGAAAAAACAGGCATTCAAATTCTGCTTAAATAGCGCCCTCCAGTGTCAGGGAACTCGCTTCTGGTAAGGGTAGTCTATTGTAAAGGTGAAGCATATATAACCCACAGGGGGGATCTTCCTTTGTGTGATTTCTATTGTAAAATGTCAACAAACTACATATATTCCAAAGTCAAAATAAATTTTTAAAATTCTTATATTAACTGCACTTCATTAACTAGACAATTGGAAGCAGACATCTGTGATATAATAATAAAAATTGCGTAGTGATTTGTTTCCTTTACTGGACAGTAAAAATGGAATGTGGAGGCAAGAGAGGGAGAGAGAGAAAAAGAGAGAGAGAGGAAGAGAGAGAAAGAGAGAGATAGAGGGAGAGACACAGAGAGAGATACTTCCCCTAGCTGAAGAATTAAGGTACAGCATAGCTTATGCAGTATCTTGCACACAGTAGGTACTAATTAAGTTTCTGCTAAAAGAATGAAGAAGAATGTGTTGATGCAAAGAATGACCAATAAATTCCCACTATGGGGATTAGGCAAGTTCTCTAATCACATGATCATTTTCTTTTTTAAAATTTAAAATAAAAACAGAACACATAAATAAAATCAACTCTAAATTTTTCTTCTGCATGTAAAAATATAGTTAAGAAAAAAATACCTTTAAACATTTAAATGCTGCCAACCCAAAGGAAAATGTTAAAAAGGGAAAAGCTAGGCTAGATTTAGTCACTAGACAGTCTTTTAAGAACAAGCACATTAATAGCAACATGTTGTAGGCAGAATTTGAAATCAGGCTTCCAACCCAGCAATATATATGGTGATTAAAAGTCACAAACAAACTTGGAATGATCATGTTTGATGTATTACCTACGAGGATACGATACCATTACAGGGTTTGTGACCTGCAGGCTTCTGAGTCAGGAGGACAGCTGCAATGAAATTGCTTTCTATGGCTGCCTGGAGATGAATCTAATGCTTTGTTTTCTATTATAATCACTATAAACTTGGGGCTTAATCATGTCGGCTCTCCATAGACCTCAGACTTGATACTTCTTTCCTCCCTTTTGGATTCTTTACCTATTTAGATTGGTTCTGGGAAAAAGGAGCTGGCACTTCAGGAAGGAAGGCACCAAAGGCCACTGTATAGATTTGTGTATATAAATAGGTCTTATATGTCTGTGTGATTTGTCATCCATGAATAATTGGGGGCACTCAGAAGTTACAGGCAGAAGAGATCAACCTTTGAAAGTTTGGAGTTCTGTCTCTGAAAATCGATTGTTCTTAAAAAAAATTTGGTGCCTAAGTGGCTGTGAGTCATCCCATGCCATGACTTCATTCATTATCTTCAACTGTCTGCTGTAGGGGAGCTCCAAGGCAGAAAATTTCAGGCTAACAATGAACACGACTTTAGGGAAAGGAGATTTCCATTTGTAAATAACCATGTAAATTTGTACACTGTAATTCAAATCTATAGCAGAAGGAGATTATTAGTTGGCAGAATTTAAGGATATTGGCGCCATTCATAATTGCAGAAAAAATTATTACTAGCTCCCCGATGAAAACACGATTGTGTCTCAAAATCAAAGCTATGTTTGTTGCATTTAGTGTTAGAAGGTCAAACATGGACCTTAACTAGAACTGAAATCATTAAAATGCAATCCTAAACTATATTCTGCACGTGGAAGTCACTGTTATATACTGTCGATGTTTAACAAAAAGAGGAAAATGGCATTTTATGTGCTCAATGTTTACTAAAACGTGTGGCAGGATTATAGTATCAAATAAATAATGCTTGTAAGGGAAGGCAGTGTAAATCTTGACGTTACAGCCATTTGTAACAGAAAAATCCATTATAAGGGCCATATTTTAATGGTTGAAATCAAGCCCAGGATACTGATTCAAAGGAAAAACCAAAAGCATAATGACATTCCCCTTTATATCTGACTTTAGTTTAATTCCGTCTTGGTTTCTGTGTCTCTTGATGGGGTCAGAATATAAACAGATGCTGCTAAAACAGCTGCTTAGAGAACATCCTTGTATGTTTACATTTTCACATTTCAATCCATACTCTGCCTGCTTTTGTCTGCTATTCAAATTTTTTAATATTGTCATTCTCCTTCACTGCAACTGAAAGAAAACATTTGTGTGTGTGTGTGTGTGTGTCTGTGTGTGTATGTTTGGAGAGAGAGCGAGAGCGAGAGTGAGAGAGCCATCTGCTGCTTCAATTCCCAAATGCCCTCAATGGCTGGGTTGTCCTGCCTGCCCCCTCCTTGTCCCCATAAGCAGAGGCCTGAAGCTGGGAAGGCAATCCAGGTGTCCCAGGAGATCGTCAGGAAACCCAATGACTAATCATCACCGCTGCCTCTCAGGGACTGCATTAACAGGAAGCTAGAATCAGAAACCTTGAATTGAACCTGAGAACTCTGATGTGAGATGTGGGCGTCTTCACTGCTAGCAATTTTTAAGATGCCTAACAGAAACCATTTTAACTACAAAGAAGAAAATGTTCCAAATACAATATAGATAGGTATGGTCTAAACAGAGGACTTGGAGCAAAATATCCTTGGGTGCAAGTGTCAAAACTAACAAAGGATTCATAAAGATCTCAGACTAAACTCCATTTTCATTCTTCCATCTGTCAAATAAGAAATCTGCTCTTTGCTAAGTGTGTTGAAGATAAATAATTTATGTATAAAATGTCATGTATGTATAAAGTGTTTGTAAATCTCCTAAATAGAGGAAATTTAAGGTACCAATTATAGCATTTTAAATTTCATTTATTAAGCCTTTAAGGATATGATTGGAAAATGTTCTGTTTTGGTTTGTGAAGTAGAGCAAGACTTTATTCTGACAATACTGATATTATCACCAACTGGGAACATGTCCTTAAAAATCCATCATGTAATGAGGAAAGAATTCCAAACTGTACATACCACATTATCTGCGGATTCTGCATGGTGGTCCTCCTCCTTATGAGCCCTGGCCTCATTTGGAACAGCTTCATTGGGCTCTTCTATAGGAAAAAAAAGCCATGATTTCAGTTTTCATATCTCAGAACTTTATTGAGAATGCTTTGTCCAAGATCACATAAATAATTTCTCAATTATAAGAAGACACAAATTGGCCGGCGCCGCGGCTCACTAGGCCGGCACACTGGGTTCTAGTCCTGGTCGGGGCGCCGGATTCTGTCCCGGTTGCCCCTCTTCCAGGCCAGCTCTCTGCTGTGGCCAGGGAGTGCAGTGGAGGATGGCCCAGGTACTTGGGCCCTGCACCCGCATGGGAGTCCAGGATAAGTACCTGGCTCCTGCCATCAGATCAGCGCGGTGTGCCGGCCGCAGCGCGTCGGCCGCGGTGGCCATTGGAGGGTGAACCAACGGCAAAGGAAGACCTTTCTCTCTGTCCCTCTCTCACTGTCCACTCTGCCTGTCAAAAAAAAAAAAAAAAGACACAAATGGCAAACTGATTTCACATATGTTTTGAGCAACTTTACTTTAGCAATGCATCCTAAAGCATTACATGTGAATAGGTGCAAATATAAGGATGGTTATCACTGTACTATTTATAATGGAAAAAATGGAAGACTTTTTTTGCTAACAAAAGAGGGATGGAGAAATAATTGAAGACCTATTCCTACAATAAATGTTATTAAGCCACTAAAAATGAAGTAGAAGAACAGTTAATAACATGGAAAATGCACATGATGTATTGAAAAGTGATAAATATAAAGGTGATAAAAATCTATGTAGGTACACATGATCTTAGTTTTGTAAAGCAAAACAAAAAAATACCTGTCACTATTTACATCAAAATATTTCTTTTATTGTCTTGAATGGAATTGAGGTGATTTTTATTTTTCTTCCTATTGCTTATTTGTATTTAAATGCTTTTCTACAATGAAATATATTGCTTATTGTGAATATTGATAAGAATAATTCTCTCTATTGTTTCATATGTATATGTATATATATATACATACATATATATATAATCTCACTGGCAAAAATAGTCTCCCACCTCCATTTTCATAAAGGTTATCCTTGTGAGGTAGGATTATTTCTGTGTTTTTAAAATTGTATTTACCCAATATTTTCTACAATTTTTGAATTAAAATTTAATATTCTAAAAATGAGGAAAAAAAAGAGAAATCCATTCAGAAAATCACTCTACTAAAAAGCTCTGTGTGTCCGAGCTAAAAATGGCTGATTCAAGGCATAGGGTGTCTGTATACATAATCCTCTGTATCTCAGATTACCTGTACTCCTACTCCCTAGAAAAAAAATAAACTCTTTTTTTTCTGCACAGCCATATCATGGAGATTACTTAGATAAATACAAGTAGAATTTTTCAGCCCCTTGGTAACCAACATTTTATTTCACCTTAGAATGCAGAATAAAAACAGTTATCAGCCTTCCCAGGATTTTTTTCCATGGAAAGATGTATAGGGGTGCCATGTATAAGCCTGAAGGACGATTAGGAGGAAATCAGGACTTACCCAGGAACTCACATATGAGAATTCAAATGTAAGACATTCAGGAAAGCCTTAGCAGTGTTTTAATTCTGCATTCATTATAAATTTATTTTTCTCTTTCACTAGATTTTTTAAAAATAAATTTTATTTATTTTAAAAATATTTTTTAAATTTATTTATTTATTATATACTTTAAGGTATATTACATGAAATACAACACATATATAGAAAAATGATTACCACAGTGAAGCAAATTAACATATCCTTCATCTAACATAGTTACTCATTTACTCTCTGCCTCACCTTTATGGCAAGAGCAGCTATAATTTATTCGTTTACCAAAATTTCTGAACATAATACATTATTGTTAATCATAATCCTTTTGACTTGTTCATTGCATTTATTTATTGCTTACATCTCCCCACTACTTCCTCTTCCCTGTCCCACCTGGACCCTCTTGACAATAGTTTAATTCTCCAGCACTATGTATGTAATCTCTCCCCGCTGACATTTGCCACAACATAGATGGACCTGGAGGACATTCTGCTTAAGTGAAATATGTCAGGCCCAGGAAGACAAATTTTGCACAACCTCACTTGTAGGTGGAATATATATATATATATATATATATATATATATCAACTTTACTTTTAGCAATGCATCCTAAAGCATTACATGTGGATAGGTGCAAATATAAGGATAGCTACCACTGTACTATTTATAATAGAAAAAAATGGAAGACATTTTATTCCTAACAATAAAGGAATGGAGAAATCATTGAAGGCCTATTCCTATAACGAATATTATTAAGCCTATATATATTATATATGTATACATATATATATATATAGGCTTCTAAATATATATGGAGTTAGAGTCTTCTAAATGTCTAAGAAGGGAAAAATATCTTTCAATTGGAGCTTCCACATGACGTCAAAAATCAATCAAAAATAACATTGGATTTCTCCAGAGAAATTGTACAAGCAAAAATAAGAATTTGTTTTAAATGCAGTAAGTGTCAGGTTGAGCCAGAGTCAATGAAAAGTGCTCCATATAAAGAGTGCTCCATATATAGAACTCCATATATATTTAGAAGACTCTAACTTCATAGATATATAGATATAGATATAGATATAGATATAGATATATAGTTTGAAATTTCTTAAAAAGAATAGTTCCTAGACAGACAGAGGCAATTTTATCTATTCATCCCCACAGGTATCTGAAGTGCTGCATAATCAGCAATTGAATGAAATGAAGGGAGAGGGCAATCCCCAGCATTAGCTGCAGAGCTGACGTCCCCGTGGTGGCTTATTGGCGAGGTCATTACTTGTACCATTCCTTAAGGGTTGGCCTTGGGCATCACTCTGTACATTTGTGCTTTACAAGCAATATATTTCTGAGTGATTTGATTATTTTAGAAGCCTTAAATAAAAACTATTTGATGCTTTCTAAAATAACAGTATGAAGTGATTACAGATGAACAAGGTATGTTTTCTTTTATGCACAGATAATTTCAATATTAGTCAAAGTTTGAAAGCTAAATACTGTCAGCGTGTCTGGTAATTAATTCCTCAAGAAAGATAGCTCAGCTAATTGGAAAATAAGTAAGTAGAATTTGTGAAATCAGTGAAAACTCTAGAGGGCACCCTATGTGGTGACTATATGCTTCTATCAAGTAACTTTCATGTGTACACCAATATAATGATACAGCTGAAAAACAAGATTTGTGGTAACATTTAATTTTCTCAACATTAATTGCTTCTATACTTGAAAATACTGGTTTCTTGGGATAGTAAAAATGTTTAAAACTGCTCAGCCATGAATATATTTTGGTAGAAACAGAAGTTGGAATTGAGGTGTTCAGTCATCCAATGATTATTTTTGCTAAAGTTTGCAGTTGTGGGAACGGTGAAACCAGCAAGTTTTTTTTTTCTAAAGATTTATTTATTTATTTGAAAGGCAGAGTTACACAGACAGAGAAGGAGAGGCAGAGAGAGGTCTTCCATCCGCTGGTTCACTCCCCAGTTGGCTGCAACGGCCGGAGTTGGGCTGATCTGAAGCCAGGAGCCAGGAGCTTCTTCTGGGTCTCCCATGCACGGGCCCAAGGACTTGGACCATCTTCTACTGCTTTTCCAGGCCACAGCAGAGAGCTGGATAGGAAGTGGAACAGCCAGGACACAAACCGGCACCCATATGGAATGCCTGCACTGCAGGCAGCGGCTTTACCCACTATGCCACAGCATCAGCCCCACAAGCTTTTTCTTCATCAGTCCCTACCACACCTCCTTTCTCTTCACTCTTGCACAGGGAAAGAGAAAGAGAAAGGACATGGGAGAGGAAGGTAGGAGGTGGAAAGTGAAAGTTAGGGTAAATAAAAAACTATGTTAGGGAATAATCTCCTTTCAGAAACAAAAGAATAAAAATGAAACTGCTAAAGAGCATCAGCAGTTTTCGTAGACTCTGGCTCAACCTGACACTTACTGTATTTAAAACAAATTCTTATTTTTGCTTGTACAATTTCTCTGGAGAAATCCAATGTTATTTTTGATTGATTTTTGACATGTCATATGGAAGCTCCAATTGAAAGATTTTTTCCCTTCTTAGACATTTAGGAGACTCTAACTCCATTTAATCAACAGCTCTGAATTTCAGTTGTTAGGGTTTTGAAATAAGATGGGTAGGTACCCTGATTATTTTGTATCTGTATTTGTAAGATGTAACTTAATGGAAATCTCAAAGTAGATACATATTTAACTATGTTTCCACTTCCAGAAACCAGAAGAGAATATGGTCAGCATATTTAAACATAAGATATTACTTTAGGCCAGATGATACAATTCATTTAATTATTACAAAAAGATCATACAGTCAAATCAATCAAATTAGTATTTTCCATAAGTAAAATGAGGAAGTGAACAGAACTCAGAACTAATAGGAGACTGCACGGAAGGGGCTCTTTTTAGTATTTGAAAACGCTTTTATGCTCTCCTGTTGCAATTTCTGATGAGAATGAAAAGGTTACCATGCAGCTGTGAAAAATAAGCTACCAAGAGAAATTCTAGGCAATCGTAGCTCTCATCAAGTGTTTTTTGATTCATGCATTAAATTCTCTATCTACTTTTTCTCATTAGGTCTTGATTACTAAGCCAGCTGTCTGGAGAACATGCTATTAAATGACAAAGGATGCCAGTGTAGGAGCAGTGGCCCATTAAAAGTGAACCATTAAAATGGACTTCAAAATTAACTTTCACTTTTTCCCCCATTAACTGCTTATTTTCTAAAATTCTCTTTTGGGTGGGGAAGTGGCAGCTGGGAAATGAAACTCCACTTAGGGCGTCTGTGCTTTCCTTTATCAGACTATTTCCTCACAACTCTCCTGTCCACCCACAATAACACACAAATCTCCATGTGCCCCAACTCCTGCAACTGGCTGCCAGACAGCAGGCTTAAAGATCCAGTCATGAATCACTGTGAATATCCAAGGATCCCCAGGCACATACACTTTAGTAAAGATGAGCAGAAGACAAAATGCTCGGATGGACCTACTATATTAGAAATAAGGGGCTTGGAAATGGTGCAATGCTTCTTCTTCTTCTTTGATGACTTTCAAATCTGACTCATAGTTTTCCTGTACACTGAGTTCTCTACTATCATCGTCATTAACATCAATAACAAATGTCGAGACAGAGAGATGACAGAGACTTGAATATTCACATTTGAAAACCTTTCAAATATCTGCTCTTAAAATACTTGGCCTTCTCAATACTAATAGCTTTTCTTTCCCTTTCATTACTCAACATAGTACAGTCTGCTTGCTCTCCATGCAATTAGCTGCTTTCTCCAAGAACCTCTTAAACATTCAATGACTTCTCGTTCTTCTTTCTACGCAATGTCTGAGATAATAACCCTTTTTCCTTCTGCAATCTCTTGTTCCTTGGTTTTAGTAACAGCAAACTGTTTTGATTCTCCTGTAACTGAATGTTCTTTTATGGCTCCTTTTTTCTCTCCTAGCCTCCACATTTGGATATTTATAAGACACAGGTTTTGCCCATTGCCTTTTCCTGTTCTTAATTTTCTCCTTTAACTAAATTTTATATTTCGATGGGTAAACATTTTTTGTTTCAATGTGTAGGGATGATTGGATAATTATTTGAAAAGTAAAATTAGATATTTTCCTCAAATATCTTAAGGCAACATAAATTCAAGGTGAAATACATATAAAGTTGTAAAAATGAAACCACAGGGATTCCAGAGGCAAATATGTGTGGGGGGATATGTTTACAAAGTTGTAGTACAAGGAAGGACTTTTTCATCATGACAGCAAAGTCAGAAACTAAAAAGGCAAGAATTGGTAGGTTTGACCATGTACAATTTTGCAGGTGAAAATTCTGACATCAGAAAACACCATTAGTAAAATTAAAAGGCAAACAATAAAGTGGAAAACGCCACGTTAATATCCTGAATAGTGCTGAATGAAGCAGAAACAAACACAATGGGCAACTGTCAAATTTTTTTCCTGTTTGTCAGTCACAGATACAAAAATCCTCCTATATATTGTATGATTCGATTGATATGAAATGCTCAGAAAAGACACATTTATATGTCAGAAAGCAGTTAAGTGGTTGTCTGGGACTGAGGACAAGAGAGGGAATGGCCTGAAAATGGGCTCATGGGAGTTTTACTAAGTGATGAAAATGATCTAAAATTGGTATTTTTTAATAAATGTGGGGGGCAGGCAGGCATTGTGGTGCTGTAGGTTAAGCCACTGCTTTATTTTAAGATTATTTATTTATTTATTTGAGAGGTAGAGTTACAGACAAAGAGAGGGAAAGACAGAGAAAGACCTTCCATCCACCAGTTCACCCTCTAAATGGCTGTAATGGCTGAAGCTGGGCTGATACGAAACCAGGAGCAAGGAGTTTCTTCCAGGTCTCCCACACGAGTGCAGAGGCCCAAACACTTGGCCATCTTCTACTACTTTCCTAGGCTATAGCAGACAGCTGGATTGGAAGAGGAGCAGCAAGGACTTGAACTGGTGCCTAGAGATGCCAGGTGGAGGCTTAGCCTACTACGCCTCGATGCCAGTCCCCTAAAATTGGATTTTAATGATGGTGCCACTTGCATAACTCTAGAACATTTATTAAAAATCACATCATTATATTCTTAGAATTGTGTCTATGAACCATATCATTTGTTAAAAACTAATTAAAATTTAAAAATAAAAAATAAAACAGTAGTAACATCAAAAATCACTGAATTCTGTATTTTTATTTATTTATTTGACAGATAGAGTGAGACACTGAGAGAGAGAGACAGAGAGAAAGGTCTTCCTTCCATTGGTTCACCCCCCAAATGGCTGCCACAGCCGGAGCAACACCGATCGGAAGCCAGGAGCCAGGTACTTGGGCCATCCTCCACTGCCTTCCCGGGACACAACAGAGAGCTGGACTGGAAGAGGAGCAACCAGGACTAGAACCCGGCGCCCATATGGGATGCCAGCACCGCAGGTGGAGGATTAACCAAGTGAGCCACGGCGTTGGCCCCCTGGATTGTGTATTTTTAATGGATAATTTTATTAAATAATTAAACATTGGTCAAAGTGCTAATTTAAAAGGTATCAGAAGAGATCTGTTTTTATGCTTGAGGTAAATTGAAACATACTTCACAGGGGCAAATGGTACAATTTCATGCTATTTGAACTCTTGTTTGGCAAAACACTGAGAGGCACTATAAAGATGATACAGTATAATTCCCTTTTGCAGAAGAGGAAACTAAACTCTAAACCCTGAAGTCATATAAACAGCTAATGGAAAACCTAGGACTTCCATGCAGTTTGCTTAACTACTAGCCTAGTGTTTGTCATGTTATACCATACTCTCCTTCATGGAAATGTTTGCAGTGCTCTAGCCTAAAATGACTAGAATTACAATAAAATGAAAACAGTTATTTATTTAATTATGATTATGGATTGTTGTAATAGACATTTCTACATGTGGGAGATGTTTATCCTGGTAGATGAACACTCCATGTGATGACTTAATGTGGGAGAATGTTTAGGTGGAGACATCAAAAATAAATCTGTGTCTTTTTAAATATTTAGTCAAATGTTTTGAAGACTCTATATTTAAAATGTAGTGAACTGTGCCAGTGCCGCGGCTCACTAGGCTAATCCTCCACCTGCGGTGCCAGCACACCGGGTTCTAGTCCCGGTCGGGGCGCCGGATTCTGTCCCGGTTGCCCCTGTTCCAGGCCAGCTCTCTGCTGTGGCCAGGGAGTGCAGTGGAGGATGGCCCAAGTGCTTGGGCCCTGCATCCCATGGGAGACCAGGAGAAGCACCTGGCTCCTGCCATCGGATCAGCACGGTGCGCCGACCGCAACGTGCCGGCCTCGGCGACCATTGGAGGGTGAACCAGTGGCAAAGGAAGACCTTTCTCTCTGTCTCTCTCTCTCACTGTCCACTCTGCCTGTCAAAAAAAAAAAAAAATGTAGTGAACTGAAAAGCAAGTGAAAATGCATCAAATATACCTTGAGAGCTTCCTTCAGACAAACAGATGGATACTTCATCGTTTCTGTCATTATCTTCTCCTACTTCAGGCCCACCTTCTTCTCCTGGTGTGAGTGCAGACAAAGAACCAGACTCGGACTGCTCAGAGAAATCAGCAGGGCCTCCTCTTGGAGGTGGAACTTCAATCCCCATTAAACGATATTTCCTTCTTCGATTCCCAATCCAAGTCTGTATAAGAGAAATACAAGGATAAGTTCTGTAAACATAGAAAACTTAGCAGTTCTGGTCATTAAAACAATGAATGGCTGCTGCATATAATGGGATTAAAATGATAAACAGTTACATAAAATAATGAAATTTTAATGTAAATAAGCTAAAATAAATTTTTTTACTTAAAATTTTTTTAGCAGAAAGAGGCTATTTAAGCACTTAAACTTTCAAGCAACATGTAGCCTATTATAGGTCACTTTTTTAAAGATTTATTTCTTTGAAAAGCAGAGTTACAGAAAGGCAGAGGCAGAGAGAGAGACAGAGAGACGGGGTGTGGGGGGGTAGGTCTTCCATCTGCTGCCTCACTCCCCAAATAGCTGCAATGGCCAGAGCTGAGTCAATCCAAAGCCAGGAGCCAAGAACTTCTTCCAGGTTTCCCAAATGGGTGCAGTGGCCCAAGCACTTGGGCCATCTTCTACTGCTTTCCCAAGCCACAGCAGAGAGCTGGATCAGAAGTGGAGCAGCCAGGACTCGAACCGGTGCCCATATGGGATGCTGGCACTGCTGGTGGCTGCTCTGCACAGTACACCACAGCACCAGCCCCTACAGATATCTTTTTTAAAAAGATTTATTTATTTATTTGAATGGCAGAATTACAGAGAGGCAGAGGCAGAAGCAGAGAGAAAGGTCTTCCTAATGCTGGTTCACTCCCCAAATGGCCACAACGGCCAGAACCAGGCTGATCCAGAGACAGAAGACAGGAGCTTCCTTTGGACCTCCCACGCAGGTGCAGGGGCCTAAGGTCTTGAGCAATCCTCTACTGCTTTCTCCAACAGAGAGCTGGATTGGAAGTGCAGCAGCCGGGAGTCGAACTGGTGCCCATATGGGATGCCAGCACTACAGGTGGCAGCTTCACCACTATGCCACAGTGCCGGCCCTGACAGATCACTTTTGATTCTACTTTTTTCTAGAGGAAAATTCATCAAATATTTCAAAAGAAAAATGAATTGGTTCTATTTCCAAAGAAAGCAGGCATACAGCTGTACCTATATTTCACATCCCATTTCCAATTTTGCTCTTCGTAGGTGAAAACATGCCCTTTATTAACTTTCCTTGGCTCCATAATGGTTATCCTGGTGTTTCAAGCAGTATGATATGTAATTTTATCTGATTTAGAACTAATTTCTAAAATCCTTTTTTTGGTGGGAGGATTTCCAGCACTTGCCACAGGAGTTATGATGCCACTTGGATGCCCACTTCCTATTATCAAAACATCTGGTTTGAGTCCTGGCCTCACTTCCTAATTTAGCTTCCTGCTAATGTGCACACTGGGAAGCAGCAGGTGATGAATCATATACTTGGATCCCTGTCCCTCATGTGAGAGACTTGGATTGAATTCGAGGCTCCTGGTTAAGCCCAGCCCAGCCCCAGTTCTTGTGGGCATTAAGGGAGTGAACTAGTGAATGATAGATCTCTCTGTGCCTGTCGTTGACTCTCTGCTTTTGACATAACTAAAAAGTAAATAATTAAAGAAGCATCATTTTTTTTAGAGCAATCTCCCATCCACTGGTTGACTCCCCAGATGCCTGCAGTGGCTGTGGTTGGCCTGGGACTGAGGCCAGGAGTCAGGAATACAATCCATGTCTCCCTGATGGGTGGCAGGAACCCAGTTATTTGAACAGTCACTGCTGCCTCTCAGGGTCAGCATTAACAGAAAACTAGAGGCAAGTGGTAGAGCAAGGAATTGAACCAGGCACTCCAATATGAGAGATGGGTGTCTTAACCACAAGGCTAAACATGTGCTCCCTTTTCATACTTTTTATGTCGAAATAATTACAGAGAGGGGCCAGTGTTGGGGCGCAGTGGGGTTAAGCCACCTCCTGCAGAGCCAGCATCCCAGAGTCCTGACTTCTCCCTTTGCTTCTGATTCAGCTTCCTGCTAGGGCACCTGGGAAAGCAGCGGAAGATGGTCCAGGTGCTTGGGACCCTGCACCCATGTGGGAGACCCAGATTGAGTTCCTGGATCCTGGCTTTGGTCTAGCTCAGTCCCAGCCATTGTTACCCAGATGGGCGGTCAACCAGCAGATGGAAGGTCTCTCCCTCTCTCTAAATCTGCCTTCAAATAAAAAAATAAATCTAAGAGAGAAATGGAGAGTCACGGTAAGTTTTAAATACAGGTCTCATGTATTCTTCTCTCTGTCCTCTGCAACTTAAACATTACACAATGATGGCACAGAAGTATAACCAGGAAACTCATATGATTTAATGTGTGTGTACAGTTGTATATTCCTTTACCACACCATCCCTCTTCCATTTCTTCCTACTATTCACAATCTCTGGATATTACCAATCTGTTTTTCACCTCTAACTGCCTTTTGGAGAAAGTTATATAAATAGAATCATATGGCAGGTGACCTTCTGAAGTTGACCTTTTTGTCAGCATATTTCCCTGGAAACTCATTCAAATTGTGTTTACCAATAATTCATTTTTTATTGCTAAGTAGTATTCCATGATTCGTATGCATTAGTATTTTCTTAATCTTTCATCTGTTGAATCACAGTTGTATTGTTTCCAATTTTTAGCTGTTAAAGTTGTTATAAACAGCTGTGTAGTAGGTTTTGGTACAGACAGAAGTCTTCATTTCTTTCTTTCTTTTTTTTTTTTAAGATTCATTTATTTAAAAGGCAGAGTTACAGAGAGGCAGAAGCAGGCAGACAGACAGAGATGGAATATCTTTCACTCTCCAAATGGCTGCAACGGCTGGAGCTGCACCGATCCGAAGCCAGGAGCCGGGGACATCTTCTGGGTCTCACACATAGGTGTAGGGACCCAAGCATTTGGGCCATCTTCTATTGCTTTCCCAGGCCATAGCAGAGAGCTGGATCGGAAGTGGAGCAGCTAGGATTCGAACTGGCACCCATATGGGATGCCGGCACTGCAGGCATCAGCTTTTACCTGCTGCACCACAGCACCAGTCTCACAGATCATCATTATTTAAGGATAAATGCATAATAATACAATTCCTGGCTCATATGATCACCTGTTTCATAAGAAACTACCTAAGTATTTTCCTGTGGAATTCTACCATTTTAGATTTCTATCAGCAATGTATGATATCCAATTTCTCAACATTCTTGTCAGTATTTAGTATTGTCAATATTTTTTTCTTTTTGATTTTGGCTGTTTTCATAGGTTTATATAGTGACAGCTCATTGGATTATTTGATTTTGCTAATGGAGATTCATGTTGAACATCTTTCCATGTGCTTATTTTCCATCTGCATATCATCTTCATGAATTAACTATTTTCTACTTGAAGTGTTTGTTTATTTTTAGCATTGCTTTGAAAGCTCTTTAAATATTCTAGATCTGAGTGCTTTATCAGATATACGGTTTACAAATATTTTATCCCATTTTAGCTTGAAATTCCATCTTCTTGTTCTTTTGTAGTATAAACCTAAGACAGCTAAAAAATGTACATTAATTTTTATAGGAAGCAAACAGTGGACTGATTGAAAAAATAGTAAAATTGACAAACATTTGGCAACAATTGTAAAAATAGAAGATAAAACCAAGTTACTAGAATCAGGAATGAACTGGAAGATAATACACACTTTGCAGACATGAAATGGGTAATAGGGACTACTACAAAAAACTCTATACATACAAATTTGAGCTTTAGATGAAATGGACCAATTCCTTGAAAAGTATAAATCACTACAATATGAGATATATTACTTGGATAGCCCTATAACTATTTTTTTCTTCTTTTTTTTAACTTTTATTTAATGACTTCCCCCCAATACCGTCCCTCCCACCCACAACCCTCCCCTTTCCCACTCCCTCTCCCCTTCCATTCACATCAAGATTCATTTTTGATTATCTTAATATACAGAAGATCAGCTTAGTATACATTAAGTAAGGATTTCACAGTTTGCTCCCACACAGAAACATAAAGTGAAAAATAATAGATGATTTTTTTAAATGATGATGAAATCAGATCAGACCTATTGTCATGTTTAATCCCAGTGAGAGTCAAGTTGGGAATTGATAATTTCTTTTTTTTTTTTTTTACAGAAGATCAGTTTAGTATACATTAAGTAAAGATTTCAACAGTTTGCACCCCCATAGAAACACAAAGTGAAATATACTGTTTGAGTACTCGTTATAGCATTAAGCCTCAATGTACAGCACATTAAGGACAGAGATCCTACATGAGGAGTAAGTGCACCGTGACTCCTGTTGTTGACTTTACAAATTGACACTCCTGTTTATGGCATCAGTAATCTCCCTATGCACCAGTCATGAGTTTCCAAGGCTATGGAAGCCCCTTGAGTTCTCCGACTCTTATCTTGTTTAGACAAGGTCATAGTCAAAGTGGAGGTTCTCTCCTCACTTCAGAGAAAGGTACCTCCTTCTTTGAAGACGAGCCCTATAACTATTAAGAACATTTAGTTCATCATTAAAATCTTCCCATGAAAACAAATCTCCAGGTCTCTGAAACCTACAGTTAACATGCTTAATCATGAAAAATGTGATGGTTTCCTTCTTAGATATGGAATGCAAACAAAATGTCCACAGTGACCCCTGTTATTCAACATAGAACTGGAAATTCTAGCCCATGAAACAATTTAGAAAAAATAAATAAAAGTTATACAGTTCAGAAAAGAAGAAATAAAACTGTCCTTGTTTGCAGATTACATGATAGTATGTAGAAAATCTCAAGGAATCTACAAAAACACTCCAGTAAGATCTCAGGATACAAGATCAACATATGAAAATCAACTGTGCTTTTGTATGGTAAAAACCAGCACATTGAGGCTGAAATTAAAAATATAATACCATTGCAATCACTCAAAAAATTAAACCCTTATGTATAAATCTAACAAAACATGTACAAGACCTTTATGAAACGCTAGTAAAAGAAATCAAAACAGCTCTAAATAAATGGGGAGACATTCTGTGATCATAGATTGGAAGAGTCGATATAGTAAAGACGTAAATTCTTCCCAAATTGGTATTAGGATTAACACAATTTATATTAATATCCCAGCAAGGATATATATATTTTATATATTTCTAAAATTCACATGTAGAGGAATGCGTATAGGTAAAAGAATATTTAGGAAAAAAGAAAGAATGTGGAAGGAATCTATCCACTCAATTTCAAGACCTGTTAGATAAATAGAAGAGAATGGAGAACCCAGAAGCAGCCTCTATAAGTATGACTAATTTAGTTAACTTTTGATAAAGGTACAAAAGTAATTCAGTGGGAGAAGGTGGTCTTTTCAAGAAATGATGCTGGGGCTATTGAATAGCCATAGGACCTCAACCTAAATCTCAAAAATGAATTCCAAATATCTCAGGGATTTGAATTCCACCTTTAAATTAGATTATGATACCCTTTCTTTGTATGCCAACTACAATTTCTTCTGTGCAAAGAGGCTTACATAAATACAAAACCACCTTAGATACTGTCTAATGTGAATAAAAAACATGAATGCAGCTAACTGTATACTTGGTAAGGTTTTTCAAGAAAAATATGCAGAGCAAAATAGAAGAACTATTAATTTATTCCAAGAAGATTAATTCTTCTTCGTATTATTTGGGGGGCATTTTACCTTCAAACTCTGGAAATGCAGTACTTTGGATGTATCCAGCATTCAATGATAGCTATAAAGCTTGAAACACATGGATTGTTTTGTAGAGTCCAGGTGAAAATCAGCCAGTAGAGAAGAAAATATTCATGGATATTAGTTTTCCTGAGTTTGCTCACTTTCCCCATTAGAGAAATACTAGTTTAAAGAGCAGAGTTCCTTTTCAATTTCCCATTACATTATCTTGTTGAGAGCAAATGGTTAGACTTTAGAACAACTAAAGAATTGCAACTCCTTACTAAAGCTCCTTTAAATTGTCATGTGGTTTCTGTGTTTCTTATTTGTGAATACTGATGCTTATCAAACTGTAAATGAGGAAGCTTTTTTTAAATACTCCTAATCACCCATGATTATGAAGATGATAGCATGAGCAGGAGGAAGATCCCAGTCTCTGTAGGATGCTTCCTGCTTCTTTGGGTCATAAAAGCTGTGAAAGAGAAAAGAAAAAGGCGAGCAGAAACCTATTTATTTTCAACTTATTGATCATGTAATAAGCAAGAATTGTCCCAATAAGGGAGAAAGGAGTGATCATGGATTGTACAATGATAAAGGTAAAATGTTGTGGCAATATTGGAAGTATGTGAGATTTTATTGTACCCCAAGGTTAAAATATTCCCTTTGAATATTTCTCAAAACTGGAAGGCACTGGGAAATAATTCAAAATAGAAATACAATGTTAGTAGACACATTGAAGTTTCATAGAATCATAAAATATAGAAATAATCTCTGAAGCTGCTAATGGTCTGAATATTTGTGCCCCTCCCAACTAACATACTGAAATCCTAACCTCCACAATGAGAGTGTTAGGAGGTGGGGCTTGGAAGGTAATTGTGCCATGAAGGTGGATGTCTCATGAATGGGCTTAGTGCCTTTCAATAGACCACAGAGTGATCCCATGCCATTTCTGCCATGTGAGGTTAGAGAAAAGACAGCTGTCTAGGAAGTGGGCCCTCATCAGATACTGTATGTGCCAGCATGGTCTTGTTGAACTTCTTAGTCTCCACAACTGTGAGAAATAAATTTCTGTTATTTACAAGCCACCCAGCCTATGGTATGTTGTTACAACAGTCTGTGGTGCTTAGTTGTATGTGTCAATTTAAACAGGCTAAGGGACGGCCAGATCACTGGTGAGATACTTCTGAGTGAATCCGGAGGGTATTCCTAGAAGAGATCAGCACTTGAACACACAGACTAAGTAAAGAAGATGACCCTCACAAATGTGGGTGGCCATCATCAAATCTGTTGAAGGCCTGGATATTCCATCCAATCTTTGCATCAAAACATCAGCAATATGGAACATATTACTCTGCAAGGTTTCCCAGTCAAGTGTTTGGAATTTTTTCAAAATGTTCTTCCTTAAACTGAATAAACATCTACTGTCTTATTTCTTCTAGGCATTGTTTCTTTTTTTGTTTTAAAGATTTTATTTATTTATTTGAGAGATAGAGTCACAGACAGTGAGAGGGAGAGAGAGAGAGAGAAAGGTCCTCCATCTGTTGGTTCACTCCCCAGGTGGCCACAATGGCTGGAGCTGCGCCAATCTGAAACCAGGAACCAGGTGCTTCTTTCCCGGTCTCCCATGGGGGGTGCAGGGGCCCAAGGACTTGGGCCATCTTCTACTGCTTTCCCAGGCCACAGCAGATAGCTGGATTGGAAGAGAAGCAGCCAGGACTAGAACTGACACCCATATGGGATGCTGGCACCACAGGCAGAGGACTAACCTACTGAGCCATGGCGCCAGCCCCATAGACATTGTTTCTTGTTTTTTACTCCAGATCCTCTTCACTCCAAACTCTCTCTCTTCTATGTTTGAATTATCAAATATGTAAAGGGCAATTGCTTTCTCTTTCAAATTAAACAACCCTACTTTTCCAACAGTTTTATATGACCCATGGGCAAGCTATTTTGTCACTCTAGGTCTCAGATTTCTTACGTACAACGTCAGGGAACTGGTTTCCAATCCTTTACTTTCTTGGATAATAAATGCCTTTCCAGTACTATCATAATATAAAATAATATCTTGTCAATCAGAAGTCCTGGGTATTGATAGCACAAACATAATGGCTATTAAAAATGCACACTCTCAGTCCTTATAACTGTCTAGGCACATTTCTGTTAATGTGAATGAAACTATATTCCAAGGTTTTAATTTAAATGCATATTAGTGCATATTTAAAATATGTATATGCTATATGTAAGAGGTTCATCTTTCTGTTAGACATTCATTCATTCATTCCACAAATATTACCAAACATCTACTGTGTACCAAACACTTTTCTGGTGCTGGAGATACAGTGGTAAACATAACAGGCATGGTCTACATCCTCCTGGAACTTAAACTTATAATCTAATAGCAGTATAGACAATAAGCAAATATGTAAGCAAATGCTAATTACAAATTTTGACCAAGTGTTATGAACAGAAAGAATCAGACTATTTAGCCCCATTGACATAGTGTAGTGAAGTCTTTCCCAAATGTGCCTGATATAAGAATTATTGAAAGAAGAAAAACAGCTTCTCAGGTTCTTCCTTGCAAATCTTGATTCAGTAGGTCCAACATGGGATGATCTATATTTTTAAGAACCATTCAAGGTAATTCTGCTGAGAAGGCATACATGGTAAGGTAGGACTAGAAATAATTTTATACTGGAAGTAAAGACAACATGGCTGTAGCCACCGATAGACTGTGTGATCTTGATGGCAGACACAGACACATACACAGAGTCTTCAAAAAATTCATGGAAAATGCACGTTATGAAAAAACTATGTATGGATTTCAATTTTTTATGGACATAAACTTTGAATCCCATTTTCCACTAACTTTCTGATGTACCTTCATATATACATGGTATCAAACTCAGTCTCAAGGTGCCCACCAACTTTAAATAAATATCTATGCTAGATTAATAGTTTACTGTGCAGTAAAAAAATATTTAAAAACCTTTTCCAGTCATGCTCTTTTGAAAATGTATGGAAAGGGGAGGGTTGTGGGTGGGAGGGACGTTATGGGGGGGAAGCCATTGTAATCCATAAGCTGTACTTTGTAAATTTATATTCATTAAATAAAAGCTAAAAAAAAGAAAAAAATAAATAAATAATAAAAAAAGAAAATGTATATAATCTAAAATGTAAAAACATACTATTTTCAATGAAAAGTCTAACAAAATATATTACATTCAAGCATATGCTATTCATACAAATATTTGACCACAAAAGAGTACATTTTGACATCTATTATAACCCAAACATAGATGGAAAGAGCAGGCATTAAATTGAATTGGTAGCAAGAGAGGAGAGAGAATTAACTTGTATTGTAAACACATTATATTATTTATTAAATCATATTTATTTGAGAGAAAGGGAGAGAAAGAGAGAGAGGGAGGGAGAGAGAGAGAGAGAATATCCAACCATTGGTTCACTCTCCAAATTCCCAAAATAGTTGGGTTAGGGCGAGGTCAAAGCCAAGATCCTAGAGATTAATCTGACTCTCCCATGTGCATGGCAGGGACCCAAGTTATTTGAGCCAACCTGCTGCTTCCCAGGGTGCACATAACAAGAAGCTGAAACGAAGAGCAAAGCTGGGACTTGAACCCAGGCACTCCTACAGGATGTGGATGTTGCAAGCAGCTTCTTTAGTGCTGGGCCAAATGTCCTCAGTGGAACTTTTCTTGAGAACTTATGGTTCTACAAACTTATCCAGACGTAATATCCCCAAACTGTCCTTTCATATATTATTCCCATTTACTTATAACTGAAGCTCAAAGACATTAAAATTTTGACTATCCTGAATGCCAAGTACTTTGAGAAGTCTGTTTTGCTTTTCCTGGCATGTAGAAGAGTTCTGGCATGTTAGAGGTATTCACTTAACTTTGATAAATTAATAAGCCAGTAAATAATACATATAAACTTGAGAATGAAATTTCAAGGTAAAGAAATGTATGCACATAAATAATAATACTCAGTAAGTTCAAAGGGAAACTAATGGTTAAGTTGCTTCCTAGACTTCTTATAAGTACAAAAGTCTCCCTTTATTTGTAGTTTCACTTTCCACAGTGTCAGTTACCCATGGTTAATTTCAGTCTGAATATATTAATGTCTTGATTCTTTTAAGACAGAGACTACATTTACAGACCTTTTATTACAGTATATTGTTACAATTGTTTTATTTTATTACTAGGTATTGTTGCCAGATTCTGGCTGTGCCTAGTTTATAAATCACACTTTGTTATATATATGTATAGGAAAAATAAAGTGTACATATGCACACACACACGATTTCATGGTTTCAGATGTCTACTGGGGACCTTGGAATGTATCTCCTGTGAATAAGGGAGGACTAGTGTATAAGACAAAAGAAGAGAAAATGTATGTAAAATTTTTTTTTTGACAGGCAGAGTGGACAGTGAGAGAGAGAGACAGAGAGAAAGGTCTTCCTTTTCCGTTGGTTCACCCCACAATGGCCGCTGCGGCTGGCGCGTTGCGGCCAGTGCGCTGCGCCAATCCGAAGCCAGGAGCCAGGTGCTTCTCCTGGTCTCCCATGCGGGTGCAGGGCCCAAGCACTTGGGCCATCCTCCACTGCACTCCCGGGCCACAGCAGAGAGCTGGACTGGAAGAGGAGCAACGGGGACAGAATCCGGCACCCCAACCGGGACTAGAACCCAGGGTGTCGGCGCCGAAGGTGGAGGATTAGCCTATTGAGCCACGGTGCCAGCCTAAATTTTCAAATTATATCACAAATGATGGTTAACTAGACATCCTGAGGCAAAGTTCATTTTGGTGATTGGTAACTAGCAGGCCTATTAGATTTAAAAACATTTAAAAAGCTTCTCCTGAAATCTAAAGAATATATTTATATGGCAAACATATTCTCCTTTAGAATAATTTATCAAATGTAACAGAAGAGGTTGCTTTAAGAACACATCATCTTTTAAAATTTTCTCTCTGCAGTGAGCATGCTGGCATATAGGAAAATCACTAGGAATAAAATGATATGAAGTAGGTTCCTATTCTTTCATCTAGTAGGAGTTTTACCTAATCATAATTACTTCTTCCATCTTTTTCTGCATTTTTAGACTTTTTCTAGAAATAGCAGACTCTATATAGTCATGGCTGACTGAGGAGCCTAACATCAATGTCTTTGGCCCTTTTTAACCGTAAGTATGCCTAAAATCTTTTTTTAAGACGTATTTATTTATTTGAAAGAGTTACACAGAGAGAGGAGAGGCAGAGAGAGAGAGAGAGAGAGAGAGAGGTGTCCTCCATCTGATGGCTCACTCTCCAATTGACCACAATGGCTGGAGATGGGTCGATCCAAAGCCAGGAGCCAGGAGCCTCCTCCGGGTCTCCCATGCAGGTGCAGAGGCCCAAAGACATCCCAAAGCATCCTCCACTGCTTTCCCAGGCCACAGCAGAGAGCTGAATTGGAAGTGGAGCTGCTGGGTCTCAAACTGGTGCCCATATGGGATGCTGGCGCTGCAGGCCAGGGTGCTAACCTGCTGAGCCACAGCACTGGCCCCAAGTGTGCCTAAAATCTATTACTATCAGCAAGAATACTAGCCACTTACCCTCTGGATATCTTATATTTAGTGGTGGGAGTGTATGTTGTGTAAATCTTTTTAAATTTTATTTTTACTTAACTGAAAGGCGGGGGGGGGGGGAGACAGAGGGTTAGAGAGACAGAAAGCTCCCACTCACTTTTCACTCCTTTTTTAAAAAATATTTTATTTATTTATTTGAAAGGTAGAGTTACAGAGAGAGGGAGAGATAGAAAGGTCTTTTATCCGCTGCTTCACTCCCCAAATGGCTGCAATGGCCGGAGCTGAGCTAATCTGAAAGCAGGGGCCAGGAGCTTCTTCTGGGTCTCCCACATTGGGTGCAAGGGCCCAAGCACTTGGGCCATCCTCCTCTGCTTTCCCAGGCCATAATCAGAGAGCTGGATCAGAAGAGGAGCAGCTGGGACTAGAATCAGTGCCTACATGGGATACTGGTGCCGCAGGTGGAGGCTTAGCCTACTACACAGGCCCCATTTACTTGTTCACTCTTAAAAAGCCCACAACAGCTGGGGCTGGGCCAGGCCAAAGCCTGGAGTCAGGAACTCAGTCTGGGTCTCCCACATGGGTTGCAGGAGAACCCAACTACTTGAGTCATCACCTGCTGCCGCCCAGGGATTTCATTAGTAGGAAACTGGAATTGGAAGTGAAACCAGACTGCAACCCAGACACTATGATATGGGATGCAGGCATCCTAAAGGGTGTGTGTTGAGTGTTACACCAAATGTCTGCTTGGAGTGTCTGTTTTTTTTTTTTTTTTTTTTTTTTTTTTTTTTTTTTAAACTTTTATTTAATGAATATAAATTTCCAAAGTACAGCTTATGGATTACAATGGCTTGCCCCCCATAACGTCCCTCCCACCCGCAACCCTCCCCTTTCCCACTCCCTTTCCCCTTCCATTCACATCAAGATTCATTTTCGATTCTCTTTATATACAGAAGATCAGTTTAGCATACATTAAGTAAAGATTTCAACAGTTTGCTCCCACACAGAAACATAAAGTGAAAAATACTGTTTGAGTACTAGTTATAGCATTAAATCTCAATGTACAGCCCACTAAGGACAAAGATCCTACATGAGGAGTAAGTACACAGTGACTCCTGTTGTTGACTTAACAAATTGACACTCTTGTTTATGGCATCAGTAATCACCCTAGGCTCTTGTCATGAGTTTCCAAGGCTATGGAAGCCCCCTGAGTTCACTGACTCTGATAATATTTAGACAAGGCCATGGTCAAAGTGGAAGTTCTCTCCTCCCTTCAGAGAAAGGTACCTCCTTCTTTGATGACCCGTTCTTTCCACTGGGATCTCACTCGTGGAGATCTTTCATTTTTTTTTTTTTCCCCAGAGTGTCTTGGCTTTCCATGCCTGAAATACTCTCATGGGCTTTTCAGCTGGATCCGCATGCCTTAAGGGCTGATTCTGAGGCCAGAGTGCTGTTTAGGACATCTGCCATTCTATGGGTCTGCTGTGTATCTCACTTCCCATGTTGGATCATTCTCTCCCTTTTTGATTCTATCAGCTAGTATTTGCAGACACTATTCTTGTTTATGTGATCCCTTTGGTTCTTAGTCCTATCATTATGATCAATTGTGCACAGAAATTGATCACTGGGACTAGTGAGATGGCATTGGTACATGCCACCTTGATGGGATTGAATTGGAATCCCCTGGTATGTTTCTAACTCTACCGTTTGAGGTAAGTCAGCTTGAGCATGTCCCGAATTGCACATCTCTTCTAATGAAGAACTGGATTAAGGATTCCTCTGGGTTGCCTTTAGAAATCTCTCTTTTTTTTAAATAATAGGTAAAATCCAACAATTTTATGTAGTACAAGCAAGTGGTATTTATCCCACGTAAGCAAGGCTGTCAGCATTTTAAAAAATCAATAAATTGGACATACTACACAAACTGCAAAAATGTTAAATGATTACATCAACTTTTGAAGAAGATATTTCGCATAAAAAAACTGAGCAAACAAGAAACAGAAGAGAAATTCCTCATCTAGATAAAGAATATCTACCAAAACCAACTTTAATAGTGAAATTGGACAGTTTTCCCTTAAGTTGGGGAAAGGGGGAAGTGTCTTTTTCTCACCACTACTTTTCAATATTATGGTGGAATTACTAGACAGTGCAGTAACACAAAGAAAGGATACAAAATGCATACATATTGGGAAGGAAGACATAAAACTGCTAGCAAATGTCATTATTGCATGTATAGAAAATTCAAAAGTACATCATAAGTACCCCTGGAACAATGTTAGTGTAGCAAAGTGGCGAATTACATGTACAATTTAATTGTTGTTCCATGTATGGGTAAGAGCTAGGATTTGAAATTTAAAAACAAAATTAAGCATCATTTAAAATTGCATCAGGTTAAAAAGCAAATCCCAATCGGTGTCTTTTAACTGGACAGTTCAGGCCATTAACGTTCAATGTGACTAATGAAAAGTGGTAACTTTGCCCTGCCATTTGCCAAAGATAAGTTCTAATATATGCTTTGAATTCCCTGTGATCTTTTGCTGTGAGGTTTCCTTCCTTTATCTTCTTTCATACTGATGACCGTGTTTCTGTGTTTCTGTGTGTAACACATCTTTAAGCATCTGTTGCAGGGCTGGACGAGTGGTGACAAATTCTTTCAATTTCTGTTTGTTATGAAACGTCTTTATTTCACCTTCATTCACAAATGATAGCTTTGCAGGATATAATATTCTGGGCTGGCAGTTTTTCTCTCTTAGTACCTGGGCTATATCTCGCCATTCCCTTCTAGCTTGTAGAGTTTCTGATGAGAAGTCAGCAGTGAGTCTGATTGGCGATCCTCTGAAAGTAATCTGACGTTTCTCTCTTGCACATTTTAGGATCTTTTCTTTATGTTTCACTGTGGAGAGTTTAATTACAACGTGTCGTGGTGAGGATCTCTTTTGGTCGTGTTTATTAGGGGTTCTGTGAGCTTCCTGTACTAGGATTTCTCTGTCCTTCTCCAAACCTGGGAAATTTTCTGCTAATATCTCACTAAAAAGGCCTTCTAATCCTTTCTCCCTCTCCATGCCTTCAGGAACTCCTAGAACCCGAATGTTGGGTTTTTTAATAGTATCCTGAAGATTCCTGACAATATGTTTTAGATTTCTAATTTCCTCTTCTTTTCTTTGGTCTGACTGTATCCTTTCCTGTTCTCTCTCTTCTAAGTCCGATATTCTCTCTTCTGCTTCACCCATTCTGTTTGTAAGGCTCTCTATTGTGTTTTTCATTTGATCTATTGAATTCTTCACTTCAGTCACTATCACAGTTTCCTGTTGTACTAATTGTTTCGTTTCATTTTGATTCCTCCTTAATATTTCATTTTCACGAGAGAGATTTTCTATCTTGTCCATTAAGGCTTTATGTAGTTCAAGAATTTGTTTTTGAGAACTTCTTAATGTTCTTATCAATTTTTTGAGATCTGCTTCTTGCATTTCTTCTATGTCATCATCTTCATAATCTTGAATTGGGGTGTCTTTTTCATTTGAGGGCGTCATGGTGACTTCCTTGTTTTTATTACCTCGGTTTTTGCATTTGTTATTTGGCATATTGGAGATATTTGGTTTCTTCACTGTGGTGCTTTTTCTTGTTATACTATGACTCTAGATTAAGTGGACTATCTGTTTTTGATGGAGCCTTAGGGCTTGAGATGGGTGTGGCCTGAGAGCTCTGTTTGGTGTCCCAAAGGTGACACTCCCAGGTTAGGAGTGGTAAATCTCTCTTTCTCTCTCTTTCTTTTTTTGATTCAAAAGGGAAGTAATTCCGCACAGCTGAACGAAGTTGGAGGTAGTTAGCAGGCAAATGATATACCCACAGGAGCCAGAGATCGGAAGCTCTTTCCCAAGGACCACACAGGGAATCTGTTTGGCCCTCAGAGTGGGTTCAAATTCTCCTTCAGTCTCCCACTGGGTTGCCAAAGTTATGGAATTGTAGCGTCTCTGGAGAGTACTCAGGTGAATTCCGTGAGTTCTCTCCCCCACCGTCTCTTTTTTCACAGTCTCAGTTCAGTAGCACCACAAATTTACTAGGTCCTAATCTCCTGTTAATTCGCCCCGCCCAGAGTCAGGGTTTTCTGCTAGGCTCAGGGCCGGTGCAGACCTGAGGTCGCTCTGCTTATGACGTATGTCCAAGATGGCGCCTGCTCTTTGTCTTGCTCACCCTTGAGAGGTGAGCAGAGAGAGAGAAACCCGTGTCCGTACCAGTCACCTTTTTTTTTTTCTCTCTCTCTCTCTCTTCCAGTTAGCCTGGTGAACTTTTCCCCCCGGGGGTCGTTCCCTCTAGTCTCCTCTCTCTGCTTGCCTGCCGGTGTCTCGGGCTATTGAGGTTCGGCTCACCTTGCGTTCCAGCGCTGGTGTGTTGAGTCTGCCGCTGGTGTCCCGAACTGTGGGCTCCCACGCTCTCCACACAGGTCCGCTGTGAATCACGCGTTCTGGAAGAGTTTCTTCTGCTGTTTCCTCCCCTACTCTTCCTTGAACCTGCAGTATCTCCACTTTTATTAAACTATCTCTCCCCAGACTATCAGTGTGCTCCCTTCCTATTCCGCCATCTTGCCTCTCCCTGGAGTGTCTGTTTTTAAAGAGACTCTGGCCCCGTGTTGTCCCTCTTGCAGCGTGTGTGTCGGGGGAGGGGGTGTCTCAAGGAGTTCTTTCTTTCTTTCTTTTTTTTTGATAGGCAGAGTGGACAGTGAGAGAGAGAGACAGAGAGAAAGGTCTTCCTTTGCTGTTGGTTCACTCCCCAAATGGCCGCTACGGCCAGCGCACCGCGCTGATCCGAAGCCAGGAGCCAGGTGCTTCTCCTGGTCTCCCATGGGGTGTACGGCCCAAGCACTTGGGCCATCCTCCACTGCACTCCCTGGCCACAGCAGAGAGCTGGACTGGAAGAGGAGCAACGGGGACAGAATCCAGCACCCCGACTGGGACTAGAACCTGGTGTGCTGGTGCCACAGGCGGAGGATTAGCCTATTGAGCTACGGCACGGGCCTCAAGGATTTCTAAATATGTATGGAGTCTGAAGGCCAATGTCATGAAGCAAGGTACTTATTAGTACCAGTTGCAGATTGAATAAGAAAAAACAAAAGAACAACTGATCAGTAAATTTGTGGATACATTTGAAGATATCTGACTGAAAGCTGAGCAAAAGGACATATCGAAAAATGGAAATCTCAGAATAATAGTTGTATTCCAAGTACAGAAAATAAGCAATATAGATTGGAGCAGATCAGAAGATTTCAGGAAAGATTTCTGTAAGGTGATGGGAGTTTTTACATTACCAAATGTCTGAATGTATTGAGGCAAGCTACATTCAACTGGGAAAGAGTTTGAGGACAAATTAACAGGAAGTACTTAGAAAATTAAATAAGCACACATACAAATACCAAAAATAAAAGTAAATAAATTATGAGCTCCAGGGGAACAAAATAATGCTATGCAGAAAGTGAAAAGATGATTTGGACTACATAATTCAAACGTGCAAAGTACTTATATAGTGGTAATAATATTAACATTGAATATCGAAATAGCCAAAACTGAATGAGCATAAGGAGAGAGGATGTACCTATGGAACGCATGAGATCTGTTGTCTTTATATTAATAAATTTTAAAAAAAGTATTGTATTTCATAGTGAAAAATCAACAGAGAATGCCTAACATTGAAAAATCAAAAAGTAGCAATATAAACAAGTATGTAGGAGACTGCTGGTTATTCCCTGTATTTGTCCTTACCTTCTTCTGGAGTAACACAAGGTTTAGCTGGACACATGGCTGCTCACAGTAAAACGACATTTGCAGCTTTCCTTGCAGTTTGATATGATCTTGTGGCTAATCTTTAGCCAATGGGATGTAAGTGAAAGTATCTTATGGTAGTTTCTGGAAATTCTCTTTAAAAAAATAGCTGGTACACACCCTTTTCCCCTTCTTCCCCCTCTGTCATGCTGCCTGGATCATCTGTGACATTATTTTGGATTTTGAGTACAGAGCTATATTAGAGGTGTGCAGAATGGAAGCTGGAAGACACCAGAGTCTCTGAGGACTTCATAGGTCAGATATGCCATGACAGCTACTAATTGCATGCCCCTAGACTTAAAAAAAAAAAAGGAAATCTTGTAAATGTAACAACTTGAGTCCTTCAATTACTCACAGCTAAACCTAATCCTAATCCGTATAGTACATACTCATGGATGGACGTAAATACCAAAGGAATAATTTAAAAGAGTGGAAAGTAATTCACTTGGCTACTGGAAAATGGTAGGAGGGGAGGAGTGAGGAACGTTGACTGTGTAGTAAGTTCTACAGAATTTAACTTCTTAAACTATCTACACATATAATTTTTATTTATTTTTTCATTTTTTTAACTTTTATTTAATGAATATAAATTTCCAAAGTACAGCTTATGGATTACAATGGCTTCCCCCCCCCATAACGTCCCTCCCACCCGCAAATGGAGCATAAACTACTGTTCCTATGACTTGTAAATATAATTTTTAAGTCTATCATTCATTATCTAACAGTGAAATTTATTTCATATTACTTTGTGTGGTTTTTATTTTTTAAACTATTTATGAGGGGAGAGAGAGAGAGAAAGAGAGAGAGAGAGAGAGAGAGAGACCCCATCCACTGAATCACTGCCCAAATGCCAATAATAGTCCAGGCCAGGGTCTGAGATTAGGAACAAGGAAATCAATGACTCAGTCCAAGTCTCCCAAAAGTGTGCCTGGAACCCGATTACTTGAATCATCATTGCTGTCTCACAGGACAAGTTGCCTCGCACAACAAGCTGGAATCACGAGCTGGAGCCAGGTATAAAACACAGGCATTTAAATACAGGGCATGGGAGTCTTAACCAGTGTCTTAAGCACTAGGCCAAACACCTGCCCCATCTTACACAATTTTAAATAGCACTACTAAAACATATCCAATATACCATACAATTCTCAGTTAATTTGAATAATTAAATTTTTTTATATATTCATAGAGCTGTGCAACAATCACCACTATCTAATTCCAGAACATTTTCTTTGTGCCAAAAGCAAATCTCACACCTACTGGTAGTCATTTCTCTTCTTCCCTACCCCAGCTCCTAGAAACTGCTAATCTAATCTTTGTTTATATATGTCTGGATATTTCATACAAATACAGACATATAATACGAGGTCTTTTGTGAGTGGCTTCTTTTACTTTCAAGGTTCATCTATTTTGTAGCATGCATCAATATTTCATTACTTTATATGGGTTTATAATATTCCAATATATGCATATATGAAGGTGCCTCAAAAATTCATGAAAACTGTAGTTAAAAGATAATGTATATTTTCCACGAACTTTTTAAAGACTCTTCATACCACACTTTGCTTATTCATTCACTTGGTGGACATTTGAGCTATTTATACTTTGTGTCTAGTATGAATAATGTATGAATACTATGTTATGGGTATTTGTGAGTGGTCATATGTTTTTCATTATTTCAATTATAATTGTAAATCTAGGAGTAGAGTTATTAGGTCATATGAGAACTCTATATTGAACTTTTTTAGGGCAGTTTTGCAAAGCAGTCAAAAGATTCTACATTCTCACCAGTAATGTATAAAGATTCCAATTTCTCCATATTCTGACCAAAGCTTATTATCTGTATTTTTCATCATAGCCATCACAGTGCATGTTAAGTGGTATCTCACTAGTGACTTGATTTCCATTTCCATAATGACCAGTGATGTTGAACATACTTTCATGTGTCCATTGGCCATTTGTATATTTTCTTTAAAGAAACATCTATTCGGATCCTTTGTTTCTTTTTAAATTGCATTATTTACCTTTTCATTATTGAGTTGTAAGTGTTCTTTATTCTGTATATGATTTGAAAAAGTTATCTCTGATTCTGTGAGTTATGTTTTCATTTTATTGATGACATCATTTGTAGCAACAAATGCAATTTTAAAACCTCTCGTTGGTGCACTCATCAGCTACAGCAAGAAAATTATTAGAAATGCCTTACCCGAACTATTTCGCAGTCAACATTTAATTCAGTTGCAACAGCTTCAATTTTCTCTCTGCAAACAGAGCCCAGGCTTGTCATGCCATTGTCCCAGTACTTCTTAAGGGTAGCTAAGTCTCGGTCACTGAACTGAGTGCGGTCCTGTAGCTGAAAAACATGTTTCCAAAATTAGAATATTCCAAGAATATAGAGAGAGTACCATCCACTCAGGTGAGATGTTCTAGGTTACTTTCAACACATAAGAATAAATAAATTCATTTCACAACTCTTATCCTGAGTTCCTTAATTCTGAAAATTAGCATTTTCATCATTTTAATTTCCACTATATAAAACAGTGTGCTAGGATGAAATGAGAATTTTGTACAGTGATAGCAACTTTAAACGTTGTTCTAAGTGGTTTTAATTACACAAATACTACACATAAATATAAATAAAATATATAGAAATCATTTTAACATATATTTTGTTTTTCCACACTATACATATTCATATTCACATACTACACACAGTTTAAAAAACAGACAGGATTATATCTGCTCTGCCTTTTGATAAATTAATCTATGTTTGTCATTATAAATATAAGCATTAGTCTCCTATGATTGTTACAATTAATGAAAAATGTAAGTAAAGGAAATGTAAGAAGATAATGTACTGCTAAAATCATATTTATGGCTTCAGAAAGTTTCATAATAAGCATACCATTTTTGTTCACAAGCTTTTTCATTCAATAAATGATGGACTTTATATATTGCTTTAATTCAATGAATCCTGGAAACATCCCTAGGAAGTAAATTAGAAACATGAAAGAATAATGACCTCCATTTTGCTGATAAAGGCGTCAGGAAAAGAAAGGTCAAAGGACTCATTCAACAGGCCACAGAATGTCTGATGGCAGAGCTGGAAATAGAAATATCTGTTTTTTTTTTTTTTCTAGTGGCTTTATCCCTATGATGTCTCCAATTATCTCAAGAGGTGGTGGAAAAATCTAAAAACAGACTTTAATTAAAAATATATATCCTGCAAAGCCCTGTGTGTGTCTGTATGTGTTTATTATGAGAGAAGGAGAAAGGGGGAGAAAGTGAGGAAGAGACAGAGAGAGAGAGAGTGAGCGAGCAAGCAAGCTTGTAAGTCTGTGAGAGTGAGTGAACTGAGGACAAATGTTGCAAATCATGACATGAGTTATGAGGTTCTGTTGCTGCCTTCTGTCCAGGATAATATATTCTGGTCACACACAGATGATAGACCTCGAATAACTGAAATTTAAAATGGAACCACTTACTAAATTAGATTCAGAAAATGGGGAAATAATACAACATATAAAACATGACTTAAGTAAAAAAAAATTTGCCACAGCTAAAACTGATGTAACATTAACAATATTCACAGATTTGTTTGCTTTAAAGCTACAACCTTGGGAATAGTAATGTTAGCCACTGGGTGTGTGAGGGGGAAGCAATACGTGAATTCTCAGTTTATTACTAAGAGTGAAGTTAAATTGAATAATTAAAGCCTGTCTCTTTATAAGAAATATAGTATTTTCTATGTGGTGTGATAATAAATTTCATTATCAGCGAAATCTGTTCCCCTCAACTTAAGAAAACCCTGATGAGTAACATTCATTATAAGTACTAATACTAAATTACACGTTCCCAGTAAATGAATCAAAACATGTCATCCTTTTTTTTTTAAATATAGAGGAATAATCCTCAAGTTATTTGCTACATAAAAAATTAAATTAGCTGTTCATCCAACGTTGATCACACACTAGTGCTGCTAAATTCTCAAAATATAGAGCAGAATAAATGGTAGAATGTTCTAGGTAGCTTCAAATAATTCTTCATAACAGCTACCATAAATATTCCCATAATTTTCCATTGCATCAAATTCTCCAGTGCAAACTAACCTACATTACTGTCAGGATAGAAGGAATAATGAACAGAACCCTGAACACACTCAGCCAATTAATTTGTAATTCATTTAGAGAACATACAATGCTGATTCATCCCGTAAATTGAACTAAATAAAACCTGATTTGATTTGCCAGAAATGTGCTGGGGTCTTAGCATTAGCAATGCTGAAGGCGACCTATTATGACAATGTCTATTAAGGTCTATTAAGTAGAAGTTTACAAGGGAACAACAGTTAATTTTAAAGCTCCTAAGAGCATATTTTAACTAAGAAAATAAAGTAATGAAAATCAATTAACATTAAAACGGTGAATACACATTTAGAGAAGGAAAAGAGGATGGACATTTAAAGAAGTTAATTCTTCCCCAAGGAAGACTGAAATTGAAGTCAGTTTGGCTTTTATTGTTTTTAGATTTGTTGATTTATTTATTAGAAAAGCAGAGTAACAAAGTGAGATGGAAAATCAGGGAAATGCAAATCAAAGCCACAATGAGGTTTTACTTCACCCTGGTTAGAATGGCTTACATACAGAAATCAACTAACAACAGATGCTGGCGAGGATGTGGGGAAAAAGGGACACTAACCCACTGTTGGTGGGAATGCAAACTGGTAAAGCCTCTATGGAAGACAGTTTGGAGATACCTCAGAAATCTGAATATAGCCCTACCACACCCAGCCATCTCACTCCTCAGAATTTACCCAAGGGAAATTAAATTGGCAAATAAAAGAACTATCTGCACCTCAATGTTTATTGCAGCTCAATTCACAATAGCTAAGACATAGAATCAACCTAAATGCTAATCAATGGAAGACTGGATAAAGAAATTAGGGGATATGTACTCTATGGAATACTACACAGTGACAAAACAATGAAATCCAGTCATTTGCAACAAAATGGAGGAATCTGGAAAACATCATGCTGAGTGAAATAAGCCATTCCCAAAGGGACAAATATCATATGTTCTCCCTGATCTGTGACAACTAACTGAACACCTAAAAGGAAACCTATAGAAGTGAAACTGACACTATGAGAAGCAATGGCTTGATCCTCCCTTGGCATGACTGTCAAGGAACAGCTTATTATTTAATTTTATTTTTTTACTATTTTCTTTTTATACTTAATACCATTGGTTGAACTCTTTACTTAACACAAAATTATTCTTAGGTGTTTAAATCCAATTGAAAATTGATCCCTGTTAAAAATAAGAGTGGGAATAAGAGAGGGAGGAGATATACTGTTTGGCACATGTTCCCACAAACTTACCCCTAAGGGTAAAGCTAAAAACTTGCCATTAATTTTTCAAATACTAACACCATCTTACTAGTTAAAGTGATCATTTTAAGTGTATAACTGATCATACAGATATGAATAAGTGTCAAAGGGATCACATAAATAAGTCCAAGTGTCTGCTAATGATAATAGATACAATTAAAAAGGAGAGAATGATCCAACATGGGAAGCAGGCCACATAGCAGACTCATAGAATGATGAATGCACTAAAGAGAACTCTGGCTTTAGAATCAGCCCTTAAGGCATTCAAATCTGGCTAAAAAGCCCCTGATAGCATTTCAGGCATGGAAAGCCAAGACATTGTGGCAAACAATGGCCTAAATGAATTTCTGTGAGTGAGATCCAAGTGGAAAGAAGGGGCCACCAAAGAAGGAAGTACTTTTCTCTGAAGGGAGGAGAGAACTTCCATTTTGGTTACGGCCTTGTCTAAATACTGATGGAGTCTGTGAACTCAAGAGGCTTCCGTAGCCTTGGCGGCTCATAACAAGAGTCTCGGGTGAATACTGACATCATAAATAAGTGTCAATTGTTAAATCAACAACAGGAGTCACTGTGCACTTGCTCTCCATGTAGGACCTCTGTCCTTAATGAGTTGTATTATGAGAATTAGGGATAAAACTAGTCTTCAAACAGTACTTTATACTTTGTGTGTCTGTGTGGGTGCAAACTGTTGAAATCTTTGCTTAGTATAGAGCTGATCTTCTATATATAAAGATAATTAAAAATGAATCTTAATGAAGAATGGGATGGAAGAGTGTGTAGGAGGTGGGAGAGCAGGTGGGAGGGCTGGTAGGGGGGGAAGAATCGCTATATTCCAAAAGCTGTACCTATGAAATTTATATATATATTTATATTAAATGTTTTGAAATGGCAGCTATTTAAACTTTCTAACTCAACTAGTACTTTCCTAAGAGTCCTCCAGCATTTTTCCATATTCATTTATTACACTGCCCCATACTGATCATCAGCCCAGACGCTATCCCATGCAGCTGAGATTTCAAACTTATTTCCTGAAAGTCTGTTCATCATTTTTATTTATTTATTTATTTTTTTAAAACTTTTATTTAATGAATATAAGTTTCCAAAGTACAGCTTATGGATTACAATGGCTTCCCCCCCCATAATGTCCCTCCCACCCGCAACCCTCCCCTTTCCCACTCCCTCTCCCCTTCCATTCACATCAAGATTCATTTTTGTTTCTCTTTATATACAGAAGATCAGTTTAGCATACATTAAGTAAAGACTGTTCATCATTTTACACAATTATGAATGCCTTTGTAGCAGAGATCATGGTGGGTGTTTGACCAGCGGTTGAGATCCTGGTTAAAATGCCCACATCCTACATAAGAGTGGCTGGATTCAATTCTTCTGTTTCCCCAATCCAGCTTCCTGCAAATGCAGGCCCTGGGAAGCAACAGTTGACAGCTCAAGTACTTGAGTACCTGCCACCACATGGGAGACTCTTAGCTCTCAGCTTCAGCCTGCCCAGCCCTGGCAGTAGCAGACATTTCGAGAGAGAACAAGCGAATAGGAGCCCCTCCCTGCCTCTTTCTCTTTGTCAATAAATAAATAAATAAACAAGTGAAAAGGACCATGGTTTTTCATTTTACTTATATTTTAAATATTTAAATAGATTTGATATAAAATAAGCAAATAATCAGAAAGGTGTAAAGTGAACCATGAGGGTACTTCAAAAAAGTTCATGGAAAACTGAAATTAAAATATGCTTATTTTTGTCTAAAACTTTGAAATTCACACAGCATTTTTTCAAAATTTTTATTTTCCATGAACTTCTTGAATGGCAACCACTGCATTTCTCTCAGTAATTTTCCAGGATAAAAGTACATATGTACTTAAAATGAAACAAGTGGTGTGATACTGAAAAGTTAAAATTTCCAGTTAAGAGTGTTCCTTAGGGATTGTTTTATGAGGAGAATTCAGAGAGCTTGTGGAAAATGGAGTTAAAACAAAGTTTAGGGGCTGGCTCTGTGGCGCAGTGAGTTAAAGCCCCAGCCTGCTGCGCCGGCATCCCATATGGACACTGGTTCAAGTCGTGCCTGCTCCACTTCTGATCCAGCTCTCTGCTATAGCCTGGGAAAGCAGTAGAAGATGGCCCAAGCCCTTGGGCCCCTGAACCCATATGGGAGACCTGGAAGAGGCTCCTGGCTTCAGATCAACTCAGCTCTGGCCGTCGCGGTCATTTAGGGAGTGAACCAGCCAAATGGAAGACTTCTCTCTCTGGCACTACTTCTCTCCGTAACTTTGTCTTTCAAATAAATAAAATAATTCTTTAAATAAAAACAAAGTTTATTTCAGCGGAAAAAATTGAAATCTTAGCAATTTTTGCATAATATGCATTTTTCCTTGAGCTTTTAGAAATAACTTCATTTGTCATCATCACATACAGATATGCTTCAGTCATTATTATGTGTATGGTAAGAACATTTAACAAGATCAACTTTTTTCTAAAGATTTATTTATCTGAAAGGCAGAGTTACAGAGTGGGTGAGAGGGAGAGAAGGAGAGAGAGGGAGAGGGAGAGAGAGACAGTAATATCTTCCATCTGCTGGTTCACCCTGTAAATGGCTATACCACTGGAGCTGGGCCAGACCAAAGTCGGGTGCCTGGAACTCCATTAGGGTTTCCTACCTGTGTGGCAGGGGCTCAAGCACTTCAACCATTGGCAATGGCTTTCCCAAACACATTAGCAGGGAACTGGATTGGAAGTGGTGCAGCCAGGACTTGAGCCAGTACTAATATGGGATGCTGACATTGCTGGCTGTGGCTTAATCTGTCGTGCCATGATGCCAGTCCTCAAGTTCAACCTTTTAAACAAAATTCTTTATGTATACAACACAGGATTGTTAAATATAGCCACAATATTGTACAGCAGATCTCTAGAACTTACTCATTTTGCACAGCTTAAGCTTTAAAAACTTTTTATTTTTATTTATTTGAAAGGTAGGCAGAGGCAGAGAGAAGAAGATACATAGAAAGAAGGTAATCTTTCATCTACCGGTACATTCCTCAAATGCCCACAGAAGCCAGGTTGAAGATAGGAGTCCAAAGTTCAGTCTGGGTTTCCTATGAGGGTGGCAGGGACCCAACCACTGAAGGATCACCTGATAGTTATCAGAGTGCACATTAATAGGAAGCTGGAATTGTAAGCAGAGCTATGACTCAAACACAGACACTCCAATATGGGATGTGGGTATCTTAAGCAGCCTCTTACCCACTGTGCCAAACATGTGTCTCATCACTGAAACTTTATACCTGTGAACAACATCCCCTCCACCCCGTTTTTCATCTTCACAGTCCTAGGCAATCATTTTTCTACTCCCTACTTCTATGAGTTTGACTATTTAGATTCCTGATATAAGTGGAACGATGCAGTATTTGTCACTTTGTGCCTGACTTATTTCACTTAGCATAACGTCCTCCAGGTTTATTCATGCTGTCATATATGACAGGATTTCCTCTTTAAAGTCTGAATGATATTCCATCATATATACAAATACCACATTTACTTTTCTATTCATCTGTTGGTAGACATCTAAGTTGGTTCCATATCTTGTCTGCCGAATAGTATGCAATAAACATGGGAGTTCAGGTATCTCTTGGGTGTGTTGATTCCATTTCCTTTGATTACAGAACCAGAAATGTGATTGTTGTCTTATACGATGTTTCTTTTTAAATTTTTGTACACCACATCCCTTTTAGTTGCTGATTTGTGCTCCATCGTACGGATCATCCACAATTTATAGAGTTATCTACTGATGATCATCTAGGTGGCTTTTAGTTCAGTATAATTTCAAAAAGGATGCTGAAACACAGATGCTTGAGCATAATATCTTGTTTTTAATTGAATTATATGTGATATGAAATCCCTAGCAATGTGGCTTTTAAAATTTATTTACTTATTTGAAAGTCAGAATTACACACAGAGAGAAGGGGAGAGAGAGAGAGAGAGAGAGAGAGAGAGGTCTTCCATCCGCTGGATCACTCCCCAACTGGCCACAATGGTTGGAGCTGCGCTGATCAAACGTAGAGGCCAGAAGCTTCCTCTGGGTCTCCCATGTGGGTTGCAGAGGCTCAAGGACTTGGTCCATCTTCCACTGCTTTCCCAGGCCATAGCAGAGAGCTGGATTGGAAGTGAAGCAGCCGGGACTTGAACCGGTGCCCATATGGGATGCCGGCACTGCAGGTAGCAGCTTTACCCACTATGCCATAACACCGGCCCCAGCAATGTGTTTTAGTCACCTCCTTTTCTTCTATGGTCAAAGTAGGGATTCCTGCCCTATAGCCATGGGTATGGACAAAAACATAACTTCTAACACTGGACAGATGAGAAAAACTAATGTGCTATTCACATATGCTCACAGCTCAAGGACACTGAATGCCAAGCAGAGCAACAAATGGGAACAGAGAGAAAAGGCTGTTGGAGGAAAGGTGGTCCAATCCCCGGGTCCTACAAGAGACTTTGATTTGTATGTTGGAATCATTCTGCGGGCTAGCAGGGGTCCGAGGCTCACTACTCGGAGATAATCAGGCATTGTGCCTGGTGCCCATGATAAGCAGGGTTATTTGAATATTGTACTTTATCTGCAGGAACACAATGGAAAGGGTGATTTAAGGTCCTCTCAATTTTCTCCAGATGTCAAGACATACATAATATGGGATCTTAATTTTAGACCTTATGTCACAAAGTAGGATTGAAGAGTTGAAGAGTAAGTGCATTTAATTTTTTTTGAAATAAATATTATCTAATTTCCCTTAAATGAGGTCAGACATGTATTATAATCTCTCTTTTCCCCATATCTTTATCAGTGCTAGGTTTTACTCAGCTTTGTAATTTTTGCCAATTTACAAAAAGTATTTCTTGAGGTTTTGATTTATATTCTTTAAGTGTAAGTGAGGGGGCCAGCACTGTGGCTCAGCAGGTTAATGCCCAGGCCTGAAGCACTGGGATCCCATACGGGCGCCGGTTCAAGTCCCAGCTGCTCCTCTTCCGATCCAGCTGTCTGCTATGGCCTGGGATAGCAGTAGAAGATGACCCAAGTCCTTGGGCTCCTGCACCCATGTGGGAGACCTGGAAAAAGCTCCCGGCTCTTGGCTTTGGATCGGCGCAGCTCTGGCCATTGCGGCCATCTGGGGAGTGAACCATCGGATGAAAGACCTCTCTCTCTCTCTCTCTCTCTCTGCCTCTTCTCTCTCTATGTAACTTGACTTTCGAATAAATGAATCTTTATTAAAAAAAGCGTGAGGTTAATCATTTTACATATTTGTTGGCCATATGTATGCATATATGAAATGCTTAAAGAATCACAGTTTTCTTTCCTTTTTCTTTTCTTTTCTTTTCTTTTTCTTTTTTTCTTTTTTGACAGGCAGAGTGGACAGTGAGAGAGAGAGATAGAGAGAAAGGTCTTCCTTTCCCGTTGGTTCACCCCCCAGTGGCCGCTGCGGCTGGCGCACCACGCTGATCCGAAGCCAGGAGCCAGGTGCTTCTCCTGGTCTCCCATGGGGTGCAGGGCCCAAGCACTTGGGCCATCCTCCACTGCACTCCCGGGGCACAGCAGAGAGCTGGACTGCAATAGGAGCAACCAGGACAGAATCCGGTGCCCCGACCAGGACAAGAACCTGGTATGCCGGTGCCGCAGGCGGAGGATTAGCCAATTGAGCCGGGGCGCCAGCCTCCTTTTTACTTTTTAATATTTATATACCTATAGCGACCAGAACTCTTCTAAATGTGTGTCACAATGACATTTTTAATCATATTGAATACATTTTCTATGATTAACCATATGTTACCCTTTTAAATTATGTAACTCTTAGAAAATCTTATGACCTACAGACATATCAATTCATTCAATCTATTTATTGAGACAGTCTCTATATTTGGTAAAAATGTCTCCTAACCTATAAGAGGTTGAATATTAGATCCTCTAAAAGAATCCTCTCACACGATTTTTTTCTAGAAGATTTAATTTGGCTGATATTTTTTCAAATTGTGATAAAATAACATAAAACATAAAATTTATCATTTTTACCACTTTTAAATGTTAAATATTGTTAAGTACATTTACATGGTTGTGCCACAAATCTCTGGAACTTTCACATGCCCATTAATCAATTCTGCATTTCCCCTTGCCCCCATGTCTTAGAAATGACAATTCTATTTTTTGTTTCTGTGAGTTTAACGAATACAGATAACTCATAACTGGGATCACAGAGTATTTGTGTTTATGTAATTGAAGTAGTTCACTTAGCACAATGTCTTCAAAGCTCAAAGTTCATCCCTGTTGCAACATGTAACAGAATTTCCTTCCTTTATAAAGTTGAATAATAATGAATTGTATGTGTACACCATATTTTTATCATCCATTTTTCTTTCTTTTTTTTTTTTTTGACAGGCAGAGTTAGACAGTGAGAGAGAGACACACAGAGAAAGGTCTTCCTTCCATTCGTTCACCCCCTAAGTGGCCGCTATGGCCGGCGCACTGCGCCGGTCCGAAGCCAGGAGACAGGTGCTTCCTCATGGTCTCCCAAGTGGGTGCAGGCGCCCAAGCACTTGGGCCATTCTCCACTGTCCTCCCAGGCCACAGCAGAAAGCTGGACTGGAAGAGGAGCAGCCGGGACTAGAACCCGGTGCCCACATGGGATGCCGGCGCCACAGGCGGAGGATTAGCCAAATGAGCCGCAGCGCCAGCCTCTATCATCCATTTTTCAATCACTGCACATTTTGGTTGTTTCCGTCTTTTCATTAGTGTGACAAATCCTGCCATGAATATAGGTGTAAAAATTAAGTTTTTAAGACCCTGGTTTCAATTCTTTGGTTGTACATCCAGATTACTAGGTCATGTGGTAATTTTATTTTTTTTATTTTTTGAGGAACCTCCATAGCTGCTGCACCACTGTACCTTTCTATAACAGTGTGCAATGGTTCTAATTTCTCCACATCTTTACCAGCACTTGTCATTCTCTCTGTCTCTGTCTCTCTGTCTCTCCCTCCCTCTCTCTCTCTCTCTCTCTGTGTGTGTGTGTGTGTGTGTGTGATGGTAGACATCCTAGTTGGTGTGATGTGATATCTCATTATGGTTTTGACTTGTATTTCCCTGATGATTAGTGATGTTGAGAATTTTTTAAATTTTTTTTTGCCATTTATGTATCTTCTTTGGTGAAATGTCTATTGTGGTCCTTTGCCTGTTGTTTAATTGGATTATTTGTTTTGGGTGATTGAATTGTAGGAGTTTTTTTCCTTCAAATTATATATTCTGATATTAACTCCTTTTGTTGAGAGAGTTATATTTTATATTCTGATAATTTCTGGTTCTTGATTTTTCTGAAATAGATCTCTGTGGTGGTTAATTTAATGTATCCTCATGACTGAGCCATGAGGTGCCCAGAATTTTGGTCAAAGATTGTACTAGATGCATTTGTGAAATTGTTGCTGGATGAGATTAACATTTGACTCAGTAGACTGAGTTAAGCAAATTACCTTTCTGAGTGTGGATAAGTCTCACACATTTTGTTGGAGATCTGAGTTGAACAAAAGTCTGGGTAAAAGGGAATTCCCGGCTGGCGCCATGGCTCACTAGGCTAATCCTCCGCCTTGCAGCTCCAGCACACCGGGTTCTAGTCCCGGTCGGGGCGCCAGATTCTGTCCCGGTTGCCCCTCTTCCAGGCCAGCTCTCTGCTGTGGCCAGGGAGTGCAGTGGAGGATGGCCCAAGTGCTTGGGAGACCAGGAGAAGCACCTGGCTCCTGCCATCAGATCAGCACGGTGCGCCGACCGCAACGTGCCGGCCGCGGCGACCATTGGAGGGTGAACCAACGGCAAAGGAAGACCTTTCTCTCTGTCTCTCTCTCTCTCACTGTCCACTCTGCCTGTCAAGAAAAAAAAAAAAAAAAAAAAAAAAAAAAAAAAAAAAAAAAAAGGAATTCCCCCTGCTGGATTGTTCAACTGGATCATTTATCTTTTCTACTCTTCATACTTGGACTGAAACATTGGCTTTTCTTGAGTCTTGAGACTTCTGGCATGGGGACTGGAACTTATACTATTGGTTTTTGTAGTTTTCATGTCTTTGGGCTCAGACAAGAGCTATACATCAGCTTTCCTGGGTCTCCAGTTTGCAAACTGCAGATCTTTGGATTGCTCTGCTTCCATAATTTGTGAGCCAATTATTTATCTATATTATTGGTTCTATTTCTCTGAAGAATGTTAACTAATATAAACCATTTATCATCCACTTATAATTTTTAAGAAAATTTATTTGAAAGTCAGAGAGAGAGAGAGAGAGAGAGTTTCCATCCACTGGCTCACTCCCCAGATGGCCACAGATGACCATAATGGCCAGTGCTGGGACAGGCCAAAGGCAGGAGGCAGAAGCTTCATCGGGGTCTTCCGTGTGGATGCAGGGGCCCAAGCACTTGAGCTATCTTCTGCTGCTTTTCCCAGGCACATTAACAGAGTGCTGGATAGGAAGTGGAGCAGCCAGGACTTGAACCAATGCTCGTATGGGATGCTGGTGTTGCAGGCTGTGGGCTCACCTGCTATAGCACAATGCTGGCCCTATAATTTTTTTCTTGAGAATAACTGCCCTCAGTTTTACAGTGTATGGGTCTGAGCAAGGAGGATTTTTGATTTTCAGTCTCTGCAGAAGAGCTGCTCCTTGACTTACAATGGAATTGTGACCTGATAAACCCATTGTAAGGTTAAAATAGCATAAGTTGAAAATGCATTTAATATATCTAAGTACCAGTTATCATAATAAGGTAGCACTGTACAGTATCAGTTGTGTACTCTCATGGTCTGTGGCTGACTAGGAGCTGTGGCTTGCTGTGGTTCTACAGCAACATGAGGGAATATCAGCATATATTGCTAGCCTAGGGAAAAAAATCAAAATTTGAAATATGGCTTCCACTGAATGCATATTGCTTTTGTACCACTGTAAAGCAAAAACAGTTGTTAAGTCAAGTCATCATAAGTTGGGAACTGTCTTTCCACTGAGAAACAACAGTGAAGAAAATCCTTCTATTATCATAGTAAAGCTTAAAATCACCAAATACAAAAACTAGATTTTTTAAGGAATTCTCTGGAGAAATTTACTCATCCTCTCTGAACAGAATTGAATAAATATTTTTCTCAAAACACAGCATCAGTAGCCTCAAATAATATAAAGTAATTGCTGGTAAGCCTCTGTGTATAAAAGCAAACTCAATGAAAACAAAGCAAAACATTACACAATGGGGTTCATCATTTCAACAAATATACAAAATTTCTTCATGTCAGAAGTAGCATAGATTCTGATTATGTTGGGCACTTAGTAAGGGTTCAGAATTAGTAACAAGTAGCGAGTAATGCACTGCAGTTTTTTTTTAAATTTAGAGCAAAATAGTGGGAATCCAGAAAGTCATAAATTTGAATATTAACTCTCTCTCTTCCTATTTGTAATCAAGGGAGCTAATCTCTGAAGCTTATTTTCCGTATTTTAAGATGACATAGTTGTACCCACCATGTAGAATTGCTAAAAGGCTTAAATGAGAAAACCCATGTAAAAGAAACCAGGCTCACAGTCAAAGGGAGCCATAAACATTAGTGTCCTTCTGATACCACCCTTCAAATACCCACCTCAATCTTAAACAGGAAGAAAGTACAAGCTGTTATTAGGTGGAGGTTAACGTAAAAAGAATCACAAACCTCTGAGGGAACAATGTACTTTTGTAGAAAGAGCAGCAGTAGCAGGGCAGGCTTGGCCTTTGACCTAGCTTCTTTGTGAAGGGCAACTTATTCTGCTTACATTTTTCTTCTTTTAATTACATATTTGTATGTATTCAGAACAAGAGGCACAATTTATACTTTCACTGTTTACATATGAGTCATGGCTTCCAAGGAACACAGATATCACTTTGAAATAGACAGCACGTGAAAAGTTCTGATTTCCTTCCTTGCCAGTATTATCATGTTACCATTCAGAAAGATACAGACATACACAGATTTGTCATTGGATGCTCTTGTAGATATCCCATGGCAGTGTAATCTCAGCTTTGCATAGAAGCCTGCTTCTTTGTGCTGAAGAAATTTATTTGTTGACTAAATGAATTGTTGGTGACAAATATACCCCTACAGTGAAATTCTGAAGCTGAAGGACTGTCTGTTGCAGGCTTATGCAACGTGATACCTGTTTGGCTCCCCATTTCCACTGCATCTACTGCTAGTTTCCTACAGCTCTTAGATAACTGGCTGTGCTATTCATTTAGTAATGGATAAAATTAGGAAGAGGTTAGTTAAAAATAAATCAAAATAGGAAATCCACCCCAACAGGTAATTTGAAAGTACTCTCTAATTGATACTGTAGAATGAGCCTGTAGATGTCTTAGGATAGATATCCAGATCTAATATAACAGCAGACAGTGGGACAGAACAGAGAAGGAGGATGGGTCAAAGAATTTTAGACAAAGGAAGTGAGCATGGTAGCAAATGAGATAGTTCAGCACTAAGGAAAACTTAACTAACTTTCTCTAAATATCTTTCAAACTCTTAATCCAATAGCTGAAAGGGCTATGACATCCTTTAAAAATATTGTCCATTTTTTCATCACATTTAGTCAAATTATTCACATCCATATTTACATACAATTTTAAGACATATTTAAGGAAAGTAACTTTTTTCATTACCTTTAGTGAGGGGAGAAATTGATGATAATCCTTCCACTAGATATTATCTTTCATCAGCCTGTCAATTAACATTTTTGGGTGTCAAATAAGTCTATGGTTTATAAGTGCATAGCAATATTGTTTATGCATTTTCATTTGTTTCTACTAAAATCCACGTATGGTCAAGGATTCTGTAATATAAATTTGAATCCCTTAGGCTTTTGTATAAAGTCTTCTTTCCTTTGATCTCCCTACATTGCATAGATTTAATTTGGTTATTATAGTCTGCTTTGTGGGCACCTTAATCTCACTGAACAAAATACAACAAAGATCTAAAAATGAGAATTATTCTGGAAAATGTAATTAAACTCCAAAGGGTTTATCATAAGGTATGACAACTCTGTTCTTATATGTAAAAAGAAAAGCTTCTATAATGAATATAAAACAAATATAATCATAGAAATACAATGTTTGATTTGTAGCAAGTGTCGCACAAGGCAGTTTAATATATACATCAGGAAATTTTATCATAACATCATTATCCTTTCCTTAAAATCCCCAGGTACAAGAGAAAAAAAAATCATGATTACTTTGACAGTCTATTTAAAATAGCCTTAGATTTAAGTTGACAGTGTTGTGATAGTTCATATCATTCAATTGCCCAAACTTAGACCTATTTTGTTTGTATTAAATAAGCCATTTTTAACAACTTACAGGTTCATTCATAAAAACTGATGTTAGGAGAACAGATTAAAAGACAACAATCAAAATGCACCCGTAAGCATTTTCCAAAGAATAAGACCTAGTTCATAGCAAAGCCATGACTTAGTAGCTGGGATATTCCTGATCTATTTATATGTGAAAGAATAAAGAATAAAGTGGTTATGAAGAGATCACAAGAGAGTCAAAATAGAAATCTGTCCAGTGCATTTTTGATGGCAAATACTGTCCTTAAGTTGGCTTTGACCTATATTTGTAAATGCTAGAAACTGGTAGGTATGTGGATAGGCAAAAAAATGGGATATGTACTCTTTAGAATACTATACCGCAGTAAGAAACAACGAAATCCAGTCATTTGCAACAAAATGGAGGAATCTGGAACACATCATGCTGAGTGAAATAAGCCAGTCCCAAAGGGACAAATACCATATGTTTGCCCTGATCGGTGACAACTGACTGAACACCAAAAAAGAAACCTGTTGAAGTGAAATCGACACTATGAGAAACGGTGACTGGATCAGCATAGCCCTGATTGATAATGAACAACTTAATACATTATCCCTCTTAGTAGTTTTTTTTTTGTCTGTTCTACTTAATATGACTGGTTTAATTCTGTAATTAATACACAGTTATTCTTAAGTGTTGAAATTTAACTGAAATGTGATCCCTGTTAAACATAAGAGTGGGAATAAGAGAGGGAAGAGATGTACAATTTGGGACATGCTCGAGCTGACTTGCCCCAAATGGTAGAGTTAGAAACATACCAGGGGACTCCAATTTAATTCCATCAAGGTGGCATGTACCAATGCCATCTCACTAGTCCAAGTGATCAATTTCAGTTCACAATTGATCATAATGAAAGGACTAAGAGTCAAAGGGAGCACATAAACAAGTCTAGTACCTGCTAATACTAACCGATGGAATAAATAAAGGGGAGAGTGATCCAACATGGGAAGCGAGATACTCAGCAGACTCATAGAATGGCGGATGTCCTAAACAGCACTCTGGCCTCAGAATCAGCCCTAAAGGCATTCCGATCTGGCTGAAAAGCCCATGAGAGTATTTTAGGCATGGAAAGCCAAGACACTCTGGCAAAAAAAAAAAAAAAAAAAAAAAAAAAAAAAAAAAAAAAAACAACAACAACAACAAACAAACCACCACCACAAAACACCTAAATGAAAGATCTCTGTGAGTGAGATCCCAGTGGAAAGAACAGGTCTTCAAAGAAGGAGGTACCTTTCTCTGAAGGGAGGAGAGAACCTCCACTTTGACTATGACCTTGTCTAAACAAGATAAGAATCGGAGAACTCAGAGGGCTTCCATAGCCTTGGAAACTCATGACTGGAGCATAGGGAGATTACTGATGCCATAGACAGGAGTGTCAATTTGTAAAGTCAACAACAGGAGTTACTGTGCACTTACTCCTCATGTAGGATCTCTGTCCTTAATGTGCTATACATTGAGGCTTAATGCTATAACGAGTACTCAAACAGCATATTTCACTTTATGTTTCTGTGTGGGAGCAAACTGTTGAAATCTTTACTTAATGTATGCTAAACTGATCTTCTGTATATAAAGAGAATCGAAAATGAATCCTCATGTGAATGGAAGGGGAGAGGGAGTGGGAAAGGGGAGGGTTGCAGGTGGGAGGGACGTTATGGGGGGGAAGCCATTGTAATCCATAAGCCGTACTTTGGAAATTTATATTCATTAAATAAAAGTTAAAAAAATTTAATTCTGAGTCTTAAAAAATTTTTATTGTATTTATTTATTTTGCACATTTGAAAGGGGAAAGAGAGAGAGAAAGAGAGAGGGAGATGGAGAGGGAGGGAGGGAGGAAGGGAGGGAGGGAGGGAGGGAGATGTCTTCCCCATCTGCTGGTTCACTCCCCAAATACCTTTAGTGGCTGAGGGAGTTAATGTCCTCCCAGGGTATATTAACAGGAAGCTGGATTGCCAGCAGGGAACCAAGACTTCAAATCAGCACCCCAATATGGGATGCATGTGTCCTGAATGGCAGCTAAACCTACCTGCATCAAAAAGCAGTCCCTAGATCTGAGTCTTGACACTTTGAACACTGCAAAAAGAATATAGGTATTTAAGAATGCGAAGTATGAAGTTGCTTTTGAATCATCTAGAACATTTTCTTTAAGAAGAAATGTAATGTAATTCTTGAAAAAGACTCCACTTTGGAGATTCCAAGATGGCTGAATATAGAAGACATGCTGATTTTGACCAGGGGAAGATAACAGAAGAAAGTGGAAGGAGTACATTCCAAGGGGAGAGTTGGAGATGTTTGCAGAGGAAACTCTACAGGAAAGAGAAATGCCATGAAGCAGTGTGGACAGTACAAGAATGCAGCAGTGAGTGGGGAATCACTTGCGAGTCCCACAGCCAGGGTCTGGAGGAGATGCCAACTTCTGAGAGCAAGGTGAGAGCACTGGTGGTATTGCCTGAGGGAGAACCTTGTGGATCACATTGACTTTGAGCTGACCTGGAGCTCTACTGGAGGGCAGTGTACATTTCTTTCTCCTCATCCCCCAACAAGAGTGCCCGGTGATCAGCAGGGAGGAAGCATCTTTTTAACACCAGTACAGGCTGCGGCAGCTCTTGTGCATGTGTGTGTGTGTGTGTGTGTGCGTGCCCAGGGGATTTTATCAGAGGGATAAATCCACATTCCCCACTAACTTCGAGTCTGGTCTAGAGGGTTGACGGTGGGCTGGGCACCCACTTAGGACTGTGAGGAGCTCCCATCCCCCACCCTATCACAGGCTTCCCGGTTCAAACTGCCAAGGCAATACTCACAGGGAGATGGCTCTGGGAATGTCTCTGCTCTCTCTATAGACAGGGCAGGCTCATGAGGCTGAGAGCGGATCCCCTGCTCTCTGTGACTGTGGGAACCTTGCACTCTATGACTGTGGGAATTCTGTGACTGCACAATAGGGTGTGGGATACAGCTGGGTCTCCAGGCAATCACTGTGTCATGCCTCAGAGGCTCAGAGCTTCCTGGTTGCCTGGTGTGGGTCATTGCAGAGGGTTCTGTGCTCACAATGAGGATTGCAAAGATCCTTTGTGTTGTTCACATACCTGTGTGGCTGGGGATTGTAGCCACTGTGGGCTAACCCCAGGCACTGATCATTCTGGAAGAAGGGAGGTGAAGCTGTGATTACACCAACAGACGTGATCATACCCTCCCCTCTGCTGGCAATAGAGGAGATCTACCACACCCAACTTGGGTGTCACCCTGGACTCTCTCCCCAAACTTGAGCATTGACCAGAGCTCCCTGACCCCATCCAGCACATGCCTCTGGATATCCACTGAAGAAGCAGACACCCCATTAAACCACAGAGGCATAATTCAAAGGTAAAAGCCTTCAGAGGAGAAAATCAACAAGTGTTTCCACAAATGCCTTAAAACAAACGCAGAAATACAAGAAACAAGAACAAGGAAGACAATATGACTCCTCAAAAAGAACACAACACTTGAATAAGTATTAGAATGTGAAGAAGAAGAGATTAATAAGTTGCCCAAAAATGAATTCAAAAGAATTGATCATAAGAATACTCAGAAACACAGGGGAACAAATTCAGGAGATAAAGAAATCACAATATGGATGAACAATTTTGCTAAAAGATAGAGATTTGAAGAGAAATCAAGCTAAAATATTAGAAATGAAGACTTCAATATGTAAAATAAAAAATACAATGGGAAGCCTTAACAACAGAATTGGTGAGGCAGAAGAAAGGCTACCTGAGTTAGAATAAAAATCATTAGAAACACTGAAAATAGCTTTTTAGATTCAGGGGATACTATCAAAGGACCAAACAGGTGTTTCAGGAGTTCCTGAAGGCATGGAAAGAGAGAATGGATTAGAAAGCCTATATAGAGAAATAATAGAAAACTTCCCTAATTTGGAGAAAGAAGGGACATCCAAGTACAGGCAGCACATAAAACGCCTAATAGACATGATCAGAAAAGATCTTCATCACAACACACTATAGTCAAACTTCCAACAGTAAAACATAAAGAAAAGATTCTAAAATGTGCATGACAGGGCTGGCGCTGTGGTGTCGTGGGTAAAATGACTGCCTGTGGTGCCGGCATCCCATATGGGCATCGGTTCAAGTCCTGCCTGCTCCATTTATTTTTTTTTAAGATTTATTTTATTTATTTGAGAGACAAAGTTACAGAGAGAGATAGAGATAAGAGAGAAGTCTTCTATCCACTGGTTCTCTCCCCAGATGGCTGCAATGGCCGGAGCTATGCCGATCCAAAGCCAGGAGCCAGGACTTTTAAGAGGAGCAACTGAGACTAGAACTGGCGTCCATATGGGATGTTGGTGCTTCAGGCCAGGGCTTTTAACCTGTTGCGCCACAGCATCGGCCCCTGCTCCACTTCTGATCCAGCTCTCTGCTATGGCCTGGGAAAGCAGTGGAAGATGGTCCAAGTGTTTGGGCCCCTGCACCCACGTGGGAGACCCGGAAGAAGCTCCTGGCTCCTGGCTTCGGATCAGCCCAGCTCCGACTTTTGTGGCTATTTGGGGAGTACTCCAGTGGATGGAAGACCTTTCTCTCTCTCTCTCTCTCTCTCTCTCTCTCTCTGCCTTTCTGTAAATCTGCCTTTCAAATAAATAAATAAATAATCTTAAAAAATATGCATTACAGAACCACCAGATTACTTTCAAAAGATCCCCATGTTTATTACAGCTCAATTCACAATAGCTAAGATACAGAATCAATCCAGATGTTCATCAAATGAGGACTGAATGAAGAAAATGTTGAATCTATATAGTATGGGATACTACTCAACGATAAAAAAGAATGAAATGTTGTCTTTCACATCAAAATGAATGCAATTGGAAACCATTATGGTTAGTGAAATAAACCAGTCTCAAAAAGACATATCATTTGTTCTCTCTGATATGTGGAGGGTAATATACAATACAAAAAAAATGGAAAGGAATGAATTGGTCATCCTGTGATTTCATTGTCATTTTTAGCCCTTGTTTATACTCCTGTGGAACAATGGTCTTCCTACTTTTTACTTGTTGAATATTATGATTAGTGGTGAATTAAGCCTGTAAATATAGAATGGATTAAAATTATGTCTTTGCCAAAAGTTATAATTCTTAAAACAGTTTTTAATAGTCAAATTAGGGGTGGGTGTTTGGCACACTAGTTAAGACATCACTTGAGATTCATGCATCCCATACCAGAGTGTCTGTGATCAAGTCCTGGTTCTTCTCTACATTCTAGCTTCTGCTGATGAGCACCCTGGAAGGCAGCACATGTTGATGGTTCAAGTGGTTGAGTATCTGCCACTCATGTGGGAGACCCCGATTAATTTCCTGGCTCCTGGTTTTGGCTTGGTCTAGCCCCTACTGTTGTGGCTATTTAGGTAGTGAACCAGCAGTTGGGAGATCTCTCTATCTGTCTCTGTCTCTCTTTCAAATAAATATAATAAACAAAAATTTTTAAAATGATAATGAAATTACTTCATGATCATTGTGAAAATCTGAACAATAAGGTTAAAATGTAATATATATATATAATATATAAAGTAATATATGCATAGAATGGCAGTCTTCTTAATTCTGGTCTTCTCTATTACCTGTATAATGATATCACCACCAATTTAGGGCGAAAAACTTTTGACATGGCAGACTTATTGTAGCAAATATTTAGAATTAACAAGAGTGTCAAAGGGCCGGCGCCGCGGCTCAGTAGGCTAATCCTCCGCCTAGCGGCGCCGGCACACCGGGTTCTAGTCCCGGTCGGGGCGCCGGATTCTGTCCCGGTTGCCCCTCTTCCAGGCCAGCCCTCTGCTGTGGCCAGGGAGTGCAGTGGAGGATGGCCCAGGTGCTTGGGCCCTGCACCCCATGGGAGACCAGGAGAAGCACCTGGCTCCTGGCTCCTGCCATCGGATCAGCGCGGTGCGCCGGCCGCAGCGCGCCGGCCGCGGCGGCCATTGGAGGGTGAACCAGCGGCAAAGGAAGACCTTTCTCTCTGTCTCTCTCTCTCACTGTCCACTCTGCCTGTCAAAAAATAAATAAAAAAAAAAAAAAAAAAAAAAAAAAAAGAGTGTCAAAGGATGACGACAATCAAGGAACCCAAAAGAGAAGAGACTGTTTCTAGGTAATTTCAAATTACCCCACAAAGAAATCTGAAATCTAATTTCCTAAACGATAATCTGAATTATAACTAGAAAAATCTGTACCAAGTCAAGAAATTTAAATGGCATCCAGGGGCCGGCATTGTGGTGTGGTGGGTAAAGCTGCCACCTACAGTGCTGTTATACGGTATGGCTGCCAGTTTGAGTCTCAGCTGCTCTACTTCTGATCCAGCTCTCTGCTATGGCAGTAGAAGATGGCCCAAGTTCTTGGGCTCCTGCACCCGTGTGGGAGACCCAGAAGAAGCTCTTGGCTCCTGGCTTTGGATCAGCCCAGCTCTGGCCATTGAGGCCAATTGGGGAGTGGAGCAGAGGATGGAAGACCTCTCTTTCTCTCTCTCTGCCTCTCTGTAACTCTGCCTTTCAAATAAATAAATAAATAAATAAATAAATAAATCTTTTAAAAAAATGGCATCCAGGGGGTCGGCGCCGTGGCTCGCTTGCCTAATCCTCCGCCTGCAGCGCCGGCATCCCACATGGGCACCAGGTTCCAGTCCTGGTTGCTTCTCTTCCAGTCCAGCTCTCTGCTGTGGCCTGGGAAGGCAATGGAGGATGGCCCAAGTGCTTGGGCCCTGCACCCGCATGGGAGACCAGGAAGAAGCACCTGGCTCCTGGCTTCGGATCGGCGTGGCGCTGGCTGTGGCTGCCATTTGGGGAGTGAACCAATGGAAGGAAGACCTTTCTCTCTGTCTCTCTTTTTCTCACTGCCTACAACTCCACCTGTCAAATAAATTAAAAAAAAAAAATGGCATCCAAAAGAGTGCATAGTATGTTTATAGTACTCTGTAGGTAAAATTGAAAATACTCATCTGAACTGTATTTTACTATTAACATGCATTTTATGTAATTTCACATAACTTCCAGTAAGAAATACTATAGGGGCCAGCGCTGTGGTGCAGAGGGTTAAAGCCCTGGCCTGACGCACCGGCATCCCATATGGGAACCCGTTCTAGTCTCGGCTGCTCCACTTCTGATCCAGCTCTCTGCTATGGCTTGAAAAAGCAGTAGAAGATGGCCCAAATCCTTGGGCCCCTGCATCCACTTCGGAGACCTGGAAGAAGCTCCTGGCTTCAGATTGGCAGAGCTCCAGCGGTTGCGGCCATCTGGGGAGTGAACCAGCAGAATGGAAGACCTCTCTCTCTGTCTCTACCTCTCTCTAACTCTGCTTATCAAATAAATAAAATAATATTTTTTTTAAAAAAAGAAACACTACAAATGTTAAAAGTTATCAAGACCATTTGTTTGGCTACAGTTACTTCTTATTTCTGTTACTGTTTTGTTACAATTATATTCTGTTGCTGGATATAATCTCAATCTCTAGTCATACATGCCTCTAGTTCTAAAGTTTATCATTTTACAAACTGCTAAAATCATTCATTTTTAAGTGTAATAATTGGTTCTCCTGTTTACAGTACAATGCTTATTTCAAATGTTCTAGTTATTAATCTCTAGTGCACTTGTCTACAGTATAAGTACTGTTTACCATGTTGCAAATATTTATTTAAGTTATAACTAAAAGCTACTAGAGGGCAGAGATTGAAAAAATTAACTTCCTTTTATATAATATCTAGCACAGATTTAGGAGAATAATCCTGGGGTGTGTGGCTCATAGAACTGCAGAGATAAGATAGTGTTCCAGTAATTCTCCTGTGTAGTCTGGACACTTTAAAAATTATCCAAGATAAATGAGCATAAATATTCATCTATAGTTAGGTAATTTACAAAAGGAAGATGTATACAAGCTACGAAAAGATTTTAATGTGTGACAATGTTTGTAATCTCAAGTCTTAAATTGTTGGTGAAAGAACAAAGGAAGTGACAATGATTTCTCATATATTCTACTGCAAAATAAAATTGCTTAAAGAGTAAGAACAAATCTGTATTTTTAAAAATAAGGTATTCAAGTGGAGACTTGTTTAATAACAAAATAGAAAATATTAGTACATGTTATTTGGTTGAAGCAGAGGAATATAGATCTTGAGACCTGTCTATAATGAATTTCATTTTTTCAGCTGGCATTTTGTACAATCCATTAAGGTATTGTGCATATCTCCACAGCTTTCACCTGCAAGGTTTTATGTGTTTTGATCAAATTGTAGTATCATGTATCCAACTTTACAATATAATGTAACATAGTTTTACCTCCTTAAAAACATTATTTGTACTTCACCTATTCAGCAATCTCTCTCCCCTGAATCCCTTACAACCACTCATCTGTTTAGTATCTTTGTAGATTTGTCTTTTCCCAAACATAATATAGACCGAACCATACAGTGTATAATCTGTGTAACTAGCTACTTCCCTTAAAATATGCATTTAATATTCACATATGTCTTTGCAGGACTTATTAGCAGATTCCTTATGCTAAAATCCATTGCATGGATATATCACCATTAGTTTATCCATTTGCCTATTGAAGGACACCTTAGTTGTATCCAGGTTTTGAAAACTAAGAATAAAACTGCTACAAATATTTGCATGGAGGAGTTGGATGGACATAAATTTTCAAATCATTTGAATAAATATCTAGGAATGCAATTGTTAGATCATATGACCAATATTGGATCATACGACTATGTTTAACTTGTATAAAACTGCCAAATAGTCTTCCAAAGTGGTTGTACCACTTTGCATTCCCTCCAGCAATAAATGTGAGTTTCTGCTACTCTCCTCCATCAGTAATTGGCATTCTCGATGTTTTGGACTTAGCCATTCAAATGGGTACATAGTCTTTTAATATAAAATATCTACAATCAAAAACCACACAGAAATTTCATACTAAGGACACTTTGGAAAATTACTTTTGCATAAAGTTTCAAGTTTTTTTCAGAATAATCTTAAGAACTTCAATTTTATTTTTGAATTTTAAAATTTAAAAATTCATGTAGGCTAAAATTTGTGCCTGCATAGAGGATATTTTTTAAAGTCTTGAAATATTTGCTTCAATATAACTTTGGAAAACAATCACAGTAAGTAACATTTTTATTAATAATTTCAGAATAGAGTACAGTTGCTCCTTGAATTACAATGAGGTGACATCCCGATAAATTCATTCTAAACTGAAAAATCATAGGCTAAAAATGTATTTAATGCCCAAATAAGCCCATTGTATGTTGAAATTAATCATGTCAAAATTCACAAAATATGCTGATAAACCCATAGTAAAGTAGAAAAATTATTATGTTGTACCACTGTAAGTCAGGACATATGCTACTGGCATATAGAAAATGTGTATATACTGTTGGTATACATAGAAAATGCTAGATTTTCATCAAACTTTTCAGTAGCCTTCATTTTGAAGTGTCAGGGAATTCTAAACTAAAAAAGAAAGTTATGAAACACTGATACATAAAGATAAGAGCAATGCAGTGTCCTTTGTACTTTATCTATGTAACACTAAAAACAGAGGACATTTTCTTTTGCTGGTATTGAAGATTGCCACTTTTTAAAAGGACATATACAAAGTTTATTATTTGGGAGCTATATCACCACCAGAAGATGTTTCTACTCCACATATTAACAAATGAGAATAAGGAATCAGTGCCCCAAGGGGATTTTAAGTTCTAAGTACACTGAAGTGTTTTTAGTATCTCAGTTTTTACTAATCTGAATATATTCCAGTGGACTGGATACTATGCATCTTAATACACTTTTAACACTAAGCTACAATGTAAATATTTAGTAACCAGCTTAAGTGTCATTCTGCTGCAATATACAGAGTAATTCCCCTTATCTAAGGTATTAATGTTCCAAGCCATCAGTGGATGTCTGAAACCACAAATAATACTAAATATTATATACAAGAACCGCAATAACATGATAGTTGGTCTCATAAATGAGATGATTGCTAAGTGACCAATGGGTGAATAGTATACACAGCATGGATACGCTAGCCAAAGGAATGATTCATGTTGCATGCAGGATGGAGTGGGATGGTGTGCAACTTCATTACATTACTCAGAAGAACTCACAACTTAAAACCATTGCATTGTCTATTTCTGGAGTTTCCTGTTTAATATTTTTAGGTTATGGTTGACTTTGGGTAACTGAAACCATGATAAGCACAATCATGGATGAGGAAGGACTACTGTATAGCCAGACAGTCTATTTCTTTCAATGACTACATACAATGTTTTATAAACTTTAAAGTTGAACTTCCTCTGGGCATTTTGTGCAATTGTTAAGACACTACTTGGGACACCCGCAACCCATGTCAGAGTGACTGGGTTCAAGTACTGTATCCACTACCAATTCCAGTTTCTTGCTAGTGCACATGGTGGGAGGAAGCAGGACATGGCTCAAGCACTGGTGTTGCTGCTATTCCTGTGGTAACCCAGTTTGAGTTCCTGATTCCTGGTTTTGGGCTGGCCCAGCCTCAGAGCAGTCCCAGCTGTTGCAGGCATTTGGGAAATGAACCAATGGATGAGAACTCTGTCTCTCTGCCTTTCAAATAATTTTTTAAAAAGAAGTTCTAAAAATAGTTAAACTTTCTCAAAATTAAGCAAAAAAATCTAAATATACATGTAAGTAGGAAAATATTTATCATGAGAACATGGTATGTTAAACTTTCACAAGAGTTTTATATGACATCCGCTCAATAGAAGATGGATGTATAGTAGATTATATATACTTATTAATACCAAGTTGGGGGAAAAACCATTAATATGAGACAGAGGATAGACAGGGAGAAAAAACAGTGAGCTCCCTCCCCCCATTTTTAGCATTCATTTGTTTATTATATATAAGTTTTTATTTATGTAAGGTGAACAAACTTCATGTATTTCATATATACAGATCATATATACAGATTTAGGAGCATAGTGATACTTCCCACCCTACTCTACCTCCCACCATCCCTCCTCCTTCCTTTCTTGTTCTTTCTATTAATTTAGAGAGAGAGGGAGGAGGGGATAGAGAATCTTTCATCTGGTTCACTTCTCAAATGGTTGAAAACAGTCAGGTTTGGGTCAGGCTGAAGTTAGAAGCCAGGAACTCTAGCACTCCCATATGGTGACAAGTGGTGGCTTAACCCACTATATCACAACACTGGCCTCCAGTATGTTCCTTTAAAACACCTGTAAGTCAAACTGGTAATCTCCGTAAGCAATTTACTTCTTAAGTTTTGATTGATCCTTTAAAAATGAATTCTCACTTAACTGACAAAGATCTGTTCTAACCATCCGACTCCTGACAAAAAGAATGAATCAATATATTTAATTTCTTATATTGTAAATAATATTTGATTTAAAAAATTACTTTGAAAAATACACTCTCATATTTTAAAAACATACAGACATCTTGTAATTATTACATACACATTCCACTGTTTTCCTAATAAAACAGTCGTGTCACATCTATAAGTTATTAAAGCAATGGTGTGATTCAACAAATTTGCAAATAACCAGCACAGTTTTTGAAACAACATCCAATTAATTTTGACTAATAACTGATCAATGAAGTTGAAACAGCTGGCCTAAGGTCCTCAGATAGAGAATATTGTAACATAATACAGAACCACTTCAATTCAACATGTTTACAAGTAAAAAGGGTCAGAACTTTATGAAGTAGTGTAGGAGGGAGAAGAGTGGCTTGCTGGGGAGACAGGACACACAAACAGAAAATGAAGATTAAAGGAAACTAAATGGGACATATGGTACGAAGAGTAAGCTTTATGGAATTTCAGCTGGAAAACAATCAGTGTGGCAGTCATGGGAGAGGACTGTGAGCTGAGCCTTGAGGCATGAATAAGATTTGGCTAGAGAGAGATAAGAGAGGGCGGGAGAACAGTGAAAGTGAAGGCGAGAAAACCAGAGAATGTGACATAGGAGTATGCGCTCAAGTGACGACAGGAAGCAATGACCTCCATTAGAAAATACATTTAAACAGGCAAGGTGGAAGCAGACAATAATGAGCTCTAATGCTAGAATACAGATTTCATGGCATCACCGTGCTACAGTGGCTGCTTTCACAGAAGAGGAACATGGGAAAAAAAAACCCTATATAAATGCTAAGCAGGAACACAGAAGCTGAACTGAAGCACCTGGTATTTTAGGTCTCACAAAGGAAAGGAATATCACCATGAATTCCTTTTATTAAAGAGGAGGCTGCTATGAAAGTATCAAATAATGAACAAATAATTCATGTGTAAGTAATACACTATATTTTCAAACCCCTTAGATTTCCTAGCAGTTAACACTGAAGGAATGGCCTGGCACTGTTGCTGAAATTGCAAACGTAGAGCCATTTGAGTGATGCAGCCGTCAGGTAGGGATATGCACACTGCAATAAATATTCTGCACTGCAGTCTTTACCCTCTCCCAGCACTTGTGACTCCCCCTTACCCTGCCTTCCTTTTCCTCCATAACACATACAGCCTTCTAATATACAATTCATTTGTTTGGTGGGGGGTGGGGTGGGGTGGGGTGGCGCTGTGGCTTATCAGGTAAAGCCGCCACCTGCAGTGCTGGCATCCCATGTGGGCACCGGTTCAAGTCCCGGCTGCTCCACTTCAGATACAGCTCTCTGCGATGGCCTGGGAAAGCAGTAAAAAATGATCCAAGTCCTTGGGCCCCTGCACTCATGTGGAAGACCTGGAAGAAGCTCCTGGCTCCTGGCTTTGAATAGGTCCAGCTCCAGGCATTGTGGCCATTTGGGGAGTGAATCAGTGGATGGAAGACCTCTTTCTCTCTGCCTCTGCCTCTCTGTAACTCTGACTTTCAAATAAATAAATAAATCTTTAAAAAAAAGAATTCTTATAAGAGACCTATGTCAGGAATGATATTTCTAATTAAGGACTTAAAATATCAGTAAATTAGTAGTGCTTTATTGAATATATATTTTCAGTTGAATACAACATTTGTATTTCTAGGTAATAAAAATATAAATCAATTCAGTGACTAAACATGTTGACCTTGTGTTAATGAAATCAAGAAAGAATAGAATTATTAACTAAATCATACCAATTCTTTTTTGACATAGTTTTCTTAAATGTATGTGTATATACTAGTTAATAATTTTTGAAAAAGACCACCTTCCATCACCCACATGGGAAACCTGGATTGAGTTCCCAGCTTGGTTTTTTTTTTTTTTTTTTTTTTTTTTTTTTTATTTATTTTTTTTTTTGACAGGCAGAGTGGTCAGTGAGAGAGAGAGAGACAGAGAGAGAGAAAGGTCTTCCTTTTGCCGCTGGTTCACCCTCCAATGGCCGCCGCTGCAGCCGGCGCACCGCGCTGATCCTGGCAGGAGCCAGGAGCCAGGTGCTTTTCCTGGTCTCCCATGGGGTGCAGGGCCCAAGCACCTGGGCCATCCTCCACTGCACTCCCTGGCCATAGCAGAGAGCTGGCCTGGAAGAGGGGCAACCGGGACAGAATCCGGCGCCCCAACCGGGACTAGAACCCGGTGTGCCGGCGCCGCAAGGTGGAGGATTAGCCTATTGAGCCACGGCGCCGGCTTCCCAGCTTGGTTTTGGTATTCTCATTTGTTATAGGCATCTGGGGAGCGAACCAGCAGATAGTAGTTCTCCATCTTTGTTACTGTCTCTCTGCCTCTCAAATAAATAGGTAACTTACAAATTCCACCTAAACAGAATAGAGCAGACAGAAAGAAATGACCTCAAGTATATAAATAGAAACATTTAAAAGCCCACTTAAACAGAAATGAGCAAAAAGTTACTAAAAAGTAACACTAAGTGAATTGATATTATCTTTTTAAAAACTTTTTATTTATTTAATTGAAAGACAGAGTTACAAAGAGAGAGAAAGAGAGAGCCAGAGAGAGGGAGGGAAAGAGAGAGAGAGAGAGAGAGAGAGAGAGAGAGAGAGAGAGATCCTTCATCTGTTGGTTCACTCCCCAGATGGACACAAAGGCCAGGCCAAAGACAGGAGCCAGGAGCTTTTTCTAGGTCTCCAACATGGGTGGCAGAGGCCCAATCATTTGGGCCATCTTCTGCTGCTTTTCGGAGGCCATTAGCAGGGAGCAGAAGTGGAGCATCAGAAGTGGAGCAGCCAGGACTCAAACCAGCAGGACAGTGGTGGCTTTACCTGCTATGTCACAATGCAGCCTCTATAATTATCATTTAAATATATTTTAATTTAAAAAATTTTGGAAGTAATTATTTTAATACTTAGATATGAAAACATTGTCTTTTAGAATTTTTATATAGGCTGGCGCAGTGGCTCACTTGCCTAATCCTCTGCCTGCGGAGCCGGCACCCCGGGTTCTAGTCCCGGTTGGGGCGCCGGGTACTAGTCCCGGCTGCTCCTCTTCCAGTCCAGCTCTCTGCTGTGGCCCGGGAAGGCAGTGGAGGATGGCCCAAGTGCTTGGGCCCTGCACCCGCATTGGCGAATGGGAGGAAGCACCTGGCTCCTGGCTTGGGATCAGTGCAGCGCCGGCTGTAGCGGCCATTAGAGGAGTGAACCAACAGAAGGAAGACCTTTCTCTCTGTCTCTCTCTCTCTCACTGTCTATGACTCTACCTGTCAAAAAAAAAAAAGAATTTTTATATAAGGCTTTACAATTGTGTGGCAAAGAAATTTCAAGCCAAAATATTTCTTACAAGTAAATTTTTCATCATGCATGTCTAACAAGTGAATTAATTATTTTTATTTTGTGATGATGAATGGGTATTTTATGTCTAGTTATTGAAAAATGATGCTTTCCTATCACTTCCTCAGATTCTCAGTTGTCTTCTCTTGCTTTCTTATTTGGATCAAGAGCCTGACAAGTGGCCAGTGCTATGGCATAATGGGTAAAGCCGCCACCTGCAGTGCTGGCATCCCATATGGGTACCGGTTCGAGTCCCGGCTGCTCCACTTCTGATCCAGTGCTTTGCTATGGCCTGGGAAAGCAGTAGAAGATGGCCCAAGTCCTTTGGCCCCTGAACCTATGTGGGAGACCCAGAAGAAGCTCCTGGCTCCTGCCTTCAGATTGGCGCAGCTCTGGCCATGAGGCCAACTAGGGAGTGAACCAGCGAATGCAGCGAATGGAAGACCTCTCTCTACTTCTTCTCTGTCTGTGTAACTCTGACTTCAAATAAATAAATAAATAAATAAGTATTTTAAAAGAGAGCTTGACAAGCTATTTGAAACATCAATTGTAATTGTTTTTAATATATTGGACTCTAATCCATAAAACATGATAAGGAAACCTAAATCAAAATATTCAAAAACAATATATAAGCTTATTGAGTCCTTCCAAATTCATTTTAATTAATACTCAAAATAATCCTGTGTATTTTTATTTGGATTTTTACTAATTCTGGAGCTGAGGTTCAAAAAGGTTATTATTTGCTAAGGTTGCACATATAGTTAGCTGTGAGGCATGGCTTTAAATACACTACATTCATGGAATTAAACACAGATAAACTGTGTTCATGACTACGTGCAACTTGTGTTTGCATGACTTCTGTGAATCTGATATTCAAATGTCCTTGGCCTAGCTGACTAAATTTTAAACGATTTCAAGCTCTATTTTGTCATCAGCATGAATCTGCCATATGACAGAGGAGTCACTACAACAAATATAAATCATTAAGAGATTACTAGACAATAGACAAGATAGATAATGCCCATATCTTCAGGGAGTTTAAAATCTATTAGTGACCAAAGAGAAAAAAAAAAAACAAGCACACTGCTTAATATGATACTTTTGGCTAATGTTACATGCTATGAAGAAATCTAAATGTTACCTTACATTCTATGAGGAAAATAAATGGTGACTTGGTCTAGCTAAGCATTGTTTAGATAGAATGGTAAGGGAAAATATCCTTCAAAAGAAGTGATATTTGAGTTAAAGTCTTTATAATCACACACAAACATATACACATGCATACATTTCTAGATGTAGACTACTTTTTAAATTCCAAAACCAAAATTTTTCTTGAAAAGCAAGTAGGCATCAGTAAACATAAAAATATGAGCATTTTTGATAAATCTTGTCAGTTTTCCATTAGCTTATATTATTCTTACATTTTGAATTCTTTTAAAAATTTATAAAATTTTTTAAAAATTCAAAAAATTACAAAATTTAAAATTTATAAAAAGTTATAAATTTTCATATATTTCATATACACAGATTTAGGAACACAGTGGCACTTCCCCTCCACCCTCCCACCCACACACGCTCCAACCCTTCCTCCCCCTCCCTCTCACATTCCCACTCTTAATTTTTACAAAAATCTATTTTCAGTTTACTTAATGATCATATAGTTAACTCTACTCTAAATAAAATAGTGCAACAAATAGTGTGAAGATAAAAAAAATAACAAAAAACCCCACTGTTCCTCAACAGAAAAGACAAGGTCTATAAACAGTCATTGAATCTCAAAATGTCTATTTCAGTCCAATACATTACATTTCAGGTACTCTATTGGTTACCTCAGATCAGGAAAAACATATTATATCTGTCTTTTTTGGACTGACTTATTTCACTAAGTATAATTGTTTCTAGTTGCATCCATCTTGTTGCAAAACACAGTATCTCATTTTTTTCACAGCTGAGTAGTACACCACAGTGTATATGTACCATACTTTCTTTTTCTTTTCTTTCTTTTTTTTTTTTGACAGACAGAGTGGACAGTGAGAGAGAGAGACAGAGAGAAAGGTCTTCCTTTGCTGTTGGTTCACCCTCCAATGGCCGCCGTGGCCACTGCGCTGCGGCTGGCGCACAACGCTGATCCGATGGCAGGAGCCAGGTGCTTCTCCTGGTCTCCCATGGGGTGCAGGGCCCAAGCACTTGGGCCATTCTCCACTGCACTCCCTGGCCACAGCAGAGAGCTGGCCTGGAAGAGGGGCAACCGGGACAGAATCCGGCGCCCCGACCGGGACTAGAACCTGGTGTGCCGGCGCCGCAAGGTGGAGGATTAGCCTACTGAGCCACGGCGCCGGCCAACCATAATTTCTTTATCCAATCAACAGTTGATGGACATCTGGGTTGATTCTATATCTTAGCTGTAGTGAATTGTGCTGCAATGATCATGGTGATACAGATAACTTTTTCATATGCTGATTTCTTTTGTTTTTGGTAAATTCACAGGAGTGGGATTGCTGGATCATTTGGTAGGTCTATACTCAGATTCCTGAGGTATCTCCATACTGTACAAGTTCCACAGTGACTGCACCACTTTACATTCACACCAACAGTGGACCAGGTACCTTTTTCCCCACATCCACCCCAGCATTGGTGCTTTGTTGATTTCTGTCTGTGGGCCAATCTAACTGGAGTGAGGTAAAACCAGATTGTGGTTTTGATTTGCGTTTCCCTGATGGCTAGTGACCCTGAGCGTTTTCTCAAGTGTCTGTTGGTAATTTGAATTTCCTTTCTTGAAAAGTACATGTTCAAGTCCTTGCCCCATTTCTTAACTGTTATTTTGTTGTTGTTGAATTTTTTGAACTCTTTGTAGATTCTGGATGTTAACTCTTTATCAGTTCCGTAGCTTGCAAATATTTTGTCCCATTCTGTCATTTTTTTCCCCATGCCTGTTCATTTTTCTGAGTTTTTCTTTTGTAATGCAGAAACTTCTCAGCTTGATGTAATCCCATTTGTCAGTTTTAGCTTTGATTGCGTGTACTTCTGGAGTCTTATCCAAGAAGTCTTTTCCTATGCCAATGTCTTGAAGAGTTTCCCCAATGTTCTCTAATGATTTGATGTTATTGGGTCATAGATTTAGGTCTTTGATCCATTTTGAGTGCATTTTTGTGAATGGGGTAAAATAGGACTCTAGTTTCATACCTCTGCAAGTGGAGATCCAGTTTCCCCAGCACCATTTGTTACAGAAAGTGTCTATGCTCCAGGGATTGATTTTAGCTCCTTTGTCAAAGATAAGTTGATTGTAGATGCATGGATTAATTTATGGAGTTTCTATTCTGTTCCATTGGTCTATCCATCTGTTTTTGCACCAGTACCAAGTTGTTTTGATTATAACTGCCCTGTAGTATGTCTTGAAATCAGGGATTGTGATGCCTCCAGCTTTGTTTTTGTTGTGTAAGATTGCTTTAGCTATTTGAGGTCTCTTGTGTTGAGAATTATAGACTAGTATCCCTGATGAACATAGATGCAAAAATCCTCAACAGAATGTTAGCTATTCGAACCCAACAACACATCAGAAAGATCATTCACCTGGATGAAGTGGGATTTAACCCTGGTATGAAGGTATGGTTCAACATTTGCAAATCAATAAATGTGATACATTGTATTAAGAAACTAAAGAACAAAAACCATATGGTTATCTCAACAGATGCAGAGAAAGCATTTGATAAAATACAACATATTTTCATGATGAAAATCTTAAGAAATTGGATATGGAATGAGCATTCCTCAACATAATCGAGGCAATGTATGACAACCCACAGTCAATATCCTGCTGAATGGGGAGAAACTGGAAGAATTCTCCCTAAGATCCAGAACCAAACAAGGATGCCCATTCTCACCATTGCTATTCAATATAGGTCTGGAAGTTTTATTCAGAGCCATTAGGCAAGAAAAATAAGCCAAATGGATCCAAATTAGAAAGAAGGAAATCAAACTATCCATATTTGTAGATGATATGATCCTATATATAGGGGATCCAAAAGACACCACTAAGATACTATTGGACACATAAAAGAGTTTGGTTAAAGTGGCAGGATATAAAATCAACACACAACAATCAATGGCCTTTGTATACACAGACAATTTCATGGTTGAGAAAGAACTTTTAAGATCAGTCTAATTTACAATAGCTCCAAAAAGAATCAAATATGTTGGAATAAATTTAACTAAGGATGTCAAATATCTCTACAATGAAAATCGCAAAACACCAAAGGAAGAAATAGAAGAAGACATTTAAAAATGGAAAAATCTTCCATGCTCATGGATTGGAAGAATTGGTTTTATAAAAATGTCTATACTACGGCCGGCACCATGGCTGAATAGGCTAGTCCTCCACCTTGCGGCGCCGGCACACCAGGTTCTAGTCCCGGTCGGGGCGCCAGATTCTGTCATGGTTGCCCCTCTTCCAGGCCAGCTCTCTGCTGTGGCCAGGGAATGCAGTGGAGGATGGCCCAAGTGCTTGGGCCCTGCACCCCATGGGAGACCAGGAGAAGCACCTGGCTCCTGCCATCGGATCAGTGCTGTGCACCGGCTGCAGCGTGCCGGCCGCGGCAGCCATTGGAGGGTGAACCAACGGCAAAGGAAGACCTTTCTCTCTGTCTCTCTCTCTCAATGTCCACTCTGCCTGTCAAAAAAAAAAAAAAAAAAAAGTCTAAACTACCAAAAACAAATTACAGATTGAATGCAATCCCAATCAGAATGTCAATGACATTCTTTGCAGATCTAGAAATAATGATGAATTCTTTTTTAAAAAATGTTCATTTAAGGTATACAAATTTCATGTATTTCCTATACACAGATTCAGGAACATAGTGATAATTCCCACCCTACCCTGCTTCTTGCACAAACTCCCAATCTTCTTCATCCTCCCTCTCCTGTTCCATTCTTATTTTTTACAAAGATCTATTTTAAATTAACTTCATATTTATAAAATTAACCCTACACTTAGTAAAGTGTTCAACAAATAGTATGAAAAAAACCACTGTTTTTCAACAGTTAAGACAGGGGCTATAAGCAATCATCAAATCTCAAAATGTCAATTTCACTCATACGGATTAAATTCTAGGTATTCTATTAGTTTCCTCAGATCGGGGAAAACATATCAGATGTATACTGTTTTCTAAAAGGTAACAAGTTTCTAAAAAGAATTCATTGTAGTTTGGTTTTTAAAGATAATATTACATATTTAAACTACAGCAGCGCTATTAGCCTTTTACAAAGTTGCTTAGACATCCCAAAAAGTATAAATCTATTATTATTATTAACAGAACAGAAAATATACTGCAATTCACTTAGCAAAATAAATAAGTACCACTTCAGACATTTAAATTCTCTTATCTGCTGAAAGGTATTTTCCTGATTTAAACAATACACGATATGAGAAAACATTTAAGGCAATCTGAGGGTGAGATGGAAGTGAAAGAAAATTAGAGAAGATTTCATTGAAACTGTAAAAGGATTAAGTATGTTTCATAGACCTATAGCTATTTTCGGAAAAAAAAGTCACTTAACAAGTTTGGTAAGATTCATTTTCCTAATGTAATTTAATTACTTCCAGACAATGGAATCCGACTGTTTCACTGAAACCAGCAGATCTAGAACAGTACTTCACAAACTTGCCTCATCTTACGAATCACCTGGAACATTTATTAAGAATACAATGTCTAGATATTCCCTGGAGATTTTGATTCTCTAGGTATTGGGTAGAATCCAGACATTTATTTTTAACAAGCAGCCCACCCCTCCTACAACAAACACTTCAATGATTCATGGTCAGGCAAGGTTAGGAAACACTAAACAGAATGGCTGGATCTTCAAGAGACTGATTCCTTCCTGTAGGTGTACCCTGAATTCCAGGGGTTAAATGAAATAGAGTTGCTATTAGTACCCATTTTCAATGACCTGCTTAAGAGGTCATATTTCCATGTCTTTCAAACTTGACTAAAACAGTTACTTTATCATCTTCATCCAGTATTTACAAATAGTCTGTTATAGGAAGGAAAATCAAAATAAACATCATTTTGTGGTTGAAAAAAGTTAGGTAATACCCAAATTTAGTAAGTTCTGTTGTAGTCTCTAATTTACATAGACCTACTTTTATTCCATGAATGGTAGCATATACTCATACAGCTTGGTTGATACAAGAAATTAAAGGAAATGAAAATTCCTTATTTCATACGTATTGGTAATTAAGCTACTTTTTGCTCAGTTCCAAACATACTGCTCTATATAATTTTTCTATTGCTAGTATTTGCACTGTGCAAACCACATTTCTACTTTCATCAACTGGCTTTGCATGGGATTCTGCCAATAGTGAGCACTAGAGGGAGACTGGAAGGCTGGAGAAGAAAAGACAATTTCTCCTTCCTGTTCTGCCCTCTAACCTGTGAGAATCACCTCCAGAAACATTAGAAATGAAACTTGGCATTGGATATTAGTAATAGTAGCATTTGGTTCCTGTTTTTCCACACCACAGAACCAGCCTCCTTGTGATCCTAGAGATACAATCATTAGCTGGCAGTGTACCTTACTCAGAAATCCAAGGCCCCAGCTCAGCAGATTTCTTTCTTTAAGTCTGGAGGATCTGAAAATCTAAATTTCTTACCCCCATCTCCCTAGTGCTAAGGCTGGTCGTTGCTTCCTGCATTTACACTTTCATTGCTTCAGTGTTTCTTTTGGCCTTTTAAGTCCTCTAAAACCTGTCTAAACAATTTCTTATATTAAATTTACTCTGGTGTATTTTCTGTTTTCCTACTTGGATGCTTACTGATACAGACTGTCTATTTAACAGTCGACCAGTTCCTTAAAGATAGTATTTCAGGATGGTGTGTATAGTTAATAATTTTCATACAAATAAAATTCTAAAACAGTGCTCATAATTCTTTCAAGGTGTACATTAGTGAGAAAGACACAAAAAGCACCCACTGTTGACCAAAACTGATGCTATGTTCGCAGCCAGACCTGAGTACTTGTAATACCAAGCTAGCCTGCACTCATAGGAAGTCTATTTGTCTTCTTGTTAGACATAGACAGTTTACAGACTAAAATCTAAAACAAGATTACTCTGACACTATGATGCAAAAAATCTACTCATAATTCTAAGCACAAACAAAACCAAAGTTGCTATGCCACCCACAAAATACCCAATAATAGAATTATCCCTGCTTTCTCACAGCATCCAATTAGGAACCAACTCCTACTCCCTTTTACTTTCCCCCAATCAGCCATCCAAGGCCCAAATCTTCTAAAAAGTGAAGTCTAACATCCTCTTACTGAGATGTTTACTCATGGTACGTGCTCTCCTTTGCTACAATGAGTAATAAAAACTGAACTTCTAAAATTACTGGTGCATTCTTAGTGAGATTTGGCTGAGCATATTTGACACATAAGATATTGTTTGGATATTGAGGTGGAAAAATTTTCAGAGATAATGATTATGTATCATTGTGTATTTAGCTGTGCTTCTAGAAGAACCTAGAAAATCATCAACATAGTCCATCATCACAATCACCATTTCATATTGGATTATATGACTGTTTTATGAATATTTTTCTTCCTATTAGGTATACATCCTTAGCTTCATGAGAACATCAGATTTTCCTAGTTACTGCATAAAAAACAAATTGCTAAGATCAAAGACAATGTCTGCTATGTTGTTGACCAGTGTAGTATAATAGAATTATAATATCTACCGCATATGTAGGCTTAAATTTTCTAGCAGCAGTGTTTTTTTTAAAGATTTATTTATTTATTTGAAAGTCAGAGTTACATACACACACACACAGAGGGAGAGACAGAGAGAGAGAGAGAGAGAGAGAGAGAGAGAGAGAGGTTTTCATCTGATGGTTCACTCCCCAGATGGCCACAATGGCCAGAGCTGCACTGATCTGAGCCAGGAGCCAGGAGCTTCCTTCAGGTCTCCCATGTGGGTGCAGGGGCCCAAGGACTTGGGCCATCCTCCACTGATTTCCCAGGCCACAGCAGAGAGCTGGATGGGAAGTGGAGCAGCCGGGTCTCGAACCGGTGCCCATATGGGATGCCGGTGCTCCAGACCAGGGCGTTAGCCCGCTGAGCCACAGCACCGGCTCCAGCAATGTTAAAAGAGTAAAAATCTGCCAGTAAATTTAACTTCAACTCAATACATACAAAATTGTTTCAACATGTATATAATACAAAAATTATCATCATCATCATCGTTATTTACAGAGTTGGGGGAGAGAGAGAGAAAGAGAGAGAGAAAGAGGTTTCCATCTGCTGGTTCACTTCCAAAATGGCTACAATGGCTAGGGCTGGGCCAGGCCAAAACCAGGAACCAGGAACTAAGAGATTCATCCGAGTCTCCCACATGGGTACAAGGACCCAAATACTTGGGCCACCTTCTGCTGCTTTCCCAGGCGCATTAGCAGGGAACTGGATTGGAAGTGGAGCAGCCTGGACTCAACCCAGCACTCATATGGGATGCCAGCACTGCAGGCCATGGCTTTAACAGCACTACCCACAATAATTATTAATAAGCCCCTAACAGGAATCAGTAAGGTGGCATAATAGGACGTCCTAGCCCTCGTTTTCCTGTAGAATCACAGAGGTAATAAAATATTCTTTAGGAGAAGTCCATAATCCAGTTAAGATGTTGGAGTAACTAAAATAAGATCGGCTCCACAGAAACTGCCAAGAAGAACAACTTCACTTTACCTAAATCAGCTCTTCCCTTAAGCCAACATATCTCAGTGTGAAGAAAAATTATGAACCCTCCATGGGAGGGAGAAAGACGGAATGCAAACAATGTCCAGTGTGTCTGGATTTTCAGGATGCTCCCTGAGGGACAATTTTTCATATCATCCCATAAGTAATTCTTACTGGCAAAGCCAGATGCCTAGGATAGCGAGGGCTGCATGTACCTTCTCACAGCTGGCACAGCTCAGTAAAGCTTGAAGAAGCTGCAGAAGGGCGGTCTCTCTTTCAGGAGTGAGAGAGGAGTGGAGGACGACTTCAATTTCCCCTGATCTTTCAGTGCACTTCCTAAGAGAATGGATTCTGCTCTGCCTCACAGAGAACACTGAAGAAAGTGACGTAGTCTGGACATTTGGGGAAACTGCGACCAGCCTGTAGAATTCAAGTTCTTCCTCTGATAAGGAGTAGTAGGGAGTGTGACCCTAACATTCCTAGCCTCTTGGTGCACTAGCCAAGGGGCCAATTTCTATCTTTCTGGAGGTCATATGGAAGCAACATCAACAGCAGAGGAAGCAAGGCTTCTGAAGCAAAATAATACTGGGTAACTAGGGCAGCCGGGAACAAAGACCCAGAATCTAGCTGGGCTGAGTAGTGAATGCGTTTTATTTTTCCAAGTGCAGAGACATCAATGCAAAGATATAAGGAACATGAAAAATCAGAAAAAAAATCCACAATCAAATGAACAAAATAAATTTCCAGTAACGAATCCTAAGGAAATGGAGTTCTATGAATTGACAAGCAATTCAAAATAATATTTAAGAAGCTCAATGAGTTACAAAAGAAAACAGCTAGACAAATGATCTAAACTACAAAAGTGAGTGAACAAAAGGGGAATATTAAGAAGGAGATAGAAATGCTAAAGGAGAATGGGGCTGGTATTGTGGCACAGTGGGCAAAGCTGCTGCTTGTGATGCTGGCATCCCACATGGTGCCAGTTCATGTCCCAGCTGCTCCACTTCTAATCCACCTCCATGTTAATGTACCTGGGAAAGCAGTGGAAGATGGCCCAAATGCTTGCGATCCTGTACTCATGTGGGAGACCTGGAAGAAGCTCCTGGCTCCTGGCTTCAGTCTGATCTAGCTCTAGCCATTGTGGTCACTTATGAAGTGAACCAGAAGATGGAAGATTCTCTTTCTCTCTCTCTCTCTCTCTCTCTCTCTCTGCCCCGCCCCCCCCCGCCTCTCTCTGTAACTCTTCCTTTCAAATAAATAAAGTAATAATGAGAAAAATTATGAAGAAAAAACATACAAAAATTCTGGAGCTGAATAATACAATAAGAATTCAACAGAATCATCAGAAGGGTTTGACAGCAGACTTAATCAGTAGAAGAAAGAATCAGTGAATTCAGAAAGGTCATTTGAAGTTATGCTGTTAGATGAGTAAAAAGAAAAAAAAAAGAGAAAAAAGAGGATAAAGTCTAAGAAAATTATGAGATACTATTGAAGTGAACCAATATGACTATGATAGGAATCTCAGAAGGGAAAAGGAGAGAAAGAGAAAAAAGAAAACTGAAGCCGGCATTGTGGCTCAGTAGTTAAGTTGCCTCCTGCAAGGCCAGCATCCCATATCTGAGTCACAGCTGCTTCACTTTCCTTCCAGCTCCCTTCTAATGCGCCTGGGAAAAGTACTTGGACCCTTGCCACCTACGTGTAAGACCTTGATGGAGTTCCAGGCTCCTGGATTCAGCCTGGCCCAGCCCCTGCCATTGCGGTCATCTGGGGAGTCAACCAGTAGATGGAAGATCTCTCTCTCTCTCTCTCTCTCTCTCTCTCTCTTAGTCACTCTGCTTTTCAAGTAAATAAAGTAAATCTTTAAAAAAATATACTTTGGGAGTACTTTTTAATTGAAAAACAGAAATCTTATTTAAAAATATTTGCTGAAAGCTATCCATCTATCTAAGGAAGAAAATGGACATTCAGTTTCACAAAACTCAAAAGATCCTAAATGGGATGAATGCTAAGAAGTCTACAACAAGAGACATTATAATTAAATTGCTTAAATCAAGCACAGAGACAATTTGGAAACTGAGAAAAGTAGCTTGTCAAGAATAACAGAGCTCCTACAGTTAGTTCATGGATTTCACAGCAGAACCATTGCAGGCCAGAATGCAGTGGGATGTGTATTCAAAGGGCTAAAAGGTGGCATAGGTGTTTGCTGTAGCACTTCTAAGTCACCATCGAGCTGCCCACATCTCATACTGGAGTGCCTGGTTTGAGTCCTGGCTACAGTGCTTCTGACCCACACTCCTGCTGGTGCACACCCTGGGTGGCTGAAGGTGATTGCTCAAGTACAACCATATGAGAGATTCAGATTGAGCTTCAGGCTCCTGGCTTTCAGCCTGGCTCAGCCGTGGCTGTTGTGAGCCTTTGAGGAGTGAACCAGTGGATGGGAAAATCTGTCTGTCTTTCTCTGCCTTTCACTTACAAAAATGTTAAAAGGAAAAAAGAAACCTGCCAACTAGGAATACTTTACTCAGCAAAAGTATGCTTGAGAAATGAAGCAAAAACAAACACTTTCCAAGACAAATAAAAGCTGAATGAGTTCATTACTATTAGGTTTGCCTCAGAAGAAATGCTGAAGATAATTCTTCAAGTTAAAATGAATGGACACAGGGCCGGTGCTGTGGTGTAGCGAGTAAAGCCACTGTCTGCAGTGCCGACATCCTATATGGACACCAGTTCGAGTCCTGGCTGCTCTGCTGCTGAATCAGCTCTCTGCTATGGCCAAGGAAAGCAGTGGAAATGGCCCAAGTGCACCCACATGGGAGACCCAGAAGAAGCTCCTGGCTCCTGGCTTCAGATCGGTGCAGCTCCAGCCATTGAGGCCAATTGGGGAGTGAACCAGCAGCTAGAAGACCTCTCTCTCTCTCTCTGTCTGCCTCTGCCTCTTTGTAACTCTGTCTTTCCGATAAATAAATAAATCAGTCTTTAAAAAAGACAAAAATTGAATGATAAAATGGAGAAATATACAAAACAAACATGGATAGATTTTAAGGGAGAAATAGAAGGCAATACAATAATACCAGAAAACCTGATGATTTCATGTGAATAATAGAAAGACCATGCATAAGAGAGAAAATCAGTAAGGCAACAGTGGGCTAGAACAACACTATTAAAGAAATGGACCAAATACATATACACAGAATGTTCCAGCCAACAGCAGTCGAATACACATTCTTCTCAAGGGCACACAGAATATTCTCTAGGACAAATCATGCAGTAAGTCACAAAATAAGCCTCAACAATTTTAAAGATTGAAACCATTCCAAATGTCTTTTCTGGACACAATGGAATGAAACTAAAAATCAATAAGAGAAAATGAAAAATAGACACATAGACCAATGGGACAGAATAGAGAGCCTGGAAATAACCGAAAACTTATACAGACAATTAACTATCCACAAAGGTGCCAAGAATATATAATGGAGGAAATGACAGCCTTTTAAATAGATGATATTGAGAAAGCTAGATATCAACATGCAAAAAATTAAATGGACACTTTTCTAACACAATACACAAAAATCAGTTCAAAATGGCTTAATTACTAAACCTAAAAACTAAAATGATGAAACTACCGGAAGAAATCCTAGGAGAAAAATTTATTGACATTGGTTTTGGCAATGATTATTTTGATAGAACACATAAAGTTCATTACAAAAGCAAAAAAAAAAAAGTGTGACTACATTACACTAAAAAAAAAACCCTTCTGAACAGCAAAGAAAACAATTAAGAAGTTGGAAAGGTAATATACAGAATGAGAAATAACATTTGCAAAGCATTATCTGTTACTGGGTTAATATCCAAAAAATTTTTAAAAACCCCTACAATCCAACAACAAAACCAAAACAGAACAGACAACCTGATTTCAAAACAGAGAAAAGACCTGAAGAGACATTTCTCCAAAGTAAAGACAACTGGAGAGTAGATAGATATATGAAAAAGGTATACGACATCATTAACCATGAGGGAATTGCAAATCAAAACCACAATGAGATATCACCTCACATCTGTTAGGATGGCTATTATCAAGGAAACGATTTCTTCCAATAACCTGTAAGGGTATTTATTTCATTCAGGCTTCTCTATGTGAATACAACCTACCTAACACCTTGATTGTATCTTTTTGAGAATCTAAGCACAGGAAAGAGTTAAGCTGTTTCTGAACCACATGAACTTTGAGATAACCATAAATGTGTGTTATTTTAAGTGGTAAAGATTGTGGTAATTTGTTATGCAACAATAGATAACTAATATAGTTACTGATGCCCAGTATTTTGAAAACTGTTATTTCATATATTTTCATTTTTAGTTGTTTCAAATGGTAGCATACATTTAATCTCCATTACTCTATCTTGGAAAGATGTGCAAGTCTATGAATCAGATTTTAAATTTTAATTTAAAATAATTAAATTAAATGGGAAAACTCAATTCCCTATTTGTACTGGAGATCAATAGCCCAACCACACAAGTTATTGGTAACTACACTAGACAATGAAGTGGTAAATACTCTAATCACCATTTGAATTTAATAAATGAATAGCACTCATTCCTCATTCTAAGTCCTCATTTCAGTGGAACATACTTTCAGAGAAAGTTACTTGAGAAAATAGATGAATAGTATAAAGTGCAGGATTAACTCCAGAGTGGTGATCACAGATCATTTGTGTTATAGAAACTGATACAGAAAAGATATGAAAGATGGGGGATTGGGGATAAAGCTAAATAGAGGAGAGACTTGGTTTGTGAAGTCTATGAGAGGTATTGAAAAGGTAAGTATTGTGGCTCACTCTAACAATCCATCTAACCCTTGAGAACGCTAATCACAACTGTATAATATAAGCCTTTTTCCAAACTCAGCTCTTTTTTATTCCTTATGTTGGTAAACAGTACTTTGAACTACTTAGTAACAGTAATAAAAATTCAAAATCACTGATAATCCATCCCTTCATTCATTCTCTCCACATCCATCAGTTACCAAGCTTGGTACTTTATCTCCTTACCATCTATTTTGTTCTTATCCCTAACCTCATTGTTAGTGCCTTAGTTAAGATTTTTGTAATTTCTTGGTTTAAGTATTATAATAGTATCAAAATATCTTCTTAGTTTGAGTTTAATGTTTTTCAACTAGGTTAAGAGTTTCGCAATTTTAATGATTTTTTTCAAAAAAGAACTAGATTTTTTGTTCTTTGATTTTTCCCTATCCCTTTTCTTTTTTTTGTATTTTTTTTAACTTTTATTTAATGAATATAAATTTCCAAAGTACAGCTTATGGATTACAATGGCTTCCCCCCCATAACTTCCCTCCCACCCGCAACCCTCCCCTTTCCCACTCCCTCTCCCCTTCCATTCACATCAAGATTCATTTTCGTTTCTCTTTATATACAGAAGATCAGTTTAGCATACATTAAGTAAAGATTTCAACAGTTTGCTCCCACACAGAAACATAAAGTGAAAAATACTGTTTGAGTACTAGTTATAGCATTAAATCTCATATCCCTTTTCTATTTTCAATTTCATCAATTTCTGCTCTTATACACCCACCTGTGTTACTAAACTTGCAGTGAATGTCTTATAAACAGTATGTTGCTGGGTTGTGTTTTTATTCATTTTGCCAATCTCTACCTTTACTTGATATATTTAGGACAACCATATTTAAGATTATTATATATACCTTAGGCCTAACATCTCTCATTTTATTATTTTTCTGTTTCTTATATTTTATATCTCTATATTTCTCTTTTTGTTTCTTCCTGTGGTTTACCTGGACAATTAAAAAAAAATTATATATTTGAAAGGCAGAGACACAGAGAGAGGGAGATGTGCACACACACACACACACACACACAAAAAAAAACCACAGAGATGTCCCATCTAATGGTTTACTCCCCAAATGGCCGCAACATCCCTGGTTGGATTAGGCTGAAACCAGGAGTCATTCAGGTCTCCCAAATGGGTGGCAGGGCCTCAAGTACTTGAGGCATTTTCCATTACCTTCTCAGGCACCTTAACAGGAATCTGGATGGACGCAGAGCAACAGGGAGTTGAACTGTTGCTCTGATAGAGGATGCTGCCATTATAAGCTGTGGCTTAACACACTGTGCCACAACTCCGCCCCCCTTCCTGAACATTTTTTAGGAATTCATTTTGAATTTTGCTGTTTCTGAGTATATCACTTTGTACCGTATTTGTAGTGATTGTTTTGCCTACTGTGATACTTGTGATTTGTGGTGTACTGGTATCCATATTTTACTACTTCTAGTGAAGTGTAGAAACCTTTTGTTTAGGTGCTTTTATCTTCCCCATGGTTAAATAACATTGTCCTAAGAATCAAATGGTGCAAATATTTTTGTTTCAGTAAGCAAATATAGTGTAGAAAATTCATATTCATGTTTCTGCTGTTTCTGGTGTTATTTCTTCCTTTCTGGTATCCCAAGATTCCTTCTATCATTTTCTTTCTATTTGAAGGACTTCCTTTGGCCATTATTTTAGGGTGGGTCAGCTATCAAAACATTCTTTTAGTTTTCTTTTGTCTAAGAAGGTCTTATTTTTCCCTAAATTACTGAAGAATTCTTTCTCCATACACCTAGAATTCTTGTTTGACAGTTGTTTTCTTTCAACATCTGAAAATGATGTACCTATTTCTGTGACCTCCAAGATTTCAGATGAGAAATCCACTGTCATTTGGATTACTTTTTCTCTTATAAGTAATACATCATTTCTCTCTGGTTACTTTCAAGAAAATTTAATCTTTAGTTTTCATAAGTTTAATCATTGTATGCCTAGATGTGGATTTCTTTGCATTATATTGAGCTCTATTAAGCTTCTTGAATCTGTAGATCTGTGTTATTTTTCTCACAAAAAATTATTATTTCTTCAAATATTCTTTTAGTCTCACTTTTTCTGCACCCTGTGGATTCTAATGATGCAACTATTATATCTTTTGTTATTGTCCTATAGAATGCAGGTAAGGCTGCTGCTTGCAGCATACAGGCTCTGGTTCAAGTCCCAGATGCTCCACTTCCGATCCAGTTCTCTGCAATGGCCTGGGAAAGCAGTGGAAGATGGCTCAAGTCCTTGGGTTCCTGCATCCACTTGCGTGGAAGACCTCAAAGAAGCTCCTGGCTCCTGGCTTTGGCGCAGCACAGCTCCGGCTGTTTCAGCCAATTGGGGAGTGAACCCAGCAGATGGAAGACCTCTCTCTCTCTCTCTCTCTCCCCCTCTCCTCTCTCTGTATAACTCTTTCAATTAAATAAATAAATCTTTTAAAAAAGAATGCTGAGATTCTGTTCTTTTTTTAAATCTGTTTTATTTTGGTTGTACTAATCGCTTAAATTCTACTAAACTCGGGGCCAGCATTGTAGCAAAGTAGGTAACCTGTTGCCCCTAATGCCAGCATCCCATCTGGGCACCAGTTAGACTCTCTGAAGCTCCACTCTCAATCCAATTTCCTGCTAATGTGCCTGGGAAAGCAGCTGAGGACAGACATAGTGCTTGGGCCCCTGCACCCACGTGGAAGATCCAGATGAAGCTCCTGGCTCCTGGCTTTGCCATTGCAGCCACTTGGGGAGTGAACCAGTGGATCCAATGGAAACTCTCTCTCTCCATCTCTATTTCCATCTCCATCTCAATCTCTATCTCTCTCTGTATGTGTGTGTGTCCCTCTCTGTAACCCTGCCTTTCAAATAAATAAATAAATAAATAAATCTTTAAAAATGTTATTAATCTGCCTTTAAGCTAACTGATTCTATTCTTTTTCATCTCAAGTCTAACACAGAGATATCTAGCAAGTTCTAAATTTTAGTTATTGTGTTTTTCAATTTTATAATTCTTTGTTAAAATATTTATTTATTTGAAAGCAAAGTTACAAAGAGGCAGAGGCAGAGAGAACGAGAGAGAGAGAGAGAGAGAGAGAGAGAGAGAGAGAGAAAGTGCTCTCATATGCCAGCTGATACCCCAAATGCCTGCAATAGTCAGGGCTGGGTCATGCTGAGGTTACTAGCCAGGAACTCCATCCAGATCTCTCACATGGGTGGCAGGGACTCAAGTATTTTGCCTCCCAGGGTACACATGAATAGGATGTGGGAATTGAAAGGAGAGGCAGTACTCAATCTCAGGCACTTCGATATTGAAGTGATATCTTAACTACCATATCAAGTACTTGTCCCTAAATATTTTTATTTTAGGAAGCACCCACCCAGTGATACATATTTAGCACACAGGTCCTAGCCTGCTCTGTTGAGTTATAGTTACAATGACACTTTAATTTTCAGAATCTTTGTAATATTATTTTAACCTGCTTGATTTTTTTAGTGCCACCGGGGATTCTACTGATCCCTGCTCCTGCCATCTATACTGACAGAAAGATCTTATCGAGCCCAAACACTTAGGAGGACATCCCTGCAGTTGATGCACCTAAAAACCAGTGTCTCTAGTTAGGGAAATGGATTCCACATCCATCAGGGATGAATAGTACACTCCTTAGGCTAGGTACTTGCTCTGGTCTTATCCCTCTGACTGGTGCTAACTAGAAACCTGGTTCTCTAGACAAGTAAAAGAATTCTCAGGTTTATAGGGACAAAAAGTGCCCCCGTGGTTGCTCACTCCAAGTCAGGTTGCTCTTTGAGGCAGCAGCCTCCTTTGGCATTGCTGCCTGGTGTCTCCAGGTAAGAGAGGCAGGGGTTCAGATCTAGAAGGGAAGGAGAACATTTACTGTCGCTCCCCGTCTTCGTGGAGGAACGACACTAAACCCTGCCTAGGCTTCATATCCGAGTCACGGCACCATTATGTCGCTCCCCCTCTTCGTGGAGGAACGACACAGGACCCTGCGTTGTTCTTTTGTCTGCTCGGCCCTCCCCGGGTTTGCTGCTGGTCCTTCCTGGGTTGGCTGCTGGTCCTTCCCGGGTTGGCTACCATCCCTTCCACCTCCGTGGAAGGGCGGTTCCCCCTGCCACATTCCCCACTTCCGCGGGGGAGCGGCACACCGCCGGCCGGCTCTCTCGGGGGCTGCACAGGTGTTCCTTCAGATAGATGTTCCCCTTAGATGTTCCTGGTGCATGCCGTCTCTCTCCTCCTTTATAGTCCTTCCACCAATCCCAACTCTGCTACCCACACGCCGAGTACGCTGCTCTCCTCCAATCAGGAGCAGGTCCTACAGTTTATTGGTTGAACTGGAGGCAGCTGCGTAGAAGCTGTTTCTCCCTTCTCAGAGCCATATTGTGGGAGAGCAGATGCATAGAATAAGCCTTAATTCCAGTAACTTAGTCTAGTCCGGGTTGCTCCCCACATTTACCATAGCTGCTTATTGTCAGCAGGGTTTCCCAATTGATAACCATTGCCAGTGTTGTCAATATCAGTTCATGCCTACCGTGAGACCTAGTCTCTATCTGGGGGAGGGATGAGCTGTGCTCTGTTGCTAGGTTGGAGGTCATGAGTTGCCTGACCTGTGTTGCCTGCTACTCTTAGGTGGGGAGCAAACACCATGTAGTCCCTCCAGGAGTCTAACCAGTTGCCTTCCCCTTTCCACCTTTTATAATTCTTCCTTTATGGCCTCCTGTATTATTTTCAGAGTTTATAGTTCTACTTGGTGGAGAAGAGAAGGGTGAAAGGAATCTAGACAATCCTATTCAGTACTGACTGAAATCCTAGTTTTGGTTTTATTTATCTCAAACCTACCCATCATATAGTAACCTGAATTATCTTTCTTAATGTATTTATGGCCATTTGGTGGTTAAAATTCTTTGTTCCCCATCTATGGATCAGTTACATCAAAATCTCCTGGGTATATTTGTTAAAATGAAGACCAACTATATGACATGCTCTGAGAAAACACAATTTTACAGAAGCTCTATTATACTAACATTAGGAAAATTACAGTAGTTGTAGCAGAAAGCCAGAAGACAAAATATTGTTACTAAATATTAGTTCTCATCACTTCTAAATACTGAATTGTACTAAAAATAGTAGCGCAAATTACTTAAAAGTGATTTTCCCAATCAATCATGATTCAATTGTGTTATCAAACTAACTGGGTGAATTAGATGTAGAGAAAAAATGGTATTTTATGAATTACCTTTGAATGCTTTTAAAACTGAATAAAAACTTCCTACAGATTATTTGGTATGTGGATTATAGTATTTTATTTGAATGCCTGTGTAATATATGTAATCTACAGATACGTCTTTTGAGAAAAGGCGGTATTATCAAGTTTCATTTTTATTAGCTTTCCAAAAACCATGACAATATTCTTAATGACATCCCTACTAACAACACAAGGGGAAACCCACTTGCTACTTTAAATGAAAAATTACTTACTGCTCTTTTTCTAGAACACCCTGTAATCCAAGGCACAGTAAGGTTTCCTGAAATCTGTGGAAACAACAAATGGAATCTCAGTAAGGTATGCATTGACACTACTTGGAATGTTGATCAACAAAGAATTCATACATGATATAAAGATAAGTCTGCATTCTGAGCATATTCCCCACTAGACAATGTTGTTTCCTTCATGAGCTCAACAGATTTAAAGGGCTTTCCTTTGTGAAAATATTTTAGAAGTGGTGCAAAGTTCCCTTGGAAATTTAAGGAACACTGCTGGGGCCCTAGAATTACTGGGACTCTTTTGGGTGTTTGGAAATATATGAACAATATAATTATTAAAATCAAGATTCAGTGGCCTGTGGGAAAAATGAAAATGTTGTAGATAGGGCATCACCACAAAAGAAGAATTTATAAAGAAGGATACTTGCTAGCAATTGTTTATATACACTACTTGTATTTGCTTTGCAAAATAAGCACTGTCTGATAGAGCTATAACTACATGTGCTTTCCTAATACAAATCTTAAACTTGCAGTACAAATGACTGAACTATTGCTTTTCTAAATTGTGACCTCATTACAAGACTAGCGCTCCACCCTTTCTTACAAAATGGTGAACTATAGATTTTAATGGGCCCATTAACTTAAAGAGAGATTGTTTTGCAAAAAAAAATGTATGACTGTAAAAGAGAAAATGTGCACCTTTAAACATTATCAACTGGATAAGAGTGTGTGCCCAATAAAATCTGTTCTTTTTCATATAAATTCCAGTGTTTAGTGTTGGTAGTGAAGTCTGGCAATATTATAATCTTGAGCAGATACTTCTTGCTTACGAAACAAGTATTTCATTTCTGAACCAATATTTTCTAATAATTTCCCAGAAATGTTGACATATTTGACCTTTACCAATGAAGCAGTGTATTACAGTAGCTAAGTTTCAAACTCTGTCATCCACCTATGTACTCACACCCCAAACTGAAACAATGCTTCTGCAAAATAATATTCAACAGTATGGCCATAATTTTAAAAGTGGAAGATACTAAGACAAATGGCCAGTAATATCATACTACCTTAGCATTGCCACACAGGAGATAGGTGCTACACCTGTGGGACTCTGAGGAGTATTTACAAAGACCAAAGTGGCCCTCTGAGCTGTGGCTCAGGTTAACCTAGGCTTAACAGTACTTTCTCATGGGACATAAACGGATTGGGGAATACTCCACACTTTCCACTTGGTCTCTCCTTCCTTCTCAAGCACACACCTGGGAGACTGACAAGTAAAATCAACCTTGATGGGTGATAGTAGTGGGAAAGTGGCATTCAAACAAATATTTACTGTTTTTGATAAATTATATTCAGTAATGACCTATATAGCAATATACCTAATCACAAAGAATGATGACTAGAAAATCAGTTTAAATATTAATGTCCTCATGTATTCAAATTTCAAGTACAATATAACTATCCCTGGCCTTCTGCTGTCTTGCTTTATGCTGCAAATATACCAACATACAAGGCATGGAACAAAAATGAATAAAATCCAAACAATACTTTTAAGGATGAAAACATTTTACCGAGGTAAATATTACTATAGTAAAATGATAATTAATTGGAAGGCTAAAGGGTCATGACAAGATGTGAATAATTGATTTTTCAATGATAAAAAAAAAACAAGGAGATATATCTTCTGAAAAATTCTTCATAGTATATCCTATCTTTTCTCTCCATCACTACGTATTTGAGTTTGTAAAGTAAATACATTAGTTTCAATAAGAAGGGTCCAATTGCTAAATAATCACATAATATATTCTAGAAAAAAATCAGATATCCATATTGTGATCAGTGCAGTAAAGGATAGCATGTGTTTGAGGAAAGATTGATTCGACTAGGACTATAAAGAGAATTTTTGGCTGCATGAATGCAAGGTAAATTTATTCATAATTCTTAGAAAATATGGAGTCAATGTAGGTTTCATGCAGATATGTGATATGGTAAGAATTGTATTTTTATTCATTTGGATTATCTGTATACATATTCCTATCCATTAGTGAAGATAATTCACACTTATCTATACAGAGTTTCTAGAGAAAATGTGAAACCAAATAAAATACCAACAAACAAAACCTTAAACCAGTAACTACTGAAAAGTCACATATAAGTAATAAAGATGATACTTACAATAAACACAATAAAGTAAAATTTGTAAAACATTGATATGAATTTTAGGAATACAAACTGCATTCTTGTTTAAGTCAATTGTATGTAACTAAGCAAGTGGAATTATATATAAATTATATACAAACACTCTGAATACCATAAGTTTTGGGAAGAGATCAAGTTTTACTTTTTTTTTGTTTTATAATTCTGTGGCAGCAGTTGTATGATACTCAAATGCTATATTTAACTAATCTCTTCTGTTTACTTCAAATCTATTCTTCAGTTCTCTATGTTTCTGGTAAAACTCAGGAAGAGGCAGGAAGAACAGTTGAATTTATGGAATTTATGAATCATAGTACTGTATAAACATGTTTCCCCAGATTTGGGAAGTTTTGTTTGGTGCAATATTGGTGACAGGTTTTTCATCCACCAGAAGCTATAAAATGAAGTAGAGAAGTTAGAAGGCTAGTATACTTCTTCTTTAAGTGGTATTTCAATTCCAAACACACTTTAAAAAAAAAAAAACTGAAATGGAAGGTTGCAAAATGAAGCTATCAGGAGACAAGACTAATTTAACAAATATATTAGAAATTACGTATCAACTGAGTATTGTACATTTCAAAGTAGAAAACTTGGGGTGTTATAAACTCATTACAATGATATTGCCATTGTTTAAAGCATCTTAGGGACTTTTCTTTTGGAATTGTCAGTTCATGCCTCGCCCAGACATTCTGTCTTATTACCTCACACTCCTTTCAGTTGAACTGAAAATGTAACAGCTCAGACTGAACATCCTTATTATTCACTAAACGTGGCTCAGAATGAGTTCTGACTATTTTCCAAAATCAAGTTTTCCCACAAATTATGATGATTTGTCACCACTGAAAGCATTTAAAGAATCCCACTAGCTCATAAAGCAATTGTAAAAGAACTTCAAAAACTTTTTGACAAATTGGACATTATTGGAATAAGTAGATATAACTTTCCAAGGTAGCTAATTTGAATTCTGTTCACATGTTTACCAGATATCTCTCCTACACTAGGCACCGTTTAAGATGTTACAGGAAATAAAAAGGTGGGTAAAACATAATTTCCTGGAGGGCAAGAACTATGATTTGAGAAGAAAGATAAGGCAGATATGTGAATGACTTTAATACAAAGAAAACCATGATAAGAGTCATAGGGAGGTACAATAAATGAAGTGCAATTGGAGTTCAAAATATGGCAAAATTACATTCACTTGCGGATTGGTATCTCAGCTAAACCATAAAAGACCAGTAGAATTCTGATAGAAATAAGACAGCATTGCAGGGAAAAATAGTGTGATCAGTGCAGTAAAGGATAGCATGTGTTTGAGGAAAGATTGATTCAACCGGAACTATAAAAGGAAATTTGGGCTGCTTTGTGAAAGCCATAAATGCAAGATACACTTAATTATAATTCTTAGAAAATGAGGAGCCAATGAAGGTTTTCATGTAGAAGTGTGATATGGTCAATGGGTGATATGGTCAGAATTATATTTTTATGCATTAGGAAGCTTAGTTTGCCATTATGTGAACAGTGAATTCAAAAACTGGAAAATTTCATGATAGTCTGAATAATAGGTAATCCAGAGTTGGAACTAGGATAGTGGATGTAGGAATTGAGAAATAAAACATATTTCTAGAGAAAGGTCTTGTGCATAAGATAGAAAAGAACCAGTTTGGAGAGAATGGGAATAGTCTTGCTACAGCCATCATAAAACTATGTCCCAAAGTGGCTGGTCTGCTGAAGCTACCAGAAAGTCACAACTTTAAATTTAAATGTAAGTGAGTGTCTGCTTTTGGAAGTCTGCATATCATGTCTGAGTGGACAGGCTAAAGGACATAACACTGAGGACTGTGTGATGTGAACTGGAGTCACATCATACACATAGTTAAGGTTTGTGAATCAAACACATTTGTCTGTCTCATGTAAAATCATACTTTAAGTAGACACTGTATTTCATAATATTAATTATATATATATGCTCATATTGTCCAAGGCTGTACATTCACAAGAAGGTATGCATATAGTTAGATTCTTAAGTGCAAAGTATCATGCTTAAGACAATTGTTCTAATTAATTTTATATAGTCTCACAGGAATTACAAAAAATGTGATTTTTTTTTGAGAGAGAGAGACAGAGAAAGGTCTTCCTTCCGTTGGTTCACCCCCCAAATGGCCGCTAGGGCTGGAGCTACGCTGATCGGAAGCCAGGAGCCAGGTGCCTCCTCCTGGTCTCCCATGCAGGTGCAGGGACCCAAGCACTTGGGCCATCCTCCACTGCTCTCCTGGGCCACAGCAGAGAGCTGGACTGGAAGAGGAGCAACCGGGACTAGAACCTGGTGCCCATATGGGATGCCGGCGCCGCAGGTGGAAGATTAACTGAGTGAGCCATGGCTCCGGCCCTTGATTTGATTTAAACAATCTGTTTTAAAAAGAATTTTACACATAGGCTGGATATGCTATCAGACTAATTTATGAGTCTAGTAAAGCTGTTACTTGAAATGTGCTATATTTTATGTAAGTCAGGAAAATTGGAAATTTTCTTAATCTGCCGTTCATTGTCTGAAATTTGATTAACTGAAACAATCAGACAAAAATCAAATCTCTCTGCAAAGTTCTGTAGTAAGAGATTCATAAATCAATGTTTTACCTTGCCATCATTGTTTTGGTATTAGCTGAGTATTAAAACTTACTAATAATTCTACTTTAATTGGGAGAACATTCTAGTTGTTTGTCGCTTGTGATATGCACTGCACAGAGAGCACTGCTGGGCATGTGATAGGCACTCAACAAATATTTGCTGATCAATTGATTAAATTAGCCTGGGCTGTTACTATTCGCTAGCTATCACTTGCTGAAATTCAATTGAAGAACAAGAGTGGAAGTGTATGAGAGATAACTGCATGGAGCTGAGGGGAAGAGAACAAGCTGCTTCCGGTTTTGGAGCAATTTGTGTTTTGGGGCAAAGAAGAAAAGATGTCTTAACATTTCTAAATTTTTTTTCCTCTTCTTCTCTCTGTTAAGTCTCTGGAAAAGCTTTCAGAAAAGCGATTACCTTTACAGAATATAGCTTCAATACTACAGCTTTAGGGCAAGGAACTAAAATTTTTAAGCACATACATTTTCTTCTATTAAGAGATAGGCAAATGGTAGAAACTAGTGGAGATATGCCCTCCAGGAAATTAGAAAGAGCATGGAGATTTCTTTAAAAAAAAATTGAAATAGATCTGCCAGATGATCCAGCAATCCCAATGTTGTGTATAAATTCAAAAGACATGAATTCATTTGATCAATAAGATACCTGCTCTATCATGTTTATAGTACCCCTGTTCACAATAGGCAAGACGTGAAATCAACCAAGGAGGCCGTCATCAGATCAGTGATTCAACAAAATGTGGCATATACATATACAATGGAATGTCATTCAGCTGTAAAAAGAATGAAATTCTATCATTTGCAGCAAAAAGATTGGAAATGGAGGCCACTATTTTGAAGGAAATAACCCTGACACAGAATGTCGAATACCACATGTTCTCCTTTTTATGTGGGAGCTAAGATTGAAAAGAAGAAAGCAAAGCGGAGGCCCATGTCTATCAGTTCTGTTGCAAATACAGCGTTTTGTCAAAATTTGTATTAAATATTTGCCCCCCAAATTGTAAGAATTATCTACTATTATAGTATTAATGATTTTTTGAATATTTTAAAATTTACTTTTTATATGTGAAGTTGAACATCTTTTGATTCTTTTCTATTTTCCTGCTGCAGTCTGGTCTTTTTACTTTTTATTTATTGAACTCTAGTAGAAGCACCAAGCCTGTGACTATAATATAAATTAAAAAGTTACCGCAAAAGACCATTAAGTTAAAATAAATTATTCGTTAAGAAAGAAGGTAACAAAAACTCAAAAGCGGAAGGGAGGTTGGGGGGGGAGGCCGCTATAATTCAAAAGCTGTACTTTGGAAATTTATATTTATTAAATAAAAGTAAAAAAAACTCAAAAAACCTTGTCTATTTGAATTTGGAATAGTACAGATGAATATATTTCAATAATAAAAGTGGCCTGTACATTTCAAAGGAATAGTTCACTAGGCTGAAAATTTTTTGAAGTTGAAAACCTTCATATTTTATTTGTTTTCTTCTACATAATTTTAATAGTTACATTTTACGGACTAGAAGTGATTAAGAAGAGGGAAACTGGAATTCTTGGATGTTTCAATAAAATTATAAAAAAGTATTCAGATATAAGAACAAATTTGATTTCATCCTACTAATTATCAAAATACTATGAAAATAACTGAAAAACATAAGTAAAATTACTAAATTAACATGTGGGATTATTTTCTTCTAATCGAAAATCACTGCAGAGTGCACAATTACAAATCTAGATTCCCTGAAATTATACCCTCTAACATGTTTCAAAATATTACCTTAATTCTAATCATGTAGACATTTGAGAAAATATAGAATATCTTCACTGATTTCAGAAAATAAGCTGTTGAATGCTAGCATTAAATTCTAAATATAATTATATAAAATACATGAAATAGCTTGTCACAAGAATAGTCAGAGAGCAGTCCTCCAGACAAGAGCAAGCAATTTAATGTTTTTTAAAAGCTACCATCCTTGCTGGACTGGACTGGTGTTCTTATCATGAATCTCTCCATGGTTTTGCTTTTTATATGACTCCTTGTTGAAACAAAAGGCCCGCTTTTAAAATAAATCAAACACCCTGACTAGTTGTTGCATTAACACTATATGGGCTGATACATTCATTCTGTAATTTAAGAAATAAACAGAGGAAGTCAGAAAAACAGACTAGGAAGCTCTAGACCCTTGTCCTGCAATGGAAACATTAAATAAACAAGTGACTGACTAACATAACATTATAATAGCTGTGGAAGTCAAAGATCTATAGCAAGGAAGCAAATGTCCAACCAAAAAAATGCTGAATTTAAAGTGGCAGGAGAATTTGTTTTTACTTTACCTTGTCACATTCCCTTTCTGGTGTGCATAGCATGGTTTAGGGGAAGTAGTGACCTGATCCCCAGTCCTTTCTATGAAGAGAGGGCAGGGAAGACTAAACTTGTAGTGTGCTAACTACTGTGAGATCTGCCTGAGATATTGGTCTCTTTATCCCTCAGTTTGGAGTTCAGACAGCCAAAAGTGGCATAGCTCAGATCTCAAGCTAGAGGAAGTGGCGGGAAGCAGTGGGTAACACTTGTGAAAATCAGAAAGAAACAGCAGATCCACAGAAATTTAGAGAAAGAGATTACTAACTGAGGGATATTAAAGGCTCTGGGGGAAACACTCTGAGGAAAATTAAAATATTTAAAAGTAACCATGTATATAAGAGGATTGGTAACCATTATGTATATATGCCTAGGGATGACAAATAGACAAGATCCAAGAAATCTTAAGAATTCATGCTTGATTGATTAGTGAAGGACCTCCAATGCATGGGGTTAGAATGAAGAGACTTGAATAGGTGTTTTTGCTATTTTTATTTTTCAAATGACTGATCTAAAAAATTCATAAGGTACACAAAGAAACAGGACAATATTGTCCATTTGAAGAAATAAAATAAATCTCAAGAAAATGTCCCAGAGGAAGTGCATGCATTACACTTACTAGAAAATGACTTTAAAGTAACTATTTTATGTTTAATATAAGCCCCATGGTAACCATAAAGAAGATACACAAAAGATGAAGAGAAAGTAATGACAGCATATACTAAAAACAAATCTATGGGGCCAGTGCTGTGGCATAGCGGGTTAGACCCAGCCTGAAGTGCCAGCATCCCATATGGGTGCCAGTTTGAGACCTGGCTACTCCACTTCTGCATCCAGCTCTCTGCTATGGCCTGGGAAAATAGTAGAGGTGGCCCAAGGCCTTGGGTCCCTGCACCCACATGGGAGACCTGGAAGAAGCTCCTGGCTCCTAGCTTCAGATCGGCTCAGCTCTGGCCGTTGCAGCCATTTGGGGAGTGAACCAGTGGATGGAAGACCTCTCTCTCTGTCTCTAACTCTCTCTGAAACTGTCTTTCAAATAAATATAAATAAATTAAAAACAAATCTAATAAATCACAAAGGGAGACAACAAGAGAGAAATAAAGAAACAAAAGAACTATAAAACATAAAAAAAAAACCTAACAAATGGCAAGAGTAAGTCCTTTCCTTTCAATAGTTAAGTATAGATAGATTCAATTCTTCCAACGAAAGATAGAGTGGCTGAATGGATAAAAAGCAAGATCCAATGATATGTTGTCTACAAGGGACTCACTTTAGCGTTAAGTACACACATAGGCTGAAAATGAAGAGATGGAAAAAGATATCCTATGCAAAGAGTAACTCAAAAGGAGTAAGTGTGGCTATACTTATATCAGACAAAATATACATTCAGTCGAAATCTGTCAAAACAGATAAAGAAGATAACTATATCATGATAAGGGAGTCAATTCTTCAAGAATGTATAATGATTATAAAAATACATGCTTTGAATATTGGAGCATCTAAATATATTAAGAAAATATTAAAATAACTGAAGGGAGAAACAGACAGCAATACAATACAGTAGGAGATTTCAGCACTTCACTTTCAACAATTGAAAGATCATCCAGAGAGAAAATCAATAAGAAAATAGCAGACTTGAATAGTGCTAAAGACCAAAAGAACTAAAAGGACATCTACAGAACAATTCATGCAACGGCAGCAGAGTACACTTTCTTCTCAAGAGCACACAGAACACACTCAAAGACAGATCATGTCTTAGATCACAAAACAAATCTTACCAATTTTAAGAAGGTGGAAATCATGTCAAGTGTCTATTCCACCAATGTTATGAAAATAGAAATCAAAAATAGGGGAAAATTGGAAAATCTACAAAAAATGTGGAAATTAAAACAATACATTCCTGAACAGTCAATGAATCAAAGAAGAAATTGAAAGAAAAAATTAAAAAAAAAAACCTTGAGGCGAATGCAAGCAAAAATACAGTGTAGCAAAACTTACAGGATGCAGCAAAAGCAGTTATGCTTTGGTTTCAATGCGTTCCCTAAAAGTTCATGTGCTGAAAAATTAATCCACAGGTTTATATATTAATTGTATTTGGAGATGGGGCATTCAGGATTCAATCAAGATTAGATGAGATGATGAGGGTGGGGTCCCTATGTTGCTGTTAGTAGCTTTGTAAAAATAAGATAGAACAGAGTAAGCTGTATTGTCATGACACGCCTACCACAACATTATGATACAGTAAGAAGGCCCTCACCATGTGCTGAGCAGTTGCCTGTGACATGTTCTGGGACTACTCAGATTTCAGAATCATGAGTCAAATAAACTTATATTCCTTATAAGTTATCCAGTCTCAGCAATGCTGTTACAGCTCCAAAAAATGACTAAGACAAGTTATAAGGGTGAAGTTTATGCCAACATTAGAAAAAAATATATGTCAAATAAATAAATTGCCTTTATACATCAAGGAACTAAAAGAACAAACTAAGCCCAAATTTAGCCAAAGGAAATGATAATGATCAGAGCAAAAATAAATAAAATAGAGACTAGAAAGATAATAAAAACAATCAACAAAACTAAGATTTGGATTTTTTTAAAAACATAAAAAAATTGGCCAACCTTTAGATAGGTTAATCAAGAAAAAAGAGAGAACCCAAATAAGTATAGAGGAGATATTATAACTGATATCATAAAAATATAAAGGAACATAAGAGACTATTATGAATTAATTCCTAGACATATACAACACATCAAGACTGAAACATGAGGAATTAGAAAATCTGAGCAGATTGATAAAGAGTAAAGAAACTGAAACAGTTATCAAAAACTTCCAAATAAAGAAAAGCCCAGGAGCATACAACTTCATAGGCGAATTCTACGGAACATTTCAGGATGAATTAACCCAATCCATCTGAAACTCTTCCCAAAAATTGAACAGGAAGTAATTATTGCAACCTCAATTCACAAGGTAAGTTTTACCTTCATACCAAAGCCAGACAAGTAGCTCATTAGAAAGAAAAATATAGGCCCATATATCAAATAAACATAGAAGCAAAAATCTTCAAAAAGAAAAAAATAAAAAATCACATTAAAAAGATCATATACCATGATCAAATGGAATTTACCTGTAAGATGCAAAGATGAGTCAACACATACAAATCGATAAGTGTGAAACACCACAATAAGAGAATGAAGGATAAAAATCCTATGATCATCTCAATAGTTGTAAAAAGTATATATGACAAAATTTAACATTCTTTTATGATAAAATCTTAATAAATTGATGTAGGTACATATACTTCGTCATAATAAGATCTATATATGAGAAGTTGATAGCCAACATCATGCTCAACAGTGAAAAGCTAATTTTCCTCTAAGATCTGAAACAAGACAAGGATGTCTACTCTTACTATTTTCATTCAATATAGTATTGGAAGTCCTAACCAGAACAATTAGGCAAGGAAAAGAAATAAAAGACAACCAAATTGGAAAGGAAGAAGTAAAACTCTCTGTCCTAAGGACTCCACTGAAAAACTGCAACTAGTAAATGAATTCAGTTTCATTGCAAGATACAAGAATCAATATAGAGAAATCAGTTGTATTCTATCCACTAATAATAAATTTCTCAAAAAAATAATTAAGGAGAAAATTGGATATACAACAGCATCAAAAAAGAACAAAACACTCAGGAGTAAATTTCACCAAAGAGGTGAAAAATCCATGTAGTGAGAACTGTAAGACATGGATAAAATAAACATAGCATGGCCCAGATAAATGGAAAGATACCTGAAGTTCAGAGAATGAAAAAATATTGTTTAAATGCACACACTACCCAAAGTGATCCTCAGATTCAATGCAATATTAATCAAAATTCCAATGGTATTTTTCACATAAATAAAGAAAATAATCCAAAAATTCTTTTGGTACCATCAAATAAGGAAGAACAAAGTTATAGAGGAGAATACTTCCTTGCTTCAAACTATATTACAATTTAATGATCAAATCAGTATAGTTTTGGACTAAAAACACATAGATCAAAGGAACATAATAGAGAGCCCAGAACAAATTCATACATATCTGAGTATAGATAGTCTTTAGGATGCCAATAACACGCACTGGAGAAAAGGATATCCTCTTAAATAGTGTCTAGAAAATGGTATATCCACATGCAAGAGAATGAGTTTTGACCCTTATTTTGCATCATATACAAAAATCTGCTCTGAATAGCTTAAAGAGAGATAGGAATTTGGCTTAGTGGTTAAGACAACTGGTTAGGATGCCCATATCCCACAACAGAGCACCTAGGTTCTACTCGTGGCTCTGGCTCCAGATTCCAGCTTCCTGCTGGTGCAAATCCTGTGAAGCAGATGTTGGTTTTCTGTCACCCATGTGGGACACCCAAATTTTGTTACTGGCTCCCGGTTTTGGCCTTCCCTGGGTACATTATTGGAGTGAACCAATAAATGGGACCTCTCTCCTCTCTCCTCTCTCCTCTCTCTCTCTCTCTCTCTCTCCCCCCTCACTCTGCCCTTCAAATACATAAAATTTAAAACTGAATTAAAGACATAAACATAACATCTGGAAATGTAAAAATCTCAGAGGAAAACATGGAAAAGCTTTTGGACATTGGTCTTGGAAATGGTAATTTTGGATTTGGTAGCAAAAGCACAGTCAACAAAAGTAAAAATAAACAATTGGGACTTCATCAAAGTAAAAAGTCCACAAAATAAAAATATAGCCTATGAAATAAAAGAAAATATTTGCAAACTATAAAACTGATAAAGGATTAATAGCCAAAATTTATAAGGAATCCATACAATTCATTAGCAGAAAAATTAATAACCCAATTAAAATGGTGGTGTGCTAGATGGGTGGGTGGATCATTTCTAAGGTGAAGAAATGTTCTAAAATTAGATTGTGGTGTTGCTTGACCAACTTTATGAATATATTAAAAACTACTGAATTGTGCACTTTTAAAGTATGGATTCTATATTGCATTGTATTGCAATTCTAGCTCAATAAAATTATTTAACAATAATCCTTGATAAAACTACCTACTCAACTCACATTGCAGTTCCTTTTTCAAAACTTGAATGCGTCCCTAGCATTATTTTGACCAAATCATTCAATTTTACTGGCCCGCATTTCCTCAGGTAAAAATATAATTTGTATTGATACTATGTCATGACCTATAAAGTTCATTCAACTATGAAACTTCAAAGTTTAGATTTCTAAAAAGTTCTGAAGTCCACAAATAGTGAAGAAAGTTGGAAGTAACAAAGCACATTTACCAAGGGGATATATTATATTTGTAAATTGATTTTTTTAGAAATAAGATTTATTTATTTGACAGGGAGAGTTACAGAGAGCGGGAATGAGAGCTAGAGTGAGAGAGGTGAGAGAATCTTCCATCTGCTGGTTCACTCCTCCCTCAAATGGCTGCAATGGCTGGGGCTGGGCCAGGCTGATGCTAGGAGCCTGGAAATCCTTCAGTCTGGAAATCCATCCAGATCTCCCACCTGGGCAACAGGAGTCCAAGTACATGGACTATCATCCTCTGCTGCTCTCCCAGGCACTTTAGCAGGGAGTGGGATCAGAAGTGGAATAGCTGGGACTTGAACTGATGCTCTAATTTGAAATGCTGGAATTCCAGGCAGCAGCTGAACTTGCTGCATCAAAACACCAGCCCCTGGAAGGTATTTTTAGAGGAACCTCAAAGTTTCAACTTCTATTAATTTCTAAGAACTTATGAAGTCCATGAGAGATAGGAATTCAGTGAATTATCAAGCCACAATAGTACTATAACAAAAAAACCTGTATTTATAGCATTTGTCTTCCAAAATGCTTCAATATGCTTACACATATAATTTTTAATAAACTGTGATCATAGCAGTTCTTTTATGATAATTTACTTATTAAATTTATTCCTGACATGGAGATAACATGAAAAATAAATGGCACCTAAGAAATCAATATGGTTGTAATCAGGCTCCATGAATGAGGTTTGTGTGAACAGTTTTTTGAATGGAATTGCAATATCCTGGTATAGTCACCTCCTGTCAGTTTCTTTCATACCAATTCAACCCTTAATATAGTATTCCCAAGAGGCTGCAAAACAACTAATTTCAACTTATCATCTTCTAGAATTTCTTCAATTTGAACTTATTCTCTTAAAAATATTTATTGTATTTATTTGAAAGTGGAGAGGGAGAGGAAGAGGGAGAGGGAGAGGGAGAGAGGGAGAGAGGGAGAGAGGGAGAGAGGGAGAGAGGGAGAGCGAATCACCATCTGCTCGTTCACTCCCCAAAAGCTTGCCATAGTGGGGATGGACCAGGCTAAAGTCAGGAGCTATTAACTCAGTCTGAGTCTCCCACATGGGTGTCAGGAACCCAGGTAACTTGAGCCATCACTACTGTCTCCTAGGGTATGCATTAGCAGGAAGTTGGAATTGGGAAAAGAGCCAGGGCTCTAACACAGGAACTGCTTTATGGGATACAAGTATCCAAACTAGCATCTTAATTACTCTATCAAATTCCTGCACCTGTACTTATTCTGCTGGATAGCTTGGAACTAGACTAGCCTCCAGGAGTGGGATCTCAGCTTGAAGTTAATTGGTTTAACAGGGAGAAAAGACAGACTTCTCTGTAATAAAGTCCCAGAGTCAGAAAACCAAGACATTTTTTTGCTTGATTACATTTTTATAGATAGAAAAGTTGTCAAGCTGACAATAGGCTCTTTAAGTCCTGTTCCAACACTGTTGAGAGTATAGCTTCGTCAAAACCTTAGAGGATAACCTTCATGGATTCCACCTTCTCAGGATGCTTTGGTTTCCCCAATTCCCATCTAAAAGAAAGATAGGGTAAAGTGATACCCTAAAGATTTTCTCCTTTTTAAGGATTTTATTAATACATTAGACTCTCAGGATCATAGCAAATGCTTGATAATTACTACAACACAATTCTCATCAATTCTCAAGTTAATGTGATATCCATACAAAGAGGACAGATTCTGTGTAGTTCACAGATATAATTTTATAATATAATGAACTTACTCCCTCGCCTCGTCCCTCCCTCCCTCCCTCCTTCCTTCCTTCCTTCCTTCCTTCCTTCCTTCCTTCCTCTTTTTCACGCTCACTCTTTCCTTATTTGTTAATTTTTGAGATAACATATTTTTAATTCACATTATAGTCAAAGGCTTAATGCTCTACTAAACAGAGTTCAACAAGTTAAAAGGTGCTAGTTCAATGGGAATATGGACAAGGGCTATAAACAATAATCAAATGAAAATATGATCATTTCACTCATATATAATAAATTTTAAAATAACCACAGATCATTAAAACTATACTAGAATATCTTTCTTTAAAAGGTTCTCTTTAAACTTTCTCTACCATACTATCACAGGTCAAACTGGCTTGAAGGAATCTGGTATAATATAGACAGGCATATATGGGATTTAAGTTTTGATGAGGGAGACAGCTGACCTCCAGTCTTTCAGACAGTATTGCGTGCTATTTTTTCTTCAATTACTCTAGGATGATTGTGGGTTCAGTGATATTTTACTTGAAATGGGATGTAAAGGAGAAATGAACTACCAGAGTTTCATTAACTTTCCAGTTCTGAGTTCATATGCATAAGGCGGCTTATGTGCCAGGGAAGGTACAAGGATCCTAGCACAGACTGTCATTTCACATGACAGCATTCCTGTGAAGTAGGCATTGTTCACTACCTTATACAAATAAGGAAACTCTTACACAGAGAGGTTAAGTCACTTGCTAGAGGTCATACAAGTAGAAAGTGGCCAGATTTGAATGTCACTCTGTCCAGGCTCCAAGCTCATGCTCTAAATTGTTATGTCAAGCTGCTTTCCTTTTAAGGAGATTGGTATTCAAAAAAAATTACTAAGTTTTAATACATTTAAAAGGTTCTTTTCATTAAAAAATGTAGTTTCTTTAAAAGTTCTGTCAGAAAAAAGAGTCTATAAAAAGGTAAAACCACAGGTTAAATTAACTTTCGGGGAGTGGTGTACTTAGGACAAATTAAAAATTAAACTCTGCATTGTTGAGGCTTTTAGTAACTCACATTAGAGTTCAAATAGTCATGCTGAATGGTAAAGCAGAAAAACACCAAGATGGATAACAGATTTCTGAGCTGGAATTTTTCTTGGGCAAGTAATTAAAATCTGCTTAAAGAGGTCAGCATTGTGGTGAAGCCAGTCAAGCCGCTACCTGAAACACCCTCATCCCATATAGGTGCCGATTAAATTCCCTGCTGCCTTGCTTCCCATTCAGCTCCTTGCTAATGAGTCTGGGATTCAGCCCCTTGCTAACGTGTCTGGGAAAGCAGCAGAAGATGGTTCAAGTGCTCAAGCCCCTGCTACCCAAATGGGAGACCTGGAAGAAGCTGCTGGCTCCCAGCTTTGGCCTGGCCCAGCCCCGGCTGTTGCGGCCATCTGGGGAGTGGACCAGGGAACGGAAGAGAGGTAGAGACAGAGAGACATCTTTTCAATAAAAATGACTATATAATTATAATGGGGTACTCTTCTGCTAGGGCCAGGTGCCAGAGGAGCACTTCTGTACTGTTACTGGTTTTAATTTTGAAGCAGTGAGCTTTAAGAAGGAGGGAGTTAAGAGAATATGAGGGTGGGTGGGCACTGAGTACAGTGGTTAAGAGGCTGTTTGGTACATCTACATCTCATGTCAAAGTGCCTGGGTTTGTTTTCTGGCTCCACTCCGAATTTCAGCTTCCTGCTAATGCACATTCTGGGAGACTGCATGTGATGGCTCAAGTAATTGGGTCTCTGCCACCCATTGGGGAGATCCAGATTGAGTTTCTAGCTCCAGGGTTCTGCCTGGTTCAGTCCCTACTGTTGCAGGCTTTTGCGGAGTGGGCCAGCAAGCTAGATAATGCAAGATCGATCTCTCTCTCTCTCTCTCTCTCCCACTCCCTCTTCTCCTCCTTCCCCTCTCCTTCTCCTTCTCCCCCTCCCTCTCTTTCCTTCCTCCCTTCCCCAGAAGACAGTTCATTGAATTGGTTGCAAACAGCCTGGAAGATTCTTAAATCTAGTTAAACCTTAAGTATGGTGGTTGAACAGACAAGAGGGTCTAGCCAGTAGAAAGCAAAATACAAACAGCCATGTTCTGTTATTCATATTCTGTAAAACACATTTTTTTTTCAGAGAAGAACCATGGCCTTAAGCGATGTTCTGAGGTAAGTGTATACCTCATCACTAAACAATTTATTTGAAGTACATCTGGACAATGAATATGTGAAATGGCAAAGAAATAACACCTATTTTGTGTGCACAGGTCTAAAATTGCCTTCATTCTTACTCTGAATATGACATTTCCCTATGAACATTTTTAGAAAGATTATTTATATTTAGAAAGATATTTATATTATAGTGGTAAACAATGTTTTAATGAAGCATTTGCTTTCAGAAGAAGCACTTGGCTGCTATCGCAGGCGCTGACTTCTCAACCACCGACACCTGGAGAAATGATTGACTTGCCTGGCTCTATACCCAGAGAAGGCACCATTCACTGAGTGACATCTCCCCAAACTGTAAGTAAAGACCATTACAGGAATAATCTATGTTCAAGAGGATGAGTCTAGCCAATTTAATCCTATTTTAGTGATGGGAAATGCGATGCTTCCCATAAAGCTACCATTTCCTGAACAAAATCATTTTAAATGTCAAGGGAAAACTGCCATGTTATAAAAATGACTATATTCCGTTAAAAGAAAACTCATCATTTTAAACATGACAAAGAAATCACAAGACTCTTCAAGGAGTTGAGCCCAAAACATAGCTCTGAGTCAAAAATTTTGCTACTTTAAAATACGAGTTGAATGACCCAGGTCCCAAGTCTAACTGGATATGAACATAATTTATTAAAAACCAAACACAGCTTTTTAAAGCAGTTACAAAATAATTTTATACGTTACCTGGTAATTGTTTTGGTTTTGTGATAACCTCAATTGGCTTGATGATGCAAAATGTGGAGAAAAGTTATTCCGTGATGGATTTGTAGTACTGTACATTGTACTCGAGGCTGTGTGTAATGAGGTCCGTGGTGTCAAATGGTAGTCTCTAGTTTGATACAGTACATTGTCTGACAAATCTCTGATATTCACCATTTGTGAATTTGGCATATTTCTTCCTGGTCCTGGCAAAGTTGTACTTTGGTTCTCAGCTCGAAGGGAACTGCCACTTTCATAAAACCTTGAGTAGGTTGGTATCTGTGCTCCCATTGATGCCAACTCTTCCTCTCTGGCATATTCATCCTCAGCATCTCCTGTCTCCATTGCAATGGACAAACAAGTTCCTTCTGCTGAGCTAGGCTTCTGCGGAACATTGCCCCCCAGAATTCTCTGGGGGTAATCACTAACTGCCAGTGAAAAAACTTCACGGATTTCCAAATTTTGGGTTCTACAGTAAGGGTCTCTAATAGTTGGCTTTTGTCCACATAAGTTATGTGATGCCAGACCTGTGTGTTCAGGCTTATATGACCTTTGAATCCCAACTGGTTCAATTTTGCAAGGTCGGTGGCACACAGATGGCTTTTGAGGTACTGTCATTTCAGAAGCTTGTACTGAAGAGCTCCCATAGTTTTTCTTTGCGTGATTGTATACTGAGTTTCCAGCATTTACCACACTTGTCTGTCGTGACAAAATAATTGTTTTTTCACCCAGGAGCAAAGAGGCATTTTTACAGTGTGCTACTTGTCTTTGAACAGGAATGTGCAACTGAAATTCAGTATCGTTTTTACTGGCTGTTTTCTGAATAGGAGTTTTATGTGCTTCTGTAATTTGTGTATTTGTATACTTGGTTGTCCCTTGTCTACTTGCTGAACTGGCTGGACTGTATATACCAGTTACAATGACGTCATTATTGGCTGATGTCCAAGAAGACTGTTGGCTTGAGGGTTGAGCAATATTAACCACATTTCTGACTGTAATGTCTGGAGCTGCTAAAGAGGTACCAGAAACAGTTGCTGTTGTTGTTCCTGATTCGGAATTCTTACTACTCATTTTTCTTCTCTTATTGCCAACCCACGTCTGGAAGGATAAAAAATAGTATTTTAAAAAAATTAGCAATAATGCAAGAAAAAAACAATTACTAGATTATAAATTCTATTCTCATTTGTCTTAGAATGAACTGAGGCCTACACAAAGGTAAAGTTAAAAAGATATTATGAAAGACACAGTAAGTAAAGTATAGGGCAAACATGATCAAAGTCTCCCAAATATCTAGGAACTTTAAGACTACAGTATATTATTGCTCTTCTTTTCCTCAAAACCCATCCAATTACTACATATCAAGAATTATAAAAATGTTTATATACTTTGATCTAGCAAATACTTTCCTGGAAATTTATATTAAAAATAATCACAGATGTAAATCAAAGTTTATGTGTGACGATCTTCATCATGAATTTATTAATGACAATGTATTTATTAATGATAATGGCTAATTGAAAGCATACTAAAGGTAGACTAATGACATTACAAAGTGTTCATAGGATTTTGAAGCATATATATGTTTGCAATCTTCAAGTTTAATGATATTTTTATATGGATATATATTAACTTGGCTAATTTAATACAGCTAATCTATATTATTTTTAGGTATTTATTATTATAAACTGTGTTTCAATGATTTGTTCCCTTGGTTCATTAGAATAAAATACTAGAAGGGAACTATGATGCTCTGATGCTTTCAAAGTACCCTCCAATGTATGAGTGTTATGGTTTCCTCTACTCCCACTAACAGTTTGTATTATCTTTTGTAGCCTTTACTAGTTTGAGAGTTAATAAAAGGTATGTAATTGCTGTTTTGATTAGAATTTCTATGATCACTATATTACTTTGATAGAATTGTATTTCCTTTACCTTTATCCATTTTTATATTGGGGTGTTTGTCTTTATAAATTGATTTGCAAAAGCAATTTTCTACTAAAGATAGTAACACTTTGTCACAAGTTGCAAATACTTTTTTTCAGTTTGTCATTAATATATAGTAGTTATTTTCTTTTCTCTACATACTAAATTTTATAGAATGAATATATATTACTTTCATAACCAGAAAAAAAATTACTAATAAAAATAATGCCAGTGGTTGGCATTTAAGATTTGATTACAAAATTCACACTTTTATACAAGTAATTTATTATAATTACCTTGGTATTATTGCACTGAATCATGACTCTTCCTAAAATACGCAATTATAATACATTCCATAAAGTGATTATCAAACTTATAATTATTCCAAAATGCATAACATATTATAAACTACCAAAACACATTTTTCTATTAAGAATTAAACAAAAGAAGTAGGTACATGAAAACATTAAATGAGCTAGCCTTACACAAACATAATACTGGGTATATTTACTTAGCGTTTTGTATGATGTGTTTCCGAAGACCACATCTGATGTATAATAAGCAACACAAATGCTGCTATAATACAGAAAATAAAAGCTAACATATATTGAATCTCCATTATGTCTGCTTTATAAATATTGGCTTCTTTGGTAGGGTTTTTCTAATTTTATTAATGAAGAAACTGAGGTGCAGAAATAAGTAGACTGTGCCGAAAGATATCCTGCCAGCTAGTGGCAGAGGAAAGATTCAAAGTCAATTCTACCTGAATTCAAAGCACATTTACCTTCCACTACCCCACATGCAGTGATTAGAAATTTCTGAAATAATAATCTTTGTTTATCATTTCACTTTTTTAATTATAATTTTTTCCGTAAAGAAAATGTTCCAGAAACTGATGCTCCCTTTTGCTTCACATGCAGCAGTGGAAATTTTAAACTCAATCTTATTTACTTTCATGAAACAGCAGGAGTGAAAAATCACAATTGGAAGGACATGTGAGTATAAATGTCAAAGGAGAGAATGGAAAAAACTAAAAGTCTTTAATATTTATACCCAAGAGACATATTTAAAAAGGAACGTTTTTGAATAAATATAATTTCCTAAAAGGTACATTTTACAAATATTCCAAACAAACTGCTGTACTTTGTCTTTTCAAGTAAAAAAATGTATGGGGGGACTAATGTATTTGTACAACTTTGAAAAAATGTATCCACATGGCTGAAGAAGCTTGTGAACTAATACAATTGGGATTCAAGAACTATTACACCTGGCAGGCAACTCTGGGCTCTATTTATGAAAAACAACACAACCTACTACGTTCTCATCACACAATACATATCTCAACTGAGGAAGTCTAAGAGTGTCTTAGTGCATTGCAAATTTACGTGGCTTACTTACATAGTTGATACGTATACTTTGTGTATGTTTATAGTTTATGCATATAATGTATATTATGTATAGCTATTATATAGCTTGCTAGATATTTATATTATGTACTCATCAAAAATAAAATGGAATAATAGAATAATAAATATGCATATATGAAGCAACTATCTAGCAACCTCATTTATTCAGAACATGGCCAATGTCATAAGATCCATGGACTTCCCTAGTAGGACAACCCCTAACCTTAAGACTCACTTTAATGATTTTATATATAATTTTAACAAACATGGCATTGTAGTCTACAGCGAATTAGAAATAACAAAACCAGGGGCATTGGTGATAGAGACTGTTTTGGAAGGCACCCTTATAGCAGCAAAACTAAAAATGTTCACTAGATATTGCACACTAAAAAGAAGATAAAAGGAAAACAACAAAACTAACTTAAAAAATTAAATACTAGTCTGTGATTCTTAAATAAAGGGGAAATTAATCCTATGTATGTTACCACATTGTGAGTATTATTATTTTAAAGCACAATATAATTGATTTCCATAATGAAAACCTTGAGTCAAAAAGTTAAGGATTCAGTTGTTTTCCACATGCTGTATTGAAGAAAAGTAGGAAAGTATATATTTTAAAAATATTTCCATTGTTGACAATAATAAAAATTCATTGCCTAATAACTGAATTAAATTTTACTGAAAGTTGAATGGAATACACAATTTACCATTGCTTATCATACGTAAATGATTCTCCCTGTAAATGTCTCACTGATGAGAAGGAAAAAAGTGGGTCAAACAAAATCCATATGATGACAATTTAGAGTGGGGAATAAATAAAGTACACACATAGGAAAAAATAGGGTGAAAGGCATTTAATCACCAATGCTTGATATCCATAATTTTTTTCCGTTTTCTCTTATGAATTCACTGTCTCTAAACTTTTCTTTTTCTATGCATTCTTCTTGGTTTTCATGTTATTTTATCCTTTATCAAATTGTTAATACAGTGAGACTTGAGGTCTTTTGAGGAAAATATAACAAATATTTTTTCAAAAATAATAAAAAAAAGTCTCAAGTAGAGCATATAGACGTAGCAAAATAATGCAGGGGCAGGGGCAGGGGCAGGTTGTGGAGTGATGAGCCTCTACTCCATTTTCCTTTGACTAAAAAAGCTATCAAGATTGACTCGAGATGTAGATTAGGAACACTTCATTTCTCAGTACAGTTGACATTTTCCTAGATTAGAGAGAATGTATTTGTTTTACACTGTTGCTTATAACTTCCATACCATTTTACTCGCAATCTTACATTCTAAGAATTTATATCTTTCATTTCCATTGCTTGTTTTAGATTTCCACACTCTTTGGAGTATAAATATAAATCTTTGTATTTCAGCACTCTCAATCTTCAAGCACAATCAGGTAAGTTATGAGGGGAAGATTGTTAATAACAAATTGGAAATATGAAAGATAACAGTCCACAGTATAGCTGCCTGGGAAGGTTTTTCACTGTAAGGCAATGTAAGATAAAAGGAGAAAAAAACAGGAAAGAAATTACTATAGAAAAAAGTTTATATTTTTAAAGTGCAATTCATTGAAATATTACCTGTATTTGTATTATTTCTCCTAAGGCAATTCAATATTTTCTTCTGAAAGTTCATTTTGTAAAGATATTTTAAATAGGGCATATATAGCTATCAAAAGGCAGTGTTTCTGGTTGTATGATTGTTGATAATCATCAAATAAGAAACAGATAACCTGGATACCCAGAAATGGTGGCATAATTCCCTATTTGAAGGTGAACATATCATTTAGTATCTAGGAAATATATTTTTCAAAGAATTCTGTTTATCAAGAGATTTTTATCTTTTAAAATCTTTGAAGGCACATCTAACAGGAACATAAACTTAACAACAGACATACTTTCTCTTTCCCAAATTAGTCTAATGAATGCCAAGGATGAGAATGTTAATAATCTTTAAATCACTAAGGTTTGACACCAGTAGGATTTGTAGCATGTTCAAACAAACATGAAAGAACCTGTGCACTCAATAAAATCAGTGACAAGTTGTGTTAGCCTTATCTTATGCCTCCTCTCTATCACTTTCTCATTGCCTTGCAAGATTTACAGCTGAATAACCTTGGTTGTGATAAAGAAAAATTTCCTCCCTTGGGATTTCTTGTCTCTTACTTGTTAGCCCATTAAAATGCATGCATCTTTCTTAGAAGGACTCCGTTTTCATATAATAGACTAGGTTTTCCTAAAAAGACACAGATACTAAAGTAATAAATGATTGATGAAAAATTCGAATACAACAAAAAATATCCTAGGTACACAGTATTCCCATGCTAAGTGCCTGTTTTACAGTTACCACTTAGGAAGACCGTATCTAGACTAATTTGTTGTTTAAAGAAAGCATAAGATCAACAATTAATTGATTACAAAGATATTTGTTAGTTCAATTACGATTTTCAAAAGGATATGTTTACACTGCAAAGGTTTTAGTGTTTTCAAGGTATTTATAGAAACAAATACATACTAAATGATTAGTTCTATTTGTTAAAAACTAGATATTTTATAGCAGGGAAATGAAGTTGCTTATAAGTTAGTGACTTCATGCCCTAGTTTTTTTTCATATTAAGCAAATATCATTTATAATAAAAAGCTATAAATTTGAGTGTAAGACCTCAATACTTACCCTGACTACACTGAAGTCCAGCTTAGTCTCCTGTGCACACTGTAATATGAGCTGGAAGCAATTTTTACTTTGATTTGTCATTCCATTTTCATAATAACGCTGTAAAATCCTTTGTTGCTCTACAGTAAATACAGAACGTAGATTCATCTAAAAATAAAAGAAAATACTCTGAAAATTGGAATAAGAATTTGGTATGTGTAGAATTTGTACACTTTTCATCTCTTGATACAATTTCAGGGCTTCCAAGCTGCAAGATTTCTTTAAGTGAATTAATCTCCAGTAATGGGCAGTAATTTGTGTGCTAAAGGGAGACAGCTTCTCACTGAAAAATATATATAATGCAAACATTGAGTTTCTTTTCAAAAAGAGCACCAACTTTAAGGACAAAAAGGAAAAGAAAAAAAGAGAGGAAAGCCCTTATCTGGTTAGTGTCAGTGCATGGGGAGAAAAAAAGGTTCTTTCACTGAAATAAATATTTATGGCTAGCAAAGCCAGAGATGGTGGTAGCCATACGTGGTCAATTATCACCAGGGACACTCACTGTTCTTTGTCAAGCCAGGCATCTGGCATATGTCTTAACAGGCAGAAGCTACAATGTGGAACAAAAGGGGGCTCTTATTTTTCCTCTTTCTGGGATAAAGGGGTTCTTTTATATATTAAGACAAAACCTTTCTTTAAGGCTTGAAGATAAAGGTGTAGTGACTGTGAAAATTCCCTTGTTTTAGGCAATTCAAACCAAAATAATTGCTTTAATAACTACAGTCTGTAAATAAAATTCAAAATCATATATATTTTATTAACAATAAGCCATGTAAAAACAATGTACCTTTTAGTTAAATTGATAGTATCATAATTAGACAAGGTACATAAAATGCAATTTTTTTGCCAGTAGATTGTGACATTTGTTATTAAGGGACAGCAACTCTGTGAATCTCACAAATCAGAAGCAGGTCAAATTCTTTTCAAAAAGATGAATTCTGGCAGTGCATTTTCCAAAGAACACTTGTAATTAGATTAAGGCAATTTCATATTCTTATAAAACTTGTCACACTGAAATTGTTATTTCTACAAGTTGACAGAAAGAAAACCTTTCATAAAGAAAGTGTCCCTTCAAAATTAGGAAAACATCAACAACAAAAACACTACGAGCCAAAGCAAATGGAAAATTTTCTGGTACATGTGTATAAAAACAACCAACTACACTGACATGGAAATAAAAAGTAATTTCCCTTTCTTTTAATATGCTGAAAAATATAGCAGTCTAACAAGGAAATTGAAGACAGTCATGCAGCCATCCACTACAATTTGTACACCTGACTCTCTCTTGCTCACACCTTTCTCCATATAAAATGTTAAGAGAACTGATTAGAAAAAATCAGATGTAGGAGAGGGCAAGGGAAAGATAAAAGTTGAATTTCTCCTTGAAATCCACAGAAACAAAGGTCTCCACTGACTTTCTGAAGAGGGGTCTCTTCAAGTACGCTAATGTGGGAGTACAAATCTCTTATATGCAACTTGGCCAAGTTTTCAGGGATGTTTGGATCAGTTAATAGGCACAGTTCATAGGAAAGAAATTTTTATTATTGTGGTTGTCAGTTTCCTGAGCAGTTCTGGATTATTTTTCCTAAATGGCTCAGGCACAGTCAGTAAAAAAATTAGAAGATAGAGGTAAAAATACCTGAAACTCCTTCTCTGGTGCTGATTTTTGAATCAATTTACTTTGGAATGGGTTTGAAGAGTGGTAAACTTCAATTCACTAACAGGAACAATCAGGGCAATGGCTCTGATGCTCCTCTACAAAGCTGTTCTTGCTGCAAACAGCCTAGAGTGCAAGATATGGGTGATTCCCAAGTGTGATGATATCTTCCCTTATGATATAGGGATGTTTTCTTATTGGCTAGCTGTAGCTGTTACACTTAGTCAAGCATGATATGAACCTTGCAAAAGCACAGCAAGTCTTTCACCACTGATAACCAGTAGCCAAACCTAAGTGACTGAGTACTTAACAGATTTCTGTAGTTTACAACCCTGACCACAGGGTTTTTAGTTTTTCCCTTCAAGACAGTGGCAGTAGGATCACTTTGTTCATGAGAGCTACTATTTTTCCTTCAAATTAAACATTCTTTACCACAACAAGATAACCCCATCTGAGTAACATGCCTTGTCATTATCTCTACTCGCACTAGTTATCTTGGTCTACGAAGGGGCAAGATATTAAATGGCAGCACAGCCAAAATTCTTCATTTTTTAAAGATTTATTTATTTGAAAAACAGAGTTACAGGGAGAGGTATAGACAGAATGAGAGAGAGGTCTTCCATCCTCTCGTTCACTCCCCAAATGGCCGCAACAGCAGCAGCTGAGCTGATCCAAAGCCAGGAACCAGGAGCCAGGAGCTTCTTCTGGGTCTCCAATGTGGGTGCGGGGGCTCAAGCACTTGGACCATTCTCTGCTGCTTTCCCAGGCCATAGCAGAAGCTGGATCTGAAGTGGAGCAACTGGGTCTCTAACTGGAGCCCATATGCAGTGCTGGCACTGAAGGCCATGGCTTTACCTGCTATTCCACAGCACCAACTTTGACAGCCAAATTTCTTAATCATTTGTTTAAAAAAACAAGAAGAGGTTTTTTTCTTTCAAAAAATATTCACTTTTAAAATTGGGTTCTTATTAATGTGGAAGATAAAATGACAAGCCGTTGATTCCATACAAATTGAGGTCCACTTGGTTGTAATGTGAAGAGTGGCTTAATCGGTAGATTAAACACTGAAGTAACAAGTCATTTAGCCTTACTCCAAGATTTCTTAGTCTCATAGTCTTCCACATCATACTGCTCACTCAGCAGATGCTAGCCCATAAGAATAAAATGACTTGTGTTCTAATGTTAAGTTCCACTTCTGACTATTCGGTAAGTAATTTAATTTATATGAACATCTGTTTTTCAATCTGTAAAATGCTGGATTATACAACTTGGTTTGCCTACCACCCTGGATTACTACCAATAAGTTAGGATATGTGAATTCATTTTTCTTAATTGTAAAGCACGGTAAAGTTGTAACATATTTGTGTGTTTAGTACAATTCAAACTTCCAGTTTATCTATCATACCCAGGAGTGGAATTTCTCATGTCTCTCTCAGGTTTAGGGCTCAGCACTTTAAGGAGCACTTTGTGTCTTTGAAGAAAGATTAAATTAGTTCAGTATGTGCTATTCAAGCAAGCAGAACAATTTTAGATATATTGCTTCAGAAGTAGCTGAAAAATAAAGCTTCTAGGATGACTATTGCTTTAGGGGTTCCAGACAGTTAAGGCTGTCTGTATTTTCACATGGAAATGTTTCAGATACATTTCTATATAACCCTGTCCCAATTTATTTGATGCAATACTTAAAAGAAGATCAATGCCCTAACAGTGTCCTAGCTGGTAAATAATTTAAAAGGTACTAAAAAAAATTCTTATAAGTAATCATTCATGAAAAACTTGATTTTAAAGATAGAGTGAATCTGTAAAATCCTCACTATTGCCAATATAACAATTCTCTTCAGTATTAAATATTTGAACATTTGAATTCAAATGTTTTTGTTTATAAAGAGAGTTGCTGAAATTAACATAACACTTTGAACACCTTTATCTCGGTCAACATGACTATTTTAATGCTGTCCTTTTTATCTTCTATTATTGTTTGCTTTTAATTTTCCACATTTTTCTATGTAAGATTTTATGAGTTAAGAAAAAGTATGTAATTGTGAAACCATCACTGTGACAAATAAGTCACAGAAATGTTCCATGATTCCAAAAAATGTCCTACATGCTACCTTTTTAAAACCAACCTTTCTAGCCAAAAGTTCTTGATAATCACTGATCTATTTGTATAATTTTTTTTACCTTTTTTTTTGACAGGCAGAGTGGACAATGAGAGAGAGAGAGAGAGAGACAGAGAGAAAGCTTTTCCTTTTCCGTTGGTTCACCCCCCAATGGCTGCTGTGGCCGGCGTGCTGCGGCTGGCGTACCGCGCTGATCCGAAGCCAAGAGCCAGGTGCTTCTCCTGGTCTCCCATGCGTGTGCAGGGCCCAAGCACCTGGGCCATCCTCCACTGCACTCCCGGGCCACAGCAGAGAGCTGGCCTGGAAGAGGAGCAACCGGGACAGAATCCGGCGCCCTGACCGGGACTAGAACCCAGTGTGCCGGCGCCGCAGGTGGAGGATTAGCCTAGTGAGCCACAGTGCAGGCCTGTTTGTATAATTTTGAATTTATTATAGACTACCATATAACTGAAATCATACATTATATAGCCTCCTGAGGCTAGCTTTTTGTACTTAGTGCATTTAAGATTCATGTGTGTTGTGTGTCATCAGTAGTTTTTCCCTTTTGCTTACAGAGTAGTATTCCTACAAATGTATTACAGCAAATTCATTCATCTATTGAATGACATTTGGACTGTTTCAAGGTCTGTTGTATTAATGAAACTGTTGAAGTTATTTGTAGACAGGTTTAATAACTAGCACTGCTGTATCATATTGTAAATATACGTTTAGCTTCATAGGAAATCGCTAAACTGTTTTCAAAAGTAGCAGTACACATTTACATTCTCATCAGCATTCAATGCATGTTTCAATTTCTTCACTTCCTCATCAGCAATTGTTACTGTCACTTAAAAAGTAATTCTAATAGGATTGTAAATATGTAATATTATTGTGGTTTGATTTGTATTTCCCTCATGATGAATGACATGGAGCATCTTTTCAAATATTTATTTGTCATCCATATATGTTCTTTGTGGAAATATCTCCTTCAAATATTTCCCAAATTTTAATTTATTCTTACATTTTAAAATATTTATTTCTATTCGAAAGCCAGAGCAGCAGCAACAGCAGCAGCAGCAGCAGCAGAGAGAGAAAGAGAGAGACACAGACACAGACACAGACACAGACACAGACACAGACACAGACAGGCACAGACACAGACACAGAGGAAGATCTTCCATCCTCTGGTTCACTACTCTATTGGCTGCAACAGCTGGGGCTGGTCCAGGTGGAAGGCAGGAACCAGCAATTCTATCCAGGACTCCCACATGGATGGCAGGGGCCCAAATACTTGGGGCATCATCCACTGCCTTCCTAAGTACATTAGTAGGAAGCTGGATTGGAAGTGGAACAGCCAGGACATAAACTGGCACTCCAATATGGGATGCTGGCACAAGCGGTGGCTTAACCTGCTGCGGCACAATGCCAGCCCCAAGTACGTGACCTGCTGTCTCCCAGAGTGTGCATCACCAGATTGGAAGAAGAGGCAATTTGAACCCAGGAACTCCAATATGGGATGCCAGGGTTTCAAGTGGCAGTATAACCTGCTACTCCACAATGCCTGCCTTTCCCAAATTTTTTAATTGGATAATTTGCCTATTTACTGAATGTGGAGAGTTCACTACATGTTCTGGATTTGTAAATCTTTTATCAGAAATATAATTTGAAAGGCTTTCTCTATGCATATGGCTTGGCTTTTTCTTTTATTGACAGTGTATTTCATAGGATGGAAGTTTTTCATTGTGATGATATTGAATTTCTCATTTTTAAAGTATAGATGGGGCTTTTTTCAGAACAAACTGTGCTTCAGTGTGGCTATTCTATCTTCTATACATTCCCATATAAATTTTAGAGTCAGTTTGTTGATAACTACAAATGATCCTCTTGAGACTGATTGAGATCGAAACTATCAGTTAGGAAGACTTGGGATCTTAACAATATTGTCTTCCAATTCATGAATAATACATCTCTATATAGATCTTCTTTGATTTCTTTCATTAGAGATTTAAAGTTTTCAGCACACAAATCCAGCATATATCCTGTTAAATTTATATCTAATTGTTTCCTGCTTTTGGGGGAGAGTGGTGGTAATATTGCAAATAGTATTTTTTTTTCAAAAATTTCCAAATGTAGGTTGCTGGTTTCTCAACATACAATTGATTTTGATATATTGACTTTGTTTTGTAACTTTGCAAAACTCAGTTATTATTCCCAGGAGGCTTTTGATTGATTGGTTGCTGTTTTCTACATAATCACAGACACACAAAAAAGATAGGTTTATTTCTTCTTTCCTCATATGTATGTCTTTTATTTTTCTATCTTGTCTTGTTAATAAGTTGTCTAAGACCAACAGCATGGCGTTTTCATTGAGCTGCTCTCAATTTTAAAGGGAAAGCATTAAGCTTTTCATCGTTAAGTATGATAATATTGTAGCTTTTTTATAGATTTCCTTACCAGGGTAAGGAAGTCCCCCTTCATTTTTAATAATGAGAACTGAGAGGTTTTATTACTAATACTATAATTACCATGAATGGGTGCTAAATTTTGTCCAATGCTTTATCCTGCGTCTCTTGAGATGACTGTATAGTTTTTATTCCTTAATCTTTTGAAATGATACATTATTGCAGTTGATGTTCAAATGTTAAGCCAGCTTAGATTCTTGGAATAAACCTCACTTGGTTGTGGTTATTGTTCTTTTTCTATTTTGTTGAGAATTCTTTAATCTATATTTGTGAGGAGTATTTGTCTATGGCTTCGGTTCCTTGTACTATATTTGATTTTAGTATGAAGGTAATGAATTAGAAATTGTTTCCACCATTTATATATTTTGGAAGAAATTACACAGAGTTGCTAGTATTTCTTCCTTAAGTGTTTGTGAGATATCACCAATGAAGCAATCTAAACATGGAGTTTTGTTGAAAACTTCTGAAACTACAAATTATATTTCTCTCTTACTCAGATTATCTGAGAGTACTTCCAAAAGTTCCTGAGTTTTGGTAGTTTGTATCTGTCAAGGAAGTGATAGATTTCATCTAAGTTGTTGAATTAAAAGGTATCAGGTTACTTGTATTTTCTTATTATTCTTCTAATGCCTTTGTGGTCTGCTGGTAGTATAACATTCTCCTTTTTGATACCAGTAATTTGTTTCTTCTTATTTATTTGTCAACTCAGCAAGTTCACCATTTTGATTGATCTTCCGAAAGAACTAGTATTTAGTTTTAATGATTTTTGTTATTTTTCTTTCTTCATTTTTGTTGATTTCTGCTCTTATTTTACTATTCTCTTCATTCTGTTTGGTATTTAACTTATTCTTTTTTTAAATTTTCTTAAAATGGAAGCTTGTACTATTGATAGGAGGCCTTTTTTCTTTTCTAACTATAAGAAATTAATGTTTAAAGGAGCATGTGCTTAGCCTAGCAATTAAGATCCTGGTTAAAAGCCTGTGTCCCAAATTGGAGTGCATGTGTTTGATTCCCAGCTCCAGCTCCTGATTCTAATTTCTTGCTGACGCACATCCTGGGAGATTGCAATCATGGCCCAAACAACTGAGTTCATGCCACTCACTTTTGAGTCCTGGCCTGAGTTCCCAGCTCCTGACTTAGACGTGGCCCAGCCCCAGGCATTGCAGGCATTTGGGGAGCGAAGAATGAATATGCACTTTCTGTCCATCACTCTTTCTTGCTCTGCTTCTCAAATAAATAATTTTTTTCAAAATAAATTAAGGTTATAAATGTTCTTGTAAATACAGATTTGGATGCATTAAACAATTTTTTATAATGTATTTTCATTGTCATTCAATAAAAATATTTTATAATTTTTGATGTTTATAGTTTCATTAAAAATTAAGGGATTTTTCAACTATCATTCTGTTATTAATTTATAGTATAATTATAATTAGAGAACACACTATATGATTTCACTTTAAAACTTACTGTATTTGGCTGAAATGGTCCTTTTCCCATTCAATCACTGTTTATAGCTCTTGTCTATATTCCCACTAAACTAGGGTCTACTTGCTTTTTTACTTGTTAAACTTATTTGGTGAAGCATTAAGCCTTTTTTACAGTAATGTAAATTTAAAATATGTTATCTTAAAAACTAAAAAAGAAAGAGAGAAAGAACAAGAGTGGAAGGGTGAGATGGAGTGAGTGAGGAAGCAAATATCATTATATACCTAGAATTGTATCTATGAACTATTTTGAATGTTAAAACTAATTAAAATTAAAAAGTATTTTAAAAGTTTATGAATGCGGTTTCTCTTGTTGAATGTTCCATGCACATTTGAAAGGAATGTATATTCTGATATTGTTGGATGGACAGTTTTAAAAATGTTAATCCAATCATGTTGGTTGATGGTGTTGTTTATGTCTTCTACATCCTAACTGATTTGATTACTACTTGTTCTCTCAATTACTGAAAGAGGAATAGTGGAGTCTCCAAGTATAAGTTCTGATTTTCTATTTATATTTTGTTTTATCCATTTTGTTTTATGTATTTTGAAGATTTATTGCTAGGTATACATATTTAAAATATTGTTTTTTGATTAATTGACCCTTTTTTTAGCTATTTAATAAATGTCCCACTTTATTCCTATTACTATTCCTTATTCTGTTTGCCAGATACTAGTTTATACACACCAACTTTGTTCTGATCAGTGTGTCCTTGCATATCATTATTACTGGCCTTTTTTTTTTTAATTTATGTGTTTAGATATTAAAGAGGTTTCTTTTCAAAAAGCATATAGGTAAATTTTTATTATATTATTTATTTGAAAGGCAGAGCCACACAGAGAAAGAAGGAGAGGCAGAGAGAGAGAGAGAGAGAGAGAGAGAGAAAGAGAGAGAGAGAAATCCTCCATCCACTGGCTCACTCCCCAATTGTCCACAATGGTCAGAGCTGTGCTGATCCAAAGCCAAAAACCAGGAGCTTCTTCCAGGTCTCCCACGTGGGTGCAGGGGCCCAAGGACTTGGGCCATCTGCCACTGCTTTCCCAAGCCATAACAGAGATCCAGATTGGAAGTGGAGCAGCCAGGACTGGAACTGGTGCCCGCATGGGATGCCGGCACCATAAGCAACAACCCCAACAGCTAAGCCACAGAGTCGGCCTACAGGTAAATTTTTAAATTTAATGTTACAACATCTCTTTCTTTCTTTCTTTCTTTTTTTCAGGCAGAGTAAGACATTGAGAGAGAGAGACAGAGAGAAAGGTCTTCCCTCCGTTGGTTCACCCCCCAAATGGCCGCTACCGCTGGCACTGCGCTGATCCGAAGCCAAGAGCCTGGCACCTCCTCACGGTCCCCCATGTGGGTGCAGGGCCCAAGCACTTGGGCCATCCTCCACTGCCTTCCCGGGCCACAGCAGAAAGCTGGACTAGAAGAGGAGCAATTGGGACAGAATCCAGCGCCCCAACCGGGACTAGAACCTAGAGTGCCGAGACGCAGGCGGAGGATTAGCCCAGTGAGCCACGGCACCGGCCACATCTTTCTTTTTATTTGGAATATTTAAAAATTAATTTTGTAGTTTTAGAATTGAATGATGTCTTTTAATTAGTGTGTTAAGAGTACTTGCACTTAATATAATTACTGATATGCTTGGATTTAGGTATACCAATTTATTAGCTATTTTCTTTTTGTCCATTTCTTTTGTTCTTCTATTTACCCTTTACCAACTTCTATTGCATTATTTGAATAATTAAATGATATTCTTGTTTTAAATCATTGGCTTTTTGCCTGAATCACTTTGCATATTTTAAAGTGAATGCTTTAGAGATTATAATATGCACACCCATTTTTTCTATACAGTTAATATTTCACAACCTTAACTACAGCCATTCAGACCCCTTTTTCTTCCCCCCCTTGATGGTATAGTTATCAAAAATACTACATCCATATACATTGGAAGCCACACTAGGCAACACAGTCAGTTTTGCTTTCAACAGTCATACATATTTAAAGGAACTGAAAAAGAGGAAAATAATATTCTGTAATTACACAGATATTTGCCATTTATATTGCTCTTTCTTTATTCCTGGTGTTCCAAATTTTCGTCTCATTTCCATTCAGTATTACGAATTTATTTTAACACTTTTTAGAGCAGGTATGCTGACCAAAATTCTCTTAGCTTTCTTCTATCTAGAAATATTTGAGTATTAATTGTTAGAGTCTGCTGTGAGATGTCGATTTGAGGGGACACAGTCAGCAGGCAACAGACTCTGTCAGGAGCAAACTGCGATTTCTATTTTTGCCATTTTGGGCAGGATCATTTTGGTTTTCAAATCCTTTCTATGTTGCTTTGGATCTGTCACCATACTAGTGCTACTTAGGTGATGATTTCCATGCCAGTTCTATTTCCAAAGTCCTCGCTATTCTGTTGTGAGACTCTCCCACTCCTGAGTAATTCAAAGTTGGGTTTGAGTTTTCTACAGGTTTTTACTCAGTTTTAAAATATTCCCTTCTCCAGTTCTTCCCTCTCTGAGATTCCTCACACACCGCTCAGCCTATATGAGACAATTTTCCTGATCCTCTAGCCAGAAATGTGGGATTTTGTTTGGAGTTTATTTGGCTATGCAGCACAGATTTGCTACTAGAACTACTCTTCAGGCAAATGTGGAAGAGAGAGAAGTTGAGGGTGGGTAGGAGAGGGAGGAGGGGAGAGAGAGACTGAGACTGACTTTAGATCCCCCCCCCACACACACACCAATGGAAATACAGGCTGCTATAACAGGTTCAGTCAACAATGAACCACTCCATAGTTCTATGGAATGGAGCCAACCTTGGGTCAAAGACTCAAGAGAAAGGAAAAAATACAAGGAAATTTACTCATATATGGTCGTTTATCCAAATTTTGATCTCCTTCCCAATATGCCTCATTGTGTTTACTTTCAGAATCCTCAGTTCATTGCTTTCTCATTTTTGTCTAAAGATTTTAGTGCAGAGCCAGAGCTGTGGAATAGTGGGTTAAGCTACAGTCTGCAGCACCGGCATCCCATATAGGCGCCGTTTTTTTTTTTTTTTTTTTTTTTTTTTTTTGGATTCGCTGTGCTGATCCGAAGCCAGGAGCCAGGTGCTTCTTCCTGGTCTCCCATGCGGGTGCAGGGACCCAAGCACTTGGGCCTTCGTCCACTGCCTTCCTGGGCCACAGCAGAGAGCTGGACTGGAAAAGGAGCAACCTGGACTAGAACCTGACACCCATTATGGGATGCTGGCGCTGCAGGTGGAGGATTAGCCAAGTGAGCCAAGGCGCTGACCCGTAGGCGCTGGTTTGAGTCCCAGCTGCTCCACTTCCAATCCAGCTCCTCTCTAATGCACCTGGGAAATCAGGGGAAGGTGGCCCAAGTGCTTGGGCCCCTGCACCCAGGTGGGAGACCTGGAAGAAGCTCTTGGCTTGTAGCTTTTGTCTGGCCCAGCTCTGGCCATTGTGACCTTTGGGTACTGAAGCAGTGGATGGAAAACTTTTCTTTCTCTGTCTCTGCCTCTCCCTCTCTGTAACTCCATCTTTCAAATAAATAAATAATTAAAAACTAGATTTTAGCCATAATCAACAGGAGAAAAGTATGTATTGAGTTTACTCCATCTTGTTCAGAATTAGAATTCTGCTATTATATTTTTAAAAATACAGATCATACTAAACTCCAAGGAACTTCAACTACAATCCAGTTAAACCTATATTTATTCAATCTTTGTTAAAGACCAACATATTGGGGGTGATGTTACTGATTAAGAATCTAAAAAATAATCACATGGAACATGTTTTCTGTCTTTCTCAGAAGACTTTATACATTTAGTTATAACTACACTTTAAATAAAACATTTTTATGCAAATGAAGTGAATTTGTATTAATATACTTCCAAGCACTTTCTCTTGGCATTTAAATTTCCTTGGTCATGACAATGTGTGTCTCTTGTGTAATTCTACGGTGTCTAGTGGTTTTGCATAGTTTGGCTTGAAGGTACTTGAAGATTCTCCATTTACCACAAGATTCCCATTTCTGAGCTATCTCGGGAAATGAGTCATTCTAGGAATCTAAAGTATATACTGTTTCAAGCAAAAATACTTCATTTTTTATAAGCCCCAACTATTTTGAATGGAAATATTTCTAAACTACTGTATTCACTTTCCTGATTTTTTAAAACTGGGACTATGAAAAATAAGTAAATTGTCTTTCATAATTCTTGGTAATCATTATGAACATGATTTATTAAATGATGTCCCAACAATTAGGTAAAGGTGTTGGCTTCTTCATTAAAAGACTTCAGATTTTTGCATCTGCTTTTTACAGTTTGTCTCCCACTCTCCTTTCAGTATGCTGTCATTTGTCAATGCTTGCTTTAGCAAGTCCCTCACAGTATTCCAATTTTGCTGGGGTTTGTTGCTTTTAATTAATTTATTTCTACTAATCTGGCAAAAGAACAGAGATTGTTAACAAAGGCCTGGGAGGCTCACCCACAGCCCTATCATTTGGGCCCATCTTGTACATTTTGTGACGTGGATTTTCCTGCATTTGCTGGGTTTAATATAAGGGTTTTTATTACAGGGTTTAATACTGTGTTCTTTTACACTAGTGAAGATCTTTAGTAGTCAAAATGATCATTTTATTTCACATACTATAACTTAGCAGTAGCGTTATAGAAAGTTTGATTAAAATCAGCCCCTCTTCATCTGGGTATATGATTATGATGAAGTATAACTTACATCACTAATTGTTAAATAAACTAAGGAAATGTCATCTATTTTGCTTAATATTGGACAAATAAGGAAAATAAAGATATTCAATGAAATATTGAATTATTCTTGACAACACGGAGAAAGTGGGGTGGTAGTTGGGGGAATGATGAAATTGTAGTTTCAGGTCTCTTGGATGAAATGAACTTGGGTATTCTATGTCTAGGTCATTCTATCAATTTTTGTGTAACAATGATTGACCAAGGGATGCCAGCAAACCAAGTTTTCCTTTACTCGTTCTAGTGTGAGGAAAGGTTTAATCTTCAACAGTCTAAATAGTGCTGCATACTCTGCTTTGCTCTGTTTCAACCAATTAGGCAGAAGTGAGGTTATGGCAGAAGAAGATCCTTAACTGTAAACATCCTGGGGGAGAGAAACTAAACATTCAATTTTTTTAGTTCCCTAGCTGCTAATAAGGGTCATTTGGGTATTTAACATCATTTGCAGGCCACATAAAATTATCAGTTTAAAATTATCTTGCATAAACTTAGTGAATTTTGAGTCCCACTTGAAATTGCCCTGGCAAAGTAAAACCAAAAGATTTCAGGAGCCTTATGTAGCCTGCAGGCCTAAAGTTCCATACCATAGTATCTAGAACAATGCCTGGGACATAGCAAATGTTCAAATAAGTTGCAAAGTATCACCTCCGTTTCTATTTCCCGAAAATGTTTGTGTATTTTCATTACAAGCTGAGCATTCATAATTTAAAATTTAAAAACCAATATTTGTAATGTTTTGAGCGCTGTCATGATGTTACAAGTTGAAAATTCCGTATGTGATTTCATGTCATAGGTCACAAAGTGCAGGTGTAGTAAAAAAGTAAAAATATTGCATAAAGTTACCTTCAAGGTATATGTAAAAGAAACACATGAATCATAAATGAATTTAATATCCACACATGGGTGCATTCGCCAAGAGATCTCACTATGTATATGCAAATATTTTAAAATCAAAAAATCAAAATTTGAAACATTTCTGGTCCTAAGAATTTTGGATAAGGGGTATTCAACCTGTGTTTCTTTGTTAAGAGTTCTGTAGAGCTCAGCAGTGAAGCAATTGAGGTATGAATTTTTCCTAAAGGAAGATTTTTTACTTAGGAATTCAATTTATTTAATTAAACATAAATATCAATTATTGTATTTCTTTTGGAATACATTCTGGTAATTTCTGTCTTTCAAGAAATCAGCCCATTTCCTTTAAGTTGTTATATTTACAGATATAATTTTGCTATTATAAGTATACTTTTCAACATCTGTATAATCTGTTGTGATCCCTGTCCTCATTAGTGATATTACCATTTTATTTCTTCTCTTTTTTTCCCCTATAGTCTTTTCTCAAAAATCTAGCTTTTGGTTTCACTGAATTTCTTTATTGTTTCTCTGTTCTCTGTTTCATTTATTTCTGCCCTTAGGATTATTGTTTCCATTTTTCTCCTTGATTGGAGCTTAATTTATTCTTCTAGTTATAATTTCTCAAGGAGATAATACCTAATAAATTTTCAACCTTTCCACTTATCTACTATAAATTTACAGCCATTGTCCATACTCTTGAGGAATAGTGGTTCTTCTACTTACTACTTGTTGAATTCTTTATTTAGTGGAGAGTTAAGCTTTGTGATTATAAAATAAACTGTAAGTATGTCACTGTAAAAATTTCAAAAAAATAAGGAAGGCGGTGGGAAAGTTCGAAGCATGGACAAGAGGGAAGGAAGTATCATTAGGGTGAGAAGTATTATTATGCTCTTAAATCTGTATATTTGAAATATGTGAAATCTGTTCATCTTCTACAAATAAAAAAATTATTGAAAAAATTGTCCTCTGAACATTGATTTACCTCCCTTTCCTGTATTTTAATGAATTGTGATTTTATTTTTACTGATTATAAAATATTTTCTAATTTCCTTTGTGGTTTCTTCTTTGACCCGTTGAATCTAGAGATTTCCCAAATATCCTTTTGTTATTGACTTTTAAGATAATTGTTTTATGATTAGAGATCATACTTCATATGATTACTTTTGCGGTAAATAGTTTGAAATTTACAAAATTTGTAAAGTAAAACTCAGAGTTTCCCTATCCATATATATATATCCATTATATATATCCATATATATATAAATCCATATATATTAAATTAATATATTTGTCCCATCCAACTTTTCCAATTTCTATACAAAAGCCTTTATCACTCTAAATCCTCTCAGCCTCAGGAATCACAACTCTGTGTTCATATTGAGTTTTTTAAAGCTCCAACATATGAGTGCAAACATGTGGTATTTGCCTTTCTGTAACTGGCTTATTTCACTTCATAGGATGTCTTCCATTTCCATCCATTTTGCTGCAATTGACAGCTGAATAGTATTCATTGTAACAGAATTTCATGGCTGTATGGAATTCTGTTGTATAGATATACCACATTTTCTTTTTTAAAATTTTATTTATTTGAAATGTAGAGTTATAGAGAGAGGTAGAGACAGAGAGCTCTGCCATCTGCTGGTTCACTCCCCAAACAGCCACAACAACTGGGGCTGGGCCAAGTTGAAGCCAGCAGCCAGAGCTTCTTCTGGGTCTCCCATATGGGTGCAAGGGCCCAAGGACTTGAACCCCTTCCGCTGCTTCTCCAGTGCATTAGCAGGGAGCTGGACTGGAAGCAGAGCAGCCACGACTCAAACTGGTGCCCATATGCAATGCTGACACTTGCAGGCCAGGGCTTTAACCCACTGAGCCACAGCACATTTTCTTTGTCCATTCATGGCAGTTTGTTTTATGTTATGTAGCCTGTGTTGATCAATTTTGTATATGCACCAGAGAACAATTTGCATTTTATCAGGGTTTGTTTCATATATTTCAGAACTGTTATAAAATGAAAACCATTTAGAGTATTTGTATTCTTTTTAAAGAATTGATCTCCTTGGCTGGTGCCGTGGCTCAATAGGCCAATCCTCCGCCTGCAGCACTGGCACACTGGGTTCTAGTCCCGGTCGGGGCACCGGATTCTGTCCCAGTCACTCCTCTTCCTGTCCAGCTCTCTGCTGTGGCCCAGGAGGGCAGTGGAGGATGGCCCAAGTCCTTGGGCCCTGCACCCGCATGGGAGACCAGGATAAGCACCTGGCTCCTGGCTTCGGATCAGCGCGGTGTGCCAGCTGCAGCATGCAGGCCGCGGGGGCCATTGGAGGGTGAACCAACAGCAAAAGGAAGACCTTTCTCTCTGTCTCTCTCTCTCTCTCTCACTGTCCACTCTGCCTGTCAAAAAATAAAAAAAAATTATGGCCGGTGCCGCGGCTCACTAGGCTAATCCTCCGCCTTGCGGCGCCGGCACACCGGGTTCTAGTCCCCAACGGGGCGCCGGATTCTTTCCCGGTTGCCCCTCTTCCAGGCCAGCTCTCTGCTGTGGCCAGGGAGTGCAGTGGAGGATGGCCCAAGTGCTTGGGCCCTGCACCCCATGGGAGATCAGGATAAGTACCTGGCTCCTGCCATCGGATCAGCGCGGTGCGCTGGCCGCGGCGGCCATTGGAGGGTGAACCAACAGCAAAAGGAAGACCTCTCTCTCTGTCTCTCTCACTGTCCACTCTGCCTGTCAAAAATAAAAAAATAAAAATAAAAAATAAAAAAATTTAAAAATTAAAAAAAAGAATTGATCTCCTTATCAATATAAATGACTTTCTATATCCTGAAAATATTTCTGTCTCTGAAATATTTGTCCACTCTTTTAAAATGTTTATTTATTTATTTTTACCCACTTGAAACACCAAGAGACAGAGATGAGTAGGGGGAGAGAGACAGAGATGGAGAGAGAAATATTGTCCACTCGCTGGTTCACTCCTCAAATGCCAGCAACAGCTCATGCTGGGTCATTATGAAGCCAGGAGCTCAGAACTCTATCCAGGTCTCCCATGTAGGTGGCAGGGGCCCAAGCACTTGAGACATCATCTGCTGCCTCCCAAGATGCATCTGCAGAAATCTGGATGGCAAGTGGAGGAGCCAGGACTCAAACTGACTGTCCAAGATGGGATTTGAGTGTCCCAAGGAGCAGTTTTAATCACTATGCAGCCACTCCCACACTGCTTTAGAATCTTTTATCTGATATTAATGTAATCCGGCCTTCTTTTTAATTAATGTTCCATTATATAAACTCATTTCTTTTTTTTTTTTTTTTTTTTTTTTTTTTTTTTTTTTTTTTTTTTTTTTTTACAGGCAGAGTGGATAGTGAGAGAGAGAGACAGAGAGAAAGGTCTTCCTTTTTTGCCATTGGTTCACCTCCAATGGCCGCCACTGCTGGCACGCAGCGGCCGACACACCGCGCTGATCTGAAGGCAGGAGCCAGGTGCTTATCCTGGTCTCCCATGCGGGTGCAGGGCCCAAGCACTTGGGCCATTCTCCACTGCCTTCCCGGGCCACAGCAGAGAGCTGGCCTGGAAGAGGGGCAACCAGGAAAGAATCCGGCGCCCCGATCGGGAGTAGAACCTGGTGTGCCGGCGCTGCTAGGTGGAGGATTAGCCTACTGAGCCCCAGCGCCGGCCATAAACTCATTTCAAAAAAAAATTTGAAAGTCAAAGACAGAAAGGCAGGCAGAAACACACCCAGATATCTTCCATCTGCTGGCTCACCTCCCCAAAATATTTGCAACTACTCCAGTTAGGACAAGCTGAAGCCAGGGTTAGAGAACAATCTGGGTCTCCCACAAGGGCAATAGGGACCCAAATACTTAGTATATCACCAGATGCCTCCTGGAGTGCTCATTATTAGAAAGTTGGAGTTAGAAATGGAGCAAAGACTTGAACAGAGGGACTCTGATATGGGATGTGGGCTTCCCAAGTGGCATGTTAACCACTGCACCAAAATCTGGCTCCTTTTTCATGTTTAATATACCTATGTTTTTGTATTTAAAATGGTTTTTTTTTTTTGTAAACAGGAGATAGTCGAATTTAAGTCTAGTATGAAAATATCTGCTTTGTAATTAGTATATTCAGACAACTTTGCAATTCACATGATTATTGAAATGGTTGAGTTTAAATTTACAATATTACTACTTGTTTTCTATCAGTACTATCTGTTCTTTGTTCCTCTTTTCATCTGTTTCTGCCTTTATTGGTACTAACTAAATTTTTATGATACTACATTTATATTCTTTGCTGGTCCATCATTCTTTGTTTTGTTGTTTTAACAATTTCTTTACAGATCATTATATACTTCTTTAACTTATTATCATTATTATTATTATATTATTATATATTATATTATAATATTATTATAATAATTTTATTATATTATAATTATAATAATATAATTATTATATTATATTATATTATATTATTATAATATTATATTATATTATTATTATATTACTTCACATATAATAAAAGAAACTTACGATGGTTTACTTTATTTCTCTTCTGGCCTTTATGCTATCATTGTTGCTGTACATTCCCCTTTTAGGCATGCCTTAAAACCTCCAATAAATTTTTAGTTTAAAAGTTAAACAATTATCTTATAAAATGAGCTTTAAAAATTAAAAAGATATTTCATTTAGCCACATATTTACTGTTTCCAGTTTTCTTATTTCCACTATGTGAATTCAAATGTAAATTTGTTATCATTTTCCTTCTGCCTAAATAACATCCTTCATCATTTTTGGTAGTGTGTATTTGCTAATGATATATATTTTCTTCTTTTGTATGAGGGGAAAGTTTTACTTTTGCTTTGATTTTTTTTCATATAGGATTCCAGGGTAACATATTTGTTTTCTTTTTGTACTTGAAAGATGTTGTTCATTGTTCTCTGTGTTGCACTTCTTCTATGAGGTATTGCTTGTCATTTTTATATTTTCCTTCTATACAGAAGGTGCAGTTTGTCCTTTGCTTGCTTTTAATATTTTCTCCGTTTCTCTTATTTCAGCAATTTGATTATGAAATGCCTTGATGCCATTTTATTCATCTTTCTTACTCTTAAGGATTTGTTGAGCTTGTTGGCTGGGTGGGTTTATAATTTTCATTATATTTGGAAAATTTGCAAATTTTAAAATGCTTTTCTCCCTTTTCTGATCTTCTGGAATTCAAGACATATGTATGTTAGGTTGCATAATATTGTTCCACAGTTCACTGATGTTCCATTAATTTTTCCCTCATATGTTTTCCTCTATGTTTGATTTTGGATAATTTGTACTTGTGGATATAAAAGTTCACTGATTTTTCCTTTTGTTGTGGCTAATCTGCAGCTAATCTGTTGTTAAAACTATCCATTGCATCTGTCATTTCATACGTTGTAAATTCATCTCTATAATTTTAATGGACCTTTTAAAAATTCTTCCATTATTTTCTCATTCTGCTTGTGTTTTCTTCTACCTTCTTGAATATATGGAATTCAGCAATAACAGCTATTTTGCCATTTTTCTCTACAAATTCTATTTCTATTCTTTTCATTCTGTTTTTTTCATAATAGTTTTTTCACTGTGATATGGATTATAAATTTTCCTGTTTGTATGCTTGGCAGTTTTCCACTTAATGGCAGATAGTGTAAATTTTATTGGTGCATACTTGATGTTTTTCTAGTCTTTAAATGTTTGGGATTTGTACTGCTATACATTTATGTTACCTGGAAATTGTACGGTACTTTTGAGGCTTGCTTTTGTTAGGCAGATCTAGAATTGTCTTTACTCTAGAGCTAATTTTACCCTTTATTGAAAAAATAGTTGTCTATGGACATTTCTAAATGCATCTTGAAATACGAAGCTTTCCAGTCTGGCTGATCATTCACTAACTGTGAGGATTATTTCGCCTGCACCTTTCCCATGGTTCTTCTTTGGATTCAAAAATTTCTTCACACATTTAAACAACTCAGCATTCAGCCCAAGACTTGAAGGGTTCCTCTATAATCTCTGGAACTCTTTGTGCACTCTTCTTGTCTGTGCTGTTTGTCCTCTCTCCTATGCAGTCCCTCAAACTCTAGCCACTTTGTCCTTCCTGAAATCTGAGCTCTGCCTCCTCAACTCAGAGAGATTCCTAGGATGTTCTGGCCCCTCCTTCTCATTAAGCTTTCACCTGGAAACTTTCCCCAGACATTGGGTTGTGAGCCTCATAGGGCTCATTTTATTTGTTTCCATTTTATCAGGAATCATGGCCCTGTGTTGCCTTTTATCAAAGGTCTGAAATAGCTTTTTTTCTAAATGTTTTTCTGTGTTTCTTGATTGTTTTTAGACATTTAAGATGAAAGAGTAAATCCAATTGCTGTTACTTCATCATGGCTATGAGCGGAAGTTGAAGTGACCTTTTGGAGTGATGGAGTGGGAATACTTTAGGAGTCAGGACCACTCTGTTTACATATTAAACTTCACTTCTTGCTGATCTTGTGACCTTAACAGAGATAATTGACCTCGTGAACCCAGTTCCTTCATCTGGAAAATGAGGCCATAAAACCTGTCCTACTCTTCTTCACATAGTGAATTATCTTCATTCATTAAAATAGCTGATAAACTATAATGCACAATGTAAAGTCTAGTTTTGTTAATAGTTAGCACATTTCTATAACTAACAGATCATTTCTACCAGAAATAATTCTCTTTACACCAATCCACTTCTACACCATTTATATATAACTCTGAAACAAAGAAAATGTGTGTTATTATCTTATCATGGCAAAAAGAAGGGAGATCCTGTGAAACATGTCTATGTGATGAGATTTTTTTAAATAGTGAAGAATGCAGAAGTTAAGCACCAATGGATATGGTGTCCACATATGTGGATGCCTTTGCAGAATTTTCAGTGTAAATTTATTATTGAACATAATATATTAAACTAGGTGAATTTAATTAAAACTAAGTCATTGGTGTTTTATTTAGCAAAAGTTTGATTAAGTATATAATAATAAACTGATACATTGAACATGTGTAAAATAATTGCTATTGTAAATCTGTTCTCAGAGGCTGTTACTTTAATCTGTCATTTACATTTAATGATCCTCAACTTTACAAAAAGCTGTTGTATTTACCTATTTCACAATTAACTTGCAGAATTTGCAAGTGTTGCCAAAAAACCTTCCAGCATCTTCTAAGCATGAAGTCTAACAACAGACATGCTGTCTATTCTAATATGGAAAGATATTCATCATCTGTTTATTGGGCTATAATTTACAAAATGCATTGTACACATCTCTTATCTTTCTTTTAAGAGATATAATTTGCCTCTATCACTTAGGGGAAAATATAAATTATCTAATTTTAATATAAACTTATCATTTAACTTTGTCAGGGCACAAAGAAATTATGTACTGACCTTTTTATAAACACTTAAAAAATTTTGTGTAATTAACATTCATGTTTGTCAGCTACATAAAAGCTAAATATATACTCACAGTGACATAGACACAACTTGCAAGACAGTTTTATGTACATATCCTCCTCATAAATACATGAAAATAGATATATCTATGTATCTATGTATATATATATGTGTATGTGTAGTCTTTAAAAATTCATGAAATGCATACTATGAAAAAATTCATGTCAATATTTTTACACCAAAAGAATATTTACTTCCATTTTCTGCAAACATTTTGAAGTACCTTCTATAGATATTTCTCTAATGCCTAAGTTATAAAGATTAATGTTTGTAACAAATACATTCAATAGCAAGTAGATACCTTAGATCACAGACTATTTTATTGATTCTCATGATATATTAGCTTTTAATGACACTTGCTTTTATTACATGTTAGTATGTTAAAACAATAAGTATCAAAAACTACAAATTCCTTATCAAGTGCTCAGATACCAAAATTCATATTATAAAAGAAAAAGATGGAGTTCAAACAGATAATAAGTTGGACAACAGAAACATAAAGAGCACCTCAACTAGATATCTGATTTCCTCATGTCTTTATTTCCGTTTTCATATAATAACACATGCATAAAAACATACGGATTATAAGTGATAAAGATCAAAGATACATATACAGCATCTCCTGATGAGCTACCTAGTACCATGATCCACATATACTTGACTAAATTGTATTTCTTTTCATATTTCCAGCCCTAGGCAAATTGTGCAAGTGAATCTACCACTTACCAGCCAAAGCATTTGCACTGCCACAAGAACTGACTGCTAATGTTTCAGAATCTTGCAATTCACAGTCTAGGTTAATATCTTTATAGATTGCATTTTAATGTATGATTCAACAAAAGACTATCAAATTTCCCATAACACACATTGGAAGAGTGATTATAAATAAATTAATCAACATATCAAAAATAATCTATCTGTCCCTTAGATTTCATTGTATCAAGAATTTATCCTTAGTTCTTTCTCTCAGCCTTTTTTCATCATCCATATAACTCCATCCTACTTGTCCTCTCACTTAACTCTCAGAAGCAATTGATTAAAGCTAGATTTCTTCTCTTAGACTAGAAATTCTTTTAGTGTCCTGAATCAGATTTGCACTATATATGGCAAGAGCAAAGTGTATTTTTTCCTAGAAGCAAGAGATGGATTATTTGTTTCTCTTATGACTCCCATTCCTGATCTACACCATCCTACAAAAACTGAAAAGCAAAAAAACATAAACACAAATGCTTCTTTTGGGGGGTTAGAGAAAGATCCCTCAAAGCACACCATCTAGTGGCTAAGTAGATAAAATTATATAAAGACACTCATATATAGTATAGGAACAATATACAAAACTACATATGTATTTGCATAATCAAATAGTGGAAGCATAAGCTTAACCTCATGAAGAAAAGGGAACCCTTTTACACTGTTGGTAAGAAAGCGAATTAAAACAGTCATTATGCTAACAGTATGGAGGATCTTTAAAAATTATGAATAGAGTTTTCATATGATCCAGTAATCCTACTCCTGGATACATAGCCAAAGGAAAAGAAGTTAGTATGTCAACAGACATATCTGAAATCCTTTGCAGCATTATTCACAATAACCAAGATATGGATAAATGATATTGTACATCAATTACAAAAAGAAAGAGAAAATGTGACACATATATAAAATGGAATACTATTTAGCCTAACAGAGAAAGAAATCTTGTCATTTGAGACAACATGGATGAATCTGGAGGACATTCTATTAAATGAAATAGGCCAGAGACAGAAAGGCAAAATATTACATGATCTCTTTTATATGTGGAAACTAGAAACATCAAATATTGAAGTTGAGAGTAGAATTGTGGTTACTAGGGGCTGAGAGGTGGGTGGTACACCGGGTAGATATTGGTCAAGGAATTCAAAATTTCATTTAGACAGAAGGAATAAGTGTAAGAGATCTATTGCACAGCATGGTGACTGCAGTTAATAATAATGTATCATATACTTGAAAATTGCTAGGATGGGCTGACGCTGTGGCACAACTGGTTAACACCCTGGCCTGAAGCGCCAGAATCCCATATGGGCGCCGGTTCGACACCCAGCTGCTCCATCTCCAGTCCGGCTCTCTACTATGGCCTGGGAAAGCAGTAGAGGATAACCCAAGTCCTTGGGCTCCTGCGCCCTGGGAGACCTGGAAGAAGCTCCTGGCTCCTGGCTTCAGATCGGCTCAGCTCCGGCCGTGGCGGCCATTTGGGGAGTGGGCCATCAGATGGAAGACCTCTCTCTCTCTGCCTTTCCTCTCTGTCTGTAATTTTGACTTTCAAATAAATAAATAAATCTTTTAAAAAAGAGAAAGAAAATTGCTATGAGCGTAGATTTTAAATGTTATCACAAGAGATAAACATGTGAGATAATGGGTATATCAACTGTCTTTATTTAGTCCTTCCAAAATATATACATACATCAAAACATCATGTTGTACAAAATGTATAAGTTTCTTTGGCCAAAAAATTGAAAAATTGTCTACAGAAATATTCTCAGAAGATTGAGAAAATGCTTAGTGACTGAAAAGCCCCACAAAAGTACAGCCCTAAATCTTACAGTCATGGGTAGAGCTCCATCATATTCTCCTTCAAAAACAGAAAATGAAGTCAATATCTTTCCTAAATGGACAAAATCTATCTTTGGGTCCAATACCTAGCACATCATAGAATATGGAACAACTAAATAAATGCTTTTGAGGATAATGATATTTAGATATCAACAAAAGGACAATCATGGTTGTATTAGTTTGCTAGGGCTATTGTAACAAAGTATCAAAATTTGGGTGTCTTAAACCATAGAAATTTATTCTCTCATAGTTTTGAAGGCCAGAAATCTGAAACTTGGGTGTTGGAAGGGTTAGTTCTTTCTAGTGACTATGAAGGAAAGATTTATTTCAGTCCTCTATCCTTGGCTTATTGATAGTCATATTCATGCTCACATGGCATTCACCCTATATGTGTGCATGTATCCAAATGTCCATCTTTTTAAAAAAATATTTATTTATTTATTTGAAAGGCAGAATTACAGAGAGAGAGAGAGAGAGAGTGATTTATTTTCTATCCTCTGGTTCATTCCCCAAATGGTTTGAGTCCTGGATGTTCCAAATGTCCATCTTTTACAAGAATAACTGTGAAATAGGACTAGAAGTCCACCCTTGCTCAGTATGACCTCATTTTAATTTACTGGTTACATCTGCGATAACCCTATTTTCTAAGTGAGGATATACTCTAGATACTAGGTGTTATGACCTCAATATATGAATTTGGAGTGGGGAGTGGTACAACTGAAGTAACAATTGACTAATTGATCATTTCAATAAAAAGATAAGAGGCTGACTTCCTTCATAAACCAAAAAGGCCACCGATTTCTATGGTAAGTACAATAATGCCACCCATATCTAGATGTCTGTGCCCTAGTTCTTGGAAACTATGAATATGTTAGGTCATAGGGAAAAACGAATTAAAGTTGTAGATGTATTAACAAACTATCAAGTTTAAAGTTTAAAGTCAGCTGACTTTAAAATAAGGAGATTATCCTAGATTATCTCTGTGGGCTGATGCAATCATGAGGATCTCCAAATGTGGAAGATGTAGTCAGAGCAGTTAGTATCAGAGTGATGCAATATCAAAAAGACTTTATCAGCCATTACTAACTTTGAAGATGAGAGGAGATCCTGAGTCAATAAATATGAGTAGCCACGGATTCTTTCCTAGAGTTGTCAGAAAAGAAAGCTCTGCTGCCACCTTGATTTTTAACCCATGAAACCCATTTCAGACTTCTGACTTCCAAAGTCATCTTAAGCCACTAATTTTGTAACAAACTGCTTCAATAACCAATAGAAAATACAGAGTTCCCCCTGGAAAATGCTGGTAAAAGTGAAACCAGTACATCACTTCTCTTCTGTAGAACTCTATTGACAAATGAGGTATTAAAATCATCATTTCAATGGTGAGGATATTGGGATCATCAAAATAAATGGATTCACTCAAATTCATAACAATTTTACTTATCACATAAGAATAACCATTGTCTAAGTGAGACAATGTTGACTCCAGAATGGTGCAAAGTTGGTCTATATTAGATAATATACAATGGAAAATTAGCAAAATTTTCCATGTGTAAAATTAGCAAAAGGTAATTTGATATTTTTCTATGACCACCAAGTCTTAAACATCTATTTCGCAGCAGGAGTCAGATTTTATTTTATATTAGTGCTTCTCAGAATTTAATGTGCATATGAGTCACCTGGGGACCTTGTTAAATTTCAGATTCTGCTTCAGTATATATGGGGTGGGGCCTAGGATTTTGTAGTTTCTAAACAGTTCCCAGGTGGTGCTCAGGCTGCCACTTTATAGAATATACACACATGAGTAGCAAGGATTTAACAGATTAAGATGCACAAAATCCTACGAGAAAAGTAAACAGGCTACATTTTGCAACCAGTACTGAATTCAAAGTTTTCTCTCTACATTAGGCATTAATCATTGGGGAAGAAAACTCAAATTGACCTGAAGGGTCTTTTAACCATTTATCAAAATTAAAGATGAGCCTATAGGTTCTAAATAAAACGGTCAACTGGTTACTTTCTTAATTAATTTACATAATCAAAAATAATTTCCTGTGTATATACTGCGATCTTAAAATAGTGGAGATGAGTCAAGAGTGAGCATTCTAATATCTTATGCAATACTTCCCACTAATGCGGATTGTATTTCTTCTTCTGCATTTTGTAATTCCTTCTCTTCCAATTGTTGCTCTGTTAAGGAGATTCAACATGAAAAAATGGCATGCTGGACTATGGTTTTTTACTTTTCATGTGTTCAACTCTTTATTTAGTAGAGCCGTTAAGCATTTGACTATAATGTAAATTAAAAGGTTATCTCCAAAATAAATAAAATATCAAGCTGGAAAAAAGAGAAAAGGCAAAGCTATTTGGAAAATGGGTCTCAGATAATTACTTTCTCAAATAGCACAGCTATTCCATCCATAAAATACACAATAGGTAGATCAAGCTATCCAAATAAGAAAGTATTAAAGCAATAAATTAGTGGGGTAGAAAACATAATCTTATAATCTACTGTTACATAAAACCCAGTGAAGAAGTGCTCTCACCATTGGTTGGTTTGATGCTAGGAAAGAATATGTCTATTCACCTTCCACTATTGAAGGCATTGGCGGTCAGCAAAATGATGCCTTTCCATTACATCTCAAGTTTTATATAAAGCATTTATCTCCATTGAGAGAAAAAGGAAGCTGTCATAGGTTAGGGAGAAGTTAAGGAGAAACGTCTCTGTGTGTGTATACACACACACGCACACACGCACACACACAAAATAAAGACAGATTTAATTCTAGCTCCCTAACCTATGACTGCTTTCAGCCTAGCAGTTAAGTGTGCAGCCTCCAGAATGACAATTATTTTCAGATTCTGGTTCCATACACAATTGCTGTCTACATGGAAAAAGTGTCTTCCAAAAAGCATGTAAGTCATGAGTTTCCATGGCTATTTTCAGAACTTCAAGAAATTTCTCTAATCCCAAGACAAGAGGAGCTAAGAGGACGTTTTCCTGAATTTTTATCACTTTGATAAGTAACAGGTTTAATGATTTTAAGGATCAATCCAACTAGATATATCTCTGGTGGTAAAATAAGACCAAGAAGGTAGGACAGCTGCTGTTGTAGATTTCATTACAGATGGCAGATGTAAAATGTAGCACTTAATTGATGACCCAATTGATGATACAATCTCACGTATCTAGTTGTGGTATACCAAGATCTCTGCTTTAATCCAAGCAATTTTATTACTAGTTGCAACAAGATGACTCCATTTGCACAGACAGGTTTCAATTTATTGCCTTGAAATTTTATGCAGACTGGGGCCAGTGCCGTGGCTCACTTGGTTAATCCTCCGCCTGAGGCGCCAGCATTCCAGGTTCTAGTCCTGGTTGGGGTGCTGGGTTCTAGTCCCTCTTCCGGTCCAGCTCTCTGCTGTGGCCCGGGAAGGCAGTGGAGGATGGCCCAAGTGCTTGGACGCCTGCACCCGCATGGGAGACCAGGAAAAAGCATCTGGCTCCTGGCTTTGGATCAGCGTAGCTCTGGCCATGGTGGCCATTTTGGGGGTGAACCAACGGAAGGAAGACCTTTCTCTCTGTCTCTCTCTCACTAACTCTGTCTTTCAAATAAAAAAAAAGAAATTTTATGCAGAATGAAAACATTTCAGGGTGTCAGTCGCAGTTTCTGAGTATGCTAACCTCTCCAGATCCTTTCTATATATCTCTATAAAATTATTTCCATTTATTTGCAAACCAGTATATCTAACTATCGTGTATCCAGTGCAAGCATATCAAGGACATTCTTAATTTTATTTTAGCTGGCTCTACTGCAAAATCAAAAGTAAACAGCAATCAACATTTTTTATCCTATTAGGATTACACTTTTTTTTTTTTTTTGACAGGCAGAGTGGATAGTGAGAGAGAGACACTGCACTCCCTGGCCACAGCAGAGAGCTGGCCTGGAAGAGGGGCAACCGGGACAGAATCCGGCGCCCCGACCAGGACTAGAACCTGGTGTGCCGGCGCTGCTAGGTGGAGGATTAGCCTAGTGAGCCGCGGCGCCGGCCAGGATTACACTTTGAACAATATATTTCCTACTGTACACCACACTTTCCAAAGTAGAATTAATTAAATTTTTTAAAAATATATTTTTACAAAAATTTTGCCATTATTTTCAATCAAAACTGAGAGTGAAGCTGGCATTGTAGTGTGGAAGGTTAAGCTGCCACGTGGGATGTCATCATCTCACATTGTAGAGCGGTTTCAGTCCTTGCTGCTCTGCTTCTGATCCAACTCCTTGCTAATGCACCTGGGAAGGCAGCAGACGTTGAATCGAATATTTGGATCCCTGCCACCCATGTGGGAGACTTGGAAGGAGTTCCAGGCTCCTGGCTTCGGCCTGGCCCAGCCACGGCAATTTTGGCTATTTGGGGAGTGAACCAGCAAATGGAAGATCTCTTTCTCTCTGTCTCTGTTTCTGTCTCTCTCTGTCACACTGCCTTTCAAATAAATAAACTAATTTTTTTTAAAGAAGGACTGAGACAGTCTATACTTAAATAAATGCACATATACACCATTTGGTAAAGATTAGAAATCCCTGATTTTATAGAAACAACATAGGATTCATGGAAAACATTGTAATATAAACAGACACCCACACACAGGGACTCAGAGATTTAGATCATAGCTAAAGCTATTCCAAGAATTCATTACATGACCTTTGTAAGCAAAACTTAGTGATTACACATCAAACAGACCTCTCCTTGCATCTTGACTGTGATACTGACTGTGTGGTCTTGGGCAGTCAACTTCTTTGAACATAAGTTTTCTCATTTTTTTAATATTGGAAAGATACTAAAGCATATCTCACTGGAATGTTGTGAGATTTCAACCTTATAACATATACAAAGTTGTTAGCACAATGCCGTGTACTACATGATTAATAAACACTGCATTTATTAATACTGTTAAAGTACTTCACTTCTTGTGGCTTAATTATATAAAATGAGGGGTAGGCTTATTCTTCCATCACAAACTCTATAACCTAATGCCATCCTCTCATTCAGATAAGAATTATAAAACAAATGTTAAAATACATATACCAGGGCAGGAGTTGTGGCTTGGAGGGTAAAGCCAACACCTGCAGTGCCAGCATCCCATATAGGCACTATTTCAAGTACTGACTGCTCCACTTCCAATCAAGTTCCCTGTTAATATGCCTGGGAAAGCAGCGGAGGATGACCTAAGTCCTTGGGCCCCGGCATCCACGTGGGAGACCCAGAAGAAGCTCCAGGCTCCTGGCATTGGATCTGCCTAGCTCCAGCCATTGCAGCCATTTGGGGAGATGGAAGATCGATCTCTCTCTTTCTGTCTCTGCTTCTGCATTTCAAATAAATAAATAAATCTTTACAAAAAGAAGCTAACAGTTTATTTAAAAAATACTTATACCATACTCTCATTTTTATTTTATTTTAAGCTATCTAAAATTAATAGCACATTCCAAAGCACCACATTCTATAAAGTTGCATAACTCTGAACAGTTTTGTCTATTGGTCTACATATAAATGTCTAGGAAAGTCTTATGACACTACAGGTTGACTGCAGGCTAAAACAGCTTTTTGGGAGGATGGAGATTCACATAATACAGGTAGTAAGAGAAAAGGTCAGGGAGAAAGGATTTTTCTTCATAATAAGTAACATTTATAGTTCACTTACAATAATCTATGATAATGAATTTAAATTTACAGGTTAAAACACACTGCTGGGCTGCTTTTTTTCATGCCCCTAAACCATCAACCTTGAAGTGCTATTAGGACACTGCCTCAAAATGAAGCTACAGCCCAAGTTAAATCTGGGTAAAGCCTCTATATTAAACCACAGTCTCACTGTTGTTCAAGTAAAACTTGAATTCTGTGGGATAATTCAGTTCAAAGTCCAAGGGTTAGAAAACTGACATCAAATATATAATATTATAATTATGGCAACCACCTCAACCATCAGATCTGATTCAAGAGATATACAAGTTATGTACAAAGAGATATCAGGGATCATGTAAAATTGCAATTGCAGATATAATGCAACAAAAAGTGAGTGAACAGTAGCTTTTGTGAGAAGAAAGAGGATGCAATGTCCTAAGAAGGAAGTGTAGAGCAGTGGGTATCTCTTAACTTAGCAGCTTAAGGATGGGAATAGAACTGCTTTGGGGATCATGTTCCCTTGATCTTGTTTATGAAGACATGCTATGTTCAGAGGCCACTCATTATACAAAATCTCTATAATGTCTTTTCCCTGATTTCTACTAAAATTTATTCAGTCACTGGAGGGTACTTGCATGAACAATGAGAATAAGATTCACATGTCTACAGTTCTCTCTATAACAATATTACTTCATTTCACAGGAAATTGCTTTCTAGGGAGAAAAAAGAATGATATATATGGCTACAGCTATTTTGATTAGTTAGCCCAATGCCAAGGCAGATGATAAAGATGTAGATGGCATGGTCTTAACCTTTAAAGGTAGGGTTTAAAAACAAGTTGAGGAGTCTGGTCTAACACACACACACACACACACACACAAACACACAACAACGACCACAACCACAACAAATAACACAGTAGAATTTTGACTATAAGAAAATGACAAGATTTGTGTGGGAATTTCAGAAAAAGTGAGGTCAATAACAGCTGGGTTAGACTTAGAAGGCATTTATGGAGAGGAGAGACATGAGTTGAGCTTCAAAAGTGGCTAAGATTTGAATTATATAGAAGACAGGGCATGCTGGGTAAAGGTGATGGTAGTGATATAGGAGCAAAGTTATGGAGATAAAGTGTTCGGGTAACATTAATGAGATTTGTGTGCTGAAGAATAAGCAAAATAACAGATACAATGAGACAAAATTTTGAAGTTCTTTGAAATGCGGGTGAAGTTTAGCTTGGAACAATAGAATATACAGATTCAAAAATATTTTTGTGAAAGAAATAGAGGAGAGAAGTGTTCACCAACATTAACCCAGCATGATAAATTAAGCTTCTGGGCCATAGGTCAAGGCTGGCTAGGAAGCTCCTGCAGTGACTGATGATGAGACTTCCAGTTGTAGAGTAAGGGAAGAATGGTGTGAGCTTCCTTGCAAAAGACAATTTACCAATACTTAGTAATTCCTTAAACGGAAGAAATGAAGAAAAATACAGATTCCTCAGTGAAATAGAAGTCCATGTTTAGATTGTGTCGGGGAGTTAATAATACTACTTTATACAAATTTTTCACTAATGACAGTGGCAGGTTGCTCCTCCCAACTGCTGAGTAATATATCCCTGTTGGACAGGGTCTCTCAAAATAGGAATTGCCGTCTATGATTCTCGCAGAGATACAATGACTAAAGATTTATAGGAGACTGATCCAGAAGAGGAAGAAGAAGGACAAGAAAGGAAAATTTCTTCCTCTGAGTCTCTACAGTGGACTTCATTCTGAGTCTTTCAAAAGGGTTTCAAGTTCACAATCACCATGTCACTCCAAATTAGAGCTCTTTGAGGATTAGAAATTGGATTCATTTGAATAATTAGTGTTTTTCTCTAAGCATTTTCTCATGGCAGAACTTTCTATTTCACAAATTATTCTCTGAATTATTTCCATTATTCTAAATCTAATATCTATAGAGATTAAGTATTTGTCTTCTCAAATGTATCACATACATTTGGGGGCTGAGTACAGTCAACAGGCCAAATTCAAAATAACTGGCAGATCCCTGCTTGAAACATCACAAGGCCAACTAACTCCTCAACCTTTCCCACATTCAGCCCGGACAGGGCTCAGCCCCACCCCCTTCAGCGAAACGGAAAAAGCGCCTGCGCAAACTCAAAGCCTATTCTCGCCCTGAGCCCCCACCTCCTTCCACCAAGGTGCAAACGCGCAGGCGCAGCGCCGTTAGTGCGTTTGAGTAGGGCTGTGAGAAATCTACTGTCCAGTGAAATCTAGAAGTGGTAGAAATCAACCCCCTCCTTTCTTCGGAGGCAGAGGCGCCACTTTCTCCTACTACTGGGCCAGAAGCGCGGCTCCTACATCGCCCTCTTTCGGAGCAAAGTCCTTTGCTTTTTGGCAATGCCCACTGTATTCCTATCCTCAGTTCGTTTCTAACCTCGCGCTGCCGCCTGCCTTTGCTCGGAAGGAAGAGGCACTTAGCTTCCCAGAAGCCGCACCAATTTGTTGGCTGCCTTTTTAGGCCACGGAACCTACCGGCCCCCCACTGGGCAAAGCATTCTCCGAAGCCTTGCCCGCCCTCCTTCGCCCTTCACACCCGCCCAGGTTGGGTGCTTACCTCGGGCGTGGTGCGGTCACGGAAGGGATCAGAGGATCCCAGAACAGGCCAGTGCTGGGGCAGGCGGATTCAGCGAGATTTTTCCTGGGTCTCCACTGCCGCCTCAGACAATGAAATCAGCGTGTCCGATCATCAATTCTCATCATGATCGTGACGTCACTAAAGACAGCGGCCAATGGGAGCCCGAGATCAGCTCCGGACAGTCCCTGGCCTCAGCCCAGAACCCAAGAGTGGGGAGGGGGGAGGACAGATGGCTGCCTGCAGTGGGGCTGCTTCCTCCCTGCACAAATCAGCTGCATCTATGGCCAGGACCCTCTGAACCTCTCCCTCTCTGTGTGACTGAACATCCAGCATTCCTGTGTCTATAATAGTTACACAACAGCCATTTGAGCAGGTGCTGCTTGATCTTCCAACTTGAGATTTGGTTTCAGCAAAATTGTTGCACACTGCTAAAACCAAGTGATAGCATAAAGAAATACAATCTTCTGTGTTCAGTTGACAAGTATATATTCACTTTTACTAATATTAAGAAGCTGTCCAAAGAGCCTTTGGAATTTTTCAATAAGAGTGAGTGTACTGTTAGGTATGACTGGTTGACTCTGGCGACTGACAAGAAATTGTGCCTTCTGTTCATCTCAAATCAATCCTTGTTGTGCCAGAAGTTATTTGATGATCACTGTTACAGAAAAAAAATCAAGTCATATGTTTTGTCAGTGAACTGACATAACTCCCTAAATTTGTTGGATACTACGAGACATGTAGAATTCATTGGTTTTGTGTCACAATAGACTTTGCAATATCATTGGAAGAAAAGATTAGTACACAGTAAGTATCCACAAAAATAAAGTACATGATGCCTGCTCAGTCATGAGTTAGAGACAAGATGTACATTAAGGTAGGGAAGTATTCTGTTATAATTGAAACTTGAGATGTTCTTAGATGTTGGATAAGAAAGGATGGAATGAGTTGTCCTAAAGTATATAGTACAGTGACCATAGAAAATCTACTGCCTATTTTTTAAATGCTAGAAGAAATGACTTTGAAAATGTCACATTGTACCACATAAGTAGGAAGATACCTCAAAAAGTTCACTGAAAGTGGAATTAAAATATGAATTTATATTCATGCATAATAATTTTGAAATCCATGCAGAGAGCTTTTTCATATGACACATTTTCCATCAACTTTCTAAAAGCCTCTCATGCATGATATAAATAGTCCAAGATGAAGCCAGTATAACAAGTATTGGGTATTAATTGAGAATTAGGGAGATGGGATAGGTTTGTAATAAAAACCTTCTAAAGTAGAGAACTTTGATTTGATTAAAAGCCACCAAATGTTCTAGGGTATGGGACTTCAACCTTGTGTAGTAAACCATTTCCAGAGCAGCTTTATATGACTTGTAAACAAAAGTTAGATTATGCCCAGCTCCAGATTATCCAATGGCTTGCATTCACAAAATAGAATAAAATGTACATTCCTTAACCATGTCCAAGAGACTTTAAAAGATCTGGTCTTGCCATATTTCTGAACTTGCCTCCTGCAACTCTGCCACTAACTCACTTTCCAATTACACCTGCCTTCTATGTATTTACCAAACAAGCCAAGCTCATGCCCACATCAGGATCTTTGTATGACTTCCTCACTTGATTCAAATATGTCCAAATGCAATCTCTTTATAGAAATGTTTCCTTTTTGAAATTGTGATTTAACACTTCCTATGGCCCCTTTCTTGTTTTATTTTTATTCATAACATTATTATTATAAGATGTATCTCATATTTTTAGTTATTGCAATTATAAGCTTCATGAGGATGGATTTTTGTATGTTTTATTTTTATAATATTCCTGGCATCTAGATGTGTCCTAGGCACAAAGTAGACAAATCAGTAACTGCTCTTTGAATGAATGACTGAAAGCAAATTTTTGAAGTAATTTGAATTTTGAATGAGACTGGGATAAGCTAGAGTGAGAGATTAGTTAGACAGTTGTACTAATCCAGGTTCTAATTAATTTAGGCTTAGATTGGTGTGTTAAGAGCAGAAATGAATAGCAATGTGGATGAGACATTTCAAGCAAAGAATGATAAATGTGAAAGTAGAGGATTAGGAGATGACCTACTGATGATGAATTAACATATTCATTAAGTATCTAGTATACCTAGAACTCAGGGGATATGAGAGAAAAAGAAGGGTAATGAACTAACAAGAGAAGACATGTATGAAACCAGAGTATATAGTCCAACTACAAGAGAATACATATATGAAATCAGAGTACAAAAGGTCAATTAAGCTCATTCAGTTATTCAGTTATCTTTCCCCCTAACTCTATATCCAAGCTGTTCATAAGTTTGAAGACTATATCTTCTAAAGATGTCCCAAATATAAGCACTCCTTACCTTCTCCATCTCTACACCAAAGTCACTATCACCCCTAGGTTGAACTGTTACAAATGCATCTTGTATGGTTTTCTGAACTTTTCAAAATTTTCTCATAATTCCAGTCAAAATAGTCTTTATAAAGTTTGAATCATATTGTATTACTCTCTGGTTTAACATTCTTCTAATTCTTTCCATTAATTAAATAAGAGAGTCCCAATATCTTGCAATGACTTACTATCCACCACGTGCTCCTGCCATGGTTCATTATGTGCTAGCCAACTGGTCTTTTAAAATTCTCTTTCTCTCTTTCTGGAGAGCTTCTTCCCTCTTCATAGACTCAGGGTTTGCTATACTTTTTTTGGAAAATTCTTCCCCCATATTTTCTTTTCTTTTTTTTTTTACTTTTATTTAGTAAATATAAATTTCCAAAGTACAGCTTATGGATTACAATGGCTTTCCCCTCCCCATAACTTCCCTCCCACCTGCAACCCTCCCATCTCCTGCTCCCTCTCCCATTCCATTCACATCAAGATTCATTTTCAATTATCTTTACATACAGAAGATCAATTTAGTATATATTAAGTAAAGATTTTAACAGTTTGCACCCACATATAGTGTACTTCTTCACAGCACTCAGGCTGCTAGGCTACATTGTTTTCTTTTCCGATGTATCTTCATGGACCAAAGTATTTAATATAGTACTCTGAAATCACTATCTACTAATTGTGATTTATTTTTCTTAAATAATTATAGAAATTACATTACCTGGTTACTTGTTTATTTTGACTTTCTGCCATAACAATATAAAGTTCAAGGTGGTAGGGACTATTTACTTGTTAATTTTTTTTAAGTTTTATTTATTTTGAAAGAGTTATAGGGAGGGAGGGAGGGAGGGAGGGGAGGGAGAGAGAGAGAGAGAGAGAGAGAGAGAGAGAATGAATCTTCTACCTACTGGTTCATTCCCCAGATGTCTGCAACATCCAGCACTGGGCCAGGAGGAAGCCAGGAACCAGGGACTTCATAGGGGTCTGTCTCCCAGATGGGTGGCAGGGACTCAAACATTTGAGCCTTCTTTGGCTGCTTTTTTAAAGGCTGTTCCAGGGAGCTGGATCAGAAGGGGAGAAGCTGGAACGCAAACCTGTGCCCATATGGGATACCAGCAGAGCCAGAGGCAGCTTTACCCACTATACCACAACACAGACACCTATTGATTTATTCTTATATTCTCAGTACCTAAAATTGTGTTTAGCATGTAGTAGGTACTTAATGAGTCTGTTGAATGAATGGATGTAGGAAAGATTATATTGTGTGGTGCAAAGATGAGAGATTTCTTAATACCATGCTTTAGATATCTATATCTGTCCTATTCACAGCTTATCAATCAAAGCTATGTTTATCAAATTTGTAAATGAGAAACCATCTGGGTAGAATAATCAAAAATTTATATTAACCAAGTTTTCAAAGAGTTTAACATCTAAACTCAACAATATGACGCATGACAGTGTCTTGCTTTTAGGTTTACAAAAATCAGTTGCACAAGCACAGGATGGGAAATGAATATGTAAGCTGGGGAAACTTAAACAATTTTTAAAAACTAAGTAAGAGGTCTTCTAACTGCTAGGCAAGATAATTCACATTTAAGCTATAATAATAAAAAGCATCTAAATAAAGATAGTTTGTGAGTCCAACTATTGTCTCCCCTAGTCAGATCACAGTTGCTCTGTTCTGTTAATTATTCTTAATTGGAAACAGACATCCACAAATGGCTGCATTTAGATAAGAGAAATCAGGAATAATGAAGCATAAAACATATATTATATGAGACAAGGCTCCAGGAACTGAAGATGCTTAACTTAAAAAGGAGAAGACCTAGGGAAGATAAAACTATCTTCAAATATTTGAAAGTTTCTGGAGCAAAGATAGATATGACTTACTGCATGTTTTTCCAGAGGACAGAACGAAGGTCAAAGATGATAACTGACAGGGAGATGAATTTCAGCTAAAAATTAAAATGTTCAAAAATGATAGAGAATTTTCTATAAAGCCAAGAGACCTCAATCACTGGTAATGTTCAAGTACAATACCCATCAATCAGGAATTTTGCTGAGAGCTTATATATAGGGAGTGATTGTTAAAGTTCACTTCAGCAAGCATGAATTTACTAATTTTTAGATCATGTCAGATGGGAATTAATCAGGAATAGCCCCTTAAAGGAAGAAGTGGGTGCGACTTTTTAAAATTTGGATTGGAGGAACAAAATGAGAAGAAAGTTCTTGGCTGGGAAACCACTAACAAAAGACAATGAGTTTACTGCTCTCTTATTCTTTAGGTGGTTAAATATACATAAACATTTTCACAGTACATTTTTGGTCAACATAGGACTATTTACACCAAATAAATGCTCTAAACTTTCATTTTTCTATTTGCTTTTTCCCCATTAATAAGCAATTCATTATCAAGTTTATGTCAACCAAGAAAACTGTTTATTGATATGTGTGGGACCTACCTAAATAAATCCAGAACACATCCCTAAACAATATGGATTGCCAGGTTTGAAAAAATCAACTTACAATCCAATTAAAATTAGGTTGATTTCTCTCTGCTGAGGTTGATTTGCATTAACCAGAAGCTGTGTGTTTTGTTTATAGATTATTGAGGCTCTTTATTTCTCTCACGGTTGTGCTTTCCACTTTTTAATGCGTTTGGCAGCTTACTGACATCTCCATTCAAAGTTGTATACCAAAAATTGATGAAAAAATTAAAATCAACTGTATTTTTAAATGCTTTTGAATCAAATCATGAAGGAAACCATTGAAAATGAAAATGCAATGTTAAATTGATATATTGTCAATGGATTAAAGTATTCATTGTTCTTAGTATTTTAGTTGGTTAAAAGATAACATTTGCAGGAACTTGCTTGTCATACTGTGTCCATGACCCAGTAAACTCCTTGGTGGAGAGCTCTGAATTATTAGTGTGACATCTCCCACTTTAATGATTCTATAAATAACTGCTACAGAACATCAATATATATTCTGTATTTTACTAATTGAAGTACCTCATTTTATTTAAAAAATATTCCAGTGAAACTTGTCCACTTAGCAAATTTCTAAAATGAAACTAATTTCTGAGCACCACTGTAGTTTCTGAGATGTAAAGCTACATATTTTCTGTCTTTACTTAAGCTGAAGCCATGGTTCTCAGCATGTTTTCCCTGGACCAGCAGCAATTCAATCAGGTGAGAACTTGTTAGAAATGCAAAATCTTGGATCCTACCTACAGATTCAGAAACTCTGTGGAAAGGAGACAGCCATTTATAGTTTAGCAAGACCTCCAGGTAATACTAATGTGTAATAAAGGTTGAGAACAACTGCATTAAGTTCTAAGTATCAGAGGGGAATAATTGAGGAAATTTCACCTTACAAGTGTTTACTTAGGTCTTATTATGTGCCAGCCACACAAAATTTAATAAAATATCACTTTTGTCCTCAAAATTTCCATAATAGTTACAGACTTTAAGAAAAAATGAGAGGCAATCATTTGGCCTTGTGGTTAAGATACTGCTTGGGATGCCTGCATCTAATATTGGGATGTCTCAGTTCAAATCCTGGATTCTGTATTCCTGATAATTTACACCATGGGTAGCAGCAGATGATGGCTCTTGTAGTTGAGTCCTTGCCACTAATGGGGGAGACCTAGACTGTGTTCCTAGGTCCTAGCTTTGGCCTGGCCCAGCTCCAGCTAATATAGGCATTTGGAGAGTGAAGCAGAGGTACAGAGTGTTATTATCATTTTCATTCTCTCTTTCTGCCTCTCTCCACCTCTCATAAATAAATAGACATTTTAAAAAACAGAAAATGTGAGATAGCGTAATAGTCTTCTGATCTGGGATGGGAATTTAGTGGATCTTGGAAAGTTAGAGCTATAAACATGAGTGACTGGCTTTTGCCGAGTAGGGCTTTATTTCTGACATTCAAGAGCTGTATTCCTAATATAGCTTCAGACGTTTTCTTCTATGAGTCATGTTATTGATGCCATAGTAAACTGAGCAAGCCTCAGTCATTCTAATTTGGCAGTATGCTATAGTAAACTCCAAAAAATTGTATACATTCATATTTATTTCTCTCTTGAGTGAATTTTGAAATTCATTCTTGTTTTTCTAATCCCATACTAAGATTTATTTGCATTTTACCAGAAATCTAGGAGACCTACATATGTATGTTGATTGATTGATTTCTGGAATCAGCTTGAATCCTATTGTGTGGGAAAGGAAGTTTTGTGTTCCATAAGGTTAAATTATCTTTCTTTATTGGGAATTGGGGATACTTTTATAATATGAAAAGCCATGGTTCCTTTCTCCAGAAACACACACACACACACACACTGCATTCTATTTATTACAGAGGGTGGGGAGTCTATGGATTTATTGTTGATCATTCTTTAACTTGCTGAAGGAGGTAGATCCTAGGTAAATAGCTCTCCTGTTTAATGATTTGATATGATGTATTAATGTAATTATGTGGTCATTAGTGTGTTTGTAGTCCAGAAAAGTTGTTTGCAGTGGGGCTAGTTACTTAGCACTAAGAAGTACATACTATTGCAGGAAGCCTCAAATGAGCATTCTTTTTAATCCACATGAATATATGAATTAGGCACTCACAATTTAATCTGAAAGCTCATTTATTCCTAAGGGAACTAAAAAACTAAGGAATCAAGGGGGCCAGTAGTCCTCAGTTAGAATCCAACAAAATACATTGAGAATACTATTGCCCAAATGAGTGAAACGTACCTGAAGAAGCACCCAGATACATGTTGTCATCCATGTGATTATAAAAGAAGGTGTAAAAAAAATCATGCTATACTAAAATTTGCAACTTGGGGAGGGTCTGAGAAGGAAGGGAACAAAAAAGCTTTTAAAAATCCAGTCACTTGAAAAGCTTTTAAAAAACCACTGTACACTAAAAATATAAAGAATCAAAATGGCCATTTTCAAAGTAAATTTAATAAGAGAAAAGCCTACCTCATCTTTTTACATCATTTTGCCATTGATTTTCTTCCTGGTACTTTGTTTTCCTTATCCATATAAAGTGATGGCAAAATGATATAAAAAAGGTGAATGGGTCAGGAAAATTACTAAGCAATATACTTTCTGTCAAATAGAGTTGATGATTATTTGAAAGTGACTATTAACAACCATGGCATTTTCAGTCTTAGATAGTTGATAAAGGATGAAAATCCAAGGTTTGGCAAAGCAACTTATGGCTTGAAGGACTGAGTCTAAGTCAAGGTGGAACCAATGATCTGAAACTATCTGAGTAGACCAAAGTAGGCACATCCAGAACTGGCAACGATCAGAACTAGACAGAGAAGCACAAATTATAATTTCTGATCCACAGGTTTTCAGAATGGGTTACAGAAATGAAGAACAAAAAGAGAACAAGAATCAGATAGTGGTCAAATTCTGAGAAAAAAGCACTAGTATCTAAATTGGCAGACTTGAATGCAAAGGTCAATTTAAAAAGAAAAGAATCCAGATACCAAACAAAATATACTCAGGTTAGGCCAGTTTGAATTATCAGTTAAGAGAGTCAGTGGTCAGGCGTCAAGGAAAAGCAGAAATAGAGAAGTCATAGAAGCTTAAAGCATGGAGAATGTGTAGGTAAAGGACAAAGATTAATGCTGAAGTGGATCCTGATAAATAAGGGAGCTCTTCAGCCTTGCATTTGTGCTTTGATGATTTTAGGGTGACCAGACTGGACCCTGGAGGTAGGAGCAAGTAATTGGTAACATCTGGCTGCAAGGAAGTGCATGTGGGTAGACAAGTAGTAGCTTTTGGCATTCATATTCTGACATCAAAACCCAGAGGAAACAACTGAAGTATTTTGAATTTCTTTTCAGAGTTTATAACACCATTCTTTGAAACTCAAGTACACATAATTTTTTTCCATTAGAATAAATTTCTACATAACACATAGCAAAATTATTTGGTAATGAAGTTTTCATGATTCCTTTTCTGGACTTTATACTATATCTTACTACTGGATTTCATTACACAGACCGAAAATGTATTATCATTTTATAGGCTTGATTACAAAAGTTTATTTTAATTCTTATTATTTTTCCTTCAACAAAAATTCCCAGTCAGTGTTAGAGTATTGATCCATGTTGCATTGTTTAAATTTTCAAAGCCCCTTGTTTATCATTGTAATTGAGTTTCATTTCATCATCCTAAATTTCTTTGGTGACACTGCATAGGAAATGAGTTATAACAAGCTAGTTTGAGCTGTGCAGTAACATAACCCATTTTTCCCAATTGGTGTGATACATGAGATACTTGTATACATTCTAAAAATCCAATTCTATGGTGCTAGCACTATAGATTTCTAATTAGGATTCAGCAATTAGTATGGCAAGAACAATTTTATTAACATTTAACATATTCATTTGGTAATCTAGCCTCCAGTTATAAGCGCAGTTGGTGCTTATGGTAATTCACCAGATTTTGTCCTTCATAGTCAAGCCTCTAGTATTAGGAATTTATGTATCAATTTCAGAAGCATTTTTCTTAGCTCTTTGAATCCTGAAAAATCGGCTACCATGTGTGTATTGAACTGGCATTCTAATTGCTTAACTTTTAAGTATTAACATAGTGTCAATGTATATTCCTCCTTAACTACTGTCCCTCTTCCTGCCACCCAAAGCATTATGTCCAAAGAGACTTGATAGTTTTAAAGTGGGCATATTATATAGACCTCTTACTCAGAATAATTAAGTGGAAAGCAAGATAGGTAAACATGGCAGGGATGTTTGGAGTGTGTCAGAGCATACTCAGGAGAAATGCCTGTGTGCAGCTCTTCCCAACTCAGCATTCAGTGACAGGTCATTTGAAGTCAACCACAATGAGGTAGTAACAACAAGAAAATAAGCAAAGGGTACAAATCTGGGCTTCACCTTCATCAAGGAACCAGTTGTTAAGTATTTACTAGCCTAATACTGAGGACATGGAAAAATGACATATGACAACAAACTTTGGAGAACAGCTTGTACTTTCAAGTGAACTGGAACAGATTGCCTAATTTTAGTTTGGTTATTATCAAAGTATGAGACACACCTGAAAAATGAGTCTTTATTTGGAAAGGGTGAAAAAATTCACTGTATTTGTACTTTAAAATAGAATAATTTATTTAGCAAGTGTATTGAATCTAATTCACTGTTTTGGAATATTACTATTGAGTAACTAACCTATTTGGTAATAATAATTTGCCCAGGACTTGCAGGTATACCTTTTAAGGAAGGTTATATAAGGTGGGTAATGATAGAGAATATTGGTCAGGAGACTTTCTTAAAAATTTTTATTTATTTATAGCCGGCGCCGCGGCTCACTAGGCTAATCCTCCGCCTTGCGGCGCCGGCACACTGGGTTGTAGTCCCGGTTGGGGGACCGGATTCTGTCCCGGTTGCCCCTCTTCCAGGCCAGCTCTCTGCTGTGGCCAGGGAGTGCAGTGGAGGATGGCTCAAGTGCTTGGGCCCTGCACCCGCATGGGAGACCAGGAGAAGCACCTGGCTCCTGCCTTCGGATCAGCGCGGTGAGCCGGCTGCAGCTTGCTGGCCGCGGCAGCCATTGGAGGGTGAACCAATGGTAAAAGGAAGACCTTTCTCTCTGTCTCTCTCTCTCTCTCACTGTCAACTCTGCCTGTCAAAAATTTTAAAAAAATTTATTTATTTATTTATTTTTATTTGAAAGGCAGAGAGAGGGGGGGAGATTTTCCATTCTCTGGTTCACTCCTCAAATGTCTACAACAGATAGGATTGAACCAGGTTGAATCCAGCAACCTGGAACCCTATTCAAGTGTCCCAACTGGATGACTGGGACCCAAGTACTTGAGTTATTATCTGATGCCTCCCAGGGTGCGTATTAGCAAGAAGGTGGATCAGAAATGGAGGAGCCAGGATTTAACCAAGGCATTCCAATATGGAATGTGGGTATCCAATGTGGCATCTTAATTGTTGCACTAAACACCTGCCTTAAGAGATTTTTAAATGTAACCTGGGCCTGTTAAGGAGTGCATTAGGATTCTGATTTTGAAAGTTTAAATCAAAACTTGGAACTCAGTAATCAGTAATGTGCAGAACTTCCAGAAAAAAGGGGACACAGAAATAATGTGTTAAATATTAGGAAATTAAGTAATGTTTGGCCAACATGGGTACTGAGTTTGTAACAGATCATGGGAATTCCATTTTAAAGACTCTTAGATTAGACCTATTTGTAGATCAGTCATTTTTTGTGTGAGGTTATTCGGGGTGTTCTGAACAAACTCTCCTAGAGACAATGGCCAATACCCTCAAATTTTATAGACAATCTCTATTAGGACAAAAGTCAGCATTTGTATTCTAAAACTGTGGAAAAATTGTTCATCATAACTTAGAATTATAGGGCTGCCAAGGACCACAAGGCTTCATCTAGTCAACTGTCCTTTCTAAATAAACTTGTTTCTAAGCAACATCCTCTGTAATATTTTTAATCTGTGCATCATGAGCAATGAACTATGAAGACTCAGCATACATGAATAATTTAATGTGATAATCAAATAAAAGTTACAAAGTCAGACGTTTGTAAATTTAGATCTAATCTACATTTATTAAGCTTCCACAATATTGAACACTATCCTGGATTTGCTCACATATGCCATCTCATTTAATTTTCAAAATTCAGAGACGAGTGACTTAACTCTGTTTAAAAGAACAGAATAATCATTATGGCAATAAAGTAAAAATTTGTGTTTAATGTAAATGACTTTAATTAGCATGAGTTTTGTATAGCCAAATGGAACTTTTAGATTTTTTTTCATAGCTAGAACTTACAAAAGCCCAACTCACATTTTCCCTATTTAAAGGTTATTCTGTTTCTCTTTTCTGATACCACATTTAGTAGTGGTAATTCTTGTAACTTTATTGAATGGTAACTTCAGGTACTAAAACAAATTATTTCATATATTTTATTGAAGCACGGTAACAATTGTACTAGATGGTAGCATCCCCATTTTCAGAAAAGAATCCAAATCTTAGGTCACCTTCACAGAATTTGTATGTGGGAGGATGAGGATTCAAACCTAGTGATGTCTAACTTCAAAGCCCATTGTTCTTGGTGTTGACATTTTGGTAGAGTGGGTAAAACTGTCGTCCCATTTGGGCACCAGGTCAAGTCCCAGCTGCTCTACTTCTGATCCAGCTCCCTGCTAATGGCCTGGGAAAGCAGTGGAAGATGGCCCAAGTGTTTAAGCCCCTACACCCACATGGGAGACCTGTAGGAAACTCCTGGCTCCTGGCTTGATTTGCCCTCTCCCTGGCCATTGTGGCCATTTGGGGAGTAAATCAGTGGATGGAAGATCTCTCTTTCTCCCTCTCTATGTGATTCTGCCTTTCAAATAAAATAAAACTTTTGTTTTAAAGATTTATTTATTTGTTTGAAAGGCAGCGTTACAGAGATAGGGACACACACACACACACACACACAGAGAGGGAGGGAGGAAGAGAGAGAGAGAGAAGCCTTCAATCTACTGGTTTACTCCCCAGATGGCTGTAACAGCCGGGGCTGGGCCAGGCTGAAGCCAGTAGCCAGAAACACCATCAGAGTCTCCCAATGGGTAGCAGGGGTATAAGCTCTTTCCCAGGCTATTTAGCAGGGAGCTAAATAAGTCATGAAGCTAGTACTCTGTTATCTCTCTGTTTCTATTTTTCTTTACAGAGCAATGGCCAAGTGGTGAGGTTCTCATATTCTTATCCAATATTTCCCTTCTAACTAAAGGTCATATAAAGCAGAGCTCATGCTGTTTCTTACCAGGACTGAACTTCTTTAAGTCTTGGGCACCAAAAATTTTTTAAGGTAAAGAAAGTCATGACTATGCTTTGTTCACACTATCAAAAATGTGCACATTCCCTTCTGACACTCCTAGGCAGATTTATTTTTGCTTATAAAACTCATCATATTTGACATTATATAATGACATTATATAGTGTTTATTGTTAATTGTCTTCTCCTTTCCCCAGTTGTTGGTAAGCTCTGTGAAGAAAGGGATCGTGTATGTCTTGTTTGTAGCCATACTCCAAGAAGCTAGAGTAGTGCCTGGAACCTAAAGAACACTCAATAAATATTTGTTGAATGAATGAGCACATTAATAAAGGGCTAGCTGTAGTCATTTATGCACTTCTGCACTATGCAAGGGACAAATTAATACATAAGATTAATTTTGTATGATCAAATAGGGAAAGTAAATTGCAAGCTCAGGGATGGATAACATTTCTCTGGTGGCCTGTGATGATAGTACAGACGTGTCCAGGTGTCAGGGGCCATAGCTAGCATGAATCTTCATTCAGAGGAATGGTTACGAAAATAAGAGATCCATTTTGGATAGCGGACCAATGGACTAAGGCTATGGGCATTGAGCCAGGCAATTATAGGCTTTAGAATCTAAGATTGATTGGAGTTCTCAGAAACACTTTAGGTCACTGAAATGTTGGTGAAGGTCATAGGTCCATTTATCCTCAGGAAATTAGAGATCCTTACTCAGTGTTCAATGTTGTACATTTGTTACCTGCGGCTTAGGCTGGGAATGACACTTTCCTTTAGTGGTGCTCATCTTGCCCTAGAAAAAGGAGACAAAAAAGAAACAATTATTTATATTTCTACTTAATGTTCCAGATAATTTTAATGCTAATGTGTATTTTACCAGTAATAGATCAGTCCATTTATTCGATGAGGAATAGAGGAAAATTCTGTATCTATTATAATATATAATGAAATATAATTTATATATATATATGTATCAAAATTTCTTTATCCAGTAATCAGCTGATGGACATTTGGGTTGATTCCATATCTTAGCTATTGTGAATTAAGCTGCAATGCATGGGGTTACAGATAACTCTTTCATGTACTGATTTCTTTTGGTTTGGGTAAATTCCCAGGAGTGACGGCTGGGTCATATGGAATATATATTTTCAGCTTTCTGAGGTATCCCCATACTGTCTTCCACAATGGTTGTACTAGTTTATATTCCCACCAACAGTGGATTAGGGTACCATTTTCCCCACATCCTCAGCAGCATTTATTGTTTCTTGATTTCTGTATGAGATCCATTCTAACTGTGGTGAAATGAAACCTCATTGTGGTTTTTATTTGCATTTCCCTGATGGCTACTGATCCTGAACATTTTTCACGAGTCTGTTGGCCAATTGAATTTCCTCTTTTGAAAAATGCTTATTCAAGTCCTTTGTTCATTTCTTAACTGGATTGGTTGTTTTGTTGTTGTTGAGTTTCTTTTTTTTAACTTTTATTTAATGAATATAAATTTCCAAAGTACAGCTTATGGATTACAATGGCTTCCCCCCCATAACGTCCCTCCCACCCGCTACCCTCCCCTTTCCCATTCCCTCTCCCCTTCCATTCACATCAAGATTCATTTTCAATTCTCTTTATATACAGAAGATCAGTTTAGCATACATTAAATAAAAATTTCAACAGTTTGCTCCCACACAGAAACATAAAGTGAAAAATACTGTTTGAGTACTAGTTATAGCATTAAATCTCAATGTACAGGACACTAAGTACAGAGATCGAACATGAGGAGTAAGTGCACAGTGACTCCTGTTGTTGACTTAACAAATTGACACTCTTGTTTATGGCCTCAGTAATCATCCTAGGCTTTTGTCATGAGCTGCCAAGGCTATGGAAGCCCCCTGAGTTCACCGACTCTGATCATATTTAGACAAGGCCATGGTCAAAGTGGAAGTTCTTTCCTCCCTTCAGAGAAAGGTACCTCTTTCTTTGATGACCCATTCTTTCCACTGGGATCTCACTCGCAGAGATCTTTCATTTAGGTTTTTTTTTTTTTTTTTGAGTTTCTTGAGCTCTTTATAGATCCTGGATATTAATTCTTTATCAGTTGCATAGTTTGCAAATATTTTCTCCCATTCTGCCGATTCCTCTTCTTCACTTTGCTGTGCATTTCCTTTGCAGTGTAGAAGCCTCTTAGCTTGTTGTAATCCCATTTGTCTATTTTTGGTTTGATTGCCTGTCTTCTGGGGTATTTTCCAAGATGTGTTTGCGTAGGTAAATGTCTTACAGAGTTTCCTCAATGTTCTCCTCTAGTAATTTGATGGTATCAGATCATAGATTTAGATCTTTGATCCATTTGGGTAGATTTTTGTAAAAGATTTAAGGTAGGGTTCTTGTTTCAAACTTCTGCACATGTAGATCCAATTTTCCCAACACCATATTTTGAAAATATTGTCTTTATCAGGGATTTATTTTAGCTCCTTTGTCAAATATGAATTGGTTGTAGATGCATGGATTGATTTCTGGAGTTTACATTTTGTTCCATTGGTTTACATGTCTATTTTTGTGCCAGTACCAGCCTTTTATACTTACAACAGCCCTGTAGTATTTCTTTAAATCTGGTGTTGTGATTCCTCTGGCTTTGTTTTTGCTATATAAGATGGCTTTAGTTATTCAGGGTCCCTTTGTGTTTCCAAACAAATTTTAGCATCATTTCTTCTAGATATGAGAAGAATGAAGTTGGTATTTATTTGGGATATTATGGAATCTGTAAATTGCTTTCTGTAGTATAGACATTTTTAGGATATTAATTTTCCTAATCCACAAACATGGAAGATTTTACTATTTTTTGTGTGTTTTTCTATTTTTTTTGTGTGTGTGTGTTTCTATTTTTTTCTTTAGAGATCTTTCACCTCCTTGGTTAAATTTATTTCAACGTGTTTAATTTTTTGTAGCTATTGTGAATGGGATTGATCTTACAAGTCTTTTCTCAGCCATAGCATTATCTGTGTATACAAAGACTATTGATTTTTGTGTGCTAATTTTATATCCTGCCACTTCACGAAATTCTTTTATGAGTTCCAATAGATTCTGAGTAGAATCTTTTGATTCCTCTATATACAGAATCATGTCATCGGTGAACAGAGGTAATTTGACTTCCTCCTTTCCAATTTTTAGCCTTTTGTTTTCTTTTTCTTGCCTAATGGCTCTGGCTAAAACTTCCAGAACTATATTGAATAGCAATGGGGAAAGTGGGCATCCTTTTCTGGTTCTGGATCATAGTAGAAATGCTTCCAACTTTTCCTCATTCAATATGATGCTGGCTGTGGGTTTGTCAAAAATTATCTTGATTGTATTGAGCAATGTTCCTTCTATACCCAATTTGCTTAAGGTTTTCAACATGAAAGGATGTAGTATTTTATCAAATGCTTTCTCTGCATCTATTGAGATAATCATATGTTTTTTATTCTTCAATTTGTTGATGTGATGTATCACATTTTTGTATGCTGAACCATCTCTGAATACCATGGATAAATCCCACTTAGTCTGAGTGAATGATCTTCCTGTTGTGTTGTTGGATTTGATTAGCTAGTATTTTCTTGAGGATTTTTGCGTCTATGTTCATTGGTTATTGGTGCGTAGTTCTCTTTCTCTGTTTTTTTTTTATTTTATTTTTGGAATTAATGTGAATTAATTCACTTTTTATTTATTTATTTTAAAGATTTTATTTATTTATTTGAGAGGTAGATTTACAGACAGTGAGAGAGAGAAACAGAGAGAAAGGTCGTCTGTCCGTTGATTCACTCCCTAAATGGCCGCAGCAGCCGGAGCTGTGCCGATCTGAAGCCAGGAGCCAGGGGCTTCTTCGCAGTCTCCCATGTGGGTGCAGGGACCCAAGGATTTGGGCCATCTTTTACTGCTTTCCCAGGCCACAGCAGAGAGCTGGATTGGAAGAGGAGCAGCTGGGACTAGAACCAACACCCATATGCTGGCGCTGCAGGCAGAGGATTAACCTACTGTGCCGTGGCACTGGCCCCAAGCTGTACTCTTTTAAAGAAACTAGGTACACAAATTTAGGGAGTGACTAAGGTGCTAAAGAATGGAAATTTTTCAGTTTTAATGTTCTATAAATGAAGATATTTTCTTTCTTTTTTTAAAGATTTATTTTATTTATTTGAAAGACAGAGTTACAGAGAGAGGTAGAGCCAGAGAGAGAGAGAGGTCTTCCATTCCACTGGTTCACTCCCCAAACGCCCTCAATGGCCAGAGCTGAGCTGATCTGAAGCCAAGAGCCAGGAGCTTCTTCTGGGTCTCCCACGTGGGTGCAGGGGCCCAAGGACTCGGACCATCTTCTACTGCCTCCCCAGGCCATAGCAGAGAGCTGGATCATAAGTGGAGCAGCCAGGACATGAACTGTTGCCCATATGGGATGCTGGTATCACAGGCGGCTGCTTTAATCTGCTGTGCCACAGCGCCAGCCACAATGAAGATATTTTCTTCTGAATTGCATCGTATATTAGACGGTGATACTCCCTTGTAAACCACAATTTTAATAAAAAGTTATTATACTTTGGCAAAGAAGAAAGGCAAGAATATTATTGGCATTGCTGAAGTGTAATCAAGGGATTTCTAGAAATAAGGATAATGTATCTAAAGTAATTGCTGAAGGTAAATTCCACATCCAAAAATGTGGTACAAAGGAGACAACTGCTAGAGAGAAACTATCAATTATTATCAGACTTTTGGAAAACTGCAAATTCCCAAGGGCCTTGAAAATGTCCCCCGCCTTAACAGTATTGAATCTTAATAATGTACATTTTGTAAGTTATGGGACAGGACCAATTTTGGTTACATATCATTCTTAGAGATATTAAATGCTTAAGCCTCTCTATTACCACCATACTACCACCCATTCGCCTTCTCCTGCATTATATTCCCTGAGAAGAGAAATAGTGGTAACGCTTAAAGAAAAATTGAGTCCTCAAAAATATATAACTAGTCATACAAATAGCTTCAGGGAGTGGAGCTCTCCATGAAATATAAGAAAATATAAATAGTACTAGACTGGTACACTTTCTCTTTTCTTCATAAGTGGTTGATGAAGTAAAACAGGACTGGGAAACATTGGACCAGAGTAAAACCCAGGGAAAAGCTGATGTGGGCAGCTTACAATATATTTTACTGCAGAAAGAGGGTCAGGTGAAAGGAGGCACATGGGAGGTACCTCAAGGTTCTCTTTAATCTAGGAATTGGGCTAATAGAGAAAGCATAGACATTAAGCAAATACACAGTTCAGCCTAGCTCATTAGAGCATCCTTTCTGAAAATAGACCTGGGAGACTTATTAAATGTAAACGTGGGAGACCGCTATTTCTGGCATCATGGTCAGAAACATCAAGACTCTCTCACTTATAATACATCTAGAAATGCTGGGAAAAAAAACAGCCTTCATTTAAATGCCTAATTGAACTTGCAAAAACAAGGAGAGGACTTCCATTTCAGTAATAAGAGGATAAGTTGTTCTCATTACCTCTTCAGGAAAAATGTTAAAATATTGAATCAAATATTTGCCTCACAAATCTTTTGACAAGCAACGAATAAATAACAAGAGTTAAGAATCAGCAGGGAAAATTAGAGCATGAGAAGCCAAAGAGGCAAAAGAGCACAGAAGGTACTTTGACCTTGAGAGCATTTGGCACTATGGAAAAATTTGAATTTCATCAACTGGATCTTTAAAGTATAGACATTCAGGATAAGAGTCAATCAGAAGTATACTATATTGTTTTATAACTCCAGTATGCGTTACCTAAATCTTCTAGAAACTTTCAAGTTCTGAATTTTGTTAAATTTGGTAATAGACTTACAACACCCTAGGCACCCAGAGTAGTTACAGATTCTTTCTGGTTTTAGTTATGTTTATTATAGATTTCAAATTATTCTCACAGTTAACTGTTCTAGGATGACATATGATGAACAAAGATAATCAAGAAAGTGAGGAACACATGCACTAGGAGTAAAACCTGTGTGAAAACTAGCACATTCACTATGACTTCAGAAAACAGGAATTGAAACACACATTAAATGTGCATTGAAACAACTAAGGATACTAGGTTTCAGAGAACTAAACGAGACTAGTAATTTTAGAGGAAACAAAAAACTATTAAAAAGTGGCCCAGGGCCGGCGCCGTGGCTCACTTGGCTAATCCTCGGCCTGCGGTGCCAGCAACCCGGGTTATAGTCCCAGTTGGGGCACTGGGTACTAGTCTCGGTTGCTCCTCTTCCAGTCCAGCTCTCTGCTGTGCCCTGGATGTCAGCGGAGGATGGCTCAAGTGCTTGGGCCCTGCACCCGCATGGGAGTCCGGGAGGAAGTACCCGGCTCCTGGCTTCGGATCGGTGCAGCGCCGGCCGTGACAGCTATTAGGGGAGTTAACCAACGTAAGGAAGACCTTTCCCTCTGTCTCTCTCTCACTGTCTATACTCTCTCTCTCTCTCACTTTCTAACTCTGCCTGGCAATAATAATAATAATAATAATAATTAAAAAGTGGCCCAGAAGATTTGATGAAAGTAGAATTGAGGGTGGCCATTTGACACAACAGTTAGGATGAGGCTTGGATGCCCACACACCGTATCAGAGTGCCTTGAAATGCCTACCCTAGGAAGTAGTAAATGATAGCTCAAGTAATTGGGTCCATACTACTCACATGGGACACCCAGTTTGAGTTCTAGGCTTCTAGCTTTAGACTGGCCCAGACCTGGGGAGTAAATCAACAGATAGAAGATGATTTTTCACTCCATCTTCCTCTTTTTCTATCTCTCTGGCTTTCAAATAAAATGAAAATAAATAAATAAATATTTTAAAAAGATTTCATAGAAATTTAAAAAAATCAAATCAAATGTATGATACTTAATAGAAAATTAGACTCAATTGAAGAGAAAATTTGTGAGCTGCAACACAGATCAGAAGATATTAACTATAATGCAAACCTAAAATGATTAAAAGATTGAAAATATGCAAGAGAGGCAGAAGGCATGGAAAAAAATGAGAAGACCTAGCATGATACAATAGAACAAGCAAGAGTGAAGAGATAGGATGAAGTAGGAGCAATTATTTTTTTAAGATTTATTTATTTATTATTAAAGTTTTTATTTTATTTATTTTAAAGGCAGATTTTCAGAGAAGCAGAAAGAGAGAGAGAGAGAGAGAGAGAGAGAGAGAGAGAGAGGTCTTCCATCCGCTGATTCACTCCCCAGTTGGCCGCAATGACTGGAGTTGTGCTGATCTGAAGTCAGCAGCTTCTTCCAGGTCTCCCACGTGGGTGCAGAGGCTCAAGGACTTGGACCATCTTCCACTGCTTTCTCAGGTCATTACAGAGCGCTGGATTGGAAGTGGAGCAGCCAGGACTTGAACCGGTGCCCATATGGGATGCCGGCGCTGCAGGCGGCGGCTTTACCTGCTACGCCACAGCGCCAGCCTCTATTTATTTATTTTGAAAGGCAAAGTTACAGAGGGAAAGACAGACAGAAATCTTCCATCTGCTGATTTACTTCTTAGATGGCTTCATTGGCCAGCACTGGGCCAGGCAGAAGCCAGGAGCCAGGAGATTCTTCCGGGTCTCTCACATGAATGCAGAGGCCTAGGCATTTGGTCCATCTTATGCTGTTTTCCCAGACACATTAGTAGGTAGTAGGATATGAAGGGGAGCAGCTAGGACATGAACTGGCACCCTTAGGGGATGCTGGCATTGCAGGTGGAAGCTTTACCCAGTACCCAACGATGCTGTCCCTGGAGTAATTCTTAAAGGAGTTGTTGATTATAAATTTACTAGCAATGGTAAAGGACACCAAAGACTCAAGAAGAATATTAAGTCCCAAAAAGGGTTAATAAAAGAAATTCACACCTAGACATATCATAATGAAACAGCTAAGCATCAAATATGAAGAGAAAAATCTTAATGACAGTCTGAAAAGAGACATTATCTTCAAAAGTGTGGCAAGTAGACTGACATTTGTCTTCTCATTGGCAGCAATGGAAGTCAAAAGGCAGTGGAATAATAACATTCATTGCTTAAAAAAAAAATCCTGCCACATAGAATTTTACACCTGGTAAAAATATCTTTCAAGAAGAGGATAAAATTATATTATCAGACAGAAATAAACTGAAAGAGTTATCACAAAATAGCATTTACAAATGGTAGAATGTTTTGAAGAGAGGAAAAAAAGTGATCTTAGGAGTAAATAAGGCAAATATGTGCATAAATCTAAATGAATATTTACTTGAGAAAAACAATAATGCTTTGTGGGTTTGAGTTTTCAGTGAAGTTTGCTTTTTGAGCAGTTTTATATTCACAGAAAAATAGAGCAAAAGTTACAGAGATTTCCCATGCATCTGTATCCCCATACATGCATAGCCTCCTATCAACCACCTCCACCATCAAAATGGTACATACGTTATAATTGGTGAATGTACAATTGACATATAATTAGCACTCAAAGTCCATAGTTTACATTAGGAGTCATCCTTGGTTCTCAACTTTGAAACCTTGAGATTCAATTTTTAAACATATGCATCAATAATGTAAGTTGAAAGAGAGTGAATGGAACTAAAGTGCTAGAAAAATACTGTATTGTCTGAGAGATGCTTAAAGCATTTTATTGATTTAGGATTTAATATTTTAAGGGCAGATATTTTAATTCAAAGACAGAACACTTTAGTGCATCACAAACAGAATACATATTTCTTCACAAATATCAAAAATAAACTTGAAATGTTAAACAATTGTTGAAAAGTAGACAAAGACAAGAGAAAGCAAAAGTGTGGTCAGGACTAATACAAAGCACAAATAATATGGTAACTATAAATCTAAATATATTGATGACCTTTGGCAGCGTTTGTTATCTTTTATATATTTGGTAATAGCCATTGTAAACAAGTGAGGTAATTATCTCATTGTGGTTTTAATTTGCATTTCTCTGATGATGAATTATGTTGAGCATTTTTTCATATACCTGTTAACTGTTTGTATGTCTCCTTTGAAAAAATGTCTATTTATATCTATTGCCCACTTTAAATTGTATTATTTGGTTTTATTGCTATTGAATTGAGTTCCCTAAGCATTCCGGTTATTAACCATTGTCAGATGTATAACTTGAAAATATTTTTTCCTAATCTGTAAGTTATGTCTTCATTAAACTTAACTCAAATTGTTGCCTTCCCTGAGAAGTTTTTTACTTTGATGTAATCTTTTATATCTGTTTTGGCTTTTGTTTCTGTGCCTTTGGAATCTGACCCAATGATTCTTTTCCCATTCCAATGTCCGGAAGCATTTCTCCTTAGTTTTCTTTTGATACTTTCATAGTTTCACGTCTTACATTTGAGTATTTAATGCATTTTAAGTTCATGTTTATACATGATGAAAGATTGATAGGAGTCTGTTTTCTTTTTCTTTTTTTTTAAAGACTTATTTATTTATTTGAATGTCAGAGTTACACAGAGAGAAGAAGAGGCAGACAGAGACAGAAAGAGAGAGGCCTTCCATCCACTGGTTCACTCCCCAGATGGCTGCAATGGCCAGAGCTTCACTGATCCAAAGCCAGGTGCCAGGAGCTTCTTCTAGGTCTCTGATGCAGGTGCAGGGGCCCAAGCATGTGAGCCATTTTCCACTGCTTTTCCAGGCCATAGCAGAGAACTGGATTGGAAGTGGTTTCTTTCTTGTATCATTTTCTGGTTTTGGAATTAAGGTGACGCTGACCTCATAGAAGGAGTTTGGGAGGCTTCCTTCCCTTTCAATTATTTTGAATGGTATGAGAATAATTGGAATTACTTCTTTAAAAGTCTGGCAGAATTCAACAGTGAAGCCACCTGGTTCTAGGTTTTCTTTGTTGGGAGAGTATTATTATTTTTTGTTTTTATTTTTTATTTTTCTTATTTTTTAAGATTTTATTTATGTATTTGTGAGGTAGAGTTACAGTCAGAGAGAGACAGAGAGAAAGGTCTTCCTTCCATTGGTTCACTCCCCAAATAGCTGCAAAGGCTGGAGCTGTGCTGATCAGAAGCCAGGAGCCAGGTGTGTTTTCCTGGTCTCCCATGTGGGTGCCGGGGCCCAAGGACTTGAGCCATCTTCTACTACTTTCCCAGGCCACAGCAGAGAGCTGGTTTTGAAGAAGAACAGCCAGGACTAGAACTGGTGCCCATATGGGATGCCAATACTGCAGGTAGAAGATTAACCTACTGAGCCACGGTGCCGGCCCCTGTTGGGAGAATATTATTGATTCAATCTCTGTATTGGTTATTGGTCTATTTAGTTTTCTTATGTATTCATGGCTCAATTTTTGTAGATATATGTTTCCAGGAATTTATCCATTTCTTTTAGGTATTCCAATTTGTTGACATACAGCTGTTTGTAGTAATTACTGATGATTCTTTTTATTTCTGTGGTATCTATTGTTACAGCTCCTTTTTTCAACATTGATTTTATTGATTTGAGTCTTCTCCCTCTTTTTTTTTGGTTTGTTGGGCCAATGGTGTATCAATTTTGATTATTAAAAAAACAGCTCTTCATTTCACTGATCATTTGTATTTTTTGTTTCAACTTGTATATTTCATTTCTAATTTTAATTATTTCTTTCCTCCTACAAATTTTAGGTTTGTTTTGCTGTTGTTTTTCTAGGTTCTTAAGATACAATGATAGATCATTTGTTTGATGCTTTTCTAATTTCTTGATGTAGGCACTAAATGCTATAAAATTCTCTCTTAACACCGCTTTTGCTGTATCTTATAAGTTTCAATATGTTGTATTGTCATCTTCATTCATTTCCAGGGAATTTTTTATTTCCCTTTTGATTTGTTCTATGACGTACCGTTCATTCAGGAGCATGCCTTTCAGTGTCTATGTATTTGTATATTTTCTAGAGTTTCATAAATCAAATTATCCGTGTTTGCAGATGACACGATTCTCTCTCTCTCTCTGTGTGTATATATATATATGTATATATATGCATATGTATATTTATAGGTAAAGTTGCAACATACAACATCATATATATATAATATATTATATATATATATTCCATGTTCCATGTTTGTGGATTGAAAGAATTGATATCATCAAAATATCCATACTTCTGAAAGCAATTTACAGATTCAGTGTAATCCTGATCAAAATACCAATGACATTCTTCTCAGATCTAGAAAAAATGATGCTAAAATTCATGTAAACTCATAGGGTGACCCCGAATAGCTAAACAACAAAAACAAAACTGGAGGCAGCATATAAAAATTTAATGTGTATGAGTGAAATTGACATCTTGAGATTTCAATATTGCTTATAGCCCTTGTCTGTATTCCTGGTTGGACAGTGGTCTTTCTAGTTTTTACTTGTTGAGCTCTGTGAGTGTAAAGAAAATGAAGCATATGTTATCGCACTAATTAAGAAAGCAGGCAAGCAGGAAGGAGGTAAGTATCATTATTTTCTTAGAATTGTATCTATGAACTATATGAAGTCTATTCTCTTTATATTAATAAATTATTTAAAAATAAACATGAAATTACAGTGATCTATATAGTGTGATGATGATGCTGGGGTAGATACATAAACTAATGAAATGGAAGAGAGGAAAACAACATTTCCATGGATATAAAAATATTATATATATGACAGAAGTCATGGAGGAACTGATTATTTTTCAATAAATATTGCTGTGATTCAGGGTAAAAATTTGGAGCATGAGGAGTCCAATTCTGCTGCACATAATATGAAAAAAACTGATTCAGGGAAAATAATAAAGCTTTACCAAAAATGACAAACTTTCATGATGTCAAGGTAGTGAAGAACTTCTTAAGACACAGAACTTATGGGATGCAGTAAAAAGCAATGCTTACATGGAACTTTATAACTCTAAATACATACAATAAAAAAGCCAGGTCTCCAAGTACTAGGATCAGGAGCAGGAAAAAAAAAGTAGCAGTCCATAATTTGGGGACTATTCTTCATTCAGAGTCAAATGTATACAGAGAAGCAAGGGAAATGGGGAGATGTTATCAAAGGGTACAATTTTCAGTCATAAAATGAATAACTTCTGGAGCTCTAATGTACAGTATGCTAACTACAATTAATAATACTGCATGGTTTACTTGAATTTGATAAAAGAGCAGATTTGAAGTATCCTCAGTATATACACACACGCACATACACACACATTGAAAAATGGTAGCTATGGATGGTGATGGATGTGTTAATCTGATTGTGATATTTAATAAACAATGTATATATGTGTATAATATTTTATACCTTGAATAGATATACTTTGGTCCATCAAATATTTTGAAGTTTCAAAAACAAATTTTATAGATTTAACAAATCTAGTAGAATTGGGTCAAGAAAGCAAAGCTTAAGATTGAATTGTTTCAAATGCTTAGTAGAACCAGAAGTTTGATTGTTTCCTAAATTCTGTCCTAGGTGAACTAAACACTTTCTTTCCATCCTAAACTGAAAGCTACATGGGAGCAAAAGTCACGTTCATCCAGTTGGATAATGATTCCCCAGTGCTTTGTGTAGTGCTTATTATTTACTATTTACTTAATAGATATTTGTTGAAAAATAATCTATGTCTCTAGTGGTGACTAGTTCAATAATTCCTTCTTTCTATTTAGAATTATTATGAAAAACTTCTGGCACTCGAAGATCTTACATAATTCTCTTCATATGAATGCTCAAATGGGGCTGAGACCAGTTTCATCATTCGATTTGAGATCAAGTTTAAAACTGTAGACAATTTAAAAATTGCCACTTTGTGTGCCCTTGGAGTATGGTGAGTTTTCAGTATTCCAAAACTTGCTAAGTTATTAGGCTGATGCCCTGCTTTAATTATTCTTTCAGTGAACTGTAACACAGTTGCAGTATAGAAATATAGCATCCCTCACTCATAAAATACATGGTTGAACTAGCATATCTTTATATACCCTTTCAGCAAAAACAATGTGTAAATCATTGAGGAAGTAGAATATTACAATTCCTAAAAATAGCTTTAAATATTTCAGTGAATGTAAATGATGATGATAATAATCACTGACATTTTACATGCCATATTGTTAAATGCTTCTTTTGGATTAGTTCAGGAGCTAATTTACTTATTTTCCTTTAAATATTTATGTTGTGTACCAAATTATAGAGTTTCAAATAATATATACTATTATTCTGATTAACGTATTTCAAATATACAACAGAAGGAATACCAATGGCAAGATATCAGTAAACTTTTTGTTGTATAGCTTTTAAGTATGTGTATATGTGTATGTGTTTGTTTTCATATATAACCAAATTTGAATTATGTAATTATATTGAAATACTATGTTATAAATTTTCACTCAGTGTAAAGTGAATGTTTCCCTACAATATGTTTTTTTTAATATTTATTTATTTACTTGTAAGGCAGAGTTAGAGAGAGAGAGAGAGGGAAATCTTCCATCTGCTGGTTCACTCCCCAAACGACTGCAATGGTCAGAACTGGGCTGATCCAAAGCCAGGAGCCAAGAGCCAGGAGCTCCTTCCGGGTCTCTCACATGGACGCAGGGACCCAGGGCCTTGGGCCATCTTCTACTGCTTTCCCCGGCCGTAGCTGAGAGCTGGAGCAGCTGGGACTCCAACTGGTGCCCATGTGGGGTATAGCAGCTTTACCTGCTATGCCACAGCACCAGCCCCTACAATATGGTTTTTAATGACTGCATATTATTATTATTTTTTTTGACAGGCAGAGTGGACAGAGAGAGAGAGAGAGAGAGAAAGGTCTTCCTTTGCCGTTGGTTCACCCTCCAATGGCCGCCGCGGCCGGCGCGCTGCGGCCAGCGCACTGCGCTGATCCGATGGCAGGAGCCAGGAGCCAGGTGCTTCTCCTGGTCTCCCATGGGGTGCAGGGCCCAAGCACCTGGGCCATCCTCCACTGCACTCCCCGGCCACAGCAGAGGGCTGGCCTGGAAGAGGGGCAACCGGGACAGAATCCGGCGCCCCGACCGGGACTAGAACCCGGTGTGCTGGCGCCACTAGGCGGAGGATTAGCCTAGTGAGCCGCGGCGCCGGCCTAATGACTGCATATTAAACAATTGTGTAGCCTACCACAATTAAAAAATCATTTGTTACTGTATATGTTGGTTGTTGTAAATTTTGTGAAACTTTAATTCTGCAGTGAATACTTTTATGTACAATACCTGTTACAATATTTGATTGTTTAGGACAAATTAAATTTGAATTTCTGAGTCAAAATTTATTATATTTGAAAATTTTTTAAATTTTTAAAGTTTTACTTAAGGTATACAAATTTCATATATTTCCTATATACAGTTTCAAGAGCATAGTGATACATACTTCCTACCCTATGATCCTTCCCTCTCACGGCCCCACCCTTCTTCCTCCTTCCTCTCCTATTCCCAATTCTTAATTTTTATAAAGATCTATTTTCAGTTTACTTTGTACTAATAAGATTATTCCTAAAAAAAAAAGATTATTCCTACACTAAGTAAAGAGTTCAACAGACAGTATGAAGATTCACATTTCTAAGGCATTGAATGCGTATTACCAAATTTCCCTTCTCCAGTGAGGGAAAAATAGCACCTTATTCTGACTTGTATTTCTTAAGTTTACCATAATTTTAAAGGATTTACCTATATATTTGAAAAGCAGATTTAGAGGAGGGGAGAGAGAGGGAGGAGAGAGAGAGGGGAGAAAGAGAGGGCAGAGAGAGAGAGAGAGAGAGTCTATTTGTTGGTTTTCTCCCCAAATGGTTGGGAGGAGGAGGAAGAAGAGGAGGAGGAGAGAGAAAGAGATCTTCCAACTGGTGGTTCACTCCCCAAATGGCTGAAATGGCCAGGGCTGGACCATGTAGAAGTCAGGATCTTGGAGCTTCATCCAAGTCTCCCATGTGGGTGGCAGGGGCCCAAATACACGGGGCATCTTCCACTATTTCCTCAGGCCATTAGCAGGAAGCTAGATGGGAAGTGGAGCAGCCAGGACACTGACTGGCACCCATATGGGATGCCAGCACTGTATATGGAGGCTTAACCTGCGTTTGCCCCTACCTAAATTTTCAAAATATTTGTTTTTTCTTTTGTGAATTGCTTGTTCATGACTGTAGCTCACTTTTAAAAAATCAAGTGTTGGGGCCAGTGTTGTGGCACACAGGGTTAAACTGCTGTCTACAGCCAGGGAGTACTGGTTCGAGTCCTGGCTGCTTCAGTTCCAATCCAGTTTCCTGCTAATGGACTGGTAAAGCAGCAGAAGATGACCCAAGTGCTTGGGCCCCTGCTACCCATGTGGTAGACCTGGAGGAGGCTTCTACTCCTGGCTTCATCTTGGACCAACCCTGACAGTTGTGGCCATCTGAGGAGTGAACCAGTGGATGAAAAATTCTCTCTCTCTCTCTTTGCCTCTGTCTCTGTAATGCTGCCTTTCAAATAAACAAATAAATCTTTTAAAAAATCAAGTATCAAGGGAGGAGGAGGAAGGATTGCAGTGTGGACAGGAGGGAGGGTGGAAGGATGTGCCACTATGTTCCTAAATCTTTATATATGAAATATGTGAAACTTGTATAACTTAAATAAATTTTTTTAAAAAAATCAAATATTAGTCTAATAGATTTATCAGAAACCTTCTTTCTGGAAATTAATCTTTACTTATGCAATGTGTTTGAAGTATTTTTCTAGTACATTATTTGTTTTTGTTTATGGTATCATCATTTCCTACCTTTTTTACTTTAACACTTAGAAATACCTTCACTGCTGCTACAGATCAAATATTTATTTGTTTATATTTTGTTTGATATTTCAGAGTTTCAAATTTTACATATAGCTCTTAAATTTATTTAAAATTTCTTTTGGTGTATGATATGAAGTAGAAATTAAGATCTTTTTTACGTATATATGTCATAATGCCATTTCTTTAATAATTTGTCCCTCTTTCCCCCATATATGGTTTAAACAATACTATTTAAATTTTTGTGTTGGTTTCCTTAGAATTTTCTTTTGGTTTTGTAATTTTCTTTTGTCTTACAATAACTCTCTGAAATGATGTTGCATTCCTATTTTGTCCTCTTTTATGCAGGGCAAACGTGAGTCTCAGAAATGTTAATTGATTTGCCTAAAGCTAAATAGTTAATAAGTGACATAGCCTAGGCTGGAAGCCAACTGGTCTGACTCATCCAAATTATTTTTGCTTCCTTATTACCAGAAAGGACGAGAAATTCCAAACAAGTGTTTGGAACAGACTAAGTTTTAGGACGTTTCCAAGTTTATAATTGTAGGTATGCCCTCCACATTTTTTTCTCTTTTTTAAAAATTTTTTGACAGGTAGAGAGAGAAAGAGAGAGAGAGAAAGGTCTTCCTTCTGTTGGTTCACTCCCCAAATGGCCGCTATGGCCGACGCTGTGCCTATCTGAAGCCAGGAGTCAGGTGCTTCCTCCTGGTCTCCCATGTGGGTGCACGGGCCCAAGCACTTGGGCCATCCTCCACTGCCCTCCTGGGCCACAGCAGAGAGCTGGACTGGAAGAGGAGCAACCAGGACTAGAACCTGGCACCATATGGGATGCCAGCGCTGCAGGTGGAGGATTAACCAAGTGAGCCAGGGTGCCGGCCCTGCCCTCTACATTTTAATGTGATCATTTAAATCACTAAAATTACATCTAATTCATATTTATAAGACCCATTAAACATTTACAAAACAACAGAATATGTAGTTGACAATAAATACTAACATAGAACTCTCAATTTTAAAAGGTATACTTTTGACTTCAGAAGATTTTTTGTTGATCTTACCTTGGTCAAACAGTTATACTTTTACTGTACAGGTAATGTAATGATATGCCATCTACTGGCAAACTTTCTAAGATCACATATGTACACATTTAAATGGCCTTTGATTTTGAGAAGAGCTGCTAGAAAAACATATTGTTTGATTATGTGTTGTAGCCCAATGTTACCTGAAATTGCTCTTAGCCATTTTGTTGTTCTGAGTTTTGATAGATAATGCAGAGTTCATAGAAAATTGGGTCTTCAAACAAGATATTTTCATTCTGAGAAAGAACACTTACTTTGCCTAAGATTCCTAGAGCTGTGATCTGAGAATCATATGGCTGTAACGATTTTTCTGGGCATTCTCAATAAGACTGCTATCAACACAGAACTTATTGCCGTAGTCATTGCAGAGCAAAAGTCTGCAAAAGAAAATTCAATTTCCAATGCCTCCCGGTCTTCATAGCAGCTTGACATTTTCTCTTACATTCTCACTTAGACATGACAGTAACAGATCCAAACTTAACTTTTATAGAAAAGACAGTGAGATTTTTCTCAGTCACTAAGTCCTTTCTTTACTAATTCCCCTTCCCCCTCCCTGAGAAACCAAGGAAGCATTTCATTACATTCACAACTACCAGCACAGTTCTGTCAGCAATTTTATTTAATGTAAGCTCTCTCTAGGGGTTTATACTTAAGCCCTGCACACTTCTGCAAATCTAACTCAGAAGATTGATTCAAAAGCTAAAGGAAAAGTAACTTTTAAGTAAAAGCTAAAAAAAGCTCACATGTAATAGTTGAGAGTTTAGGTTCAGTGGGATCAGTTAAGAGCTAATGCAGTTAACCAGCTACTGAGAGTATCTTCCATGAAAGATTTACAGATCCACTTTTTATAATGCACAGTATGCTTTCACACTGTTAATCGAGTATCTAATTCACTATTAAGAAATGTTACTTACTTTAAAGCACTCAGATTTCTATTTCTTAAATAAGAAATTGTGATAATCTCCTCGTCCAAATATTACTGATGAATAGTCATTAGAATGGTGGTTATTGTTTCTTTTGATTCATGTGCCAGAAGGATATTATTTACAGTATAAATATATATCCTTACTAATGCTTTTGCTATAAAAATGAACACTGATTAAGTCTCCAGTGATATAATTGTCTATAATTTTACAAATTTTTTTACTTTTTTAAAAGATTTGTTTTATTTATCTGAAAGATAGCGTGACAGAGAGGGAGAGACAGAGAGAGAAAGAGATCTTTCAACCTGTGGTTTACTCGTCAATTGGCCACAATGGCTGGAGCTGGACAAAGCTGAATCCAAGGAGGGGCCCAAGTACTTGGGCCAAATTCCTCTTCTTTCCCTCATGCTTTATCAGGGACTTGGATCAGAAGTAGAGCAGCTGGGACTTGAACTAGTGCTCTGATATGGGATGTTGACATTGCAGGCAGTGGCTTAACCCACTGTGCCACAACATTGGCCCCACGAATGTTTTACTTTTTAAATGATTGATGTTTAATTGAATAGTATGACTCTGAAGACATCCTAGAAATAGGATACTTTACTGTGGCAGCAGAGATACAATCATGTTACTAAGTAGAACTATCTCTACTTTATTCCAGTCTCCCAAAAAAGAACTTAAAAGAATGTTCACTGAGGGAAGTATCTCTTTTTTTTTTAAGAATTTTTAAAAAGATTTATTTATTTATCTGAAAGAGTTACAGAGAGGCAGAGGCAGAGAGAGAGAGAAAGGTCTTCCATCTGCTGATTCATTCTTCAAATGGCTGCAGTGACTGAAGCTGGGCCGATCTGAAGGCAGGAACCAGGAGCCAGGAGCTAGTTCCAGGTCTCCCACATGGGTGCAGGGGCCCAAGGACTTGGGCCATCTTCTACTACTTTCCCAGGCCACAGCAGAGAGCTGGATCGGCAAAGGAGCAGCTGGAACTCGAACCAGAACCCATATGGAATGCCGGCACTGCAGGCAGCAGATTTACCTGCTATGCCACAGTGCTGATCCCAAAGTATGTCTTTTAAAAATTTATGTATGTATGTATGTATTTAAAAGGAGAGAGTCAGTGAGAGAGTGAGCCATCTGTCGTCTGCTGGTTTACTCCACAAATGCCATGATCAGCCAGGGATGCACCAGGCTGAAGCCAGGAGTCAGGAATTCAATCCATTCTCTCATATGGGTGGTAAGGACTCAACTACCTGACCCATCACCTACTGCATAACAGGATGCACATTAGCAAGAAACTGTAATTGGGAGTGGAGCTGGCACACAAATTGAAGAACTCTGGGATGGAATGTAGGCGTCTGAAGCAATATCTTAAATATTACAAGTGCCTGCCACTAAAATCTCTTAATACAAAATTTTTTGCTAATAATAATCATGAATGTTTCCTTTCTTTTGCCTTTGCATTTTTCTCACATCTGTTGCTTTCTTTGAATATAATTTATTTAATATAATAATATCTGGCCCTCACTCTTTCTCATCTGTAGTATCACAATGTCCACAGCTGATTTCTATAACATTAATTCTTATTTCAATATACTGTCAACATTATCTGCAAAGCAAATATATTTGTTTAAAAACATAGCTCCATTTTTATTACTCTGTTACTCAAATTTCATTGTTACCTGCATTATAAAGCCCAAACTCCTTATAGCACTATTAAAAGGTCTATGTAGGGGCTAGCAATGTGGTGTGGTAGGCTAAGCCTCCAGCCTGCAGCCTCGGCATGCCATATGGGCAACGGTTGGAGTCCCAGTTGCTCTTCTGATCCAGCTCTCTGCTATGGCCTGGGAAAGCAGTGGAGGATGGCCCAAGTGCTTGGGCCCCTGCACCCACGTGGGCAACCCGGAAGAAGCTCCTGGCTCCTGGCTTTAGAAAGGCCCAGCTCCAGCAGTTGCAACCATATGGGGAGTGAATCAGCAGTTGGAAGACCTCTCTCTGTGTCTCTCCTTCTCTGTAACACCGTCTCTCAAATAAATAAATCTTAAAAAAGACACCCCCCACCCCGCGAATAAAAGGGCCTATGTACTCTGTCCCTAGACTGCCTTCCGGTTTGCCCTGTCTATATTCTCCTTTCTGAACTTGCACACATCTTAGACTCAAGCTAAATAATACCTCACACCAAAATTAAATAATGATAAAACACTGTCTATGACGTCTTATCCAAATCCTATTCTCCAAATGCTCTACATTATATTTTGTTTCACTCCTATGATGCTTTCATAGCACTTTGTATCTCTGATAAAACCTGCCCTGTCATTTAAAAGTTTCCTTTTGGTCGTCAACACAGTGAACTCTGTTGCCCTGTACGTTCCATCAAATCATACTTGAAGTCTTTGCTAATTTGAGGTAGTCTAAGATCTAAATCCTAAAGATTCAGTCTTTTGGATTTATAAGCTGTATTTGTATTCTAAAAGCAACCAAAAGCTACTTAACCATATCAAAGTAATTAAATTCCTCAAAGATGTCTTTACAGAGCTACATTTGAATATTTTCTTGCACCTAGGGAAGATCCTACCTGCATTCCACTGCTCCTGGCCCAAACCTACCAGTGCACAGTCTGCAGTATAACCAGTATTCACCCCATGGGAGCAGGGCAAGATCAATTCTAGAGCCACAACTATCTGTGCCACAAGTCCTAGAATCACATGGATTGCCTGACACCTTGAACATAGCTATTGCCATTACAAACACAGGTGTGATTGACTCCCAACTCTCTGGGGGCTTAAAGACACACACTTTTGGAAACCCACATCCACTTCAACAGACTGCAGCAGACAAGATAACTATGGTACTCATAGACACTACTGACATTGATTGTAGTTAAAGAAATCACTTAGAGGTTATACATCAGGGCTCATCTAGAACCAAAGTCAAAGTGACTACCCAACTGAAACCTTGCATTCAATCTAACATCAATATAGTTTCCAGTGAAATCTGCTCCTTAAAGAAGAAGGGATAGTAATATCAGATGTACATATGCCAAAATAGGAACACAGGAAACATGAGAAGCAAGGAAGCCTGACATCTCCCAAACACAATAGTCTTCTAGCAATAATAGATCCGGATTTGAAAGCAACCTGTAGAATCAATGAAAAAGAACTAAAAATAATTATCCTAAGGAAACTCGATGATGTGTAAAGGAATACAGATAGTGTATTCAAAGAAATTAGGAAAATATGCATGGCATGAATGAGAAATTCAATAGAGATAAAAATCATTTAGAAAATCAATCAGAAATGTTTGAGCTGAAAAAGTCAATCAATGAAGCAAAAAAATATTATTGAGAGCTTCAACAACAGAATAAATCAACTGGGAAAAAGGATTTCTTTATAAAAGATTTATTTATTTGAAAGGCACAGTTCTAGAGAGGGGAAGATGGAGAGAGAGAGAACTTTCATTCATAGTTCACTCCCCAAATAGCCACAATAACTGGGGCTGGGTCAGGCCTAAGTCAGGAGCAAGGAGCTTCATTTGGGTCTTCCACAATGGTACAGGGGCTCCAGCTCTTGGGTCATCTTCTGCTGGATCAGTAGGGAGCTGGATCAGAAATGGAGCAGATGGGACTCCAGTATGAGATGTCAGCATTGCAGGCAGTGACTTAACACATCGCATGACAAAAGTATTTCTTTTTTTTTTTTTTTTGACAGGCAGAGTGGACAGTGAGAGAGAGAGACAGAGAGAAAGGTCTTCCTTTTGCCGTTGGTTCACCCCTCAATGGCCACCACGGCTGGCGCACTGCGGCCGGCGCACCACGCTGATCCAATGGCAGGAGCCAGGTGCTTCTCCTGGTCTCCCATGGGGTGCAGGGCCCAAACACTTGGGCCATCCTCCACTGCCTTCCCGGGCCACAGCAGAGAGCTGGCCTGGAAGAGGGGCAACCGGGAAAGAATCCGGCACCCCGACTGGGACTAGAACCCGGTGTGGGTGTGCCGGCGCCGTCAGGTGGAGGATTAGCCTATTGAGCCGCGGCACCGGGTATTTCTAATGTTGAGGACAAGATTTTTGAAACCAGTCAGACAAAAATAGAAAAGAATTAGAAGGAATGAAGGACGTCTATGAAACACATGAAATACAATTGAATGAACAAATATTCATATTATAGGGATTGCTGAAAGGGAAGAGGGGAAAAAAGCTTTGAAATTCTATTTAATGAAATAACAGTTTAAAGCTTCCTAAGACTTTAGATATAGTCATCCAGATAGAAGGAAGCTTTGAAATTCTATTTAATGAAATAACAATTTAAAGCTTCCTAAGACTTTAAATAGATATATTCATCCAGATAGAAGGAAGCTCAAAGGATCCCCTTTATCCCCTGATAAGTGAGCTGATAAAGTTCTAACCATGAATACTATACCCAGTGAAGCTTCCCATTAGAAGTGAAAAGGAAATAAAGTATTTCCCACACAAACAAAATGGAGATTTCATTTCCAACATACCAGAACTATAAGACATCCTGAAAGGAGTCCTACATAACTTTAAAAAGGATCAGTGCAGCAATCTAAAAACACATGACAGTACAAAATTTAAAGACAGGGTATATACTCAGCAAGAAAGAGAATCCAACCTTATTATGACTTAAAGCTACCAAAACTCAAAGATAAATAAGAGGTAGAAAGAAACAAAGAATATATAAAATTATCACTAAGCAATCAACAAAATGACATGAATTTGTCTTATCTTTCAATATTAACCATGAATGTAGAGATTAAATTAACCCATTAAAGATATGAGTTGCATGAATGCACAAAAATCAAGACTGAAATATATGCTGCCTACAAGAAACTCACTTTGAAGGTAAAGATACACATAGGCTGAAAGTGAAAGGTAGGAAAATGCTGTATCATGCAAATGGAAATAAAAAGCAATCTGCCGTATCTGTACTCACATCAGATAACACAGACTTTAAATAAAAAACTAAAAATAGAGGCAAAGAAGGGCATCATGTATTGATAAAGAGGATCAATTCAGCAAGAAGTTATAGTACAAATATAGATGCATCCAACAAAGACCACCCAAATATATAAAGCAAGTATTATTATATCTCAAGGGAGAGATTCCAAAACAATAATAGTGAGGGAATGAAGCACCGCACTGTCAGCCATGCCATATCATTCAGATAGAAAATCAACAAAGGTACATAAGAGCATCACTAAATGAAATACATATCAAAATATAGCAAAGATATACCGTACTATCGAGCAAATGGCTCTAACAGATGTTTACAGAACATTTCACTTAACTTGTAGAAAATGCATATTTTCATCAGCACATGGAACATTTTCTAGGATAGATCATACATATTAGGCCACATAGCAAGTATCAGTAAACTTTTTTAAGTGTGAATTATACCATTTTAATCCTTTGAGACCACAAAGGATTAAAACTAGAAATCAACAAATACTTTGAAAATGAACCACATGTTCCTGACCAACGAATTGACCAGTGGATCAAGGAAAAAATTAGAAATAAAATTCAAAAATTCCTTGGAACAAATGAAAGTGAAAACACAATATATCAAAATTTGTGGGATACAGAATACCAGGATTATGAGGGACGTTTATAGCAATAAGCAGCAAAAAAGTAGAAAATTTTCAAATAAAGAATCTAATGTTACATCTCAAGGATTTAGAAAAGCAAGAGCAAACCAAACCCTGAAGTAGCAGTAGGCAAGAAATAATAAGGATAAGAGAAGAAATGAGATGGAAACTTAAAAAAAAAGAACAGGTCTTCAAAGAAGGAGGTACCTTTCTCTGAAGGGAGGAGAGAACCTCCACTTTGACTATGACCTTGTCTAAACAAGATAAGAGTCGGAGAACTCAAGGGGCTTCCATAGCCTTGGAAACTCATGACTGGTGCATAGGGAGATTACTGATGCCATAGACAGGAGTGTCAATTGGTAAAGTCAACAACAGGAGTCACTGTGCACTTACTCCTCATGTAGGATCTCTGTCCTTAATGTGCTGTACATTGAGGCTTAATGCTATAACGAGTACTCAAACAGTATATTTCACTTTGTGTTTCTATGGGGGTGCAAACTGTTGAAATCTTTACTTAATGTATACTAAACTGATCTTCTGTTAAAAAAAAAAAGAAGAAATTATTAATTCCCAACTTGACTCTCACTGGGATTAAACATGACAATAGGTCTGATCTGATTTCATCATCATTTAAAAAATCATCTATTATTTTTCACTTTATGTTTCTGTGTGGGAGCAAACTGTTGAAATCTTTACTTAATGTATGCTAAACTGATCTTCTGTATATAAAGAGAATTGAAAATGAATCCTCATGTGAATGGAAGGGGAGAGGGAATGGGAAAGGGGAGGGTTGCGGGTGGGAGGGACGTTATGGGGGGAAGCCATTGTAATCCATAAGCCGTACTTTGGAAATTTATATTCATTAAATAAAAGAATTTCTTTTGGCAAAAAAAATAAAATAAAATAAAAGGAGCCAAACATTGGGGGGAAAGTGCTATGTTTTCACTATTGTTTTGTTTTATTTATTTTTTTTTGTAATGTTAGAAAGTCTAATTCAAATGCTTTTTAAAGATTTGTTTGTTTATTTATTTATATGAAAGAGTTATATATAGAGAAGGAGAGACAGAGACAGAGTTCTTCCATCCACTGGTTCATTCCAGATGGCTACAATGGCCAATGCTGGGCCAGGCTGAAGCCAGGAGCTTCTTCCATGTCTCCCACATGGGTGGCAAGGGGTCATCCTCTGCTGCTTTCTGAGGCTATTAGCAGGGAGCTGGATCAGAAGTAGAGCGGCCAGGACACAAACTGGCACCCATATGAGATTCCAGCCTTGCAGGTGGCGGCTTTACTAGCTACACCACAATGGCAGACCTTAATATAAACACTTGAGTGTTAAAAAAATAAGCCATAGAAGGGGTGGGCATTTGGCACAGTGGTTAAGACACCACTCAGGATATCCACATTCCACACTGGTGCACCTAGGTTTGAGTCCTGGCTCCGCTCACTATTCTGGCTTCCTGCAATGCAGCAGGTGATGACTCAGTGCATGGGTTCCTGCCACCACCCACATGGGAGACCTGGATTGAGTTTCTGGTTCCTGGCTTTAGCCTGGAACCACAGATGGTTCCAAAGGCCAAAAGACCGAGAAGCATCAGATCGGCACAGCTCCAGCTGTTGTGGCCATCTGGGGAGTGAACCAGTGGATGGAAGACCTCTCTCTCTCTGCCTCTCCTCTTTCTGTGTAACTCTGACTTTCAAATAAATAAATAAATCTAAAAAAAAAATCTAATGTTACATCTCAAGGATTTAGAAAAGCAAGAGCAAACCAAACCCTGAAGTAGCAGTAGGCAAGAAATAATAAGGATAAGAGAAGAAATGAAATGGAAACTTAAAAAAAAAAAACACCCAAAATCAAAAAACAAAAACACACAAAGGTTTAGTCATACTGTCATAGAAAAAAGAAAGAAATATATAAATGAAATTAGAGTTGAAAAAGGAAGCAATATGTACTGCAGAAATTCAAAGAAATATAAGAAGCTGGGGCTGGCGCTGTGTCACAGCGGGTTGAAGTCCTGGCCTGAGGCACCGGCATCCCATATGGGCGCTGGTTCTAGTCCTGGCTGCTCCTCTTCCGATCCAGCTCTCTGCTGTGGCCTGGGAAAGCAGTAGAAGATGGCCTGAGTCCTTGAGCCCCTGCACCCATGTGGGAGACCCGGAAGATGCTCCTGGCTCCTGGCTCCTGGCTCCTGGCTTTGGATCAGCACAGCTCCAGCCGTTGCAGCCATCTGGGGAGTGCACTAGCGGATAAAATACCTCTCTCTCTCTCTCTCTCTTTCTCTGTCTCTGTCTCTGTCTCTACCTCTCTTTGTAACTCTGACTTTCAAATAAAAAAATCTTTAAAAAAAATGAGTCTCAAAAGATCACAATTGTATGACTCCACAAAAAAAAAAAAAAAAAAAAAAAAAGAAAGAAAGAAATATAAGAAGCTACATGGCTGGCGCTGTGGCTCACAAGGCTAATCCTCCACCTTGCGGCTCCGGTACACCGGGTTCTAGTCCCGGTTGGGGCGCCGGATTCTGTCCCATTTGCCCCTCTTCCAGGCCAGCTCTTTGCTGTGGCCAGGGAGTGCAGTGGAGGATGGCCCACGTGCTTGGGCCCTGCACCCCATGGGAGACCAGGATAAGTACCTGCCTCCTGCCATCAGATCAGCGTGGTGCACCAGCCCCAGCGCTGCGGCCATTGGAGAGTGAACCAACGGCAAAGGAAGACCTTTCTCTCTGTCTCTCTCACTGTCCACTCTGCCTGTCAAAAAAAAAAAACAAAAAAACTACGTGAACAATTATATGCTAACAAGTTGGAAAACACTGAAGAAACTAAGATTAAATCAAGATACAGAAAGTCTAAACAGAACAATTACAAGAAATGAGATTGAAGCAGTAATTGAAATTTTCCTACCATAGAAAAGTCTTGAAAATGGCCTTACAACTGAATTCTACACATTTTTTAATAATAACACCAATACTTCTGAAGCTATTCAAAACATTGAAAATGATGGAATGCTACAAAACTGCTTATGATATCAGCATTACGCTGATATGAAAACCAAACACACAGCACAAAAAGTAATCTACAGACTAATAGTCTTGATGAACATGGATACAAACATTCTCAACAAAATATTAGAAAGCCAGAAGCAACACGACATCAAAAAAAATCATACATCTGGAGCCATTGTAAGTGCCAGCATCCTGTATGGGCACCAGTTTGAGTCCCAGCTGCTCCATTTCTGATCCAGCTCCCTGAAAGGCACTTGGGAAAGCAATGGAAGATGGCCCAAGTGCTTGGGCTCCTGCACCCAGGTGGAAGACCTGGAAACAGATCCTGGATCCTGGCTTTGGCCTAGCCCAGCTCTGGCTATTGCAGCCATTTGGGGAGTGAATCAGTGGGTGAAAGATTTCTCTCTCTCTCTCTCTCTCTCTATATATATATATATATATATTTGCTTTTCAAATAAATAATTAAATCTTTCAAAAAGATCATACACCATGGTTAAGTAATTTTTTTATTCTAGGGTGTAAGATTCATTCAATATTTACTAATCAATCAGTATAATTACAATTCAACAGAATGAAGAACAAGCACCATACAATCATGTCAATACATGCCTAAAAATCATTTAATAGGATTAAAAATGCCTTCATGATAAATATTCTTAACAAATTAAAGTATCTAAGACACATACCTCAAAATTGTAAAAGTTGTATGTGACAAGCCCACAGCCAATTTCATACTGAATGGGGAAAACAAGAAAGCATTTACTCTCAGGTCTGGAACAATACAATGATGTCTAATTTCACAATTCCCATTCAATATAGTATTGGAAGTATTAGCAAAAACAATTAGGGAAGAAAAAGAAATCAAGACATAGAAATTAGAAAGGAAGTAAAACACTCATGCTTACAGATGATTTGATTTCGTATATGAAAAAAATCTGAACACACCACTGAAATTCTGTAAAAATTGATACAGTCAAAGGATACATATCAGCATACAAAAAGCAGTAGTATTTGTATACACCAATAATGATCTTGCTGAATGGGAAATCACGAAAGCAATCCTATTCATAATAACTACAAAAATGTAAATATTTAGGAATAAATTTAACACAAGCAGTGATAGAGATTTCCAATGGAAATTATTATAAAACACTTGCAAAAGAAATCACAAAGGACACATACAAAATAAATGGAAATATATTCCTTGTTCATGGATTGACAGAATTGATACAAATAAAATGTCCATGGTACCAAAAGTATTATGGATCCAATAAATCCCTGTCAAAGTACCAATGACATTCTTTGCAGAATGATTTAAAAAATCTTAAAAATCAGATGTAACCACAGAAGATTCAAAGTAGCTAAAATGATCCTGAACAACCATTCAATCAATTAAACTAGAAATACCACCATACGTAATTTCAATGCATACTAAAAAGCCGTAGTAATTAAACACCATGGTACTTGCATTAAAAACTGAAAAATACATTAAAGGAAAAGAATAGTGAACTCAAAAATTAATCCACATACATACAGTGAATGGCCTTTTGATAAAGGTAGAAAAAAACACATTGGAAATAAGAAATAGGACAGTCTTTCAATAAATCATGCCAGAAAAACTACACATGCATTTGTAGAAACAAGAAGATTAATCCCTTCCTCTCGTCATACAAAAAATCAAGTGAAGATGGGTCAAAGAGCTGAATGTCAGACCTGAAACTATGAAATTGCTAGAAGAAAACCTAGGGGAAACACTCCAATACACTGATGTAGATAGAAGATCAAAAAATCCCGATAATCAAAAGCAAAACTAGAGAAACGGGATTATACACAACTCAGAAGCTTTTGCAGAGCAAGAGAAACAATCAATAACGAAAAGAGACATCCAACAGAAAGGGAGGACATATTAGCAAGCTATTTATCTGACAAAAGTTTAAAATTCAGAATATACTAGGTACTCAAAATTCTCAACAATAAAAACAAAATTCAGTCCAATAAAGAAACAGGCAAAGGATCTCCAGTTTTCAAAAGAAATACAAATGTCAACAAGTATATGAATAAAAACTCACAATTTAGAGTGATTAGCGAAATGCAAATCAAACCCACAATAAGATATCACATCACCCCATTAGGATGGTTATCAGAAAAGAGACACAATGTAAAAAATACTGGAGAGAATATGGAAAAAGGGGAACTTTACATTGTTGGTGGGAATGCAAATTAGTAGAGCCACTATAGAAAAAGGTTTGGAGATACCTTAAAAACTAGAAATAGAACTAATAGGTGATTTAATCCCACTACTAGGCATAGATACAAAAGACATTAAATAATTGTATCAAAATGATACCTGCTCCACCATTTTTCTTTTTTTTTAAAGATTTATTTATTTATTTGAAAGTCAGAGTTACACAGAGAGAGAAGGAGAAGCAGAAAGAGAGAGAGGTCTTCCACCCACTGGTTCACTCCCCAGTTTTCCGCAATGGCCAAAGCTGCGCCGATCCGAAGCCAGGAGCCAGGAACTTCTTCTTGGTCTCCCACATGGGTGCAGGGGCCCAAGGACTTGGGCCATCTTCTACTGCTTTCCCAGGCTGTAGCAGAGAGCTGGATTGGAAGTGAAGCAGCCGGGACTCCAACCAGTGCCCATATGGGATGCCGGCACTGTAGGCAACGGCTTTACCCACTATGCCACAGCACCGCCCCCTCCACCATTTTTCTTGAAGCCCTGTTCATAATATATGCAATCAATCAAGGTGTCCATTATCAGATGAATAGATAAAGAAGATGTTTTATATATATATATATATATATATATATATTTGTGTGTATATATATGTATACACACAATAGAATACAATTTAGCTATAGAATGAAATCCTTTCATTTGTAGCAATCTGGATGGAATTGGAGAACATCATGTTTAGTGAAATAAGCCAGTCTCTGAAAAAAAAAAACACGCCACATTTTCCCCTCATATATGAAAGATTAAGCAAATAAATAAAAAAAACTCAATCTAATACAAAATGGTGATTACTGGAGTGAGAGGTGTAGGGGGAAAGAGGGAGTCTGGATAACAGGCACCCAGGTAAAGTTTGATATAAGTAAGTTCTTCATGTTACACAGCACAATAATCTAGTAGATATTCTATGAACAAATAGGAGAGGTTCCAAGCCTCAAATTATAAAATAATGTCAATGAAGGACAAATGCTAATTAATCCTTTTTCATCAGTTTCCATGTAATTTAATTTTTAAATAATATTTATTTGAAAGAGAGAGAGAGAGAGAGAGAGAGAATCTTCCATCAGCTGATTCACTCCCCAGAAGGCCCAAAGGATACAAGGATACTGCTGGGCCAGGTTGAAGCCAGGAGTCAACAGTTTCATTGGGCTCTCCCACAGGTGGCAGGGGTCCAAACACATGGGCCATCTTTCATTGCATTTCCCAGGCCATTAGCAAGCAGTTGGATTGGAAGTGGAGCAGCCAGGACACTAACTGGTGCCCATACGGGATGCTAGCATCACAAGTGATGGCTTTATGAGCTGTGGCAGAATACCAGCCTCTGTATTTATGTATTTAAATATCACACTGTAACTCATAAGTATGTACAATTATTGTTAATAAAAATGTAAAAAATAAGATAAACAGAAAATTCCAGAAATTTTAAACATTTGACTTAAAATGAAAATCAACATTTGTCTGTAAAACAAACCTGAAATTTGATAGTACAAATTAACACTTTTAATGTGCACTCATTCTAATAGAAGTAGCTCTACTTTTGAAACTTGGTTTAGACCGTAATTGAACTATCACATTGTTACAAGTAAGGTCTTAAAATTTGCAACTAATATCAAAATATGTATAATGTAATACTAAAGTACATATATGAGGATTATTTTATGACATAGTATATATAATAGTATTTTCTGTTTTCACATTATAAATTAGAAATGGTTTAGTAGACCTCATGTGAAGAAGCATTTTGCACCGACTGTGAAAGAAAATATTTTAGTTTACATATTTGAGATATAAATCTGTTTTTTAAAGTATAGAATTGGAAGGAAAACAACCGTGGTGCAATCAAGGTCTTACCAATAATTCTTTTTGTGTATTTGTTTTCTTAGGTCTGAAAAATTGCCTTTTCATTTGAAGCCTTAACCTAATAGCTGTTCCTGACATTCTGCATCTCACACTGATTTCTCCCTTTTGCAGACTCCCACTGCCCTAAGAAGCAGCACCACATAATTTTACACTTAATTGTTATAATAGTTTCATGAGTCAGTCTTCTCAACTAGATTGTAAGCTTCTTAACTGTAGAAATCATGTCTTAGATTTCTCTTGCCTGTCACAAAATTGCATAATTGACGATAAATAAATAAAGTCAGTAATTTTCTCTCTTTTGAATGTTTCTAATCCGTTCATTTGGGGTGGTTCAACGTTCGCAAATCAATGTGATACACCACATTTGGGGCTACTCCGCAAACTGTTGAAATCTTTACTTAGTATATACTAAGTTGATCTTCTGTATATAAAGATAATTGAAAATGCATCTTGATGAAGAATGGGATGGGAGAGGGAATGGGAGATGGGTTGGTTGCAGGTGGGAGAGAGGTTATGGGGGGGGAGGAAAGCCGCTATAATCCAAAAGTTGTACTTTGAAAATTTATTTTTATTAAATAAAAGTTAAAAAAAGAAATATCAACCTCTTACAAAAAAAATTTGCCAATGCATTCAACAGTATCTTGTAGTGTTAAAACAGTCAGCATCCCCAAAATATCAAGATACATTGCAAATACAATCTGAATTTTACATAAATTCAATAGTACGCTACTTCTAAGATACTTTCTGTCTAAAAGTTAGGATATTCTGTATAAAAATTTTACTAAGCAACATGTATTGAGCCGCTGTGATGGATTAGACCTTGGTTAAGGGGCAAAAATGGAAATCAAAGCTCTGTAATCATAAGGAAGAGAATTTCTTCCCAGCATTGTGCTAGCTGCTTTACACAAAATTATTTAATTCTTACCTACATACTAAGGAAGATACCATAACCCCCATTTTACAGGTGAGCAAACTGCAGTTCAGAGAGATTGAATAATTTGTCAAAGGTTATAACCATCTAAACAGCAGAAATAAGATTTTAACCTATGTTTGTCTATCTTCAAAGCCTGGGCTTACAGTTTTCTAAGAGATACAACCACACAAAGAAATCTTTATAATATGAAATCTGATATAAACGTCATATGTATATCAAATGCATGGAAGCACAGGAAAGTGATTGAAACACAGAAAGGTAGTAACTAACATTGATGGAAAAGAACGAGGCAAAATTCTAAAATCAGATAACTCATTTGTAAGCCTTCAGTTTGTCATGTCACTTTCTTAATAGTGCTAAGCACAGTTGTTATATTTTATAGGTAGTTATTTGGTTGCTTCCCCTGATGAACTTTAAACTCTATCACTTCAAACACTTTTTCTAATTTTGTTGACCACACAATTAACATAGTGCCTGGCACATAGTAGGAATCTAAGAAATACTTATTGTATGAACGGATACTGTGGCATTTATATTGAGCCCAGAATGATCAGCAGAATAGTTTAAGGTATAAAAGATAATAAAAAGCTTTTAAAGAATATAAAGACTATGCAGTAAAGTTCTTTAATGTTTGGAAGAATTCAAATACTTATTTTAAAAGTAATTAACTGTGTATCCCAAGCAACTAAGACTATTCTTTTTCATCAGAAAGGCAATCCAAATTTGATAGGATACATTATATGCAAAGATTTAACTAGCTCTGAATAGGATTTTGGAACAAATATATGACAATTGGTAGCTTTTCTGGGAATTAAGAAGAATGGTTCATCATGTATATATTTCTAGACTACAGTACTGTATTTGCATCTTGCTTTATAAAGTGACTGTCAGTTGTCATATGGCATTCAAGAATACATTTTAAAATGACATCAAATACATTTCACATTAATTAACTCCAAAAATTCTTGAGCTTTAAGGTACTGAAATAGTTAAGTGATAGTAAAGATAATGATAAAAACCTTACAACCTTAATTTAAAAAACTTATTTAAATCAAATTTCAGAAGAATGCCATTGGGCTACAATCACATTCATTTTCTCGTCTACAGACAGTAGATACATTGAGTACTGCCATAAGCAAGTTTCTTTCACAGTTTGGAGAGACATATCATTTAGTTAGTAAGATTGTCCCAAAATGATCTTGGAATTTGAATGAGCATTTACTTCTGCATAGTTTTGGTCTATCAGTTATAGACAGAACTATGAGTAAAATAATAAAATCATTGTGGATCCACAATTGCCATACTAAAATTGACAAGATAGCTTCCAAAATTAATCTGGCAGGTTTACATAATTAGAGCTGTGAAACATGCAGCATATTTTGTAGATACTCAACATTTCTTTGACCCACCTAAGTGGAATAAAAGATGTAGTTATAATTCTACCCATCAATATATTTTGAGGGCCAACCTGATTTCTTCTTCACTTGAGAATTTGATATAATTGTGGCGTCTTTTTCAAAATTTTATGATGTTAGGCATAGCTAATTAGAATACCTTCAAATTTAATTTACGTTAGAAGTGCTTATAAGGCCTACTGTCACTTTTTCTTTCAAGAGTTTTTTTTTTTTTAACTGAGACTGAAAAGACTTGGAAAAAGAAATAGATTCCTCATTCAATTATCTAAAAAAAAAAAACTCATTATTTACTCTGACATGGACTCATAGAATAAGGAAATGGAATCTATAGTATTGGAACATTCATGCAAGTAGATATCGATGAGTTCTAAAAATATCCAACGGTTTCTGCGTGCATCATCTCACTGAAGTAATGTATTGAAGATGGTGAGAAATAGAACTGATTTAAATTCATGGGGAAAACCTGCCCCTTGATTGCTAATAAGCAAACATTAGTACAAAAAGCAAGTATGCTCTTCCAAGAAAGCCCTATTACCACGTGTGTATGTATGTGTACATAATAAAGTATTTAAAATTCTACATTATCTGATTGGAGATCAAGGATTCAAGTGGAAATGTAATAGAAAATATGACCAGCAAATTGAATATGTACTGACCAAACACTTTCAGCAGATAAAAATATTTTCAAGCAGGATATCTGAATTTAAATTGCTTACTTGTTAATTTCTCATGAATTTTTGTCATTACTCTCTTACACATTCATACTGTTAATGTTGGCTTTAGTTCAGTACACATTTATTGAGTGGTCACCATGCTAGATATGTACAGCAAGGAAGAGATTATACAAACATGAATTAAACATGGCCCCCGTTCTCAAGGAGATTACAATATACAGGGGCAAGATATGTGCACAAATAACTTAGATTCACATATGAATTAAAAATACTCTCTAAATCAGATTTTGCTTAATTTACCTGCTAAAATTAAAATGTGATTTTTCATGATATGATTCCTTTTTATCAAATTTGGAACCTTTTTACTTTTAAAAAGTTTATATAAAGGGACCAATTAAATATTTCATATATATAGTTTAAGAGCATAATGACATTTCATGATATAAGTTTTTAGTGCTTTCTGAAGCTTACCTGGGTGTTGAGGGGGACAAGGAAGAAAAGATATTATAGCTAATCCTTGCCACTGAAACCTTCACACTCTTATTTCAGGGTTCGCTTTGGGCAGTAAACCACATATGTGAAACTTGAAAACAACTGTGAAGCAACATACCCAAAGTGGAAAATAATATAATATTGAATGCGTGAATCCTGAGAACTCACAATGAGTAAAAGATATACAAATAGTTTGAAAATTCATACTTTTATATTTTTATTTTTATCTATTTTATGAAACATGTATTTCTTTATTTAAAAAGCAGAGGTACGGAGAGAAACAGAGGCAGAGATAGAGATATCTTGTATCTGCTGCTTCACTCCCCAAATGGTTGCAGCAGTCAGGGCTGGACAAAGCTGAAGCCAGGAGGCAGGAACTCCGCCTGGGTTTCTCCCACTTGGGTGGCAAGCACTTGGGCCATCTTCTGCTGCTCTCCTATGTCCATTAGCAGGGAGCTGGATTGGAAGTGGAGCAGTCGGGACACAAATCAGCGCTCATAAGGAATGCTGGTATTACGGGCAGTAGCTTAACCTGCTGAGCCACAGACTGGCCCTGATTTATTTAAAATAGCTGCACAAAATAGCTGAGCAAAATAGCATAGTGAATTCAGACACTTCATATTTAGAACATTTTCTATTTCCTATTCATCACCCATACAGTGCAAATTCTAATTACTCCAAAACATATTTTTTGATTTCACATTATACTAATTCCTCCAAAGAACTGCTGTGGCCCTCACTGTGTGTACCACTCATTTACTGCTTAATGATATTCTTGGTGTAGTTGTGTATTTTTTTAAACTTTTCACCAATGTCTCTCTTTGTATACATAGACCATAATCTACTTGATTTCAAGAGTTATATATATATGAATGAAACCAAGTTTTCAGTGTAATGTCAGTCACCTCTTGAATAAATGTCGAGTAAGCATTTTTACCAGAACTAAAGCTATTCTAACCTATTGATTCAGGAGCCATATCAAACCCAATTAATGTGACTGTAATGTTTGGTCTCTGTAGACACCTTGACTATGAACAAAATGTGAAGTGACTAGCATAGGCTAAGTATAAAAACAAATATAAATAGCTTCACTGCAAGATTGTGAGGATTTCAATGATCCAGAATAACCTGACTTCATAGAGAAACCAAGATAAAACTGGGGGAGGTGGCATGGAAAAGAGTTCCTTTGTCATATTGATGACACTGGAGGGGTTTAAGCAAAGCACTAATCTCTGTCTTGGTTGGTTATGAATAACCAAGGAAGCATAATGTGACAGATGTGTTTGTAGTTTTCAGTACTAGTGAGAATGAAAATGGATAGATCATTTGTATAAAGTAGGTTGCATGAACATTGCAAACAAATTTGTGGGGGATTATGCTTTGAAATTCAGGAATATCTGTATTTCTCATTTGGGTTTAATAAGGTCCACATCACAGTGGTTTTAGGCACTGAGTATTTGGTACTTTTCATATTTAGATGGAGACAGAAAAAGGCCCACAGCATGAGCACCTTTACCTGCCTCACTGCAGTTATGCCTGCTCCAAACTTAGGGCTTTTTTTTTTTTTTATAAGTGGATACTGATACAGAATTCCCCAAAGGTAGAGTCATCAAAATGATTTATCTGAGACATTATTTTCCCTCTTCAAAGTTTTAACTCTTCTCCACAGGGTTAGGGCACTAATGGATTGTATCATGATGGACTTTGCTAATAAGTGAGGAAAACACAACCATCTTTAAAGATAAAAACACACACATTTTCTTATCTCCCCATAGTACCACAAGAAATCGTTCTCTCTAGGCACCATGAAAAAAGGAAATCTTGGAAACAATCCTGAAGTAGTAAAATAAATCAAGGGTAATATTGCTGTCATTCTGTACCCTGAGATAAAAATACTAATCAATTACAGACAAAAAATTGGCCTCTCTGAAAGGATATTTTGGCATAATCAATAAAATTATCTTTAGTCTTAGCCAGAACTTTCAGAACTAGTTTCCTTGAATCTCAAGAATTTTCAAATGGTAATACCTTTTGATTGCCCACTGTTCTTTTACTAATACATGAGAAAGCAAGCAGTCATAAATCGTTACTGGACTTTGGAAGAAGTTGAAGCTATTACACCAAGATGCCAACTGTAAAACCACTTGAAAATTAGAGTAAAATAGTTGCAGCCAAGCAAGATAATAATTAGTGGATCTAAACCTGCCAACAATTTGAAATAGATATAAATCTTACTACAATCAGATGTTTTTTTAACATCTAGAGAACTCCAAACTCATCCATTTTATTTTTACTTTGCAATGCAATGTATGTCATGGTAAAACTAACCATAATTAAAAAGAATAAAATAGACATTAAAATATTTGTGTGAAGAATAAGAAATGAGAGAAAGAAGTGTTGGCTATATCTCAAAGCCATAGTTACAGGAGCTGTTTTAGCACATACCTAACAAGTTAGGCACAGAATTGATGTTCCTGCTTTTTGTTTTACTAAAAAAGCAAAATAACCTCAAAATTACTTAAAAGCTCTTGACATAAATTGCTGTCCCATATCACAAGATCACAATCCATTTTCTTGTACATTTACAAGGATGTTTGAATCCTATGGGAGTTTAACAAGAATGGTGATTTTCAGTGATCTGAGTGAAGTTCCTCATCATAGCTTTTAGAACAGCTTGTTCTTCCTCTAATTCATCCCTGGGGCCTTAGGGTAGCCAATTAGTAAATTGCTATTTCTACATCTATCCCAACAGAGGTTAGGCAGCTAAACCACAAGACACAGCTGCTATATGGAAGTCTGAAGAAAACCCAGATCTCTGGAGCAATACATTTTGATTTCCACCACTCAAGGAATTTTAGGTTTGACACAGTGGTCCTGACATGCCTTCTAACTAAACCTCTGAATTGGAAAAATAAGAACTGTGTATTTTAATTATCTGCTCATTAGAAAAAATATTAATTTATTGGCTTCCTATTCTGGAAATGTGGAGGATTTTCTCTTATTGTAACAGGAATATTACTTGGGGCATCTAGAGCTGAGATAGCAAATTTTCCTGGCTCACACATTAATTATTTGATGCAGTTAGTAAATAACTGGTTATTCAACTTTTATTACATGATAGGCACTGTCCTAGGTGCTAAAGATAGAGATAGCATCCCTGCCTTTACAGAAATTACATTAAAGTGGGAAGAGAAACAAGTGAAAATGAAAACAACTAACACAATAGATACTGACAGGGGGTTAGAGCAGCTGACTTTACATAGGGTACATAAGAAAAATCTCTCTGAAGAGGTTTCATTTCACTATTGGTTGAACCCTTTAATTACACACAATTATTCTTAGGTATTTAAATTTAACTGAAAAGTGATCCCTGTTAAATATAAGAGTGGGAATAAGAGAGGGAGGAGATGTACAGTTTGGCACATGCTCAATCAGACTTGCCCCAAACGGTAGTGTTAGAAACGTGCCTAGGGATTCCAATTCAATCCCATCAAGGTGGCATGTACCAATGCCATCTCGCTAGTCAAAGTGATCAGTTTCAGTTCATAATTGATCATAATGATAGGATTAAGAGTCAAAGGGATCACATAAATAAGACTAGTGTCTGCTAATACTAACTGATAGAATTAAAAAGGGAGCAAATGATCCAACATGGGGAGTGGGATACACAGCAGACTCATAGAATGGCAGATGTCCTGAGCAGCACTCTGGCCTCAGAATCAGCCCTTAAGGCATTCAGATCTGGCTAAAAAGCCCATGAGAGTATTTCAGGCATGGAAAGCCAAGACACTCTGACAAAAAAAAATGACCTAAATGAAAGATCTCTGTGAGTGAGATCCCAGTGGAAAGAATGGGCCATCAAAGAAGGCAGTACCTTTCTCTGAAGGGAGGAGAGAACTTCCACTTTGACTATGACCTTGTCTAAATAAGATCGGAGTTGGCAAACTCAAAAGGCTTCCATAGCCATGGCAACTCATGACAAGAGCCTAGGGTGATTACTGACGCCATAAAAAAGAGTGTCAATTGTTAAGTCAACAACAGGAGTCACTGTGCACTTACTCCCCATGTAGTATCTCTGTCCTTAATGTGTTGTACTATGAGAATTAATGGTATAACTAGTACTCAAACAGTACTTTACACTTTGTGTATCTGTGTGGGTGCAAACTGCTGAAATCTTTACTTAATATATACTAAATTGATCTTCTGTATATAAAGAGAATTGAAAATGAATCTTGATGTGAATGGAATGGGAGAGGGAGCGGGAGATGGGAGGGTTGTGGGTGGCAGGGAAGTTATGGGAGGAAAAGCGACTGTAATCCAAAACCTGTACTTTGGAAATTTCTATTTATTAAATAAAAGTTAAAAAAAAAACAAGAACCAAAAAAAAGAGGTTTTATTTCTGCCAAGTCATGTCTGAAAAGAAGGTACCAGTCACAAGCAGACCTGAGAAGAGATAATTTCATGGAGTAGTTGTAAGAAGCTTGGTATGGGGTCCAGCGCCGTGGCTCACTTGGTTAATCCTCCGCCTGTGGCACAGGCATCCCATGTGGGTGCCGAGTTCTAGTCCGGGTTGCTCCTCTTCTGGTCCAGCTCTCTGCTGTGGCCTGGGATAGCAGTGGTGGATGACCCAAGTTCTTGGGCACCTGTACCCACATGGGAGACCAGGAAGAAGCACCTGGCTCCTGGCTTTGGATCAGCACAGCACCGGCGGTGGCAGCCATTTGTGGAGTGAACCAACAGAAGGAAAACCTCTCTCTCTCTCTCTCTCTCTCTGTAACTCTTCCTATCAAATAAATAAAAAAGAAGCTTGGTATGGGGCAAGTTGTAAGAAGCTGGTTCTGTGGCATGATAGGTTGGGCCTCCACCTGCAGTACTGGAATCCCATATGGGTGCCAGTTTGTGTCCCAGCTGCTCCACTTCTGATGCAGCTCTGCAATGGCCTGGGAAAAGCAATAGAAGATGGCCCAAGTGCTTGGGCCCCTGCACCCACGTGGGAGACCTGGAAGAAGCTTTTGGCTCCTGGCTTCGGAATGGCTCAGTTCCAGACATTGCAGCCATTTGGGGAGTGAACCAGCGGATGGAAGACCTCTCTCTCTATCTCCCACTGTATGTAACTCTGCTTCCCACATAAATAAATAAATCTTTTTAAAAAAGAAGCCTGGCATATTCACAGCATAGAACAAAAGGCAAGGGTACATAGAGAATAGTGAGCCAAGGGAAGAGTCATAAGTAATTGCATCATACATGTAGGCAGGGGTCAGACCTTCTAGGCAATGGTGAGGGATGAACATCATTCTGGGTGTAATGGAAAGCCATTGGAATGCTTTACAATGGGCAGTGACTTTATTACATTTAGACTTTACAATCACTCCTGTTGGCATATAGAGACTAGGAGAAAGGAAACAACAGAAGTAGAGATGGAATCAGGAAACCATATAGGAGATAATTCTTGTTGTCTGGTGAGCGTGACTGCTAAGTTTGACTAGATGATAGGGTTGGAAACAAAGGCAGGAGAAGATCTTTAAGATATATTTTGAAGGTAGAACTGATAGGTCTTGTAAGTGTACTTCGAGGGAGCAGTTAACAGTAAGGCAAAGAGATGAATCAGAAATGACTTCTAGATTGAAGAATTAGGTGGGTAGTGATACCATTTATTGAGAAGGGTAAGAATCAAGAAAGAATAGGATGGAGAGACAGAAATAATGAGTTTCACGTTGACCATGTTATGTTTAGATATTAATTTGATAACAAGTAGAGACATGAATTAAACATTTGTATATGGGAGTTTGGAGACCAGAGAAAGACAGAGGCCAGATATTTTAATTCAGTAGTCATCAAAGTCTGAATGATTTTTAAAGCCCTGGGAATTCATGAGGTTACCTAGAAGGCACATAGGTAGAAAACATTTACAAAGTCTTATTTTATTTGAACACTTCAGTTGCTAATGTCCTACCTTCCGAAAGCTTTCCAACCTTCTGGTTTCCAGCTCAATGACTGAAGAATTTCACTACCTGATCCTTTGACATTAAACCTACCTTCTCCAGATTTTCCCAGTGAGCTTGCAGTGAACCCCCACTCAGATATACCAATGGAAGTGCTGAATCATGGGCTAACTCAGATGCTTTTCTCAACTTCCAAGTTTCCTCACTTCTACCCACATCCTTTGCTCTTAGAGACAGCTGAATAAGCTCGATGATAGGGTCTCTGATTCACATAGCAAAAAGTACTATGGCAGTAGACATTCACTAGATATCTATTGAATGAAATCATGAATGAATGAAACACACGCAGGCACACATTCTAAGTCTCATGATTGCTGGACTTGTCTGGGAACAACAGCACTATTGTAATTATTAGGATTTTATTACTGGGACATTGAAACATATAAAAATCATTCTAATGATTCATCATTTATGAATACATTCTAATTTGGTGCATATCATATGAATTAAATGTTGAGATGACAATATACTCACAATGCACACTGTGGAAGCAAGTTGAGATCCCATTTACCATCTGCTTTTCCATATTATTGACACAATACTATAGCCACAAAAGTAGAAAATTGCTGCATATCAATGCTTTCTTCTCTTTTCTTTCCCACTGACATATTTTATCAAGCAACTTAAAAGTAGCAATTTTGGACCCCATTAACTGGAATGTACAATAAAAAAGGAATGATCCCAAATACAAAAAGTTGTTATGTAAAAGTTGTCTGTTTGCTACATAACATTTTACTGCCATATTTAAATAGAAGATAGATATGTAAAATCTACTGGGCCCTATATAAACCATATTTGTCTTAATTAATTGCATATTTCAGTGATTCAATTTTTTAATACATTTGATAAGGTTAAGCAAAGAGTGTTATATATACTTATATGAACAAAAATTTAGAAGAAGTCAGAGTAGAAATTATTGCAATTTAAACTCATGGATATTCCACAGAATGTTTTTTTCTTGCCAAATAGACAAACATACCAAAGTGAACTGAAAATATTCTTTAGGGAGAATTTTCATTAAATTATAAAATGTTAGAGCTGGAAGGAATCATGGAACTTGTCCTATGGGTGAGGGTTTTCTCCAAGGTAATATACATTTTTTTCTTTTTTTTTATTTAGTAAATATAAATTTAAAAAGTACAGTTTAAGCATTCCAATGGCTTCCCCTCCCCATAATTTCCCTCCCACTCGCACCCCTCCCATCTCCCGCTCCCTCTCCCATTCCATTCACATCAAGATTCATTTTCAATTCTCTTTATATACAGAAGATCAATTCAGTATATAATAAGTGAAGATTTCATCAGTTTGCACCCACACAGAAACACAGAGTGTAAAATACTGTTTCAGTACTAGTTATAGCATTACTTCACATTGGACAACACATTAAGGACAGATCCCACACATTTTAAGTAGCTGACCTGCTATACATTTCAGATCTCTGGACTCTGGATCCTTTCTACTATACTATACTGCCTCTCCTATAAGAAACAAAGTATGAAATTACTCTTTGTGATGAATTTGGGGGACTGTACTCTTGAAAACACTAGAAAAGTTAATTTCTTTGTTACAGACAACAAATGCATGGGTACTCAATCCTTATTAACAACAATTGCTCAACAGATGGCATTTTGCCTCATAGAGTATATGATGTACCCTAACTAAAGCATGCACAAATGATATAGTGAGTTGTAATCTAAGTTGTCAATTATTCACTGAGACATAGTATAGGCGCTTTCAGAAAGTAAGCATGATGAGTAAATATGAATGTAATGTTCTCCTTCATGATCTGTGTCTCTCTTTTCAAAGATTTTATTTATTTATTTATTTATTTATTGGCATTTTGGTTTAAGTATTCTGAACTCATGGATTTTGACATGCTTGATGTGTTTTTATCCACCACTGTTATTTTTCTTAGTGCTCAAATTCCATCAACCTGATTATTAGAGAACCTCTTTAAATTAACTTAAAAATTTTTGGACTTTATATAACATTTTTTGGGTTGTTTTGTTATTATAAAAGTATTGATTCCAGTTATAGGAGGTAGCTAGAATAGTTAAGCACAGAAGCAGAATAGTTAGTTAAATAGTTATAATTAGTTAAATACTTATAGTTAGTTAAATTAGAATACAATAACACAGTTGTTGGGGACTTGGTGGGGCAGGTAAGTAAGGATATAAAATTTTGAGAATTCAAGATTGAAAATTCTAGATATCTCCTTTACAACATTTTGCTTATAGTCAATCACACTGTATTGTATTCTTAAAAAATTTGTTAACAGGTGACTTTCATGTTAGAATGCTCTTATTCTTTTGGGCTCTTGAACCAGTATACAAACTAGAGATAAGGGAAAGAAGGATTAGGGATAAATGAACATGAACTTCAGGATACAGTTGTTTACAGCTGAATCTTGATTACACTAAGCTTAAGGGGAGAGACCATTACTCGATAGTCGCTGAGGGCACTCTTACCAGGAAAGATTGCAGTGGCCTAAGTTTGTCATTTTTTTTTTTCAGATAATTGGTGACCCTGATCTTTAAGAGCCTATAGTTTGAGCTAAGGCTCCAAAATATTCTAGCTTTCTGGCATCATCTACCTATCAGATATTTCTATTGAGGAGATCCAACTTTCACTTCAAACAATATGTCTAGAATCTAATTTTCATTACCCTCAACTCAGTATCTTACCTCTAAACTCTGATACATTCTCAAGGTGCCTGTTTTTATCCATGACATATTTTAATCACTCACAATGAAATCTTGGGGATGCTTTTGATTTACCTTATTTCTTACCATCCACTATTCCTCCTACAGCATATAGAATGACCAAATTTTATCTATCCTTTCAAAATGTATCTAGAATTACTTCTTTACTTTCATCTTGACACTTATCTTTGGTCATCCATTTAAATCAATTTACAACTGGATTATTCCAGAAGTTTTCTAAATGGTATCCTAATCATGTTTGCTTCTTTGTTCTAAACATCCCACATATTGCTGTGAGTGTTAACCTCCACTGCTTTCATCGTGTCCCAGGGCTTTACATGTAGTTGGCTGTCAAGAAATAATTACGAACAAATAGTCATGAAGTCAGGCCTGATTAATAATCTATGTTGATTGCCCTCCATATTATCAACCAAATTTCAAACTCCTCCAAGTCTCGGCCCCTTCCTATTTCTTCCAAAGAAGATGCTTCTTCTCTGTTCATGTTAATTTTCTCATTGAATACACAATGTCAGTCCCCATTACTCTTCTATCCATTTTTGGAGCAAATTCTGTTGCCATTTTGTTTCTCCAAATTTCACATGTTGAACATTCAACTCAGATCTAGCTCCTCCTTGGAGATGTTTCCAGCTACAAACACTTATAACAGCTGTCATGGCTCTTTATTACTAAAATCAGGGTTATATACTGCTATGTATCACTATTTTGTGTTTGCAAACTATTTATGCTCTTGAACTTTGTCCAATCATGATTGATATTTTGAGGTCAGAGATCTTGCATACATTTATATTCTTCCATGACTGTTTCCTTGTCAGAAAAATGAAATTAATTTTACTTTTATCATAGGATTCTTTTGTTAGGAAATCACCATAGAAGATTTTCTCATACATAACACATACTCAAAAATACTGGTTTATTTTTATGTGTCACTTTTTAGAGATGAACACAGTACCTTTCACATAATAGATACTTGACAATTTCTGAGTGACCTGAACACAAAGAACCATAGAAGAACATAAGCAATTGCCTTATTATTGTTGTGGTGTAGTGGTGGTAGGAGTGTCTTTTTCTGAGCATGTTTGCTAAAAGGGAGAAGAAGAAAGGGTTAAGGATGGAGAAACTGAAGATATACATTATGAAATACCCAGTTGGCCTCAATTCATTTAATATGGCTGTGAGAAGTATAAGAGACAGGCAAATGGAGTTTGTCGTGTGAAACATAAGGATTCATTGTATTAAAGTTCTAGTTGTTTAGCTGTAAAAAGTCTGAGTAATGATTCTTAAAAGACTATACAAGAATATCTCCTCAACTTTGTTGGACACATAAAACCTTATAATAGCAGTCCAAGAAGTAACACAAAATGCCCTGGCATTTGCAAAGGACCAAATGCTAAGCAAAAGAGACTATCTCACACAATTGTAATTCTTTGAGCACTAATGGAAAGTCCATAAACACACACATCGAGAAACTGATAAGATCTTCCTCAGTGATAAATGTAGGCATTTCTTGGCAATTGCCTATATATTTGGAGTTGGAGAATAACTATAAATACCTCAAAAAACCAAATTATGTCTTATCAAGTCATTTAATATGGATGCTAGTGTAACACTGTAATCGGTGTGGAAGCATAATAGTAATCATCATCATAATTTACATATACTCATATTACAGAATTCTTTTAAATCCACAAAACACTTTAACATATATTCAACCAACTGAACACTTAATTAGACCATGATATGTTTTTACATACATTTTTGTGCCACTCACAAAGCTTAGTAAAGAAAGCAAAATAGTTATTTTTCATGATAGCAAATGGGGAGACAAGATTCAGAAAAACTGACTTTCCAGAACCACGTGGGCATTTAGTGGCAGAGCTAGAACTAAACTATTTGATTTATAAGCCTAGACCAGTCCCTATTCTCCACTTTAAAATACTAACTTCAGTTAAATTCTTAATAAATCCCTTTTTATGAATTTCTGACACATGAGATTTAACTTGTCCAAAAAGAAATTCAGTTCTTCTCCCAGACACCACGCTGGCTTTTATCACCATTGACACAATCATTCACAACCATTCTTTTAGACAGCCTTAAAATTATTTTTGATTCGTCTCTTTCTCTGCTCCTGTCTGCCATATCGACACTAAATCCTGATGTGTGTAGGCATGTGTGTGTGTGTGTGTGTGTATCCAAAGTCACCATGTTTCTCTTCTGGACTTCCTATGTTTTCCATCTTTTAGTAGTGGGGCGGTCAAACTTAGATTTCATGAATTCTCTACAGGCTTTACAATTATAGGACTCAAATAAATATATGCAAATGATGATAGTTACTATTTATAATTGTGTTATTACTTCCATTATTTTATAATTCAACAAATTCATTCAATTAGGAGAATGTGGGCAGAGATACACACTAGACTTTGAATAATTACTTCAGAGGCATGGAGGGAAAATAAAGGGTGTGAAGAAAATGACAGGTTTGATTCTACATATCTTTGTGCTCTATTTTTAAATTTATTACTATAAGCATGTATTAATATTGTAATTGCAGAAAAAGACAGTGAGAGAGAGAGACAGAGAGAAAGGTCTTCCTTTGCCATTGGTTCACCCTCCAATGGCCGCCGCGGCCGGCACTGCGGCCGGCGCACTGCGCTGATCCGATGGCAGGAGCCAGGTGCTTCTCCTGGTCTCCCAAGGGGTGTAGGGCCCAAGGACTTGGGCCATCCTCCACTGCCTTCCCTGGCCACAGCAGAGAGCTGGCCTGGAAGAGTGGCAACCGGGACAGAATCCGGCTCCCCGACCGGGACTAGAACCCGGTGTGCCGGCGCCGCAAGGCGGAGGATTAGCCTAGTGAGCCGCAGCACCGGCCTAGAAATTAATTATTAAAAACAAACTGACTTCATCTATTCAAGAAATATTTATCAAGTGCTTGCAATCTCTGTGGGATACAGCAGTGGACATGACAAACACAGTCTTTTTTGTCAAAGATCTTAAAACAGTGCTGGAGTGACAATAAATAATGCCAATGTACTGTCTCTACTTAAAAAGCCTAGAAGATAGGATATTGGGTGCTTTCACTACAAAGAAATATTAAATGTTTAGAAATGATACATACTTTTACCCTGACTGACTTTTACACAAAGTATGCATCTAAAGAAACATCCCATAAATATGCATCATTTTTATGTCTATTAAAAGTTTTTCAATGCAGCCTTGATAAAGGTTCACTGGAAATTTTTTTAAATGGCAGATAGTGTAAAAAAGAGTGATAAACTTTTTAAGTGTAGTAGGGACTCCCAACCTACTAGGATAGTATTTCTTATAGTGTGGTTTAGAGATTACTTTCATCAAAGCCATGTAGGCACTCCGAAACACTTAGATTCTCAGGCTCTATCACGAACTTCTTGAATAAAAAAATCGGGCATGGGCCTGAAACTCTCAAGCTTTAACAAGCACCCCAGAGAAGTTTTCTACACATTATAGTTTGAGAACCCCTCTTCAAGGATATAGAGTAGTCTTAAATTTTCTTCTATTTTCTTAATGAAATTTTCTACAGTGAATATGGAATACTTAAAATGATTTAAGGCAATTCAATCAAATACATGAGTTTGAACATCAAGTTAAAATCAGTGTAGTAATCTGAGTTAGATTGATCAAGGACATTTCCTTGAAGATAAAGAGTTAAAAGCTAGGTTTCAAAGGACATGATGCCCATGAGTTAGCAGTGAAAATATTCCAAAAATGGAACACAGATTCTTTTAAGGAAAACATGGAGATAAGAATAAACAAAATATGACTGGGAGATTAATGAAGCAAATCTGCTCATAGCAGACAGTTATGTTCAGTAGGAAAGTTGTGAGGTTAACAGGAATAGGGTAACACATCAGTGAAAGGTCTTGTTTATCAAACTGAGGGGTTTTGATTTGATTTGGTTTAGAAGTCAATTAATGGATGTCCTTTATGAGGAGTGTATGGAATCACGCAAATAAAGATTTAAGAAGTATTATTTGGTAGCATTATGCAGGCTAAAGGAAAAAAAAGGCCAGAATAAATGAAAAAATCCATAATTCTGGCAAAGTAATACAAATTTAACTTGATTTGGTTCTCAACTACAGAGATGACTCTGAAAATTTTATTGAATAAGGGTTTAGAAATAATCAGTGACAAATATTTTAAAATTGAGGTTTTTGTTGAGCTCTATTTCAGTCTTTTACTATCCACTCTCTTCATATAATTATCATCAATTTTTTTTTAAACTTTTATTTAATGAATATAAATTTCCAAAGTACGACTTATGGATTACAATGGCTTCCCCCCCATACCGTCCTTCCCACCCACAACCCTCCCCTTTCCCACTCCCTCTCCCCTTCCATTCACATCAAGATTCATTTTCGATTATCTTAATATACAGAAGATCAGCTTAGTATACATTAAGTATGGATTTCAACAGTTTGCTCCCACACAGAAACATAAAGTGAAAAATAATAGATGATTTTTTTAAATGATGATGAAATCAGATCAGACCTATTGTCATGTTTAATCCCAGTGAGAGTCAAGTTGGGAATTGATAATTTCTTTTTTTTTTTTTTTTTTTACAGAGGATCAGTTTAGTATGCATTAAGTAAGGATTTCAACAGTTTGCACCCCCATAGAAACACAAAGTGAAATATATTGTTTGAGTACTCGTTATAGCATTAAATCTCAATGTACAGCACATTAAGGATAGAGATCCTACATGAGGAGTAAGTGCACAGTGACTCCTGTTGTTGACTTTACCAATTGACACTCCTGTCTATGGCATCAGTAATCTCCCTATGCTCCAGTCATGAGTTTCCAAGGCTATGGAAGCCCTCTGAGTTCTCCGACTCTTATTGTGTTTAGACAAGGTCATAGTCAAAGTGGAGGTTCTCTCCTCCCTTCAGAGAAAGGTACCTCCTTCTTTGATGACCTGTTCTTTCCACTGGGATCTCACTCACAGAGATCTTTTGCCAGAGTGTCTTGGCTTTCCATGCCTGAAATACTCTCATGAGCTTTTCAGCCAGCTCCGAATGCCTTTAGGGCTGATTCTGAGGCCAGAGTCCTAATTATCATCAATTTTTAATTTAAAAGCATGTAAACCAAATCATGTAATTTTTAACACTTCATCCATTAATATTAAAAACATGAGGTACTGATAAACTCAATATAGTGGTTAATATGTGTATGTGTGTGGAAATAGCAAAATCAGAGAAGGGAAAATGATGGAGTCCAATAGTATTTGGAAATACTTTATATCTCTTTTTAATATTTATTTTATTTATTTGAAAGAGTTACAGAGAGATAGATAGAAAGATCTTTTATCTACTGGTTCACCCCCAAAATGATCCCAACAGCTGGGGTTGGGCCAGGCCAAAGCCAGGATCCCGTAGCTTCATATGGGTCTCCCACATGGGCAGGGGCCCATGGACTTGATCCATCTTCTACTGCTTTACCTAGGTGCATCAGCGGGGAGCTGGATCAGAAGTGAAGCAGCTAGGACTCAACTCCCCCCCACTCCCAATTTGGGATGCTGATATTGCAGGAGACAGCTTAATTCATTACACTACAACGCTGGCCCCAATATTTTATTTCTTAAACTAGGAGGAGAGTACACAGCTGTTTGCCGTATTATTTTTGGTTGCTTACTTAAAATACATTTAAAATTACAAAAATGAGAAATTTTTAAAAATTATTTTTTATAAAGATGTTATCTATTTATTTGAAAGTTACAATTACAGAGATAAAGGGAGAGACAGAGAGAAAGAAATCTATCTGCTGGTTTACTCTCCAAATGGCCACAAAGATCAAGGCTGGGTGAGGCTGAAGCCAGGAGCCAGAAATTTTATCTGTATCTCCCACATGCATGGCAGAGGTTCAAGTACTTGGGTCATCTGCTGCCTTCCCAGGTGCATCAGCATGGAGCTGGATCGGAAGCAGAGCAGCCAGGACTCTAACTGGTACTCCAAAATGAGATGTCAGCATCCCAGGAAGCAGCTTTACCTATTACACCACAATGCTGGCCCCTAAATGTTTTCTTTTAAATTTGAAATCTATCATATCCTAGTTTTATGTGGGTAAAGGTAGACACTGTATTTTAATTTTTGTCTAAAGAATAGTAATTGTATGGTGCTTGTCTCTTTCAGATATACTGTATCTGTGCATATGTGGACTCCTCAGAAAGTTAATTTAAAATGTATATTATGAAAAAATTATGCATGAATTTCAAAATTTTTGCATCAAAATAAAAACATCTTTTAATCTCATTTTCCATGAACTTTTTGAAGTTTCCTCATATGATGACCCGATTGGCTGTAACTCAAGATTGGGCCTTTTGGGAATTTGGTCCTCATATTGGAAATTGTTTGGTAACAATCCATTTGTTCTCTTTAAGTGCTAGGTCAGAAAAAAAATTTTTATCCACTCTACTTCTTTTTGAGCTATGACACTCTTAGATAACACATTCCCATGGGTTCAGAGTATAGCAATATAATGACAGGAATTATTAATTGATATTTAAATGATTACTTAATATCAAAGCTGATGAAGGCCATGGTCATTATCTAGCCCCAGTATTTTATTTTACCAGTAAAAACATTGAAGCTCAGAGAAGTTGAGTAGATCAGAATTTCCAAAAGTATGGTCAGAGTCTGAAGAAGAGCAAAGAGTTCTTACTCCCAGTTATTGTTTCTTTCTGCTACACCACACTGCATTCTGATATCACTGTCTAGATTTTCCTCTGGTCAACCATTTTGATTGTCATAATCTGTTCCCTTGGGAAACAATCCTCATCTATTAATCTGTAGGTGCTCTCCCGTAAGCATAGTCAAGTAGTATAAACATGTTCTAATATTAATCAAAATGTGTTATTCTTTCTTAGAAGACTGTACGTGAAATTTTAATTATCTTGATCCCATATTCTCAGTTTTAACGTTACACTCACTGTCTCCATGACCAAATAATGCTCTCAAAGTCATATTGGAACTTCAGGACCTTAGCTTTTGAAAAAGTGGGAAAAGATGCTGAATTTTATAATTTTCTGCATGTAACAATATGCTAGACCCTGCTGGGTGCTGACATATTTCTCATATTTAGATGGACAAGAATGAATGTATGAGAGGAAATACCATAGGTAGAATCTGAAATGCTGTAAACCTAATTCTACCCAGAGAACAAAAACAGAAGTGACTTTTATAGTAGAGCTCTTGTTTTATGAGAAACAGTGTCTCTCCTATGCCCTAAAGAAGCAATGAAGAGGCAGTTTTGAAAAAATATCCCTTTTCTCCCATAGGGTATAAGTGTAAAATTATAATTAAAATCTCTGGCAGAAGAGGGTTGTCATAGCATATTTTAAAAACCTGAAGTTTAACAAAGACATCCAAAGGCACTTTATGGATTTATCCCTTGCCAAATCCAAGTCCAAGTTATTAAATAGAGTGTTCACCTTTTAGCAGCAGCTACCTCACTCTAAAACTCAGGCCAGCTGCTTGGTTCTCTTTCCTCATGATTGATCACCCTATGGCAGAGTAACAGTGTGTATATCAGTATGTTCATTTCCTAGACTTATTTTTGGGGAAAAAGAGGAGTGGCTGCATCTATCTCACTCTCTCTCTCTCTCTCTCTCTCACACACACACACACACACACAGCAAAATTTCTAAACAAGTCCTATCTATTGGAAAGACATATCTTGACAATATTTGTATGTGTTTGGCAAGTTTGAGCAATTACCACACATTCTTCACTTTGCATCGATCAACTCTCCTTTCTTTACTAGTATCAGAAAGTGATTCAGGCATAGATATACCTCATAGGGAAAGAAACTATCTAGGGTGCTGGAAGACTCCACTTGAAATCATACATATTAAATCAGTTCATAAATAGACCCTTTTTCAACAAGATAAAACTCAATCTTGATTCCACATTTCCCTCCCCTCTTTATCCTTTGACTTCAATAATCATTTTCCCTCCTAGACTGACCTTGATTCATGAATTACCAGCTGTCTCATTCTTCACCAGTTCAAAGATGATCTTCTAACCACGAACTGATGTGACTGCTTAAATAGCAGTTTTATCCCAACCCATTACATTTTTGGACAAATTGCTTCTGCCTTTGTTGATCCACCCATCTAGAAATTGTTATTCCCAGAACAGTGAATTCTACATTTGATACTTTGTGGAACTGAATTCAACAATCTTGTATCAAACGCCTTGAATATACTAAGCAACTTACACGGTGTGCTTGGAGTGTGGAAAGAGGGAACACTGGGGAGATGGGGAGTGGTAGTAGTTCAAGGACAAAATCAACAAATTCCCTCTAACCTTAAAATACTTCCAAAGTGTTGAGGGAGGGAAATATATTACAGTTTCCTAGTGTTTAAAATAACTTTTAACAAAGGGCAAGGATATCAAATAGAAAAATGTCACCTTAGCTATACTTTAGTGCCAACAGATGGTAATACCAATTACAACTATTTAGCTATTTCATTTCAAGACAAAGTAGAAAAGACTCATAGCATAATAGAGTTCTTTGGACCTCATCAAGCAATGCCTTCAACTATTCTCTGGAAATTCTGAACCCTCTTTCTGATACTAATGTCTCTCCTCAATATTGAAATACATCAGATTAACGTAAAGTCAAAATCTATGCAGATGGCAGTGATTAAAGTAAATTGTTTCTAAAGTTCCCGTGTATTTTTGTAAGTATCCACAAAGGAAACAAGAAATCTTAACCTGGAAAAATATGTTAAAATATATCTTCTATATAAATATAGAAGACAGAAAAACATCATTTCATTATTCAGATTCCACTAGTTCACAGGAAAATAGATCAAATTTTGGTCTAGAAATTTGAGTTGTAAATGTGTTGCTTAGTTATGAGGCAAATAATTGTGAAGGAACATGTACTTGGAAAGATTAAAAGGTTTTGCTATTTTCCTTGACCTCATGAATATTTAACAGTCCATTGCTTCTAAAATGATGTTTTAGTTTCTCTCTCTCTCTCTCTCTCTCTCTCTGTGTGTGTGTGTGTGTGTGTCTTTCTGATAGAAAACATTCTTCATGAAACACCAATTATAACCACACCCTTTAAAGACATTCTTGAAGCTGGATTCAGTTGAACAAAGTTGTAAGTCAGTCTATGCAGCAATCTGAATGAGGCATCATACTATAAGTGGGAAGCACTCAATTCCAAACTTTGCCACAAATCAATTCTTTTATATGGACAAATCACATAATTGCTCTGTGTCTCATTAATCTATCAGTTGAATATAACGCTGGACTATTTAAAATCCTGGAAGTTCCTTCATCTTTTTAAAATATTTGGCTTTAATATAAAGAAGTTGGTCAACAAGCCCCAGAATTTTTCTGTTACCTCTGAGATCAGTATAGTGTTTTGTACTTTCACGTGCCTTATATGTTTGATTCCCATAAAAACTCACAGGTAAGCAGAACACAAATGTTATTGCCTTCACTTTAAATGTGAGCAAATTTAAACTCAGAATGTTTAAGAGATTTTTGTCTAGGACCACTCAGTTAAGTAGTGGGGTAGTGATTTGAAACTAAATTTGTCTGGGCTTGATTCTTCCCACAACACCATCCAATAAGATGCTTATTCGTGAGGTAAGTACTTCTGAGAAATCAGATTTACTTTTATGTAGCTGACATTTGATATTTCATTAGATAGACAGAGGCTGAACCTCTTCTGAATGCTAGATCCACACTGCATGTGTATATTCAATATATTATGTGTACATGAAATTTGACATGTCCAAGAGTGAAATAATGATTTTTTTCTTTAATTTTTATTTTTAATTGACATATAATATTTGTGCTTACTTATGGGGTACAGTATTATAATTTGAAACATGTATACAATGTATAATGAATGATAAAATCAGGATAATTAGGGGCCAGCATTGTGGTGCATTAAGCCACTGCTTGCTATACTGGTATCTCATATCAATCAAAGTGTCAGTTTGATTCCTAGATGCTCCACTTGCAATTCAGCTCCTGTTATTTGCCTAGTTTCTTGGAAATATATAATTAATTCTGGACTGTTGTTACCCTACTGTGCTATAGAATATTAGAATTAATTCCCCTTGTAACTATGTTTTGGTACTCAATATCTACTCTCTCTCTATCCAACTTACTCCTTTCCCTTCCTAGCCTCTAGTGGCCTCAAGTCTACATTTTACTTCTTATATAATCAACTTTTTAGTTTCCACAAATGCGTGGGCACATGTGATATTATTCATTCTGTGCCTGGCTTATTTCATTTAGCATAATGTTCCCCACTTCCATCCATGTCTCTATAAATGACAGGATTTCATCTTATTTATGGCTGAATGAAATTCCATTTTGTGTGTATACCACATTTTGAAAAATCCACTCGTCCATTGATGGACATCTCAGTTGATTGTTTATATTGGGTGTTTTGAATAATATTTCAATAAACATAGGATTGCATGTATCTTTTTGACAAACTAACTTGATTTCCTTTGGGGTTGCTGGTCTTTTGAGGAACATCTACACTGTTCTCTGTAATGGCTGTATTAATTTACACTTCTACTAACAGTGTAGATGTGTTCCCTTTTTTCTTCATCCTACGAGATTTTGTTACATTTTTTGTCTTTTGGATAATAGCCATTCTAACTGGGGTGAAATGATATCTCCTAATTGGTTTTGTTTGCATTTCCTTAATTGGTTGAGCATTTCTTCATACCCTTGATGACCAACGTTCATTCTCTTTTGAGAAGTATATATTCAGATTACTTCCTTCTTTTAAATTGGATTATTTGTTTTTATACTGTCATTGTCTGGATATTAACCTTTTGTCAGATGTATATTCTGCAAGTATTTCTTCCGTGGCTGTAGACTGTCTCCTAATTCTGTTGATTGCTCCCTTTACTGTGCAGAATATTCTTACTTTGATAGTCCATTTGTCTAGTTTGGTATGTGCTTTTGGGGTCTGATCCAAAAGATGTTTTCTGTTACCAATGTCTTGAAACAGCTTTCCTGTATCTTCTTCTTGTAGTTTCACAGATTTTAGCTTTACATTTAGGTTCTTGATTCATTTTTCAGTTGCTTTTTGTATATCATGAGAGGTGGTGGATGGATATCTAGGTTCATTTTTTTTGCATGTATATATATCTAGTTTTCTCAACACATTTTATTGAAGAAACTGTCCTTTTTCCCCATATATATTCTTGGTACAGTGGAAAATCAGTTGATGGCAGATACATGGATTAATTCCTGGATTTTCTATTCTGTACCACTTGTTGATGTGGTGATCTTTATAGCAGCACCATGGTGTTTTGATTACTATAGTTTTGTAGTATAGTTTGAAATAAGGTATTGAGATGTCTCTAACATAAACCTAGAGATGTCTCTAGGTTTATTCTTTTTTTAAAGATTTATTTATTTACTTCAGAGACAGAATTACAAAAAGAGAGTGGTGTCTTCCATCAGCTATTTCAGTATCCAAACGGCCATAATGGCCAGAGCTGGGCTGATCAAAAGCCAGGAGCCAGGAGCTTCTTCCGGGTCTCCCACATGGGTGCAGGGGCCCAACCATTTGGGCCATATTCCACTCCTTTCCCAGGCCATCAACAGGGAGGCAGGATGGGAAATGGAGCAGCCAGGACTTGAACCAGGATGCCAGCATGGCAGGCAGCTGCCTAACCCACTTCCCCACAGCATGGAGCCCCAGTACAATGGTATTTTAAAAGGGATACAAGAATGCTTTAAAATGTTGGCGGAAAATGGAAAAGTTTATTTTTGTGCAAAAAGTGAAATACATGTAGTGTTTCATAATATGCATTTTCTGGGAATATTTTCTTTACATTTTTATGTATTTTTTTCTTTTCAACTTTTATTTAATGAATATAAATTTCCGAAGTACAACTTCTGAATTATAGCAGCTTTTCCCCCCATAACCTCCCTCCCACCCGCAATCATCCCATCTCCCACTACCTCTCCCATCCCATTCACATCAAGATTCATTTTCAATTATCTTTATATACAGAAGATCAACTTAGTGTATACTAAGTAAAGATTTCAACAGACTGCACCCACAAAGACACACAAAGTATAGAGAACTATTTGAGTAGTAGTTTTACCATTAATTCTCATAGTACAACACATTAAGGACAGAGATACTACATGGGGAGTAAGTGCACAGTGACTCCTGTTGTTGACTTAACAATTGACACTCTTATTTATGACATCAGTAATCACCCTAGGTTCTTGTCATGAGCTGCCAAGGCTATGGAAGCCTCTTGAGTTTACCAGCTCTGAACTTATTTAGACAAGGCCATAGTCAAAGTGGAAGTTCTCTCCTCCCTTCAGAGAAAGGTACTGCCTTCTTTGATGGCCCATTCTTTCCGCTAGGATCACAGAGATCTTTCATTTAGGTCTTTTTTTTTGTTTTGCCACAATGTCTTGGCTTTCCATGCCTGTGAAACTCTCATGGGCTTTTTAGCCAGATCCGAATATCTTAAGAGCGGATTCTGAGGCCAGAGTGCTGTTTAGGGCTTTTGCCATTCTATGAGTCTGCTGTGTATTCTAGGTTTATTCTTTTTGCTCAGGAGTGCTTTTGCTATTCTGAGTGTTTTGTTGTTCCACATGAACTTTGTGATTTCTTCCTAGTTCTATGGAAAAAAAATGATATTCTTACCACCACTAGCACAGCTAAAAATCAAAACAATAAAATAAAAATATGGAATTAACTATTCCATGCTTTAAGTGTTCCCCTTTCAATTGTCCTTATCAACATTTCCTTTATCTGACTCATCACCAAATATTGTGGATTTTCCATCTAAATCTGTCTTGCACATGCACATATTTAACCAGCTCTATTCCAAGAACACTATTATAAAGCTTCTATTCTTTGTTGCCTATTTAGGCTGGATAGTCTCCTAATGTATCTTCTTGTTTCAACTCTTCTTCCTGTACCGAAACTACTCATTCTCCATATCAAAGCCATAGAAATTATTTCTGTTTTACAGCTTTTTTATTTTTTTTTGCAGGCAGAGTGGACAGTGAGAGAGAGAGAGACAGAGAGAAAGGTCTTCCTTTTTGCCGTTGGTTCACCCTCCAATGGCCGCCGCGGCCGGCGCACTGCGCTGATCCGATGGCAGGAGCCAGGTACTTATCCTGGTCTCCCATGGGGTGCAGGGCCCAAGCACTTGGGCCATCCTCCACTGCACTCCCTGGCCACAGCAGAGAGCTGGCCTGGAAGAGTGGCAACCGGGAAAGAATCCGGCGCCCGACCGGGACTAGAACCCGGTGTGCCGGTGCTGCAAGGCGGAGGATTAGCCTAGTGAGCCTCTTTTTTACAGCTTTATTGAGATATAATTAATACATCAAAAAGCACATGTTTAATATGAGTAATTTGTGGAGCACTGAAATATGAATATAAGGTCTTCAAAAATTTTATGTAAAATGCATGTTATGAAAAAGTTATGAATGCATTTCAAAAATGTTTTACACCAAAATAAATTTAATTTCATTTTCCCATTAAGTTCCCATGTATACTCTCCATACACCACAATACATCACCATGATCAGGGTAGTAAATATAGTCATCACCTCCAAAAGGTTCCTTGTGTTCTCTTTTTGGTTTTGGGTTTTTTTTTTCTTTTTGTGGTAAGAAAACTGAACATGTGCTATAATCTTTTACTAAATTGGTAAGTCCACAATACAATATTTCTAACTGTAAGCTCTGTTGTATAGCAGATTTCTCAAATTTATTCACCTTACGTAATTGAAACTTTGTATCTATTTAACAACAATTCTCCATTTTCTTTCTCCCCTAAGTCCCTACCAACCAGCTTCTACTCTCTGTTTTTATGAGCATGACTACTTTTGATTCCTCATACCAGTGAAATCATGCAGTATTTGTCCTTTTCCTTCTGTGATGGGCATATATCACTTAGCAGAATGATTGTTGGTTTCACTCACATTGCAACAAAAGCCTTCCATCTTTTTTAAAAACTAGATACTATTACATTTAATGTATGTAGCACATTTTATCCATTTGTCTGTCACTGGATATTTAGGTTGCTTCCGTATGTTGGCTATCATGAATAATGCAATAATAGACATAATAATAAAAAATATCTCTTTGAGATCCTGAGTTCAGTACCTTTAGATGTGTACCCAGAAATGGGATAGTGAATAATAAGGTAGTTCTACTTTTTATTCTTTTTAAAAAAGATTTATTCATTTATTTGAATAATTTATTCATTTATTTGAAAGTTAGAGGGAGAAAGAGGGAGAGAGAGGGACAGAGGGAGAGAGGGAGAGGGAGGAGACAGAGGAGAGGGGGAGAAGGGGAGAAGAGGATAGAGGGAGAGGGGGAGAGGGAGACGGAGAAGGAGAGGGAAAGGGATCGTCCATCTGCTGGTTCATACCCCAGATGGCTGCAATGGCCAGGGCTGTGCTAGGCTGCAGCCAGGAGCCAGGAGTTTCATGCAGGTACCCCACAAGGGTGGGAGGAGCCAAACACTTGGGCCATTTTCCACAGCTTTTCCCAGGTCATTAGCAAGGAGCTGGATCATAAGTCGAGCAACTGGGACCCAAAGTAGCTCCATATGTGATGTCGGTATCACAGGTGGTGGCTTTACATGCTACACCAAAATGACGGCCCTTATTTTTATTCTTTTGGGGAACTTCTATATTGTTTTTCACAGTGGCTATACCATTTTACATTCCTATCAATAGTGTACAAGTACAAGTGTTTCAATTTCTTCGCATCTGTTCCAACACTTTTTGTTTTTATTTGATAATGTTCATATTAACAAGGGTCAGTTGATATCTCATTGTGGTTCTGATTTGAATTTATTTGATGATTAAATATATCGAGATCCTCTAATATACCTGTTCACTATTTGTATGTCTTTTTTCTTTATTTTTTTTAATACTTATTTTATTTACTTGAAAGTTAAAGTTACACAGAGAGAGAAGGAGAGGCAGAAAGAGAGAGAGAGAGGTCTTCAATCCACTGGTTCACTCCCTAGTTGGCCACAATGGCCAAAGCTGCACTCATCCGAAGCCAGGAGCCAGGAGCCAGGAGCTTCTTCTGGGTCTCCCATGCTGGAGACCTGGGCCATCCTCCACTGCTTTCCCAGGCCACAGCAGAGAGCTGGGTTGGAAGTGGAGCAGCCAGGACTTGAACAGGCGCCCATATGGGATACCGGCACAGCAGGCGGCCACCTTACTCGCTATGCCACAGTTCCAGCCCCTGTCTTCTTTCAATAGCTATTTAAGTCCTTTGCCCATTTTTAGTCGGATTATTTGTTTTTTGAATATTGAGTTTTAGAAGTTTCTTACTTTGAAATTAATCTCTTAGCAGATAAGTTGCAAATATTTTCTCTCATTTTAGAGGTTGTCTCTTCACTCTGTTGATAGTTTCCTTCACTATCCAGAAACATTTTAGTTTGATGTAGTCCCACTGATACGTTTTTGTTTTTGCTGCCTGTGCTTTTTGTGTCATACCAAGAAATTATTGCCGAGATTCATGTCAAACATCCTTCCTGTAAATTTTTTGAGATAGTTTACAGTTTCAAGTCTTATGTTTAAGTCTTTAATCTATGCTGAGTTTATTTTTGTGTATTATATAAGATAATAATCTATCTCTTTTCTTTTGTATGTGACTGTCTAATTTCTTAAACCCAATTTTTTGAAGATATCATCTTTCCCTATTAGGTAATCATGGCAAATTTGTTGAAGATCAGGTAACAGTGTATGTGTGGGTTTAAATCTGTGTTTTCTGTCCTGCTCCATTGGTCTATATCTCAGTCTTTATGCCAGTATAGCTTACCATTTATTATCCTACACTTGTAATATATTTTGGAAGAAGGAAGCATGGTGTAAATAGCTTTGTTCTTTTTGCTCAAGATCACTGTGGCTACTTTAACACTTTTCTGGTTCTATAACAATTTTAGGATTGTTTTATTCTATTTATGTAAAAATATCATTAAAATTTTCAGAGGGTCAATGACTATTTTGAACATTATGGGCATTTGGTACCATAACATATTAAAGATCATACATTACAAGTCCATGACATTAGTGGTGAAAAACTGAAAGCTTTTCCTTTAAAGTCAGTAACAAGACAAGGATGCCGACTCTGGCCACTTTTATTCAACGTGCTATTGGGACTCACAGGTAGAATAAATGAGCGAGAGAAAATAGCATTCCAGTTGAAAAGAGGTACAGTTCTCTGTTTGCAAGTGACATTATCTTGTATAATGGCACTTCAAAGAGTTAATGGAAAACTATAATTTAAAGAGAAATTTATTTTGGAGCAATTTTTTAAAAATACATGCTTAGTTTTTTTTCAAAATATACAATTTTCATGAATGTTTTAAAGACCCTTCACATATAGAAAACTCTAAATCCTCTACAAAAAACTGTTAGAAAAACAACTTTAGCAAACTTGCAGGATAACATATCAACACATAAAGTGTTGCTGGATTTTGATACACTAACAATGGTGTATCAAAAAAGGTAACTAAGTAGCAATTTTATCTTTTATTATGGCAGGAAAAAGAATAAAATACTTAGTAACAAGTTTAACCAAGGGTGTGAGAAACTTATGCACCCTAAACCACAAAAGCGTTGATGAAAGCAAATAAAGACAACAATGACAAATAAATGGAATGACATCCCGTGTTCATGAATTAGAGGACTCAATTTTGTTAAAATGTCCAGGGTTATAGTTTCCAATTGCAAATCCTATTGTGTCACTCTTAAACCAAGCCATGGCATTCCACAGCATTTAAGATTAAGAATAAAGTCTTAATGATAGGATCTGGTGCTGTGGCGTAACAGGTGAAGCTGCCACCTGTGGTGTCAGCATGCCTTGTGAGTGCTGATTCAAGTCCCGGCTGCTCCACTTCTGATCCAGCTCTCTGCTATGGCCTGTGAAAGCAGTAGAAGAGGGCCCAAGTCCTTGCGCCCCAGCTTGGGAAACCCAGAAGAAGCTTCTTCTTCCTGGCTTTGGATTGACGCAGCTCTGGCCATTGCGGCCAATTGGGGAGTGAGCCAGCAGATGGAAGACCTCTCTCTCTCTCTCTTTCTCTCTCTCTCTGCCTCTGCCTCTCTCTGTAGCTCTGCCCTTCAAATAAATAAATAAATCTTTTTAAAAAGTCTTTAACATAGCATCCAAGGAGAAGTATTGCCTATAGAGTGTCCTTTCAGAACTTCATTTCAATATAGTCTCCCACCTCATTCTGCAGGGCACTTCAGCCACTTTGGTCTTCTTTAAACTGTCAAAGTGCCACGTTTTAGTTGTCAGAGTGTCTACTGTGGGAGCTTTGGGCACGTTGCTCCCGATGTCTGGAAGACTTCCCCTACACTGTGTTAAGGTAATACTACTCGCCTATCTGATCTAAACCCAAGAGTCTCTTTCTCATTGAAACCTTCTCATACTTACCAATCTATATGATGTTAATTTTTGATATGCACTCATAGAATTTATTTCCTTTCCTCACATGATTGGTCAGGATAATATTGATATATTAACCAATGTGGATTTTACCCACAATTATTTTTCAGAATATTAGAAATGAACATTTATTTGCAATCATTCGTGAAGTATTGATTTCAGGACCCTCTATGAATATCAAAATATAAAAAAGCATTTGCATGAGTTGGGTGTTGTGGCAGAGTGGGTTAAGGTGCCATTTGGGATCTCCACATCCCATATCAGAGTGCCTGGGATCAAGTCCTGCCTCTGCTTTCAATCTAGGTAACTGCTGATGTGCCCTGGTTGTTGTGGGAATTTGTGGGGTGAACCAGTGGATAGATCTCTCTTCCTCTATCTGCCTCTCTCTCTCTTTCTCGCTCTCACTCTTCTCTCTCCCTCTAGCTCTGTATTTCAAATAAACACTTAAAGATGAATGTGTTTAGATATAACCCATGTTCAACCTCCTGTATAATTTAAGTCTTCTCCAAATTACTTATAATACTGAATACCATATAAATAGTTGTTATACTATATTGTTTAGGGACTAACGACAAGAAAAATGTACATCTTCAGTACAGATGCAATTTGTTTTTCGAATATTTTTGATCAGAGGGCCAACTGTACTCATATTTCATGATAATTCTTTCTCAATAAAGACAATGTCTTTTTAAAAAATATTTATTTGAAAGACAGATTTACAGAGAGGCAGAGGCAGATAGAGAGTCTTCCATCCACTGGTTCACTCCCCAATTGGCCACAATGGCCAGAGCTGCACTGATACAAAGCCAGGAGTTAGGAGCTTCTTCCAGGTTTCCCAGGCAGGTAGAGGGGCCCAAGGAGTTGGGCCATCTTCCACTGCTTTCCCAGATCATAGCAGAGAACTGGTTTAGAAGTGGAGCAGCTGGGACTCAAACTGGGGCCCATATGGGATGCCTGCACTGCAGGCGGCAGCTTTATCTGCTGTGCCACAGCACTGGTCCCGAGACAATGTCTTTTTTTTTTTTTTAATGAGTTTACTTATTTGAAAGAGTTACAGAGAGAGAGAGAGAGAGAGAGAGAGAGAGAGAGATCTTCCATTTGCTGGTCCACCTTCTCCAAGCAGCTGCAACGGCTGCAGCTGGGCCTATTTGGAAGCAGGAGCCGGGAGCTTCTTCTGGGTCTCCAACATCGGTGCAGGGGCCTAAGTACTTGTACCATCTTCTGCTGCTTTCCCAGGCACATTATCAGAGAGCTGGATCAGAAGTGGGTGAGTTAGGACTTGAACTGCCACCCACATGGGATGCTGGCACCACAGGCAGTGGCTTTACACACTATACCACAGCACCAGCCCTACGGTGATGTATATTTTTATAATTGTTAAAAATAAATAAATGGCCTTAATTACTGACTAGCACATTTGTTGCAATTCTTAACTACTAGGTTAGGGGACAGGCATTGAGGCATGGTGGATTAAGTTGCTACTTGGGATGCAAGCATGCCATATCATAGTGCCACCTTTACTTCAGATCCAACATCCTGTTAATGAACATCCTAGGAGGCAGCTGATTATGGATCAAGTAATTGGATCCCTACCACCCACATGAGAGACCCAGATGGAATTCCTGGTTCATGTCTTTGGTATGGCCCTGCCCAGATGTTGCAGACATTTGGGGAATCAGTCAGCAGATGGAGAATCAATCTCTCTCTCTCTCTCTCCTTCCCCCCAGCCCCTCTGCCTCTCAAATAAATAAAATAAAAAACTTTAAATTTATACTGTTTAAAAATTTTGGTTAGATATTTGTAAATTACTGTGATAGTTATTTTTAATCTCATTGCACAAATTTAGAATTTATGTATTGGATATTGGTTGTTTCATTTTTCTGAAATGTGAACTCACTGTTGTTGAAGTGAATTCACTGTTATTAAATGAACCTCAATTAGATCCCTGATAAGCATAGACTACCCAGTCTAGAAGTATTATAAAACAGACCAGTGAGTTTGAAATTAGTAAAAATATATCCTAAATTAATATTTTATATGATTCAAAAGACATAAAAATAATCATTGTAAACTTCAATTACATATTGTAAAATGTAGAGTTTTAAGTAAGAGTGATGTTTATTTGAAAAAGTGCCATATAAAACAGTTTTATTACATACTTTTATGAAGATGCAACTTTCATAACATGGTACCTTCATTCATTTGTTGTCTCCTCCCACTCCATACATATACTAACTGACTGATTTCATTCTTATAATCTATCATAAATGAGACAATATTGTAATATTCATGAGATTATGTTCTCAAATAATTTTCACGTAGGTAAGAACATAATCATATCTGAAAACCTCTTTCTGAATATATTTGGATATATTCCTTTTGATACAGTCTGTTGTCATTAGTTTTTTCTTGTAGGTTATGCTTCATTTATTTCTGCTTGATAAATAAATAAAACATTGATCATCCTGCCTCAAAAATTGAGATTTTTGGAACATGCTTTAAACTGAGTCTTTTGATTGGCCTGCCATTAGAAAGAGACCTATGCACTTCCACCAAGAAATTTAAAAAAAAAGTCTTGAAATGAGTAAAAAATGGAAAAACAACAAGCCAAAACATATGGAATATACTGTACAAAGACAGAATTTTATAGCAATAAATGCCTGCACCAAAATAAATAAATAAATAAATAATACATAACTCAAATAAACAACTTCACTATACCTCAAGGAACTAGAAAAAAACACAAATCAGATCTAAATTGATGGAGGAAAAAAAATGAAACTCAGAGCACAAATAAATGACAGAAAGCCAATAAATACAAAAATCAATTAAGCAAAGTGTTGGATTTTTGAGGAGATAAACAAAATTGTTAAACCATTAGTGAGACTAACCAAGAAAAATAGAAAGACTATTCAAATACATGAAACCGGAGATAAGAATGGAGACAATACAACTGACACCACAGAAATATGAAAATTGTTAAAGATTGTGATGAATAACTATATTGCAAGAAATTAATTACTTTGAGGAAATGGAAAAATGCCTGGACACTTAAACCTTACCAGCATTGAATCATGGTGAAATACAACACCAAAGAGACCAATGCTGAATGATGAGATTGAATAAATAAATAAATAAATAAGTCTTCCAACAAAGAATTGCCTGGGACTAGATGGCATTACTGCTAAATTTTACCAAACATTAAAAAAATTTAGCATCAATCCTTCTTAAGTTATTTCAAAAATAGAAGGAGTGAGAAATCTTCCAAATTGATCCTATGAAGCCAACATTATCTGGACGCCAAAACCAGACAAGGTCAGAAAAAAACAAAGCTACAGGTTTTGCAAAAGTCCTCAACAAAATGCTAGCAAATTGAACCCAACAGCACTTTAAAAAGATCATTCACCATTATTAAGTGCAATACATTCAAGGAATGCAAGGATGTTTCACCATATGCAAATCAACAAATGTGATACGCCACATCAGTAGAATGAAGTACAAAAATTGCATGATTACTTCAAAATATGCAGAAAAGGCATTTGATGAAATTTAACATCTCTTCATTATAAAAGCTCTAACCAAATTAGGTATAGGAGAAGCACATATCAACATAATAAATGTCATATTTAACAAGTAAACAGCTAATATCATATTGAATGGGGAAAAGCTGAAGGCTTTCTCTCTTAAGATCTGGGACAAGACAAGGATGGCCTCAGCTAACATTTTATTGAACATCATACCAAAAATCCAAACTAGTCAAGAGAAAGAGAAAGAAATGAAGGACATCAAATTGAAAAGGAGGGATTCAAACTGTCTCTTTATAGATGACATGATTTTGCATGTAAAATATAGACTCCACCAAACAAATGTCCAACTATTAGAACCAAAAAAGAAACTCAGCAAAGTTGCAGGATATGTGGTCAATATACAAAAATCAGTAGCATTTTTATACATCATTAATGAATTGTATCAAAAATAAAGCAAGAAAGCAATCTTATTTTCAATAGCTACAGAAATATAAAATATATGAGGATAAATTTAATTAAAGAGAAGAAAGATATTTATAATTAAAACTATATATCACTGATGTAAGAAATTTAAGAGGACACAAAGAAATGGAAAGACATTATGTGTTTGTGGAACAAAAGAATCAATATCATTTAAATGTACATACTCCACAAAATGATTTACAGATTCAATGCAATCTCTATCAAAATCCCAATTACATTTTTCACAGAAATGGAAAAATAACTACTAAAATTTGTTTGGAAAGCACAAAAGACTCTGACTAGCCAAAGCAATCTTGAGAAAAAAAGAGCAATGTAGGAGGTATTATATTAAAGTAATTAAAACAGCATGTTATTGGCAAAAAAACAGATTCCTAAACCAATGTAATAGAAGAGAGACCCTAGAAACAAACCCACACATATACAGTCAACTGAACTTGAACAAAAGTACCAAGAAATTCATGGGAAAAAATGATAGTCTTTTTAATAAATGGTTCTAGGAAATTTGGATATACACATGCTAAAGAATGAAACTCAACCCCCATCTCTCACCATGTACAAAATCAACTCAAAATGGATAAAATACCTAACTGTGAGACTTGAAACCCTGAAATTATTAGAAGAAAACATAGGGAAACCAATTCAAGACACTGCAATGGGCAAAGATTTTCTGGATCAGACCCCAAAAGCACAGAAAATAGCACAAATAGGATTCATTTGCACAGCAAAGGATGCAATCAATAAAGTGATATGACAACCTACAGACTGGGAGAAAATATTTTCAAGCTGCATATTTGACAAGAAGTTTACATCCAGAATAGATAAGGAACCCAAACAACTCTATAGCAATAATAATAATAGTAATTATTTTTAAATTGTAATGATTATTTTAAATTGTAAATAGTAATTTTTAACAGTTGATTACTATTGATATTGATTTAAATAGATTATTATTGATATTGATTACTATTACTATAATAGTAATTATTATTATTATTATAGTAATTGATTTTAAAAAAATGGGCAGTAGATCTAAACAGACATTTCTCAAAGGAAGCCATACAAAGGCCAACAGGTAAATGTAAAAAAAATGCTCATCATCTGTAATCATCAGGGAAATGCAAATCAAAATCTCATACTACATAAGATTAGCTATTATCAAAAAGACAAGAGATAACAAGTGTTGACAAGGATGTGGGAAAAAGGAACTCTAGCACATTGTTCGTTGGAATGCACATTAATCCAGTAGCTGTGGAAAAAGAGTATGGAGGTTCCTCATAAAGCTGTAAATAAAACTATCATATGACCCTACGATCCTACTTTTGGGTATATAATCAAGGGAAATGAAGCCCATATGTCAAAGACACATTTACACTCCTATGTTTGTTCCAGCACTATTCACAATGGCCAAGAAATGGAAACAAACCAAAGTGTTCATAAACTAGTGGGAAGATAAAGAGAATGTGGTACATACATGCAATGGAATATTACTCAGCCATAAAAAGAATTAAATCTTATTTGTAACAACATGGGTGTAACTGGAGGTCATTGTGTTAAGTGAAACAAGTCAAGCACAGAAAAAAAAATTCATATCATCTCACTCATATGTGAAATCTAAAAAAAAATGTTGACCTCACTGAAGTTAAAAATATAATGGTAATAATCAGATGTTGGAGAGAGGTAAGGAGGGAAGGTTGGGGAAAAGGTTGATTGACAGGTACTAGTTTATAGCTAGATTGGGGTAAGAAATTCTGAGGTTCTACTGCTCAGTGTGGTGACTATAGATAATATTCCATGTATTTTTCTGTATAAAAAACTGGAAGATAGGATTTTGGATGCTTTTATTATGATGAATTAAATCTCTGAAAGGATAAATATATTTAGCCTGAATGACCATTGTACAGTATATCCATGTAGTGAAACATTACATAGCGCCCCATAAATATGCACAGTTTAAAATAATAAGTAAATAAATTTTAAAATAATTTTTGAATTATATTTGGTAACTAAAATGAACATTTTATTTTTCACAAGAAGAAACAGATTAAATTAATTATTTTGCAGGTGTGAGAAATATTTGTTGCTTCTGAATTCTCTCTTATATGTTAGTCAAATCAAATATTTATAGACTTTGTGAAGAGTTTTGTTTCACAACAAGAAAATTCACATTTGAGGGGATTTTCATGATGGAATACAATGATTACTTGTTTAATAGACACATAAACTGAAGAGAAGGTTTGTTTTACTCATTTTTATAAGTTCCTAATTTGTCAATAGAAGTATCTTTAAATAGGGTTGTTAAAGAGTAGTTGAAGGACAATGGATTATCTGGATTATCCTGTTCATTAAAAATATGACCTGTCCACCTTCCAGAGAAAAATTTGTGAGGGGGAAGGTAAGTGCAAAACAAGACTATCTTACATTGGTTAGAAGTATTTTATTGTCTGAATATCTGTCCCTCCAAAAGTTATATGTTGAAACTTAATCTTCAATATGATAGTACTAAGAGGAGGGACTTTTGGGAGATGATTAGGACATGAATGAGATTAGTGTCTTAATTTAAAAAAAAGGGTTGAAGGAGTTTGTTAGCTCCTTACACCATGTGAGGACACACAGAAGGCAACATCTATGAGAAAAAGGCCCTGACCAGACAATGAATCTGTTAGTATATTGATCTTGGATTTATCATCTTTCAGATGATACAAATTTCTTACAAATTAAGATACAAATTTCTGTTGTTTTTAAATTATTACAATATTTTGTCACAGCGACAAAACAGGCTAAAAAAGGATGTTTGAGTGAAGAAGAAACCAGTGTCTCCCTTTCTTGATTGAACCCATGGAGATTGGAAAATCTAATGTAGCAATAGCTGATCAATATGTTTAGACACAGGTTTCGGCCTGACACAGCCTAATGGAGGCCCCTTGTGTGTCTAGAAGGGCATACATTGCTGAGCTGGAGCTGGATCTGATGGTACTTCAGAACTGTTAACAATGAGATGACATAGAAATGAATGATGTCCTAGTAGATGCCAACACGGATAAATGAGTGCCTGCCTATCACTTACTCCTGCATACCATATTGCCCCCATCCCAACCTTGAAATTCAGACAAAACCCATAGGAAATAAGTGCAGGATATCGCCTTCTAGCATTGTCCTCTCTGGTTAAAGAGAATGATTATTTCAAAAATGAATTATAGCTCTTATTTTACTAGATTATTCCATTTCAAGTTATGTTGTCTATTTTGAGCAAGGTTAAGTGGCCAGTGGCTTGCATTATAAAACTCATAACTATCTGGGGATGAAATTGGGGACATTACTTAAGCACTTAATGTTTGACTTTGTGATAGCTATACATACTGAGGAGGAAATAGCTTTTTAGTATGTGCTATAATAAATGAATAAGAATATGTTAACTCATGGGGGAAGAAAAAATCAATACTGAGAATAATCCCAGACAGATATGTGTTACAACTAGACGTTTTGGCTACTGTATGAAATTGTAATTCCCATTGGCTTTACTCCATCAAATATGCTGCGGAGATGGTTATAAAATCAGACCAGGAGTCATAGTAAAATGTGCTAACAAAAAGCTTCAATAGTTTTGTAATTCTTAACACCCAGCCCCTGAAAAAATTGCTAGTTGCATGAGCCTCTTTTCTAGGGCTTTCTCCTGAAAGGAAACAGCGCTTTCCTTCAGTAGGTACCAAGTACCTTCATGATGACTCCTAGCATACTTTCAGACCTATTCTGTCTAAACCACACTCTGAGATTTTCCCTTCATCTTGACTATAATAAAATTCATTGTGGAGATTTCATATTACAAATGATTAGATACAGTATAAAATTTGAAATGTTATGCTACTTAGGAAAACTTAAATCAGTTAAGATTGTACTCTATTGTGAATAGAAAAAAAAAAACCTTTCAGTCCCTAGCAATATAGGCATTTTCCCTTAATGTTTATTATCTCATATTTGTGATGGTGAAGGATTTCTTCTAGCCAGATGTCACCTTTTATATCAGAAGGAGATATCCCCTCAGGGACTTCCTCATACAACCCATTGACCAAAAATATGTCTCATAATGATTTAACACAAAAACAGAGAAATCGAGAACTGGAAATTTTTTTAGCTGGCAGATTCCCATCAGGAAGAAAGTGGGCTTCCTTTAGTATGGAAGAAGGAGGACATAAAACAAGCAATATTTACAAAATACCATAGTATTTTGGAGCTGGCGTTGCGGCACAGCAGAATAAACTGCCTCTTGTGACGCTATATCCTATAAGGGAAGGGCAGTTTGAGTTCTGGCTGCTTTGTTTCCAACCCACTTACTTCTAATACACCTGGGAAGGCAGCGGATGATGACCCAAGTACTTGGGCTTTGACACCCCTGTGAGGTACAAGGTTATAGTTTCTGACTCCTGGTTTCAGCCTGACCCAACCTTCGCTACTGCTGCCATTTGGGGAGTGAACTAGCAGTTGGAAGAAATTCTCTCCCTCTCTCTCTGTCTCTCTGTCTCTCTCCCCCCCCTTTCTATCTTCCCCTCTTTGAATAAATAAGATAAACCTTTAAAAATGCAATAATGTTTCTACAGATTATGAAAAGGAAGGAAGACAGGCAGGAAAGAAGGCGTGAGGGAGGAAGGGAAGGAGGGAGGGAAAAAGCAAAGGAAAAACTCTAATGGTGATGTCAGTTCAGCATTAATGAAGAGAGTTCGTGGGGGAGATATTTTGAAGAAAAAGGAGTGTTTTTGAGACTCCCTTAAATTATTCACACAGAAAAGTTTATCAATAAAGAAGAAATACAGTTGCTAAATGCATACTTTGTGCAATGCACTGTATATATTTTACTTCCTGTAATTGCTACAGCAACCATATGAGATAAGAGCACAGTGTAATTACAATAACATGTAAGAAACATTAATAATATGACACAGTATTCCACAGAAACACAGAGAAACAATGCATATCTATTCAGATAAGAATCTTGTACAAATTGAGATTATATGTATGTTTTCAAGATCATTTTATTTGTATGAGAGGATATGATACAACGGAGTAGGCAAGTGAGAAAATTTGATTTTTAGTATAGCCCAAAAAGAAAAAATGTTTGAATTGATAGTGGGCCGGCATGCTATTGTTGCTTTCAAAAGTATATCATGTCTACACACTATAGGCAAATTTGTCCAAATTTTTCCAGTAGTGTCTTACAACTTCACCAACAGATAATTTGTCATGCCAGAATTGTTCATCTTAAAGCACCTGCCTCACAAAAACTCACAACCTCACAAAAACTAAGTTTATTTCTCAAAATATTTAATAATTTTATTTTACTGTGGCTTTTTGTTTGTTTAGCCAGTTACTCAGTTGTTTGCAAGGCAGTTATTACTGCTATTGGTTGCCTCTCATAAGAAAAGACTGTTTTTACAAAGACTGCAAGAGGATGTTTTGTGTGCTTTTTTGAACAACTTGAAGCAGATTGAAAAGTTCCATAATGCATTTGAAAATCTGTTTGCTTTTTAAAGAGCACCAGGTGTTCAGTGCTACACATGAGAACTGCCATTGTTAAAAATACAAAGAAACGAAGGAACATATGGACAGTCTCTTAATATGGCTTTGACAAAAAGATTTCTCTGGGTCTTGGATATATTTGTTAAGTGGTTTCCTCAGAGAAAGCAACCTTTCACTAATATCTAACTGACAGCTAACAAAATGCAAATTCTCCCTCAACTACTGAAAATATATAGAAGTCTGGCATTATGGATACAACAGCCAGCATTAAGGTGATTCCTATTCATACAGCCATTACAAGCATGTTCTCTCTCTACAATAAACACTTAAACATCTCTGTGGTTAGGTCTATTTTTGTTACATTTAGGTTTTTTAAAGATGAGTTTGTAATTCAAGTAACCAGAGATTGTTTCCTTAACAGTGGAAGCTACCACAGCTGCCAATATCACTTTAAAGTACAAGGAGTGCTTTTGTGATACCTGAATCAGTTTGCTGGTTAGTTGTAACTATTTGTGCATCTCTTCATTTCGTTTTTTTTTTTTTAACTTTTTTTTATTTTGACAGGTAGAGTTAGACAATGACGGAGAGAGACAGAGAGAAAGGTCTTCCTTTCGTTGGTTCACCCCCCAAATGGCTGCCACGGCCAGAGCTATGCTGATCCGAAGCCAGGAGCCAGGTACCTCTTCCTGGTCTCCGACGCAGGTGCAGGTGCCCAAGCACTTGGGCCATCCTCCACTGCATTCCCGGGCCACAGCAGAGAGCTGGAATGGAAGAGGAGCAACCAGGACAGAATCCGGCGCCACAACCAGGACTAGAACCTGGGGAGCCGGCGCCACAGGGGGAGGATTAGCCCAGTGAGCCATGGTGCCAGCCCCTGTGCATCTCTTCAGTAGGAGTGAGGCATACTTAGTTTACCATTTTTAAGATCTGGCCATCTTTCAATTGAATGAGAGTTACAGCAGAAGTTAGAGAAACAGGGGATGAGGAAGAAAAACTAAAGGCATCGGCAGAGTTAAAGTGATAAATGCAGTTCATCCAACAGAAAAGAAGAAAAAGACTGAGAATGATGTGTTTTAGTAATGGTGAATTGAAAATTCTAAGTTTACACAAAGCCTCAGGCAGTCTTTTAATGCTTGACATTATCCATATTCTCTCTCTCAGTTGAAAAAGATTTCTACATCATTACTCTTGTCTTCTATACAGAGTATTTTTTTATTCTTCAAGACTGAGTACTTTTGAACCAGAAAATACATACACTTATAGTAGATGAACACATATCTGTTCACTTTTGTTTTTTGTGTTTTGTTTTTAGACCAATGTGCTATTCACAGTTGAGGGAATTGTTATGAGCCAAGCCATCATTTCCTGTGCATTTAATTAAGCCTATAAATTGCTGAGAGCATGGACCTCATCATGTGTATCTTTTAAACTACATACACTGTGATGCCATGAGCCTCATCCTCCCAATTGTCTAGGCAACATGTGCCTTCGATCTGATTGCACTGCGGAAAACAGGCTTCTTCACAATTCTGTCCCCAAGCCTGACTCTGGCTCTAATTCTAATCAACTCCTGAGCTGATTCTTCCTGCAGCTATGGATACACATAGTCAGTGACCCTGGAACCTATTAGAAAGTCTCTAAGAAATACAAAGGTAATACATGCAGCTGACTATTAGATCTGACTTCCAGAGAATTTCTAAGGGCAAACACAAACCCCTCCCCCCCATCACAAAAACACTGTGTAGGTTTACAATAGCTTACCATCTATGAGTTTAGAGTCAGGCAGAATAGAAATAAACAGGACTGAATGTCAACAGTGCTGCACCTCATTTGATTATTCCACCTCCAGTAGTTAGTTGCAATCTCAGTTTAAATAGCACATATGGTTCCCTTCATTGTCCAACACATTACAGATTAACTCCATACAGTCCAAAAATGGACATCATATTGTAGCAGTCACTTTCAAAAGGGCTGTCTTATTTTTCAGTGGACAAGGTATAAGCAACATGAATTATTATAAAATAGACAAATTCTTTATCTTTTTGTCACAATGAATCTTTTTAAGCCATATTTTTACTAATTACAACAGTAAATATCTGTCAAATGCAGAAAAATATTAGAACACAAAATCATGTAACAACCGAAATTATTTCTAGAGCCATCACCCATAAATGATCATTGTTAATATTTTTGCATATCTGTATATCTACTGCTACATTTGCAACTACATTCCTGTATGCACTCCAAAGTAGAATATTATAAACAATGCTTTAAAGTCTTACTTTAACCTAGAAATGGATGGTGACTATTCTCTCATACCAATTAATGTTCTTCATGCATATTATTTTTAAAGGCAGTATACCTTACATCCTTATGGACTTACCATAATTTACTTTAAAAATTTTACATTGCCTGACTATTTTGATTGTTTCTAATTTGTTACTGATGAAAATCCTTATGTATTAATTTATGCATATATCTATGATTGTTTCCTTAGTGCAAATCCCTAGGAGAGGACTTGCTAGATGAAAGTTCATGCCTATTTTAAGACTTCTTTTTAAATTTATTTTTTATTTATTTCCCCCCAAAGAAACCTTTTATTTAAGGAATACAGACTTCATGTATTTCATAAGTACAACTTTAGAAATATAGTGCTTCTTCCCACCACATCCGCCCTTCCACCCCTCCTCCTGCATCTCCCATTCCCAGTTCCATTCTCCACTAAGATTTATTTTGGATTAACTTTATACACAGAGGACCAACTCTATATTCAGTAAAGAGTTCAACAATTTGTATGGTAAAAAAAAAAACTGAAAAAACCAAAGCCAAAATAAAACAAATAAAAAAAACTGTTCCTCAACAGTCGAAACAAGGACTGTTCAAAGTCATTGAATCTTGAAGTTAATTTCACTTCTTTTTTTTTTTAAAGAAACTTAATTAACTTTAACAAAGCACCCAAGAATAATACATCTTTTTGGAGCACTTAGACATAGTTTATAACAAAACTCTTTGAGGACAGAGGTCCTGCATGGGAAATTAGTGCACAGTGACTTTCGTTGTTAATTTAACAATTAACACTCTAATGTATGACATCAGTGATCACCCAAGGCTCTTGACATGAACTGCCTAGGCTACTGAAGCCTTTTGAGTCTACAAACTCCAGCCTTATTTAGACAAGGCCATAATCAAAATGGAAGTTGCCTCCCACATAGGTTCAGGGGCCCAAGCTCCTGGCTTCAGCCTGACACAGACCTGGCTGTTGTAGGCATTTGGGAAGTGAACCAGCAGGTAGAATGTCTCTCTCTCTCTTTTTTTTTTCTCTCTCTCTCTGTAATTCTGCCTTTCAAATAAAATAAAAATAAATCTTTTTAAAAAATCACTTGACTTGCACATGCATGTATTAATTTCTGGGCTGTCTATTCTTTTCCATTGATCTGGGTGTCAATTTTTATTCTAGAATCATGCTGTTTTAATTACAATAACTTTGTAGTATGCTTTGAAATTACCTATTGTGATGCTTACAGGAAGAATATCCAGAATATATCACGAAGTCAAAAAACTCAAAAACAATAACAACAAAACAAATCCTGTAAAGAAATGGGCAAAGGATCTGAACAGACAGTTCTCAAAACAAGCAAACAAACAAACAAACAAAAACATACAGGGGCCAGCTCTATGACATAGCAGGTAAAGTCACAGCCTGCAGTGCCAGCATCCCGTATGGGTGCCAGTTCGACTCCTGGCTGCTCCACTTCTGATCCAGCTCTCTGCAATGGCCTGGGAAAGCAGTGGAAGATGGCCCAAGTCCTTGGACCTCTGCACCCACGTGGGAGACCCCAAGGAAGCTCCTGGCTCCTGGCTTCAGATTGGCGCAGCTCCGGCCGTTGCAGCCAATTGTGGAGTGAACCAGCAGATGGAAGACCTCTCTCTCTCTCTCTCTCTCTCTTTCTCTCTCTCCCTCAACCTCTCCCTCTCCCTCTCCCTCTCCTTCTCTCTCTGTGTAATTCTGACTTTCAAATAAATAAATCTTTGAAATAAATAAATTAGTAAGGCTCTTAAAAATACAAATGTCAAGAAATATATGAAAACATGCTCAATATCACTAGCCATTAGTTTAATGCAATTCAAAACTACAATGAAATATCACCTCAACCTTGATAGAACATATATTATCAAAAAGACATAAAGTAACAAATACTAGTGTGGATGTTAAGAAAAGGGAATACTTATACACTGTTTATTTGAATATAAATTAGTACAGCCATTATAAAAAACAAAAAACTTCTGTATATGCTTCCAAAGATATGATATAATTATATCAAATAGATACCAGTTCCATGATGTTTATTATAGCACTGTTTGCATTACCCAAGATATGAAATCAACCAAGGTGACCATCACTGGATGAATGGATAAAGAGAATGTAGTGCATATACACAATGGAATACTATTTAGCTATAAAAAAAAAACTAAATCCTGTCATTTGCAGAAAAATGCATGAAACTAGAGGACATCATGTTGAGTTAAATAAGTCAGATATAGAAAAATAAGGACTAGTCTCCCTCAAATGTGAGAAGAAAATATCCAACTCAATATAAACGAAGAATGCCGATTACTGGAGGCTGAGAAGGGTACATAGGATAGAGGGAGCTTGGCTTAAAAAATAGTGAAGTTGGATGTGTTTTATGCATTGTGACAAACATAATATAAGATAGAAACAATAGGAGATTTGGGGTTTGGGGTATATGGAAACACTCTGTACAACTCTACAATTTTTGTTTTTTTGAATTTAAACCTGATCTAAAATAAAATGCTAGGAAAAGAATTTTAGGAATAACTAATTGATTATGGGAATCAGTGGGAGTACAAAGAGGCTTCAAAGAGTTCATAGAAAAACTATCATGACAAGAGCCTAGGTTGATTACTGATGCCATAAACAATAGTGTCAATTTGTTAAGTCAACAACAGGAGTCACTGTGCACTTACTCCTCATGTAGGATCTTTGTCCTTAGTGTGCTGTACATTGAGATTTAATGCTATAACTAGTACTCAAACAGTATTTTTCACTTTATGTTTCTGTGTGGGAGCAAACTGTTGAAATCTTTACTTAATGTATGCTAAACTGATCTTCTGTATATAAAGAGAATCGAAAATGAATCTTGATGTGAATGGAAGGGGAGAGGGAGTGGGAAAGGGGAGGGTTGCGGGTGGGAGGGACGTTATGGGGGGAAGCCATTGTAATCCATAAGCTGTACTTTGTAAGTTTATATTCATTAAATAAAAGTTTTTTTAAAAAGAAAAACTGGAATTAAAAAGTAGGTTTATTGGTGCAAAAACATTTTCAAGCTCATGCATAAATTTTTCTTAACAGACACTTTCCATGAGCTCTTTGAAGCTCTCTTATATTAAATGGACCTGTTATATCTTATACCAGAAAATAAATACGTATTTGAAGAATGACAAAAAGTTTGTTACAGTAATTAGAATATCTCAGGTTTTCTTAGCTCAGGTTGCTATAACAAAGTGTCATAGTCTAGATGGCTTAAATATTAGACAATTATCACATTTTTGGAGCCTAGGGAGTTCCACAATCTGGGTGCTGGCTGATTGAGTGTCCCCTTCCTGGTTTTCAGATGACTGCTTTCTATTTCCTCCCATAGGAGGGGGAGAGGAAAGACAGAGAGAGAAAGAGAGAGAGAAAGAGAGAGAGAAAGAGAGAGAGAGAGGCTGTGGTTTTATTCCTCTTTTCAAACGGAATTAATTCCATAAAAATGACTCCATCCTCATGACCTAATATAAAACTAATTACTTCATAAAGACTCCACCTAGAAATACCATCATAGAAGGATTAGAGCTTCCTTTTATGAATTTTGGAGGGACATAAATTATTCAGTCCATTATAGTCTTTGGGTAGTAATTTCAGTCTTATAGAAAGGATGTGCTGCTGTTACTAATACTTGAGTTAACAGACAATAAAATAGGGGTCTTATTTTTACAGAGTGCTCATTGTGCATTCTTGGGATAAAATTGCAAGAAATCACTGTGTTTTTTTTTAAGATTTATCTATTTCTTTGAAAGTCAGAGTTACATAGAGAGAGAGGAGAGACAGAGAAAGAGAAAGAGAAAGAGAGAGAGAGAGAGAGGTCTTCCATACATTGGTTCACTCTCCAATTGGCCGGAGCTGCATCTATCTGAAGTCAGGAGCCAGGAGCTTCTTCCAGGTCTCCCATTCGGGTACAGGGTCCCAAGGACTTGAGCCATCTTCCACTGCTTTCCCAAGCCATAGCAGAAAAGTGGATTGGAAGTGGAGCAGTGGGGACTGGAACCGGTGCCCATATGGGATGCCAGTGCTTCAGGCCAGGGTGTTAACCCACTGCACCACAGCACCGGCCCCGAAATCACTATTTTTAATTTGACACTTGTAATTTTTGTCTAGTATGAGGAAAGCACCATGTAAAAAGTTTCTCCCCAGAACTTTCATAATAGTTTCAAGTTCATGAGCAAGAAGTACCAGATAGGGAGAGGAAGAATCTAATGATTTGGAGAATAATACCACTGGTTCTTAAGGATATAAATGTGTCTTTCTTGCATATAAATAACTGGATTTATGAGATCATAGGGCTGGAGAGTAGTTAGATGTTGGATAGAGTCCATTTTTATTAATTGCTATACAGTTAAAGTTGATGAATTGTTTCTGTCCTTTTTGGAAGTTTTATCTAAGTTATTTAAGCTATCATCATTGGAGCTTTAACAAAATTCTGCACCTGTTGGATATGCAAAAAATTAAGTTAATAGTTAAAATATACTTACTCCAAACACATATGTCACAAGCCCGCACAAGTAAAAATTCATTTTATGTATTTATTTAAATTTGATTTCAGGCATCATATCCCTGCAGAGCCTCATGAAGCAGGACAACTAATGTAATTCAGTATCCAAATGGGATCCTGGAATAGAGATAGAATATTAAGTAAGAACTAAGAATATAAGAATAAAGTATGGACTTTAGATAATAATCTATCAATACTGTTTTCTTTTTTTTTTAAAGATTTATTTTACTTATTTGAAAGGCAAAATTAGAGAGAGGTAGAACAGAGAGAGAGGTCTTCCATCCACCAGTTCACTCCCCAGATGGCCACAAAGGCCAGAGTTGCGCTGATCTGAAGCTAGGAGTCAGGAGCTTCCTCCAGGTTTCCCAAGCGGGTGAGGGGCCCAAGGACCTGGGCCATCCTCTACTGCTTTCCCAGGCCATAGCAGAGAACTGGATTGGAAGAGGAGCCGCCAGGACTAGAACCTGCGTGCATATGGGATGCCGGCTCTTCAGGCCAGGGCTTTGACCCACTGTGCTACAGCGCCAGCCCCTCAATGCTGGTTTCTCAGTTGTGACAGACATACTGTAACAACATTAACAATAGTGGAAAGTGGGTGCCAGAACTTTCTGTATTCTATTCACTTTCCTTTAAATCTAAAGCTATGATAATTTTTAAAAAGATTATTAATTATTTTTCAAAATAAAAGTTTACAAGGATAGAGTAGAAGAATTCTAATAATTTAATGATTCAAAATTTAGTATTAAGACATAAAAGATCAAGAGAGACAATATGATCCTTGTTATTACACTCATGGGAACATAGTAAGATTAAGGGGATGTTTTATGGAATCAGTGAAAAAATTGGAATATTTACAGAATTATGTTGGGATATTTTTTAAAATGCAAAGCATGTTCAAGAAATGATAAGATATTCAACATAACTGAGTGATAGGATGTGTAAGAGTGATGAACACAGAGAAAAACAGGACAAGGGCATGGGGGAAATATTGGAGTTATGTAATGTTTAGGTACTTTATGCTTGGAATCAGACAGATTTTTGTTTGAATGCTGACTTTACCAAACAGCAAATCTGTTACTTTTGGCAGGAAGTCAAACTTAATAAACATCGGTTTAATTATCTGTATAATGGATGTTAATACCTTTCTAATTAGGAGGATTTAATGAGACAATTCATGAGAAACTTTTAAAGACTAGTTGGCACAAGGTAAATACTAAAAAAGTGTGTTTATTATTAAAAAGGTATTTCAATTGTAATTGCTTTGATGGCATTTAATTATGGTGCTTATTTCCAATTTACTTTCTTTTTTTTAACTTTTATTTGATGAATATAAATTTCCAAAGTACAGAATATGGATTACAATGGCTTCCCCCTCATAACGTCCCTCCAACCCGCAACCCTCCCCTTATCCACTCCCTCTCCCCTTCCATTCACATCAAGATTCATTTTCGATTCTCTTTATATACAGAAGATCAGTTTAGCATACATTAAGTAAAGATTTCAACAGTTTGCTCCCACACAGAAACATAAAGTGAAAAATACTGTTTGAGTACTAGGTATAGCATTAAATCTCAATGGACAGCACACTAAGGACAAAGATCCTACATGAGGAGTAAGTGCACAGTGACTCCTGTTGTTGACTTAACAAATTGACACTATTGTTTATGGCATCAGTAATCACCCTAGGCTCTTGTCATGAGCTGCCAAGGCTATGGAAGACCTCTGAGTTCACCGACTCTGATCATATTTAGACAAGGCCATGGTCAAAGTGGAAGTTCTCTCCTCCCTTCAGAGAAAGGTACCTCCTTCTTTGATGACCCATTCTTTCCACTGGGATCTCACTCGTGGAGATCTTTCATTTAGGTTTGTTTTTGTTTTTGTTTTTGTTTTTTTTCCCCCCAGAGTGTCTTGGCTTTCCATGCCTGAAATACTCTCATGGGCATTTCAGCCGGATCCGCATGCCTTAAGGGCTGATTATGAGGCCAGAGTGCTGTTAGGGCATTTGCCATTCTATGGGTCTGCTGTGTATCTCACTTCCCATGTTGGATCATTCTCTCCCTTTTTGATTCTATCAGCTAGTATTTGCAGACACTATTCTTGTTTATGTGATCCCTTTGGTTCTTAGTCCTATCATTACGATCAATTGTGAACAGAAATTGATCCCTGGGACTAGTGAGATGGCATTGGTACATGCCACCTCGATGGGATTGAATTGGAATCCCCTGGTATGTTTCTAACTCTACCGTTTGAGGTAAGTCAGCCTGAGCATGTCCCGAATTGCACATCTCTTCCCTCTCTTATTCCCACTCTTATATTTAACAGCGATCACTTTTCAGTTAAGTTTCAGCACTTAAGAAGAATTGTGTATTGATTACAGTATTCAACCAATTTACTTTCTAACACAGGGATTATCAATCTTTTTCTAATTTTATGGTAGCAAAACACTTTGTTACTATGACTCATATTTCTTTATTGGTGTGAGAAAGCATGTTTTCGAATTCTTATTGGTTATTTTTATTTCTTCTTTAGTGAATCGACTTTTTTTTTATACTGAGGAGTATTTTCTGAGTTATATTTATGACTTATCTGTATGCTAAAGATAGTCACCCTTTCCTGTATATCTCGTGAATATTTCCCCAAGTTTACCTTTTGGCTTTTTAGCATTATTTGAAGCCTGATAATTTTTAGAGGTAGTTTGGTACTTAGAGTTGGAAGGTATTTCAGTTCTCATAGCCCAACCACCCATTCATCTTTACAAATTCCAAACAAAAGCCAAGAATTCCCTTTCATAACTTTTTCAGAGATGATCATCCATGCTCTGCGTGGGTACTTTCGATTATGAGGGTTCTGTGCCTCATAAGATTGAATGTATAAGTTTTTGACAGTTTTAGTTATAATGTCCTGCCTAATATTGAACTAAAACCTATCACTTCACAATTCCATCTGTTGTTTTGGTTGCTTTATAAAAGATAAACATAAAACAATTCTTTCTTTTCCGTAGGACAGCCCAACAAATTCTTTAAGGCAGATCTTATTCTTTTCTTTAGTTTTCTTTTCTCAAGCCTAAAGATAGTTGTTAGCATGGAATAAATTTTTTGGAAGTTATTCTTAGGTGTGACTGTAAAAAGGTGAACAATTTATTTTTCTTTCTTTTCAAAATTTAACACTTTATTTGAGCAAAAAACATTCATGAATTGGGCAGCCTTTAGAATCAAGCCAGAGCTTCAGAGAATTCTTAATAATTGTTTTCAATGAAATAAAAGATTAATGCCTGACATCTATGAATCTTTCATTGATTTACCAAGTTTCTCCAAGTATGAAGATAGCTGGAGGAAATTAAATTTGTTCCATTTTTTAAAATCCTCCTTCCTTTTCCTTTTATTGAACAGTTGCTGTGTTGCACATGTGATATGGGATATGTCACATTTTAGGGAAGATCTAAGAATGGGTACATCATATTGAAGAGGTACAACAAATAAAACATTTAACAATTCATAAGAGATTAGCATGCTTTCAAGTTTAGCCACTAGTTGTCCTTGTTTTCTAGCCCTTGTGGTGCCGTGTGTTTATGTATGTAGAATTTAATAGCAAAGTGTAAGTTGCTCAACAAAAAAAAATGAACAAAATTTATGTATGTACAAAAACCTCCTATGTAAATCCAGGTGAAGCAGAAATAAAAAATGACTTTGAAATTTTCTAAGAAATGAAATCTTTCCTAGTATTATTTTTATTTTAGAGGGATAATGATTATATTTTTGTAACAAGGACACTTTCCTATTATAACCATTTAATTCATGCATAAAAGCATAAAGAATATTTTTCTTTAAAAGTCAAAATACTCTCCTCAGAAGAATTGATTATTAACATTGATAGACATCATTCCAGACATCTCAATAAGTGAATATACTGATAAAATAATGTAGAAATTGATGGATAGATGGACACTGTATCAGTAACATGTTGCTGCAAAAGAAATAATAAAAAAAGTACTAGTTGTATTCAACAATGAGCACTTATTTTCATTTACTTGTATGTGGATTGGCTGGGCAACTTCTACAGGTTCTATGGGTCTACTTGCTGATGTTGCTCCTTATGCTTCATTTTGGTGCCCTGCCTGTAAGAACAGTGACTACCGTATACATTTTTGTCAGGGCAATGGCAGAATTACCACAGATCAGGAAACCATCATATTTGTCTTTTGGGGACTGACTTATTTCACTAGGAATAATGGTATAATGGTTTTCAGTTGAATCATTTTGTTGTGAAAGACAAGATTTCATTCCTTTTCACAGCTAAGTGATATTCCATACTGTAGATATACCACATTTTCTTTATCCAGTCATAGGATGATGGGGATCTGCGTTGATTCCATGTCTTAACTATTGTGAATTGAACTGCAATAAACTTACGGGTACAGAAAACTCTTTCATATCTTATTTCATTTCATTGGGGTAAATTCCCAAAAGTAGGATGGCTGGGTCATATGGTAGATCTATTTTCAGATTTCTGAGAAATCTCTGTACTGCCTTCCACAATGGCTGTACTAGTTTGCATTCCGACCAACAGGGTAAATTTAAGATATGTTATTTCAAAAACTGAAAAAAAAAAAAAAAAACAGAACAAATTTAAGGGTACTTTTTTCCCCTCATCAGCATTTGTTGTTTGTTGATTTCTGTAAGAGAGCCATTCTAACTGGGGTAAGGTGAAATCTCATTGTGGATTTTATTTGCATTTCCCTGATGGCTAGTGATCCTGTTGGTCATTTGAATTCTCTTGAAAAATGTCCGTTTAAGTCCTTTGCCCATTTGTTAACTAGATTGGTTGTTTTGTTGTTGAATTTCTTGAGCTTTTTATAGATTCTGGATATTACTCCTTTGTCAGTTTCATAGTTTGCATATATTTTCTCCCATTCTGTCGGTTGTCTCTTCACATTGCTGAATGTTTCTTTTGCAATGTAGAAGCTTCTCAGTTTGTTGTAATCCCATTTGTCAATTTTGGCTTTGATTGCCTATGCTTCCGGGGTCTTTTTCAAGAAGTTTTTGCTTATGCCAATGTCATGCAGAATTTCCCCAATGTTCTCCTCTAGTAATTTGATCTTATCATGTCATAGATTTAGATCCTTTATCAATTTCAAGTTGATTTTTGTATAAGGTGTAAGGTAGCTGTCTTATTTTATACTTCTGCATGCAGAGATCCAATTTTCCCTGCACCATTTGTTCAAGAAACTGTCCATTCTCCAGGTATTGATTTTAGTACCTTTGTCTGTGATTAATTGGTTTTAGATGTGTGGATTGATTCTGGGGATTCTATTCTGTTCCATTGATCTGCATGTATATTTTTGTGCTAGTACCAGGTTGTTTTCGTTATAACTACCACGTAGTATATCTTAAATCTGGAATTGTGATTCCTTTAGCTTTTTGTTGTTTGAGGAAGCTTCAGCTATTTGGGGTCTCGGGTACTTATATGAATTTTAACATCATTTTTTCTAGATCTGAGAAGAATATCATTGGCATTTTGATTGGGAACTCATTGAATCTGTAAATTATTTTCGGTAGTTTGGACATTTTGATGATATTAATTCTTCCAATCCATGAACATGGAAGATTTTTTCCAAATCTTCAATGTTTTGTAATTTTCATTACAGAGATCTTTCACCAATTTGGTTAAATTTATTACAAGACATTTAATTTTTTGTACCTATTGAGAATGGGACTGATCTTAGAAATATAAGGATACTTTTTAAAAAACCTCATGGGAGGGACCAGCATTGTGATGTGGCAGTTAAAGCTATAATCTGTAATGCCTGCGTCCCAAGTCAGCAGTGGTTTGAGTCCTGGCTGCTTCATTTCTGACCCAACTCCCTGGGAAGTCAGCAGAAGATAATTCAAGAGCTTGGGCCCCTACACCCACGTTGGAGACCTGGAAGAAACTCCTAGCTCCTGGCATCAGTCTGGCCCAGTCCCTGCCATTGTGGCTGTTTGAGAAGTAAACCAGCTGATGGAAGATCTTTCTGTATATATATAACTCTGACTTTCAAATTAATAAATAAATGTTTAAAAAACTTCATGAGGAATGGAGTTGAAGGCAAAATTATCACAATTACACCTTCATTTTACTACTTACCCTCTAAACTTTCAGCCAAAGGAGACTGCCAAGGAGGAGTGGAGTGAAGAAGACAGAGGGAAAGAGCAATTGTCTTATTACAGTTTTGAAAGCTGTGGAAAGCCTGAAAATCACAAGAACTTGTTCTGAGTCCCATTTCTTTCTAAAACATAGAAAACAGAAGGTCAGTGTATCCAAATATAAGTAAAATAATAGACCTTGTGAGAGAGACTCCTCAATAACAATGTCCAAGAAAAGTTGCAGACTTCTCTGGATCCCTTTCCTCGCTCATTCTATTATTCAACAAAAAGACCATTCATTACCACTCAAATGTGAGGAATCATCAAGAAAGAACCTCAGTGTACATTCACATATATAGTGCAACATAAAAAAAGTAAAAGAACATAAGCCTGTGTAGAAAGGAAAATATGTCAAGAAATTTTCCATAGAAATAGTTGGAAGAATACAAATAATTCTGTTGTTCCTCAAATAAGCAACTTTTCTAAGATGAATCAATGAAGAGATACAAATATTCAAGAAAAAGAAAATAAAAGAAGAGAAATTGGCTAAGATCAGAAAATCTGACAACTTCCTTTTGTGGAAATCTACTTGGGCACAGAGAGGCTGATTACTTCCAGACATCTCCGATTCTGATTTCATGGTACCTAGCAGTTACATTTCCAGGATTGTGATTTGTGATTTGTGATTGCAATCATTCACAGATTTTATTGAATCTATAGGTCATTTTTATCAGTTTTTCATTCGTGTTGTTGATACTTGTGTATTTTAATGGAAATGGTACAGTAAAATTGTCTTTATTCTGTCTTCTTATGCAATTGGATAAGGTAGTAATTGTTTTAAATCATCTAGGTATCAACGTTGTGGCATAGTGAATAAAGTTGCTGCCTGTGATGCTGGCATCTCATATGGGCACTGGTTCATGTCCCAGGTACTCCACTTCTGATCCAGTTCCTTGCTAATGCGCCTGGGAAAGCAATAGAGATGGCCCAAGTGCTTGGCACCCTGACACTCATGTGGAAGACCTGGAAGAAGCTCTTGGCCCCTGGTTTCAGCCTGGCCTAGCCCTGTCTGTCATGACCATTTGGGGAGTTAACCAGCAGATGAAAGATTTTCTCCCCCCACCACACTTTCTCTCTGAGACTCTTTCAAACAAATAAATCTTTTAAAAAATCATATGGTCCTTTAAAGGACAAGTACAATACTACCTGTCTTCCTTAAACAGCTGAGGCATGGAAGCATAAAAGTTATTGACATGCTCAAGTGCATAGCAAGATGAATTATTAAAATTGTGTGATCCCGTATCAAAGTGCAATAGTGTTTTAAATTAGAAAGGCATATAACACTCATATTCTGAGGAGATCATGGCCCAGTGTTGGGAAACAATCAAGGTATCAGCATCTGTACATGTGATTAAAATATAATTAAAACAGGATAACCATTATCACAAACAAAAATCTGATGGTGCCTCAAATAGTTTGTGGAAAATCCAGGCCAGTGTTGTGGCACAGTGGATTAAGCTGCCACTTCAATTTAGGCATCCTGTATTGGAGTACTGGTTGGAGTTCCAGCTGCACCACTTCTGAACAAATTTCCTGTTAATGTGCCTGGGAAGACAGTAGAAGATGGTCCAACTACTTGGGTCCCTGCCACCCATGTGGGAGACCCAGATGAGGTACCAGGCTCCTAGCTTTGGTCTAGTGCAGTCCTTCTCACTGTTGTGGCCATTTGGAAGTAAACCGGAAGGTAGGTAGGTAGGTAAGTAGATAGATAGATAGATGATCTCTCTCAAATAAATAAATAAATAAATCTTTCAAAAGTTGTGGCAAATGGAATTGAAAGTTAAGTTTATGTTTATTTTGGTCAAAAAAATCTTTTCAAACAAGAGAAAGTTTTTTAATAAGTCGATTTTAGATGATTTTATAAAAAATAATTGTGTGAGATGATAGATGTGTTAACCTGTGCCACTAGGGCAATATTTTTACTTTCTGCATTGCATAGCATATTATGAATATCAAATATATACAACAAAGCTTACTTTTTAAAATATACCCATTTATTATCATGAGAGACTCCTTAGATAATCACTTGCTGCCTCTTAGGGTTTATACTGACAGGGAACTGAAACTGGGAGTGGGGGACAGGAATTGAACCTACGTGCTCCGGGTCGGACATGGACATCTTAACCAGCATCTTAACTGCTAGACCAAATACCTACCCATTGATTTTGGTTTTGAATAAGCTTCTGATGACCTTTTTTTTTTTCTGAGAGGTTTTTATTTTATTTTATTTTATTTTTTTTTTTTACATTTTTTTAACTTTTATTTAATGAATATAAATTTCCAAAGTACGGCTCATGGATCACAATGGCTTCCCCCCCATACCGTCCCTCCCACCCACAACCCTCCCCCCTCCCACACCCTCTCCCCTTCCATTCACATCAAGATTCATTTTCGATTATCTTAATATACAAAGATCAGCTTAGTATACATTAAGTAAGGATTTCAACAGTTTGCTCCCACACAGAAACATAAAGTGAAAAATAATAGATGATTTTTTTAAATGATGATGAAATCAGATCAGACCTATTGTCATGTTTAATCCCAGTGAGAGTCTAGTTGGGAATTGATAATTTCTTTTTTTTTTTTTTTACAGAAGATCAGTTTAGTATGCATTAAGTAAAGATTTCAACAGTTTGCACCCCCATAGAAACACAAAGTGAAATATATTGTTTGAGTACTCATTATAGCATTAAATCTCAATGCACAGCACATTAAGGACAGAGATCCTACATGAGGAGTAAGTGCACAGTGACTCCTGTTGTTGACTTTACCAATTGACACTCCTGTCTATGGCATCAGTAATCTCCCTATGCTCCAGTCATGAGTTTCCAAGGCTATGGAAGCCCTCTGAGTTCTCCGACTCTTATCTTGTTTAGACAAGGTCATATTCAAAGTGGAGGTTCTTTCCTCTCTTCAGAGAAAGGTACCTCCTTCTTTGAAGACCTGTTCTTTCCACTGGGATCTCACTCACAGAGATCTTTTTGCCAGAGTGTCTTGGCTTTCCATGCCTGAAATACTCTCATGGGCTTTTCAGCCAGATCCGAATGCCTTTAGGGCTGATTCTGAGGCCAGAGTGCTGTTTAGGACATCCACCATTCTATGAGTCTGCTGAGTATCTCGCTTCCCATGTTGGATCACTCTCGCCTTTATTCTATCTGATGACCTTTTACTAGTTTAAAATAGCCATATAATGTTTCTGTGTTTTAAATTGAAGAATCCTGTGGGTGAACTATGCTTTAGAGTTGGTATTAAAACACACAAATAGGTGCCTAGTATCAGAAATCTAAAGGAGCATTCTCAACAAGAGAAATATAAGAGGCTCACACTGTAAAGTTTTACTGATAGAAACTGTTAGGGAAACATTGCTTTGACTGATGGAATGGATGCCATTGTTTCACTATCATCAAGCAGACTTTCCAAAAGCCTCTGGGTGGTCGGATTTCTGGAAGTTGGGCCTCAGGAAAGGAAAAGAGTATACATCTTTGTTTTCTTTATTGAATATTTCCTTGAATAAGGCTACGTAGGAGAGAATGTAGTGCTCAATTAATACCCAAGTACTGCACCATGTGAATCAAATAGAATGAATCCAATCTGTATTCTTGGCAAGGTTCTAATATTGCCCATAAGACAGTTTTTGACCCAGAATGGCAATGATATTTAGCCATGTTTGATGATAAGGTGAAGCAGGAACTTCTCTAAGTAGTAATGTTAACCTGACTGAGTTTGTTGTCCATTTAAGAAGCCTAATATCTTATTCCATCATACTTAGACTATCATAGGTTAAAGAAAGCATCAAGGAGAAAATGCAAAGAAATATTCTTTCCGAAAATCTATGTCTCAAAGGAAGTGCACCTCCTTTGCAGATTGCTTTTAGGAACTCTGTACCTCTCATACCACAGTCATATTCAACTCAATAAGCCATGAAGGGTCAAACTTCTGGAAAGATCCCATTATTCCTAAGTAAAACAAAGTTTACTACAGGAAAATTGAAGTGGAAAACCAGTGAGTGGTATTCTTAAGGGAAGTGGGAACAAATGCTTCAGTGTGATGTCAGACACACATTGTACAGTCTAATGTCTTTCAGATAACGGACAAAATTTTCATGAAGTTCCTTTTGTCTTTCAAGGTACAGAAAACTTTGTTCTTTGCTATGTTCACTGGCTCTTGCCAATAAATAACTAAATTTACCTAAAGTGTCAACTCTGTGAAGTCATTAATATCTTTGTCTCAAAGTTTAGAAACAGTCCATGCTTTTAAGACACACTTAACCACATTAGTAGAAGGAAAGAAATAATAAAAATTGAAAAATAAAAAATAGAAATAAAAATATTAAAGATCAATTAAATAAGTAACTCATTTTTGAAAAAAATTAATGAATTATTTGCCAGACCAAGAAAAAAGAGGGAAGTTTCAAATCAATAAGATCAGGGATGAAAAAGGAGATATTACTAGTGGTACCACAGAAATACAAAGAATCATTAGGAAATATTAGGAACAACTATATGTCTATAAATTGAAAATCTAGAAAATGGCTAGATTGTCCAACACATATCATTTACCGAAATTGAAGCACAAATACAGAAAACCTGAATGGACTAAAACCAGAGTTGACATTGAATCAGTAATAATAGAATCTCCCAACAAAGGGCCAGGGCTAGATGGCTTCACTGCTAAATTATTTCCAAACTTTTTTTTTATTTTTTGACAGGCAGAGTGCACAGTGAGAGAGAGAGACAGAGAGAAAGGTCTTCCTTTGCCATTGGTTCACCCTCCAATGGCTGCAGCGGCCAGCGTGCTGCAGCCGGCGCACCGTGCTGATCCAATGGCAGGAGCCAGATACTTCTCCTGGTCTCCCATGGGGTGCAGGGCCCAAGGACTTCGGCCATCCTCCACTGCACTCCCTGGTCACAGCAGAGAGCTGGCCTGGAAGAGGGGCAACCGGGACAGAATCCGGCGCCCGACCGGGACTAGAACCCGGTGTGCCGGCGCTGCAAGGCGAAGGATTAGCCTAGTGAGCCGCGGCGCCGGCCACCAAACTTTTTTAAAAAATATTTTATTTATTTATTTGAGAGGTAGAGTTATAGGCAGTGAGAGGGAGAAACAGAGAGAAAGGTCTTCCATCCGTTGTTTCACTCCCCAAATGGCCACAATTATCGGAGCTGCGCCCATCCGAAGCCAGGAGCCAGGTGACTCTTCCCAATCTCCCATGTGGGTACAGAGGCCCAAGGACTTGGGCCATCTTCCACTGCTTTCCCAGGCCATAGCAGAGAGCTGGATTGGAAGAGGAGCAGCCGGGACCAGAACCGGTGCCCACATGGGATGCCGGCGTTGCAGGTGGAGGATTAACCTACTGCACCATGGCGCCAGCCCCTCTACCAAACTTTTAAGGAAGAACTAACACCAGGTATCCTCAAAATATTCTGAATAATTCAAAGGGAGAGAACCCTCCCAAACTCATTTTATGAGGCCAGCTTTACCTTAATTTCAAAACCAGACAATGATATGTAAAAAAGAGAACTATAGACTAATATCCCTGATAAATGTAGACCCCAAAATCCTCAAGAAAACACTAGCAAAAGAAATCAAACAAGATATCAAAAACATTCCATCGTGACCAAGTGGGATTTACTCCAGGGATGCAGGTGATGGTTCAAAATATACAGATCAATAAATGTGATACATTATATCAACAAAATGAATGCTAAAAACTGATTATCTCAATAGTTGCAGAGAAAGCATTTGATAAAATACAACATCCTTTCATGACAAAAATCTTTTAAATATGGGCATAAAATGAATATACCCCAGTACGATAAAGACAATATACGACAGCTAATCTTATAATAAATGGGGAAAATTTGGAAGCATTTCCACTATCTTCAACCAGACAAAGATGTCTACTCTCATAAATTTATTTAATATAGTTCTGGAAGTTTTAGCCTGAGCGAATAGGCAACAAAAAGTAATCAAGGGGATACAAATTGAGAATGAGGAAATAAAGTTATCCTTGTTTTCAGATGACTTGATTCTTTACATAGGAAAAACAAAAGAATCCACCAAGAGACTGTTACAAGCGATAATAGAACTCAGCAAACTTTTGGAATACAAAATTAGCACAGAAAATAATAACATTCTTATACACTATCAATCATCTGGCTGAGAAAGAACTTATAAAAATTTTGTTAACAATAGCTACAAAAACTTTAAACACCTTGGTATAAGTTTAACCAAGGATATAAAAGATCTGTACAATGAAGTTACAAGTATTCATGAAAGTAATAGGAGAATACACACAAAAAAAGGAAAAATCATCAATGCCCATGGATTGGATGAGTTAATTTTATCAAAATGTTCAGACTACCCAAAGTATTTTACAGATTAAGTGCAATTCCCATGAAATTTCCAAGGACATTTTTCACAGAACTAAAAAAACTAAACCTGAAATTCATATGGAAACACAAAAGCCTCAAGAGCCAAAGCAATCTTAAACAGAAACAAAGCCTGAGACATCATGGTACCAAATTTCATGACATAGTACAGAGCTATTATAATCAAAACTGCGTGGTACTAGCATAAAAACAGACACACAGACCAATACAACAGAATAGAAACCCCTGAAATAAATTCAAACATCTATGAAAAACTAATCTTTGACAGACATGCTAAAAACTTTCCCTGGATAAAGGATAGTGTCTTCAACAAATGGTGTTAGAAAAATTTTGAATTTTCACATGTAGAAGTTTGAAAGAAGACACTTACCTTTACTCTAAAAAAATCAACTGAAATATATCCAGGCTTAAACTTTCAAACCTGAAAATATCAAACTATTAGAGGAAAACACTGGAAGACTCTGGCCTAGGCAAAGACTTTTTTGGGTAAGATACACAAAGCATAGGCAATAAAAACAAAAATAGACAAATAGGATTAAATCAACCTAAGAAACTTCTTCACAGCAAAGGAAACAATGAACAAAGTAAAGAAAGACAGAATGGGGAAAATATTTATGAAGTATGCATCTGATGAAGATTAATATTCATAATATATTAGGAGAATAAGAAACATCACCACAACAAACAATCTGTTTAAGAAATGTGCAAAGGATATGAACAGGTATATTCTCCAAAAAAGAAATACTAATGGTCAACAGACAAATAAACAGATGTTCAGTATTACTATTTATCAGGGAAAAGTAAATAAAAACTACAATGTGATATCATTTCACTCTAGTTAGAATAGCTGTCATCAAAAAATCATAAAATGACAAATTTTGTTGTAATTATGAAGAAAAGGGTACTCTAATACCCTGTTAGCAGGAATGTAAATTAGTACTACCATTATGGAAAACAGATATTGCTCAAAATACTAAAACTGGGTCTGCCATATGATCCAGCTATTCCACTTCTGGGAATACAGCCTATGAAAGTGATACCTGCACTCACATGTTTATAGTAGCCTAATTCATGATAGCAAAGATATGGAATCAATCCAAATGTTCATCGATGAAAACTAGATGAAGAAAATGTGGTATACATACATGATAGAATGTTACTCTGCCATAACAAAATGAAGTACTGACATTTGCAACAAAATGAATGGAACTGGAAGTTATTATGCTAAGTAAACAAGCCAGACTTCCTGGGGAAAAGCAGTAATAATTATTAATTTACTAATTCTCATTTCTGAGACTTTGGAGGTGGGGTGATAAAAAGCAAGAAAAATCAAAATAGATTTACCTCTTTACTGTTTTTAAGAAATTTGAGATAGGTCCTGTTCTAAGGTGGTGAAGTCGATTTGAATAAGGAATGTGTGTTATAGTAGCAGGAGACTCAAAGACAGACATAACTTCAGACAGCTGCCTAATGGGAATAATTTGAAAGGTTCCAGGAAGGTCTTCCTCTCTTTAACCTGTCCCTATCATTTAATTATCTCTTAGGGAGGTCAGAACCTTTCATTCACTATTGCGTAACTTAGAAAGTAGATGCTTCTGAAAGAAATTCCTTGGTGACTGATATTTTCCATCCAACGCATTATTTGTTAAGAGAGTAGGTAGGTATCCAAATGGAGAAAGGCACCTTGGTGGGGTAAAAGATAATAGAGAAAAAATGGAGGAAGTAGAGGCAAGCACCTTAATTACTTGACTTGAGATACTGTTTGGTCCAAAGATCAAGTGTCTGCAGATTACTGACATACTGAATAGTTGGCAGCCTGATATCTGGCCCTGGGAAAACAACTTATTTCATCCCAGTTAAAGAAAATATTGGTTTGTCCCCAAATGTTTGTGTATTAGTGTTAGATCTGATAGCAGCATCAAAATTTATGAATCATTTGAGTTTCTTGTGTCCTCTGAGGCATACTTTGTCTTTCCACACTAATGAAGGGAACCAACTTAGAACCAAAAAGTTGCTTGTTGAGATAGTTACCATGGGTAAAAGAGAAAATAAGATGATTTTGAGGGCTATTTCATTTTGCTAGAGGTAATAATCTTGTTGTTGGTGTACCCTAGAGTATCATTTATTAATGACCATGATATTATGTCTGGCCAACACAGGGATTATAATTGAAGGACAGGGTTGGATACACCGAGAGTTATTTTCCCAAATGTACTTTTCGGGTATGTTAAATTCACAGTTTAGTGCTTTCATTTACTTCTACCTTTCTCAGATATACCTCTGATCTGTTTTTGTTACTAATTCCTTAGTGCCTTCTGAGAAGTCTCCTAGGAGATTGAAAGCACTTATAAAGTGACTTGGGGGAAACAGGAGTAAGAGAAAAGAGGTTGTTCTTTCCTTGATTTCTTATTCATCTCAATTTTCTTCAAAGCTCCATCAAGAACAAGGGCTACCAATTATTGCTATAATATTTAGTCATTTGACCTCTAATATACAGAAATGAAAGAAAGAGACTTTCAAAAGCTTTCTAGTTCCATAAAAACTGTACTTTGATTCCTCTAATTTTATGTTTGTTTTTTTTCCCTGCCCCACACTCCTCCACCCAGCTTATCCTCATTCTTTCATCCCACCCTTCAAATCTACCCTTATCTCAACACAGCTGGCTGAAAGTCCCTAACAACAGACTCAAGCCCATGTTCCTTGTGAGGGAGATATTTGGAGCTCTAAATCAGTAACATATCAATTTAGCATTTAATACATCTGCTCTTTCTATATTGGTAGTAAATTCCATGGCAATTGTGCTCTTGTCCTACACTCCATCTTCCATTGACTAACTTCTCTTGGTATACTTTCTGATTTTTGTAGACTTGTATTTTGCCATGCTCTCACATTAAATTGAGTTTTGACCTGATATCATGTGGTCAGATACTCTCTACTGATCCTCAATTATACTGACTGCACATATGTAGGTTCCAATTTTGACAAAAAAAAAAAACAAAAACACAGTAAATTCTGAGACCTCTTTGAGTTTGCCTTTTCTTCAAGTATGGAAATTTCTTTTGCTTAGTAATCTGATACAGAATATTTTATTTAACCACATAGACTTTTCATATTATTTCAAGATTAGGCATTGGCAAAGTAAGATTTTGTGTAAGTATTTTGTGTAGGATATTACAAAAGAAAGTCATTTGGCTAGCTCACCATTACTGAGTCCCTTGAGTTTTAAAATATTCTCTCAATTCACTATTAGAATATATTAAGGAATTATTGTTAATTTTGTTAGATGTGACAATAGTGTGGTAAATATATATATATATGTTATATATTTTACCATTAAAAGCAACATATTAAAGTGCTATGGAAGAAATGGCGTGATGTTTGATATTTGCCTTAAAATAATCTAGGGAAAGAGTTAAATGTGAGCCTTCACGGTTGGCATGAATGTATGAAATAAATTATCAATATGTTAAAAATTATTGCAACTGGATGATGGATACATATTCTCTCTGTTTCTGTGTGTATTTGAAATTTCCCACTGTAAAATGTTTATGAAGGGGACAGCATTGTGGTCCAATGCATTAGGTCACCCCTATGATACTGACATCCTATTTTGAAATGCCAGTTATAGTCCCAGCCACTCCAGTTCTGATCCATTTTCAACTAAAACACCTGGAAAGGCAACGGAAGATAGCCCAAGTTCTTGGGTTTGGGTCCTTGACAACTCACATTGGAATTCTTGGATCCTGGCTTCTACCTGTCTCAGTCCTGGTTGCTGTGGCCATTTGGAAGTGAACCAGCAAATTAAAGATTTATATCTGTTTCTCACCCTCTCTCTCTGTAACTCTGTCTTTTAAACAAATATACACATACACATGTTTTAAAAGTTTTATAAAATATTCTTAGGTGTTTAAATTTAACTGAAAAGTGATCTCTGTTAAATGTAAGAGTGGGAATAAGAGAGGGAGAAGATGTACAATTTGGGACATGCTCAATCTGACTTGCCCCAAATGGTAGAGTTAGAAACGTGCCAGGGGACTCCAATTCAATCCCATCAAGATGGCATATACTAATGCCATCTCACTAGTCCAAATGATCAATTTCAGTTTACAATTGATCATAATGATAGGTCTGAGTCAAAGAGATCACATAAACAAGACTAGTATCTGCTAATACTATCTGCTAGAATTAAGAAGGAGAGAACAATCCAACATGGGAAGCAGGATACACAGCAGACTCATAGAATGGCAGATGCCCTAAACAGCCTCAGAATCAGCCCTTAAGGCATTTGGATCTGGTTGAAGAGTCCATGAGAGTATTTCAGGCATGGAAAGCCAAGACACTCTGGAAACAAACAACAACAACAACAAAACAAACCTAAATGAAAGATCTCTGAGAGTGAGATCCCAGTGGAAAGAATGGGCCATCAAAGAAGGAGGTACCTTTCTCTGAAGGGAGGAGAGAACTTCCACTTTGTCTATGACCTTGTCTAAATAATATCAGAGTCGGCGAGCTCAAAATACTTCCATAGCCATGGCAACTCATGACAAAAGCCTAGGGTGATTACTGACGCCATGAACAAGAGTGTCAATTTGTTAAGTCAACAACAGGAGTCACTGTGCACTTACTCCTCATGTAGGATCTCTGTCCTTAATGTGCTGTACAACGTGAATTAATGCTATAACTAGTACTGAAACAGTATTTTACACTTTGTGTTTCAGTGTGGGTGCAAACTGTTGAAATCCTTACTTAATTTATACTAAATTGATCTTCTGTATATAAAGATAATTGAAAATGAATCTTGATTAGAATGGAATGGGAGGAGGTCGGGAGATGGGAGGGTTGCGGGTGGGAGGGATGTTATGGGGGGAATCAATTGTAATTCATAAACTGTACTTTGGAAATTTATATTTATTAAATAAAAGTTAAAAAGAAAAAAGAAAAAAAAATTAAAAAGTTCTATAAAATATTTCCATACTTTTCAAAACAATTGAACATAGGTATGTACAACATACACATATTCATAGTTATTTATACATATTTGTGTGTAGGTATAAAAGTTCAGAATTTGAAAACCTCTAGAGTGGTTGAAAGAGAATAGGCTTAGGTGTTAAGTAACCTAATTGCTAGTTCCTCATAAATTTTATGGTCTATTTAATCTCTCTAAAACCTTGGTTTAGTCAATTATAAGAGTATAGCTAATAACTACCTTGTATGTGGATAAAACATAAAACCTGTCTGTCTATCTATCAACCTACCTATCTATCTAATCTATCCATTCACCCATACAACATGACTGGAAATCCTATACATTTTTAAAAAGATTTATTTATTAATTTGAAATACAGAGCTACAGAGAGAGGGAGAGAGAGAGACAAAGAGAGAGAGAATCTTCCATCTGCTGGTTCATTCCCCCAAATGGTCACAATGGTGGGAGCTGTGCCAGGCTGGAGCCCAGAGCCAGGAGCTTCTTCTGGCCATCCCATGTGGGTGGCAAGCACTTGGGCCATTTTCTGCTGTCTTCCCAGGCTCATTAGCATGGAGCTGGATGGGAAGAGAAGCAGCCAGGTCTCGAACTGGCACCCATGTGGGATGCCAGCATTGCAGGTGGTAGCTTTACCCACTATGCTACAACACCAGCTGCCACAAAATTTCTAACCATCCTAAGACATACACAGAATTATTTGAAGCACACAATTGCTACTGGGTTTAATCAAATTTTCTTATGCTCTGTTGTACCAAATAATTTCATATTTAAATTGTCTGATTAGGTATTGGACATTTTTTTAACCATTATCATATGAATTTTATAGTCTCATGGAAAATAAGCTTCTATCATTTTGTAGGTGGAAATTGGAGCCCAGGAAGTTGAAGACACTTGCCTAAATTTCCAGAGATGATAAATAGCAGTACTATGAATATTATGTGTTATTTAGACATATTATTTCTATCTTTTGTTTTCCCCTACTAATTCATTTTCGTGTATTAAATCTCTAAAGTACTTCAATTGTTTTCTCCATGCCTTGTGTATTGTCATTGGTTTTTAAAATGCTTGCGACAAACTGAATCAAAAACCTTGTAATGAATATGTTTGATTTCAAAAGATTTGTTACTTTCAATTTAAGTTTTGTTCTTGAAGATGTTTTCAATCTACTGCTTCTTGAAAATAAATGGTTTATTCCCATACAAGATCCTACTTATCTAGAACTCTACAAAACTGAAATTTGTCCTGGGTACTAATTAGCTAGAATCAAGTAAATCAGTCTCTCTCTCTCTCTCTCTCTCTCTCTCTCTCTCACACACACACACACACACATAAATACACACTATTCTTAAGGTGTTATTTATGTTAATTCAAGTCTATTTGTAAGACATGAGAGTCAACTACTCCTTTCCCAAACTGATATTCTGGAATACTCATTGACTTGACTAGCTCTAGATAAAGTTGCAGTAAGCTAGTCCATATGAGTACCTCTAGCTAGGTATAGGTCCCAAGGGGATTCCAATGATTTTTTCTGTTTCTTTATCCTTACCTACTTGCCTAGAAAAGAAGGGTGAATGGACAGAAGCAGCTGGAACTAGACATTAAAACAAAAGTAAGAGGATGCCTATAACAAGAGGTCATGCAATTATTTTCTGCCCTATTCAAGGTATTTGTATCTTCAAAAATAATAGGATATGATAGATGTGGCACTGTGAATGATCTACAATAAGAGCTATGATTGAACTATCATGATTTCTATCAGAAGGGTCCTCAAAATAATACAAATAGAAATAGGACACAGTGGGTTACAATCCCCTCTTGTTTACTTGTCCCTGTAAAATGAACTGTGTGGTAGGATGATATATAGATACTCATATAGGATTTAATTATGAGAAAGCAATGCCAGTACTTATCTTTGGGCTTGTGATAATTACTATGCAAATGAAGTACTACTCTACAGGAAACCTTTGTGTGTGCACGTGTGTGCACATAATCCTGGAATATTAAAACCAAAAAGAACATTTGAGAACATTTAATCCAACCTCATCATTTTACATATGAAGAAATTGAAGCACAAAGAGTTGTAATGATTTAACTAAAGTCATATAATTAGGAAGTAGCAAAACCATGATTAGAATTTAGCTTCCCTCAAACCTTGAAACAATAGTCTATGATTTAGAAATAGTGTTGAATGGTGATTAAGACTGTGGGCTTGAAGTCAAATACCTGAATATGCAATCCCAGATCTTCCCTTTCTTAGTTACGTAACCTTATCCTAGTTACAAACCTCTCTGGGCCTTGGTTGACTCTTTCACAGAATCACGATAACAGGAGCAGCTTATTGCTAGCAAACAAATAGGTGATTAAAATAGTTCCTGGGATGTAATAAGCAACCAATAGATGTTAGTGATATTATTATTAGCCAACATTTTTATTCAATTTTACCATGTTATACCCACTACTCTTCAGAAAAATCCGAGGTAAATTTTGTGAATAATTACTTGATCTCTAGAAGGGAATCTGCATAAAATAAACAAGAATTACAGATAAATGTTGTATGATCTTAAATAACTAATGCATCCATGCATAACCCTTAATTGGAATGTTATAAGCAGTTGTTAAACCTATAGCCTCATTTTCCATTATTTATGGCTTCAATGATGAGAACACAAAAACCAGCAGTGAGAACCTCATCAAGAACATTTAAGTTAATCTTCAGTGACCTCATCCATTAAGCAGCAGCTATCTGTGTTCCAGGAAGGGGCTTGTGGTAGGGTGGAGTAGGGAGGGAAGAAAAGGCCAAATTGAGATGCAGAATGGGAATGGGAATAAAACCTATTACTCCGCTTAGCGGTTGCCTTGGAAACAGGCCAATAATGACCAATGTACAAGTACACAGAATACTTTTCTTTAAAGGATTTTAAAGCTCCCTCCTGCAGCTAGGAACATGAACCTGACTCAGGTTACTCTGAGTCAATAACATTTGAAACTAAAGCTAAAGAATGGGGGAAAATTTATTGTTCCTAGTGCTTTCGAGGGTGACACTTTCCTACTTTTCATCAACACAAGGCTAAGTTATTGTTCAGTTTAAAGATTAAATCAGACATCCTGATTTGTTTTACTCAATGCTGTTTCTACTAATAGGAATTAATATTCACACAGTTTTAACCTCAGTTACCTCATACTATAAACTGAGGATGATACTATTATCTACCTCCAGGGATTGTAGTGAGGATTAAAGAAGATAAAACATACATTGCACTTGGAGAGTGACTGGGGCACAGTACTGAAGAAAGGTTAACTGCCATTCTCTTCCTTCAACCTTCAACCAAGGAAAGCTTCTCTTAATTGCACATAGTGTATGCTTCTGTTCTAGCTCTCACTATTTGTATTATTATTGTCTCTCGGAACAGGATATGAACTCGCCTCTGGTGCTAAGATATGAGCCTCCATGCTTTATACAGAAATTTTCACAGAGGTGTATTAAGTTAACTAGATCAAGTTAACCCAGAAAATAAGTGGTGAAATTGAGATTCAAAACAGGGAATCTTTCTACACAGCGTTTTACTTAACAGGCATCCTTAAATATTGCTTACCATGAGTGAATGGTTCTAAATTTTACTTTTAGATTCATTCATTATATCATTCATCAAAAATGTTTGTACTTTCTTTGTTCAGGGTACTCCAATTTTTATGGAAAGTTGTTGTTAAATGTGTATAAACTCCAAGTTATACAAGATGGATAAATTCTACAAATCCATTGTACAACATTGTGTCCATGGAAAACAGAATGGTATTGTTCACTTGTTTGTTAAAAAATGTAGGTATCATGTCAAGTGTTCTTACTACAAGAAAAGCAAAGTACGATGTGGAAATTTTTGGAGGTGATGGATTTTTTTTTTAATTTACAGGGAGAGAGAGAGAGACAGAGAAAGAGAAGGAGAGAGCAAACTCCCCAAATGGTTGCAATAGCTGGGGCTGGGTCAGGCTAAAGCAGGAGCCTGGAACTCCATCTGGGTCTCCCACAAGGGTGGCAAGGGCCCAAGCACTTTAACCCATCTTCCACTGCTTTCCCAAGTGCTTTTCCCAAGTGGCTCAGAAGTGGAGCAGCTGGGACTTGAATAAGCTGCTCATATGAGATGCCCATGCTGCAGGTGGCAGTGTGACCTGCTGCACCACAATGCCCATCCCTGGAGGTAATAGATATTTACTGCTTTAATTGTGTGTCAATGTGTGCTTATGTCTAAACTAATAAAACTATACACATGAAATGTATCTATTTTGTTGTATCTTGATAAAGGAATCTAAGAGTTCACTGGCATTTGGGGGAACCACAATAATCATTGACTTATTTTGAACTGACTGCCTGATCACATTTAATCTGCCTCATTGCCTTGTCAGTAGTCCATCTGTGTTTCTCCATTTTTCCATACAGTTATTATGAAAGACTGTCCAAGGCCCTGCTAAACTCCAGATACAGTTGTTTACAACATTTACTTATAAAATTAGCTTCAAACGTAGTACAATTTAATGATTTGGTGCTGGGATTTGGAGTCAGACCTGGATTTGACCAAGGCCATTACTTTCTAGATGTATGGTTTTGGAAATGTTGCTTAGAAATTGACGTAATGTCTCTAACCTTGTTTCCTCATCTATAAAATGAAAATAATAATATAGAATAATGCAATAAAATATTTTAAAATAAAATATAGTAGTAATTAATGAAATATTGTTAATAAAACACAAGATTTTTATAAGGATTAAATATATGTGAAATTCTTATCATAGTGCCTGGAACATTGTGAGTGTTATTATTCTATCTCTAAAGTGGATATAATGTTTCATAAAGTGATCTAGAAACATAAATGCAATGACACCTGTAAATTGCTTGTAAAATAGGTGAACCTTTTCCACGTACTCTCCTCTTTCTTCTTTACCTGCACCTGTGTTTCTTCCCTCTTTCCTCAACTCCCTTCACAGTCCAAGGGCTCCAGTGCACACCAGTTATAGACCAGCTCAGGAAGCCCAGCAACAGCTCATCCGGCATGTCACCTTCCATCCTCTGTTAGCTTCCCCGTTGGTTCCTGTTCTGTGAGGCCCACAAGACTCCCCACAGATCTGAGTTTTCCAACGAATTTTGCACAGACCCCTGCTGAATGAGAGGCTAATTAAAATGTTTACTTATTACAGATCTGGGCTCAATCATAGGCAGTGACTTTGTGATGAAAGATAAATCCTTAGAGCTGGCCAGTCCTCTGTGTGTTTTCCTTTATAAGAAACAATTAACTACACCTCATGACTTGATATAAATAGGCCTACATAGCAGCTTTTCACAGGTCCCTTCAATTTGGCTTTTCTGCACAGTGTTTAGCTACCCACAGTTGCGTTACAGTGTCCACTGACTGAATAGGGAAGGAGACAAAAGCCATGAAAGAGTTGGTAGCTTGCTTCATTTCTGACTGTTTCATTATTAAATATGTTACTGTAGGAAAGTCAGCTCTAAATTCTGGGTCTCAGTTTCTCCAGCTATGAAATGAAAGAATATATTGGATCATTTATAATTTTAATATTTATGATCCAATATTATATTGGTTTATTTTTCCTATTCATTTGATCTGACAGTGAAAATAATCTCATATTTATAAAAAGACTTTATTTTTTAATAAGAGGGCTTCCATGCACATAATCTCACATTATCCTCGTAAGTGTTCTCTAATATACGAAGGACCAAGAAAATTGTATGTAGAATATAGAGGTCAAATGGCTTGCTCCTGGCATACAGCATATTAGTGAGAGAACCAAGATGAGAACCCAGGTCTCCTGACTCCTAATCCGGTGTAACCATGCAGAAAGATGAATTACTCTAATATGTGCTGGAAGAAACTCCACTTAAAAATTGCATCACCTGTAACTTCATTACTTTTTAAGGTGATTTATCTTCATTAGTTGTAAAAGGATAGAGCTGTCATTTTTTTTCAAGTATTTTTTCCTGAGTACAAAATTTCCTATATGCCACGGAGACCAATAGGTATCATCTGATCACCATTGTAACAGATAATATACCTGTAAGAGCTGGGTGACTATCTCAGTGAAGCTACTTATTGCCTATGTTGTGAAGCTGGTTTTTCTTTTAACTTCATGCAAGGTGTCTAAAAAGTAGATAGAGATTTTTTAATGGACATGCCTCCTAGACAAGTATGTCCACCGTTATCTATTTTATCTTTATTTAGCTGGACATAACAATTCAGTAACCTCACCTTTTTAGAATGGCATTTGGAAACAAGAAAGAAGTAAAAAATGTGTCTGAGCAATAAAAATAATAGCTAAAAGCTAGTGATTTGATTCTTTCTCTACACTTCTAAGGAAGTCCATTATCTGGTGTTCAAATTCTCAGCAAATTACACGTGAGAAGAGAGGCTACAAGTGGCAAGCACACTGACAGCCTAACTGACAGCTGACAGTATGACAGAAATGTAGAAAAGACAGAAAAGCAATAAAGCCCAGAAACAAGAACTCACAAAGAGCAGCAATCTCAGGTCATTTAGGATAGAAGGAAGTAGGCCCCAAGGGCATCATTGTTCAATAACATAGTATACTCTTCAGATTCCAAATGATCTCTCTTAACTCATTAAACACAGCTGAAAAGAAAAGGTTAAAAAATTAGAGATTTAATTCTCTGTTTAAAAAAAGGGAGGAACATCATAAGAAGCAACAGTGCTCTCAAGTACTAAATTTTAACTTGTCTAAAACATGAAAATAGAAAATAAAGACACTTATTAACTACATTTTTTAAAAATTTGATTTTTTCACCTCGATAGTAATTAGCCTCATTCAAAATGAAGGAGGCAGGGTTATTTTATTCTTTAGGAGCATGGGGGCTTAAGAAATATACTTCAGCTATCTGAGAAACTGCTGATTAGAATGACTCATTCCCGAAGGTTCCTCAGAGCTGAAGTTTACTGCAGTTATATAGCAAATTAGTCAGCATGAGTGATTTTCTCTAACTTGGCCATCACAGGCAGAAAATTGCCTACACTGATATATCTGCTAAAGTGGCCCTCGATTAATGCCTTTCTGGGCATGGTAACATCACAGAGCACTTTAGGCAATGAGATAACAAACGCTGAGCTTGCTGCAACCCTCTGAGCAAAAGAGAATGTTTGGGTTCACAACTGCAAAGGTGCAAAAGACACACCCAATACATTCCTGGAAGCAATGTTCCCTCCCTAAATTGCATATAGACATTATAAATATAAAACAGATAACTTGTTTTTATAATTGCAATGTTCCCAAAGAATTGTGCCCTAATATAATACAAAAACCTGTTTATTCTTTCATTTAACAAAGGTAGCTAAAGGTTATGCTTTAATCCTTGTTCCCACTATTCTAAGTAGTTACCATACCGACCTGTGGACAATAATGTGGGGATAAGAATTGCAAGTACAGTCAGTATTTGTTTATAAATTCATTAAAATACATAATTATTTCCTTTGAGAAAGAAATAAAAGTTCCATGCAGGGCTAAGGTGCAATGAAGAATTTTGGAGGGAGAAGGACACTTTTCAACACAAACAAGATAATTATTCTTCAAATGACATCTTTTAACTCTAACTGCCTCCAAATTCTGAATCTAAAACTCAAAACCTACTTAAGATCAGAAATTCTAAGCTTCATGTATTTTTTAATTATAAAGATTGAACTTTCCAGCATCATGGTTGATGTCAATTAAATTGTATTTATATATTTATATTTGATGTCAATTGTATTGATGTCTATTTATATTTTATGTCAAATTGTATTTATATATTCCTTTAATTGTGATGACACCTTGTGTCTAGCAAACATAAGACAATTAACAAGTTACGGTTTTGCTATTTTCACCTACACTGAAGAAACATGTTCTGAAGTTCAATGGAATGAGAAAGCATTGGACAACTTTGAGCCTAGAGATACATAATCCTAAGGTATTCCAAGGGACCTGTATTCTGATATTTCTAGGAGTCTAATAAGTAGATCTTGAGATATAAACTAATTGTAAAGGTATACAAATCATATTAGTGTTGCTCTATGTTGGTTGAGATTTTATGCAGCAGGAGAAGTGTGATAGAAAACCAGTAGGCTAATTGTGTTCACTATTGATTTGGTACAAAAATAATTCACACACACACACACACACACACACACAAGATCATGGCTGTTTGTGAGGCTACATTGTAAACTGGTACAGCACTTGCTTCCCTGTCATGCTGGAAGAGGGAAACAATTCTCTCCTCCCCTCCCCTGTCCTCTCTTGTCCTTTAGTCTATGCTCCTTCCTATTCTGTACTTTCCCCTCTTCTCCTTTAGTAGCATAGCAGTAAGAAAGTATTATCACCAAAATTGTTAGGCAAGCAAGACACTTCAGCATATCTTGGACAAAAGGTGATGTTTTCTACATATTTTGCTTGCATTTTCTACTTCAAACGAAATTTTCTGATTTGGTTTATTGGTGGGGATGGAGGATCCTGTTGGTTTTAGTCTCTTGTGAGTTCAGTTTGAATGTATTCATATGCTATGTGATACAGTAGTTTCCCTTAAGCCTGATTAAACGGGGCTGATTGAGCTTCACAGCGAGCATGCTGCCGGAATCTGCTTAGCAAGAGGTGCGGTTAGAATTGAATGCTTCAGTAGACAAAAACAGGCAAGTCTATATAGTTCTTTATGTGTTGGATGACATATGGGTTTTATGTTTGTGCGGTTTTCAATCTCTCGGATTAGATGCTTTTCTTTCCCTTTAAAATTAGATGATGTTGTCTGGTTGGAAATCATGCATGTATGTAGCACTTGTGAAGAGTTTTCAGTCAGGATCCCGGGAATGGTGATGAGGTCTGTAATAACAGATCTTGCTAATGTCAGTGACCCTAGTTCATTTCCCAGCTTCTTCTTTGTTTAGCATTTATTTGTTTTATAAAATGCTTATGTTTGGGGACAATAATTAGTACAAGGGAAAGTGTGCTTTGCTCAGTGTAGGGATTGTAACAAAAAATGACAGAGGATGTTCTTTTTTTGTAAGTAAGCTGTCACCAGGGAAACTCCTTAGGAAAACTTAGAAACTGTTTTCTGTCTGTATATCTGTAGTTCATAACACATAGGTAGGAAGATAGAAAATATTTTTTCTTTTTATACACTAATACGTTGGGTAAAGTTTTTAAAATGAGTAGTATGTTTACAGTGTCTTGCTAGACCTGAATAAAAAAAGTATTTAAAAATTAGAGACCAAAAAGTTGGAGAAGAATCTGTTTTCTTCTGTATGATTTTTATACTATTCCAATGTAATTAAAAGCATATTTGTTATTTCTGCCGTGGAGAGTCAAGTTGGTTGCTATTAGGGATGAGGCATGAATAGACTGTTAACATACATGTTACAATAGAGTTTTTTTTAAAAAGACATTTGTATGTTGCAGAAGAAAGAGAATTTAGCTGACTCAGGAGGGTTGTGAGTTAGTATTCATGAAAAATGGAAAAATCAATCACTTTAATGCTAATTTCGTTTATTTTGATGAAATATGAGTACAGAAATAGATATCACTTATCAAGCATCATCTTGCCTCAAGAAATGAAAATGTTATGGTTTGTTTCCAGAGTGCTGTGACTATTAACTTAGAATACTGGAAATGCTAATTATCACAAGTATTTTATTCAAGATTATTTCTGATGTGATTATCTAGATGACAGATACCTGTGCATGCATACCTAGACAGAAATAAGTCATGATAAAATGTGAGATATGTCAAATGCCAAAAAGTTGTCAATATCTGTCATTTTCAAAATTGTATAGTGGAATGAGCAGAAAGAGAATTTATGATGACAGTAAAGTGTGAATCAAAGTCTAAAGTAATTAAACCTAGTTGATAAATAACACTTGTTGCTACTTTTCAAAAAAATTACTTATTTATTTTTATTTATCTGAAAAGGAGTGAGAGAGAGAGATTAAAAGAAAGAGAGAGAGAGAGAGAGATATCTTCTATCTGCTGGTTCACTTGTCAAATACACACAGTAGTCAGGGGTGGGCCAGGCCAAAGCCAGGAGCCAGGAACTTCATCTGAGTCTCCCACTTGGGTGGAAGGGACACAAGTACTTGAGCCATCATCTGTTGTCTCCCAGAATGTACGTTAGAAGGAAACTGGAATTGACAGTGGAGCTGGGACTTGAACCCAGGCACTCCAATGGAATGTGAGTTTCCCAAGCAGCATCTTTACTACTACAGCAAGCACCCACTCCTTTTGTTACTTTTCCAACACGCACTGACACCTTTGAAGCAAATTCTATTAATTTTTTGCTAAGGTATTTGCCTGTTATTGGGAACTACCTATATATTTCTCTGAGTGTTTAGTTTGCCAACTCCACATAATGAATATTTTTTCTTAATATGCAATTAGACTTTTCATCCTATTATTCTTCAGTAGTAAATTGTATTGTACATATAGTAGGAATCATGTTTAGGAGTCTAAGACTCCTGGGCTTTTCAGTACTTGACCATGTCCACTGCAGATCACTTATTAAGCAAGACAGTTTGAGATGGATCTCACTGTAGTATCTAGGAATTTTGTAAATATGAGTGAAAGCACAAACTGCTAGCATTTTGTTATTAAATTCATAGTCTTCATTTTGAGACTTGTAACTATCTCAGGAGTACTGTCTCTACATGTAGCATGGGATATATTTTCCAACTATAAAAATGTGAGAAAACTGTATTTTAAAGTATTTACATTTTATGCTGTTAAGCCTTCAGAGTACATTTTATTCTAAGCAATGCAATTAAAGGCTTAAGCAGTATCATGGTGCTGTAGTTTTTCATTTAGCAGAAGGACAATTAGTTCAGAAGTAACTTTCCTGTCATTTTCCTGATTAGTGCCACTTTACTGCCTGCATTTGGCAGATGGCTATTTCATTACTAATCAAGATGAAGCTCTAGAGTATTCCTGGTATTCAAGAGATATCTACTATCTCCATAGGAATTGCCTCACACTCACTCACTGGCTGAGATTTACCTTTTAAATATATTGCAATGCCAAAGACTGATTAGAAATCCTTGTTTATTATTCCCTGACATATTCTGGCTTTTCCTTTGGGTTAAATGTATTTATTTAAGGTCCATGATACAACCTCAAAAATCCATTTCTAGAATGTCATAGATATATAATAAGAAATGCAGTTCTGGGTTTAAGGCTTGTGAACTCTGGCATTCAATCAGATATTTGATTTTTAAAATCAAGTTGTTCCAGCAGTGATAGTAGTAGTATTCCTGCTCTTAATTTTCTATGAATAAAATTATAATTTGTATGTAGACATCATTTAGGGAATTAAACAATATTTGATCCACATCTCAGATAGCTAGACATATCCCTGTGTAATAATGTTAAGATTTTCCTTGGGAAATAGGAGCTAAAGTGCTGAGGGGACACTTCATTAACGAAGGCTGATCTGAAAGGCTTTAGCAGACTACATCATGTTTCATTTCTAATGCGCAATGACAACTGAACAAATCACCAGGTATTTATTAAGTGTTTACTGTGTGCCAGGTACATGCAGGAAAGTAGAATAAAGCTGCATGTGTTATATTCTGTTCAATTGTTAATTAATTGTTCAAGTAAAGGCTGCAGCTAAATGCTAAGTCTATTTAGAAAGTGTATTTACTCGGAGAAGCATTGGTTTTATGTGGTCATGGCAATTTTTACATACTGTTTATAATGTATCTATTATAAAATAAAATGCATTTAATAAGCAGTTACAGCACTTTAAAAAATGTTGCTAACAACAGTCAACTGAGATTAGAGATTGATTATACAGTTCCTCGATTATCTAAATTATTGCTTTCTCTGTTTTTTCTCCTGTTTTTATTTCTTTTTACCTCCCTGAAGCCTACATAGGTAACACTTTATACATTCCATTTTGCTACTCATTATTACCCACAGGAAAAGATTAAATGGGAGAAGAAATTGAAATAGAGGTTTTTGATAATCTGTGAGTTGATTTCAATTATCCATGCTATCTTTACACACTGGTATTGTGGCTAATTAGAAGTCCACTACAAAATCAAAATATAATCTAAGCATATACTGGTTACATCAAAGAAGGCAATAATAATTTTGTTCAAATTCCAAAAATTACTAGACCTTTCATAAGTGCAAAAGTGCAAAGAACAGAGACATAGAGAATTTTGGTACCATATAAAGCCCTGATTATGTCTGCAACTAACACAAGGGCTTAGAATATAGAGGGTGGCTTGAGATTAATCAGTAGCTGGGGAAGGGTAATAGAATACAAATAAAATAGACAATACCATTTATGATGGTATATTCAGTAAAGAGAATATTAAGGAAGTTTCTAGATAACAATAATTTTGCTTACTCTGATGATCTATAAACTAGTTTTTGATATGTATAGATTATGCGGACTGCCAATAACAAGTAGTGTTCAATTCCTTCTCCCTTTTCTTAGTATGTAAGTTAATATCAAAATTGCCAAATGAATTTCTAATCCCAAACTACTCAAGTCTTTTGTTCAGAGTCAGTTTTGCAGAAGATGAGAAATTATTTTTTAAAAAAAGGAAGAAGCATGTAAATAAAGGAAATAACAAGAGTATAGCAATCAGATCTTGGGAAATACAATTGTTACTAGCTGATCCTGGGGAATTCCTCTTTCAAAATGGCTCATACTCTGCTTTACTGAGTGGTATCCTAGGGCTGACTCTTAAAATGTAGGTAGTTCTTGAACAGCTGCACAAATGCGTTTCAAAGTGATATGGATATTTGAAAAATGTGTATATCCCTCCAAATTTTATTATATATTTTATAAAACTATTTTGAAGTGAAATATGGTGATTTTAGTCAGCTAAAAAAAAAGTGGTGGTGATCCAAGTGTGGTTAACTGAGATTTAGCTGTTTATTTCCATGGTCTGCTTGGTATTTCATTGAATAATTTTTGAAAGAGATGTTTTCCTTTTTTATGTGTTGCTTCTGCTGATGTCCCCAGAGGATGTCATTTTAATACTTTGAAAGAACATAGATGACCTAAGTTTTTAAATGTGTAGAGTTTTATGCATATATCAATTATGCACTGCAGTCACAGAAAGCAGGAATAATTTGCAAGAGTTCATATTAGCCATGGAAATTCTAGAGTCCTTAAGGAGGTAGTAGTGGTAGTTGGTGGGGGTGGAGGGTGATGGAGAAGTAATGCACAAAGATATAATTTCTCTTCTCTTATGAAGGCGTCTGTGTGACTTACCCTCCAAATACATTTTGGATGTTATGAATGAACCCATTTGTCATGCCTCCTTCTTGAGTAAAGAGCCTGCTTTCTTAGATTCTGAGATTGTATCTGACCAATATCAGTGGGGATTTCACTGTCTTTGCATCACCTCTGTTCATGTTTAACCTTTGTGAGAACTCTTGTCAACTCCGAGTCCACTTCTGATGATTCTATATTTTTTTAGGTTGTTTTATGCTTTGGCTCCTTTTAATAGTCAATAATGGCAGTTCTGACAGGCACAGCCATTTCAGCAATTAACTGAAAGCTTTGCCAATCTAATTAATATATACACAATAAAATAATAACAGCCCTATTACTGTCTCCTAAAGCAAGAAGTCCCCTTTGTGACGGGCAAAAATAATTAAATCACTAGGGCTATAAACTTATTTGGTGATTGTAGGTTAACTAAAGTGCAGTTTTTTCTCAACCACACATACCCTAGATGCAGTTACAAATCCAGCTTCTGAGTGCCTTAGAGACACAGCTAAAAGAGAGAGAAGGAGAATTTCAGATGACTGTGAAAGAATAAACAAGGAGTCTTCTGAAATTGTTTATTAAATATTTTAATAATTTAGCAGCTTAAAATGAATGTTTCATTTTTAATGACAAATCTTAAGGGAACTGGTTTATTTTTGAATAATGATGTGGGAATTTGCTTGGTGTGTAAAAACAAAAATGAACATTAACAGAATAAATCTACACTTTAAAAATTACATCCAAATTAAATAACTCTGCTAATGTTTCATTACTATGTCAGTATGGATTTTCAAATCTCTTTGGCAGTAAGATTTTCTATCTTGTATATTAATAATTTCTTTCCGTTACTATAAAGTTGTTTACTCTTAGGCAGTTTGTAATTATGGAAAACATCTAAATGTCCGTTATAATTTTGGTGAAAGGTACAGAGAAAACTTAAAATACTTATAATTGCTATTTTAACAAACAAAATACCTTCCTTTAAATACTGTCAATACAATTAGACTGACATTTCTTTTTCTTGGATGATTCTGAGACCAGTGCTAATTAGACAGATTTATATAATAGCCTGCTATCTTTTGATGTAATTTAATTGAAAAAAAATTCTAATATGTGCTAGAATATTGTGCCTCAGTCTTAACACTTATTTGTTTAAAAAAATCTGTGAGTAATTTGCTAATATAAAATAACAACATTGATATGCCTATCCTTGAAGAGCTATGTTTTTCATACCACTTTATAGTCTTATCACCAAACCAGCTATAATAAAGGGACAGTACGGAGTAATTTGGAGATGTGGAGGACTTTCAAAAATATCTCTTGTGATTGCCTAGAATTAATTCATGAAGATTACTTCTTTTGGACCTTGGACAAATTTAGTGTCTGAGATTCCTTTAATAAATTTTAAATACTCCATGGTCACAGAAGTGCCTTAAAGCAAATCATTACCAATTGAGAGTTTATTGGAAATTCGTTTTCCAGATTAAGGCTCATCTATATTGGACAATAGAATGAATATTTGAAAGAATGAAAGGAAAGATAAGTGTGTGTTAAGGGAGAAGGGCTGCCTGCAATAAAGTAACTTAAAATTTTTCCTTTGTATTGCAGGTACATGTGGTTAAATTCAGATATTACCATTTATTGAGGTTAGAATTTTAAACCAGACCCTTGCTCTCAGTGTATACTAAAATTTTACCCTTTCAATTTTCAATAACTATTTCCTTATTAGATTTAATTATGTACTTGTTCTTTTTTTCTGGTTCCTTTTTAGACTTGTCATGGCAATTATACCAATTAAATTAACAATAATCAAATAAATACAAATATAAAATAAAGAAATAAATGTAAAAATATCTCTGTGTGTAGAAGCTATAAGAGAAGACAGTGATATTAATTTAGAGCACTTCAAAACCTGCAGGTTACTTAATTATACATTTTTCCTTGTCAGCTTCAATTGATTACATTAAAATCCAACACTAGAATTGTTTATCCTAACAAAGCGTTATTTATAATATTAGGCTCATAGGAAAATTATAGAATGATGTGGTATCACTGAATCCTTCCTTAGCTAAAGAATTAATAAAGTTTAACAGAATTTTGCAGTGGATCTCTTATAATGTAAAATGTTGATTTTCTCAGAATAACATGAACTTGAGCATATGTACTTTTCAATGTTAAATTGAATAATAAAAAACCCATTGTTATTTAAAGAGTCACCATTCAAAAGCAAAATACCAGGTTTGATTTTTCCTTCTAGGTAGTATATAGGTGATTTGGTTGGGGGTACTGACAGAAAGAAAAATATTCTATGTGCTTTACATTATACCGATTCAATTGTAGAGTTGGGATAAACATTACAGATAATTAATTTAGTCCTCTTATTTAACTTCAATGCCTATAAGGTCCATAGAAAGCAAGCATATGACCACAGAATCAAGCTTCATGAATACGAGTTATGTGTGTTCTTTAATATACTGTTTTTGTCATTCTTATGATTTATTTATATTTTATGTGCCAAATACTTTTTACATTCTCTCATCCTAATTAGTTTCATTCTATTAATTTTCACTGAAAATAAAACTGAATGGATTTCAAAAAGAACAACGTTGATAAATCAAGCAGTTTAAATGGTCTTGGCTGTTGAGGAACGAGCATTGTGCCTGCATTTGATGTATCTGAAATAGTTGCCTGATGCCTGTGGCTTGGTCGTTCTGATTCCAAATTGAAGGACCTTTTTCCAGAATAATGAATTTTTAAAAGTATTTTTAACTGACAGACAACAGTTTATCTATTTATTATGTACAGAATAGTGATTTGAAGTATACATTGTAGAATTATTAAATCTAAGTAATTAACATACATATTCATTCATTAAAAATTTTGGACATATATGAAGAAGTCAAAACTCATCTCTCCAGAGATGGCAATAACTATTAACCTTTGGTATATTCCTTAATACATTTAATTGATTTTGTATATTTATAAACACAGTTATATGAAAGTGCTTCAAAATTTTATGGGAAAATGGAATTAAAAGCTATGTTGGCTTTAATACAAATTTCCTGAAATTAATGTATAGTTTTTTTCATTATATAAATTTTCCATGAAATTTTTGAAGATCCATTGTGTGCATGGACTTCAATTTTTTTTTGCACTAAACTGAAGCCATTGCTTAATTCCACTTCCCATGAACTTTTTGAAGTGACATTGTATCCCAAATCTTTGCCCATATCTGATAATTTTTCAAAAGTTAGAAAATTGGGTCTGTGAGTGTGAATAATTTTAAGGATACTTATATGTTGCCAAATCGCTTTCTAGGATACTACTTAATACTCTTACCAGGAGTGTATGGAAACATTATTTTATGTCTTACTTCATGTGGCTTTATTGTACACATGTGTACATGGTGCAGGTCAATTAAAAAAAAAAACAAAGAAAAGTCACCACTATTTTGCTGTTTTAATGCTAGTAACTTTGGTACTAAGCTTTAGTTGCTTTGTTTATTTATTGGTTTCTGTATTTCTTTTTTTTAATTTTAGTTCCACACATTTTTCTAATTGGTGTTAGAACATTTACATAATGATATTATTTGATTATATTATTGAAAATATGTTATCAGTTCAACCTTTGACTTTTAGTAATGTCATTTTGACATCTGAAAGATTTTTTTAAAAATTGTCATCACATTGTCTTCTTAAATAGTCCTCACCTGTGTTGACATTCAACTGTTTACTTCTATTTCTTGATTTTTTTTAAAAAAATTAACTCTTTTATGCATTTTCAGTGAATTTTGATATTATATATGAATGATGTTACAACCTTATTTTTTCCAATTATCTAGAATAATTGTATCATAGAGATTTTTTGAATGGTCCCTACTTTTCTTATTGCTTTGTGATGGCATGATGCTGATAAAATTGATTTAAGTGTTTTCTTTTAGAAAGCCACTACCATGGCATTCTTCCCTCAAAATTTTAATCTATTTTCATCCCATAATATTACACACAGGTTCCCTCTCTGGGTATGTACGTCCCACATTCTTTGATCACAAGGGTCATAGTTTCTTTCTAATGCTTTCCTTATCACCTACCATCTTAGTGCCTAGAGCAGTGCTCGGCATAGCAGTAGGTGTTCAATATGGCACAGTATCTAAATGTGAAGGCTTTTGACTCTTAGTTTGAATGCTACCTCTGCATATATTGTTTTTTGAAAGTAGTTTCACTAAGTATCAGTTTCCCAAACAGCAAAGTAGGGGTAAATAAACATACAGAGATTTTGTGTGAATTAAATAAGATAAAGTATGCAAAGTCTTTAAAGATTTTAATTGTTATTATTTTCTTATTGATTTTATTATTGCTGCAGTAGCAATGGTGAGGGCTAATGTTAACAATAAAAGGGCTTTATTGGAGACAAGGAAGTTGACTGCCTTGTAATTATATAGAAGCAGACATAAAAATAAAGGCACTCTGAGAAATAACTTCCCAAGAAGAGACATCATGGTGTCTTTTTATCATAGTGTCATATAACAAAAGGAAGCAAGGAAAAGGGGAGGAAATCTGCCAGAAAAGTATTCACTAGATATCTTGTAACACACCTATTCTACAATTCCATTAGAAAAATAATATAACCATTTCCCCTTGTTGGTTGTGGTGAGGTTCCAAGGTAAAAATGATTTTTTTAGCTTCCCTGTTAACCTTATTTGGCCTTAAAATGAGGCAAACATCATAGAATGTTATACACAGGAAGCAGATAAATTAAACTCCCTATTTTTGTAGGTGGGGACATTCACTGGTACAGAGAGGTTCAGTGACTTACACAAGGTTACTCAGGAATTGTATATTAAGCGTGGAGTTTGAGATTAGAACCTTTGAAATATATTCAGTTGTTTTTTTAAATTGCCTTTACAACCGTAGCTTAATTTGAAAATAAAGATAAAATACATGCAATCATACAACACTGAAAACATTGTCTCAAAGAATCTCCAAACTTCCTAGGGTGGATGAATAATGCTGTTCTGTGTTATAAAGTATATTTAATGAAAGACAATAGGATTTTCCAGTTAGAGATCAAAATGATTTTTATCATAAAATTTATACCACTAACATATTTGCTGGGTTAAACATGGTTACAAGTTTAAGTTTTAAAAATAAAATGGACTATGCTTTCACTGTGCCTCAAGGGGCAATAACTTCATGTAAAGCCAGCTATTCCAAGTTGGTGTTGTTTGATCCTAATGATTATCTGCAGAGCAACTGGGAGAGAAATCATGTTCCAAAATGACTGTTCATATATTAACATTTGTCTCACAAATGAAATTTAGTTTTCATTAGTATTATTTCTTGAGTTCCGTTTCCTAACAGGTGATCAAGAGACAGAAATCCAAATAAAACAAATAAATTATGTTGATAAAGTGACTAACTGGGCTGCATTGATCCTTGTTTAGGAGAATTACATTTGGTTTTCCTTAGCATTTAATTCCCTGATTTCAAACTAGCTTATAAATGAGGAATAGTTTGAGAGGGAACAGAGATATCAGTGATGTTAGGGGATTTAATTAGCCTTCCCAAGGCCGGCGCTGTGGCACAGTGGGTTAACACCCTGGCATGAAGCAAGGGCATCCCATATGGGTGCTGGTTCTAGTCCCGGCTGCTCCTCCTCCAATCCAGCTCTCTGCTATGGTCTTGGATAGCAGTAGAATATGGCCCAAGTCCTTGAGCACCTGCACCCCTGTGGGAGACCTGGAGGAGGCTCCTGGCTCCTGGTTTCGGATCGGCGCAGCTCCACCCATTGCGGCCAATTTGGGAGTGAACCAGTGGATGGAAGACCTCTCTCTCTGTCTCTACCTCTCTCTATAGCTCTGTCCTTCAAATAAATAAAAAAAATCTTTCAAAAAATAATTAGTGTTCTCATCATACAGTCTTTTCGTGATTCAACTTTCTTTTCATTAAATCAGCTAGTTGTTTTGTGTTCTTATAGCATGGTGAAGTCCATGGTTTTTTTTTTTTTAATTTTTTTTAACTTTTATTTAATGAATATAAATTTCCAAAGTACAGCTTATGGATTACAATGGCTTCCCCCCCCCATAACATCCCTCCCACCCACAACCCTCCCCTTTCGCACTCCCTCTCCCCTTCCATTCACATCAAGATTCATTTTCGATTCTCTTTATATACAGAAGATCAGTTTAGCATACATTAAGTAAAGATTTCAACAGTTTGCTCCCACACAGAAACATAAAGTGAAAAATACTGTTTGAATACTAGTTATAGCATTAAATCACAATGTACACCACACTAAAATATTCTTTTTTTTTTCTTGACAGGCAGAGTGGACAGTGAGAGAGAGAGAGAGAAAGGTCTTCCTTTTGCCGTTGGTTCACCCTCCAATGGCCGCCACGGCCAGCGCGCTGCGGCCAGCGCACTGCGCTGATCCGATGGCAGGAGCCAGGTACTTATCCTGGTCTCCCATGGGGTGCAGGGCCCAAGCACTTGGGCCATCCTCCACTGCACTCCCAGGCCACAGCAGAGAGCTGGCCTGGAAGAGGGGCAACCGGGACAGAATCCGGCGCCCCGACTGGGACTAGAACCCGGTGTGCCGGCACCACAAGACGGAGGATTAGCCTAGTGAGCCGCGGCGCCGGCCACATGGTTTTTATAATATTCTTACACATTGACTTAAATTGTGGGCACAATGGTAAATATAAGACTATGACAATCTTTTATATATGTAACTCAAGAGCCTTCAGCTTTATTCTTTCCAAACTTTATCTCTGGAATCTCCTCTGTAGGCAATAAAATTATAAGATTCTAAAAACTGGTATAGGGTAGTATATCTGACTGTCCTGAGGCCAAAAATACAGATTTGACTCAGTAGCAAAATTAGGCTCGAGGGTGACTTAATGCCTTTGGTGGAGAGAGAGAGAAAGAGAGAGAGATTAATGAACAGTACATCATCAAGTGTATATGTACTTTTATTTTGTTTTTCATTATATTTTTCTTACTTCTAAATTTGAGAACAATATAGGGTATCTACTGTTCCAGTTCAAAATAGCCTTGGAATACTTGAGAATGTATGTCAGTCTTATCTTTCACATTAACTGTGCCTCTGATGTGAACTCAGGCATGATACTATGAGGACCTTGGAGCAAAGGCATAGTCGTGATTAAACAGGTGATGAGTTTCTAGCCACTACACTTGTTTCTAGCTTTTCCACCACTTCTTCCACCGCATCCTTCTTCTCAATAGAAAATTGAAATGGCATTGTAATTTAGGCTGTCCTATTGCTGCACAGCAGCCGGTTAAACTGTCAAGCCTTCTAGGAAGACCAGTATTTTTCTGCCAAGCACTGGTACTACAAATTGTTAAATTATTACAAAAACCATAGAACAGGTGGTCAGTATTAAAAAAAACCAGTCCATGATGAGCAATCTGCTCTTATCTGTGTGTTTGTCTCTCTTCCCTAATGAGGCTCATTAGCGTCTTGTGCATGAGGGAGAAGACTCAGTATTGAGTACTCCTTTCTAAATGTCCCTAGAGTTCAGTTGCCTTTTGTACAAAGACAGAGAAAATACTGGAGGCCACTCTGCCTTCCTTGTCTTTTGACATGAAAGACAAAGTTCCCCCGTGCTCCTCACCCCACTTAAAATGTTGTTAAGAAAGAGTGGGCAACCAGTTTAAAAAAAAGTAAAAAATATTTTATTATTTACCTCTGTACTATTTGCATGAACTAACAACTTGCTTTTTATTTACTATACAAAACAATTTGACATAAGTTATCTCATTTTGTTCTCAAAATAGCCCCTCAGGTGTTATTGATCCCATTTTGGAGATGAAACAATTAAGGCTTAGAAATATTAAATGAATTGTTCAAAGCAATTAAGTGATATGGAAAGAATCAGAGTGGTGAATTTCTTAGGGAAAAATCAGAGAAATTCAGACCAGAGAAATAATTTAGATAATCTGAAGCATGATATGATTCATTAATGCCAAAAGCAAGTGGATATGAGGCTTCTAGTATTTTCCCCAATGCAGATGCAGGAATTTTGAAAGTTATCTAAATAAGTATAGTTTAATTCCTATTTGAAATCCATCTAAGGTACAATTATAGTGTGATGAAAGATTTTAAATTTGTCCATTCACAATCAATACACATGTCAATGCTTTTTGAAACATCATATTTAAAGAAGACTAATCATTATTTTGTAAGTCACGAAGTAAGTGAAGTCACATTTTTTTTTAATTTAAGATTTAAATTTTAATTTAATTAACATTTAAAATATAAATGATGAATATAAATGTAATATTTACAATGTACAACATATATTGATATATATGTGCATTAAGTCATTAAGTCAAGCAATTACATATCACCTTACATGGGTATCATTACTTAACGTTTTCTTCATGGTAAGAATATCTATAAGCCTCTTAGCAGTTTTCAAGAATATACCTACAGTCACCACATTGTACAATAAATGTCTTGAACTTATTGCTCTTTTGCTGCATTGGTCTTTTTCTTTAAAGATTTGGGGGGCCGGCACTGTGACATAGTGGATAAAGCTGCCACCTGCAGAGCTGGCATCCCATGTGGACACTGGTTCAAGTCCTGGCTGCTCCACTTCCATCCAGCGGATGGAAGACCTCTCTCTCTCTCTGCCTCTCCTTCCCTCTCTGTGTAACTCTGCTTTTCAAATAAATAAATAATCATAAACAAATAAATAAATAAATAAATCTTTTTTAAAGATTTTTTTAAAAAGATTTATTTATTTGTTTGAAAGGCAGAGTTACAGAGAGGCAGAGGCAGAGACAGAGTTCTTCCAACTGCTGGTTCACTCCCCAGATGACTGCAACAGCTGGAGCTAGGCGGATCAGAAGCCAGGAGATAGGAGCTTAGTCCGGGTTTCCCACACGAGTGCAGGGGCTCAAGGACTTGGGCCATAGGCCCTGTGTTGGTCTTTAAGTCTGTTTTTACGCAGTATCATGCTGTTTTGATTACTATAGCTTTGCAGCGTATTTTGAAATCAGATAGTATAATAATAGCAGCTTTGTTCTGAAGTCAGCTCTTGAAGATAGACAAAAGACAATTATTGAAATTCTAGAGAATCCACTGTTCCTAGGCACACACTTTCAAACTTCCTTAAGTTATTACACATATCAAGCTGTTTCCTTGGTGAGCAAGAAATACTGAGAGTAGTCAGTTTTGACTTAAATGCAACTCCTTTTTCTAGAAGTAAACACTATGTTCCCATGAGAATCATTAAAAATTGGAAGCATAATTTAGAAATAAATGGTGGAGTATTTTTGTAGGATTTAGACTGATAAAAGAGAAGAAATGTTCAGCAAAATCCTTTATGTATCACCTTCCAAATAGTTTTAGTGTCTTCTATTTTGATATTAGCCCTTCTCCCTTTACATTTTTTACAGTGTATTCTTTGAGAATGCCTGTTTCAGAGTAGAGCAGGTTTATTCAGGAAAGCAGCCATTACAAACATCAAACTTTTCTTTGGAAGGAATTGTGGTGAGATTTAAAAGAGAAAAAACTGATAGATGATAAAGTTGAGGAATGTAATTGGCCCTTTCGACAAACTGGGTAGTATGACACGTCTGTCTGAATCCGAACTTCCCATTCTTTCACCTGAGTACTCTGTATTTTTTCTTGATGTATTTTACACACCTCTCACTAAAACTTTAAAGTCCTCTGCCTCAGCCTCTTGGCTAGAAAATTGATAACTCACCAGGAAGTTGCTGATGAGCAAAAATGATACTTAATTTGTCATTCTCTAGACCTTCAGATTTAGATACTAGTCCAAATGAAGGAGTGGGAAATGTCACCTATTGTGACAGACTAATAGCTGCTAGGAAATTTGAGGAATAATGTATTTTCCCATAGCCCTCATATAATACTATATATACAGAGATGCCCACTGCCTGCATGTGTGTTGCAAATTCTGGCATAGGATTTAAAAATTAAGGGTGTGAATGTTGTAGAGAGGACGTGAAAGATATAACTTAAATTAATGTTGCTGATTCCAAAATAGGAAGTGTTTCTACAGTTAGTCATAGTAATGAGTTCTAGAATTAGTAGCCTATAGACCTTCTGCACAATAGTTCTCACTGGGATAATTTATACATTCTCTATGTTTACTAGTACACATTTAGTAAATGCCACACTGAGACTCCAATTCAGGAATCTGCCTGACTCCAATGCCATTCTTCCCATTACATCAGAATTTCCACAGAAGACTTTATCCACTCTCCTTACTCTCTCCTTTCCATGTTTTTAATTACATTGAATTCAGTTCTGTTTATCCCTATGCCTTATCCTACACACCTATCCACTTCTCTGACAGTACACCTGTTGTATGTTTTGACATCCCATTCTCTTGTGAACAAACATTTCCATAACTGTCTTTGTATAAGAAATCTGGAAATGAATAACTTCATTTTGTATTCTTAATTCTCCACTTATTAGTTTCTCTCTCTCTCTCTCTCTCTCTCTCTCTCTCTCACACACAGACACACACATACACAATTCAAGTCCACACATTTAATTTTTGGATTGCTATAAATTTTTCTAAAGATTTACTCTCAATTTCAGTTCTCATAATGGGGTGTGTGTGTGTGTGTATGTGTGTGTCTGTATCTGGACCACGTGTACTTCCAGTCTCAACTATTTAGAGCCTATGCTTAATAGGTCATTTTGGATAATGACAGATAAGAGAGTTTTACTTGTGTATGCTTGTCTTGTTTTAACTTATTTATAAATAGCAACACTTTTTTAGAATAATTATGTTGGATAAACACCATTTAAAGTATTTCACATATACTGTCAGAGTTTACTGAACATACATCCACTTTTTCAATATCTTTTTCAACATCTTTATCATTAACATTAATTACTTTGTTTCACTATAAAGCAAGGTGATGACTTCAAGGGCTACCAACACATGTAGGGCTGTTAGTATTCACACTGTATGCCCCTGGTCAACTAAGAATGCCTGTAGCTCCTTTACATCACTCTAGTTCACTTTTTGCTATTCCACATTTAACCTGTCATTAACCTCAATTTCTTTATTTGTAAAACAGGCAGAACATTAGTTTCTATCTTTCAGAATTGTTTTTTTTTTTAAATTTAGATGAAGCAAAGCAAGAAAACGACTTATAATAGTGTCTGGTATATTTTGAGTGTTCAATAAATGTTAGCTGGTTATTATCTTCTTCTACCACTTTCTTTTAATTAAAGCATAGATTTTACCGGAAACTACTAAAATGTATATATTACTTTAATATTTTACCCAATCCCTGTACTTGTCAATCTCAAGATAGATGCCCTGCTTGCTTCTACTAATTTTCACTGCACACCAATATTTCCCTATATGTTCACATTCCTTTACTCCGTTGTAATAGCATGTTACTTTCTTTTGCTGGTTAACTATCTTCCATCTCTTTAGTAACTCAATTTTTTCTTTATTCTATTTCTGATTTCTCCTTCTCCTCTGGATCCATGCTACAATTATTCTCAAAGATCATATTTTCCTCTTAAATCTTCCCTCAACTTTATCAATTCCTATATTAGTTCTGTCCCTTTTGTCTTTATATCACTGTTCAACAGTGTAAAAGTAAACAACAGACATAAACTTTGCAGACATATTTCAAACCCATCTCTAATATTTACAAGCTGTTTAATCTTAATCACATTACCATTTCTGAGCCAGTTTTCTCATCTATAAAATGGGAGTGAGAATCCATCATAGAATTGCTGTAAGAATGAAAAAAATTGAAATATATAAAATGTATTATTTAAAATATATAGCTATTAATGGTTTTCTTGTAAGGAGAAAAATTGTCCAGCCATTAGCAAACAGATTGTCAAAGGGACTAATTTTTAACAGGTTATTTGAGATGATAACAATAGGTGTGGAGCAGGAATGCATACACATTAGACATTTGGGCATCACCTATGCTGAAAAATAGTTTAATTCCAGGAAGTAAGGATAATCAAGGTAGTGCATAAAGAGAAGTTTGTACTTGACAGAGTATGAGATGGAATAGGAATGAGGGCAAAGAAAAGGAGTTTTTGGAGAGGTAGGATTTGAGCCAGGAGAGTGTATTATCCAGTAAGCCAAATCTTCTGCTTATATGCAATTTGTTTATTAATCTCAGAAGGCAAAGTTGAAATAATTGCAATGAAAAGTACAAAACAGTATTAAAAAACCTCTGACATTTGTATCTTAGGCGTAGTGGAGAGAACATTAAAATAGAAGTTAAATAATGTGGTTCCCTTTTACTTAGCTAGAATTGCTGCATTGGGTGTGTAATTTAACCCCCCTGAGTTTCAGTTTCCTCATCTTCTGGCGGATATAATGGTCTCTCCTACTAGCAATTTTCAGAACTTTGCCGTGGGGTTCAAATGAGAGAATATATGTAGAAATGCTTTGCAGCTTACATGGCATCACACAGATGCAGGGGATGATTTGTTAGGTACTTGTTACATATTCCCTCCCATGCAGCTGCCATGTGACTGGATGTAACTACAGTACAGCAACTAACGTCAGGGAGAGCAATGACCAGTAGATGGATGAAGGCTGTTGCTTAGGGGAGTAGGTTAGATTTGGGAAGCATTTCTCAGAGTACAGTCCTGGTGGTGCGCTCGCTCACTTGAGTCAGTGTTGTATGAATTCCATCCTGAACGTGACAACCTGCTGCTTTTTCATAGGTGAGTCACTGTTTCTTATAAATTTATAGTTTTTATCGAGATCAGCAATTGTGCCTGACTTGTATGGGAGATCAATGAAGAAAATAGGAAAGAAAGTGTAGTGCTTTTGTTGCTGCTGCTTTTTATTAGCTACTATTGTAAAGATGAAAAATAGATACTTTTGGAATCAAAGTTAAAGGATTGACTAATGCCATGTTCTATTAAGTCCTCAAAGGGATATTTATGATTTTGTAATGTGGATAATTGTATTTTCTTGGAAAGGCTGAATTTCAGGATTAAATGTTTGGGAAATGAGATTTTTTTTACCTGATTTTTCCCCAGCTTTATTAAAGTATATCTGGCAAATAAAAATTACATATATTTAAGGTATACAATGTGATGTTTTGATATATGTATACGTTATTAAATTATTACCATAATCAAGCTAATTAACATATCCATCACTTCATGTAGTTATTTTTTGTGGTGAGAACACTTAAAATCTCTCGGTAGCGCTTTACTCTCTGAACAAATTTCAAACGTGCAATACATTATTAATTATAGTCACCATTCTGTATGTTAGGCTGATATTTTTTAATAACTCTTTGCCTGTTTGTACAAATCAGAGGTCTATCTTATCTGAGATACTTGAAACTTACTAAGAGGAAAAATGAGAAATATGAATCAAGTGTAATTCTGTAGTTAAATTGGAGTCATTATTTCATTTGTATTTGAATAAAATAAGGAGATGTGCTATAGTACTTTTACTTCTGTTATGTTGTAGAATTTTGCACACGAAGTAGGAGAGACCGGGGATGTGGGGTTGGTAAAGGAAAAAAGCAAGATATTCTGTTTTTGAGATGATTAGCTTCAAAATGGCAAATCCATAATGCATCAGAATAGCTTAGGGAACTGTAAATTTCTATACAAATATATGATATGGTTATTATTATGGAGATAGTGCCAGAGATTCTTTGTAAATACCACCTCTAGTAATTTGAAATTCATCAAATACTATGTACTCATGATATTTAACAAAATGAGTTATTGACTTTTATTAAGTTTTGGTTAATGATTGTTATCAAGTCATGAACTTAACTGGCTCTGTTAAGAAAATGTAGCAGTGGCTATGTATGCATAAATTTTAGTCTGTTTTCTGGCAAATGGTACATTACTCGTTGAAGGAAATGAGAAGATATGTGTTAAAGTCCTTTGACATCTGTGACGTGATATTTATAAATTCTGTTACTGTGCTTTTAATTCTTAGTTTATTGTATATACACACATGTGTACATACACACACACACATAGGTACGCATGCACACACACATATTTAATTTTAAGGGACAGAAAAGGCTTAAGGAGTAAATAAATCTCCCAGGTCTTCTTGATTACCATTCAGTACACAAAGCTACTGCTAAATTACAAACATCTTAAGAGGGAGGTTGGCAACAATTATTAACACATTAGCACAGATTAGTTTATCAGATTAACTTGCAGGAAGCTGAAACCCTGGTGAGTAACAACAAATGAAGTATTATGCTCCTGTACCAAAGAGAAATAGCCCATTAATTAAATAACAAAAGTAAGATTTCCACCATCTGAATGTGCCAGCTCCAACCTAGCTTCTTGTGAATACATAGGCTTTTCAATGATACACTCAAATACCCAAAAGTAAGATGGTTTTGGCTGCAGGAATCCCAAAGTTCTATCATTAATAACAGCAACAACTTAACTTTGTATCATACATACTTAGAGGTTGAATCAGCAGCTGATAAAGGGGGCAAGCGCCTATCTTTGTCAAAATGGATATGCGCCAGTATCTTTTACCTTGCTTTCCAACCAGTTCTAGTCATTCATTTAGTCTGAAGTGATTCATGTTCGTTCTCATTTGTAAAACACTCGCTGCTTTCTATGTTGCTTCTACTTCTCCCTGCTCACCATCACTTGCTTTTCTCTCTCACCATTAGCATTTGGATGTTTGTTTTTTCTTGTTTTGTTTTGTTTTGTTTTGTTTCCCCCCACCCTCTTATGTCTAGATCCTAAAAGACAGAAACATATATGGGACGTCTTCAGAACACTTTCTCAATTCACATGAGATGCTGTTTACTTCTGGTATGTATGGGGTTTGGTGGAAGGAGCACTGCACTGGGGTACAATGACTAGGCTCTTTTTGTAGTTCTGCCACTAAATCATGGTGTTACCTGAACAAGTCTCTGTCTCGGTCTCAATGGTCTCAACTGCAAAATGAAGGAATTAGATAAAATCACTCTTCAAATTCCTTTCCACTACATTCTGCATTAAATAATTCTCTTTGGTGGACCATATGTTTCCCTTTTTGGAATACGAATCTCCTGGGGGAAATGTTTTCCAGTGAATGGTGAGACCCATAAAATTTTTATTTTGGTTTATTATAGCTTTGAGAAGTTTCCTTTAACAAAAGATTACAAATCGATGTGTTCACCTGCTGTAGTATGATATCTGGTGTACACAACTCCAAGAAAACTTGGTACAGGGAAAAGAATATTGTGGTATGATATTGAGGACTCCAACATTATGACAGGTTAATTTCAACTTTGTTTAAAAGTGGGTTCACAAAGTCACAGGATCAAGAGATAAAATGTTCTGGTGATCTTGTGTTCAGATGAAACAAAATATTGTTATATTTCATTGTGAACACTAGGCGCTAGCGTGGATCCACTTGAACAGTCATTATCTTAATCCACGCACGTCAACATGGGAGATACTTGAACTCATCTTTACAGTGGGAGGAACGGTGGGTTCAGCAAAGCCTAGTTCTATCCTCCCCCAGCTCGTTGTCCACCTCAAGTCTGGGCCTTTATGATCTATAAAGTTAGGTTAAGAAAGGGCAATAAAGTGAAATTCCCAAAAACGCTAGAGATGAGCCTGGTTTCACTTCAGCTCGGCTAGGCATTCCAACGGCCCTTTTATTCAGAAATCTGTGACCACTTGTTGCTTAACGCTTCCCTTTATTCTTTCCCTAAACTCTGTGTGTGTGTGTGTTTGTGTTACGTGCGTGTTTAGCCTTCTTCTTAGACGCCTTACGGCACGCCTCAGATGTTCAGTTTCTCAAAGAAAAAGAACTTTTAAAACGGCTTTTAAGTGCCAGGAACGGGCAAAGACCCGCTTTCCCGCCAACCGCCCCACCCCCCGCCTCGTGCCGCGCTAAAGCTACGTCCTCCGTGACCCTTGACCCCTTGGCACGCCTCGCGGGGCATTAGGGGCGAGAGATGACTCGGTGCTTGACAACCGGGACCCGACCCTCAGGGACCTGATCGCCGGGGACTTGTCGCCCCGGCGTCATCAGGCCTGAGGGGATAGGGGAAGAGACAAGAAGGAGATCGCTTGTTATAGCCTTTGGTGAGGCTGTAGAGGGAGGCAGGGAACGTTTGCCGCTCCTAGGAGCATCACTTTGAAAGCTCTAAACCGCTGCGCGGTCTGGCCAGAACCGAGGGTACTTGTGGAGGAGAAGAGCTGTACGGGACTGCCAGGGCAACCGATAGCGGGGCGGGGGGTGACCAGGCTACCTCAGGCCCGCACCTCAGGTGGAGGTTCTGATAGACTAGTGAGGAAACTGTCCTAGGAGAAACCGCGGACGGGAGGGGCGGGGGGGGGGAAGGGGGATGACGGTTAGGTGGTAACGGACAATTTGGCGGAATGGGGTCCTAGTTTGGTTGACTCTTCCTGAGGTGAAAGACGAAAGAGACTCGTTTACCGGGATTGTGTGAGGCAGGAGCACGAAAACGGAGGGGACCGGCGTGGGGAGGGAGGGGGGAGAGTTCTAAGATGGCAGAATTTTACTTCTCTGTGATCACATCAGCCAGCCCGGGACGTTTCTGTAGCGGCCATTCCAACGGTAGAGTGGTTGGCCTTTTGATTAGATATCACCTCTACTTTTTTTTTTTTTTTAATCCCCTGAGCCTACGATTCACCCTTGATGATTCTTCTCAGCATTATTTATATAATTCTCTTATGGAAATATAAATTTACCAGGTTAAGGTCAGCGGATAGAAGATTTTTTTTCCAGTTTATTTTAAATTTTAACACTGTATTGTTGGAAATTTTTATCGTGGGTTTTAAACTCATTAAGCTTAATTAAAATTTTAACAATCAGAAACCATCTAGCTTTCCGCTTATCTCCCTAAACAGGCTATAGACCCAAGCCTTTCTACGAAAAGGAATGTAATAGGAAGAAAACTTTTTTTCTAAGCTTGTCATGATTCATAGCAAGAGACTGAGATTTTGAAGAGGGAAAATTTTCGGTTTTGGATCACTGGTAGTTTATTATTATTATTAATATTATTATTATTATTACTGTGTTGTCAGCATTTGTTTCCTTCCTTTCCTTTCTTTGCTCTTAAGAGCTGAGATTCATAGTGAGTGTTTTGTATGACATATAGATTTTCAAGAAAAGGAAACTGGCCAGAGTCCTCTTGCTAAAGTTAAAAGAAGAAAGCAGTGGAAGCTGGAAAGGCCAACACCAAAACAAAACAGAGATTAGAAAACTAATGTACATGTAATATAGCAAAAATAATAGACAAAATTACTCCCATTGCATACCAAAAAAATATTTTCCTTGAAATTAGAATATTTTAAGTAATGCTATATAATCATAGAAAGCACAACTACATTTTTTAAATTAATGAAATTCACTGTGCTTGGCACAATAGTAAGAACACATTACCCATTTGTTGAATGTGCTTAGATGAAATGAAATATTTTGCCCTTTATTTTTACAAATTCTGTGTTGAATGCCAGAACTTTGATAATTTTCTTTTACTAACTTTTTTCTTTTCTTTTCTTTTTTTTTCCAGAGTAACCGAAAAGGCTCTACATTCCGGCATTGGAGCCTACCCAAACTTCCTTTCCTTAATCAACCACCCTCCCCTTTCTATATAGCCTCTCTTACCCTTAACGCCTGCAGCTGCTCACCGGCTCTTTGCTACTTTTCTCACGAATTTTACATCAACAGATAATCTGACAGTAAGCATCAAGAATATTTCAGATTTCTCTATTCCCCTTGTAGCCGTCATTTTCAGTTTGAGATTGTCCACCAAATAATGTGACCCTAGAAATTGATTGGAAACCCTAGATCTGTGTTGTTCAATGTAGGTATTTAATATGGGTATTTAATGAAAATTAAATGCAATTAAAAGTTTAGTTACTGAATTCCACTAGCCATATTTTACATACCTAATACCATATATGGCAATTAGCTACGGTGTCAGTTGTGCAAATTAAGAATATTCTGGCATCATATGAAGTTCTATCAATAGTGCTCTTCTAGAAAATCTGTCAACTCCTTGCTCTTTCAGATTCAAACCGAGTTTTCTTGAGGGACAAGATAGGGTCAACATAAAATGCCCTTCAGTAATTCAAGCAGTACTGTGCAAGGCAGGGTCTGGACTAGGTGAGTAGGTACAAGTGGGGGCACAATTGCACCAGTCCGCTAATTTGTTCATACGTATTTAGGCTGGTAAAGTGAAACCTATATTCAGTTTCTTTTTAGAAAGGGCTTTGGCTGTGATTTTAAATCATTTGTTTAAGATGAGTGTTAGTGAGTTAAATTTTTTGTAAAGCACTTTTACATAAACGCTCAAAATGTAGTTAAAAGTCAGTAAATGCAAAGGGAAAACAGTTGGATTTGAGAGCATTTACATTATTGCACTCTTATTTTTAAAATTCTTGTTAATTTGTCATTTGTATATTCCCTAATGTGAGTTTTAAGAGCTGAGTAATATAGGCATTAATAAAGCAGGCTGCAACAAATTGGAGCTTCAAAACCATCAGGACAAACAATGAATCACATTTTTGTAATCAATGTTTTACATTTTACAATGTATTTCCTGCCTTATTTTTTCTCTTTGTATGGGTCTCACAAGACACTCCTAATGTAGGTAGGGCAGATTGTATCGCTTTTTTCCCCAAGGTTCTTTTCTGTTTAGTCTTCTTTGGCTTGACTCAGATGCCACCTGCTGCATGAACCGATGTTTTTCCTTGCAGTTAAGCATGAACTCCTTACCATTTTCTTTGTATGATACTTCCTTCAAGTTAATTACCGACATACTTTATGTGTTTTTTTTTATCCTTCTTAGTGGATTCGCAATTCCTGTCAGGTAGAAGTTGTGTCAGGATTATATTTGAAATTTTTATTTACTAAAGAAACAAATATTAATTTAATTATTAATGGTGAAATATTTTCCTTGAAAACTCCCACACCTTACAGCATTTGCTAATATAATTCAGTCTGTATGAATAGACAAGACCAGAGTCACATTAAGTTGTATTATTTCATTCTTAGATATTCAGTTTATCTAAGTCTTACATATTAACAGTAGATTTTCTCTATTCATTCTGAGATGGAACAATCATTTCATCGTTTCCAGAGAGAACATCCTACTGTGACATCCTCTCCCAGGGAAGTTCGTAAGTGGATAGAAGGTGAAGTACTCTGAAATATTCATAGACTCTTGTCTCTGCATGTCATGCTTCATTTTCTTTTACATGCTTATATACATAGAGTTCATAGAACATTCATCCATAAAAATTTATTTCTGTGTAACCTTTTGCAAAAGATGCTTCAATATTGAGGTTTGTATCTGAAATCTGCAACTTTAAGGTCACATTATGTTTTAGTAAACATATTCTAAGAATAATTTTTATACCTCCATTTAGTATTTTCCTTGTATGCATATTGTAATTAATATTTTAATGTTTAATTAATTTTAAATAGATTTAATGTTTTAAGTAGGTTTAATGATTTAATAAAATTTTAATTTGGCATGTTGTCTTGAACTTAATAGAATTAATGTATGGTTATTATATTCTGCATTATTATAGTAGATTAACAGGGAAACATACTAATAGATATGATGTATATTCTACTGAAGGTGCCAATGTCAAGTGAAGATAATGGGCCATAGAGAAATAGGTGCAATGAAGCGAGGAATTAAATGAAATTTACTTAATTTTGTAACTGATTAAAATTTATTATATTTAATTCTTAATTTTTGAGAATAAAGATTGTGCTTCCCTATATCATTTGCTGTCTCATTAATAGATACTTAGTAAAATAATATGTTTACTGATTTAAGAAAGGATGTTATTGACTTCTTTATCAGCATTATACCAAAGAGTACTCTGGGAAAGATAGACAGTTCTTAAGATTATTTTAACTATAGAAATTCTTTTAAAGGTAATAATTACTATGAATTGTTGTGTTATTGCTGTGGTTTCCTTATATAGTGATTAGTAAAACAATTGTTTAGCAGATTCTGCTATGTCAATTAAATGGATTAGGCACTACATAAATATAAATAATCTCATTGTTATAGAATGATAGCATCTTTTTAATTCCACATCATTAACATGATTTCAATGAAATAAGATTTTTCTCACATTAAGGTGAAATTATGCAGCTATTTAGTGTATCATTATATATGAGAAGTTATTATAAAAGTGATTGCAGTTTTATCAATAAAATTATTTTAATGCAAAAGTTTCAAATGAAGAAAAAGTTCTAGGTTTTTTGTTACATTTTAGTTCTCACTTTTATAATTTTTAATAGGAGAAAAATTAAAAACACTAGGCCAACCTCATTCAGAAGTTTAGCAAATTAAGACATTGGTTCTTGCTTTTGGAAGAAAATTTCAAGTTTTATCATCTATTATTGCTAATTTTTCTTCTCTGAGTTATTTCCTTTATGTTTTCAGACCTTGAATTTAAAAATGAGTGTGAATAGTACTGAGGCAAGAAAACATGTCTTTCTTCTTTGTGCTTCCATAATATTGTCTTTGCTTCCCAAGCAATTTCTGCATATTATTGTCTATGTGTGTATATATTTATGTGTGTTTATGCACACATTTTATATTTTCTTCATCAAATTGCAAATTGTTTGAAGGTAAGAGGTAACTTTTTATCTTTGTATCTGACAACACTCATTATAATACCTGGCAAAGAGTATGTACTTAGAAAATGTTATTATTATTATTTTCAAAATAATCTTTTATTTCTCAAAATTTCTACAAATTGTCCTTATTACCAGAAAATATCAAATTATCTCTTTTTGTTAACTTTTGTTTGATGATATGGACATATTTTTGTAACAATAATTGTAAAAGAAAGTAATTACAAATAAGCAAGCCATAAATTACAAGTATCTGGCCTCTGAATTTATATTTAAGATTAAAGTCTTTTTCCTTAATAGTTTCCTAGCTTTTGTGATCTAGTTGATTCGTAGTAAGTTACCAAATTAATATACAGGTGAAGGGTTTCTGTTTTGTGAAGGAAAACTGAAGATGATTATACCAGTTACAGAAAACCCTTTTTATACAATTAATTTAAGCTAGCTGCAGTTAAAATGAGAATACATGGAAGTTCACAGGTAGCTGTTGTTTTAGCATATCCAAGATATTATCAAGTTTAAATAGGTTAGTCTGAGATTATTACCTAAGTAGTTTAAATCTTTTTTTTTTTTTTTTTTTTTTGCCAGGCAGGGTTAGACAGTGAGAGAGAAACAGAGACAGAGAGAGAGTTATAGACAGTGAGAGAGAGAGAGAAAGGTCTTCCTTCCGCTGGTTCACTCCTCTAATGGCCGCCAAGGGCGTCGCTGCGCCGATCCGAAGCCAGGAGCCGGGTCCTTCCTCCTGGTCTCCCATGCGGGTGCAGAGACCCAAGCACTTGGGCCATCCTCCGCTGCCCTCCCGGGCCACAGCAGAGAGCTGTACTGTAAGAGGAGCAACTGGGACTAGTAGCCAGAGCCTCAACCAGGACTAGAACCCGGCATGTTGTGCGCAGGTGGAGGATTAGCCAAGTGAGCCACGGCGCCAGCCACCTATGTAGTACATTGAAGTTTGGGAGCAATTAGTTTCAAAATTTACTTCAGAAGAATGCTCTGGTATGAGATTGCCATGTTTAGAAAAATCATGTCTTCTATTTTTATTTGTTATGAAGTAAAGGACTTTCTAGATTTTTGCTAGAAAATAGAATATATGCTTTAAGTTTAACAGGTGGAACGCCCTGAATCTGTTCAAAGAACATAAGCAGAGTATTTGGGGACCTCAATTCTCAGCTTGATTATTATAACTAAACCTCATTTTGACCTTAATTCACTTGGCCTAAATTTAGGATTCAGCTTTCTTTATTTCTCAAATTTTCAATACAGACATATATATATATCTGAGAGGTGTATTATTACGAAGAATAAAAACCAAGAGACAAGCATTTAGCATAATGAAGATGCTGGTTAAGATTTCCATATAGACAAACACCATATGGTCTTTCTGATCTGTGGTAATTGATAGAGTACCTTAAATGCAATATATAAGAATGTAACTGACACTTTAAGATGTGATTTTGAACAGCCTTTGCCTTGACTATTGAGGAACAATTCTTTTTTTTTCTTTCTTCTTCATACTAATCAGGGAACTCTTTTCTTAGTGTAGGGTTAATTTTATGAGTATAAAAATTATTTGAAAAATTGATCTCTGTGAAAAATAAGAATGGGAAAGGAAGAGGGAGGAGAAAGAAGGGTGGGAGTAGGGCTGGGAGGGAGGTGGGGAGGAAGAATCCTCAAGTTCCCAAATCTGTATATATTAAATACATGAAGTTGCATTCCTTAAATAAAATAATTAATAAAAAAAATTTTTTAAAAAGGTTCCCATATCCCATCTTGTAGTACTTGGATTTGATTCCCTGGTTTGGCGCCTGACTCCAGTTTTCTGCTAATGCAGGCCCTGGGAGAGAGCAGCGATGCTGAAGTAATTAGGTTTCTGCCACCCACATGGGAGATCTGGATTAAATTCTCAGCTCCCATCTTTGGCCTGTCCCAGTTCCTGGCCATTCAGGCATCTGGGGAATGAACCAATAGGTGAGAGCTGTCTCTCTGTCTTTCTCCACCTCTCAAATCAATAAAAATCAATATGGGGCCGGTGCCATGGCTCAATAGGCTAATCCTCCACCTTGCGGCGCCGGCACACCGGGTTCTAGTCCCAGTCGGGGCGCCGGATTCTTTCCCGGTTGCCCCTCTTCCAGGCTAGCTCTCTGCTGTGGCCCGGGAAGACAGTGGAGGATGGCCCAAGTGCTTGGGCCCTGCACCTGCATGGGAGACCAGGAGAAGCACCTGGCTCCTGCCTTCGGATCAGCACGGTGCGCTGGCTGCAGCGCGCCAGCCGTGGCGGCCATTGGAGGGTGAATCAACGGCAAAAAGGAAGACCTTTCTCTCTGTCTCTCTCTCTCACTATCCACTCTGCTTGTCAAAAAAAAATCAATATGAACTGAAATATTTTGGAAATATTAATGCACAAAATAAATGTGTGATCTAATCTTTGTTCTACTTATTTTTCACCCACTATGAACTAAATTATTATTATTTTGTTGGTGGTATGAAGTCTAGCATAGAAAATTACACTATCAACAGCATCAATATATTGTTACTCTTTATGGACTTCCTTAAGTCTTGCAGATTTGGAAGACTGTTACCTCTGTCTTTATATAGATTTTTATAACATAAATCAAGTAGTTGTGCCTTAGGTTAGAAACATTAATTAGGGGATATTTTTCATTCAGGAAATATCGATTTGTTTAGACATGATAACTTTAACTTGGAAGCTTACAAATTAAAAATAAGCCAGTCCCAAAGGGACAAATACCGTATGTTCTCCCTGATCGGTGACATCTGACTGAACACCAAAAAGGAAACCTGTTGAAGTGAAATGGACACTATGGGAAACGGTGACTTGATCAGTATAGCCCTGACTGTTAATGAACAACTTAATACATTATCCCTCTTAGTATTTTTTTTGTCTGTTCTACTTAATATGACTGGTTTAATTATGTAATTAATACACAGTTATTCTTAAGTGTTGAAATTTAACTGAAATGTGATCCCTGTTAAACATAAGAGTAGGAATAAGAGAGGGAAGAGATGTACAATTTGGGACATGCTCAAGCTGACTTGCCCGAAATGGTAGAGTTAGAAACATACCACGGGACTCCAATTTAATCCCATCAAGGTGGCATGTACCAATGCCATCTCACCAGTCCAAGTGATCAATTTCAGTTCACAATTGATCATAATGAAAGGACTAAGAGTCAAAGGAAGCACATAAACAAGTCTAGTACCTGCTAATACTAACCGATAGAATAAATAAAGGGGAGAGTGATCCAACATGGGAAGCGAGATACTCAGCAGACTCATAGAATGGTGGATGTCCTTGGGCCGGCGCCGTGGCTCAATAGGCTAATCCTCCACCTTGCGGCGCCGGCACACCGGGTTCTAGTCCCGGTCGGGGCGCCGGATTCTGTCCCGGTTGCCCCTCTTCCAGGCCAGCTCTCTGCTATGGCCAGGGAGTGCAGTGGAGGATGGCCCAGGTGCTTGGGCCCTGCACCCCGTGGGAGACCAGGAAAAGCACCTGGATCCTGGCTGCTGCCATCGGATCAGCGCGGTGCGCCGGCTGCAGCGGCGGCCATTGGAGGGTGAACCAACGGCAAAAGGAAGACCTTTCTCTCTGTCTCTCTCACTGTCCACTCTGCCTGTCAAAAATAAAAAAAAAAAATAATTATTAATGGTGGATGTCCTAAACAGCACTGTGGCCTCAGAATCAGCCCTAAAGGCATTCGGATCTGGCTGAAAAGCCCATGAGAGTATTTCAGGCATGGAAAGCCAAGACACTCTGGGAAAAAAAAAAAAAAAAAACAAAAAAAACAAAAACAAAAACCTAAATGAAAGATCTCTGTGAGTGAGATCCCAGTGGAAAGAACAGGTCATCAAAGAAGGAGGTACCTTTCTCTGAAGGGAGGAGAGAACCTCCACTTTGACTATGACCTTGTCTAAACAAGATAAGAGTCGGTGAACTCAAAAGGCTTCCATAGCCTTGGAAACTCATGACTGGTGCATAGGGAGATTACTGATGCCATAAACAGGAGTGTCAATTGGTAAAGTCAACAACAGGAGTCACTGTGCACTTACTCCTCATGTAGGATCTCTGCCCTTAGCGTGCTGTACATTGAGACTTAATGCTATAACGAGTACTCAAACAGTATATTTCGCTTTGTGTTTCTATGGGGGTGCAAACTGTTGAAATCTTTACTTAATGTATACTAAACTGATCTTCTGTAAAAAAAAAAAAAAAAAAGAAGAAATTATCAATTCCCAACTTGACTCTCACTGGGATTAAACATGACAATAGGTCTGATCTGATTTCATCATCATTTAAAAAAATCATCTATTATTTTTCACTTTATGTTTGTGTGGGAGCAAACTGTTGAAATCTTTACTTAATATATGCTAAACTGATCTTCTGTATATAAAGAGAATCGAAAATGAATCCTCATGTGAATGGAAGGGGAGAGGGAGTGGGAAAGGGGAGGGATGTGGGTGGGAGAGAGGATATGGGGGGGAAGCCATTGTAATGCATAAGCCGTACTTTGGAAATTTATATTCATTAAATAAAAGTTAAAAAAATGTAAAAAAAAAGAATAGAAGAAAATAAGAGGTGCCAATTATAAATTGAAAAAAAAAAAAGAAATGAGACTCCATAGATTTTGATATCTGGGGCACAGCACAGTCTAATAACTCTATGGAGATATTCGTACTATTGTAGATGACCCCCAACCTTATTTCTTAGGCTGAGTCTACATTATAAAAATTATCCAATCTTTTTCGATACATACATTCTTTATTTAAAAAAATAAATTTATGTTTCTTCAAATAAGAACTCTAAGATTGTACCACATTTACAATCATATTTACATAAAAGTCTACTTTAATTCATTCGTGCTTTAACCATAGTTTCTCTTTGTTTTTTGTTTATTCTGTTTTGTTTTGAACTCTTGTGTTTCAACTCTTAGTAAAAACTTTTGTTGGATTAAAAAAAAAAGTTAGGACATAATAAAAAGTCATAGTAATAGGCAATTAAATACTTCTTCTTTCACTACAGACACACATTCATATAGGCCTAAGCAGGATGTACAATGGTACTTTAAAAAGGTCATGGAAAATTAAATTTAAAAGTAAATTTATTTCTATGCAAAAAATTTAAATTCATATCTAATTTTTCATAATAAGCATTTTACATGAGCTTTTTGAAAATGCCTCACATTTGGTAGGGGAATTATTCTGCTACAGTGGTTTTGACAGTATTAAATTTATCTCTCTGGAGATTTGTGAGCCAGAAAAAGGGCTTGGTCAAGGAATAAAAAGTTTCAGTTAGGAGGAATAAGTTTCAAATAGTTGAATAGGAGGAATAGCTTCATGATAGTGACTATAGTTAATAGGAATGTATTTTGTATTTCAGAATTGCTAGAGAAGGTTTTTAGTGTTTGGACCACAAAAATGGTACATGTAAATTAGCTTGATGTAACGATTCCACGATATAAACATATACCTACAATCATGCTTTAACCATAAATATATTGATTAATTTAATAATAAATGCTGTCAATTACAATAAAATAAAACAATAAAATATAAAAATAAATTAATAATGGTACATATCAAAACATCAGAAAAGAGAACCCATATTCATTATAATCTGTTTCCTGAAACAATAAAAATAATAATTTATAGGATATATTAGTTATAAATCACCAGTTATGAAATTTGATGCATTAAGAGTAGATTGACTATTTAAAATGCCTCCTAAATTGCATTTCATAGATGACTTGCTAGATGTCTTTTTTTTTTAAAGATGCATTTATTTATTTGAAAGTCAGACTTACAGAGAGGCAGAGGCAGAGAGAGAGAGAGAGAGAGAGAGAGAGGTCTTCCATCTGCTAGTTCACTCCCCAAATAGCTGCAATGGCCAGAGTTGTGCCAATCTGAAGCCTGAATCCAGGAGCTCCCTCTGGGTCTTCTACACGGGTTCAGGGACCCAAGGATTTGGGCCATCTTCCACTGCATTTCCAGGTCATAGCAGAGAGCTGGATCAGAAGTGGAGCAGCCGGGACTCGAACTGGCACCCAAATGGGATGCCGGCACAGTAGGCGGCGGCTTTTACCTGCTACGCCACATCACCAGCCCTGGCTATGGTGTCTTAACTTTTGCATCAAAGGCAGAAGTAACAGTATAATCATAAACATGCATGAAAAAGAAAAAAAAAAGAATGTCACTTTTATTTTTTGATCTTTGTCCTTATTCAAGCTTTAGGGATGGTTATTTGATCCAAATAATGTAACACAAAGTTACAGCCTCCAGGAATGGCTACACTTCTAAGAAAACTGTATAGGAGCCACCTAGAGTAGAGTGGGAATGCAAGAGAGAACGTGAAGTATAAGGAGGTGGGATCCTCTTAGAACTCTGAGGTGGAGAAATAGCCATTGGCAAATGAACTTGTATCAGGAATTTTTGGGGCTGGCGCCATGGCTACTTGGTTAATCCTCCGCCTGCGGCGCCAGTATCCCATATGGCGCCAGGGTTCTAGTCCCAGTTGCTCCTCTTCCAGTCCAGCTCTCTGCTGTGGCCCGGGAGGGCAGTGGTGCTTGGGCTCCTGCACGCACGTGGGAGACCAGGAAGAAGCACCTGGCTCCTGGCTTCGGATCGGCACAGCGCCGGCCATAGCGGCCATTTGGGGAATGAACCAGAGGAAGAAGACCTTTCTCTCTGTCTCTCTCTCTCACTGTCTATATCTCTACCTGTCAAATAAAAAGAAAAAAAAGACTTTTCTGGATTTATACTCTCCTAGCATGTTTAAAGGAGAGTTGAATATATTAACATTACTTAATTTCACATTATGTATATTTATTTCTGTTTTAGCTCTAATACCTCTACAGTATAGAACTAATGAAGTGTACTTGAAAAGTTAAGTAAATATGTAAATTGAAGTTAACAGTTTCTTTCAGGCACATTTATGCTATCCCTATACATAACTTCTCACTTAATCCTTCATTTTAATTTATTTCATTTTAAGTATAACTTGTCCACAAAGCCCTTTATTATTTAAAGAACAAATCCCTCAAAGACCTCTAATTATTGAAATAATAAGCCTATAATCTGAATAATAATCTTGTTAATATTATAGAATTGAAAAACACGTCCATGTATTACTGCTGTATGTGAAGCATTAGGGTGTTTTGAAAATATATTACTTTTTTTTGAAAGATTTATTTTATTTATTTGAAAGACAGAGTTACAGAGAGAGGTAGAGACAGAGAGAGATGTCTTCCATCCGCTGGTTCACTTCCCAGATGGCCAGAACAGCCAGAACTGTGCCGATCCGAAGCCAGGAGCCAAGAGCTTCTTCCGGGTCTCCCACGTGGGTGCAGGGGCCCAAGGACTTGGGCCATCTTCCACTGCTATCCCAGACTATAGCACAGAGCTGGATCGGAAGAGGAGCAGCTGGGACTAGAACCGGCGCCCATATGGGATGCCGGCGCTTCAGGCCAGGGCTTTAACCTGCTGCACCACAGCACAGGCCCCCCAAAATATATTACTTTTAAAAACCTGTGTTTTTAAATAATATAAAAGTGTTCTATTGTTAGTGTCTGGTCTAGCACATATTTTTACAAGGAGAAAAAGGCAATGTCCCTAGCAGAAGAGTGGGAAGACCAAATATGGGAGTTCTCCAAAAATTCATGGGCAACTGTATATTATGAAAAATTATGCATGGCTTTCAATTTTTTAAAACAAAATAAACATCTTTTATTTGAATTTTCAGATACATTTTTGAAGCCCCCTGCTTAGATGTTTTCTCTATAAAGGTGACTGTTCTGGGTCTTTTTCAGAGCATAAAGTGGTTAGGCCTGTAAGCAATGGCAGCTTCTAAATACCATTATTAATGGCTTTATGAATATCATTGTATAGTGTCAAGCATTTCTACTACCAGAAGTCTACAATACTTAGGACACAGCTAATGATTAATTTGACCCAACAACACATTTACATGAAGCTTTATTTGAGCTATTATTAATCTGGGGAGAAAAAAATAGTGTCATCTTGATTGAAGTTGTCCCTCCCTGAGGTTATTCCAGACTTCTTAGTACCAATTCTCTCTGCTTAGATTGGTCATGCTAACATAATTGAAGGTAAGTACTCCCATGGATGGAGGATCAAATGTTTTATCTTTGCTGCAGCTTATTCTGAATGAGCATAACCCTTAATGTTTCTTTATTCCAGCTTTATTTACATTGAATTGACAAAAGTTATATATATTCAAGATATACAACATGATGATTTGATACATATATGCACTGTGAAATGTATCAGAAACTCCTGTACCCTCATGTTCATTTCAGCGTTATTCATAATAGCCAAGATATGTAAATGATGTAAGTGTCTGTAGGTAGATTAGTAAAGGAAATTTGACACACATTATTCAGTCACAAAGAAGGAAATCCTGCTTGTTGTGACAACGTGGATGCATCTGGAGGACAGTATGCTAAGTGAAATAAACCAGGTACAGAAAGACAAATACTGTATGATCTCATTTGTGGAATCTAAGAGGAATTGAAATTACAGAAACAGAGAAGGGTGGGGTGGTGAGGGAAATGGGAAAGGTTGTTTAAAGGGTCCAGTCTTTCAGTTATGAGTAAGTTCTGGGAATCTGACATGCAGCATGGTGACTTGAATTGATAATACTCTGTTTACTTAATGCCTCTTTAATGGTCTGTTCTTTTGACTAAATTTTTAAGTCAACTAAGTTTTATATTATTGTGCCCATTTTAGATATGATGACACAAACTAATGAGGTCAAGTACTTAACCCAGCATCCCACTCATAGTGATAGTATGTGGCACAGCTGGGTCAAGCTGTTCTTTGACTTTGTCTACTGTCCTTACTATTACATGATTTTAGCTAAATTCTTCTAATGTATCAGCACAATATCAATAAAACATAAGACTAAAGATAGGCTGGCGCCGCGGCTCACTAGGCTAATCCTCCGCCTTGCGGCGCTGGCACACCGGGTTCTAGTCCCGGTCGGGGCGCCGGATTCTGTCCCGGTTGCCCCTCTTCCAGGCCAGCTCTCTGCTGTGGCCAGGGAGTGCAGTGGAGGATGGCCCAAGTCCTTGGGCCCTGCACCCCATGGGAGACCAGGAGAAGCACCTGGCTCCTGGCTTCGGATCAGCGTGGTGCGCCAGCCGTGGCGGCCATTGGAGGGTGAACCAACGGCAAAGGAAGACCTTTCTCTCTCTGTCTCTCTCTCTCACTGTCCACTTTGCCTGTCGAAAAAAAAAAAAAGACTAAAGAGATCTAATATTCCTTCGTGTTTGCCTTTTTTAAATGTAAAATGTATGATGTCTATGTTATAATTCAAATATTGAGAGCTCCATTAAAGCTCAAGAAAACTCTTGTTTACTGTTTTCCTGAATCATTGGAGCATCAGCCTATTTAGAGATTTACTTCTGTTTTTGTTAAAGAATGTAAGATAAATCAGTTGAACTAATTATATTATGTCCTATTCTCACAAAGTACTTTATTTGAAAATATTTTACAATTGTATTTATATTTAAGAGTAGGATTTATATAATTTCAATTGATTTTATATTACTTTTAGATATGTTAAAATTCATTTTTATGTTCTAAATCTCAGATTATCATTAAACTTAATTATCTATTTTAAGGGCTTGTTGACTTTCTCTGGATACTTTCAAGTTTTCTTTTACTGCCTTTATTCCATTTCCCATCCACACCTCTACTTTCAATCAATTCTTACTCTCATATTAACAAAAAATAAGTGTAGTTTAATTCCTAGACACTTCATATTGTGTTTGAGGTTGCTCTGTGTTACCTGCCCGATTAGGCTGCTCTTAGGTTTTCAAGGCTATCATGAGGAAATTAGTCCACATTTCTAAACTGTTATGAAGTCCCATGGCACTCTCACCTCTAAGATACTTAGATATGTTGCCTGAAAATAGAAATTATTTGGGTTGTGTGTTGTGTTGCACCAAGTTAAGCCTCAGCTTGGGATGACAGCATCCCAAATCGGAACGCCTTGTTTGAGTCCCAGGCACTCTGCTTGTAATCCAGCTTCCTGCTAATGTACATCGTGGGAGGCAGCATTTAGTCATTTGAGGAGTGAACCAATTAATAGAATGCTTCCTCTCTCTCTCCCTCTCTCCCTTGCTCCCTCCTTCGCTCTCATTCTGTTGCTCTGCCTTTCAACTTAATAATAATAACTAAATAAGCATTTAAATAGTAGAGATTTGTTTTATGAAGTTTATAAAGCATATATATCTAACATTTTTCCTTTTGTAAGGAAGGGTATTGTGAGACGTAATTATGATGATGCAATATTTTATAACAAAGTCCAAACTATATAAAGCAAAACATAAGAGTCAGATCAGTTTTCTGGATATTACTGCCCTTTGAACTAGGTAGAAAGAAACCAATGTATCATCACTTGCAATATTTATCGCTTCATTGTCTACGAGTAAAAATAAATCCAACCCCTTAAATATTTGGCAATTTACAGATAGCCTTAACCAGATATACCACAGCAAAGTATTTACTTTCAGATTATAAATTAAATCTTCCTCAGACAAGTATGTTAACTGTCAGAGTCCAAAATGCTGTAACTGAGAATATTAATACAATTGCTTTATTTAACAGTTTAACGGTCTATGTTATAATTGTTAGTTAACTAATATATTATCTAGAAGATGCCTTCTTAACTATTTAAATGTCACAAATCCTAAGTCTTTGAAAATCTCATGAGAACTATAGACTGTCTTTTAAAATGTTAATATGTACTTTATTTTATATATAATGGTCATCAGAGTGACTATACATCAAGATACCAAACATGGAATCTCTTAATGTGTGATGAGCAGCTCTACTGCCCTTTTTGTTCTCTACCTTCTCCCATACTTCTACTTAGTATTGCTCAGGTTATATGACATACTTCCTGCTGCTTAGGTTTAAAGTGACTATGCAGTCTCCTCTATCAGGGAAGTTATATTCTTAGTTGTATAGCATTAACAAAACAAAGAAAGCATGGAGGTATAAAGTTTAGGAACAGATTTTTGCAATGAGAATTGTGCAGCCATTCACCATATTGGTTGTTGCAGTTACCAGGGGATTAAGCAAACATATAATTAAATGCCTGCAATATTTTGACATGGATAGTGGCTATCACAGTGTGATATAATTTCTCAACTATTTTTACTGTTTCCATTGATTTCAATTTGACTGAAGATTTTTTATTTTACCTTGAATGATTGAAGGAAGATAGTCACATATATAATGATTTCTAGCTCTCTTTTTTACAGTTTTATTTCAAAGTAGATCTTAGGCTGATCAAATACTGCAATTGTTCAATGGAAAGCTTGACAATTTAAAGCTCCTGTGTTATATTCAAGCCCTGTCCTGCTCCTTTGTTTTCCCCAAGTCCTGTCATGCCCCTAACAATCCCAAACTTTTAGCTTTTTGACAAAACTAAGATGTTACTCTTTATTTATTTCCCATAATGGCCTATTAATAATAGGACTGAGAATCTCTTAATACTAGAATTTTTGAATTGAAGGTTGAACCCTCAATAAAATGAACTACACTTACTCGAACTCTAATTTAATACTTATTTTTAAAAAATATTTAATACATATGAATAAAATATATAATATATATTATACCTTATTTTAATGACAATTTTAAACTCACAGCAAAACTTAGTGGAAAATATAAAGAGTTCCCACATACCCATTCCTCCTACAACACTCAGTCTTCCCCAGTGTCGCTCCCCCTCTTCATGGAGGAACGACACTAAACCCTGCCTAGGCTTCATATCCGAGTCACGGCACCATTATGTCGCTCCCCCTCTTCGTGGAGGAACGACACAGGACCCTGCGCTGTTCTTTTGTCTGCTCGGCCCTCCCCGGGTTTGCTGCTGGTTCTTCCCGGGTTGGCTACCGACCCTTCCACCTCTGTGGAAGGGCGGTTCCCCCTGCCACTTTCCCCACTTCCGCGGGGGAGTGGCACACCGCCGGCCGGCTCTCTCGGGGGCTGCACAGGTGTTCCTTCAGGTGTTCCTGGTGCATGCTGTCTCTCTCCTCCTTTATAGTCCTCTTCCACCAATCCCAACTCTGCTACCCACACGCCGAGTACGCTGCTCTCCTCCAATCAGGAGCAGGTCCTGCTGTTTATTGGTTGAACTGGAGGCAGCTGTGTAGAAGCTGTTTCCTCCTCTCCCAGCGCCATATTGTTGGAGAGCAGATGCATAGGATAAGTCTTAATTCCAGTAACAGTCTAGTCCGAGTTGCTCCCCACACCCCAGTATTAGCATCTAGCACAAGAGTGGTACCTTTGTCACATTCAGTGGCTGACATTGACATAATATTATTAACCAAAGCACATTAGTGTTTATTCTTTTTTTAAAAAGATTTATTTATTTATTTGAAAGGCATAGTTACAGAGAGGCAGAGGCAGAGAGAGAGAGGGAGAGAGAGCAAGTGAGCGAGAGATCTTCCATCTGGTGGTTTACTCCTCAGATAGTGGCAACGGCCAGAGCTGCGCTGATCCAAAGCCAGGAGCCAGGAGCTTCTTCTGGGTCTCCCACATGGGTGCAGGGACCCAAGGACTTGGGCCATCTTCTACTGCTTTCCCAGGCCATAGCAGAGAGCTGGATCGGAAGTGGAGCAGCTGGAACTCGAACCAGTGCCCATATGGGATGCCGGCACTGCAAGCGGTGACTTTACCCACTATGCACTGTGTCAGCCCCTAGGGTTTATTCTTGATATTTTGTATTCTATGGGTTTTCACACATGCATAATGACAAGTATCCACAATAGTTTCACTGTCCTAAAAATCCTCTTTATTTTGTTTAGTCATCTCTTCCTCTATTTTAAATTTCACATTCCGCTGTCCATTGGTGAAATATAGGAAAAACAATAGACTTTTGTATAGTAATCTTGTATTCTAAAAACTTATTATGATTGCTTATTAGTTCCAAGAATTTTTATTGTTAATTATTTTGGTTTTTCTACACAGATTATCATGTCATCTGTGAACACAGTTTTATTTATTCCTCCCAAATCTGTTTACCTTTTATTTTCATTTCATTTCTTCTTCTTATTATTATTTTTTTTGACAGGCAGAATAGACAGTGAGAGAGAGACAGAGAGAAAGGTCTTCCTTTTGCTGTTGGTTCACCCTCCAATGGCCGCAGCGGCTGGCACGCCGCGGCTGGCTCACAGCGCTGATTCGAAGCCGGGAGCCAGGTGCTTCTCCTGGTCTCCCATGCGGGTACAGGGCCCAAGCACTTGGGCCATCCTCCACTACACTCCCTGGCCACAGCAGAGAGCTGGCCTGGAAGAGGGGCAACCGGGACAGAATCTGGCACCCTGACCGGGACTAGAACCCGGTGTGCCGGCACCACAGGTGGAGGATTAGCCTATTGAGCCATGGCGCCGGCCTTCGTTTCATTTCTTATTCATTAGGTGGGACTTCCCGTAGGATGTTACAAGTAGTAGTAAAGGAAGATATCCTTGCTTTTTCCCCAACCTTATCAGGAAAGCCTCAATTTTCCCACTGTTAAATATGTTAGCTGTAGGGTTTTTATAGTTCTTTATCAAGTGGAGGAAATTTCACTCTATTCCTAGTTTACTAAGAGCTTTTAATCAGGAATAGGTGTTGGATTTTGTGAAATGTTTTTTATTATGCGTCTGTTGATATGATTATGTGATTTTTCTTCTTTAGCCTACTGATGTGATGTGATTGATGTTTGAAAGCTGAAGTAGCCTTGCATATCAATGATCCTTGGTTGTATAGTGGAATTCTTTTTTTAAAAAAGATTTATTTACTTATTTGAAAAACAGAGTGAGAAATGGAGAGAGAGAGAGAAAAAGAGAGAGAGAGAGAGAGAGAGAATATCTTCTATCTGCTGGTTCACACCTCAAATGGCTACAACAGCCAGGGCAAGGCCAGGTCTAATCCAGGAACCAAGAACTCCATCTGGGTTTCCCACATGGGTAGCAGGGGCACAAGTACTTGGGATGTCTTCTGCTGTCTTCCTGGATGCATGAGTCGGAAGCTGAATTGGCTTTGCTGCATGCCAATGTAGGATGCTGGTGTTACAACATTGGCTTAATCCGCTGTGCTACAAAACTGGCCCCTGGAATTCTTTTTTATATATTGTTGTATTGGATATACTTAGATACTGTTGAACATTTTTGCCTGTATGTTCATAACAGAGACTGGTCTGTAGTTTTCCTGTCATGCCTTGGTCTTATTTGGGGTTGGGGTAATGTTAGCCTCACAGAAGGGAATAGAATGAGTTAGGAATTAGTTCCTTTGCTTTCATCTTATGGAAGAGATGGTAAAGAGTTGGTGTAATTTTTCCTTAAATGTTTGATAAAATTTACTAGAGCACCCAACTGGGCCTGATGATTTGTGTCATGGAAGGTTATTAAGTATAGATTAAACTTGTTTAATAGATATAGGCCCAGTTACACTGTAAATTACTTCTTGTCTTGGCAGATTGTGTCTTTCAAGGAAATGTTATGTCTTCTTGCATAATTGACTCTTTCATTATTGTGTTATTAATGCCTGATAGGTTTTCTTTATCTGAAGTCTGCTTTACATGAAATCGATACAGCTATTCCCACTTTATTTTAGGTGAGCATAATATATCTTTCCCCATCTCTTTTATCTGCATGTGTCCTTATATTTAAAGTTGGTTTCTTGGGGCATCTGTTTAGCCTAGCAGTTCATACTTTGGTTAAATCACCTGTGTTCTGCATCACAGTACCTAGATTAGATTCCCAGCTCTGACTACTGATTCCAGGTTCTTGCTAATACATTTCCTGGGAGGCAGCAGATGCAGCTCAAGCGATCAAATTCCTGCCAACCATGTGGAGACATAGATTGAGTTTCTGGCTGCTAGCTGTGGCCCCAGCCCAGCTTCCGACATTTAGCTTTTGAGGAATGAGCGAGCAGATAGGAGCACTCTCTCCCTATCCACCTGAATTATCTTTCTTTATTTGAGAGTCAGAGCTACAGACAGGTAGAAGAGGGAGAGAGAGAGAAGGAGAGGGGAGAAGGAGAGGGAGAGGGAGAAGTAGAGAGAGAGGGAGAGAGGGAAAGAGAGAGAGAGGTCTTCCATTTGCTGGTTCACTCCCCAAATGACCTCAACGGCCAGAGCTGAGCCCATCTGATGCCAGGAGCCAATAACTTCTTCCAGGTCTTCCATGTGGGTGTGGCGGCCTAAGCACTTTGGCCATCTTCCACTGCTTTTCCCAGGCCACTAGCAGAGAGTTGGATCAGAAGTAGAGCAACTGGGACATGAACTGGCACTGATATGGGATGCCAGCATTGCAGGCCGTAACTTTACCCACTACACCACAACACTAGCCTCTATCTGAATTATTTTTAAAAGATTTTTTTTATTTCTTTGAGTAACAAAAAGATAAGGAGATACAGAAAGAGAGATTATCTATCTGCTGGTTCACTCCCTACATGGCCTCAATGGCCAGGGCTGGGTCAGGCTGAAGCCAGGTGCCAAGAACACCATCTGGGTCTCTCACGTGTATGGCAGGAGCCCAAGTACTCCAGCACTCTTCTTCTGTCTTTCCAAAAACATTAACAGAAAGCTGGATTGGAAGCAGATTTGTTGGAACTTAAACCAGTGCTCCAATGTGGGATTCTGGCACTGCAAGTGGTAGCTTTACCCGCCAAGCCACAGTGCATTCTAGCCCCTTTACTTGAATCAGATAAATTTTTCAAATTGAGAAAGTAAGTTAGTTTCATATGTATTATTTAATTTGAGTCTTAGTTTTTGTTCTACGTTGATAATCTCTTTTAATTGATGTATTAGGCCATTTACATATACAGCTATCATTGGTGTAGTTGGGCTGATTTCTACCATGTGTTTTACTCTTCTGTTTATTGCTCTGGTTCTTTTTCCATATTCTTACAGTATTTTTCTTACTTTTGTGGTTTTAATTGAAGGTTTTATAAGATTCCATTTTCTCTCCTTTCTTAGCCTAACTATACATCTTTTTATTTTTATGCTTTTTAAAGGTTTATTATAGTTATTGCATATTATTTTGTCATATAAATTTAGAAATAACCAAGTCCAATTTCAAATATTCTTACATTTCCTCACAGGTAATGGAAGAACCTTATAAAAACAAAATATTCCTGGCCGACACTGCGGCTCACTAGGCTAATCCTCCGCCTGCGGCCCCGGCACCCTGGGTTCTAGTCCCGGTTGGGGCACTGGATTCTGTCCCGGTTGCCCCTCTTCCAGTCCAGCTCTCTGCTGTGGCCCAGGAAGGCAGTGGAGAATGGTCCAAGTGCTTGGGCCCTGCACCTGCATGGGAGACCAGGACGAAGCACCTGGCTCGTGGTTTCAGATCAGCACAGCACCGGCCTTAGCGGCCTTTTGGGGGTGAACCAATGGAAGGAAGACCTTTTTCTGTCTCTCTCTCTCTCACTGTCCACTCTGCCTGTCAAAAAAAATATCCCTAATGATTCTCATCAGTCCCTAGTATCATTGCTGTCTATCATTTCACTTAGTCATAATCATACAATGCATTTTTCTTGTAATTATTTTGGGCAAAATATTATCTGTTAAATGAATTAACAATAAGAAAATAAGTTTTTATTTTACCATAACTTTCCTGTAGATTCATATTTATGATCTGTACCACTTTCCTTCTCTCTAAAGAACATCTTTTAAAATTTGTTGTAAGATAGAGCTACTGTCAACTGACTCTCAATTTTTACTTGTCTAAGTTTTTATTTTCCTTCACATTTGAAAGATGGTTTTACAGGACAAAAAACTCTAAGTGGATGATATTATTTTGTCTCAAAGCTTTAAATATAACTCCACTCTCTTCTTGCTTTTATTATTTCTAAAGAGAAAACAGGTGTAATTTCTATTTTATTCTCCGTGGGTTGATTGTCTTTTTTTTTTCTTTTGGCTTCTTTCAAATTTTTTTCATTTCTCTTTGATTTTCTGAAGTTTGAATATGATATACCTAGGTTCATTTTGTTTTTCTTTTTGGCATTTATCTTGCTCATTGTTTCTGAGCTTTTTGAATTTACAGTTTGGTGTCTGACATTAATGTAGAAGATTTGTTTTGCATTTTACTTCTTTTCCTTTTCCACTTTCTTTTCCTCTGTTATTCCCATTATGAAAAATTATACCTTTTATAGATGCTCTATAGTACTTGGGTGTTCTATAATGCTTTTTAAAAATCTTTAGTTTTTTTTTTTTCCTTTTAGTTTCGGAAGTCTGTATTTACATAATCCTCAAGGGTACAAACTTTCCTCAGCCATGTTCAGTCTACTAATGAACCCATCAAAGCCATTCTTATTTGTTACAGTGTTTTTGACTTCTGAAATTTGTTTGATTCTTTATTAAAAATTACTTGATTTCATTTTTCATTTGTTCTTGCATGTTGTCTACTTTTTTCATTAGAGTATTAACTATATTGATCACATTTGTTTTAAACTTTTATTCTGATAATTCCAACATTTATATCATAATCTGAATCAAGTTCTGATGTTTGTTCTGTCTCTTCCAATTGTATTCTTTTGCCTTTTTAGTATGCCCTGTAATTCTTTTTTGAAAGCTGGACATGGTGTTCTTGGCAAAAGGATCTCTGGTAAATAAAACTTTGGTAATGTGGGAGGAAGATGAGCGTGAAGAGGATGCATTTTCTGGACCTATGATTATGTTTTAATCTTTTGGTGAGCCTCTGCTCATATGCTATGATCTTTACAATTCTTTTTTTTAAAAGAATTTATTTATTTGAGAGGTAGAGTTACAGACAGAGAGAGAGAGAGACAGAGAGAAAGGTATTCCTTCCGCTGGTTCACTCCCCAAATGGCCGCAATGGCTGGAATGACACTGATCCAAAGCCAGGTGCCAGGTGCCTCCTCCTGGTCTCCCATGCAGGTGCAGGGGCCCAAGCACTTGGGCCATCCTCCACTGCCCTCCTGGACCACAGCAGAGAGCTGGACCGGAAGAGGAGCAACCGGGACTAGAACCCAGCGCCCATATGGGGTGCCGGCGCTGCAGGCGGGGATTAATCTAGTGTGCCACAACAATTCTTTTTGGTTTCTAACTCTCTTAGCTGAAGCCAGTATGGGTATTAGGGCCTGATGTTCAGTGTTTGTCTTCCTCTACATGGAATGCTAAAACAGGCTGGATTTAGATAATTCGCTTTCATGGCATCAGCTAGATTTTGATAAAACCCCAATAGATTAGTGTCTAAGTCTGCTTTCTGTTTGCCACTACAGCAGAATATTTGCAACTGTGCAATTTATAAGTAATAGAAGTTTATTTGGCTTATGATTCTGGGGGCTACAGTGTACAGAAATATTATGCCAGAATCTTGCAAGGTCATTTATTATGTGTCATCCTCTTATAGAAGACAAAAGAGTAAATGTGTGCATGAGAGTGAAAGGACCCCAACTGATCCTTCTATCAGGATCAAACTCCAGCAATAACTCACTCATTCCCACAAAAACAACATTAATCCATTCATGAAGGCACAATACTGGTGACCTAATCACCTTTAAATGTACAACCTTGGCCGGTGCCGCTGCCGCTGCTCACTAGGCTAATCATCCGCCTGCGGCACCGGCACACGGGATTCTAGTCCCGGTCGGGGCACAGGATTCTGTCCCAGTTGCCCCTCTTCCAGTCCAGCTTTCTGCTGTGGCCCCGGAGTGCAGTGGAGGATGGCCCAAGTCCTTGGGCCCTGCACCCAATGGGAGACCAGGAGAAGCAAACGGCTCTGGCTTCAGATCAGCGAGGTGTGCTGGCCGCAGCGGCCATTGGGAGATGAACCAATGGAAGACAGACCTTTCTCTCTGTCTCTCTCTCTCTCACTGTCCACTCTGCTTGTCAAAAAAAAAATGTACAACCTCTTAATGCTCTCACAGTGTTAATTAAATTTCTTTTTTTAAATAATGCAACTGTTTGTTTTTATTTTTTTAATTTTTAAGAAAACTTTTATTTAATAAATATAAATTCCGAAGGTACAACTTTTGGATTATAGTGGTTTTCCCCCATAACCACCCTCCCACCTGCAAAGCATTCTATTTCCTACTTCCTCTCCCATTCTATTATTCATTGATATTCATTTTTAATTATCTTTATATACAGAAGATCAACTTAGTATATATTAAGTAAAGATTTCAACAGTTTGCACCCACACAGAAACACAAAGTGTAAAATACTGTTTGAGTACTAGTTATAGCATTAATGCACATAGTACATCACATTAAGAATGGAGATCCTACATGGGGAGTAAGTTCACAGTGACTCCTGTTGTTGACTTAACAAATTGACACTCTTGTTTATGGCGTCAGTATTCACCCTAGGCTCTTGATATGAGTTGCCAAGGCTATGGAAGCCTTTTGAGTTCGCCAACTCTGATCTTATTTAGACAGGGTCGTAGTCAAAGTGGAAGTTCTCTCCTCCCTTCAGAGAAAGGTACCTCCTTCTTTGATGGTCTGTTCTTTCCCTGGGATCTCACTCACAGAGATCTTTCATTTAGGTCATTTTTTTTTTGCCGCAGTGTCTTGGATTTCCATGCCTGAGAAACTCTCATGGGCTTTTTAGCCAGATCTGAATGCCTTAAGTGCTGATTCTGAAGCCAGAGTGTTGTTTAGAGCATTTGCTGTTCTATGAGTTTCCTGTGTATCCTGCTTCCCAAGTTGGGTCATTCTTTCCTTATTAATTACAGAAATTATTATTAGCAGACACTGGTCTTATTTCTGTGATCCTTCTGACACTTATGATCAATTATGAACTTAAACTGATCACTTTAACTAGTAAGATGGCATTGGTACCAGCCAAATTAATGGGATTTAGAGTCTCAAGGAACATTTCTAGTTTTACCATTAGAGGTAAGTCCGAGTGAGTGTGTGCTGCTGAACTGTACATCTCCTCCCTTTCTTATTCCCACTCTTATATTTAACAGTGATAACTTTTCAGTTAAATTTCAACACCTAAGAGTAATTGTGTGTTAAAGAGTTCAACCAATGGTATTAAGTAGAAAAAGAAAATACTAAAAAGAATAAAATAGTAAGTTGTTCCTTGACAGTCATGACAAGGGCTGATCAATTCACTGTTTCTCGTAGTGTCCATTTCATTTCTACAGGCTTACTTTTAGGCATTCATTAGTTGTCAACAATCAGGGAGAACATATGATATTTGTCCCTTTGAGACTGGCTTATTTCACTCAGCATGATGTTTTCCAGATTCCTCCATTTTGTTGCAAATGAACGGATTTCATTTTTTTTACTGCTGTATAGTGTTCTATAGAGTACATTTCTCATAATTTCTTTATCCAGTCTTCTGTTGATGCGCATTTAGGTTGATTCCAGGTCTTAGCTATCGTGAATAGAGCTGCAATAAACATTAAGGTGCGGACAGCTCTTTTATTTGCCAATTTAATTGCCTTTCGGTAAATTCCAAGGAGTGACATGGCTGAGTTGTAGGGTAGGGTTATATTCGCCTTTCTGAGAAATCACCACACTGACTACCATAGTGGCTTTACCAGTTTGCATTCCCACCAACAGTGGGTTAGTGTCCCTTTTTCCCCACATCCTCACCAGCATCTGTTGTTGCTAGATTTCTGTATGTGAGCCCTTCTAACAGGGGCGAGTTGAAACCTCATTGTGTTTTTGATTTGCATTTCCCTGATGGCTAGTGATCCTGAACATTTTTCATGTGTCTGTTGGCCTTTTGGATTTCTCTTTTGAAAAATGTCTATTGAGGTCCTTGGCCCATCTCTTAAGTGGACTGTTTGTTTTGTTATTGTGAAGTTTCTTGATCTCTTTGTAGATTATGGTTATTAATCTTTTATCTGTTGCAAAGTTTGCAAATATTTTTTCCCATTCCATCATTTGCCTCTTCACTTTCCTGTTTCTTTTGCCATACAGAAACTTCTCAATTTGATGCAATCCCAAATGTTAATTCTGGCTTTGACTGCCTGTGCCTCCGTGGTCTTTTCCAAGAAGTTCTTGCCTGTGCCTATATCTTGCAGGGTTTCTCCAATGTTCTCTAATAAGTTGATGGTGTTGGGTCATAGATTTAGATCTTTAATCCATGTTGAGTGGATTTTTGTGTAAGGTGTAAGGTAGGGGCCTCGCTTCATGCTTCTGCATGTAGAAATCCAGTTTTCCCAGCTCCATTAATGAATAGACTGTCCTCGCTCCAGGAATTGGTTTTAGATCCTTGATCAAATATAAGTTGGCTGTAGATGATGTTTGGATTGATTTCTGGTGTTTCTATTCTGTTCCATTGGCCTATCCATCTGTTTCTGTACCAGCACCATGCTGTTTTGATTATAACTGCCCTGTAGTATGTCCTGAAATCTGGTATGGTGATGCCTCTGGCTTTGTTTTTGTTGTACAAGATCACTTTAGCTATTTGAGGTCTTCTGTGCCTCCAGATGAATTTCAGCATCATTTTTTCCAGATATGAGAAGAATGTCTTTGGTATTTTGAACTATAAATTGAATCTATAAATTGCTTTTGGGAGAATGGCCATTTTGATAATATTGATCCTTCCAATCCATGAGCAGGGAAGATTTTTCCATTTTTTGGTATCCTCTTCTATTTCTTTCTTTAAGATTTTGTAATTCTCATCATAGAGATCTTTAATGTCCTTGGTTAAGTTTATTCCAAGGTATTTGATTGTTTTCGTAGCTATTGTGAATGGGATTGATCTTAGAAGTTTTTTCTCAGCCATGGCATTTTCTGTGTATACAAAGGCTGTTGATTTTTGTGCATTGATTTTATATCCTGCTACTTTTCCAAACTCTTCTATGAGTTCCAATAGTCTCTTAGTAGAGTTCTTTGGATCCCCTAAATAAAGAATCATATCTACAAAGAGGGATAGTTTGAGTTCTTCCTTCCCAATTTGTATCCCTTTAATTTCTTGTTCTTACCTAATGGCTCTGGCTAAAACTTCCAGAACTATATTGAATAGCAGTGGTGAGAGTGGGCATTCCTGTCTGATACCAGATCTCAGTGGAAATGCTTCCAACTTTTCCCCATTCAATAGGATGCTGGCCCATGGGTTTTTCATAAATTGCTTTGAGGAATATTCCTTCTATACCCAATTTGCTTAGAGTTTTCATCATGAAAGGGTGTTGTATTTTATCAAATGCTTTCTCTGCATCTATTGAGATAATCATATGGTTTTTCTTCTGCAGTTTGTTAATGTTGTGTATCACATTGATTGGTTTGCGAACATTGAACCATCCCAGCATAGCATGGATAAATCACACTTGGTGTTTGTGGATGATCTTTCTGATGTGTTGTTACATTCTATTAGCAGAATTTTACTGAGGATTTTTGCATCTATGTTCATTAGGGTTATTACTCTATTATTTTCTTTCAATCCTGCATCTTTTTCCGGCTTAGGAATTAAGGTGATGCTGGCTTCCTAGAAGGAATTTGGGAGGATTCCCTGTTTTTTGATTTTTCTGAATAGTTTGATAAGAATTGGAGTTACTTCTTCTTAAAATGTCTGGTAGAATTCAGCAGTGAGTCCATCTGGTCCTGGGCTTTTCTTTTTTGGGAGTGACTTTATTACTGATGCAATTTCTGTCTCCGTTATGGGTCTGCTTAGGTTTTCTCTGTCTTCATGGTTAAATTTAGGTAGGTTGCATGTGTCCAGGAATCTATCCATTTCTGATAGGTTTCCCTGTTTGCTGGCATACAAGTCCTTTTAGTAATTTCTGATGATTCTTTTTATTTCTGTGGTGTCTGTTGTTACATTTCCTTTTTCATCTCTGATTTTATTGATTTGGGTCTTCTCTCTCCTTTTTTTAATTAGTTAGGCCAATGGTATGCCAATTTTTTTATTTTTTCAAAAAACCAGCTCCTCGTTTGGCTGATTTTTTGTAATGTTTTTTTGGATTCAATCCTGTTAATTTCTTCTCTGATTTTAATTATTTCTCTCCTCCTACTAGATTTGGGTCTGGTTTGCTGCAGTATTTCTAGATCCTTGAGATGCATTGAAAGCTCATGTATTTGGTGCATTTCCAATTTCTTGATGTAGGCACCTATTGCTATAAACTTTCCTCTTAACACTGCTTTTGCTGTATCCCATAAGTTTTGATATGTTGTGTTGTTATCCTCATTTACTTCCAGAAAGTATTTGGTTTCTATTTTTATTTCTTCTATAACCCAGGTTCTTTCAGAAGTATATTGTTCAGTCTCCATGTGTTTGCATATGCTCTAGGGATTCCTGAGTTGCTAATTTCCAGCATCATTCCTCTGTGGTCTCAGAAGCTGCATGGTAGTATTCTAATTCTTTTGAATTTGCTGAGACTTGCTTTATGGCCCAGTATGTGGTCAGTCCTGGAGTACTGCTGAGAAGAATGTAAATTCTTTAAGTGTAGGATGAAAAGTTCTGCAGATATCTGTTAGATTCATTTGGGCTATAATGCCGATTAAATCTGCTGTTTCCTTGTTGATTTTCTGTCTGGCTGATCTGTCTATTTCTGAGAATGGAGTATTGAAGCCCCCCCCCCCCCAATACAATTGTATTGGAGTCTAAGTCTCCCTTTTATGTCCCTTAACATACCCTTTAAATAAGCCAGTGCATTGTAATTAGGTGCATATACATTTATAATAGTTACATCTTCCTGTTGAATTGATCCCTTAATCATTATATAGTGCCCCTCTTTGTCTCTCTTAACAGTTTTTTTGTTAAAGTTCATTTTGTCTGATATTACGATGGCTACACCAGCTCTTTTTTTGGTTTCTGTTGGCATGGGATGTCTTTTTCCAACCTTTCCCTTTCATTCTGCATGCATCTTTGTTGGAAAGATGTGTTTCTTGTAAGCAGCAAATAGATGGGTTTTGTTCCTTAACCCATTCAGCCAGTCAGTGTCTTTTAACTGGAGAGTTGAGGCCATTAACATTCAATGTGACTATTGATAAATAGTGACTTTGCCCTGCCATTTTCCCAAAGATATTTTTAATATAAGCTTTGAACTTCCTGTGATCTTTTACTGGGAAGTTTTCTTTCTTTACCTTCTTTCATATTGATGACTGTGTTTCTGTGTTTCTGTTTGTAACACATCTTTAAGCATCTTTTGCAGGGCTGGACAAATGGCAACAAATTCTTTCAATTTCTGTTTGCTATGAAAGGTCTTTATTTCACCTTCATTCACAAATGAGAGCTTAGAGGGATATAATATTCTGGGCTGGCGGTTTTTTTTCTGTTAGTACTTGGGCTATATCTCGCTATTTCCTCCTAGCCTGTAGGGTTTCTTATGAGAAGTCTGCTGTCAGTCTAATTAGAGATCCTCTGAGAGAAATCTGACATTTCTCTCTTGCACATTTTAGAATCTTTTCTTTATGTGTCACTGTGGTGAATTTGATTACAACATGTCATGGTGAGGATCCCTTTTGGTCATGTTTATTGGCTATCTATGAGCTTCCTGTACTAGGATGTCTCTGTCCTTCTCCAAACCCGGGAGGTTTTCTGCTAGTATCTCACTAAAAAGGCCTTCTAATTCTTTCTCTCTCTCTATGCTTTCAGGAACTTCTAGAACCTGAGTGTTGTTGGGTTTATTAATAGTATCCTGTAGATTCCCAATAATATTTTGTAGATTTCTAATTGCCTCTTATTTTCTTTAGTTTGACTGTATATTTCCTGTGCTCTGTTTTCTAAGTCTGATTCTCTCTCTTCTGATTCACTGATTCTGTTTTTAAGGCTCTCTAATGTGTTTGTCATTTGTTCTATTGAATTCTTCATTTCATTTTTTTCCATCATTTCATTTTGATTTCCCTTCAATATCACAATTTCATGTTCTACTTGATTCCTAATTTCATTTTGATTCCTCCTTAAGATTTCTTTTTCACGAGAGAGATTTTCTATCCTGTCCAATAAGGATTTCTGTAGTTCATGAATTTGTTTCTAAGAACTTCTAATTGTTCTTATCATAAATTTTTTGAAATCCGTATCTTGTGTTTCTTTTCTCTCATCATCTTCATAATCTTGTATTGGAGTGTCATGTTCATTTGGGGCGTTAAAATGTCTTCCTTGTTTTTGTTTCCTCGGTTTCTGCATTTGTTTCTTGGCACTGTGGAGATCTTCTTTGGTTTCTTCTTTTTTTTCTCTCACTGTGGTAGCTTTTCTCTTTATACTATGACTCTAGATTAAGTGGACTGTCTGCTTTTGGTGAATCTTTAGCGGCTCGTGGTGGGTATAGCCAGATAGCTCTGTTCAGTTCTTCAGGGTTAAGGGTGTGCCAAATGTGACACATCTTGGTTTGGCATGGTTAATCTCTCTCTCTCTCTCTCTGTTTTTTTTTTTTTTTTTTTTTTTTTTTTTTTTTTTTTATTATTCAGAAGGGAAGTAATTCCGCACAGCTGAGCTATTCTCCTTGAAGGCAATCAGTGCCTGAGTGCTAGCCCCTGTGGGTATAATATTTGTCTGCTCTGTCCCAAGGACCACATGAAGGTTCTGTGCAGTCCCCAGTGTAAGCTCAGATTTCCCTGCAATCTCCCACTGGGTTGCCAAGTTTACCGAGTTTGTGGCGTCTCCCACCGGGTACTCACGTCTCAGGCATTCCGTGAGTTCTCCCACACACCCTCAGTTTTTTCACAGTCCCAGTTCATAAGCTCCACACATCCACTAGGTCTTAACCTCCTGTTATTTCTCCTCACCAGAGTCAGGTTTTCTGCTTGGCTGAGGGCAGGTGCAGACCTGAGGTGGTGCAGCTTTTATGTATGTCCAAAATGGCACCTGCTCTTTGTCTTGCTTGTCTTTGTGAGGTGAGTGGAGAGAGAGAATCTCGTCCATACTGGTCCCCTTTATTTTATTTTTTCTCTCCTCTAGTTAGCCTGGTGAACTTTCACCCACAGGGCTTCATGCCTGTTCCTCTAGGCTCTTCCTGTCATTTTCACGCCAGTGTCTCTTGAGCTACTGAGGTTTTGCCTCACCTTCCTTTCCAGTGCTGGTGCATAGACTCAGCAACTTGGGTCCCGAGCCATGGGCACCCGTGCCCTCCACGTAGGTCCACCATATCCCACTAGTTCCTGGATAGTTTCCTCTGCAGTTTTTTCCCTAACTCTTCCCTGAAATTACAGTATCTCCACTTTTATTAAGCTATCTTTTCCCAGACTATCAGTGCACTCCCTCCCTATTCCACCATCTTGGAGCTGCCCCTGCACAATGTTCCAAATGTTTAAATTTTACTGAAATAATACCCTGCACAGAGTGTCTGATACAATTTTAAATATTCAAGTGTTGTCCATGTCATATCTGAACATAACTGAATATATAATTCCCTTTGAGATCCTGATAGATGGTGGTCACATTCCGCTTATTCTTGTCATCAGATGAAGTAATTATATAAAATGAAATCCAGAACACAGATAGTTTTCTTGTTGCCTGAAGTTGATAATAATTACATTTGAAATTATTCTCTGATAAGGACATCATCTAGCCCTAAATCCTAAGATTTTTGAAAATTGTTTTTAAATTTCCCATGTGATTTTGTGCAGTTGAGCCATTTTTATAACTCTTATATGTCTCTGTTTTATCAGTGATCATATTCTGAGTTAATATACACAGCATTGCAAATTGATAAAAATCCACATATGTCTAAATTACAAATTCCACCTTCGACAAGACCACAAAATCATGATTTTTCAGCAAAGCTTCAAGGAAGGTTTATATCTGACATGAGTGACATACATAAATAACTTGCACAAAAAGCTGTAGAGAGAAAAGATGATTTTAGTACATAAAAGAATCTCTTTTGGCAGAGAGAACATGTAATTCATCCTTAGTAGGAGATAAATATGTGTGCAAAATTAAGAACTAATTCATTATTATTGATCTCATTTATAATAATTATAGGTTTAGGTTAAAGGTTTTACTTATTGGGTAATTCCATCATTTCAGATAGGGTGGAGTAGATTTCCTGGTGTAGATTCAATCACATTTTCAAGGAAATAAATGCATAATGTCTTGGTGAGGAGAAGCTATAGTCTATTATTAAATTTCATTTCTTTTTTTTTTCATTTTTCACCTGTAATTTAAATAACATACATAATGAGGATAAAACAAAAATTCTGTTCCTTGCTGATAAAAAAGCACATAATAGGTACTTAATTACTGGGCTATTTAAAAAAATGCAGTGTACTTGGTGAAATAGTTTTAATTTTATGATAATGCCTGCTACTCATGGATAGGTTTGTCTTTTGATAGCATATTGCAGAGGTATTAGTGGTCTCTTGGGATGCTAAGTATATTTTCTCAGTGTTTCTTGTTATGAAAATGAATTATATCATACTCTTGTGATTGAAGCTTCTTTCTCTTGTTTTTTTTTTTAATCCTTTCCAGTTATTTCTTTGCCTTCTACCAGAATTCAATATTTTAAAAAATTTGTTTATTTATTAGAAGGGTAGAGTTTTAGAGAGAGAGAGAGAGGGAGAAAATCTTTTTTTTTTTTTTTTTTTTTTTTTTTTAGAAATAGTGTCACCTATTTCTTTTTTTTTCTTTTTATTTATTTTTGATTTTTGACAGGCAGAGTGGACAGTGAGAGAGACAGAGAGAAAGGTCTTCCTTTGCCGTTGGTTCACCCTCCAATGGCCGCCGTGGCCAGTGCGCTGCAGCCGGCGCACCGTGCTGATCTGATAGCAGGAGCCAGGTGCTTCTCCTGGTCTCCCATGGGGTGCAGGGCCCAAGTACTTGGGCCATCCTCCACTGCACTCCCAGGCCACAGCAAAGAGCTGGCCTGGAAGAGGGGCAACCGGGAAAGAATCCGTTGCCCCGATCGGGACTAGAACCTGGTTTGCTGGTGCCGCAGGCGGAGGATTAGCCTATTGGGCCATGGCGCCGGCAAGAGAGAGAGAATATCTTCCATCAGCTGATTCATTTTTCAAATGGCTGGAATGGCTCTGGCTGGGGTAGGCTGAAGCCAGGAGCCGGGAACTCCATCTGGGTATCTCAGATGGGTGGCAGGGGACCAAGCACTTGGGTAATCTACTTTTGCAAGCCCATTAACAGGGAGTGGATCAGAAGCAGAGAAACCGGTACTCAATCCAGTGCTCACATGAGATGCCAGTGTCACAGGCAGCAACTTAAACTGCTATTCTACAATGTCAGGCCCCAGGATTCTATTTTTGAAAATAGTGTTAAGGAAATGAAGGAAGGATATAACAGTGGGTATAGTATAGATTGATATTTATTTTGCTATGAATTCAATCGTTCCACCTTACCATTCATATATTGAGGCCCCAAGTCCCTGTTTTTAGAAGATAATTAAGGCTAAATGAGATCATAAGGGTGAGGCCCTAATCAGATGGGATTTATGTCATAATAATAACAGGCAAGAATATGGTGTGTTTTCTGTCTCAGGTGAAGATACAACAAGAAAATAGCTATCTGCAAGCCAAGCTGTCACTGAATTTGACCATGCTAGCACTCTGTTCTTGTACTTAAGACCTCCAGAGTTTTGGGAAAAAAAATTTGTGATGTTAAAGCCACCAAATCTATGGTATTTTGTTATGGTAGCCTGAGAATATTTTTTTTTTAAAAAAGATTTATTTTATTTCTTTGAAAGAGTTACAGAGAGAGAGAGAGAGAGAGAGGGAGAGAGAGAATCTTCCATCTACTGGTTCACTCCCCAGATAGCTACAATAGCATGAACTGAGCTGATCCGAAGCCAGGAGCAAAGAGCTTTTTTAAAGACTCGGGCCATTTTCTGCTGGTTTCCCAGGCACATTAGTAGGGAGCTGGATAAGAAGTGGAGCAGCCAGGACTCCAAGTGGTGCCCATATGGGATACTGGCACTGCAGGCTGGGGCTTTAATCCACTGCACCACAACGCCAACCCCAGGGAATAATTGTTATCATAAAATTTTAATTAACTAGATACAATAGTTGGCGTTATTTTTTAGAAAGTTTTTATTTAATAAATATAAATTTCATAGGTACAGCTTTTGTAATATGGTGGTTCCTCCCCCAATACCTGCCCTTCCACCCCCACTCCCGTCCTACCTCCTACTCCCTCGCCCATCCCATTCTTCATTAAGATTCATTTTTAATTATCTTTATTTACAGAAGATCAACTCTATACTAAGTAAAAATTTCAACAGTTTGAACCCACACACAAACACAAAGTATAAAATACATTTGAAGACAAGTTTTACCGTGAATTCTCATAATGCAGCTTATTAAGGACAGAGGTCCTACATGGGGAGCAAGTGCACAGTGACTCCTGTTGTTGATTTAACAATTGACACTCTTATTTATGACATCAGTAATCACCCGAGGCTATGGAAGCCTTTTGAGTCCACAAACTCCATCATTATTTTAGGGTACAGGATTTTTATCAGAAATAGAAATAACACCAATATATGTGAACATAAAAGACATTAAAAAAAAAAAAAAACAACCTTTGGGGCCAGCACTGTGGCTTAACGGGTAAAGCCACCGCCTGCATTGTCAGCATTCCATATGGATGCTGGTTTGAGTCCAGGCTGCTCCACTTCCAATCCAGCTTTCTGCTATGGCCTGGGAAAGCAGTAGAAGATGGCCCAAGTCCTTGGGCCCCTGTACCAGTGTGGGAGACCCGGAAGTAGCTCTTGGCTCCTGGCTTCAGATAGGCACAGATCCAGCCATTGTGGCCAATTGAGGGGTGAACCAGCAGATGGAAGACCTCTATCTCTCTCTGCCTCTCCTTCTCTCTGTGTAACTCTGATTTTCAAATAAATAAATAAATCTTTAAAAAATAAAAAAAAACCTTTGGGATTGTCTCAAAGTTGATACACACCTAGATAAGTCTTTATCATGAGAGATGAAGCATTATATGATATTTTGATTTTCAGAACAATTCCCTAAAAGGCCTAGACTATTTTTGTTATCAAGAATAGGTTCAGTTGTAATAATTATATTTTAACTCAAGACAGCAAAATATACTCATTTTAGAAAGAATTACCAAAGTGATTTAAATAAAAAAGGGGTTGACATTAACCCCATGCTAAACTCTGATCACATTAACTATAATCACTGAAATTTGTGGGTTTTACTATAAATTATTATGAAATTAATATTATATAAAAGCCCATACTTAATAAATTTTAGGAAGTATTATGATTTTTTAAACTTCAAGCATTTTTCTCTATCTCCTGGTATTAATCCATTTAAATAAGTATCCAGATGACCCTCTGATATTATTTTCATTATTGAAAAATGACATCTATCAGTAAGAAAAATTAGGAGTTGTGGCAATTATGCATTATATGTCCATCTGGACATGTGATACAACTTAGAGTAACCAACGTGAAAATATCAAAGGTTAGAGGTATATTTGGGAATACATCTAAAATTATAAAAATTATAATACTTTATCCAATAAAAAACACTTAGCAGTACAGTGACGTTCTGTTTTGAGAAAGTTAGATAGAAGTCCACAACATCTTGCACTAGACATGTAGCAGGTGCTTGACTTAAGTTATTACTTTGCTAAAATAGATCACAGCTTTTTCCTCCCCTCATCCTAAAAACTATCAGAATAATTTAAAATAATAGAACCTTTATCATGTTGAATCCATATTGGAACTAGCACATCACTAAAATATTATTATTGAAAAGATGAGCATCATCTGCATGTAAACCTCCAGCTTTCATTTATCATAGTAACATGTATGCAGTAGTTTTAAACCAATGAGGCAGCAGAGATCTACAGAGGACTTTGCTATTTTTTTTTTTAGTCATGAATTATAGTTCTCTAAACCTTCACATAATAACTAATTCTTTTTAAAAATTTTTTTAAAAAGTTTCTTTATAAAAAGGGGACAGATTTCTTATGTACAGTTTTAAGAGCATAATGATACTTCACATTCTACCCTTCCTCCCTCCCTCATGTCCACCCTCCCTGCTTTTTTTTTAATATTTTTCTTTTAATTTTTACAATGACATGCTTTCAATTTTCTTTATAGTTACAAGTTTAACTCTCCATTAAAGGAAGAATTCAGCAAATATAGTGTCTACATGTATCTTTTATTATTTTCCTATGGCTACTGTAACAATTTGCTACAGACTTGGTGGACAAAAGCAACACAACTTTATTGTCTTGAAGTTTGGGAGGCAGGGGCCAGCGCCATGGTTCACTTGGTTAATCCTCTGCCTGCGGCGTTGGCATCCCATATGGGCGCCAGGTTCTAGTCCCTATTGCTCCTCTTCCAGTCCAGCTCTCTGCTGTGGCCTGGGAGGGCATTGGAGGATGGCCCAAGTGCTTGGACCCCTGCACCCGCATGGGAGACCAGGAGGAGGCACCTGGCTCCTGGCTCCTGGCTTCGGATCGGCGCAGCACTGGCCGTAACGACCATTTGGGGAGTGAACCAGCGGAAGAAAGACCTTTCTCTCTGTCTCTCTCACTGTCTATAACTCTACCTGTCAAATAAAAAAAGAGTCGAGAGGCCAAAAATCTGAAATCAGTTTTTTTTCCTTAAAGATTTATTTTATTTATTTGAAAGAGTTACAAAGAGAGGTAGAGGCAGAGAGAGAGAGAGGTCTTCCATCCGCTTGTTCACTCCCTAGATATCTGCAATGGCTGGAGCTACGCCGATCTGAAGCCAGGAGCTTCTTCCGGGTCTCCCACACAGGTGCAGGGACCCATGGACTTGGACCATCTTCTACTGCTTTCCCAGGCCATAACAGAGAGCTGGATTGGAAGAGGAGCAGCCGGGACTTGAACTGGCGAATATGGGATGCCGGTGCTTCTGGCCAGGGCGTTAAACAGCTGCACCACAGCGGTGGCCCCTGAAGTCAGTTTCACTAAGCCAAGGACTAGTTTCTGTTGTTGTTTTTGCTTTTCTGGAGGCTGTAGGAGAGAACTGTTTACCTGCTTTTTCTAGCTTCTAGGGGTGTCACAAATTCCTTGGAGTGGATTACTCTAACCTCTTATTGTCACACTGCCTACTAATTTTCTGAGGCCATGTCTCCTTCTGCCCTGGCCTTATAAAAACACTCGTGATTGTTTTTAGGGTTCACTTGAATATTCCAGAATCATCCACATTTTAAGATATTTAATCACATCTACAAAGTCCCTTTTGCATTCATTCATAGGTTCCATGTGTTAAGATGTGAATATTTTGGGAGCTGTTATTCAGCCTACCACATACATGTGTATATAATGTATATTAAGTGTAAAAAGGTCATGTGTAAGAGTTTCTTCTTTGGGGAACGAAAGATACACATGGATATGCCATCTTTGTATTTGAATATACATTCTATTCATGGTTTATAAAATTCTACTTCTGTGAAAATACCAAGTACACAGGTGAGGACAGTATAATGAGTGGGCAGGAGACAGGCAGGCAATTTAAAATATTTGAAAATATTACAGGATAAAAAATTTGTCTTTCTGGACTTCCATTTGCAATGCTATAGGCAATATTCAAATACCAGGAAAACCTCTAGCAGATGATAAAGGTTGGAGAAAGAGTTCGATAAGGGAGAAGAGCAGTAACAGAAAATATAGGATTTCAAGGGGTGGAAAACAAATATTTTTAAAGCTAGATTTGAACTGAAAAATACCACTCTCACTGAGGAATCATAGCACTGCTTTTCCTAGGGGGTGCTAGAGAGTCTGAATAAATGTTTGAGTTGATGATTCAGACCAGAAAGCAATATAGTATAATTCACTGCATAAATATTTACATAAAGCATAAGAAAAGTGATATAAAAGATAGTTGGTTCTAGGCTTTCCTTTTGACATTCAAGGTAATAAACAGCTAACGAATTCTGAGTAAGTTTTGAACTCCAAAGATGACTGACTCATACTGTTGTTTTTCGCTTTAAATACAAATTAACAAGAAAAGAAAGAGGATGTGTGGAAAGATGGGTATGTGGGGAGAGTTTCAGATATAAGATTCTTTAGCTTATTATATAAATAAATAATGCTTAGTTTTTTAGTAAAACACGTGTGCTGAACTTCATGAAGATAATCTTTGTGGTGATGGGGAGTATGAGTTTGGTATATTTTCTTACTTTTGGTAATTTTTAAAACTTAAATTAATTATAATAAGGTACATGCTCTAACACATTTAACAGTCAACACTTAGCAGTAACTTTTAGATTGTGAGTAATAACAAACAACTGCTAATTTCATCAATACTTTCAGAACAAAGTCTTTTTTTGGTGGATCCTAAAATTTTTTTATTAAAATAAAGAGAACAGATTTCATGTATTTCATAGGTACAATTCTAAGAAGATAACCATAATGCCCTCCTTCCCTCTAAGGTTGGTTTCTAAAGGATGTTCAGAATTGGCATATTTTTTATCTTTGAATTTATCATGTTCTTATGAAAGCTGAGTCTATTGCTTTTATATTTTATCTAGTAGAAATTTCAAATTCATGAAAACTGAAGATACTTATATAATGAACCTTGATGCATACATAACTCAATTTTAGTGGTTGTTAATATATAGCTAACATTGCTTTACAAGTGCACCTACCCATTTCTCCCCTATCTTGTGTTCTTTAGAAGAGAACTCCAGTTATTGCATCTCTTTCATTATAAATTTTTCAGCATGTACAGGTTGAGCATCCCTGATCTGAAAATCCAAAATCCTCCAAAATCAAAAATTTTTGAACTAGTTTTGGATTTTGAAACATTTTATTTTTCAGATTTTCAGATTGAGTATTTTCAACCAGGTAAAGTGTATGCAAATGTTCCAAAATCTGAACAACTCAGAAATCTGAGACATTTATGGTTACAAGCTTTTGGATAAGGTACATGCAGCAACACATTTAACAGTCATAACCTATATTTCCATAACAGTATAAACTATATTTCTAAAGGATAGAGACTCTAAAAAGTTATAATAAACTATAATGTAATAAATCAATTATAATAAATAATGAAACAAAATAGTTAAAAGCCTTAAATTACCATTTATTTAATACTATTTTAAGATAAACATCATTTTTCATATTTTACCAATTGTTTTTACAAACTTTTGTAGCTGATTTGTTTAAATAGGGATCCTAGTAAGGTCCATATATTGCAGTTGGTTGACATGCCACTCAAAATCTTTTTTTAAAGATTTATTTATTTATTTGAAAGTCAGAGTTACAGAGAGTTAGAGAGAGAGAGAGGGAGAGAGAGAAAGAGAGAGGTGTTCCATCCGCTGGTCCACTCCCCAGATGGCCACAACTGCCAGAGCTGCGCCAATCCAAAGCCAGGAGACAGGAGCTTCTTCTGGGTTTCTCACGTGGGTTCAGGGACTCAAGGACATGGGCCATCTTCTACTGCTTTTCCAGTCCATAGCAGAGAGCTGGATTGGAAGTGGAGCAGCCGGGACTCGAACCAGAGCCCATATGGGATGCCGGTACTGTAGGTGGCAACTTTACTCGCTATGCCACAGCGTCAGCCCCCAAAGTCTTTTAAAATATATGTTACCTCTACTTTTCTTTATTTTTCCATTATGATTTTTATTTATTTTGTTCACTGTTTTGGAGGTTCAAGTTCAATATCAGACCTCATTAGTTGAGTGTGAGTATGATAGAAGGCAATGGAGGAGTACTTGTAGAGAAAGGATCACAGGACAAGTCAGGAAACAGGGAAACTGGCTTTATAATCAATCCTCTTGTGAAAATTGGTTTTCAAGGGCATGTTTCCAGGGACCAACAGACATCCCACTAGGCATACCTCATAAACAGCATAATTGGATTAAATTTTCACCATTTTAGTACCATAATTTATGACTTTGGAGTTTAAACATCTGCATGAGCTTGGTGGCCAAATTGTGTTCAAATAGCACTACTTTCTTAAACAAAATCTTATTGTATGCTAATGTAAAACACTGTGCTTAAGTGGATAGTAACAGGGTATCTTGGTGATTTTATGCAAATATAAGACAGCAGGGAAAAAGATTTTTTTGCCAGCTGTGTTAAAATGACATCATGTGATATTATGTCTTTCTATTACTGAGAACTCCAAATACTGTAATACAGTCATTAAACAAACTTGTCAACAAGTGGCATTTTGCTTGCAAACTTTTAAAAATATTACACACAGAAGTTGGCAAGTGTTATCTTGTATGTCTGCATTTTTTGGTTGCTATAGAACCTGAAAAACTTACAAGTGACAAAAATGGCAAGTCATGGTAATATGAGGTAAGGAAAAATGGTATCTTATTTGGAAATACTAGATATAAATTCAGTTTAGTGATAAAATGAGAGAACTGAAAATTTGAGATTTACAGTTTGTTTATCACTATAAAGTGATACAATCTTAGTAAATAATTGTTGATCACATTGACATCATTCATTAATAAATTGAAATTGGTAACCAAGTGTGTGTAGTGCAACATGATAGTAGTGCAATAGAAACCATATTTTCAGATGATGATGATATCTACTTATTTCAATTAATCTAAAACAACTACTTATGATGTGAAGTGCCATTTTACTTTCAAATAATACCATATTGAGATACCAGTCTAGTAGACGCTGATGTTATTTGTGAAATAATTACTGACTTTTGAAACAAGTCTACTCTTTTTTTAAATAGTCTTGTGAATGACTATAACATGAGGAGGCTTCAAGAAGTTCATAGAAAAATGGAAATAAAGGAAAGTTTACACTGGTGTGAAAAATTTCTAAATTCATGCATACAAGGAGTCATTAAGAGGCTAATGGAAAATTAATATTATAAAAAATTGTGCATGGATTTCGGAAATTCCTTACACCAGGATAAACTTATCTTTGAATTCTATTTTACAACAGCTCTTTGAAGTACTCTCATAAATATACATAAATAGTGTTTGTAGTTTCCTATCCCAGAAGAGCCAACCTTTTCCTTTTAATTAATTGCATCTGAAGTTGGAGAGCCATTTTTATTTATAAGAGTTGCATCAACAATGACATCCTCACACAATAAAATTCAGCATTCACACACACACACACACACACACAGAGCTATACTAAATGGATGTAGGAAATCATAAAGCCGTTATCTATGAGGAGCTGTAGTGTTCTTTATGGAAAGGATGCAAATTATAGAACTGTGAGGACACTGAAACCCATTTAGAGAGCATATACAGAATCTTCAAAAAGTTCATGGTAAATATGTATTATGAAATAACTATGCATGGAGTTTAAATATATCCCCCAAAATAAACATCTTTTAATTCAATTTTCCACAAAATTTTTGAAGTTTAGTGACTATTTTCATGGGCTCATTTAATTGAAACATTAAAAATTGTAAAAATACAAATTAGCCTTCATTCCTTTTTTATGAAATAGAGGAATGGTAAGTCAGATTCATATATTTTCAGAACTTGAAAGATATTTTAGTTGAGCCTTCTTTTTTAAAAAGATTTATTTATTTATTTTTAAAAGCAGAGTTAGAGAGAGAGAGAGAAAGAGAGAGAGAGTGAGAGAGAGAGAGAGAGAGAGAAAGCAATCTTCCATCCAATGGTTTACTTCTCAAATAACTACCACAGCCAGGGCTGGTCCAGGCTGAAGCCTGGAGGTTCATCTGGGTCTCTCACATGACTGTAGGAGCCCAAGCACTTGGACCATCTTCCATTGCTTTCCTAGACCATTAGCAGAGAGCTGCGAATGGAGCAGCTGAGATTCGAACCAGCACCTCTATAAGATGTTGTTATGGCAGGCAGAGGCCTAACTCACTGAACCACATGCCAGCCCCAACATACTTATTTTTTTGAATAAGAAGCTGAGGCTCAGAAAGTTCACAAAACTTGTGAGATAGTGGCAGATCTGTGTATAGAACCCAGTTTTTATTTATTTATTTTTTGACTCCTACTACTTTAAAAGTAGCATTTATTGGTGCTTATTGATGCTTTTTGATTAGTATAGTATAAAATTTAGATAAATTTCACATGACCATACTAAAGTGCTATTGTATATTAAGTGACTGGTGCTAAGTCCAAAATGGAGTCCAACCTACTGATAGCTTGCTCATTTTCTTTTCAGAGTCATGGAATACTTGTGAAATCTATGCTTGAATTCTTGTCAATTCCTTAACATGGATTGTCCTCCCTTCAATTAAAATAACCCATTAATCAAGTCCAAAATCTAACTGTTCTCTGGAACCTTTCTCTCTCATTACATCATTCAGAAAACTTGTCTAATTTACTGTGTAGTCCTCCTTCTTAAAATCACAATGTAGTGACTCATAAAAACACCTCTTTGATCTCTCTTCTCTATTGATTTCTTATAGCACTTATAGCCTATTCTAAACATCACAATTTATCATTCAGAAGTCAGAGTTTTCAAAAAAGACATTAAGATTAAATTTCCCTTTGAACAATTGGGCAAAATTGGCCCAGTAGAGTTCATAAATTCATAACTAGAGTGGAGAGATGAGATTGTTTCCCAGAGTACCAAAATTTGGAGAATACAAAAAATGTAAAAAATGTGAATGCAGTTAAAAAATCTCTTGACTTTAGTTAATATACTTTGGTAGTGATATTAGTAGTTCTTAACATGTGTAAAACAGTAGGAGAATATCAAAAGTGGTGTCTGATTATTCAGTTTAGAAATACAGTAGACCTCCCACTTATCCGTGCTTCACTTGCTGAATTTCAGTTACCCACAGCCAACTTGGGTACAAAAATATTGAATAGAAAATTCCCCAAACAAAAAAAAAATTCTATAAGTTTTAACTTGTGTACCATTCTGAGTATGTTGATGAAATCTTGAGCCATCCTACTCCCATCCACTCAGGGCATGAATCGTTACTTTTTCTAGCATATCCATGTTATATATGCTATACACTCATTAAATACTTAGTAACTACCTGGTTATCAGCTAAACTGTCATGGTATTACAGTACTTCTGTTCAAGTAACCTTATTTGGCTTAATAATGGCCCCAAAGTCCAAAAATCATGGTGCAAAGGCACCAGTGTGCAAAATATGGAAGGATATATTAATTCTAGGGTTATGTGTTAACATTATAGGGTATAAAAGAAAAAAAGTTTTATACACACACAAAAAAAACTATATATAGTTTGTAGTGTCTGTGGCATTCGCTGGGAGTCTTGGAAGGTATCTCTTGTGGATACAGGTGGCCTGGTATAACCCATTTCTCACTCCTCCTTCCTCTTATAATTGTCCTGAACTCACCATTCTCTCTGACATTGGTCTCATTACTATAATTCTTTAATATTAATGACTTCAATCTTTACTCTTTCTTATACAAGCATATTTTTCTTTTCAGAGTCACTTACTCATCATGAGTCTCCCTATGCACCAGAAAATATCTACTATTCTTTATTTTGATACATGCAGCCTTGAGACAAAAATCGCATCCTACATCCTTAAAGTTTAATTTTAAATTAAGTTTTTCCATGGGGAGGGAGAGAGAGAAAGAGAGAAGGAGAGGGAGAGAAAGAGAGAGAGAGAGAGAGTAAGTAGAGATATGCTAGCCCTTTTAAAAAATTTGGTATAGGGGCTGGCGCTGTGGCCCAGTGGGTTAGAGCCCTGGCCTGAAGTGCTAGCATCCCATATGGGTGCCGGTTCTAGTCCCAGCTGCCCCACTTTTGATCCAGCTCTCTGCTATGGCCTGAGAGGGCAGTGGAAGATGGCTCAAGTCCTTGGGCCCCTGCACCTATGTGGGAGACCCGGGAGAAGCTCCTGGCTCCTGGCTTTGGATCGGCACAGCTCCAGCCGTTGCGGCCATCTGGGTAGTGAACCAGCGGATGGAAGACCTCTCTCTCTCTCTGTCTTTACCTCTATTTTTAACTCTGTCTTTCAAATAAATAAAATAAATCTTTAAAAAAATTGGTGTAATTTCTACATAACAATCCTAAAGTACCAGTGTGTATTAAGTGATCAATGCTTGAGCTAGAATGAATCCTAGGCGATGGACAAGTTGATTAAGATCTAACAAGAATGTTAATGGAGCTGGAGCATTAACTCTTTGCTTTGTAAACGTTGTGTATTTGGTAATAGTGAGAAGGCAAAACAAGAGAAAAATAGACGATTTTCATTTTCTACATAAGCCTTTGGCTGCACATTTTTTAAAGCCATATTTTGTGTCCTTATATAAGGCATGATATCTGGCAAGAAGAACCGTAATCAGTGTTCTCTCAAAGTATGATATGCATTTAACATCACACATAGGAAACTGAAGGTCAGTTTGCATTTTTATAAACATACTACTCCACTTATTTTTTGTAAATTTACTGCTAACACATTCTTACCCTTTTTCCTAAAGAGATGCTTAACACTTTTAAGTATTAAGAACTCCTTAATTATTCATATTTATCCAAATCCTCCATGTATTAAAATATTTTATTAAAAATAGTAAAATAAAATAATTGTGTTATGGTTATAAGTTAAACATGATTTTCTTTACATATTTTGATTAATCAATTATAATTGTTGTTACCGTAGTAAACTGACGAAATATAAGGAAATTAGGCATTAGTGTACCTATGCTTATAATACTACTTCCTTTTAAGCTTTTTAAAATACTGAAAATAGCTTTTTGACTATTATTTTTAAAAAATTTGTAATTAGTTTTTAACATATTCAATATAGTTTGTAGATGCAATTCTAAGAACATAATGGTATTCTCTTCCTCCCTTCCTCCCCGTTTCTCCTGCCCACCCTCCTTTCTTCTCTCTTTCTTTTTTTAGTTTTTGAGATAATATATTTTAAATTTATTTTACAGTAAAAAAGCTTAATTATACCTAATAAGAAGTTTAACAAGTAAAAAGCAAAAGACTCTAGTATGATAGGAGTATATACAAGGCTATAAACAATAATTGAATGGAAAAAATGGTCATTTCACCCATATACACAGTAAATTTTAAAGTAATCACAGATGATTAAAACTATAGTACTATAACATTCTTAACCACTGGTTTGGAAAAGGTATAAAAGAAAGCTTCACAAAACTAGATTTGTGGCAATAATGATGCATATAAGCATTTTGTCCTTTTCATTTTTTATTTTTTTAATTTAAGCTCCCACATATAAGGGAGAACAAATGATATTTGTCTTTCTGGATCTGGCTTATTTCATTCAACATGATGTTCTCCAGTTGTGTCCACTTTACTGCAAATGGTAGAATTTCATTCTCTTTTTTGTTATAGCTAAATAATATTCTGTCTTGCATATATACCACATTTTCTTTATCCATTCATCTGATTATGGACACCTTGGTTGATTACAAATTTTGATTATTTTGAACAGTGCTGTTATAAACATGTTGTTGCAAGTATGTCTTTGCTACAATATATTCATGTCTTATGTATATACTCAGCAGTGGGTTTGGTGGATCATATGGTAACTGTTTTCTACAGTGGCTGCATAATTTACATTCCCACCAACAGTGTATAACTGTTACTCTTTCTGCACATCCTCTTCAGAATTTGTTACTCTCTGTGTTTTGGGTTTTAGCCATTCTGACAGGAGTGAGGTAATATCATTGTAGTTTTGATTTGCATTTCCCTGATGGCTAGTGATGTTGAGCATTTTTTCATGCATTTGTTGTTCATTTGTATTTCAACTTTTGAGAACTGTCTATTGAGGTCCTTTGCCCATTTCTCAACTGAATTGGTTGGTTTTTGTTGTTGTTGTTGAGTTGTTTTTTTTTTTTTTAAGTTGCTGATGTGTTCTGGATATTAATCCTTTGTTGGAGAGGCAGCTTGCAAATATTTTCCCATTTTGTTCGATGTCTCTTCACTCTTGATTATTTGCTTTGCAAAAGCTTCTGAGTTTGATACAGTCCCATTTGTTTAGTTTTGCTTTTGTTGCCGGTACTTTGGGTAGTCTTGTCCAAGAAGTTGTCCCCTACACCAGTTCCTTGGAGTGTTTCTTACATTTTATTCAAGCAATAACATAGTCTGAGGTCTTAAATTTAGGTCTTTGATTCATTTTGAATTTTTTGTATATGGTGAGAGGTATGTATCTAATTTCATATATATATGGATCCAGTTTTACTAGCACTATTTGTTGAAGAGATTATGCTTACTCCACTGTATGGTCTGAGCACTTTTTTCAAAAATCAATTAGGTGTATGCAAGTGGATTTATTTCTTGGCTTTCTATTCTGTTCCATTGATGTATATATTGATTTTTATGCCAGTACCAAGCTGTTTTAATTACTTTAGCTTTGTAGTATGCTTTGAAGTCAGATATTGTGGTGATTCCAGCTTGATTTTTCTTGTACAGGATCGTTTAGGCTATTTAGGGTCTTTTGTTTGTGATTCCATATGAATTTTAGGATTGATTTTTCTTTCTCTGTAAAGAATGTCATTGGTATTTTGATAGAGATTGCATTGAATCTGTAGATTGTTTTAGGTTGTGCAGACATTTTAATGATATAGATTCTTCTGATACATGAGCAAGGAATATCTTTCCATTTTTTGTGCCCTTGATGATTTATTTCACCAATGTTTGATAATTTTGTTGTAGAGATCTTTAAATTGTTTGGTTCAATTTATTACTAAATATTTTATTTTTCATGGATATTGTGATAGGAATTTGTTTCTTGATTTCTTTTTCAGTGAACTCATCATTAGTATACAAAAAAACTACTGTGTTTTGTATGTTTATTTTGTAATCTGCAAATCTATTGAATTGGTTCATCAATTTTAGCAGCTTTTTGGTGGAGTGTTTAGGTTTTTCCATATACAACATCATGTCATCTGCAAACATGGATAATTTGACTTCTTCTTCTTTTCCAAGTTTGATGCTGTCTATTTTTTTCTCCTCCCTAATTGCTCTTGCTAAAACTTTTAGTACTATATTGAATAAGAGTGGTAAAAGTGGACAGCATTGTCTTGTTTCAGATCTGAGAGGAAATTCTTTTAGCTTTTCCCTATTCAGTATGATATTGGGTGTTGTTTTGTCATATATAACCTTCCTAATTTTGAGGAATATTCCTTCTATACCGATTTGTGCATAGTTTTATCATAAAGGGGTGTTGAAATTTATAAAATGCCTTCTCTGAATCTATTGAGATTTCCATATATATAGTTTTTGTTCTACATTCTATTGATGTGATTTATGATGTTTATTGATTTGCAAATGTAAACACCTTTGCATTACTGGCATAAATCCCACTTGATTGTGATGTATGATCTTTTTTGATGTAGTTTTGTATTGATTTGCTAGTATTTTATCATGAATCTTTGCATCTATGTTTATTAAGGATATAGGACTGTTGTTTTCTTTTTATTTAGTGTCTTTGGTTTGATATCAAAATGATGCTAGTCTCATAAAAAGAGTTTGGCACATTTCCATCCTGTTGAATATTTTTGGAATAGTATCATAAGCATTGGAGTTACCTACTCTTTGGTCCTGGACATTGCCTTGATGGAAGACTTTTATTACTTCAATCTCATTGCTTGTTATGGGTCTGTTTAGATTTCCCATATTTCCTTGACTTAATAATGGTAGATTATATATATATATATCCAGGAATTTATCCATTTCCTCATGGTTTTCCAGCTTATCATGGGAGTTTCTTACTAGTCTTTTTATTTCATTGCTGTCAGTTTTAATATTTCTTTTATCATCTTTAATTTTATTTACTTGAGTTTTTTCTCCTTTTTTCTTTGTTAGTCTGGCTAGAGGTTTATCTATTTTGTTTGTCTCCTCAAAAAACCGACTTTTTGTTTTATTCATCTTGTATTTTTTTCAGTTTGAATTTAATTTATTTCTGCCCTGATCCTTACTATTTTTCATTTCCTGCTGGTTTTCAGTTTGCTTTGTTCTTGTTTTTCTAAGTCTTCAAATTGCATCATTAAATCTTTAATCTGAGACATTTCTCTTTTTTAATGTAAGCACTTAATGCTATAAACTTCCCTTTTAATACTGCTTTTGCCATATCCCATAGATTTTGATATGTTATTTTCATTTTCATTATTTCAAGAAAGTTTTTTATTTCCTTTTTAATTTCTTCATGACCCATTGATCACTCAGTAGCGTGTTGTTTAATTTCCAAGTATTTATGAGTGATCTATTGTTCTTCTTGTTGATTTCTAGTTTTATTTGTTTATGGCCTGAGAAGATACATATTATGATTTCAGTCTTTATAAATTTGTTGAGACTTGGTTTGTGGCTTAAGGTGTGGTCTATATTAAAAAATGTTCCAAGTGCTGGTGAGAAAAATGTATATTCTGTAGCTGTTGGGTGAAATGTCCTGTAAATGTTAGGTCAATTTGCTTGATAGTATGTTTCAACTCCAATGTATCTTTATTGATGTTTTGTCTGGATGATCTGTCTGTTGATGAAATTGAGGTGTTGAAGTCACCCACTGTTATTGTATCAGAGTCAATCTCTCTCTTTAGGTCTAATAGTATTTGCAGTATATATCTGGGTGCTCTTGTGTTGGGTGTAAATATATTTATCATTGTTATAGCTTTTTTCTGAATTTAAGCTTTTATCAAAGTGTAATGTTCTTTGTCTCTACAGTTTTTGATTTAAAGTCTCTTTTATCTGAGATCGGGACAGTTATTCCTGCTTGATTTTGGTTTCCATTTTCCTGGTATATCTTTTTCCAGTTCCTCACTATCAGTCTGTCTGTATTTTTGTTTGTGAGATGAATTTCTTGTATGTAGCATATAGCCCACTCTAGTGGGATCTTCGTTTTTGATCCATTCTGCCAACCTATATCTTGGTTGAAGAATTCAATCTAGTTACATTCAAGATTAGTTCTGATACATAAGAGCTATGACTTGTCATTTTGTCGATTGGATAATGATTATACCTCTTCTGTTAGTGAATTTAATAGTATCATGTGTTTTCCTGGTTAATTCTAATACAGGATGCCCTTCAGAATTTCTTTTAAGCTTGGTCTGGTGGTAGTGAATTCTCTTAGTTTTTTGTTTATCTGTATAATATCTTATTTTACCTTCCCTTTGAAAGGATAGCTTCACTGTATATAATATTCTTGGTTGAAGGGTTTTTTTAAGATCTTGAATTAATCATACCACTCTCTTCTGGGCTCACAGACAGCAGGTGGCTGTGTCAAGTGGCTGGCTGCAGCAGTGTCTCTGTATTCTCTCTTCTTGTCTCATGGAGTCTTTGTTTTTTCACTTCCTGACTTTTATAAAAACCTTAATGAAGTAGCTTTATTTCTTATACTACATAATTCACCCAAATACCCTCAAGAAAATGGCTGTAGTTTATCCTATGCCACTAAGGCCCTCCTACACACATGATCTCAGTTAATCCTAATTACCTCCCAAAACCACCTCCAAATATTATTAACATATGAATTTGGGAATTAGGTTTCTAACACATAAATGTTTGGGGAACACATTTAAAACCTAGCATAATTTATTGTACTTCACCTCCTATCCAAAGTGAATTACTGCATTAAACATCCTTCTATTTGTATGCTCTATGAGCACCAATGTGGATTGTCCTTCTTCAGAGGATGAAATGGTCAATGTTGTTATAGGCTTTTCTGAGATGGTACTAAGTAAACATACTGGTTTATAAGGCAGTTAATCATATGGAGATTACAAGAAAAATAGAGATTTTATCCTCTTTGGAAATACTTAAATTGTAAGTGGTAAGATTATTTGTCAAACAATATGTGTGCACACTTATATATTTACTGTCACTTCACAACAGTTTATGGTCAGTCAGGGATCTGAGATTGTATTGGAAGTAGATTGATAAAAGTTGGTAATCAAAAAAACAAAACATGGTTTATTTGTTTCCATAGTTTTACAAAACTAAATGAACTCCAGTGAATCAGTTGCATATAAGACAAAATTGCCAACAATCACATTGATATTTAATAATAAACATCAAACTTAACTTAAATATTAGATTTTATTCATTTAAAAAGATTTATTTTATTTACTTGAAAGGCAGAATGACAGAGAGAGGAAGAAGCAGAGAATGAATGAGATCTTCCATACACTTGTTCACTCCCCAAATGGCCACAACAGCTGGGGTTTGGCCAGGCTGAAACCAGGAGCCCAGAACTTCAACCAAGTCTCACACATGAATGGCAGTGATCCAAAGTGATTGGGTCATCTTCTGCTGCTCTCTGAGGTTTATAAGCAAGGAACTGGATCTGAAACAGAGCACTTGAGACTCTAACTGGTGCTCCAGTTATGGGCTGCCAGCAATGCAAACTGGTTTAACAGGACACTACAATACTGGACCCAAATACTAGATCTAAAAAAGTAATTATTTTTAGAACAATAAAAGGATACAGAAAATACTATGCAAAGTACAGATTCCACATACTCCTTCTCTGTTCCACTCAATTCCCTTTATTATTTACATCTTGTTTTAGTGTGATACATTTGTTAAAATGGATGAGTGAATATTGATATGGTATTATTCAAAGTCCATAGTTTACATTACAATTTACTCTTTGTGTTGTACATTGTACATATTTGTACAAATATATAGCATGTATCTGTGCATCATTATTGTATCATACAAAGTAGTTTCACTGCTCTAAAAACTTTCCAATTTCACCTATTCATTCTTGCCTCCCTCTGAATCTCTAGCCACCACTGATTTTTTTTCTGCCTCCCTAGTTTTGCCATTTCCATATAGTTGGTATCATATAAAATTTCAGATTGCCTACTTTCACTTAGAGGTATGCTTTTATGGTTCCCCATTTTTTCCTTTTTATAAGTCACTGAATAATATACCATTATATGGATGTACCACATTTTGTTTATCCATTCATGTATTGAAGGGCATATTAGTTTTTTCTAACTTTGGGAAATTGTGAATAAAGCTGTCATAAATATCCACATGCAGGCTTTTGTGTTGACATAAGTTTAACTCATTTGGATGAATGCTAACATGTGTGATTGTTGGATCATATGGTAAGAGTATGTTTTACTTTACAACAAATTGCCAGAATATCTTCCAAATGATTGTACTCTTATTTCCATCAACAGTGAATGAGAGGTCCTGTTGTTCCAGATCCCTCTAAGCTTTGAAAATTGTCAATGTTTGATTTTACCCATTTTAATAGGTGTAAGGTACACCAATGAATTAATTGGCAATTCTCTAATGACATTATGTTGAACATCTTTTCATGTGTTTCTTTGCCATCTGAGCATCTTCTACGATGAGATGTCTGTTTCGATCTTCTGTGCATTTTTAAATTAAATTGTTTTCTTCTTTTTGAGTTTCAAGATTTATTTATCATACTCAATCAGAAATGTATTTTGCAAAGATTTTCCTCCAAGCCTATAGCTTCTATTTTTATTTTCATAGTAGTGTCTTTCACAGAGTAGAAGTTTTTATTTTTAATGAAGTCGAAATTGTTTTTCCTTTCTAGATTTTGATTTTGATGTTGTTGTCTAAGAAGTAATAGACAAATCTAAGGCCACTTGGATTTTCTCTATTTTATTTTCTACTAGTTTTGATATTTGAACTTTACATTTAGGTCTACAGTCCTTTCTGAGTTTATCTTTATAAGATCTGTGTCTAGATACATATTTATTTTGGCTTTTAGATACCTAGTTGTTCCAGCATCATCTTTTGAGAAGACTCTTCTTTCCTAAAATCATATTAATTTTTTGTTTCTGAAGAAGTTTAATATTTGTTACGCTATAACATTCATTACAAGTTAATCTAGATTCTATAGAGTGATGCTATTGTGAGTTTTTTAAAGATATTTTTCAGAGAATTGATTAACAATAAACAATAAATGTTTATTGAGAACTTACTATGTGCCAGACACAGTGTTAAGTGCTTTGATATAATGGTGAACAAACACATGTTATTTCTACTTATTTCCAGGAAGTGCACAGATTAGTAGGGGGTCATAACAAGATTCACAGACTGAGTGAAGGTGTACTTCTGAGATATTAAAGAGCAAGAATTTTATTTCTTCATTTGATAAAAAAGGACTGTAGTGTTACTACTTTCTGAAAATAGAGGCAGAAAAGATAAAGTAAATTTTTTGTGCTAGGTACCAGATTTATTGGAGGAGATGAGACTAGAGTACTGGTTGCCTGGCTCCCAGTTAAGTATTATTCCTGCTCTTCTGTCTTTTCTTTGTTTTGTTTATATGAGAATTGGATAATTTTTAGCACCCATTGTGGATGAAAATCTACTCTTTGAGTGGAGATATGTAGTCAAATTTTTATCCTGCGAAGTCTATTTACTAAAGAAAAACAGCAAGCTAATAACATAGAGTATTAACTTGTCATGAGACAAATCAGGAGACAGGCAAAGGGATGACTAAAGAACAGAGACTTTCAAATTCAGAAACTCTTTCCGCTCCCTGTAAGAGACTATGTAATCTTTTGTAATACTATTGATACTGGAAAGGACCAGGGCCAGCATTGTGGAAGAGTAGGTTAAGCCACAGGTTATGATGCCAGCATCTCATGTCAAAGTGCCAGTTCAAATCCTGGAAGCTCTTCTTCCAATCCAGTTCTCTGCTAATGCACTTGGGAGAGCAACAGAGGATGGCTCAGGTACTTGGGCCCCATTTCCAGGCTCCTGGCTTCAGCCTGGTCCAGCTCAGACCATTGTGACCCTTTGGGGAGTGAATCAGCAGATGAATGATTTCTCTCTCTCTGTTTCTCCCTCTCTCTCAAAAATAAATAAATAAATAAATAAATAGATAAATAAACAAATGGAAAAGAAAGAATAGAAACTTGATAGGATGAAAGCCAATTTAACCAATTTAGCCATTTCATCTTGCTTCATTATTGGTTCCTGAGGAGGAAAGGATTCAATGCAATTATAATATTTACCTGAATGGTCCTTTGACTTTGAAAACTCATAGTGGAGTTTGGAGAATTAAGTATAACCATAGTCAACATTTCTACATTATTCTAAATCTGATTTGTAGCTGGTGTACTTATTTTGAAAATAATTCAATATGATATTTTTAAAGGTATTTTATTTTGAGATAATTATAGATTCATGTATAATTGTAGGAAATTATACAGAGATCTTATATACCTTTTATACAACTCCAGCCAACTCCCATATCTTTCAACACTCATCTTTCAACATTACATGATATCACAACTACAATGTTGAAATTGATACCATCAAAATGCATATTTCCATCACTACAAGGATCGCTCAGGCTGACATTTTAAAGCCATTCCCATTTCTCCCACCTCATACTACTACTGAACCATACTTCTGAACCATTGACAACTTTTAGTGTGTTCTATATTTTTATAATTTTGTCATTTCAAGGATGTTATGATGTAGTTTCATATAATCTGTTATTTTGTTTTCTGCTTTTTGTCCATCAAGCATAATTCTCTGGATGTGGCTTGGAGTTCATTCAATAGTTCGTTCTTTTTATTGTTGGAAGTAGTCAATGGTATATAGTTATATCACCCAATAAAAGAAATCCAGGATGTAAGTTTTTGACTAAGAGTAAATCTGCTATGAACATTCATGTACAAGTTTTCTGAGGAAGCTCCACATTATTTTCCACAATAAATATACCAATTTACATTTTTCACCAAGAATGTGCAAAAGTTCTCTTTACTTCACATGCAGATCAGCACTTGTCACCTTTTGTCTTTTCAGTAATAACCAAGATAACTGGAGAAAGATGACATGTCATTGTGCTTTGGGTTGGTATTTCCCTGATGTTTAGCCCATTTTAAAAATGAATTCGTTTCTTTCGCCCTTCCTTCCTTCCTTCCTTCCTTCCTTCCTTCCTTCCTTCCTCTCTCTCTTTCTCTCTCTCTTTTTCTCTCTCTCTCCCTTCCTTCCCTCTCTCCCTCCCTCCCTCCCTTCCTCCTCCTTCCTTCCTTCCTCCCTCCCTCCCTCCCTTTTTTCTTTCTCTCATTTGATATTTTTTCTTTTTCTTTCTTATTTTGCTATTGAGTTATTTGAGTCCTTATGTAGTCATCCGTTGCTCAATTATCAGATGTTTAAAAATGTAAACATGAGGACTAAACAATGTTGTACTAAAGTCTGGACATTTACTAAAAGAAACTTTAGGTGCTCTTGACACATATCTACACATACACACGTACACACATACACAGGGGTTTGAAATGATATCTCATTGTTGTTTTGCTTTGTATTTCCCTGGTGACCAGTGATATTAAGGGTATTCTTTCTTGGCATAAATAAAGGGAGCAGATTTCTTTCAATCCAAGTTAATTGATGCACCATTTCCAAGAGCCTCATTAAAATTCCATTACTAAAACAAAAGAATCACAGTTCAGTCCCGAAGCTGGGTTGTGGAGGTTAATATTTCTATAATATCTTAATACTTAAAAGCATTCTGGGCTATGGACCCAGAATGATGTAGTTGAAATTCACCTTTACCACAGACTAGATATTTATTTATTTATTTATTGTTTAAAGATTTATTTTTTATTTGAAATTCAGAGTTACACAGAGAGATGAGAGGCAGAGAGAGAGGTCTTCCATCCACTGGTTCACTCCCTAACTGGCCTCAATGGACGGAGCTGTGTCAATACAAAGCCAGGAGCCAGGAGCTTCTCCTAGATCTCCCATGTAGGTGCAGGGGCCCAACGACCTGGGACATCTTCTATTGCTTTCCCAGGCAATAACAGAGAGCTGGATCAGATGTGGAGCAGCCAAAACTCAAACCAGTGCCCATATGGGATGCCAGCACTGCAGGTGGTGGCTTTAGCCACTATGCCGCAGTGCCAGCCCCTAAATAATTATTTCAACCTTTTTGGGAGGGAATAGACCATTCAAGACTAGTCTTCTAGGAGTGCTGTCTTTATAAATAAGTTTCAAGTCAGAATTTACTATTGGCTTCCTAAGTAAAAATTGCAATTTAACATTATGTTAATTATCATTTAGTGATATTATCTTTATTCAACTTTCCTATCCTCTCATCAAAGGATATGTCTGTTTCATTATTTTAAGTGCAATCAGTTTTGAAAATAATGCATATATGTTACAAAGTACAATGGAAACAAGCTAAATAACTAATAGTGCTTTCTCCAAAAGAAGGAGGAAACTTCATGCCTCTTATACAGAAAACAAACAGAAATTTCTGTGCTTCATTAAATTGCCTCATATCTTTATCCTATAACATCTTTGATACTCATAAATAAGACGTCAGTAATCACCTGATATTCTTGTAATGAGCTGCCAAGGCTATGGAATCCTCTTGAGTTCACAAACTCCGAACTTATTTAGACAAAGCCATAGTCAAAGTGCAAGTTCTCTCCTCCCTTCAGAGAAAGGTACCACCTTCTTTAATGGCCCGTTCTTTCCACTGGGATCTCACTCACAGAGACCTTTCATTTAGATCTTTTTTTTTTTGCCAAAATGTCTTGACTTTCCATGCCTGAGAAACTCTCATGGACTTTTTAGCTGCATCCAAATGCCTTAAGGGCTGATTCTGAGGCCAGAGTGCTGTTTAGGGTATCTGCCATTCTATACTCATGGACTTTTTTTTAAAAACATTTATTTAATAAATATAAATTCCCCAAGTACAGCTTTTGGATTATAGTGCCTTTTTCCCCCCCATAACTTCCCTCCCACCCGCAACCCTCCCATATCCCATTCCCTCTCCCATTCCATTTATATTCATTTTCAATTATCTTTATATACAGAAGATCAATTTAGTATATATTAAGTAAAGATTTCAACAGTTTGCACCGACACAGAAACACGAAGTGTAAAGTATAGTTTGAGTACTAGTGATAGCATTAATTCACATAGTACATCACATTAAGAACAGAGATCCTACATGGGGAGTAAGTGCACAGTGACTCCTGTTGTTGATATAACAATTGACAATCTTGTTTATGGTGTCAGTATTCACCCTAGGCTCTTGTCATGAGTTGTCAAGGCTATGGAAGCCTTTTGAGTTTGCCACCTCTGATCTTATTTAGACAAGGTCATAGTCAAAGTGGAAGTTCTCTCCTCCCTTCAGAGAAAGGTACCTCCTTCTTTGAGGGCCTGTTCTTTCCACTAGGATCTCACTTGCAGAGATCTTTCATTTAGGTCTTTTTTTTTTCCAGAGTGTCTTGGCTTCCCATGCCTAAAATACTCTCATGGGCCCTTCAGCCAGATTTGAATGCCTTAAGGGCTAATTCTGAGGGCGGAGCGCTGTTTAGGACATCTGCCATTCTATGAGTCTGCTGTGTATCCTACTTCCCATGTTGGATCGTTCTCTCCCTTTTTTAATCTATCAGATAGTACTAGCAGGCACTAGTCTTGTTTATGTGTTCCCTTTTACTTTTAGAGCTATCATTATGGTCAACTGAGATCTGAAACTGATCACTTTGACTAGTGAGATGGCATTGGTACATGCCAACTTGATGGGATTGAATTGGAATCCCCTGGCACATTTCTAACTACCGTTTGGGGCAAGTCCGATTGAGTTTGTGCCAAACTGTACATCTCCTCCCTCTCTTATTCCCACTCTTATATTTAACAGTTTTCAGTTAAATTTAAACAACTAAGAGTAATTGTGTGTTAATTAAAGAGTTCAACCAGTAGTATTAAGTAGAACAAACAAATACTAAAAGGGATAAAGTATTAAGTTGTTCATTGACAGGACAAGGGTTGATCAAGTCACTGTTTCTCATAGTGTCCATTTCACTTCAGCAGGTTTCCTTTTTGGTGCTTGGTTAGTTGTCACTGATCATGGAGAACATATGATATTTGTCCCTTTGGGAATGGCTTATTTCACTCAGCATGATGTTTTCCAGATAATCATATGTTTTTTCTTCTGCAGTTTGTTAATGTGGTGTATCACATTGATTGGTTTGCGAACATTGAACTATCCCAGCATAGCATGGATAAATCACACTTGGTGTGGGTTAAAAAAGGATTAGTGGGATATTAGGAGTGCTGTTACTCTATCTTCCTGATCTCCTTTGTCGCTCCCCCTCTTCATGGAGGAACAACACAGGACCCTGCACTGTTCTTTTGTCTGCTTGGCCCTTCCCGGGTTTGCTGCTGGTTCTTCCCGGGTTGGCTACCGACCCTTCCACCTCCGTGGAAGGGCGGTTCCCCCTAGCCACTTTCCCCACTTCCGCGGGGGAGCGGCACACCGCCGGCTGGCTCTCTCGGGGGCTGCACAGGTGTTCCTTCAGATAGATGTTCCCCTTAGATGTTCCTGGTGCATGTTGTCTCTCTCCTCCTTTATAGTCCTCTTCCACCAATCCCAACTCTGCTACCCACACGCCGAGTACGCTGCTCTCCTCCAATCAGGAGCAGGTCCTACAGTTTATTGGTGGAACTGGAGGCAGCTGTGTAGAAGCTGTTTCTCCCTTCTCAGCGCCATATTGTTGGAGAGCAGATGCATAGAATAAGTCTTAATTCCAGTAACTTAGTCTAGTCCGGGTTGCTCCCCACAGATCCCCCTTTCTTTTTATTTTTTGGCGTTGATACGCGCCTGTCTTCGGTGCCCCGCGGCACACACTTTGCTCTGCTTGCTGGAGTTGCCCACAGGTGCTTACAAGCCCTACCAATCAGGCAAACCGAATCCGGGTCCTCTCTTCGCCATGTTGTGAGGAGGTTTTTAGGCGCTGATTCATGCCTGTGTTCGGTGCCCTGCAGCGCATGCTCTGCTCTGCTAGAACTGCCTGCAGGTGCTTACAAGCCCTACCAATCAGGCAAACCGAATCCAAGCCTTCTCATTGCCGTATTGTGGGGAGACTTATTGGTGTTGATAATGTGCCTGTCTTCGGTGACCTGCAGCGGGTAAACTGCTAGCCGCCAGCAGGTGCTTATCGTCTTACTAATCAGGCAGACCGAATCCAAGCCCTCTCATTGCCATGTTGTGGGGAGACTTATTGATGTTAATTCGTGCCTGTCTTCGGTGACCTGCGGCGCATAAGCTGCTAGCCGCCCGCAGGTGCTCACCACCTCCCTAATCAGGCAGACTGAATCCAAGCTCTCTCATTGCCATGTTGAGGGGAGGCCTTATTTTTCTCTATTTCTCTACCTCCGGGCATTCCTATCTCTCCCATTTTACTTCTATCTGCCAGCATTCCTATTTCTCTCATTTTACTTCTAAATTTCTGTTTCTCTTATCCCTGCAGCTTCCCGGCGCCCACCCCGAGGCTGCTTCTCGGCGGCTTCCCGGCTCTGAGCCGCTTCAGCCCGCACTTCTCTCATCTGCGCGGCTTCCCGGCGCCCGCCCTGCGGTGGGCTCCCGGCTCTGCGCGGCTTGGCTTCGCGCGCACAGTCCGCGGTCTCCACGCCCTTCGCGCCCGCACCACGGCCTCGCGCCAGCCCCGCGTTCCCTATCTATTCACGCCCCGTGCTCTCTCTGCACGCGGCGGCTTCCACGAGTCACACAGCACAGCTCACGTTTCCGCCACCGGTATTCAGTCCAAGTTCCCCGGGCTAACCTGGCGAATTCAACCCAGCTCACGTCTGCGCCCTTCGGCTTGGCTTCCCGTCCTTTACTCCCCAGGCTAATCTGACGGATTCCAACCTGGCGGCCCACGTCTCTGCCTCTGGTTCCAGATTTTCGCCTTTTGCTCCCCGGGCTGACTTGAAGAATTCCAAGCTGGCTTACGTCTCCGCCTCGGCCTGCACTCGCGGCTTCATCCTCCCTAACATTTTTCTCTACCCGGTATGTTTCCCTAAATTTTCTTCCAACAATATTCCTCCCTCATTTCTCCTGGCCTCTCCCCACAGTCCGTATCCAAGTCTAAGTTTCTTATAGGTTTCACTTTCACTTTCAACCTGCAGTCCGTATCTGAGTCTAAGTTTCTTCTTGCTTTCACTTTAAATCCTAACTTCTTTCCCACAGTCCGTATCCGAGTCTATGCCTAGGCTTTCGATAGCTTCTTCCGGCACCTTTTCTGTCCGGCTTTTCCCTAGGCTCTTTGCTAGTCTCTCTCTCCGGTATTTTCCACTTCTTCCCGTTTCTTCCCTCCTAAGTTTCCTATCTGAGTCACGGCACCATTATGTCGCTCCCCCTCTTCGTGGAGGAACGACACAGGACCCTGCACTGTTCTTTTGTCTGCTCGGCCCTTCCCGGGTTTGCTGCTGGTTCTTCCCGGGTTGGCTACCGACCCTTCCACCTCCGTGGAAGGGCGGTTCCCCCTAGCCACTTTCCCCACTTCCGCGGGGGAGCGGCACACCGCCGGCTGGCTCTCTCGGGGGCTGCACAGGTGTTCCTTCAGATAGATGTTCCCCTTAGATGTTCCTGGTGCATGTTGTCTCTCTCCTCCTTTATAGTCCTCTTCCACCAATCCCAACTCTGCTACCCACACGCCGAGTACGCTGCTCTCCTCCAATCAGGAGCAGGTCCTACAGTTTATTGGTGGAACTGGAGGCAGCTGTGTAGAAGCTGTTTCTCCCTTCTCAGCGCCATATTGTTGGAGAGCAGATGCATAGAATAAGTCTTAATTCCAGTAACTTAGTCTAGTCCGGGTTGCTCCCCACATCCTTAACTCACATGTAAAAAATCGTGCCATATGTCAAATCATAACCTTTTTTGTCTTTGTGAATATCTTTCACTTGAAATTGAGGTAATAAAGTTGGACAGTGGATGCTAGATATAATCACAACAGGATGAAATTCAAATGGCTAACAGACATACACAAAAAAGTTCAGGATCACTAGCCATCAGGGAAATGCAAATAAAAACCACAATGTGTTATCACCTCACTCTAGTTAGAATTGCTAATATCCAAAAATGAAAAAAAATATAGCAAGTGCTGGTGAGGTTGTGAAGGAAAAGTTCTTCTAATGCACTTTTGGTGAGAATGCAAATTAGAAAAACATCGTAGAAAACTGTATGCAGATTCCTCCAAAAGCCAAAAATCTGCCTGTGTCTCAGCTCTCCCCCTTCTGGGAATATATCCAAAGGACACTCAATCAGCATATGAAAGATATACCTGCACTCCCAATTTATAGAAGCACAATTCACAATAGGAAGGATATGGAATTACTTAGATGTCCATAAGCTAATGATTGCATAAAGCAAATGTGGTAGAAATACATTTTTAATATTACTCAGACATAAAAAAGAATGAAATCCTTACATTTGTAACAAAATGGATGGAATTTTAGATCATTATGCTAAGTGAAATAAGCCATAACCAGAAAGACAGATATCACATTTTCTCTTATTTGTTAATAACTATTTGTTAATATTTAGAGAGAATATAAAATTTGTGTGGATATCATATCATTTGTTATACAGTTATAAATACTACTGCTTCTCTGAATCATATCATGTACATCATAATATATCCTTCTTCATGTTATGTTCATTTTCATTAATCCCACATTTTGTGCTCTTAATAACTGTTTTCAAGAAAAAAGTATATATGTGTATAATGTTAGGAAACTGGTGCAGTTGTAGCCAGGTGGCTGCATGGCTAGGCTCTACCCCCATCCTAATGGGATTCCCTGCTCCTGCTTCCCTGCCCGCCCTCAGGTGAAGTTTCAAAAGGGCCTGTTCCTGAACACGTGCGCTCTTGTTCCTTCTCTCCTGCACTCTCTTGGCCTCTCTTGGCTTCTCTCCTCCTCTCATCTCTCTTCTCCCTCCTCTGTCTCTCTCTCTTACAGTCTCCTTCTCTCTTTTTCCTTCGCCGTCCCTTCACTCCGGTCTGTAGGGTGTTCCCTAATAAACCCTTTCCCTTACTCTGGTGTCCCGTGTGCTTTGCGATGGCTAACATTAATATATAACGTATAATATAATGTCTGCATTTGAAGTGTGACAAAATGTTAAAAATATTAAATTTAAAAACTAAAATAGAAACTTATAATTTTTAAAATATCATTGGTGAAAGTACCCTCAGATCTCTGAGCTTTTTGAGTCCCAAGGGCGTTAAAACTCCTCCTAATAACTCTTTTTTTGTATCTAAACAAACAAATATCTCCTTGACATAAAAAGGATATATGATTTTAACTGAGAGATTAAAATTGAAAGTCCAGGAGTGGGGTGGAAGGACAATGGTCTGTCTTTAGAGCTACTTCCTGCTGACATGAAGCGATGAGTTACTCTCTGCTGGCATAGGTTGATGTATAAAGCTGTGATATCCTGGGTAGGGAGTTGATTATATACCTGTAGCACCATTTGGTTGACTGCCTGGTTGGTGAAGGTTTTGGTTCATTCTATTATCACCTCCTTTAAACAATTAAACAGACAAGATAGAATAAAGCCAGGGTGAGAATAGCAGCCAATAGTCCTAGAAGTGGCATTATCCAAGTAATGAGAAGATTTCATTGAAAGGAAACGAGGGGGATCTCTGGACCCTAGTGAAGACTGATGGATGTGACTTGAACATGATTCCAAACAAGACTGGAAGAAAGGCCACTTGTCTCTTGCGGATAGAGGGGTTTGTCTGTAGAAAAATTCTGAACAATAATACAACGTTAAGTGGGGGAGAGGACTATCAATACACACAAGTTGGTAGAGTCATTAATGTAAGAGTAGAGGCTATGATTACAAAGGAATTATGACCCAAATGGGCTAGACAGGTTCTAGAACAAAGGTCAGAGTCATTATTGGATGACCAAAGAAAGATGCTGTCTAAACCACAAATAAGTTTTCAGATTGAGAGGCAAATAGAAACTGACAGAAGGGGCTTGATAATAATCAGGTGGGGTTTAAGGCCTTTCAACTATAAGACCCCTAGACATATTTATCTCTTCACATGGGGTACATCATAAGGGAGATGTGAACCTCCTTAGGAAGGCACCCTGTTGACTTCCATTACCTAGCTGGCCTGGGAGGAGAGCTGGCTAGGTAAAGGCAGGTGGCATCTCTTAACATGAAATTTACATTTCTGCCTGCAATGTTGCTGATCCTACTTGGCCATCCCCTCAGCGGCGGTGGTTACTTTGAAAGCTGGGCCAAGTTAAGGGCTTTTTCAGTTTAGAGCCAACAAGATATGTGGCTCTGACCTGAAATCCTTCGACTCCAGGGCAGTTACGTTTCCCGTGATCCAATTCTTGGCTGGCAGAGCTGCCAGGGTTCTTCATAAACTGACTTCTGCTGAAGCCCTGGCTTTCCACATCAAAAGTTATTGCAGTGGACTGGCCTGTTGGGTCTCCTTGATGGCTGATAACTGTGCAAACCAACCATTAAGTGGCCTGTCATATCTTTATATTGCTTCTGCCCAGCTTTCTTTTCCTCCTGGTTTTTGTTAAAGCAGACCAGAGGAAACCTTTAAGAGGATTCAAGTCAAGGGGGTGCTCAAGTCTCATCGCTAATCTTTCATGGCCTAAACTAGAAGTCTATAGTCACAGGCATGTTCTGATAGTGGTTTTTTTGTGAGGTGGACAATGCCCATAAGGAAAGCCATGTCTTCACTTTAAAACTTTCTCTCCTTTTGGTCTAAAAGGGAGATTTTGCCTGTTTACTGTGCCCATGGCAAAGTGAATCTAGCCTGAAATCATAATTTAAGCTCTCATTTTGGTTATGGTATTATTACAGAAAAAGGTTAGCTTTTCCTTTTATAAGATCTAAAGATCAAGCTGTACATCCTGGAGAGTCCTTCAGTATAGTTAGTTTCCCATCTTGAAGAGAATAAAGAAATGAATGAAAAAGCCAGGCTTCCCAGATTGCTTACTGACAATAACAATATGAAATGAAAACTTATCAAGCAATTTCAGCCATTAAATAACAACTTATGAGAACATTTACCAGAAGGTCCATTGCCTTCTATAAATTTAAAGACAAGAATACAGGTATTTGGAGAAATTTCTTAAATATTTAACATTGTATAGCTTGTTTGACCAGTAAACTCAAGCACAAACGTGTAAAAATATTTTTAGTTTCTTTCTACCAACAAATTTAAAACATCAGTTACAGAGATTCATCTAGGTCACATGAACCAAAGGATATCTTTAAATTTATGAGCAATCTTTCATCTGTAAGTCAATTAAAACAGAGTTCTTAAATTTTCCTATGTAGACATACAATATGTGTACACGTATAACATAAAAGATAGAACAATAAAGCAGTTTCAGTAATAGCTTCTTAAAATCCTTAAATCTCTTTTAAATTACCATTTTATTCAAGTTACTTTCTGCTCTTAGTAACCTCGCTTCAGCATATTTTCAGTTGAAACCTGTAGTGCCTTACTGGCTTCATTTTCTTACAGAGCCATCCCAAAGTACTGAATACAATAGAAGTCACTGGAAAAAGTCCATCAGAACCTATAGGAGGAAACAACTAAACACTGAATCAACAATGTTTTATTTTTATGAGCAGCAAATCTGATTTTTAGTGTTTGGAGAACACAAACTGTGGATGACAAAAGACTTTAAATAGCCATGTTTTTAGGCAACAAGATGAGGCATTTCTTTACTCTATGCAATATATTTGAAAGCACCTGTAGGATTTTATAAAACATTTAACCTTTTGAAGGCTCTGGGCCTTTCTCATTAAGATAACCTTCACATCTTATGACAAAAAATCATTAGACTTTTTAACTTTTGGACATTTGTATCAGTAGCATTTTACATTATCATAACTTAAAATTTAGCACAACCTCACATCTTTACAATACCTGTAACATAATCCAAATAGCCTAATTTATTTTTTTTTTATTTGGCAGGTAGAGTTATAGACAGTGAGTGAGAGAGACAGAGAGAAAGGTCTTCCTTCCGTTGGTTCACTCCCCAAATGGCCAGCCAGCGCTGCGCTGATCCAAAGCCAGGGACCAGGCGCTTCCTCCTGGTCTCTCATGCGAGTGCAATGGCCCAAGCACTTGGGCCATCCTCCACTGCAACCAGGACTAGAACCCGGCGCCCATATGGGATGCTGGCGCCCCAGGCAGAGGATTAACCAAGTGAGCCACAGCACCGGGCCAAATAGCCTGATTAGTTGGTGTCTCTACAAGATGAGAGACATATATCCTTTGATATTTCCAGGTACCAACTGGAAATATCAAAGTTTAGAGAATTTGGGACATAGATTTTTTTTATTTGAATGCCTGTCAAGGATGCCAAGGAGGTTTAAAATATCTGGTAGAGATCCTACATGAGGAGTAAGTGCACAGTGACTCCTGTTGTTGACTTTACAAATTGACACTCCTATTTATGGCATCAGTAATCTCCCTATGCACCAGTCATGAGTTTCCAAGGCTATGGAAGCCCCTTGAGTTCTCCGACTCTTATCTTGTTTAGACAAGGTCATAGTCAAAGTGGAGGTTCTCTCCTCCCTTCAGAGAAAGGTACCTCCTTCTTTGAAGACCTGTTCTTTCCACTGGGATCTCACTCACAGAAATCTTTCATTTAGGTTTTTTTTTTTTTTTTTTTTTTTTTTTTTTTTTTTTTTTTGCCAGAGTGTCTTGGCTTTCCATGCCTGAAATACTCTCATGGGCTTTTCAGCCAGATCCGAATGCCTTTAGGGCTGATTCTGAGGCCAGAGTGCTGTTTAGGACATCCGCCATTCTATGAGTCTGCTGAGTATCTCTCTTCCCATGTTGGATCACTCTCCCCTTTATTTATTCTATCGGTTAGTATTAGCAGGTACTAGACATGTTTATGTGCTCCCTTTGACTCTTAGTCCTTTCATTATGATCGATTGTGAACTGAAATTGATCACTTGGACTAGTGAGATGGCATTGGTACATGCCACCTTGATGGGATTGAATTGGAGTCCCCTGGTATGTTTCTAACTCTGCCATTTGGGGCAAGTCAGCTTGAGCATGTCCCAAATTGTACATCTCTTCCCTCTCTTATTCCCACTCTTATGTTTAACAGGGATCACATTTCAGTTAAATTTCAACACTTAAGAATAACTGTGTATTAATTACAGAATTAAACCAGTCAAATTACGTAGAACATACAAAAAAAACTACTAAGAGGGATAATGTATTAAGTTGTTCATTAACAGTCAGGGCTATGCTGATCAAGTCACCGTTTCTCATAGTGTCGATTTCACTTCAACAGGTTTCCTTTTTGGTGTTGAGTCAGTTGTCACCGATCAGGGAGAACATATGGTATTTGTCCCTTTGGGACTGGCTTACTTCACTCAGCATGATGTGTTCCAGATTCCTCCATTTTGTTGCAAATGACTGGATTTCATTGTTTCTTACTGCGGTATAGTATTCTAAAGAGTACATATCCCATAATTTCTTTATCCAGTCTACCGTTGATGGGCATTTAGGTTGGTTCCAGGTCTTGGCTATTGTGAATTGTGCTGCAATAAACATTAGGGTGTAGACCGCTTTTTTGTTTGCCAATTTAAATTCCTTTGGGTAAATTCCAAGGAGTGGAATGGCTGGGTTCAATGGTAGGGTTATATTCAGGTTTCTGAGGAATCTCCAGACTGACTTCCATAGTGGCTTGACCAGTTTAATGTGCTGTACATTGAGACTTAATGCTATAACGAGTACTCAAACAGTATATTTCACTTTGTGTTTCTATGGGGGTGCAAACTGTTGAAATCTTTACTTAATGTATACTAAACTGATCTGTAAAAAAAAAAAAAAGAAGAAGAAGAAGAAATTATCAATTCCCAACTTGACTCTCACTGGGATTAAACATGACAATAGGTCTGATCTGATTTCATCATCATTTAAAAAATCATCTATTATTTTTCACTTTATGTTTCTGTGTGGGAGCAAACTGTTGAAATCTTTACTTAATGTATGCTGGGCTGATCTTTTGTATATAAAGAGAATCGAAAATGAATCCTCATGTGGGTGGAGGGGGAGAGGGAGTGGGAGGGGGGAGGATGACGGGTGGGAGGGACGTTGTGAGGGGAAGGCCATTGTGATCCATGAGCCGTACTTTGGAAATTTATATTCATTAAATAAAAGTTAAAAAAATTAAAATAAATAAATAAAATGAATTTGCTACTGTTAAAAAAAATATCTGGTAGAAATAGGATCCCTTAACATCATGGCATAATTTATACCAGATTTGATCACTGTTACAAGGTGATTACTCAAATATTTTAGAATAAGTATATATTTGAACAAACTATAACTCTTAATAAAAAAAGAAAACTCAACTGGTTTTAAACAATTAGGACCTAACAGAGACATTAAGAGAACATAGTAGATTACTGTAATAGAACACGAAATCTGTGTCTCTTTCATCACTCCAAAAATCAGAAATAAAATCTTTTTTAAATGTTTTTTAATTTATTTAACAGAGTTACAGACAGTGAGAGAGATAGAGAGAAAGGTCTTACATCCGATAGTTTACTCCACAAATGGCCACAATGGCCAGAGCTTCGCCAGTCCGAAGCCAGGAGCCAGGTGCCTCTTCCCCATCTCCCATGCGGGTACAGGGGCCCAAACACTTGGGCCATCCACCACTGCCTTCCCAGGCCACAGCAGAGAGCTGGACTGGAAGAGGAGCAGCCGGAACTAGAAGCCAGTGTTCATATACACCATGGTGCCAGCCCCCAGAAATAAAATCTTAAGAGCTAGTGCGTAGAATCATATCCCATAATTTGGAACAGTTTCAACAGAGTTAGAACTAGGGAAGAGAGAATAGCTTACTGGAGCTGACTAAAACACTGATAAAGTCACCAATTAAACAAAAACTATTAAAAGGAGATGCTTCAGGTTTTAAACAGATTTTTAAGACTATTTAAAATATTGATTAACATGTACGCATTGCAAAAACCTCATTGCTTTGAGAGGATCCGTTTCTAATTCTATGTCAAATATACTAATAGCTTTTGCTTTCCATCTGCTGATTTCCTTGATTTACATTTGAAATAACCCTTTAGAAATCTCCAAAATAAGACACAATTTTCTAAATAAGATAACCTTAGTTACTTTCTTTTTTTCTTTTTTAAAGATTTATTTATTTATTTATTTGAAAGACAGAGTTACAGTAGAGAAGCAGAGGCAAAGAAAGAGAAGTCTTCCATCCTCTTGCTTACTCCCCAGATGGCCACAGTGGCTGGAGCTGTGCTGATCCAAAGCTAGTCAGCTACTTAGGACTGCCTTTGAAACAAAATGTTCAGGCAGCTGTCAAACAGGTCCCAAAATCTCTAATGGCATTGTGTGATTCCCAAACTGGAAACCAGGGAGCTTATTTCTGACTTTTCATTCCCCAACACATCTAGTTTGATAACAAACTCTGTTGCTATTCTCCAGTTTGTCTCATCATCACTTCTTCTACTTCCATAGGCTTTGATTTATTGTGAAAGACGTTTTATTTCTTCCCTCTAACTCCAGGGAGTATGAAGCCTTCATATAATGCCATAATGTATTTTTAAATCTTGAGAACCTAACATATGGTCTATAATAAACACTCAGTGAAGTAATGGAATTTAAAAAAAAGATGTTTAGCAATAATATCTTGAAACAAGATGCATAAGTATATGAACAGCTATTTCTGATCTATTTCTGAAATAAAATGTCTTCCTCAAGATGAATTGCTTTCAAAGTGAATTATTTGTACGACAGTACAAACATTTAAAGTGAAGCATTTCACAATACTTAATGTTTTGTTTTACAAACCTACATCATTGTTCCTTTTTGGTTTCTTGGGTCACCCAGCAACAAGTGCTATTAATTGACTTTAAAATGATTTAATAACAGCATCCAATTCAAGATTTTAAAAAGGGAAGGGGAAATACCCAAAATATGTATGTTATATACCACATTTTTCCTTCCCAAGTATATGATGATGCATGACTTTTTCTCATCTTGAAGGCAATTGGTCATTTCATATCTCTTCCTTTCCTCCTTGTGATGTTTCTAATATGTTCAAATTTATTGTGGTCTCTTATGTTTTGTTTTGTTCTACTTTATGTATTATTATAAAGGGTACAATTTGGGTTACACTTTTCCTGTGCACTAAATTTTTTTAAATCATCAGCAGTTATATTTGTATACACATATCTATAAAAATATAACAGAAAACGGTGTTCTTTCCATTATGTTCACAAAGCAAAAATAGCCTTAAGACATTGCATTCAGAATGACACAAATTCAGCATTAAACGAAGTTTATATTTTTCTGAAGGTATAGAAACTTTATAATTTTAAAGTACCTTAAAAATTATAACTTGTTATAATTGTCATAGAAAAATTAACACCATAAGGAGTTATTTGTGTGTTAAAGCAAAAATAACATTTAGAAAATGAATGAACACAGAGATGACATTTATGATGTCTGGTAAGATATTTTTAAAAGTTTAAGCACAAGACAAATTGGTGAGCAAGTATACTCTAAATGGTATTTTCAGAGAGATGTCAGGCTATCTGGATGAATTATTATTAGATTCCCATGCTGGCAATGGTTTAGGTCAACCATTTTTCATCTGTTGACAACAGACTTATGTTTTGCTGATCAGTTTAAATTAATGCTGATGAATCAATTCTGCATTTTGGCAACTGAGTCCGTTGAGAAAGAAGTATGAGGTATGGTGATCTTGGAGGAAAACAGCAGCACTGAGTATTATTGGGATAGACTGCTAAATTCAATGAGATTATTTCAAGTGATAGTTCAATAACCTCCAAATGACTTTTTCTTAAAGTTCTGTTGTACATATTTTCATTTACTCTATTTGAATTACCCTGTGTTCTGGAGATGAACACTAATATAACAAACATATGAGGATATTTTAAAAAATTTTGTAGAAAAAGAGAAGGCAAGTTTATTTTGTTTCCAAACATACTTTAAATCAATACATATGAGAAATATTCAAAAAATTCATGGAAATGTGTATCACAAAAAAATTCCATGGATTACAAAATCTTTTTTTGCCAAAATGAGCTTATATTTTCTATGGATTTTCTCATGAATTTTTTGAAGTACACTAGTGTAATAGAATGTGAGTACATAAGTACATCAAAGGCTCTTCTTTCCAGGAAAAATCCCAAGTACATGCAGGGGTGATAGATAGCCGACTGGCTTTTTAAAAATATAATTTTGTTATATTGCCCTCAAAGCTTTTTATAACCTAAATTATTTATGTATATTTTATTGAAGTGTAAATTAGATCTGTTAAAATGCATTGATATTTTTAAAGATACTAGTTTGTTGATTATCTTTGAATTTTCCTATTTAACTTATTTGATTGGCAGAGTTTCAGAGAGAAACACATGCACACGGCAGGAGGGGGGAGAGAGAGAAAGAGAGAGAGAGAGAGAGAGAGAGAGAATGCTCCTATTTGCTGGCTTACTCCCCAAGTTACTGTAGTGGCCAGAGGTTGAAGCTAGGAGCTGGGAACTCAATCCAGATCTCTCATGTGGATAGTAGGAACCCAAAACAATGAGCTCTGATTGCTGCCTCTCAGGGTTCACATTAGCAGGAAACAGGAGCTGAAGCCAGAGATTGTACCCAGTTCCTCCAGTGTGGGACAGGAAAAAAAAAATACCTTTGCTTCTAGGCCAAATGAACACCCTTAAAATGCGCTCATTTAAAGTGTACAGTTTGGGGTGATGTTGTGATGCATTGTGCTAAGTTGCCAATTGGGATGCCCACATTCCATACCAGAGTACTAGTTGGAGTCCTAGTTATTCTGCTTCTTATCCAACTTTCTGCTAATATGTTCTGGGGGGCAGCAGAAGATAGCCATAATGTTTGGGCCCCTTCCACCTTTGTGAGATGCCCAGATTGAGTTCTGGGCTCCTGGATTCAGCCAGCTCTGGATTTTACAGGCATTTGGGGAGGGAATTAGCATATAGAAGATTCTGTCTCTCTCTGTCTCTCTTTCTCTCTCTCCCTCTCACCTTTCAAATAGATGAAAATAAATTTAATGTACAGTTTTATGAGTTTTGATGCATATATACCCATGTATCATGCCCACAGTCAAGGTGCAAAATCATCCCAAAAATTTTTTTGCACTTTTCAAAAAATTTTGTTTAAGTTATACAAGTTTCATGTCTTTCATGAATACAGATTTAGGAACCCAGTGATAATCCCCACCTCACCCTCTCTCCAGCCTGCCCACCAACCCTTCTTCCTCCTCCCTCTACCATTCCCAGTGTATGTTTTTACAAAGATCTACTTTCAGTTTACTTAATGATTGTTAAATTAATCCTACACTAAGTAAAAGAGTTCAACAAATATTTTGAAGAATAAAAACACTGTTCCTCAACAAAATAACAAAAGCTGTAAACAATCACGGAATCTCAAAAGGTCTATTTCACTCCAATACATTACATTTTAGGTACTCTGTTACCTCGGATCAGGGAAAACATATGCTATCTGTTTTTGGGACTGGCTTGATTCACTAAGTAAAATGGTTTCTGGTTGCATCTATTTTGTTGAAAAAGACAGGATTTCGCCTTTTTTATAGCTGAGTCCTACTCCATAGTGTATATATACACCATAATTTCTTTATCCAGTCATCAGTTGATGGACATCTCAGTTGATTCCATATCTTAACTATTGTAAATTGAGCTGCAATGAACAGCTCATCATATGATGATTTCTTTTGGTTTGAGTAAATTCCCAGGAATGAGATTGCTGGATCATGTGGTAGATCTATATTCAGATTTCTGAGGTATCTCTATACTGTCTTCTAAAGTGGCTGCACCAGTTCACATTCCTACCAACAGTGGATTAGGGTACATTTTATCCCATATTGTCACCAGCATTTGTTGATTTCTGTATGAGAGCCATTTAACGGGTGAAATGAAACCTCATTGTGGTCTTGATTTGCATTTCCCTGATGGCTAGTGATCCTGAGCATTTTTTCAAGTGTGTGTTGGCCATTTGAATTTCCTCTCTTGAAAAATGCCTCTTCAAGTCCTTTGCCCATTTCTTAACTGAATTGTTTGTTTTGCTGTTGTTGAATTTCTTATACTCTATAGATCCTGGATGTTAACCCTTTATCAGTTGTGTAGTTTGCAAATATTTTTCTCCCATTCTGTCAGTTCCCTCTTCACTTTGCTGAGTGTTTCTTTTGGTGTGCAGAATTTCTCAGCTTGAAGTAATTTCATTTGTCAATTTTGGTTTTGATTGCCTGTGTTTCTGGGGTGTTTTTCCAGAAATCTTTGCCTATGCCATTGTATTGCAAAGCTCTTATACTTTTTTTGTGCTTTCATAGTCCCATGTCTGGACCCAGGCAACCACTGATCTATTTTTTCCCATATTAGATTAGTTTTTATCTTTTCCATAAAATCATAAATATGTACTATTTTGATTCCTATTTCTTTTGCTCAATGTTGTATTTGCGATTTACTCTCCATTCCTTAAGATTATTCTTTTGTATACTTACACTATTCTTTATTCATTAATCTATTGATAGAATTTTAAGTTTTCTAACTAGTAGATATCTACAGTAGTCTGTATTCTTTGGCCAATTTACTCCCACTACTTAGACTTGAAAATTTTGTTGTCTTTAGTAACTCTGTAACACTGGCTTATGGGATCTCAGGATATTCTAAACACTGTGTGAACTCAGAGATATATTTGAATTAGAACTCCTAGTAATTGTTTTTTCTCGATAGTTGTTCTTTTCTAGGACTCATAGCATTTCACCCTATACTTGTGCTGAATGGCATTCTGCCAAAAGATTCAAGGTATCATCTATATTGATTTATGGATATATTTCTGTGTATACTGTTCTATCTCATACTCTGTTAAGAAATTCTATTCCCCTCACATTCCCTGATGTACATCTCAAAAGTAGTAGGTTATTTGGGGCGGGGGGCTCTCCTGTCCCATACTGCAGTCTAGAAATTGCCTTTGGCAAAAAATTGACTTGATTGGAGGGTTTCACCTCTTTCTGGTTTTTTTTTTTTTTTGAATCATAGTTCTGTATTGCTTATTTCTTTAAGATTTTATTTATTCATTTGAGATATAGAACTACATACATAAAGAAGGAAAGACAGAGAGAAAAGTCTTCCATCTGCTGGTTCACTCCACAAATGACCACAGCTGCCGGAGAGGGACCTTTCCAAAGCCAAGAGCCAGGAGATTTTTCTGGGTATCCCACGGGGGTCCAGGGGCCCAAGCACTTGGGCCATCCTCTGCTGCTTTCACAGGCCATTAGCAGAGAGCAGCATCAGAAGAGGAGCAACTGGGACATGAAGCAGCATCCATATGGGATGCTGGCACCACAGGCAGAGGCTTAGCCTACTATGCCGCATTGCTGGCCCCCTGTATTTCTTATTATCCAATGAGTCAAAACTGTTGTTCAAATAGCACAAGGGGAAATCTGATAGCTATTATTCTTTTACAGGCTGTAATAGATTCAATCTAATTTTAAAATGGTAGAAATATTTACTGAAAATCTATAATATCTCCATAATTGTGACTATGAATTTCCTTTGTTCATTTTTAACAAATTGAAAACCAACAATGCCCAATACTTAGCAGCAACTTTACATATATTTCAACTGTCTTAAGTCTTAAAATTTAGAATTCAGAAGTATTCCTGCTCTGGTATTCAATCCTAATTGCATTGATCAGAAAACTCTGGTGCATGCACATATAGTGACATGACTTAGAAGAAATGGAAATATAATTCAGGTATTCTGATTCCAGGGAAATTATAATTCCTCTGTATCATTCTCTTAGTAACTAAAATTGTAGATGACTGATTTGCTTGCTCAGGGTTAGGTACCTGGAAGCTTATACTCATACTAGTATTATTCTTAGGATAAATGATACTTTAGGAATTATTATTACAATTTGAAGTCACTTGCTACTGAAAGCAATATGTATGGCTTTAAAACATAGAGTCATTTTCACTACCTAACAAACATACAAATGTCATGATAGGCCTATCCCAGACAATAATGTTCAGGAATGTCTGTCTTCCCACCATAAAAACATACCATTTATGTGTGTATATATGAATCCAAAATTGTTCTAGCTATAGCATCTTTTATTTACTTGAATTATTTTATTTTTAAAAATGTTTGATTAACGTATTATACATGTACATTTTTATGGGGCACATTGTGATATCTTAACAGACATACATAGCATAAATTTATCATACTTTGCAACTAGCATTTCACTTTCCTAATCTTTTTTGTTTGTTCATTTGTTTGTTTGGAGTCTACCATCTTCTTTATTCAGTTTTTATATATTACATAATGCATTATTGTGAGCTACAGTTGTTAGGGTCTAAAAAAAAGCCCACCGCCCGAGGAACGACTCCAAGAGACTTTTTCTCTCATGCAACCAGCAAAGGGTTAAATTTATTGATCCAACATGTTGGGGCCCTCTGACAAGGACAGAGGAGCAGTGAGGAACTACAGCATAGGGTTTATAAAGGCAAAAACCGCAAAATCGGGAGGGGGGAGAGAATACACGGTTGCTAAGCGGTTGCTAAAATCTTACAATCAGCAATTATGATTTTAAGACATAGACAAATCACATCTTCATTATTAGCCCAGGTAACCCAGGTGCAACCTTTCTACTTTTAAGCTTGAGCAATCATGCTAGGGGGGTTTTGTGCGTTGCCAAGGGTGATGTAGTGCACTGCTATTGTCCGACTATTTGAGATCATAGTTTCAGACCAGAGTCTCACGGGGGGGGGGGGTGCTTTCCCAGAATGCAGTCTCAAGTGCTCCAAAATGGAGTCCCTACTGTCAAGGTGCTACTTTACTCTGTCTTATTTTCACAGCTGTACCAGGAAGGTTTAAACCTGTAAGCTTAAGCTTAACTTTTGACACCCACACATATACAATTTTTAACTCTTCACAGTCACTTCACTTATGTTAAGTGACCCAAGAACTTGTTACTTCAATACGGCTGTGTTTTGGTACCCATTATCCTTGCCGGCATTTGTTAATTTCTCTTTTTATAAACTTTTGAGAATAGCTTTAAATTTGCAAAACAAGCAGTGTGAAGTGGGAAAGAGTTCCCAAATAGGGGCCAGCACTGTGGTGTAATAAGTAGATTAAGCCTCCAGATGTGGTGCTGGCATCCCATATGGGTGCCAGTTCGAGTCCCAGCTACTCCACTTCCTATCCAGTTTTCTGCTAATGGCCTGGGAAAGCAATGGAAGGTGGTACAAGTGTTTGGTCCCTTGCACCCACATGGGAGACCGAGAAGATGCTCCTGATCAGCTCAGCTCCAGCTATTGCAGCCATTTGGGGAGTGAGCCAGAAGATGCAAAAGATGTAATACCAATCTCTCTTTGTCTTTCCTTCTCTCTGTGTAACTCTGCCTCACAAATAAATTTTTTAAAAGAAGTATTCCCATATATACTACATCTAGCTTCTTCTATTATTAATATTTCATATTAGTGATATATTTGTCACAATCTACAAACCACATCCAGCTTCCCATTATTAACATCTCATATTAGTATATTTGTCAAATTAATGAACCACACTCAGCTTTTCATACTATTGATTCAAACTCCCCTATACCTTCATCCTTCTCATTTTCTAGTAATCCTCATTCTATGTCTGTATTCAGAGTGAGGGTTGTTTTTTAACTTTCATATATGAGGAAGAACATGTGATATTTGTCCTTCTGTGTATGGTTTATTTCACCTAACTTGGTGTCCGCCAGTTCTATCCATTTGCTGTAAAAAAACCAAGATTTCATCCTTTTTATGGCTGAATACTATTCTTTTTTTATTTACTTGAAAAAGTTACACAGAGAGAGAAGGAGAGGCAGAGAAAGGTCTTCCATCCACTGGTTCACTCCCCAGTTGGCTGCAATGGCTGGAACTGTGCCAATCTGAAGCCAGGAGCCAGGAGCTTCTACTGGGTCTCCCACACCAGTGCAGGGGCCCAGGGACTTGGGCCATCTTCTACTGCTTTCCCAGGCCACAGCAGAGAGCTGGATCAGAAGTGGAGCAGCCGGGATTCGAGCCAGGGCCCATATGGGATGCTGGGATGCTGGAACTGCAGGCGGTGGCTTTACCCGCTACACCACAGTGCCGGCCCCATGAATAGTATATATATATATATATATAGTATATATATATATATATATATATTTTATATATATATATATATATATATATATATATATAAAAATCCATTCATCATGTGAGGACATAACTGATTAACTGATGTTGGGGATTATATTGCCAAAAGCCCTAGTTCTAGTACTGAAGTGAGTGAAAAGTATCTTGTTCAAATCCCATATGGTGAATACATGTTGTGCTAGTGATTGCATACTGGAAGGTGTGAGTTGGGAGCAATGTGGATTGGTTCTTTTGATAGGTTCTGGTCACTTTAAGAAATATAGTCACATAGCGGGCCCCGCGGCTCCCTAGGCTAATCCTCCGCCTTGCGGTGCCAGCACACCGGGTTCTAGTCCCGGTCGGGGCACCGGATTCTGTCCCGGTTGCCCCTCTTCCAGGCCAGCTCTCTGCTGTGGCCAGGGAGTGCAGTGGAGGATGGCCCAAGTGCTTGGGCCCTGCACCCCATGGGAGACCAGGAGAAGCACCTGGCTCCTGCCATCGGATCAGCGCAGTAACCCGGCTTCAGTGCGCCGGCCACGGCGGCCATTGGAGGGTGAATCAAAGGCAAAAGGAAGACCTTTCTCTCTGTCTCTCTCTCTCACTGTCCACTCTGCCTGTCAAAAAAAAAAAAAAGAAAGAAAGAAAAAAAAGAAAAGAAAAAAAGAAATATAGTCACAGACCTTGAGCTTCAGATGCATTGGCTACCTACCAAGGTCTTGAGTGCTAGTTATGCTGGAAATTGTGGGTTGTCAGCCACCAGGCTGAAGAAAAGGAATGCATTTAGGGTCCTCCAGATCCCACAGGTGAGTGGGAGTTACTCCAAGGTTTCTTTCACTAATAGTAACAATCCCAAAGTTCCCAAACAGAGGGAACTTTCCACATTTCCCACTATGTGTGAAAGACTGATGCTGAGACTTGTGCCCTGGCCATCCAGCATTGTGTACTAAGAGATGCAGAGGGGAATTTAATCAGGTTTGAGCTTCTAGGCTTGTTTATGGGTTGCTACTGTTGCAGTCCCAAGAAGCCAAGGGGTACATCTTTAGATCATGAAGAATCAGCAAATGCAGCTCCTGGGCTTATGCTCAGAAATCCTATTGCTTCAGGATTCATGTGGTCTGCTCTCTGCCATAGAACACACCCTGACTGGCTCTGGGGGTTCTGCTACTGACAGGGTTGCTTTTTGTGCCCTAACACGGAATGGAATTTCACAACTGCTGTACCAGCACAACTCAGGTCTGGTGATTTGGGAGTGGAGGGAGGCAATGGGACTTCCTTTCTTGGGACAAAGTAGTTGCTTAGACCTCAATCAGCTTTCTACACAATTTATGAAGTTAGTGAGGACTGTGGAGTTCTTTCATAATTAGAGAAGCGGATCTATGGTGGTGGCAGGAATCTTGTCACTTTCTACTTATTTTTCCCTGCAAGATGGCATTCCCTTCAACTTGGGAATCAGGGTAAGATCTGCAGTTTGCTTTGTTCCTCTTTGACTTTTGTAGTCTCTGTGTTGTTTACCATTTTTCACTTTTTTTTTTTACTTTTAAAATTTATATAAGGGAATAAATTTCATATATACAGTTTTATGAGCATAATGATATATACCACCCTAGCCTCATTCATTCCCTAGCTCTCACTGTCCCTCCTTATTTTCTTAAAAATTTTCAATGACATACTTTCAGTTTTCTTTATAATTGCAAGGTTAACCCGCAACTAAATAAAGAATTCAAGTAGTAAGTAGAAAAACCACTGCTCCTCAAGAGTATACACAAGTGCCATAAATAATAATCAAATATTAAAATATCTATTTTGCTCATATGCATTACTTTTTTTGGAATTTGTATGTAAGTTACCACAAATCAGGGGAAAATATAAAATTTTCCTTTCTGAGACTGGCTTATTTCTCTAATGGTCTCCAGTTTCTATTTTGTTGTGAAAAACAGTATTTCATTCTTTTTTATGGTTAAGTAGTATTGCATCATGTATATATACAATAATTTTGTATCCAGTCATCAGCTGATGGACGTTTCTATTGATTCCAACTCTTTGCTGTTGTGACTTCAGCTGCTATAAACATGGGGGTACAGATAATTCTTTCCTGTGCTGATTTCATTTCGCTTGGGTAAATTCCCAGTAGTGGGATGACTGAGTCAAATGGTAGATCTATTTTCAGATCTTTGAGGAATCTCCATACTTTTTTCCATAATTGTTGTACTAGTTTACATTCCTACCAGGAATAAATTAGGGTACCTTTTTCCTCCACATCCTCGCCAGCATTTGTTATTTTTTTATTTTTGGATCATAGCCATTCTAACTGGGGTGAGGTAAAACTTCATTGTGGTTTGTGTTTGCGTTTCCCTGATGGCTAGTGATCCTAAGCATTTTTTTTCACATGTCTGACCATTTGAATTTCATGCTTAAAAAATACCTGTTCATGTCCTTAGCCCAATTTTTACTGGAATGCTTATTTGTTGTTGAATTTCTTGAGTTCTCTATACATTCTGGGTATTAATTTTTTAATCATTGAATAATGTAGAAATATTTCCTTCCATTCTGTTTGTAGCCTCTTTACTTTGCTGAGTGTTTAATTTGCAATGCAGAATCTTCTTAACTTGATATAATCTTGTTGGTCCATATTTGCCGTTATTGCCTGTGTTTCTGGGGTCTTATCCAATAAATCTTTGCCTATGCCATTGTCTTAAAGTGTTTCCCCTATATTTTTCTCTAGTAATTATATCCTTATCCATTGTGAGTTGATTTTTATATAGGGTGTAAGAAAGGGGTCTTTTTTCATACTTCTGCACAAGAGATACAATTTTCCCAACACATTTGTTGAAGAGACTCTCGTTTTCCAAAGATTAGTTAGTTGTAGATGCTTGGATTAATTTCTGGGGTCTCTGCTGTGTTCCATTAGTCAGCATTTCTATTCTTGTGCAAGTACCAAGCTGTTTTGATTATAACTATCATGTAATATATGTCTTGGAATCTCTTTTGTGATGCCTCCAGCATTATCTTTATTGCATAGACTTGCTTAGCTGTTTGGGATCTTTTGTGATTCCAGAAGAATTTTAGGGTAATTTTTTTCCAGATCTGAAAACGTCTTTGGTATTTTCATTGTGATAACATTGAATCTGTAAATTGCCTTGGATACTATGAACATTTTGATGATATTAATTCTCCTAACACATGGACATTGAAGATTTTTCCATTTTGAGGGATATTCTTCTATTTTTTCCTTATTTTTTCTTTAATTTTCACTGTAGAGATTTTCACATCTTTGGTTAAATTTGTCCCAAGTTATTTACATTTTTAGTAGCTATTGTGAGTGGGTTACTGATCTTATGAGTTCTTTCCCAGCTGTGGTATTGTTTGTGTATACACAAGCTATTGGATTTTGTGTCACTTCTTTATTCAAGTTTTTCCTCAGTCAGTGACCTGGAAATGTGGTACTTCTTTTCTTATTCTAATATATTTCTGTGCCTGAAGTGAATGAATGTCCTCTTATTCAGCCATCTTGATCTCCATTTTTTTTTTCTTTTTGATAGTGGCCTTTCTAACTCTAATGAGATGATGTCTCACTGTGGTTTTGATTTGTAGTCCCCTGATAATTAATGGTACTGCACATTCTGTCATGTATTTGATGGCAATTTCTATTTCTTCTTCTAAGTAATATCCATTCTGATCCACTAACAATTCCCTGAATTAATTTTTGTTTTGTCATTTTTGAGTTTTTCTAGTTCTTTGTATATTTTGGATATTAATCCTCTCTAATATGCATAACTTATACATATTTTTACCATTCTGTAAGTTGGTTCTTAATGCTTTTTTTATTTCTTTGGCTGTGAAGAAGCTTTTTAGTGTGATATAATGCCATGTGTCCATTTTTGCTTTGTTGCCTATGCTGTTGAGGACTTTAATAAAAAAAAGATACCTATTTCAATGATTTCAAGTATTTTTCCTGTTTTATTCTGGCATTTTCATTGTTTCAGACTGCACATTTGGATTTTAATCCATTTGTAGTTAAATTTTGTACAGGGATAGAGGTGGAGGGTGGTCAAATTCAATCTTTAGCACATTGACATCCGGTTTTCCCAACACCACTGATTCTGCAGTGTCTGTTTTTACCAAAGCTGTGTCAATTACTCTCAAATTTACTATCATCAGTTCTCATTCCCATTTCCAATTTCCACACATGAATTATTTATCATTTCAGATGTTTTTTGTATTAATTTTCCATTTTGTGTGTGTGTGTGTTTTACTATGGTAATGCCAAATTTCAATAATGGTTGTATTATATCGACTTTTGACTCTCTTGCAGTATCTCTGTGACAAAATCAGGATGGTCGCTAAAAGGTGCCATTATACTATATGCTGTTGGTCTTTAGAGAAGAGAAAATTTTGTAAAATCTTATAAAAATATTCAGATCCTAGGAATGTCCATTTTGTAAGATATCCCTTTGTTTAGAACATGGAACAAAGTGATCACTTATATATCTTTGTGAGTCATGGAACCTATTTCTTAGTAACAGTGAAAGAAGACAAGGATTACATATAATTTATCAGTATTTTGCTTCAAAGTATGAAAAACATCCTTCTTGAATAAGCCAATTTCAAATTGTCAGAAAAAAAGCTTTATAAACAGGTAATTAAAATTGCACTTAGTTGCGCTGAATCTAATATAATTGATTTGGTTATATTCAGAGAAATTAGAACTGAGGACTCATAATGGATAAAAATATATCTAATGCACACTTGAATGTTGTAGGACTAAAGGACATACATTTTAGGAACATTTAGTATTTTAACTTAACCAGCTAGAATTCCATTTTTAAAACTGCATCCTTGGCTGGCGTCGTGGCTCACTTGGTTAATCCTCCACCTGCGGTGCCGGCACCCGGGGTTCAAGTCCCAGTTGGGGCACCGGATTCTGTCCCAGTTGTTTCAGTGAATGACACTGAAAACTCTGGCAATGAATATTAACACTTAGACATGAGTTATCTGGAAGAGGAGTATTACTTTTGTGGGTATTAATTTATAATTCTGTTTTGCCTTTAATTTTATTTAAAATAATTGTTTGTTTGCTAAGAATTGGCAATTTGGTAAGGAGAAAATGTGTTAATGCAAGTTGGAAAATAAGAATATGAATATGAATTGAGTTGATTAAACTTTGCTCTTAGTCTGAAAAATGATGAAGATACACTTACCACTTTTTGATGGTATAGTGATAGGGGAAAATCTTCTGATTAATATTTCGGTATAAAGACTAGTGGATAAAGGTATTTTCAGGAAGTCCTTGGGAAAATATATTAGCATGTTGGAATATGTCAATAAGGTTTAATTCATCTGATTTCTCTACATTTTATGAAATATACTAATATTTTACTAAATATTAACTACATTTTACTAAATCAGATATAGTTAAAGTTTTTTTATTTACGTGTTTTAACTGTCAACTTTTTAAAATACAGTTATCTGTGAAGTGGTATCTGTTTATGAACTTGAATTGTATTTCCCTAGGGACTATTTGGGCCTCTTGACATGTGCTTATCAAACATTAATATATCTTCTGTGGATCAATGCCTATTCAGGTTGTTTGCACATTCTTTAAATTGGATTACTTGTCTTTTCATTGTTGAGTTATCAGAGTATGTTACCTTCTCTGGAGACGAGTCTCTCATTAGATAATAATTTCCAAATATTTTCTCCCATTCTGTGGCTTATCTTTTCACTTTCTTGATGATATTCTCTGAATTGAAACATTTTTAAATTTTAGCCCATGCAATTTATTTATTTTCCCTTTTATTGTTTGTGCCTTTGGTGTCATGTATAAATAAACTATTGCCTAATCTGAAGTCACAAAGATTACTGCTCTTCTTGTCTAAGAGTTTTATAGTTTTAGATCTTATATTTAGGTACCTGATCCACTGTTAATTAATTATTATATTTGGTGTGATCTAGAGATATATCTGCCTTTTAAATTTGCATATGAAGATCCAGTTGGCCCAAACCATCTGTTAAGAAGAGTATTATTTTCTCCTTGAATTTTATTGTCATCCTCCTAAAAAACAACTGACCACAAATGTAAGGGCTTCTACACTTGTTGTTTAAAGGAGTTCTTTGAAAATTTGAAATTTGTAAAGTCCAACAACTATAGTTACTCTGATAAGATATGGAATTTGATTCCCTGACTGGAATCCTCAGTTGAATGATATTTATTAAAATAAAAGTTTACTTATTTAAAAAAACAATGAAATCCTCTGGAAAGTCAGCAGAAGCAATGGGAAGAGATAAAAAATGAGACCCACAAAAATGAACTGTCACACTAGATATATTTTCACAAGGGTCTGAAATTATAAAAATAAAATATGAAAAAGGAGATTAATATCACTGAGTATACTTATCTGCCAATAACAACGTCATTTGTGTCTGCTTTATTGTCCATGTGTAGTATATTTTCATGGAAAAAATAAACTTAATCTCAGATGCTTCATAATCCAATATAGTGTATATAAGACTGCTAGATCATTATTTATTTTAAATCATATGATGACTCTGGTTTATTTATTTTATTTTTCAGTATTTAATACCTGTCAACTGTTTTTTGTCATATTGTTAATTGTTTTTCTACAGTGTAAGTCTTCTACCCAAGAAGACTTATTGCTAGAAATTGGAATTCTGGGCTAGCGCCGCGGCTCTCTAGGCTAATCCTCCACCTGCAGCGCCGGCACCCTGGGTTCTAGTCTGGGGCACTGGATTCTGTCCTGGTTGCTCTTCTTCCAGTCCAGCTTTCTGCTGTGGCCCGGGAAGGCAGTGGAGGATGGCCCAAGTGCTTGGGTCCCTGCACCCGCATGTGAGACCAGGAAGAAGTACCCGGCTCCTAGCTTCGGATCGGCGCAGCGCGCCGGCCCTGGCAGCCATTTGGGGGGTGAACCAATGGAAGGAAGACCTTTCTCTCTGTCTCTCTCACTGTCTAAACTCTGCCTGTCAAAAAATTAAAAAAGGAAAAAAGAAAATAAAAAAAAAGAAATTGGAATTCTGGACACATTTTGTTTTTACAGTAAAAAAAGAATGATGTTTTCCTTCTCTTCTGCTTTGTGTATTTTTGATTTTAAATACATCTTACTCCTGTCTAAGTAAAAAACATCCATAGATCTATTGCTCTAGTACCATGATTTAAAATCCCAACCCAATTTGTGCATGGTATATGTCATGGTTTGTTTTGAAGCTTCTTTTTTTTAGAGCAGTTTCAGATTCATAGCAAAACTGAAAGATAGAGAGATTTTTCTATGTGCCCATATTCCTTATATATAAGTAATCTCTTCCATTATCAGCATCCTCCACCATAGGTGACATATCACAGTTGATAAACACTGACATATCTGAATCACTCAGCAATCATAGCCTACTTTAGTATCCACTCTTTGTGTTATAATTCCTATGTGTTTCGACCAATGTATAATGAAATATATCCATCATTATAGTATCAAATGAACATATTCACTATCCTAAAATTCCCCTGTGCTCTACACATTTGTACCTTATCCCCATCCATAATTTCTGGAAGCCACTGATTGTATTACTTTCTCCAGATTTTTGTCCTTTCCAGAATGCCAGATAGTTGTAATAATACAATATGTAGCTTTTTCAGATTGTCTTCCTTCACTTAGTCATATTAATTTACATTTCTTTCATGCTTTTTCATGGCTTGATAATTCATTTATTTATGGTGTTGAAAATATGCTCTTGTCTGGGTGTACAGCAGTTTATTTACCCATTCACCTACGGAAGGACATCATGGTTACTTCAAATTTTTTGCAGTTAAGAATAAAGCTGCTATAAACATCTATGCAGGTATTTCAAAATTATTTATTTACGTATTTATTTATTTAAAAGGAAGAACAACAGAAAGTGAGAGAGAACAGAGGGAGATAGAGACTTTCTGTCCACTGGTTAACTCCCCAAATATCTTCTTTTTTTAACTTTTATTTAATGAATATAAATTTCCAAAGTACAGCTTATGGATTACAATTGCTTCCCCCCCATAACTTCCCTCCCACCCGCAATCCTCCCCTTTCCCTCTCCCTCCACCCTTCCATTCACATCAAGATTCATTTTCAATTCTCTTTATATACAGAAGATCAGTTTAGCATATATTAAGTAAAGATTTCAACAGTTTGCACCCACATAGTAACACAAAGTGAAAAATACTGCTTGAGTACTCGTTATCGTATTAAATCACAATGTACAGCACATTAAAGACAGAGATCCTACATGGGGAGTAAGTGCACAGTGACTCCTGTTGTTGACTTAACAAATTGACACTCTTGTTTATGGCATCAGTAATCACCCTAGGCTCTTGTCATGAGTCGCCAAGGCTATGGAAGCCTTTTGAGTTCACCGATTCTGATCATATTTAGACAAGGTCATAGTCAAAGTGGAAGTGCTCTCCTCCCTTCAGAGAAAGGTACCTCCTTCTTTGATGACCTGTTCTTTCCACTGGGATCTCACTTGCAGAGATCTTTCATTTAGGTTTGGTTTTTTGTTTTTTGTTTTTTGTTTTTTTTGCCAGAGTATTTTGCCTTCCATGCCTGTAATACTCTCATGGGCTTTTCAGGCAGATCCGCATGCCTTAAGGGCTGATTTTGAGGCCAGAGTGCTGCTTAGGACATCTGCCATTCTGTGGGTCTGCTGTGTTTCTCGCTTCCCATGTTGGATCGTTCTCTCCCCTTTTTATTCTATCAGCTAGTATTTGCAGACACTAGTCTTGTTTATGTGCTCCCTTTGGCTCTTAGTCCTATCATTATGATCAATTGTGAACAGAAATTGATCACCTGGACTAGTGAGATGGCATTGGTACATGCTACCTTGATGGGATTGAATTGTTTCTAACTCTACCGTTTGAGATAAGTCAGCTTGAGCATGTCCCGAATTGCACATCTCTTCCCTCTCTTATTCCCACTCTTATATTTAACAGCGATCACTTCTCAGTTAAGTTTCAACACTTAAGAATAGCTATGTATTTATTACAGTATTCAATCAACAGTATTAATTAGAACAAACAAAAAAATACTAAGAGGGATAACATATTAAGTTGTTCAACAGTCAGGGCAAGGGCTGATCAAGTCACCGTTTCTCATAGTGTTCATTTCACTTTAACAGGTTTCCTTTTTGATGCTCAGTTAGTTGTCACTGATCAGGGAGAACATATGGTATTTGTCCCTTTGGGACTGGCTTATTTCACTCAGCATAGTGCTTTCTGAATTCCTAACAAGGATCACTTTTCAGTTAAAATTTAAATACCTAAGAATAATTGTGTGTTAATTACAGAGTTCTGGTCCAGGCTGAAGCCAGGATCCAGGAATTCCACCCTGGTATCCCATATGGGTGACAGGGGCCCACGTAATTGGGCCATTTTGTGTTGTCTTCCCAAGTACTTTAGTAGGAAGCTGGATTGGAAGCAGAGTAGCCAGGACTCGAACTGGCACTCTTATACGAGATGCTGGTGAAGAGTCTTAACCTGCTGCACCACAATGCTGGCCCCTGTGCAGGTTTTTGAATGAGAATAATGGACATAAATGTTCAATTCATTTGAGTAAACAAGGAACATGTTGCTGGACTATATGGTAAGAGTATGTTTGGTTTTAAAAGAAATAACCAAATTGTCTTTCCAAGTGAATGTATCATTTTGCATCTTCACCAGCAGAGAATTAGTCTTCCTGCTTCTCTACATCCTCACCAGCATTTTGATGTCAGTGCTCAAAATTCAGTCATTCTAGAAGATATATAGTGGTATCTCATTAAATGTTCATTCCTCTATGACATGATATGAAACATGTCTTCTTCTTTGCTTATTTGACATCTGTACATCTTTTTTGGTAGGGTGCCTATCCAAGTCCTTGAACATTTTATTTGCATTGTTTGTTATGCTATTATTGAGTTTTTAGCAAGTTAATACATATTATTTTTAAAGTTTTTATTTATTTTTAACATATATAAAATTTACATTCCTATGGGGTATCACGTATTGTTTCAAAACAAATAGATTGTGTATTGTCCAGTAAGTGTAAAAATATCTATCTCTTCAAATATTTGATACTTCTGTATTGTGAAGCCATACACAATCTTACATTATAGATTTTTATAGGTAATACATAGTACATTAACAGGTAATTAAAAGCAGAGAATTTATCAGCACCAGACCAGGCTTATGATAAATTCTGAAGAGTCCTATATTAGAAGTAGACATCATGAAAGCACATGACACTACGAAATTTACTAATAGAGCAGATACCTATCAACAAAATGACTTATCTATCAATACAAACATTGAAGGTAAATGGATTAAATTCCCCAACTAAAGTAGGCAGAATGGGTTAAAAATCCAACACGCTACTATATGCTGCTTACAAACGACTCTCTCTACAAATAGAGATACACATAGACTGAAAGTAACGGCATAGAAGGGGGTGGAAAGATATATGTCCTGTAAACGGAAATCAAAAATGAGGTGTAGTTATCCTCATTCCAAATAAAACAAATTTTAAATAAAAAACTGGAAAAAAACTAGGACATTGTATATTCATGAAAGGATAGATTCAGCAGAAAGATATAACATTCAGAATCTATATGCACCAAACACAAGACCACCCAGATATATACAACACTGTTAGAACTAAAGTGAGAGATAGATTCCTAAATAATAGTGAGGACTCCAACACCTCACTGTCATCAACATACAGATCATCCAGATAAAAAATCAAAAGAGATACATCAGAGTGAGCCACACTATTGAGCAAATGGACTAACATACATATACAGAATATTTCACCTAACAGTTACAGAATGCACATTCTTCTCATCAGCACCTGGAAATTTTTTTTTTTTTTGAAAGCTCATATATTAGGCCACAAACCAAGTCTCAGAAAATACAGAGACTGAAATCATACCATTTTTCTTTTGAGACCACAAAAGAATAAAACAGAAATCAACAATAATAGGGCATTTACAAATATATAAAAATTAAACAACATGCAACTGAATGATCAATGGATCAGAAGAAATTGAAAAGGAAATAAAAAATTTTCTTGAACTAATGAAAATGAAAACACAACACATCAGTAGAAGCAGTATTAAGAGGGAAATTTATTGAGTTGGAGAATTCAAAAGGCTTCTATAGCCTTGGCAACTCATGACAAGAGCCTCGGGTGATTACTGATGCCATAAACAAGAGTGTCAATTTGTTAAGTCAACAACAGGAGTCACTGTGCACTTACTCCCCATGTAGGATCTCTGTCCTTAATGTGTTGTACTATGTGAATTAACAGTATAATTAACAGTATAACTAGTACTCAAACAGTACTTTACACTTTGTGTTTCTATGTGGGTACAAACCATTGAAATTTTTACTTAGTATATACTAAATTGATCTTCTGTATATAAAGAGAATTGAAAATGAATCTTGATGTGAATGGGATGGGAGAGGGAGCGGGAGATGGGATGGTTGCAGGTGAGAGGAAGGTTATGGGGGGAAAAAGCGACTGTAATACAAAAGATGTACTTTGGAAATTTATATTTATTAAATAAAAGTTAATAAAGAGGGGAATTTATTGTATTGTGTGCTGACATTATCTTTATTTGCATTTTTCATGAACATTTTGAAGTAATCTCTCTCTCTCTTTCTCTCTCTCTCCACACATACGTGTGTGTATATATATATATAAATTAACTCATAAATATTGTACCTATGAATGTGTATGTTTGAATATAAATATTTCACCTTTGAATCTTTATGGGGTACCATATATTTTTGATACATATATACATTGTGTAATTTTCATATTAATTAATATTAATATCATAAAACTGTCATTTCTTTGAGGTGAAAGCATTCAAAATCTTTTCTATGACTTTTTTGAAGCATAGTACATTATCATTATCTATACAAGCCTTATTGTGCCACAACTTATTTCTTCTAAGTGTAACTTAGTTTTTGTTGACCATGCTAACTTTAGAATTAATTTGTTGAAAACCACAAAATTACTTTATAGAATTTCAATTAGGATAGCATTAACTATATTATGGATTTTCTGCTAGATTTCAGAGTTAGAGACCCATGCAAAGTATTTAGTTGCATTGTTTCCAAAATTGCTTTTATTTGTATCTGGGCTAAAAGTCAAAATATCTGTTGGAGAAATAGATAAAATATGACCAAGGGCAGAACTCTTGAATAGGCTTAACTTGTTGACTGAAATAAAAATTTGCATTACAGGTTATTTATATAAGAGAATACTTGTATTCACAAGTAATTGTATTTATAAGAATATAAGTGAATATTCGCACATCCATAAAATCATGGCTAAAATTATTTCCTGTTACTATATAAAATATTATGTGAATTCCATTTCTGGAAGTGAGCGCGTGGAACTTCACAGAGGTATTCCTCAGAGAACAGCTGTAGCTAGTGAAAATTGTAAAAATGTCTTTTAAAACACTTCTCTGTATATTATTCCAATTTTGTAGAGCAAATAGAGAAATATTTATTCAGAAAATCTGCTGAATTTGGGTCAGAACACTGAAAGTCTGGGAGTCTTGATATATGACTCACTCTCTTCTCCCAAATCAGCTCAGGTGATTGAGGCTGTATTCAAGCTGGCGTGGCCATTCTAGTGAAAGGCTAAGGTATTAAAAGGGGCATGTACCAATGCCATCTCACTAGTCCAAGTGATCAATTTCAGTTCACAATTGATTATAATGAAAGGACTAAGAGTCAAAGGAAGCACATAAACAAGTCTAGTACCTGCTAATACTAACCGATAGAATAAATAAAGGGGAGAGTGATCCAACATGGGAAGTGAGATACTCAGCAGACTCATAGAATGGCGGATGTCCTAAACAGCACTCTGGCCTCAGAATCAGCCCTAAAGGCATTCGGATCTGGCTGAAAAGCCCATGAGAGTATTTCAGGCATGGAAAGCCAAGACACTCTGGCAAAAAGATCTCTGTGAGTGAGATCCCAGTGGAAAGAACAGGTCTTCAAAGAAGGAGGTACCTTTCTCTGAAGGGAGGAGAGAACTTCCACTTTGACCATGGCCTTGTCTAAACAAGATAAGAGTCGGAGAACTCAAGGGGCTTCCATAGCCTTGGAAACTCATGACTGGTGCATAGGGAGATTACTGATGCCATAAACAGGAGTGTCAATTTGTAAAGTCAACAACAGGAGTCACTGTGCACTTACTCCTCATGTAGGATCTCTGTCCTTAATGTGCTGTACATTGAGGCTTAATGCTATAATGAGTACTCAAACAGTATATTTCACTTTGTATTTATATGGGGGTGCAAACTGTTGAAATCTTTACTTAATGTATACTAAACTGATCTTCTGTTAAAAAAAAGAGAAGAAATTAGGAATTCCCAACTTGACTCTCACTGGGATTAAACATGACAATAGGTCTGATCTGATTTCATCATCATTTAAAAAATCATCTATTATTTTTCACTTTGTGTTTCTGTGTGGGAGCAAACTGTTGAAATCTTTACTTAATGTATGCTGGGCTGATCTTCTGTATATAAAGAGAATTGAAAATGAATCCTCATGTGAATGGAAGGGGAGAGGGAGTGGGAAAGGGGAGGGTTGCGGGTGGGAGGGACGTTATGGGGGGGAAGCCATTGTAATCCATAAGCTGTACTTTGGAAATTTATATTCATTAAATAAAAGTTAAAAAAGGGGGCTGAATTTCAACTAGCCTCCACCCTTTAGTTTCAGAGGCAAAATTCCAGGAATTTTTTAAAAAATCCTCCATCTGGCTACCACTCATAGGGCAGAGGCTGGCTTTTCCCCAGGTTCGAATGGGCAAGAATACTTGGACCCCACATGTGTTCATGTATTCATATATATAGCTATGAGAGCATGAGTTAACCTTAAATTTTGTATTTCCTAAGTGCCTGATAACTACATATAAACTATAAATTGAATCATAAAATAAGAAATTTTTAAGGAAATGAAAACAGAAATTGAATATTTTATGTTAACTGAAATATAGCACTTCCTGTCTCTCTCTAATATATATATATATATATATATATATATATACATACACCATATATATGGTATATGTCATGGTTTGATTTGAAGCTTCATTTTTAGAGTAGTTTCAGATTCATAGCAAAACTGAAAGATATATATATATATATATATATATATGACACCAAGTACAGGTTAAGCATTTTATTATGAAATTCTGTGTAGGGGCTGGCTCTGTGGCCTGGCAGGTGAAGCCACCACCTACAGTGCTGGCTCTGCTTCTGATCCAGCTCTCTGCTATGGCCTGGGAGGACAGTGGAAGATGGCCCAGGTCCTTGGGCCCCTGAACCCTGGTGGGAGACCTAGAGAAGGCTCCTGGCTCCTGGCTTCAGACTGGCGATTGGCACAACAGATGGAAGACCTCTCTCTCTCTCTGTCTTTCCTTCTCTGTGTAGCTCTGACTTTCGAATAAATGAATAAATCTTTAAAAAAATACTGTGCAGTGATAGACTAAGAGATGTTTTTTAAACTTAGGGGAAACACTGTAAGGTGCATCTGGAAGTGTGGACAAGACAAAACTTATAAAGACTCAGATTTTCTATAGATTGACCATCAAAAGTGATTATATACAATCTGTACAAAATTTTCATTTGTAAAATAATTTTTAAAATATTTATTCTTAATTCTCTTAAGTGCTTAAATTTCTTCAGATAAGCACAACCTTTTTGTGTTCCATAACAAATGATTTATTATTTTAGGAAACATAAGCTCACCATAATGTATAACTTTACAGCATCTATTTTTATTATTTATTACCTAGAAGAACCCTAGAGAAGAAGAAATTATGGTAATGGTGGTATAAAGGGCATAAATTATTTTCTGAATAATTTTGAATTCTGTTATTCTGTTGTTAATTGTGATGTGTATAATTTCAATAATTTGTTTCATTGGCTCATACTTTTATCAAAGATCACAGATTTTGAATTATAAATTATCAATTTACTGGGCATAAGTATTAGTGACTTTAAGAAAAATCAGTTTAGTTTGAAATTAGTTGTAAAATTAATTGTTCCTGTTTTTTAAAATTATTTTTAACTTGAATATTAGGTAGAAACTCCATAGGAACGAAGGTAGCATGTGATGGAAATATTACGACAAGATCTACCAAGGATTTGCTCTGCCAATATAAAAGCCCAGGAATGGGACAAGTCTTAGATTAGTGGGAGAAAAAGCTTGCTGATTTTGTTGCTGGTAAGGGTACTTCCCAAGTACTAAAGGTTAGACATGATGGAACTAATTCCTTATTTAGTTAGTAAATATATTCTTCTTTGGTTGTATATCTTTTGAAAGGGATTTTTTTTACCAGATGTTCATTTTTAATTTATCAAATGTCTGGAAGCTTCTTATTGAAGTTTTTGTGCCTATCTTAATAACACTAGTTATAGTGGGATACTATGTAATGGAAAATGCCCTGATCAGAGATGGAACACTCTGGTCTAGTCTTAAAAATATCATTCATACACTGTTCATTCAGGTTTGATAAGCTTCTCTCCAACTACAAAAATTATTTCTATTCATTCTCAAAGAGCTGAACTTCAAATATAAACTGTATGCTCAAGGAAAATTGCTGCTTATTCCTTGAATTGCACCTAAACAATTAGTTTGGATGCTTTTGTGTCTTTTAACTTTATTCTTACATTTAAACACAAGTTGATAAAATAATTCACATGAATACATTTGTGTAATACTTTCCTTTTTACTATCATATTAATACTATGTACAGAACATTATAATCACTTAAAAGGAAGCATAATAAATAGTTCAAGGATGAGTAATCTCAGGTTATTTATCATAGTTAAGTGGTATTTACTCTTATTAGTTTCAGAAATTAGTTATTTACACACTATAAAAGGGAAGCTTTGTTGCATGGCCTATTACATACTGTGCTCTTCATTCCTTCACTGGGATATGTTTACTGCTGTGATTACTATAAAGATGTGATTACTATAAAGAGGTGACTACTATAAAGATGGTTTGAAAATACTTTTATTTTCAAATTTCAATAATGTGTATTCTCACTTATATAATCAAAACATTATATTTTCTCACATTTTGGCTTTTTTATTATGACAGATTTTTATCTTCTGTAAATGGCCAAGTTTGCAGAAACAATTTTTATTATAATCAAGGAGACATTTCTTTTAAAGGAAGAAAATTTTTAGGCCCTTTGACTTCTACAGAAGGTAGAGCTATGTGCTTTTGTGGTAGACAGAATTCTAAGGGTGACAATTCAGTGACAATCCCTTGACCTTGAGCAGTATGTGAATTTGGATATGATTAGTTTACTAATCAGGTTCTTTCATTTTTTTTAAATTTTGTTTAAGATATACAGATTTTATGTGTTTCATATTTACAACTTTAGGAACATAGTGATACTTTCAACCCTACCCTTCCTCCCACCCTTGCCCCCAACCTTCTTCCTCCTTCCTCTCTTATTACCTCTCTTAATTTTTACAATGATCTACTTTCAGTTTACTTTATACTCACAAGATTAACCCTACACTAAGTAGAGAGCTAAAAAATAATAAGTTTAGCATTGTTCCTCAACAGTAGAGACAGGGCTGTAAAAAAACCATCAAATCTCAAATTGTCAATTTCATTATTTTTGGTACTCTGTTAGTTACCACAGGTCAGGGAAAATATATGGTATTTGTCTTTTGGGAACTACGTATTTTCACTAAGTATAATGGTTTCCAGCTGTATCCATTTTGTTGCAAAAGAAAGGATTTCATTTTTTTATAGTTGAGTAGTATTCCATAGTGTGTGTGTGTGTGTGTGTACATATATATAAATATTTCTTTATACAATCATTGGTTGATGGACATATGGGTTGGTTCCATATCTTAGCTATTGTGAATTGAGCTGGAATAATCATGGGAATACAGATAACTCTTTCATATGCTGATTTCATTTTCCTAGGGTAAATCCCCAGTAGTGGGATTGCTGGGGAATGTTCTATCTATTTTCAGCTTTCTCACATATCTGCATACTGTCTTCCACAATGGCTGTACTAGTTTACATTCCTACAAACAATGGACTAGGTTCCTAGCCAACAGTTATTGTTTGTTGATTTCTGTATGAGAGCCATTCTGACTGGATTGAGGTGAAACCTCTTTTTGCTTTTGATTTGCATTTTTCTGATGGCTAGTGATCCTGAGCATTTCTTCATTTGTCTGTTGTACATTTGAATTTCCTCTTTTAAAAAATGCCTGTCCAAGTCCTTTGCCCATTTCTCAACTGGATTGTTTGTTTTGTTGTTGAGTTTCTTTAAATGAACAAAGCGAGATTTTTCTTAGTGAATCTGGCCAAATCACATGAACCTTTTAATAATCACTTAACACAAAGTTTTAGAGAAATTCTTCCACTGACCTTGATGTAAAAAAATGGCCACACTGTGGAGATGGTAAATAGTCTGTAAAAGCAAAGAATAGCCTCTAGTTGACAACCAGTAAGAAAGCATAGATCTCATTCTTACAATCACAATAAACTGAATTCTTTCAACAGTGCACTTAGAGAAAGAAACTGAGCTTTAAATAAGTTTCTAACTTTGACCAACACCTTGATTCCAGCTTCATGAGACTCTAAGTTTAGAACCCAAGTAAAATGTGTCTAGATTTCTCACCTACAGAAACTATTAGATAACAACTGTTTGTAGTTTTAATAAGGTAAATTTCTGGTAATTTGTTATATGACAAAATTAATATAGTTATCAGATATTCTGTTGAAAATTCTTGAGTATCTTTGCTTTTTGATCACTTTGAGTTAGAGACCCAATGACATGAAAAGTTTTATCTTTATTCATTGCTGTTAAAAAAAAAAGGCAAATTTCAAAGTCATATATCAGGAAAACAGGACTTGCAGCTTAGAAGAGATTCCATGAAATAACAAAGGAAGACTGAGCAGGAGTGTATATTTCCCGTTCTTTATCTGCATACTAGGAGACATTCTTGTTGTTTGATTTTTCAGGGTATGTGCCAAAATCACTTCAAACCATTGGATGTATTCCTCAAGATATATTTCAAGTTGCCTTTATATTCTATATATGTATATAGGTCTAGGAGGTCAAAACACCTGTATTCTAGATGAGTAATAAATTATTATATAGATTATAGGTTCAGTATATTGTTTCTGTTACCCATTTTCTAGTAAAAGATTTGTGACCACTTGGTCTCAAATATGCTACAATTTAGTTTGAAAGAGAATAATCAAAATATAAAGTTGAGCAGCATTAAATACTGTTTAAAGTCAAAAGGTGGTATGAATATCAGTTTAGTGACAGAAACTGTAAAATATTTTAAGCTATACTCTTTAGGTGGAGTCTCATGACATAGCTTGGATTTTCAATATAGATAAAATTGGGATAAAGGGATAGAAGGAGGAATAATGTTCCAGAGAAGACAAATGATATGTGAAAAGCAAATCAGATAAGGTGAAATGTGTGTTTGAGATCAATAAATAAATAGACTTGCTTGCCTGGAATGGGAGACTTTTTATTTATGAATGACAAAGTTTGAAACTTAGCTTGGTGGCATATTGTAAACTACTTTGATTGTCAACTTAAAGATAAGGTAGTTTGCAAGGCTTTGTGATGATAGAATAGAACACTATGATTCTCCTTCCCCATGTGGATGCACTCTTTCAACAGCAATACATGTACTGAAAGAAGAGAATATCATATTCTTAGAACTGTAGCTATGAACTTCATTGAATCTGTTCTCTTTGGATTAATATCACATTAACATGAAATGGGAGAACTGTATAGAAACTAGATGAGAGGCTCCTGTACTGTGGGCAAGTGAGAAACCAGCCACATTACAACTGTTAGAAAAATGGAGAAATTCTTGCAACATAATCTCAGCCTCTTGCAAAGCAGTAAATAATTAGGAATAAACTACTGTCTACCTGCTTATCTCTGAGGAGAAAAAATGTGTTGCAGTACACACTCAACATACCAAAATTTCATTTCTGTGTGCTGTCTCGGGGACTGGCTCATTTTTTACGTATCTTAAAGCCCTTGTGGAACCAGCATATCCAGATGCTTGGAAATCAGTAAGAATAACGAAGATGATTTAAAGTCGCATGCAGACACTTGCTACAGCTCATGTTCTGAACAGTGTGAGTAGACTACAGGAAAATATTGGTTCCAGCTACTCCCTGGGAAGGAAAGAGTTGAACCGCACATACAGTATTCCAACTTTTCTGCTTGTTGCCTGAGACTGGCTTTTATTTTTTTCCCCTCTCTTGGAGTGCTGATGATGTCTGCCACATGCTAGAGCCCTGGGCAATACAGAGTACAATGGTGGCAATTTGAACTAGTGTATGTACAAACACCACAGCTACTTCCCCTGATTCAGTGCAGAGTGAGTAGGGGGGAATAAGCGATTGAACAAACAAACAGACAAAATATCATATCTGCATACTGAATTTCATCTTGTCTGTTGTAAAGCATATAGGGAGGACTGGCATATTCTAGAACCCTAGAGATACAGAGGACAAAGGTTTGAACTAGTGTGTAGGCATTTGCCACAGCTCCCCCTCCAACTCCGTGCAGAAAAATTGTGTATAAAACTCCTAGTTTTCAACTTTTCTCAAGGTATGGAAAGAATTGAACCAATATTCTCATATTTCTAGGCACTTCCCAGTGAACTGGCTTCTGTCTTGCATATCTTGGAGCATATATAGGACTCAGAATATTCTAGATGCTTAAAATCCACTAAGAGTAAAGAGGGTGGGGTGGTTTGAACTCAAATGTAGATTGCTTGGAAATATCCAGTAACAGAAACAAACAAAAAAAACATAATGAAAAATGGTGAGGAAAGCTTAAGGGACTTATGGGACTTCATCGTGTGACCAGTATATACATCATGGGAAGTACAGAGAAAAAGAGATTTGAAATAACCAGAAAGCTGGCTTAAAGAAGTAATGGTTGAGATACACCACCCCCCAATCTTGGGAAGGAAATGATCATTCAGATCTAGGAATCCAAAAGGACATCCAATAAAAGGAACCGTATAGAATCCAGCTTAGACATTTTACAATCAAATTGTCAAAAGTCAAGAACAAAGAATTTTGAAAGGTGCAATAGAAAAATACATGTACAATGGAACATCCACAAGCTTATCAGCAGTTTTCCTTTTTTTAAAAAAATAGATTTTATTTATTTATTTGAAAGTCAGAGTTACATAGAGAGAGGAGAGGGAAGGAGAGAGAGAGAGAGAGAGGGAGAGAGAGAGGTCTTCCATCCGATGGTTCACTCCCCAATTGACCGCAACAACTGGAGCTGCGCCAATCCAAAGCCATGAGCCAGGAGCTTCCTCCGGGTCTCCCACGTGGGTGCAGGGGCCCAAGGACTTGGGCCATCTTCTACTGCTTTCCCAGGCCATAGCAGAGAACTGGATGGGAAGTGGAGCAGTCAGGACTCGAACTGGTGCCCCTATGGGATACCAGCACCACCAGTACTAGGATTGTTGCATCATATGACAGTGCTATTTTTAAGTTTTTTTAAATATGTTTTATCTCTTCTTTTTTAAAAAAATTTATTTTATTTTTAAGGAATTTATTAACACAGTAGATTCTCTGTGTCACAGCAAATGCGTGAAAATTACAATACAATTCTCCTCAGTTCTCATATTAATGTGATATTAATACAGAGAAAAGGCTAAATGATAGAGTGAGAAAGAGAGAGAGAGAGAAATCGTGTATCCATTGATTGAGTCCCCAATTAACTGCAAAAATAGGGATAAGTCAGGCCAAAAACAGGAGTTCCATTTGGGTCTCATGTGGGTGGCAGGGGCCCAAGTACGCATCACTACCCTCAAAAAGACAATATTCTTTTTTTAAAAAATTCCTTTTTTATTCCAACTAGGTCTACCTATTTCCTTTTGTTGTTTTAGTAATTTCACTAAGACTTCAAGGATAGTGTTAAAGAGGAACGGGAAAGGGAAAGCTTCATGTTTTCAACCATGAAATATGATATTAGGCTGTAGGGATTTTGTATTGTCCTTTATCAAGTTAAGGAAATTGCCCTCTATTCTTAGCTTCTGAGATTTTTTTTTCATAAGTGAATATTAGATTTTGTGAAATGCTTTTTTGCATCTTATGATAAGTTCATGTGATTTTTATAGTCTGTGAATGTGATGAATTACAGTAATTGATTTCTTAAAATTGAACCAGCCTTGTATACCTGTGACAAATGCTACCTAATTGATACATACAATTCTTTTTATTAATTGATGTGCTAGATTTACTAATATTTTGTTCAACATATTTGCTGTTTGTTCGTAAGACATGTTGGTCTTAAGTTTTCTTGTGATAACTTTGTCTGACTTTGTCATTAGGTTAATGCTGGCTTCGTAGAATAGTCATAAAATGAATTAGGAAGTATTTCCCCTGCTTGTGGCTTGCAGAAACAAATTGTAGGGAATTTGTGTCATTTCTTCCTTTGATGTTTGATAGAATTCTCCATTGAACCCATTAGGATCTGGTGCTTTATTTTTCAAAGGTTATTAACTACTTAGTTACTTAATAGATTTAGGTCTAATCAGATTATCTATTTCTTCTTGTATGAATTTTAGCAGATTTTATTTTTTCAAGGAATTTTTCAATTTCATGTAAGTTATCAAATTTATGGGCATGGAGTTGCTTACAATATTCTTTTATTATCATTTAATTTGTATGGTATATGTAGTGATGCCCTCTCAATTTGATGTAAGTAATTTGTATCCTATCTATTTTTTCTAAGCAAACATGAATAAAAGATTATTGATTTTATTGGTCTATTAAAAGAACTAGTGTTGGGAAAATCTTGTTGAATTCCTGTAGGTAAAAATCACAAAAGTCAGAGGTTCCCCCTATGACCTGAGATTTTAGCTCTCAGAGCTGTCGTACTCAACCTCCAGCAACTTATAGTTTAGCTGTTCCTACCCCAGGACTGATTCTTGTGGAGGTCTCTGCTTGTGTGCCTGCTCCAGTAAGTTGTGATTTTCTGTATTCATCTATTGGTCTCTCCAATTTTGGGGTAACAGTTTGGCCTCTGACCTCACTCCTTGCACAATTCTAATAAGAGTTAGTGATTCTTTAGTTTGTTCAGGTTTTACTTGTTTTTAGGACAGAGTAGCAACATCCAAGCTTCTTACATTCCAAAGCAGAAACTGGATGTCCTATATATTTAAAATCTAAATTTTTGAACTTTAATAATTAAGAACTGTATTATTTTCTTATGGTGACATATGCAATGGATTAGCATTATCTATATTCACCATGCTGTGCAATAGAGTCTCAGAACTTCTTACTCCTGTCCTGCTATAACTTAGTACACATTAATCAGCTTTTTTCCATCACTTCTCCTTTCCTTTTGCAGCCTCTAGTAACCACTGCTATACTTTTAACTTCTATGAGATCACCTTTTTACTTTTAAATTTTTATTTGTTCACTTTTCACTTATCTTTTTAGACTTCAAATATGAATGAGATAATTTGATTCTCTTTCTGTGCTTGATTTACTTCATTTAACATAATTAATCCCAATTTAAGAATACCTGAGAAGACACAATGTTAGGTGTTTTCATCATAAAGAAACTTGGAGATATGGAACATTTTTACAGTATTTGATTCCAATTAGTCATGTGCCAAATAGAGAAGACTTGAAGTTCGTTTAGTTTAGAAAGAACTCTTGCATTACCTTATACAAGATTAAAAATACTTTTTTAAAAAAAGTTCAATTAACTGAAAGTAAATCTAAATATTTTAAAATATTTATTTATTTATTTTAAAGGCTTGAAAGGCAAAGTGACAGAGAGAGAGAGAAAGAAGGAGAGAGAGAGAGAGAAGAGAGAGAGAGAGAGAGAGAGAGAGAGAGATCTTCCATCTGCTGGTTCACTTCCCAGTGGTCATATTGGCTGGGGCCTGGGCCATGCTGAAGCTAGGAACGTGGAACTCCATCCTGGTCTCCCAGGACATCCACTGCACCACAATGTTGGCCCCTAAAAGTGAATCTTTTGATGAGTTTTCAGTTACTCAATGTGTGATCATTGACTTTCCAACATCCACATTTCTATTCTGGTCTGTGGCATAAATTTAACCATAGTGTATTCATTAAACAGATATTTATTAAATAATTGTGTACATGCTATGTGCTGTCAGGAATACTGTGAAGTATATACATTACAAACTAGTCATAGTGTATATGAGCTGGGTAGATAAAGCATGCACAGATGAAAATAAAATTAACGGTTAACAGGTAAAAGATACATATGATGAGTGTTAATTGCAGCATCAGCTGCTCAGTTTTGGAGAAAGGCTTCTTTTTTCAGAGTCCTGTTAGTTGATGGGCATTTCTGTATGAATTACAATATGCTTCATCTCGGCAGAAAATTAGAAATAATGTGCATCTTCTGTGCACAAATAGTCCCCTTGGGAGCACTGCTTGGACAATTGACTGCAATTTTATGTGGAGAAAAAGGGACCACTTCCTCCAGAGAGAATGCAGTCTCACATCAGGCTCTATCTCTTTGCAGGCAGAGTACAATTTTATTTTGGTGTTTTTCATTTTTAAAATTAATTAATTTATTTGAAAGTCAGAGTTACACAGAGAGAGAAGGAGAGGCAGAAAGAGAGAGAGGTCTTCCATCTGCCAGATCACTCCCCAGTTGGCCACAACGGCCAGAGCTGCGCCGATCCAAAGCCAGGAGCCAGGAGCTTTTTCTGGGTCTCCCACACGGGTGCAGGGGCCAAGGACTTGGGCCATCTTCTACTGCTTTCCCAGGCCACAGCAGAGAGCTGGATCAGCAGTGGGGCAGCCAGGTCTCGAACTGGTGGCCATATGGGATGCCGGCACTGCAAGCAGCAGCTTTACCCACTGCGCCACAGTGCCGGTCCTTCAGTGTTATTTATTCCCTCATTTAATTCATTTTGGTGCAGTACACAAATTCACATCTATTGTTGTAACTTTGCACTTCTTGTAGTATTTTGGAATGGCAAAATTGCATAGAATTATCTATCAAGATTGGTTATATACTATTTATGAATATTCAAGAACGTAGTCAATGTTTCTCAGGAGCAATGTTATTGATAATCTAGGGGGACTGTGTGATCAGAGATGTGGGGCAAAATTGTTTCTGATGGATGGTCCCAAACAATGCAGAATGTTCAAGTATATTGACTCCTTAGCATCAGATGCAAGAAAGGCTCTATAGTTTTTGTAATAATCAAGAAAAAATATCCATATGTATTTTTATATTACACAAGTAATATAAAAATAAATAAATAAATAAATAAATAAATAAATAAATAAAGTGGGGACTGCCTCTGGTTGAGATGCAGTTAATCAATGACTCAGTTTTAATTTGCATTTGACTTCCATTTCTGTGAGTGCTTACTGTGCTCTGGAATCAGTAATAGGAGCCAAGGGGATTGCAGAGATGAATTTATGCATACACTCCAATCTCCACTACCTTTTAAGCTAGTAGAGAAACAAGATATGTCAGGAAATAGGTACAACATAAAGCAGACATGAACAAAAAGAGAGTCACGGAAGCAACTCTGAAATTAATAGTTGAAGAAGAGGTAGTAGTTTAATGGGGGAGATTATGGAGAAGATTTTAGGAGTGAGGAAACCATTAACAAAGGCACAGACATGAGAATATTGAGGATGTTTACAGAAATATGAATAGTTTAGTTTATTTGGAGAGAGGATTTCTATATGGGAGTCATTGTATTTGGAGCCAGATTATGAAAGACATTAAGATCCAATTGAAGTTTTAGGTTTTATTTGGCAAAGGATGGACAGCTATTGAATGGTTTTGAGCAAAGGATTAAGATGAATCAGAACAGTGAGGCAATTCATGAGAAAATATTAATATTATAGGCTAGCTGTAAAATAATGACAATAAATTTAGCTGGTACAACCATTAATAGGAATGTAAAAAAGTGTTTTGCTACATAGACAACTGAAAAGTCTACCAATGACCAACAAGATTGGATTGCAAAACTATGGAACATAATTTTACTTTAAATAAAATATAGCAAATAGTGATTAATTATTACTGTCCATTGATTGGTTAGTGGCTGCTGGTTGTTTAAAGCAGTATGTCAGAAGGATTCTGACTGAATTCTAGCTTAAAAAGAAGTAATTCTGTGATCATTTAATTATACCTACACCAGAATGAGGTTGAGAAGGACAAATGTCATAAATTTGCTATTCCTACTACTAAGCAAAAGTTGTTTTAGATCATATAAATGTCTAGAAGGAATTCAGAGCTTGAAAAAACAAAGGTATGAATTTGTAAGCACAAGTGACTATGTTGCTGACTTTATTTGCCTTCCTGATAATAGTAAAGCTTGGGTCAAGTTAGTTTACTCTGTTTGAAGATTTAATTCTAGGGGCCATCGCTGTGGCACAAGTTAAAGCTGCAGCCTGCAGCTCCGGCATCCCATATAGGTGCCAGTTCAGGTCCTGGCTGTTCCAGTTCTGATCCAGCTCTCTGCTAATATGGCTGGGAAAGCAGTGAAGGATGGCCCCTGTATGCATGTGGGAGATAAATCTAATATTTGAAAGAGTTTCAGAGACAGAGGGAGAGAGAAGGAGAAAGAGGGAGGGGGGAGAGGGAGAGGTAGAGGGAGAGGGAGAGGGAGAGAGAGAGAGAGAGAGAGAGAGAATCTTTTCCATGCACTGCTTCACTCCCCAAATAACTTCAATGGCTGGAGCTGGGCTAATCCGAAGCCTAGAGCCAGGAGATTCCTCTGGGTCTCCCATGCCAGTGCTGGGGCCCAAGGACTTGGGCCATCTTCCACTGCTTTCTCAGGCCAAAGCAGAAAGCTGGATCAGAAGTGGACCACCCTGGACTCGAGTTGGCCCCCATGTGCCAGCCCCGATAAATCTTCTTTTTTAAAGATTTGATTCTGTCATTGATTGAGACTCATTTTATTTATGTTCCATTTATTTTCTGGTTTGCTGTGTGATTTTATATTGTAAATAGATTCTGAAGAGCTGTTTAATAATGTAAAATCTGTACAGTTCTCATGAAAAGATAAAAAATTTTTGAAGTTCATTCAACCATTTGTAACACTTGAAGTTAATATCATTTTAAAGGTGCAGAAAGTTGTATATGGGTGGATGATGGGTTGGATATTTTTCATTTTTTTAAAGTCTGGGCATGGTGGGACATAAAATATCTTTACTCTGAACTGTTATATTGCATATTATTTTTAAGGCATATCTTAACTATTCAATCAACACAGCTTACTTATATATTTGTTTAAACACTAAATCATCATAATGGAAGAAAATATCAAGAAAATTAAGGGTTATTTTTTCCTATAATAAACATAGCCATAAATATCACACATAATATAGTAACTACTTCAAGTAAAATAGTATACAAATAAAAGTTTTATGAAAAATAAAACTATGTAGTAAGTGAAAACTTCACGTTAGACAAATTCAAGTTATTTTTAAAGTGTATATGACTCAAGCTTCTCTTAAGCTTACAGAACTCAGTTGCAGATAACTACATGGTAATAAAATAACAGAACACAACAAGGAATTTTGAGGTGAATTTTAAGTCCATGGATTTTATCAATCTTAACTTATTTCTCAAACCTCTAGCATCGTTGACTGATCTCTTGATCAATCTTTACTGAAAGAACTAGTCTAAGTTGGAAACTAATGAAGAATATTTAATTCCATTCTTTCTATTTATTAAGGAGTCATTTGAGCTATTTGTGAAATAATATAGGTCAAATATTTCTTCTTGCCACCCATGCTGTGTAATATCAATAATATTGATAATATTAGTTCACATTATTTGCATATTTATTATGTGTTATAATGCTGATAGCCACTTTGCTTCCATTATATTTAATACTAACAAGTATGGGGATCATGCTTTTATTTCTTTAATTTTAAAACATCAGAAAGTTGGAGTTTAAAAAGTCGAAGTGACTTTCCTAAAATGCTGCAACTAGTGAATGTCAGGGCCTGGTTTGAACTCTGACTGTGTGATTTTAGTGTTCTTCCTCTTAACCCTGTGTATATTTTTTGCATGTATCACATTATGAACTGAGCTATAGTTTGTATCTTTTCATAAATTCCAGTGTCATATTGAATTTTTGAAAAATGTGCATCTTATTTGATATGCTTTAAAAAAAAACCCATGTGTATTCAATTGAACATTTTAAATGATGAAGTAAAAGATAGATTTGCTTGCCATCCTACTATAACAATATTTCCAAAGTGTGTACAGGAAGCATGATTTTCTTTGACATGAATTAAATTGAAAAATTGGGTTTTTAGATGATATAACTTTTTAAAATTTATTTGTTTTTGGTGTTTTGCAAGTCAGGGGTCGGGGCGGGGGTGGGGAGAGAGAGAGAGCCTTTCCATTTTCTAGCACACTTCCCAAGTGCCCACGACAACCAGAGCTAGTTCAGGCTGGAGGCAGGAGTCAAGAACTCCATTCGGGGTCTCTCACATGGGTAATTGAATCATCATTCAAGTAATTGAATCATCATCTGCTACCCAAAGGGTGTGCATTAGCAGGAAGCTGCTTTGGAAGCAGAGGTGAGATTCAATCCCAGGTACTCTGGTATGGTATATGGAATTCCCACTTAGAGACTTAATTTGCTGACACAATTTTGTTTTTTTCCTATGGGGTGTCTATAGAATTGTTTGCTCTTTTTTATTTTGTTTTCGCAATGCTTTAAAAGTTGACACTGGTTGTAGAGTTTTCAATTTATGTACAGTTATTTAGAATAACTACAGGGAACTTTTAACTCAGTACAATTAAAATAAACTGATTTCAAATATCGTAATTAAGGACCACAAATAAACCTCACTTTGAACATCTCTAAACAAATGGAATTGGCTTTCTTCTGATATTCATCCTTTTTGTATAACACATAGCCATTTTAGATAGTGCATCCTCATATATAATTTTTACCATTATCAATCTAAGAATATATTTTATTACTGCTGACTCTTCTTTAGAACTTTGACACTTATATTTTCAGAACATATGTATATATATATATTCTGTATATATATATATATAAATACATTTCCTTGTGCATTTAAATGCTATTGGCCCATATGGAAAACTTTATTTTATTTAGTGAAGATAATTCAATTGGCAAACTTCCATTTAAGCTTATTTTTTTACTGGGCTAGTTTATTATTCTGTCTAGGTTTGTTTTTCCTTTTATAGATAGAAAACAATTGAGGTTTATTTTTCTTTATGCAAACATTATCTTATTATAGTGCCCTGTGTTTATATGAAATCATAACAAAAATTACATTATATAATGCCTTGAAACATGTTAAACCTTGAAACAGTTTGTGTATGGACAAGTGTGAGCTGCAATATTGGATGGCAGTGCGTAATACCACAGCTGACAGCCATTAATGATAAAAGCAAAGTACAAAGGCATTAAGGACCAGCTTTGCTGAATAAATGAGTGAATGAAATTAAGGAATAGTGAGTTGTACAAATTGAGTATGCTCTTTCCAAAAGTTCAGATGTGGATAGTTGGTTGTATTTATGTTACTTGGAGATTGTGGTCTGTGTCTCTTACATATTCCAGCACACCTTTCCAGAATTTCTTTCATGTACATTATGGAAGCCATTCCCAACCTTAGGCCATCTCAATTACTATAAGTAAAAGAGCATTGTGGGCCGGCGCCGTGGCTCACTAGGCTAATCCTCCGCCTTGTGGCTCCAGCACACCAAGTTCTAGTCCCGGTCGGGGCGCCGGATTCTGTCCCGGTTGCCCCTCTTCCAGGCCAGCTCTCTGCTGTGGCCAGGGAGTGCAGTGGAGGATGGCCCAAGTGCTTGGGCCCTGCACCCCATGGGGGACCAGGAGAAGCACCTGGCTCCTGCCATCGGATCAGCGCGGTACGCCGGCCGCAGCTTGCCGGCCGCGGCGGCCATTGGAGGGTGAACCAACAGTAAAGGAAAACCTTTTTCTCTGTCTCTCTTTCTCACTGTCCACTCTGCCTGTCAAAAAAAAAAGAGCATTGTGGTTAAGAATATGAGATCTGGGGGCCGACTCTGTGGCTCATTTGGCTAATCCTTCACCTGCAGCGCCAGCATCCCATATGGGCGTCAGGTTCTAGTCCTGGTTGCTCCTCTTCCAGTCCAGCTCTCTGCTGTGGCCCGCGAAGGCAGTGGAGGATGTCCCAAGTGCTTGGACCCCTGCACCCACATGGGAGACCAGGATCAGTGCAGCGCTGGCGCACCGGCTGTAGCGGCCATTTGGGGGGTGAAAAACAACAGAAGGAAGACTTTTCTCTCTGTCTCTCTCACTGTCTAACTCTATCTGTCAAAAAAAAAAAGAATATGAGATCTGTAGTTAGATTGCTTGGATTTAAATCCTGGCTCAAGTAGTTACTAGCTAGTGTAGTCCTTAAGTAAGTAATTTACTACTCTGTGAGTCAGTTCCTACATCACACAGCTGTGAAAACAAATGAGATCATATTTGAAAAGTACTTAGAATAGTGACAAATGGTGGTGGTGGTGGGGATGGTACTGCAGCATAATAGCTTCAGCCTCTGCCTGTGGTTGTTAGAGTCCCAGCTACTCCTCTTCGAATCCTGCTCCCTACTATGGTCTGGGAAAGCAGTAAAAGATGGCCCAAGTGCTTCGGCCCCTTCACCCCTTGATTTATAAAGAAAGCACACAACCTAATCATACTGGATTATTTTAAATACTCACAAATGCAAAATAGAGTCATGATTATGTAAATTACTCATACATTTGCAAAAATAAAACTAAAATTTACACAAATACATGCATGCACATATTCATAGATACACAAACAATTTTAAAATAATACTGTGCTCCAAAATTCTAAATCAGTATTATTAATAGCAAATTCTTGGACCAAAGTAACAAGGCCTGAAATGAAACTCTGAATAGTTAGGGTCATGTAAGCTATATAAATTATCTTGAAAGTTACAAATATTCACATTAATAGCTTGATATCTGGTCATAGTGTTCATCCTTGAGAGTAATTTGAGCATTACCATTATGTCTATGAGATAATATAGCAAAATGCAGATGGTTTTAAAACCTAGAATCTTGTATGCCAGGTATTAAGAATGAGCTTTCTTTCTTTAATCAGTTCTCTCACTTTGAAGTTGTACACTTGTTTAATGTGGAATTTTAATCAATTTCTAGTTTTGCTAAATTCCTAGATGGATATTAGCAATGGATTTTATTCACCACTGTGTTTAGTTTCTTCAGCTATTATACTTCCTTAAGGCAATGGCCATGTCTTTCATTAGCAAAGTTTTCATGCATACAACCAGAAATTATTAATCAGACTGAATTGAAAATTGCAACATTAATGGTTTAAAATGTTAATATATGAACGAAGACCAAAGCAATATGTATTGACTTTAATAAAAATCCAGTAATCAAAATGTACAGGCTATGTATTGTTTGCTGAAGACATGGAACCTGTTTTAAGTCTATGTGCTTTATCTGCTCTATATCATTTCTCAGGAATTTTTAATGAAATGGATTGTAAAAGCAACAGAAAAGCAATCCAGCATGGTGAGATAATTTGTGTTCACTCTGTCTACGTTCGGATACTCATTAATCTATAGAGAACAAGTAGTTTCATTAAATTTATAGGTATCACAATTCTTTGATTTAATCCTAAAATCTTAACTGTATATTACATTCTAATATAAACACCTTCTGCAATTGATAAAACAAAATGCAGAATCCGAGGAGTTTGAAATATTCAAACTCAAAAAATTATTGATGATACCTCCTTTCCATTTTTATAATTGATTCTTTATACATATATGAAGAGTAATAGAAAGTAAAGTCTCTGAGTGATAAGTCATTAACTTTTAAGTATAGTTACTGAGTGAAGTTTCAGTATATATGAACATCAGCCACAAAGATCTATATTTCATTCTTTTGGATATAACTATATGTATATAAAATTTTCCCTAACCAATGGTTAGCATTAAAACTGACACATAATTTTCTGTTCTCTCTTTTGTCATATTTAATGTCTATGAAGAAATAAATATTCCAAAGACATCAGCAAATTGTTAGAAAGACTACTTTAAGATATTCAGCATTCAAGTTTCTTTTAACATAATTTTACAACTTCTTCATTATTCCTATTTTAGCCATCCCTGTAACATGTAGTCTTCCAAGTCAAATGCCTGAGTCTCTTCCCCTAATGAAAAGAGTTAATAATCTTGAAAAATAGGCACAGAGAACTATTATGTTTAGGCAGGTTCCTTGCAACTATCTGAGTATTATTGCTGGTCATTTTTTAGCATGCAGCAGAGAAAATTTCTGTACCATGGATCTTTATTGGGAAAAAGGGGAAATTTATATAAATATACTTGTACAAGATGAATTACTCTAGTTAGCTTCACTCTATATTGAAAATACAGTGAAAACCTGTATTAGTTTAGGACTAACAGAGAAGGCAGCCAGTATGAATATGTAGCAATTGAGAATTTTGAAAATTTTAAGGTAAAAATAGTTTTATGCCTCTTCTAAGGTTTTATTTATTTATTTAATGGTTATTGATAAGGCAGAACAACAGATAGAGAGAGAGGGAGAGATAGAGTCTTCCATTAAATGATTCACTTCCCAAATGCCTGCAATAGCTAATGATGATCCAGGCAGAAGGCAGAAGCATAGGTCTCCAACCAGGTCTCCCACATGGGTTGTAGTAACTCAGGTACTGGAGCCATCATCTGCTGCCTCTAAGGATGCATTAGCAGGAAGCTGGAACTGAGGCAGAAATGGGATTCCATGCCAGGCATTTTGATATGGGATGCAGAGTCCCATGTGGGCCTTAACCCAGTGCTCTACTACAAGCAATCAGTTTTAAAAGCTTAAAGTAAACAAACAGAAAAATACTTTAAAGTCCACATTTTAATGCAAAAAAAAAACTTACTAAAGAAACTGATAGAGGTCAAAAAGTCATCTTTTAGAAAACAATTAAAGATACAATGCCAGCGCTGTGGCGTAGTAGGCTAAGCCTCCGCCTGTGGCACTGACATCCCATATGGGCACCAGTTCGTGTCTTGCGGCTCCTCCTCCAGCTCTCTGCTTGTGGCCTGGGAAAGCAGTGGAAGATGGCCAAGTGCTTGGGTCCCTGAACTTGTGTAGAAGACGCAGAGGAAGCTCCTGGCTCCTGGCTTTAGCTCGACTAGGCTCCGGCTGTTGCGGCCGTTTGGGGAGTGAGCCAGCAGATAAAGTCCATTATCTCTGTCTCTCCCTCTATCTGTTACTCTGCCTCTGGAATAAATAAATACAAAATATTTTTTAAAAAGATAAGAATAGAAACGTAATTTTATTAGCAGTATCAGTTCAATGAAATATATTTGTAATCGACAAATTTTTAAAAAGGAGTTTAAATCTTCATCCATGAAATCTTACTTATATTATCCAATTAGTGAAAAAGTATTTTAAAGATACTGTAAAAATAAACATTAGCTTGGTTTATTTTTTAAAGGCAAATGAATTTTTTAAACTTTTACATATGAAAGATATGCGGTATTTGTTTTCTGTGTCTGGTTTGTTTCATTTGACTATTATAATAGTCTCCAGTTTTATCAATTTTTGTTGCATATGTCAGGATTTAATTTGGTTTTTCTGCTGAATAGTATACCATTGTATATACACTACATTTTCTTTATCTAGTCTTTCCTTGATCAACACTTAGGTTGATTCCATAACTTGGCTATTGTGAATAGTGCTGCAATGAACACAGTAGTGCAGGTGTCTCATATGCTGATTTCATTTCCTTCAGATATATACCCACATGTGGGATACTTGAATCATATGGTAGATCTATTAGTTTTTTGGGAAACCACCATACTTTTCTCTGTAATGACTGTACTAATTCACATCCCCACCACCACTCTTTTCTCCACATCCTTGCCAATGTTGAAATATTGCACTATACCCCATAAAAATGTAAACATACGTTAATCAAAAAATTTTTAAAAATTCTTAAAGGAAAATTAAGGGGCCAGTGTTGTGTTGTGTGCTATGCTGGCACCTGTAACACTGGCATCCCATATGGGCACCAGTTCTTTTCCTGGCTGCTCCACTTCTGATCCAGCTCCCTGCTAATGACCTGGGAAAAGTAGTGGAACATGGTCCAAGTCCTTGGGCCCCTGTCACCCAGGTGGGAGACACGGATGAAGCTCCTGGTTCCTGGCTTCGGCCTGGATCAGCCCTTGAGGCCATCTGGGCAGTGAACCAGAGGATGAAAGGTATCTTTCTCTCTCTCTCTCTCCCCCCCCCCTTCCTCCCTTTCTTTGTAACTCTTTCAAAATAAATACATGAATCTTTTTTCAAAAATTCAAATAAATACAATCTGCATTAATCATTTTATATTATTGGTTCCCAGAATGTTAGCCATATGTGTTATCTTCATAAAGTTCATGAAAAATTTGTACCATGAAAAAATTTTACATGGTTTGTTAAAGTGTTTTTGAAGCAAAATAAACTTATATTTTAACTATATTTTCCATGAACTTTTTGATGTACCATCATACTCCTTTTCACAGAGCAGTTCTACATAAAACTTCAAATGAATTTAAGGCTGATTTTGAACTATTTCTACTGTACTCCTATTAATGTAGATAACTAAGGATTTATAAAGTCTTCTGATATATTTAGTCTTCTGATCATTTTTACTTACTCAAAGCTTAGCAATCGTTCAGTTCCATTGTTATTAATAGTTTTATACATCATGTAATAAACTATGTTATGTTATTCATGGATCATCTAATTACTTCTCTCTAAATAAATCTAAGATATGGCATCAACATTTAACTAAAATATATACCTGAGAAATTTGACTTTTTCACAATTGTGAAGCAGTTTGCCTAAGAGACAGTGCCTTCTCCAAATAATTTGAAAATATTAACTACATAGATCTTTTTTAAGATTTGAAGTCATTGTTAAATTTATTTTTAATTGACATAAAATTGTATTTATTTATCATGTACAGCGTGATGTTTTGAGTTATATATACATTTTAGAACTATGTGAAGTAATGTTTATGTTAATTTACAATAGATTCCTAGTTGATAAAATTCCAAATGTTAAAGTAATAACAAATCTGAAGACATGTTTTTGCAGTTCAATTAAGTCTATCTTAGATATTGTTATAACAGCTTATAAATCTTTCATTTATAATCTCTGCATCTGCATGTTTAACAGTTTCTTTTATTATTTACATTTTATATTTAAGTACTTCTGCAATGATGTTCAAAATTTGCTCCTTCTTAGCCTTCCTAACTACAGACGCTGAATTCAAGATGTAATGTTGGAATGAAGTGTTCAAATGGCAATTCTATGCCAGTAGAATTGTGTAGTTATTTTTACAAGAAACTGTAGTCGTTTTTTTTCCTTGACACCTCTATGTCTTTTATTTCTTACACAGAGCTGGGTTATAGTTTTCTGGTATACGGAGAAAAGTTTGAAAGAGCAAAAATCAACGGGGAGAGACTTCTTAACATTACACAAGAAAAACTTAATGAACTTGGCATAATCCGGCCTGACCACAAGGATATAATATTAAAAGCAATTGCTTCTGTTTGTAAAGAGGTGAGTAGAGAGATGTGTTCTTATAGTCCCTGTCTTTCTAACTAGTAAAAATTACTTAAAGCCGAAAAGTGTGCCTTGCTTGCAACATAGTTTAAAGTAAATTGCAGTTTTTCACCTTTCCAATTCACAGGTAATTACAACTGATATGGTCTCCATTTACTATGCTTATAAGTTTAGGTGGGCCCCCTTCATAGCAGTATTTGAATCTTGGTTCTGTGTGCAATGGTTGCTGTTTCTTATTCTGCCTTGGGGATGATTTATCCCATAATTTTTGGAAAACTTATGTATATTCTACCTGAATCATTTTTTTTTTCAATAAATTAAAGCCAGAGGTGGAGATTCTAGGGAATTCACTTAGAAAGTCCTATATAATCAAGGGAGAGAAAGGATTGCTTTATCTGCTGAGACTAAAAAGAAACAAAAAATAACAAGAGAAATATCAGGATTAGACATGACATTCTAGACAAGTATTTTTTGCACCTAGAAATAGAGGTGCCATTTTAAATAATAATCAAGTCAACCTAGAACTCAATAGTAAATGTTGTATAAAGAGACATTTAGGGGCCTACACTGTAGCATAGAAAGTTAAATCTCCACTTGCAGTACTGGCATCCCTTATGAGCACCTGTTCCATTCCTGCCTGCTCCACTTCTGATCCAGATTCCTACTAATGCTCCTGGGAAAGCAACGGAAGATGGCCCAATACTTCGTCCTCTGCACCCATGTGGGAGACCTAGAAGAAGCTGCTGTCTCCTGGCTTGGGCTTGGTCCAGCTCAGAGCCATTGTGGCCATTTAGGAAGTGAAACAGTGGATAGAAGTTATTTCTCTCTCTCTGCCTGTCAAATAAATAAATAAATCTTTAAAAACAGGAGAGAGAGACATCTAGAACTATAAAACAAATCATATTTATGGGCTGTGAATATGCTAAAATCCACCAGCCATTCAACAAACATTTAGATGAAGACCTTTAATTACCTGAGTAATTCATATAATACCATATGTCTAACTGTGTTTAGTAAGCTTCACTCCCCACATATTCATTTGACAGGCTTAAGAATAATTTATTTGTAATAGATTTTGCAGTATTCCAATATGCCTTATCTCTTTTGAATAAATTTTGTTCTCATGTTTTTTCTTTTTTTTACTGTTAGGTGTTTTTATTTATTTTTAAAATTTTATTAATAGAAAGAGAACAGATTTTCAGCATTCCATATATACAATTCCAAGAAGACAATAACATCTCTCTCCTCTTTTTCCCCTAATCCCTCTCCCTCACACCTCTCTCTTCATCAGTTTTAGCAAAGATATAATTTTAATCTACTCTATATTCACAGGCTTAATTAACCACTAATCTTAATATCCAACAAGTAAAAAGCAAGAAGACCACAGTTCTACTGGAGTATAGACAAGGATTAAAAATGACAATCATATCCCCAGATGACCTTTTCATTACTATACATGTTTTGGTAGTCTCTATTAACTACCACATACCAGAGAAAACGTTTATTTGTGTTTTTGAGACTAGCTTATTTCAGTAAGCGTAATGTTTTCCAGTTGCCCCCACTTTGTTGCAAAGGACAGTATTTCATTCTTTTTTATGGCTGAATAATATTCCATAGTATATATATACTAAATTCTTTTAGCCCCTCAAGTGAGTACATCTGGGTTGATTCCATATCTTAGATCCTCTGAATTGAGCTTCAACAAACATGAAGATACAAATAACTCATCAATGTACTATTTCTTTTTGTTTAGGTAAATTCCATTGAGTGGGATGGCTGGGTCATATGGCAGATCTATTTTCAGATCTCTGAGGAATCTCTATACTGTCTTGCATAATGGTTGTACTAGTTTACATTTCTACCAACAACCTTCCACTTTTTCTATAAGGATACTGTACTCTTTACAAATAAAGTTTATATGTATCTTTTCATTTCCCTTTATATTCTTGTTAGACTTTAGAAGACTGTGAGAATATGTGTATTTGATAACACTGAGTATCCTCTTCAGTTAGGTATTCAACTGAGACTATGGCAAGCACCATGAGAATCCTTGCACATTCCTTGAACAAAATGACTGTGCTGGTCATGGAGGCTTCAGTCATAACAATAGTCACCTAGATTATTTAAGCACTGGTTTCTTTCTCTATAGAAAAATTGCTATTGGTTATATCAAGAGTTCAAGTAGTTGTTTCCCCCAGAGTAGGATACCATTGTAAAACATATGATGGTGGAAAAACTCTAACAATATCAATTTCTCTCAACTAACTAGCTATTCTCTAAAATATTTGTTATTAAAATTCAGTAGTTCCGTAGTAATCTCATACATTAATTTTATTACTATGCTACCTTGCTATTCATTCTGCAACAATGTGTTTGAGTTTCAAGGGAATTGTTTTTGATGAAAAGGAAAAATGAGTTATAATGCATAAATTGGTTCTTCTGTCAAATTTATTCAGGCATACAGGAGCTTGAAGATTTTAATAACTTAGATCCTTTAAATGTTTCATAACTATGCTTGTATCTTATTTGGGATGTGTCTGACTAAAGATACTTCAGACTGTTAGCCAATGCTATAACTTATTGCATTGAATTTAAAATGCTATCATTGGTAAGATGTGCCACTATTTAATTTACCACTAAGAAAGAAAATAATCCTACCCAGCCTACCAATTACATTTTCTCAGTGCTGTTTTACCACAAGGATAAGAAATCAAACTCTGATTTTAGAGACTTTAAAATACCCTCTCAAGTAAATAAAATATGGTTTTATGAAAGTCTATCCAATCCTAAGGTATAGTGTGTAGTATTTTTGAAGATCAAACTGAAAAGGCATACATATCCCTAGAGGTCATATTGAGATGAGTTTTTATATAGCAAGTTGATCAATGACTTGTGGTAAGACTATTATGAATCAAATCCTAAAAATGAACCAAATATCATAAAACATCTTTTCTGGACATTTGGGGTTCCAAGAATGGAATAGTAATAGTTCTATTAGAAGAAAATTTCCAAAGATAATGTTAACTAGAAATAATCAGATACAAAAATGATCAGGGGACTGGCTGTGAAAAACAAATGAGAGTGGAAATAAATATAGATATAAATTTTAGTGCTTCCATGGAGAGGAGAAACTTGAAAAATGAGAGGAGACCTAACAACAATTAGGGAACATAGCCATATTACAGGGCAAATATTTGAAGGCAGAAATCCTTTAGAATTTCTTTTTAAAATATTTATTAATTTTCATCTGCTTGAAAAGCATAGAGAAGAGAGAGAGAATCTTCCATCTGCTAATCCACTCCTCTAATATCCATGACATCCAGGGCTGAGCTAGGCCAAAGTCAGGAACAAGGAATTCTGTCTAGGTCTCTCACAAGGGTAACAGGGGCCCAAGCACTTGAGCCATCTTCTGCTGTCTCCAGGATGCATTAGCAGGAGCTAGATCAGAAGCAGAGCAGTGAGACTCAAATTGGTACTCTGTTGTGGGATACCAGTATCACAAGCAGTGACTTACTCCACTGTTATATCACTATAACACAGTGACTTACTCCACTGTGCCACAATGCCTGCCCCCAGAATTTCTTTACTTCCGAATAGAAAGTTAATATACAGAACACATACATGTAGATATTAAATATATCATAAAAGAAAATGAAAAAACAAGCATAAACAGTAAGGAATTATTTTAGCAGACTCTGTATTTTATAGGATTTAAATATAACTTGTCAGAGGATGGAAGACTCAGCCTTTGAGATTAAGTTTTGATATGTATCACCATACAAAGTGATAATGAAAATCTTGTAATAATAGCTAAGCTTTCTCATGAGGGGAGTTTTGATGGCAAAGATCAGAAAAGTTAAGTTGGAGACTTTGAGATAATATTAATAGTAATACTTTGTACTGTGTAGCAATGAGTGGGTTTTTTTTTGTTGTTGTTGTTGTTGTTTTTTTTTTTTTTTTTGGACAGGCAGAGTTAGACAGTGAGAGAGAGAGAGACAGAGAGAAATCTTTCTTCCGTTGGTTCACCCCCCAAATGGCTGCTACAGCCAACGCACTGTGCTGATCCGAAGCCATGAGCCAGGCGCTTCCTCCTGGTCTCCCATGCCGGTGCAAGGCCCAAGCACTTGGGCCATCATCCACTGCCTTCCCGGGCACCTCAGAGAGCTGGACTGGAAGAGGAGCAACTGGGACAGAATCCGGCGCCCCAACAGGGACTAGAACCTGGGGTGCCGGCGCCGCAGGTGGAAGATTAGCCGAGTGAGCCGTGGCGCCGGCCATGCAATGAATCTTTATAAACTACTATCTCATGTTTTAGTCTGATATTCACAGCAACTTGGAGAGACAAGAAAGGAAGATAAGGGATAAAAGTTATGCCCATTTTATAAATGAGGAAACTGAAAGTCACAAAGTTTAATTGCATTGCTATTTGTTTGCTATGGATCTAGATCTAGAATCTGGTCTTCTTATGTCCTAATAAAATCAGAAAGCAAAGAGTGAAAATATGTGAAAGAGAGGATTAATGAGAAGGTTCTAGAGGGTATCAGAAGGACCAGGAGATCAGTAGAATTTAAGAGAGACATGTCTTAAAAAAAGTAAAAAGACTTTGTCACCAGGGTCAAATATAACAGAGGGAGAAGTTTATATCACAAAGTAGGAGCAATGAAATTTGAGACAAAATATTTCCCACTTTAAAAGTGAAGTATGAAATGTATGAAACTTGTACAACTTAAATAAAATAAAATAAAAAGTGAAGTATATATGACAAGTTAAGCTATGTTAATCAACCATAACAAATTTATCTATAAAACTTCTTCTATGCCCTTCTTGAATCTATGATTTACTTTATGGATTATCATTATTATGTTTGTGTGTTTAAAATGAGCTAAACAAAGGGTAAGAATTGTTGAACATTCTCACCATGTTCATCTGTGTTAAAAAAATAATATCATAAATTAATAAAAATCTTAGTAGGGAGGCTGGTGTTCTGGCACAGTGAGTTATGCCAAGCTTATGATTCTGGCTTCTTATATTTGGGGCATTGGTTCGAGGCTTGGCTGCCTGCTTCTAATCCAACTTCATGCTAATGCACCTGGCAAAGCAGCCAATGAAGGCCCAAGTGCTTATGCCCCTGACACCCATTTAGGTGAACCAGATGAAGTTCTTGGCTCCCACACGTGACTGACCCTGTCCTGGGTTTTGTGGCCATCTGGGAAGTGAACCAGCAGATAGAAGATTTCCTCTTCTCTCTCTCTCTCTCTCCCCACCCTCCCCAGATGATCTGCCTTTCAAACACATAAATAAAAAGGAAACAAGAAATCCAATTTTAAAAAGAGAAAAACCTTAGTCGGGCAATTATTTCTTTTGCAGCAAGTTTCTTCTTTCTTGAGAGATAAAGAAGCATATACTGACAGATATGGGTGTACAATCACTCGTTAAAAATTATATAGCTCCAAGCAGTCAAGAAATACTCAGTGGTTTGTTACCAAAGCACAAACTTGAAAATAGATTTTTGTGAATTTACTGTTTTTGCTATTAGTTTTTCTGTTCTTTTTGAGCTAGTCACAAGAAATAGTACTAAGAATGATATCAAAAGAAACAGCAAATTATTGATACGCATTTAACCATGTGAAAACAGTACATTAATTTGGATATGTATCAAAATGGGTATTTACTGAGGTTTTGTTCCAGTCAATATGCTTCATATAACTGAAGCTTAAGTTCTGTGAAAATAATTACTGACAAGTATAAGGTAGTATCATTGTAAGTAGAAATTCAGTTCTATCACAGCAAGGACTTATCTCCCACAGAGGAGTCTGGAAAATTATTTTTTTGGAATGAAATAATAAGCATTAATTGAACTTCAACTCTTCAATATTTCCTGTTTGTATCAAAGATCACTGCAATTACTGTTAGTGCCATTTGGGGATTATGGGGAGCCTTTTCAAGGATATACAATTGATCATCTAGTAAAAATAGCAATTGGAAGTAATCAGTAGGAATTTTTTTTCAAATATAGAAATTTAAAAAGCGTAAGATAAATTTTATTTCAGAGAGTCCATGTTATAATGCAAACTAATCAGATTTAACTTTTATTATGAGGAATATTAAATTATTTCTATGTTCTTTTCTCAATGTGTCTTTGACCTAGCTCATGCTTAAATGTGAGGCAGAATCCTTCACTATAACAATAAATTTAAGTCATGACCTCTTTTATAGAACATGTCATAAAGTATGAGCTAATAGTTTATTTTATGGATTATTTTCTTGCCTCTGAGAATTTCAGAAAAAGATGAAATAAAATTATATTTTTATGTCACAATTCCTCAGTTTTTTGTAATATCTTCTAAATTTTTAGGCTTGCAATAGAATATGGACATTGTAAAAATTCATTTTCTCATATTGTTGCTCTTGAAATATTGAGTAAATTGATGTAAAAAAGTCTATCTTGACTTTCATAGTAGAATTATTTCATAAAGCACGCTTAAAAATTCCAATGAAGTGAGACAGTCAAGGAATATTTTCAGTTACACAGTCTATTGTTTCCTTCCTCAACCCAATGAAATGTAGAGATTACCATACAGCTTCTTTTAAAAATATATCCAGTTGCTTCTTAGTCCCACATTGCCATAACAAATGGTTTTAAGTTGTAACTATCCTAGAAAAATGGAATGTCATTTAAATGACAGCAAAGCAGATGTTTTACTGTACAACATTTGAAAGAAATGATCAGTAACTGACTCTTTGGTTTCAAGATTCAACTCACTGAAGTTAATTTACCTGCACTGAACTCTTTGGAGATTATCTAACAAAAAATTTTAAAAATCTTTATTTCCCACCTCAGGCACATAAATCTTTCTGGCACATGCAGATTTTTCATTAAAATTTCTTTCATTACTTCTTTCTCGGTAAAATGGAGTTAGATTTTAATAGCTCTAAACAGATTTACTACAAAATAAGCCCTCAGTTTGTTATTTACTTAGTTCCCCAGAGCAATGTATTAATGAATGGTACAGGGAACCATAATTATAATGAATGAAACAGATCTTTAAGTGTAGGTAGGAAAGTACTTAGATATTAAAATAAATGTGTTGGAGCATGATAATGGGAAAGATAGGCTTTATAGTTTGATATGGCTTATGAATGCAAATTGGGCATAGCTTTACTATGTCTTCTGTTATATCATGGTTATGAATAGCTAATTGCATATTCTAAAATATTACCTGTTTCACTTTGTCTGTGTTCTTTTCTTCATTAAATATCATTATGTTAAAATTGATCTAACCTCATTTCTGGTATAGTTATGCTTTCTTACAGAGAGCAACACATTTTCATGTTGTTAACTTTTACAATTTTTGTTATTCCTTCTCATCTGAATATGTTTGCAGATTAAGTTCATCTTCCAGTATTTCTGTTCTTCAACATTTTAGTAGAAAAATCCTTAAAAATATATAAAGCCCTGAAATCCAGCTAACCTTATCCTTTCAGTCTGTCTTCTACAATCTCATTTTCTAGTTTTATTAATAGAATTTGAAGTTAAATATAAGGTTCTAAGATGTGTAATACCAAAAACAATGCCTGACCAACTGTTTGACTAGATATCTGGTTCCATAGTGGCAGATTGTGTAGTAGGCACAAAGTCAGAGAAATTATGTTACTATCTCACTAGGTGATTTATTACTCTCATAGCCTATATAGCAGGAAGTTCCTCAAGTTCATTCATAATTATTTAAATTTCCCAAATTTTAGCTGGTTGATTTTTATATTGACTCTGAGGTAAGTTACAGTTGTGATGGGGGACTTGAACTATTTGGACAGCTGCTGGAAATGTCATTCTATTAATAGCAAGACATGTGTCTGCCTATGCCTACCATTCCCTTCATTACTACTTACTAGCTATAAGATGACATGGTATCTCTCTGACAAGGCTTCTATCACTTCTAAATAGTTATTTATTGTCAAAATTTGGACCAGAGAAACTGTTCTTAAAATGGTTTCCTTTTCTGAGAAATGAAATTGCCAAAGGTTCAAGTCTCCAGACTCAGGTGAATTTTATCTCTGGATATGGGGGTGGGAACTGAAAAACATAGTATTTCAGAAGCAGCATCCGTAGTCTTGAATAAGAGACATGCCAGAAATTTGGAGGTAGGACCTTTTGTATCATAAAGATCTGTTTTACATACATAGTTTTTCAGAGTGTAAATAGTGTATAAGAGATAGACATACTGATTGTATATAAATATAGTCACATGGATTATAGATGATTGAATAACTGAACTGAAATGTTGATTAATACATGAAACTTAATTGAAGTAAAACACACTGTATAAAACTTACACACATAGATCATCTTTGTTTTTTAGCTCTTCTTTTTAAAATCCATTTATTTTCTTCCTTGGCTGTATTTTCTTCATAAGTCATATTGTTTTTTTTTTCTCTTTAGAACAAAGTTGCAGAACAAGTTATGCAAGGAAAAGATCAGGTAAGAAACAAAAGAAGTAACAAAAAATCTATTGTGGAGAATGAAATAAAAATATAACACTAAGTACCTAAGTATGATGAGATGGGTGTGCTCAAATTTAGTATATTTTTATGATTCAACAAATAGTTAATATGTTTATTGGTGATTACTATTAACAGCTGCCTGTTATGTGGAGAAAAGTGGGTCAAATAGGATCTTTTCAGTATACCAAATATCCAGATGGAGACATCTGGATGACTAATTGGTTCACTTTGCATGGGGACTATTTAATGCTGCTTCTGTAAACTTTCTAGCATCTGATCTCTTTTGGCCACAAGCCTTTGAATGTCATGGTGGTTGGATACATCGTCACCTCCCTTCTCTTCCATACTGCTTAAACTGTGTGTGTGCATGTATGTGTATGTGTGTGTCTGTGTATTTGATAAGGTGTATAAAGTTGTTCAAGTTATTCCTGGACAAGAATGAGTTATTTCATGTTTTTGCTCCAGTATCAAATTGTTTCTAATAGAAATTATTTATATTTTTCCAGCTTTTGTTTACCAGAGAATTCTTACCATTAATTTACCATTGTAGTAAAAATGCATTTTGCGAGTAGAGACACTGAGGATTTATAAAAACATGGATATATTTCATCAAAGAAATATTGATTTATCCATTTTTAGTGACAGTAGAGAAAAGAATCTAAATATTTTTAAGCAAGGCAGATATGAAAAGCAGACCTATTTGTAAATTGCCTTGTAGGCAATACACTTGGTATAGACTGTATGTGTGAGTTCACAATGTAAGAAATTTTAAAAACTATGTCAATATCATACTTGGGAGGGTGAAACGGGATATATAAATGCTCAATTAGAAAACCTGAAGATCCATTATTAAGAGTGAATAAGATAAATATTGTCAACTTAGCCTAGGTTATGAACAATTTCTCTGTTTAGTCATTTATAATGATTAGCACTTGCTTGAGGTCTGAGATTCTTGGAGAGTTACATATTTTCTGGTTTTAATCACCTTCAACCTATTGTTACAGTATCCATTTTAGTATCTATGTTAGTTCTCAATAGGAAAATACAAATATATAGCAAATGTAAGTGTTGTCAAATTCAAAATTCTCAAGTGAAATTTTACTGAAGTGCTGTTTTGAGCTAATTTTATTTCAAGCTGTCATGTTAATTTATCCACAGATAAGTCTGGTTGTTGTAAAATACTTCTTTGTTTTTTAATTCAAGTATGCTATAGGAAATGCCTTCAATTAGTTGGCATATGACGAACTCAAATAAATCACATTTTAAAATTGTTCAGTTGAGTGGTTCAAAATGCTGGCTTTGAAGTTAAGCTGCCTGGGTTTACATTCGAGGTAACACTAGCTGTATGATCTGGTTCACAAAGGTAGATCAGAGTTATGCTGCTTTAACTGATATATGAAGATAATAACAATGCTAAAAATTGTTGTAAATATTGATTGAGAAAATTAACATTATTTTTTATTGTACACAGAGCTGAGAAAATGTTACCTACAGCTTTTATTTCTCCCCCTCTTCCCTTTGTTCTTCTTCATTTTCCTTCTTCTTCCTTCTTTCTTTCTCCTCCTCCTCCTTATTATTGTTGTTGTTGTTATTATTATTATTATTATTCAAGAGTTGTTTCCACTGTCTCCTGGCTCTTAGCTCTAATTTACACTAATTCTGTCAGAATAATTTTTCTTTGGAATTATCTTTATCAGAATACTCCCTTGTGCTAACTCCCTTGTGACTTGACAGAACCAAATCAGACTGTTAAATCTACCATTAAAGGCCCTTCATGAATTTAATACCTATCTGTAATGCTAGCTAGCTCTACAATTCATTTTTCAGCATTCTTGTCTTTCCTACTTTGTTTCAGGCAATCAAATCCTCTTGCTGTTGCTGGTCAAAAACAACAGGTGGTAGGAATGGAAAGGAAAGAAGACAAACTATTTTGAAAATTTATGACAGTAATAATAAAAGCAATAATATTAACAGATCGCATTTACATAGAACATTATTTTTCCAAAGCCCTCATTATATAGAAATATACAAAAGTATATTTCAAGATAATTTATCACACACTCATACATAAAATTTCAGACTTACAAAATATTTTTTGAATCCTTCCCTGCCTGGTGTTTTTCCTCACCCAGACAAGGCCAAGGGTTTTGCTGTCTAAGTCAACATGCATATATGATTTGTACATTTTTGAGATAATAAAACAGGCCACAGGGGATCTGTTCTCAAAGAGAATTCCATAAAATTTCCCATAAGAGACAGATTAGTGGATTCGGAACTAATGGTCAACTCCATATAAGTGTATTGTGGATAAGACTCTTGAAACAGGAATTTATGAGGATGAGTCACAAATAAAAGAAGAATCTGAGCAAAGGAACAGAGGTTGGAAAGCACAATACGTGTTTTAGAGATAGTACAAAGCAATAAACTTTCCTATATGGATGGAAAAGAAGATTAGTTGGAGAATCAATGTGGATGTCTCTAATGCTTTGGAACTCCATAAATAGAAGTTGTGGAGAAGTCAAATTCTAATACAGGGTCCTAACCCCTTGACTCATGAGGCCAAAGAGACTACTATTGGCTTTGTGCCCATGAGTTTTGGTAAGTTTCTGTTTCCACATGGTTTGGTTTTTAACCATATCCCAAAAGAAAGGAAAACACTATCATCTTGGCTTTTGTCATGTGTCAAAACTCTTAGGTTTATTATTACTCTTGGAAGATGTGACCTTTTTAGATGGCAAGAGCTTTGTATTTCCTAATTTTTTAGGTATGATAAATGAAAATGGATGAAAAGAAAAGATACTATTCCAGAAAATGTTTAACAATTGTTATCTGTAAAAACACATATGATATATAGATATAAATAAGCCGTGGCTCACTAGGCTAATCCTCCACCTTGCAGTGCCGGCACACTGGGTTCTAGTCCCGGTCGAGGCGCTGGATTCTGTCCCGGTTGCCCCTCTTCCAGGCCAGCTCTCTGCTGTGGCCAGGGAGTGCAGTGGAGGATGGCCCAAGTGCTTGGGCCCCGCACCCCATGGGAGACCAGGATAAGTACCTGGCTCCTGCCATCGGATCAATGTGGTGCGCAGGCCGCAGTGCGCCAGCCGCGGCGGCCATTGGAGGGTGAACCAACGGCAAAGGGAAGACCTTTCTCTCTGTCTCTCTCTCTCACTGTCCACTCTGCCTGTCAAAAAAAAATACTTATGAGCAAGTATATATATATATATAAACTTGTACTGATATTAAAGATGTAAAGCACATAAATTATAGATAATAATAAAATGTATAATATTCTGCATTATAAATATCATATAGGCAATTGATTCTCAGGGATCTTTCACTGATTTTTGACTAACATAGTCAACTGTGCTTGTAATAAACAAGTAAGCATAATTTCATCATGAATGGTATATGATATTTTTGTTTACATTAATGACAAAAAAACAGTGAAACAAGGAATATGTGAGATTAAGGTACACTCATTGATCAATGATGTGGATTACTTTCTTGTTAAATCATGATAGTTTTTGAAATTCAGACAAATATTTCTTCAGCTTTTTGTGTAATTCACAATAGCTACAGACAGAACAGAATTACACTTCTAAGTTTAATCCATGTTATGACATATCTTCAACACTGTACTAAACCAAGTTAATCAATGAAACAATAAATCAATCACTTATTTGTGTTGTTTATCAATATCCATGGTTTAAACATTCACTTTATGGCTGATTTCAAGCTACCAAGTTGATGAATGTGAGAAGAGATATAGAGTAGCAAGTAGCCCTACAGATAAAATAGATATGAATGTCTCAAGGGTTCAGATAATAGTTAAATGTGGTAAAATAATAAGAATGTTGTAGGTTTTGAACACTTATTAATATCTTAAAATTGTATCTTAGACAGAAATCTTCTATCTACGAGTTCAAACACCCACTTCCATCCCACCTGCACCTACTCAAAATCAAATGCCCACAACAGCCAGGGCGAGCCAGACAGAAGCCAGGAGCCGAAAAGTTAATCTTGGTCTCCTATGTGGGTGACAGGGACTCAACTACTTGAGCCATCGCCTGCTGCCTGCCATGGTGTGCATTAGCAGGAAGCTGAAATCAGTAGCAGAGCTGGGACTCAAACCCTGGCACTCTGATATGGGATGAGGCCATGGTGGTTTCACTGCTAGGCCAGACATCCAAACTTTGTTTTTTATATGATCTGTTTATTGTTAATTTTATTTATTTATTTTTTGACAGGCAGAGTTAGACAGTGAGAGAGAGAGACAGAGAGAAAGGTCTTCCTTTGCCGTTGGTTCACCCCCCAAATGGCCACTACATCCGGCGACCTACACCAATCTGAAGCCAGGAGCCAGGCGCTTCCTCCTGGTCTCCCATGCGGGTGCAGGGCTTAAGCACTTGGGCCATCCTCCACTGCACTCCCGGGCCACAGCAAAGAGCTGGACTGGAAGAGGAGCAGCTGGAACAGAATCCGGCGCCCCAACCGGGACTAGAACCCAGAGTGCTGGCACTGCAGGTGGAGGATTAGCCAAGTGAACTGCAGAGCCGGCCAATTTCATTTATATTTTAAAGATTTATTTATTTATTTGAAAGAGTTACAGAGAGGCAGAGAGAGAGAGAAAGAGAGAGAGAGAGATCCCCATCCACTGGTTCACTCTCCACATGGTAACAACAGCCGGAGCTGCACCAATCCGAAGTCAGGAGCCAGGAGCTGCTTCCAGGTCTCCCACGCAAGTGCAGGGGCTCGAGGACTTGGGTCATCTTCTACTGCTTTCCCAGGCCGTAGAAGAGAGCTGGATCAAAAGAGGAGCAGCCGGGCCTTGAATCGGCACCCATATGGGATGCCAGCACTGCAGGCTGAGGCCCCACCTGCTACACCACAGCGCCTGCCTCAATTTTATTTATTTTTAATAACTGCTGTTTAACAAATGAATTTCAAAATTTCTGACATTTTAACATCTTCCTCTAGAAAACCAGTAATAACCAGCTTTAGTACACTGCTGGAAAGTAACTCATTTCATTGATTCATTAAGAATTTGTAAGTGTTCATGAATGTCATTAAGAATATTGAGGTATTGAACACCATTAAGCATTCACAGGAACTCAATTTAGGAAAGTAGCAGTTAAAAAGATTACTATTTATACTTCTGCCAGAAGAAAAGGACTGTACATTGAATGATATCTTTAGTATTGATTATTTCTGGAATTGCATCTTTGTGAAGCTTTTAATACATTTTTAAACAATAAATACAATATAAAATATTAAAGAGGTAGGAAAGATTAATATGAGAAATAAATAGAGAAGAAATGCAGTCTGGGGTCAAGGGGATTGGGACGTGGAGAAGGTAACAAAAGACATCTATCAGCAGTAACTCTGAAATAAGTATCTCCAGATATATTAGTTCTCTATTTCTTCCTTTAAAATTTTCTACAAATTTAGTGACTTACAACACTCATTTACTATTTTATAATTTTATAGATGAGAAGTCTTTGCCTCAGTGAGTTAAATTCAAGGCATTTGCAGGACTTCTTCCTTTTCTTCATCTTCTAGGGGAAAATCTATTTCCTTGTTCATTAAAATTACTAGAAGAAATCAGTTTTAAGTTTTTAGGCTGAGGTCACCGTTTACTTGTTAGCTACACTGAAGGACATTACCAGCTTTTAAAAGCTGTCCACATCCTTCACCTCAGAACTCATTTCCTTCATCTTCAAAGCCAGCAATGGCTGCTGAAGTCTCTTTCAGGCTTATGTTGTGGGGTGGCCTTGGCTGAGTCCAGGCTCTTGTCTCCAACACAAGAAGAATTTAAAGGATGAGACACAGGAAAAAGGTGAACAGAGAAACAAGATTTATTTACATGCAAAGCAAAAGTTCACAGTCAGGAAGGAGTGTAGGCAAGCTCAGGAGAGAAAGAGAACTGCACTTAACAGGATTCTGGGTCACCTTTTATATGATCTGGAGGCATTGGGAGAGATGTCTGGTGTGGAACTTAACTGAATATTAAAGGAGATGGAATCAGGGAATGGACTTTTCTATCAACTGTTTCCTTGCCCTTTTTGAGAAATCTCAGAAGTGTCATAGTATCAGGTGTGTGATGGGAAGCGGAAGGGTCAGCCATAGTAATTTTATTATAATGACATTATGATGAACTAAAAGTCATCGCAGAGTTTCAGCTGATAGCCATTTTGGATATTTTTAGGTGGTGTTAGTTCTTAAGTGGTGAAACTGCAGCAACTGCAGTTCTCTGCTGCACAAAAAGTGAGGTGGTTTGGAGAGTACATGGTATAGGGCTGCAGTTGCACATATGCTGCAGCACAGCTCATGGTAATCCTCAACTCCCTTTTGCTAGAGCCACCTCCCTGCCTACAGCCTTTTTAATCTCTTTTGCCTCTACTTTCATTGTGACATCTCTGAACCCTCCTTGTCTGACTCCCTCTCTGCCTTTAAAAGCTTATGTTATTGTTCTGGATGCATGTTGATAGTCTAGGATCATCTTCACATTTTAAAAGTCAGATGATTAGCAACCTAATGCCCTTTGCCATGTTAACATAACATATTCACAAGTTTAAGGGATTATTTTATGGACATCTTTGAGAAGACATTTTTCTGCTTACCATAGCAGAACTTTCTACAGGCAATATGTGAGAATACTTTTATTTCTACTTTCCCCCTTTTGCTGCTAATGGAAGGTGCCCTGTCATTCTTTTCTTTCCATTTATCCACCTGGAATGCCTGTTCTTAGACATTTTATTATTAACTTTTAAGTGTACAAGATCAAAATCAAAATGTTAGCTAGGAAGCTACATACATATATATATATATATATATATATATGTAACATATATATATATATATAATGTTTAGATTAAACCCTCTCTACCTTTTTAATTCAAGTATCTGAGTTGGGTATTAATCCTAACTTTACTACTTTATGACCTTGGAAAATTGTTTAATTTCTGATATTCTGTATAGGTGTAAAACAGATTTTTTTCAGCATTGCTGTGATGATTAGAAATATTACAGATAAATCCTGAATTAAGTGCATATTATATAATAGGGATTCAGTAAATGATAACACTTATTATAAAGCTATATTTCATTGACTATGTTACATTTGAAGTAAAGTTATTTAATCCCAGACAATCAGTTACATGTTGCATCCAGAACACATATTTACAACCAGAGGATTACATTTCATAGTGAAAAAACTCATAAAGCACTGTGTTCTGGCATTAATGTATCTAATTACTACCATTGACATGTCTAATCTAGTGTAATAATGTTATTACTTTAATTGTGCATATTTATGGGAGACAGTGTGAGTTTAAGGATTGTAAGGATAAATTAATACATCCTTGCAGCCTCTATAAAGTATATTGGTTAGCAGCAAATAATAAGGTGTTCTTCGAACAGAGACACATTTGCATTATGGTATGTTTGGCTATTTAGCAATGCAGGATTATAAGCTACTTTTGACTTTTCAAATGTCTGCGAGTTGGATACTCCTTACACAAATGATTTCCAAGCCTTCCTGTTTTTTCCTTAATGGTTTTCTTGAAGCTATTTCTTTTGTTCCATTTTTATTGATGAAGTCCAGGTTGTGGCTGTACAAGCTAATGGTTAAAGAAGAACAGATGAAAGACATGAAAATCAGATAGGCTGAGAAATTGTAAGATCCTCTGAATCGGATGAAAAATCCAAAAACTGAGATGTATATCCAAGGGGGTGGTAGTGTTAAACAGTAGTGATTTTTGAAAACATGGTGTTAGATAGATCTTGTTTCCAGTGGCAAGAAATGTATTTAAATGTCTGAATTTTGTTTGGCAGGACCTAGAAAGAAGGAAAAGTTTCACCACATCCCTTCCTTTCTGTTCTTTTAGACTCATTTCAAGCCTTAGGAAACAAAAATAGTTATACAGAAGGGAAATAATATATAGTATGAAAGACTGTATTCTTCTATATATCTGCTTAGCTCTTCTAAAAAATTATAATTCTCTTTTTTACTAAAAGCAATCTAGCATTTGACCTTTAACAGTACTAACATTTGAAGGCCTAAGGGCAAGTAGTAACATTTGTGAGTAAAATATTTAGCCACAGCTACAAAGTTCCTCCTCATATTTTGGGCCATTCTGCCTCTGATGTGCTAGCCTGTGTTAATTCCTTAATGATATAACTATACTTTTGGAGTGTAACTTTTCACTTCAAAGAATGTATTTTTAAATAATGTCTTTTTCTGATGTACAGAATAGTGGTTAAGTGTGTAGCCTCCGGAATTAAACTAAGTGGGATTGAGTATTTATTGACTTATTTATTTTGAATTTAGGAAATAACAATTATTTTAGTCTACCTTTTTAAGTGATTCTTATGTGTCAGGCTCACTGCAAAATAATTTGTATCATTTTTAATTTTGTTTGCTTTTTGCCTCAGTTTTTTCATTTGTAAGTTAGTAATAAGTTATCATAAAGTTATAATGAGGATTAAATGAGTTAATGTAAAGCAGAGTACCTAACTCAAAAATAGCACAATGTTAACTTTTATAATGATGGTGATTATCATTAGTCCCATCCAGTCTTTATCCCTTTTTTCAAATTTGGTTGCACCTAAAAAATCCTTTTGAGTGTTCTGGCACCTTCAAAATTCAGCAGGTGCTGGTCACATGTTGTTAACTGATCCTAAAGAACAGAGTAAAGCATGCTGGCTTTTTATAAATAAGATTGCACCTTCCCTCTTGTACCATGGTCTGAGTTTGTAGGAACTAAGTTTTATAGTACTACACTTTCAAGTTGTTATAAAATCCAAGTAAAATTTTTTTGGTAGATAAATTATAATAAGAAGATATGACCTATGAATGTTGGCTCATTTTAAAAATTAGATAACATTATGTTCATTTGTTATTCAGCCTTCTTGTTCCTGGACCTATGGAGTATGTGATTATCCTCATTACCTAATTAAATCTGCAAGATGTTCCCTGCTGTGTAGTTATAGCTGACATTTCATGAATTATATTTAATACTGGTCTTCTATAGCAAGCTTTTTTATGTCTTAGATTTTTAAACTTCTCATTAACCATTTTCAAAACTTGTATTTTTATGCAATGGTAGTTCTGTTTTCAGTATTCAAAAAATCTAATTTTACATCAAAAGCTCTTCAGGGCACTTTTTTTCTGTATTCTTGGACTTTTCTCTACTAAGTCCAAATCCATTCACTAGCGATGATTTTTTATGTTCTCTTTTCCTATTTCCATATCTATTCACCTACACTACCCCTGCCAATACTTCTAGCTTATATGGAGAATGGCAGCAGCTATTAGAAAGAATACAGATAGCCCCCAACTTATTATGGTTTGACATTCATTTTTGCAACTTTATGATGTTGTGAAATCTATCTATCTATCTATCTATCTATCTTCAGTAGAAACTATACTTCAAACTTCCAATTTAGATTTTTCCCTAGGTAACACAATATGATCCTGGGCAGTGGCAGCAAACTGCTTCTCCCATTCAGCTGAACAATCATGGTGGCAAACAAGTGATATTCGACTCTACAGTATACTGCATTAAGTTACACGAGATGTTTAATACTTTATTATAAAACAGGATTTTTGAATTAAATTATTTTGCCCAACCATAGGCTAATGTAAGTGTTCTGAGCACACTTAAGCTAGGCTAGGCTAAAATATGGTGTTCAATATGCATTTTTTCATTTATGTTTTTCAATTTATATTGTGTTTATGGTGACATAAACCCATTGTTAAGTTAAATAGCATCTGCATAGCTTTGAGTTAAGGCAGCTTATGCCTTTTCCATGAATTTCCTGCCAGTTAACAGGCATTAAAATAGACAAATTGATTTACCAGTCTTCTAAAATCACTTTTCTATCTGTTAGACCATGAGATGGAGACAATAGGCACTTAGCAATCACATCCAGTTGCACATGCCACTGACCCAACATTTGATAACTTATTACTCAATAATACAGGCCATTTTTAATTTGAAAAACACCTTGAAATAAAATGTTCAATGCTATAATATCATAACTGTGCCATTGAGCTTTTACTGGAAGTCAAATTCTGATCATATGCAAACTTTCATCCAAAAACAACTGCCAAAAACACTCCTTCATAAGTAGACTTGAAAAATAGCAAGGCTGTACTCTTAATTTTAACATCTGAAGTTTGTTCTCTCCTTTAGGTCAGGTTGTTTCAGTGCAACCTCTTCAGCACAGTTGTCACCTCACTTGTTGCCCTTTTTATGCATGTTGTGACAAGGATTGTTGAAATTCGTGAAGTCTTACCGTTAGAGTTCTTTGCTTGCTGTAATTTATCACCTATGTGAATGGAAAACAACTTCGTTTTTCTTTCTCTATGCCCATAATGAAATGAAAGAGCTTTTTATATCTCTTATTGAAGCACCATTTTACTGTTAAATAGGTAGTTTTCTTATGCTCTATTTTATTTGGAGATAGAATTGTATTATTGCATTTAAAATCACTTAGTTGCTAGCAGCTCAAGATTGCCATGATAAGTTTAGTCTTCTGACACTTGCGAAGGCTGCATTGCCCATAGACAAACATTTTGAGTGCCATCTGTCTTCTATTTTTTTACGTTCATAAACTATCTTTGGAGGAAAAATTACTATAGAAGTTTTATAACCAGTTGTATCATTTTTTTTTTTGGCAGGCAGAGTGGACAGTGAGAGAGAGAGACAGAGAGAAAGGTCTTCCTTTTGCCATTGGTTCACCCTCCAGTAGCCACCACGGCCGGCGCGCTGTGGCCCAGTGCACCGCGCTGATCCGATGGCAGGAGCCAGGTGCTTCTCCTGGTCTCCCATGGGGTGCAGGGCCCAAGCACTTGGGCCATCCTCCACTGCCTTCCCGGGCCACAGCAGAGAGCTGGCCTGGAAGAGGGGCAACCAGGACAGAATCCGGCGCCCCGACCGGGACTAGAACCCAGTGTGCCGGCGCCGCAAGGCAGAGGATTAGCCTAGTGAGCCACGGTGCTGGCCACAGTTGTATCATTTTTTAAACAATGGAGATTCTAAATATAGAAATATATAAATATATTATAGAAAAATATAATATAGATAATAAATTATTGAGAAGTACACTTAAAGAAAAATATAGTGGAGTGCACTCTTCAGATGCTCTGTTTATTCATGTGAACCATCATCTTTTCAAACACATCAACTATTCATGCATATATTTCCACCTGTGCTATGTTTGTAGGAATAACATCCCCCATCACTATTTTAGTATTAGGGAACTAAATTGATAAATGCAGTGTGGGGCCAGCACTGTGGCGCACTGGGTTAATGCCCTGGCCAGTTTGAGTCCCGGCTGCTCCTCTTCCAATCCAGCTCTCTGCTATGAACTGGGAAAGCAGTAGAAGGTGGCCCAGGTTCTTGGGCACCTGCACCCAGAGGAGAGACCTGGAAGAAGCTCCTGGCTTTTGGCTTCGGATCGGCACATCTCTGGCCCTTGCGGCCAATTGGGGAGTGAATCATCGGATGGAAGACCTCTCTCTCTCTCTCTCTCTCTCTGCCTCTCCTCTCTCTGTGTAACTCTGATTTTCAAATATATAAATAAATCTTTAAAATAAATAAATAAATAAATTTAGTGATAAAATTAATCATCTTGAAAGGCTGACCTATATTGAACATTATCTATTGTTAATAAAGTTACTGTTCAGAGGGATGCAGCTATTTCTCACTGTTAGTCTTTGTGCTACACCATTGTTATGGTTTTCTGCAACCTTCATTAACATTAATACTTTTAGTATTCCTTTACAAAGTAAAAATACATTTATTCTTTAAAAGTGGATTTTAAAAGTGAACAAAAAACATTACTAGGGTATTTGGTGTCATTGTTAGTGTAAAAAATATGATCTGCATGATTCACTCTATATTCTGAGAAAGGCTTCTTTCTTTATTAGGATGAATTATCTTATGAAAATATATTGTCATTTAATAGACTTGTTTTCTTTTGCAAGTTTGCCCTTTCACACTTCGGAGTCAGGGTTAAGGTACACAATTTAATATATTCAAGACTTTGAGTTGAGTTAGAATTACTTGCTTAAATAGTTATACTTCGAAGGAGAAGGCTAAATAGGCATTAAAAAAACATATTCTCTCAGGAAATTTTCAGAAATTCAGTTATTGGCCAGCGCCGCGGCTCACTAGGCTAGTCCTATGCCTCGCGGCGCCGGCACACCGGGTTCTAGTCCCAGTCGGGGCGCCGGATTCTGTCCCGGTTGCCCCTCTTCCAGGCCAGCTCTCTGCTGTGGCCCAGGAGTGCAGTGGAGGATGGCCCAAGTGCTTGGGCCCTGCACCCCATGGGAGACCAGGATAAGTACCTGGCTCCTGCCATCGGATCAGCGCGGTGCGCCAGCTGCAGCACGCCGGCCGCGGCAGCCATTGGAGGGTGAACCAACGGCAAAGGTAGACCTTTCTCTCTGTCTCTCTCTCTCACTGTCCACTCTGCCTGTCAAAAATAAATAAATAAATAAATAAAAAGAAATTCAGTTATTAGCATCTCTTCTCTTTCTCCTCTCTCTCTCTCTCTCTCTCTCTCAATACTCCAGACTGTTTTGTCCGCTATAACAAAATGTCATAAACTTGTTGATTCTGAACAACAGATTTTTACCTCTCACTGTTCTGGAGACAGCAGATTCAGTTGCTGGTGAAGTCTTGCTTTTTCACAGTTAATTGTTTGTTCACTGTTTCTTCACCATGTGGAAAGAGAAAGGAGATCTCTTTGGGATCCGTTTTTTAAGAGCATTGATCCCATTCATGAGGACTCCACTCTCATAACCTAATCACCTTACAATGGCCTTATCTCCTAATACAATTACGTTGGGCACTAGGATTCCAATATATAAAATTTGAAGGGACACAAACATTCATATCATCATAGCAGATGATAACAGTTTTTATAAAAATATAGCCACTGGCAAAATGTAATTCTTTCATCTCTATGAGTGGTATCAATTATCTCCATAAGAAAATTTCCTTGACCTCAGTTGTTTTCTCTAATGGCAAGGTAGTGTTATTTTGAGCTGTGTGAAAAGGCTGCTTTACTGGGAATAGTGATTCAAAAAAAGGAAAACATTCAAAATGGGAGTGTTTTTATTAAATTAGTGTTTCTTTGAGTATATAGAATTGGACAATGTTTTAATGTAGAATTTTGCTTTGTGGTAAACACTTTAGGAAACTTGCTGAAAGAAGAATATATGTGAATATAGTTTAGTTTTGTTTTGTTTTTCAAATATCATGAAATCACTATTTGGTTTCTGCTATATTGTGTATTTCCTCTTCTTGAATATAACCCATGCAATGTCAGAAGCCATTCTGTCAAAATTATTACAGTATTACACAATAACTGGTAAATATTTGACGCTCAAAATTGGTTGAGTAACTAAAATTGCATTTATAATAAACACCTGTTCATATCTTTTCTGACCAGAATTGATTTTACCCCCTTTAAAAAGACAATAACTTGGATTCAGAATAATATCCTGTAGAATACCATGGACATTTTTCATCTCTAAATGAAATAAACTAGACATTTCTTTTTTAAGAAAACTTTTATTTAATAAATATAAATTTCAAAAGTACAAATTTTGGATTATAGCTGTCTTCCCCCCATATCCACCCTCCAACCCGCAAACCATCCCATCTCCTACTCCCTCTCCCATCCCATTATTCATTAAGATTCATTTTTAATTACCTTTATATACAGAACATCAACTTAGTATATACTAAGTAAAGATTTCAACAGTTTGCACCCACACAGAAACACAAAGTAAAAAGCACTGTTGGAAGACTAGTTTTACCGTTGATTCTCATAGTACAATACATTAAGGACAGAGAGCCTACATGGTGAGTAAGTGCACAGTGATTCCTTTTGTTCATTTAACAAGTGACACTCTTATTTATGACGTAAGTAATCACACGAGGCTCTTGTCATGAGCTGCCAAGTCAACAGAAACCTCTTGAGTTCACAAACTCTGGCCTTATTTAGACAAGGACAAAATCAAAGTGGAAGTTCTCTCCTCCCTTCAGAGAAAGGTATCTCCTTCTTTCATCGCCCGTTCTTTCCGCTGGGATCTCACTCACAGAGATCTTTCATTTAGGTAATTTTTTGCCACAGTGTCTTGACTTTCCATGCATGCGAAACTCTCATGGCCTTTTTAGCCGGATCCAAATGCCATAAGGGATGATTCTGAGACCAGAGTACTGTTTAGGGCATTTGCCATTCTATGAGTCTGCTGTGTATCCCGTTTCCCACGTTGGATCATTAAGCTGGACATTTCTTTGAATAATTTTTATTGCTTCAAGTCAAATTGTTGGTTAACTCATAGCGAAGAGATCTTTCGGTTTCAGAAGTTATTATTGATAATTTTACAAGATATACTGACTTGTGATGCAAACAGGAATAAAGACCTGTATAATTCATAAAGTTAGTTGAATTATGTGTATTCTATTTAACATTTAGATGGATGATAATTCCCCTCCCTTACAATTTCCATCCTAACATTTTGCATAATATAGACATGGATATGGATATGAATTATTATATTGTAACACTTCAAAATAATTCATCTGGCCTAATAAGTATTGAAACAATTCAAAACTGTTCAATGATTTTGAAATATTTTTATGAGTTGTCCATTTTATATCTTAATATATGCACATGTACACACATTATATGGGATCAATCTTCAAAAAGTTTATGGAAAAATCATATTATGAAAAATTGTATGGATTTTTAAAAATGTTTGCACCGAAATAAAAATTCAATTTTTAAATAGATTTTTAAAAATACTTTTGTACATACTGTTTTAAATATATTGCATATAATTTTCAAACACTATATATGTATTATATGTGAATTTTTGTGTATATATGCATATATGTACACATATATATGCATGTTTCTTTTTAAATATACACACATACATTTACATATATAAATAAGCATATGTGCATATAGTTGCTTTTGTGAGTGCAACTAATGCAACTTAGTCTACTAATTTACAGTCTTGGAATTTATAGAAAACTTGAGTGTGCTTGAGATGTTACAATGCATGTACTATAAACCTTAATTTTATTTTTATGTCTAAGATGAGATCTAACCAATAATTGTATAGACGTTATGAAGCAATGGAAAATGAACTGTTTCTCTCACTTATTTTTGAATACTAAATTAGAGCCTTGTCTTTCCCCTAATATTTCTATAACATGTTGTTCTCTATCCAGTGCAATTCAGTTCTCAGTTCTTGCAGCACAGCAGGTTAAGCCACTGGTTGTGTTAGCCAGCATCACATGTCAGAGTGTATGGGATCAAATCATGCTTCTGCTTCTCATCCAGCTTCCTGTTTATGTGCCTTGGAGGCATCAGATGATAGTCCAAGTGTTTGGATTTCATCAACTCACGTAAAAGACCAATTGGAGCTCCTGGCCTCTGACTTTGTCCTGGTCCAGCCCTGCTGTTGAACCATTAGGGTCTCTGCCCACCCCTACCCCCAATTTCAGAAAAAGAAATAAAGCTTTTAAAATAATTTATTAGAAATTTCAAAAAAAATATTTGAACATTAGACACACACAAACACACAGACTGAGAGAGAGAGAGAGAATCTTCCATCCACTAATTCACTCCCCCAATGCCCACAATAATAGAGACTGGGCTAGAACATAGCCAGTATCCAGGAATTCAAACAGGTCTCCCAGGTGCTTAGCAGAGGACCAAGTACTTGAGCCATCACCTGCTGCCTCCCAAGGAGCTCATTAGCAGGAAGTTGAAATTGGAAGTGCAGCTGGGACTCAAACCCAGACACTCCAATATGAGATGCCAGTGTCTGAAGCGGCATCTTACCATTATGCTATATGTCCTACCAAAACTAATTCTAATTTCCTGTACTATCTGTGCAAAATCAAAATGCAATCTTTGTAATACACCATTGATCAATTTTCTCCTTAACTTTTAGTACAGAACACAGAAGCCAGTTTAAAAATCTCTCTTAAATTACACCTTTATAATAACTTTAGCCTCTGAAAATTCAGCCAGCTTTTTAAAATAAAAGGCTGTTCGCTACAGAAATTCTAGACTCCCATAATCTGATCTTTCATTATGATTGGAAGAGTTCTCTATTATACTTAGGCCTCTACTCCTTTCTTCTTCACATTTATTTTAATTCACAACTCTCAATACTAATATTTATTAAGTGATATTATTATTCTAATAGTTTACTCCTAAAATAATGCATTTCTAATTACAGAGATTTTTATATACAGCGTATTAACATTTTCTGAATGACTTTGTTAGGACTATGATTAGCAGATATTCTTTATCATCCACTTGACTTCTCTTATCCTATATCTTCTCTATAGGCTCTTTTTATATGTCTTCTCATTTACATTAATTCTCATAACTATATCAGTTTCTTTTTGTAGTGCATATTTGGCCTCATATCATTTGCTCCACAGTACCACTCCCATTTTTACTTTGAGACCTGCATAGACTCTATGATTAGTTCTACGAACACTTTCATTTGAGAAACACTTCTCTTGGACATCTTCATCAACTAATATAACTAATAAATAGTAACTTCATATTAGTATGTTAATAGGTATGACTTTTTAAAATATCAGAAGACCTTCTCTTTTACAACTTAAATGGCATTATGTACATTTTGTTAACCACACTAAATTACCATTGTTATTCATGGGCTTTCATTTCCAAATTCTAAACATTGCTCAATTGTAACTTACTTGACCTAGATGATTTGGATTTTACTGAAAAAATGTTTTGCTGTATGAAAAATTATTTTAAAAATAAATATGATTTTTCACTCTTTAAAGGAGGTTTTGTAATGTATCAACCAAAACCAGTATTTAATTGTTTATTTTTATTTTTTAAATTTAATTTAAGGTATAAAAATTTCATGTATTTTATATATACAGCTTTAGAAACACAGTGATACTTCCCACACTACCTTCCCCCAAACCCATGCTCCCACCCTTCCTTCTCCTTCCTCTTATTCCCTATCTTAATTTTTATAATGATCTACTTTCAGTCTATTTTATATTCACAAAATTAACCCTGCACTAAATAAAGAGTTCAGCAAATAGTAGGAAGAAAAAAATAAAAAACTCTGTTCCTTAACAGTGGAGACCAGGGCTGTAAACAATCATTGAATCTCAAAATGTCAATTTCAGTCTTATTAATTACATTTTTTGTACTTTATTAGTTATTACAGATCAGGAAAAACATATGGTATTTGTCTTTTTGGGACTGGCTTATTTCACCAAGTGTGATGGGTTCCAGTTGCATCCATTGTGTTGCAAAAAATAGGATTTCATTAGAAAAGTCAAACCAAATTTACTTAGCATCTCAGAGGGACTCGATGTTCAATTTCTTTGAAGTTTCCTTAATAATATAGAGACATTGTCCACCATTTAGAATCTGATGTGTAAGAATACCTAAAATATTGTGTTTTTATAACATACATGAATTATAAATATATGAATAATAATTCATATTTTTAAAACATTTGACATTTTTAAGAATCATGATAAAACATGAATTAATATCTAAATGTTCAAGATAAAAATTTCTAAGACTCTGAAATGTTTGATTTGAGCAATCTTAGATCTCACACCAAATTTAGAATCTTTCCATTTCACCACATAGTCAATAGTATGGAAAGAAAAGTCCCATTTTTCCTTATCACTCTAGGGACAAATAAATTTAATAATGTGAGAGAAAGAGCACTGAACATGGGGATGCTTTTTCCACGAAAAGATATACTAATGCCTCATCACATTACCTAGGGAAACCATTCATGAGAGTTGCAAGTGCAAAACGTTCTAAAGATTACAAAGGTCAGAAAATACATTATCCTTTAGAATTACTGGAGATATATTTAAGCTGACCAAGAGATGGGTAAAAATAAATAACTCATCAACAGGATAGTTGTATGATGAAAGAACTGGCAATAAGCAATGAAACTATAGAGCAGAATTTATCAAAAATAATCTGTTAATATGATTATGAAGTTAACACAAGATTTTGAAACACACTTGAAAAGACAAAGTTTATACCCAAGTAATATTAATTGATTTTAATGTTAATAATGATAATTTCTAAAATCCTAGATTATATCAATGAAAGCTGGAGAATGTTGAGAAGCAAAAGGTGGCAAGAAATACATGATAATGCTTACATCTTGAATATCAACATTAATAAATAATTTCATTCTGACATCTATAAAACAGAAAAAATAGAATTCTTCATTCTCTGTAACTTGCTTTTTAATAATGTAAATCTCATTTAAAGATGTACAATGATCCAAATATACATTTTACTTTACCAGTCAACAAACCATGCAAGCCTATTTGTGTGAGGTGGATACTACCAAAACATTAGAAATCTGGACGACAATTTTTATTTTAATTGATTTGTGATATTGAAAATGACTTACTAAGAGTGAATGTTTGAACATATCACACAATTCATTTTATGTTATGAAATGTTATGAAGAAGTGATAATTGATAAGACGTGCATGTGGTTGTCTGGCTTAAAAGCAATCATACTTTTGTGATTTTTCACACAGTTTTCTATTGGACTCAGGGAAAAACCCATTTTAAAAAATCACTGTATTTTAGACTTTCAAAGACTAATAGGGTAGGTTCTTTTTAATAGAGTTCCTCACTACTTAGTGAACTACAGATTATTCTTTGATTACTACATAGGGAAATTGGCATTAATTTTTCTAAAGAGGCCATGTACAGTTATTACAATTCTGTGGTTATTTCTGCCAGCCAGTTTTTGAGGCCTTGAACAAAATATATGAGGAATGACAGTGTTTGTACACATGCTCATGCCAAGAGAAAACATCTAAATGAGAATTTCCAATCACATTTAAAATGTATATTTAAATATCAGTATCCAATTAAGAATCTGCCAGCTCATGCATTTTTTAATTTTCAGCTCTCAGAAAGGGCTATACCTAGCTTCCAGGACTCTGAGAAAAATTTAAAAAAAAGATCTCATTCTTTAGCCCTTAGTTCTTTTTTTTTTTTTTTTTTTTTTTTTTTTTTTTGACAGACAGAATGAGACAGAGAGACAGAGAGAGAGAGGTCTTCCTTCCGTTGGTTCACCCCCCAAATGGCCGCTACGGCCAGAAATACGCTGATCTGAAGCCAGGAGCCAGGTGCTTCCTCCTGGTCTCCCACACGGGTGCAGGTGCCCAAGCACTTGGGCCATCCTCCACTGCCTTCCTGGCCACAACAGAGAGCTGGACTGGAAGAGGAGCAGCCGGGACTAGAACCCGGTGCCCATATGGGATGCCTGCACCTCAGGCGGAGGATTAGCCAAGTGAGCCACGGCGCCAGCCCAGCTTTTAGTTCTATAAACATTCTTGCTCAAAATACAAAATAATATGGATTTCCCCAAAAAATAATCTATAACAGAAATGAGATAAATATACTAACAGTACACAATTAGTATGTCCTAATTATAGGCAAAAAGTTTTTGGCACAATCTAAAATTACAGAAACTAGTATTCCCATGGCTGAAACTTATTATTTTCATGCCTTTTATCAATGATTACCATGAGTAATATAAGTATTACCAGAAACATTTTCTAAATAATAAGTAAGTTATCGATGGTAATTTCGCATCCCTCTATCATTACTTTGGTTACCTGTTAGTGGTGTTGAACCTATTCCATATTTATAGTGTGCTAGAAAAGTGCTGCCTCATTTCTTTCCCCCAAACTCCCACTGTAATTTCAGAAAGACAAAAAGATGCCTACCAGATTCAGAAAACAATGCGAAGATCTTGAGCACGCTATTGATCGTGTTATAGTCATGCTATCGGAAAGAAGAAGGGCGCGTAGTCTACATGGCATTAATGAACAACCACCTGGTAACATTCTTACAGCTACTCTTGAACTGATTAATATGGTCAAGATGATACTAAACATTCTGGAAAGGTAACTCCCAATATCTGATCTTTAAAGTCCTTAGAATTGTATCTATGGAATACATAAAATTTATTCTCTTTATATTAATAAAAATTTTTTAAATAAAAAATTAGAGATCTTATTGATGCTCTGAATATTTCCCTAGGATGTACAACATAGTTATACAACTCTCTTTAAACGAACCAGTATTTGATCATCCGCATTTTATGGAAAAATATACATTTTATAAAACTAGTGTTTGTTTTACAAAGTTTTGTTTTGGCTTTACTTTAAGATCACAATCCACTTGTACATTTGAAACAACACTTGTTTTTCTACAGTCCTTCAGGAATGTACAGCAGTTTCACCAAAGTTCTAAAATACCAAATTTGGACTCTTTACAAAAATTTCCCCTTTTTTCCTTTGTATATTAATTAAGTTTTAAATTTTTAAAAATTATTTTATTTTTAAACAGTAATTTTTTGAAATTTTTATTTGAAAAACAGTGTGACAGAGAGAAAGGGAGAGGCAAAGAGAAAGATCTTCATCCACTGGTTCATTCTCCAAATGTCCATAACAGCCAGGACTGAGCCAAGCTAAAGCCACGAACCGGGAACTTCCTCCAAGTGGGTGGCAGGGGCCCAAGTACCTTGGTCATCTTCAGCTGCTTTCCGAGGTCATTAGCAGGGAGCTGGATTAGAAGCAGAGCAGCCAGGACTTGGTGGTGCTCCAGAATGGGATGCCAGCATCACAGATGACAGCTTAATTAACCAGCTGTGCCACAATGCCAGCCACCAAGTTATTAAATTTTTTAACACATATTTTAAAATCTTGTGTTACTGAAGAACAGCTATGGAAATCAAAGGCTAATGATTTCAAATCTTACTGTCATAATAACTTTTAGATAATACTAATATTTCAATATCCCAATCATTGTTTAATCAAAGACTATGAACCTCTTAATTTTACATACAAGTGCAACATTATATGGATACATATTCCCAGATTTTTTGCTTCTGATAAGTGTTAAATTCCAAATATAAGAGAGGTTTGACAGTAACAGAAGTATGCTTTCAAGGGTAATAAGAGAAGTATAAGACAAGGTTATCATGTTAGTTCTCTCTACAGCTATTTCTACTTTGTATTGATCCATTTTTACCTTTTTCTTGCAATTAATACTTGATTGACAAATCCAATTGTTCACATGAAAAAGAAATTGAAGTGACTTAATCACTTGTTCAAAGACATTTCAAGTATTAGAGGAAATTTAACAAATTAAGTAGTTCCTCTAATCCTTTTCCTTCTGAACATCTTACAAACATCAATCTGGTAACAATCAGAAAGAGAGAGAGAGAGAGAGAGAGAGAAGAGAAGAGAAGAGAAGAGAAGAGGAAAGGAAAGGAAAGGAAAGGAAAGGAAAGGAAAGGAAAGGAAAGGAAAGGAAAGGAAAGGAAAGGAAAGGAAAGGAATTCAGAGACCACAATCAGAGAGCAAATAATTGAGATCTGTGGAATACATTGAATTTAAGGATACAAATAAGGAAAGGGATATTGGACATATAGAAAAGACAGCCACAGGACTGAGGATTGACAACAAAGAGAACCACCCCAAAAAGAATATAGTTCATATAGTACCTTAAGTGTATGTACTTCAATGACAGTTGATAATTCACACTACGAGAAGTCTTCAAGAGATTCAAGGAGAATGCATTTTATGAAAAAAGCATGAATTTTAATTTTTTCCACTAAAATAAACTTATTCTAATTCCATTTCCATGAACTTTTTGAGGCTTTGTATTAGATTTTCTTATTTTATCAAAGTAGCTTCATTATAAAATTCACTTCATGAAGTCAGTGTTAAGTATTTTTGGTACAATTTCACTAAATTCCTCAATTTGAGAACATCTTTGCTCTCATCAAAGGAATCAAGTTAAGTTAAAGGAGAATTATATTGCTTCTGCAGTATTTTATAGTAAGTTGTCCTTAAGACAATCAATTAAATCCCTCTTTCAAAAATGAAATAAGGTATACAAAATGAATGCATATAGCATCTTCCAAATATAGCAATTTTTTCCATAATAGCATTTTCTTTTCTCTTTGAAATGTTACATTTTTATTTAAAGTATTACATGATCTCATAGTACTTTGTGAAGAACTAGCAACTTTTAAGTAAAATAGTTACTGATCTTAAATAACATTTTTTGCTAAGCTGGAGCATTCTAAATATGATCTTTGTCCACAAAAAACTTTATTAATGAAACTCATCAAAAAGCACAACGTCATGTCTTACACTGAGTGTGCTTGTTATTAAGCACATCAATACATTTGGATCCCTGAGCTTTAATCACTTCTGATTTTAAGATAACTTTCTAGGAACATGCATGGTTTGGAAGTTGTCTCTGAATTATATGTTATTTCTGAGAAAGTAGTAATACAAATTTTAAGAATGGTTAGGACTGAATAAAACTGAAATTCCTATATAATAATTAAATTTCCCCTTACCAAATATCTGGTAAGACTGTCAATTAGAAGAATTCCCCATTCTTTTCTCTCTGAAATTGAATTATTATGCTACTGAGGAAAATGATTTTGTGGTTTATCCTAAAATTGGCCTCAATTCTGTGTTTCTAATACAAAATATTGGAAAGATGCTATTAAAATGTAAAATTTCCCATTATTAGCCTTATTATTAAATTTTTCTTAAGTTGTGATTCAAACTATTATTTGATCCAGTTCAGCCTTGTTCAATCAAATCTTATTTCAGGCCCAAAAATTATTTCAACTTTATCAAAAAGGAGGTTATAAATCTAGACATCTTGATAATAGAGGAATAAATTTTATACAGATAGTGTTATTATTAATAACCAAGAAGCAGAAACAATCCAAATATCCATCAGCTAGCAAATAAATAAAATGTAGCATAGCCACACAAATGAAAACTATTCAGCAATTTAAAATCACAGACAATTGATACATGCTGAAATGTGGGTAATTACTATTTTTGAGAATTCAACTTTATTTAGTAATTTAATTCAAAATGTCATCACGAATAAAGGAAAAAATCTGGTTTCTGAACTTTTCCTATGACAAGTTTCATCCTCTTTTTTTATATTCTAAAATGTTTAGTATTTATAATGAGTTAGTTGAGTTTTTAACTGAGCTACAGTGTATAAAAGATTGACTTTACATGCATTATACATTCATATATGCATGATAGAACTTCATTTCAGTATTGCTTTATTAGTAACCTCTGGTACATTTCAAAATTTACTGTGTAAGATATAGACTTGTAAAAGATTTTAAACATGGTACCAAATGGAAATTTTAGTCTGTTGAGATGAATTTTCTCATTATTCTAAATCTCCACTAGTCATTAGAATTCTAAGAGGCTTACTAATTTGTGGTAGAGAGAATTTCTGACAAAATTTTTGGGAAGTAATACAATAATTCATGCCTTTATCTAAACATAATTAACCCAGATTCTACTGTAAGGAAGCATAAATTGAGCATGCATTATGTTGAAAATTAGGAGACTAGGAAGAGGCAGGTAAGACCCCACCTTTAAAAAGGAATGTGAGGGACAAGCATTTGACACAGGTGTTAAGATATTCACATCCCATATCAGGGTGCCTGGGTTTGAGTCCTGGCTGCACTCCTGATTCCAGCTTCTTGCTAATCCACACCCTGGCAGACAGGTTATGGTTCAAGTATTTGGGTTCCTGCTACTACATGGGAGACCTAGATTGAGTTCCCACATCCCATGCCTTTAGAGAGTGAATGAGCAGATAGGAGCTTTCTCTATTTGTCTCTCTAGTACTCTTTCTCTCAAATAAATAAAAGTATATTTTTAAAAAGGCAAGTGAAACCTTTATTGCCTATGTGCTCATAATTCCCAGAGTTATAGAAGAGTATACTTTTAGCACATAAGTTTTTAAGCTTAACTATAAGAAGTAATTTGAATCATTGCCCATGCTATGTATTTTAAAAATAAACATCCAGAAAATGGTAATTTCATGCAAATAACAGAGGTTACAATCATTTCAGGATTTTAGAGGAGGAACTTTCAAATTAGTTTTCTTGCTAAATCTTAAAAATAAAGCTTCATTTCCCTTTTGAGAGTAAATATGGATTCATCACTGTAAGGCTTGTAAATTTATTTTACAAAAGATTCTGAATTTTTTTCCATTTTGGAATATCATTAACACAGATAAAATTATGATCATTTTTCAGCAAAGTTATGTAGATTTTATTACCTCATTCAAATTTCTGCTTGTAACTATAGGTTTCACAGAAGCCTAAGATCTATACAAAAAAGAGCCCCAAATTTTCAATTAGTTATAGTATCATAAATAAAGCACTTTTTTCCATTATGACAAATAAAATGAATTACCAGATACAGCCAATCTGTATTTTTCAAGAGATAGATAATCCATTTGTGGATTATATAGTCAGTATCTGCTCCTTTTACTCTCTTCTTCTTTTCTTAGAATTCTTTGCACAGTATGGGATTTAAAAGAAAGGAAGCAATATAAAAAATAGTATTCTGCCTTTCACCTCTTATGGTAATTTGAAAATAAGAATAATTACTGTACATTATACTCTTACTACCCTGCCAATTTTGGGGGCCTAAAGAAATATCATTATATTTATCAGTTTCAATGTAAGATTTCTGCTATTTTTGATATTATGACAGTAGAATTTGGCTAACCCTTGGCATTCCTAAATCTAAAGCTCTATAAATCATGGATTATAATTTTAAGTTTCCTGAGGTATAAAGATATAGTATTCAATTAAACTCAGATTGATGGAATATCTTGTCATCCTTCCCTGGCAGGCCTCCCTTTGATTGTATGTCAGAATTTTCAAGTGTGAAAAACCATCTCATTAAACATATCACATTGTTGAAACATTTCTCTGAGCAGGTAAGACATCATTTTGTTGTGCTGTTCTCCATCCTTATATGCATTTATTCATCAAGTTCTGTAAACTGATCTTCAGTAGCATCTGTATAACCTGTCTCTTCCTTATCATTTCCAGGGCCAACACTGAAATTTAGATCCATACTCTTTTATATATAGTTAGAATATTTATGTAACCACAAAATGGATTTTTTTTACTTCAAATCTCTTTCCTGTTTTATCAGAATTGACCACCATTGCTGAATTGTTCTAAAATTTCCATTAAGCTATCAGTAATCTTCAAATGGTCACTGTTTTCTAGTGAATCTTGTCTATATTTGATAAAATAATAGTCAAGGTCCTGGTTAGCCCATAATAATCTATTACGTTATCCTTCCACTTTACATGGCCCCTGTAGTACCATTAAGGTGTCTTACTCTGGGGAGGAGGCTATTGTGGCACAATAGGTTTAGCCTTCACTGAGGATACCACATCCCATATTGGTGTGCCAGTTCAAGTCCTAGTACCTCTGCCTCTGAACCATCTTCTTGCTAAGTATAATCTTAGGAGGCAGAAAATGATGGCTCAAGTGTGTGGGCTACTGACCCTATGTGAGAGGCTTGTATGGAATCCAGGCTTCTACCTTCAGCCTGCCCTAGCCCTGGCTGTTATGGGCATTTGGTGAGTGAACCAGTAGATGTAAGATCCATCTCTCTCTGTCACTCTTTCTTTTGAGTAGATGAAAATAGATAAATAGACATTAAAATATGTCTTGCTCATTAATTTTCAAATGTTTCATGTATATTTCAACCTTTCTGTTTTTTTTTATAACACTATTTACTTGACCTAGAATTTACTACCACGAGTTTTCTCCTTAGCTAAATGTTATATAACTTTTAAGGACTGTTTGAGTCATTAATTAATTTTTTTCATATTTCTGTTCATCCATCCATCTACCCATCCAGCAATAAAAAAGTGACTACTCTTTCTTCTGTAGTTTATTGATTGATTTCACCTAGCAATCTTTTATTTAATGTATACAAACTTCATGCATTTCATATATACAAATTTAGGAATGTAGTGATTCTTCCTGCCCTACCCTCCCTCTTGCCAGCAATCCCACCCTTTTCCTTCTTCTCTCTCCTATTCCCATTCTTATTTTTTACAAAGATCTATTTTCAATTAACTTTATACATATAAGATTAAACCAACACTAAGTAAAGAGTTCAACAAATAGCGCAAAGAAAAAAAACTGTTCCTCAACAGTCGAGACAAAGGCTGTTCAAAATCATAGCATCTCAAAGTGTCAATTTCACTTCTATAGATTACCTTTTAGGTACTCTGTTACCACAGATCAGGGAGAACATATGGTATTCATCTTTTAGGGACTAGCTTATTTCACTAAGTATAATGATTTCCAGTTGCATCCATTTTCTTGCAAATGACAAGATTTCATTTTTTACTGCTATGTAGCTGATATTTTATAGACTTTGATATATGATCCTTTGTAAATTTTAATTTCATAATCATTTGAGTATCTACCTTCTGAAGATACATGTTCTAGGCTTCATAGAGGAGATACAAATGAATAGAATTCTTTCCCTCAGACTTTAGAAGAATAATAAGATATTTAATTGAGTAATGTTTAGATTTTAGTTTTGTCTTTACATTGAATGTACCTCATTATCTACTAAGATTGTTCAACATAGTGTCTGTACATAATAAGTAGTCCAATAAATATTTAGTTGCAATAAAACTTATCAGGAAGCCTTGAACCAGTATTCATTGTCACTGATATTGTGTCCATGTGAATTATATTTTTTATTGGAAATTAGTTCAAAGCTTGGTTGCATGTGGGAATATTCTGTAATATTAAGTAAGTTAATATATACTTAGTATTTACTAGTTGCTAAGCACTGCTCTAAAACTTGGATATAATAATTCTCAATCTTGAGTTCTTCAGTCATTCAGCCTGTTTACTGGCTGAAATTTCTTTGTCCAGTAAGGATGAATATAATGAGAAAACCAGGAAGAATAAGCATAACTAAAGTCTATTTTCCTTATTAATATGCAGATGTGGTTCATTGTTCTAAAGGGCCACTTCTCAACTTGGTCACTACCACTTCTTATTTTACTATGGCAAAAAGGCCATAGGGAATTCTACATATTATGAAAATCTTCAAAATTAGTCTGCTACTTCTAGCAAGATTACTCTACATTTTTACTACACCAACCATTTCACCACAAAAACCAAAATCTCGATGAAGCAAAATAAAATAAGCTTTTCTGTTTTAGGAAATCAAAGATATAGGCAAGATGGAGTTTAGAGTCTCACTTTCCATAGAGAAGGGAATCTAAGAGTAATGAACCTCATATTTGGCACTGCTTTTATCCTGTTAGATATTTATTTTCTTGGGTGACCAAGAAGCTGAATGACCAAGTAAAATTGGATAATGAAAAGCTGACTAGAGGTTTTATTAGTTTTATATAGCTAAGTGGAAAAAAAAGATTCTTTGCCAACCACATATTCAATTGACACCAATGTTGGGCTACATGCTAGGTTTACAGATAAGCCAGGAGGAAAGTTCTCTCCCAAACTGAAGCTCACTGCTTCTTTTATTTAAAAAAAGATTTATTTAATTATTTGAAAGGCAGAGTTACAGAGAGGCAGAGAGAGAGAGAAAGAGAGAGAGAGAGAGAGAGAGAGAGAGATCTTTCATCCACTGGTTTGACTCCCCAATTGCCTGAAATGGCCGGAGCTGGTCCAACTCGAAGCCAGGAGCCAGGAGTTTCTTCAGGTCTCACAAACGGGTGCCAGGGCCAAGCACTTGGGCCAACTTACACTGCTTTCCCAGGTGTATTTCCAGGAAGCTGGATCGGAAGTGGAGCAGCTGGGACTCGAACCAGCGCCCATATGTGAAGCCAGCACTGCAGGCGGTGGCTTTACCAGCTACACGGCAGCACCAGCCCTGAAGCCCAGCTTTTAATCAGTGTAATCCCTCATTGCATCTTCAACAAAAATAAAACTAAGAGACTTCATCAGCACACAAGAAAAAAAGAAATACTAATTGAGTTCTTTTTGCAGAAAGTTGTTGATTCCTGATGGAAGCACAGAGATTTAAGAAAGAATGAACAGAGATAGGAGAGATGAAGATGTGCATAAAATATAAATGAGTATTGATTCTACTAAACAATAATATTGTGGGACCCCCAAAATAAATGAAATTATAATATATGGCAAAGTACCATAAAAGGGAAAAAGGGGCTAAATAGAGTTAAATTGTTTTTACATTCTTGGTTATTATTATTTTTGAATCAAGGTCCCATGTTGTAAGATGTAATATTAAAGGGGTTTATAATTTAAAATATAATGGAGAAAGAAAATTAAACAATTAAAACCCAAAAGAGGACAACAAAAAGAGGATGAGAAAAAATATGTGTGTTATAAATAGAAAGCAAATAGTAATATAGTACATAAAATCCACAACATATTGGTAATTCCATGAAATATAAATACACTAAAAACTTAAATTAGAAGTCAAAAACAGACTGCACTTCTATTTTAAAAGTAACTTTTAAAAGTTTACAAGACAGGGCCGGCGCTGTGGCTCAGCAGGTTAAAGCCCTGGTCTGAAGCACCAGCATCCCATATGGACGCTGGCTTGAGTCCAGGCTCCTCCCCTTTCAATCCAGCTCTCAGCTATGGCCTCGGAAAACAGTAGAAGATGGCCCAAGTCCTTGGGCTCCTGCACTACGTAGGAGACCCGGAAGAATCTCCTGGTTCCTGGCTTTGGATCCGTGCAGCTCTGGCCGTTGCAGACAATTGGGGAGTGACCCAGCGGATGAAAGACCTCTCTCTGTGTCTCTACCTCTCTCTGTAACTCTATCTTTCAAATAAATAAAATAAATCTTTTAAAAAAAGTTTACAAGACAGCTTAAATACAAAATGACAGTAAGACTGAAGTAAAAAGAAAAATAATTGCCTATAAAGAAATTTTTAAGAACCTTGGTATTGTTATACTATGCAAAATAGATTTTGAAGCAAGAAATATTTTAAGACAGTGAGAAGAAACCATAACAAAAGTCTGAATGTATTTTAAACTAAATGGTGAAAATATGTAGTAAACATGTGATAGGCAGTTTTACTTCCACTTGCAAATGATTCATAGCTGTCATAATGTACTCAATAGATAAGAAGGGCTGAAAATCAATGATTTAAACATTCATCTCAATAAATTAGGGAAGGATTAGAATTTAAATACAAAATAAACATAGAAAAACAACATTAAGGTAAATGCATAAATTAATGAAATAGAAAAAAAGGAGATCAAAACCTCAAATTATGTTATTTGAAAGTAATAACTATGATAAACACTAATCAATTTTTTTCAAAAGAAAGAACATTCAAGCACACAAACACAATATCAGAAATGAAAAGGGAAGCACTGCTAGAGAATCTGCATCAAGTTGTTCATAATAATATTTTATTCCTTAAATGCCAAAAGTTGAGAATACACATGAAATGAAACAAATACTAAGAAACCATGATTTATCAAAATTGACTCTAAATGATATGGAAAATTGGAAATGCCATTTAAATTGAAATCTTGCTACTTAAATGTAATACCTACATCAGCAATGTTGACATAACCAGAGATCTCTTTAGAGAGGTGGAGTCTCAAATCCCAAACCAACCTACTGAATTTTAGTACCTGAATTTTAGCAAGATCCCCAGCAGATTCTTTTTTAAAAGAGTATCTCATGAGGATCCTTTTATTAAAATTTTTTAACTTTTATTTAATGAATATAAATTTCCAAAGTACACCTTATGGATTACAATGGCTTCCCCCCCCATAACGTCCCTCCCACCCGCAACCCTCCCCTTTCCCACTCCCTCTCCCCTTCCATTCACATCAAGATTCATTTTCGATTCTCTTTATATACAGAAGATCAGTTTAGCATACATTAAGTATGATAGTTGTGACACATCAGGTAAAGTTCCCGCCTACAATGCCAGCATGCCATATGGGTGCCAGTTCAAGTCCCGGCTGCTCCACTTCCAATCCAGTTCCCTGGTAATGTGCCTGGGAATGCAGTGTAAGATAGCCCAAATATTTACGCCCCTGCCACCCACATGGGAGACCTGGATGGAGATGTATGCTCCTAGCTTTGAGCTGGCCCAGTCCCAGCTATTGAGGCCATGAGGAGTGAACCAGTGGATGGAAAATCTCTCTCTATCCCCCTGCTTCTCTCTGTAGCTCTGCCTTTCAAACAAATAAATAATTCTTTAGCAAAAAAATTAAAAGATGAGAGATTGGATTCAAAAACAAAGCAATTATAAGTTGTTTATAAGCAAATCACTTTGAAGACATATAGACAAAGTAAATTCATTCATCTTGTTTTTATAAACATCATTTAACAGCATATTTGAAAATTAACACATTCACAGTTTTGGAAATCTAAACAAAGTCCATTGTGAATCTTTTAATGAAACAAAGTAAAATGTGTTGCTTAGGGAGTGCACCTTATGGCTGTTTAAGCTCAATACTATCTTTTCTTGCTCTCTTTAGGGAATTTCAAGCCCCAGTAGAACTTAAGCTTTTCTTTTCCTGTATTTAGCTAGTTATTTCTGGCTTGTGCAGTTAAGCTATTCTTCTTATTGTGGAAGCAGTGATTGGGAATTTGTTCTAAATGGCCTGATCATATGATCGTCTCATGGGTGAAGCATAAAAAACCAACTCTCTGGGGGCCGGCTGTGTTGTAGTAGGTTAAGCCTCCACCTAATGTGTCGGCATCCCTGGGACACCGGCTCGTGTCCTAGCTGCTCCTCTTCCAATCCAGCTCTCTGCTATGTCCTGGGAAAGCAATAGAAGATGGCCTAAGTGCTTGGGCCCCTGAACCCAAATAGGAGACCCAGAAGAAACTCCTGGCTCCTGGCTTTGGATTGTCCCAGCTCCAGCCATTGCGGCCATTTGGGGAGTGAACCAGAGGATGGAAGACCTTTTTCTCTGTCTGTCTGTCTGTCTCTCTCTCTCTCTGTAACTCTACCTCAAAAATAAATTTAAAAATCTCTAAAAAAAGAGAAAGAAATTTATTCTCTGTTGGACAGGGATGGCAAGAGATTTAATGCTGTAGTCTTTTTCTTGTCTAAATAGGAACTTAAGTCTAGTGAAGTTTTTTCTTTTCTCACTGAGAAGGGGAGTAGATCCTTTTGATCTGTAGAAGTTGTCTTTCTGTATTTTTCTTTTCACTGTTGATTTAAGTTGTTGAACTAATGTCATACACTATGTCTGTGTATCTGAAGAGTTGGCCCTCCATATCCCTTGGTTCCATATCTGAACAACCAAGCAACTACAGAGCAAAAATATCTTTAAAAGCTGGCATCTGCAGTGAACATATACAGATTTTTATATATTATTCACAAGACAATATAGTACAACAACTATTTACATAGTTTATTAGAAATTGTAAGTTATCTAGAGTTGATTTAAAATATATGGGAGGACTTGTGTAGGTTATATCTAAATAATATGATATTTTATTTAAAGGACTTAAGTGTGAATTTTTATATCTATGGGGAATCTTGGAATAAATTCTCAGATACTGAGGAAAATGTTTCAGAAACTTCTCTCATATGTATGTGAAGAGTTTTCCTAACTTTAGAGGATATGAATAAATTATATGGAACATCTCTTGAAAAATAACCAAAGCAATGTGACACTTTCAAAAGCATACAAATCAAATGCCTTTCCCCAAAATATATGAAATAAATACAAGATATTTAAATAGAAAACTCCAAAATATTTTTTTTTACCTTTTATTTAATGAATATAAATTTCCAAAGTACAGCTTATGGATTACAATGGCTTCCCCCCCATAACGTCCCTCCCACCCACAACCCTCCCCTTTCGCACTCCCTCTCCCCTTCCATTCACATCAAGATTCATTTTCGATTATCTTAATATACAGAAGATCAGCTTAGTATACATTAAGTAAGGATTTCAACAGTTTGCTCCCACACAGAAACATAAAGTGAAAAATAATAGATGATTTTTTTTAAATGATGATGAAATCAGATCAGACCTATTGTCATGTTTAATCCCAGTGAGAGTCAAGTTGGGAATTGATAATTTCTTTTTTTTTTTTTACAGAAGATCATAGAAAACTCCAAAACATTTTTGTAGAAATTAGGAAAGTCCTTAATGAATGGAAAATTGTGTCACATTCATAGCTTGGCAGATCCAATTTTTAAAAGATGTTAGTTTTCCTCAGATTGCTCTATTGATTGAATGCAATTCAAATAAAAATTCCAGCAGGGCTGTTTTTGTAGAAATTGACAAGCTGATTTTAAAAATTGTATGGGAATTCAAGAAACTAAGGGAAGTCAAGTTAATCTTGAAGGAGAAAATGTTGGTTAACTTATACTACTGAGTAGCAAAACATCATAAATCTACATTATCTAAGACAGTGTTTTTTGACAAAGAGAGGCATATAGACAAATAAAAGTTAATAGAAAGTGGAGAAACAATTGATACATAGAGTTCTGTTTCATCACTATAGGACACGAAAAAGTAGTGGGGCAACAAGCCAGACACAAATGAACATATACTGTTATTGTATCTTGATCTTTACCTTACACCACTGACAAAAATCAATAGTAGATTGATTGCAAATCTAAATGTGAAAGGTGGCATATTATGGTAGTTAAAGACCTCTTAAACAATATGTTTAAAGTCTTAACTATTAAGTACAACATTAATAAATCAGACTTCTGTAGATAAAAAGAGTTCATAAAAAAGTCATTGAAAGAGTAAAATCACTGATTGCCAAGTATGATATCATTTTGCAATAGATACAACCAGAAAAAGTTTGAAACTATAATTTACAAAGAACTCTTATAAAGCAATAGGAAAAAGACAATTTAATGAAAAAAAATGGGAGAAGACTTGAACAGGCATTGCAGAAAAGAATGTATTCAAATAGTCAAAAATAAAGAGCCAGCACTGTAGCACAGTGGCTTAGGCTGCCTCTCGTGATGCCAGCTTCCCATATCTGAGAGCCGGTTAGAGTCCCATTTCTGATCCAGCTTCCTGCTACTGATTCTGAGAAAAACAACAGAACATGGCCCAAGTGTTTGGGCCCCTGACACACATGTGAGAGACCAGGATTGAGTTCCTGGCTTTGATTTCTGCCTGCCCAGACCTGACTGTTCTGACTGTTGCGGCTATTTGGAGAGTGAACCAGCAGATGGGAATTTCTCCCTCTTCATCTCCCTGCCCCTCTCCCTCTTCCTCTGCTTTCCAAATAAATAACTAAATAAATAGTAACAATCAACCTCAGTCAATATCAGGTAAATGAAAATCAAAACCACATAGATATCACTAGGGACTCACCAGAAAGGGTGAAATTTAAGACTGACAACATCAAGTGATACTGAGGATGTGCAGCAGCTTGAATTCTCACACATTGTTTGAAGGAGTATAATTTGTTATAACCACTCAAGGAAATAACTTCATAGTGCCCAGTAGAAATAAATAATACTGCACTAGGAATATGCTTAATGTGAACATACACATTTGTAAACTAAAATTTATGCATTGTATCTCCAAATTGGAAACAATACAAAGGTATCTCAATGGTAAAAATGTATAAATTATTTGTGGCATATTCACAAAATACAATACTATGTAGCTATGAAAACGAACAAATTACAAATCTTACAAATGACTGAATGGAAAAAGCCAGACACAAAGGGAAATATCATGTATTGTTTCAATTATAAAAAGTTCAAAACAAGAAATCCAATCTGTGCAATTAGAAGTAAGAACAGTAGTAATTTTGTGGGAAGGGAAAGTGGTAAGGGACACAATGGGCACAAAGTGTTTTGCAGTGTTTTTTGATCTGGTGTAGTAGTTGTATATATTGTGCATACTTTGTGATTATTCATGTTGTCCAATTTGGATTTGTGCACTTTTCTTCATGTAGACTGTATTTTGATACAATCTTTGTGTATGTGTATGTGTGTTCCTTGAAATGTTCCATGAATCCTTTGAGATATAATCAATCTGTATGTTATCCCTAAGGAGAAGCCAGTAAAGAGGTTCATTCCACGGTAGCTTACCAGAGAACATGAAATCCCAATATCAGTGTTTGTTATTGAAGTTAGGGCATTATCTTTTGGATATCTCTTGAATGAGTGTGTTATTTAGAACTCTAACTCCTGATCTCATCTGAAGTTCATGGAATTCAATTTAGAAAATGTATGTAAATATTATTTTGGGGCCTTGCTTATTAATAGAAAGTTTTTCTTTTCTATTCATAAAAATATTTGCCTGTGGTACCCATAGCTTCCTCATTATTGTTGTTTTTTGAATATAAATGTCAGCCACCTTTAATTTAGGAGATATACTAGAAAGCATATCTTTCTGTACATAAGAGGCTAGTTTTTTCAAGGACCAGTCAGATCCACAAAAGTAAACATATATACTGATTTTTTTATCCAAGACTTTTGTATTTATTTTTATACTGATCAATGTAATTGAATAATTAATTCAAATGTTGGAAGCTTTCTAGAGAACTTTGTTTCTTCATTCTTTTGTGAAGTTTTTAAAAATGTTTGTTTGCTTTTTTTTTTTTATTTATATGAAATGGAGAGAGAGAGGGAGTGAGAGAGAGCAAGATCTCCCATCTGCTGGTTTACTCTATTCCCTAAATAGCCACAATACATGGAACTAGAACAGGCCAAAGTCAGGAACCTGGAACTCTATCCAGGTCTCCCATCTGAGTGGCAGAGACGCATCTATTAGAATCATTATGTGTTTCCTCTTACTGTGCCCATTAGCAGGAATCTGGAATTGAAAATGGAGTTAAGACTAGAACACAGGCACACCAGTGTGGGATTTTGGCATTGCAAAGAGTCCAAACATGTACTCAGTTTTATGGAATATTATAGGGAATATTATTCTGTATATCATATTTTCTTCTATGTAAAAGTGTTCAGTGCTCTTGGATTTCTTTGTTACGTTGTGATTTCAAGTCACCTTTGATGGATTAAAGGGAGGGAGAACAAGATAAATTAAGTTCCTTATATAATTTTACTCTCAGAGTAGGAACAGTTTTTAATTTTTTTTTGTTATTAATGTAATGAGAACATATTTCATAGATACAATTCTAAGAACATAACAGTATTTCCCTCCTCCTCCCTGCCTCTTTCCCTCCTTCCTTTCTTTTTTTTTTTTAGCTTTTGTGATAACATTCTTTCAGTTTGTTTTATAATCACAGGCTTAATGTTCAACTAAATATAGTATTCTGCAAGACAAACACAGAAAGGCCACTGTTCCACAGGACTGTAAACAAGGACTATAAATCAATTTCAGTCATGCATTAAGAGGGGTTTTTGGTACTCTATATGTTAGCTACCATAAATCGGAGAAAACATATATTTCTTTGGGGTCTGGCTTATTTCACTAAGCACAATGGTATCTAGTTGCATTCATCTTAAAAGTCAGGATTCATTTGTAAAAGACAGGATTTCATTCTTTTTTGTGGCCAAGTAATATTCCATCATGTGTAAACCACATGTTTTTTATTTTTATTTATTTGTTTTTTAACTTTTTTAAGTTTTTTTTTTTTTAGTTTTGAACAGTTTCAATATAGTTCATGGATACAATTCCAAGAATATAATGATATTCCCATTCTCCCTCCCTCCCTCCCCTTCTCTTCCTCCTACTGACCTCATGTCTCCATTCCCTCTTCTCACCTTCATTTTTGAGAAAATATATCATTTTTAAAAGATTTATTTATTTACTTGAAAGTCAGAGTTACACAGAGAGAGAAGGAGAGGCGGTGGCAGGAGGTGGGGGGCCTTCCATCTGCTGGTTCATTCCCCAATTGGCCGCAATAGCTGGAGCTGCTCCTATCTGAAGCCAGGAGCCAGGAGCTTCTTCCAGGTCTCCCATGTGGGTGCAGGAGCCCAAGCACTTGGGCCATCTTCTACTGCTTTACCAGATCATAGCATAGAGCTGGATTGGAAGAGAAGCAGCTGGGACACAAATGCCACCCATATGAGATGCCAGCACCACAGGTGGGGACTTAGCTTACTAGGCCACAGTGACAGCCCCTTCCAAGTGTTTTTAATGTCAGTGTTATAGCATATAGTATTGTTCGGAATTCCCTACTTAATGGAGAATCAGAGTCATCTTCCAATGATTGTTTTTTTTTTTTTTTGACAGGCAGAGTGGACAGTGAGAGAGAGAGACAGAGAGAAAGGTCTTCCTTTGCCGTTGGTTCACCCTCCAATGGCCGCCGCGGCCAGCGCGCTGCGGTCGGTGCATCCCGCTTATCTGATGGCAGGAGGCAGGTACTTATCATGGTCTCCCATGGGGTGCAGGGCCCAAGCACTTGGGCCATCCTCCACTGCACTCCCTGGCCACAGCAGAGAGCTGGCCTGGAAGAGGGGCAACCGGGACAGAATCCGGCGCCCTGACCGGGACTAGAACCCGGTGTGCCGGCGCCGTAAGGCGGAGGATTAGCCTAGTGAGCCGCGGCGCCGGCCCCAATGATGTTTTAAACTAATACCTAATATTCTTTTAAAATGAGATGGTCTTTTTTTATAAAAAAGTGTTACTGGGGTCGGCGCTGTGGTGTAGCAGTTAAGTCTGCTGCCTGCAGTGCCGGCATCCCATATGGTGCCACTTTGAGTCCCGGCTGCTCCTCTTCCAATCCCAGGTTATGGCCTGGGAAAGCAGTGGAAGATTACCCAAGTCCTTGGGCCCCTGCACCCGCATGGGAGACCTGGAGGAAATTCCTGGCTCCTGGCTTCCGATCAGTGCAGCTCCAGCTGTTGCGGCCAATTAGGGAGTGAACCAGTGGATGGAAGACCTCTCTCTCTCTTTCTGCCTCTCCTTCTCTCTGTCTTTAACTCTGATTTTCAAATAAATAAATAAATCTTTTTTTAAAAAAGTATTACTGAAATACAATTTACATACCATACAATTCACTAATTTTAATTGAACAATACAGTGCCTTTAGTATATTTAGAGTTCAACATCAATCAATTTCAAAACATTTTTAACACCCCTCAAAATACCGCAAGCCCATTAGCACTGACTCTTCATTTTCCCAACTACCTCCACCATACCCACCCCAACCCTAGGCAATCCCTAAACTACTTTGTGTCTTTGCTGATTTTCCCATTCTAGACATTTCATGTAAATGAAATTGTGTTATATGTGATATTTTTTTCACTGGTTGCGTTTTCTTGGGATAATGTTTTCCAGGTTCATCATTGTTGTACCATGCATTAACACTTAATTCCTGTATATTGGCATTTTATATTCATTGTATGGAAAACTACATTTCATTTGTCCACTTAGCAGTTTATAGACATATGGGTTGTTTCCACCTTTTAGCACATATGAATAATGTTTCCATGTATCTACATGTACAAGTTTGTGGGCATAGATTTTTATTTAATTTTGGTATGTCTAGGAGTGGAACTGTTAGGTCAAATAGTAAGTATATGTTTAACTTTTCAAGAAAGTGTTAGATTGTTTTTCAATGTATCTCCAGTGACATTGTGATGACTGTGGAGTGCTATATCTGATATTTCAAAAAGATTGTGGAAAAATGAAATTAAAAGTATGAGTTTATTTTGTTTCATACTATGTGTAAAATGTGTATTATGAGAAAACTAAACATAGATTTCAAATATTTTTGTAGTAAAATAAACTTATGCTTTTAATTTTATTTTCCATGAGCTTTTGGAAATATTCTTGTAATTATTTTGATTTGTAATTCCATGTTTACTACTAGTAATAACAAATATGGTTTTAACCTGTTGTATATTTTTTGCAAAGATGACTGATTATTTAGTTTTCTCATTTTATAATTGGCTAGTGTGTGTTTATTACTGAGTTATGTGAGTTTTAAGGGTTCTTAATATATTCTAGATACAACTTCCCTACAGGTACATGAGTTGAAAAACTTTTTTAACATTCTATAGGTTTTCCTTTTCCTTATTTATTTGTGATAGGGAGAGAGGGAGCAAGGGAGTGAGAGAGCGAGGGAAACCAGGAGAAGGGGGGGGGAGAGAGAGAGAGAGAGCTCCAATCGCCTGGTTTACTACTGAAATGCCTACCAGAGCCTGAGCTAGGGCTGACTGAACATAGGAGCTGGCAATTTAATCCAGGCCTCCCAAGTTGGTGTTATGAATCAAATTTGTTGGACCATTACCTCTGCCTCCTAAAGTCTACATCAATAGGAAGTTGGAGTCAGGAACTGTAGCGGCATATTGAACCCTGGCCCTCCAGCTGGGTGCTGGACATCTTATTGGGCATCCTAATTGCTAGGTTAAAGGCCCACTCCTCCTTTTACTTCTTTTTAAAAAGGTATTTTATTTCTTTATTTGGCAGGCAGACTAACATACAAACACACACACACACACACACACAGAGAGAGAGAGAGAGAGAGAGAGAGAGATGAGGGGGAAGGGAAGGGAATTATTTCATTTGCTAGTTTACTCCCCCATGTGACTTCAAAGATTGAAGCTAGGACAGGCCACATCCAGGAGCCTGGAATGCTATCTAGTTTCTCTGTATGAGTGTCAGGAGAGCAAGCATTTGGCCCATCTTCTGTTGCTTTTTCAGATACATTAGCAGGGAGCTTGAATCAGAGGTAGAACATCCAGGACTCAAACCCCAGCACTCTGACATGGAATGCCAGCATTGCAAGCAACAGCTTAAGTCATTGCACTGCAACCACAATCCCTCCTTTTACTTCTTGATAGCATACTTTGAAGAATGGATATTTTTAATTTGATAACATCCCATTTCTTATTTATCTTGCCACTTGTGCTTTTGGTGTTGTTTTACTAATTGTTTTTGTAGATGTTACTCTTATATTTAGGTTAAGATCCATTCTGTGTAAAATTTTTTTATGTTGTGAGGTAGGAGTCCAACTGCATTCATTTGCATAGTTGTTTTGACACCATTTGTTGAAAACACTATTCTTTCTCCATTGAATTGTGTTGGAATTCCTATTCAAAGTCAATTGACCATACATCTGAGAGTGTAATTCTGTACACTCAATTCTGATTATTTTAAATGATTTCTATCTGTTTGTTGAATTTTTCATTCATGTCATGCATTATTTTTTCCTTTCTTTGAATTATCTAACTTATTCTTTTGCATCTCATTGAGTGTCCTTAGGATAATTATTTTGAATTCTTTTACAAGCATTTCATAGGTTACCTTCAAATCAGGATCTATTTCTGAAGAAATATTGTATTCTTTGGAAGTTTCATGTTTCTTTGCTTCTTCGTGTTTTCTTTGTCTCTATATTAACAAATGCATATGTGGTATAATTGCTGCTTCTTTATGGAGTAGTTTTTGTTGTAAATCACTTTTTGTTCTGATGGAATGTGGGATATCAGTTGGTTAGTTGCTTTGGCTTTGGTTCTTTGTTATCCAGAATTTTAGTTTCTGAGTGAAAGAATGTAACTGATTCTTTTCAGCTGTAACCAATGTATGACAATGTAGACAATGATGACAATGTAACCAATGTCATCAGTGTCTATGAGTGCCACAGTTGTGTAGTCTGTAGCAGTTTGTGGAGGTAATACTATGACACTGAAGTCAACATGGGCACTAGTCCCTTTTACTTTGTTAAAAGCCTTTTTGTATGCCTAATATGCCATTTCTCATTTGCATTTATCTCTGAAATTCTGATTTGAAATAACCCTTGCGAGAACTCTAGAAGTCAAAAAGCAGTCTGGTTGATACCATAAAAGGAACCGCTTTTTAAAAACTCTATCTCTACCATGTAAGTTAGTAGGATTCTATGTGTGACATATTGTGTAATGTTCTGAAACATGGAATAAAAAGAACAGATGTCATCTATATTCAATGGGATCTTAATATTCTGAAACTTAGGTTATAAGATTATGACAAAATTCCCAGAGAATAGTAACTGAAACACAATTACACTATTAATGAAACACTAACCATTGAAGATATTTTACGTGAACATCAAATTTTCAGATTTGAGATGTATATTTGCCTAAGGAATGTGCCATAAAGCAAAATTATGATTTCTGAACAATATATTTTGCTAAATAAGATTCACAATGTTAAGATTGATAGTCAAAAGTCTATTTACATGTATTGTGGCATCAACATCAAAAATGCTTAGTATAAATAATAGTAACACAAATATATGCTGATTCTTTCCATTGACAGCCTAATAAACAGACAGACACATAAATACTCCTATATGTGGATTTCAAATTTTTCAAGTTCATCATATTTAACTTTGGAAAACTAAACTTATTAATTACCTTTATTTATTCATCTCTTTAAGAAACACTGTATGTCTGCTGTTATTGAGCATTATGGGAAATATAAATAAGATTTGGAATCTTCCTTCAAGGAAATTTTGATGCAGTAGATGGTATTTTAGATATAAGTAACCCACGAAAATTTTGAAATAAAGTGATTGCATACATATTATTATATTCCTTTTCCTAAAATATTTTTCTATGTTTTGCTTCTTGAATTTAATTTTAGATAAACTGATTCATATAAGAATATGAATCTAAAAGGTGTTGAAATTATACTTTTTACTCAAAATTAAGTTTAACTTATAAATTAGTAGCATTGTTTTCAATTAAGAAAATTATAATTAATAACACTTCCAAGATTTATTGTGTGTGTGATAGTCCTTCACATGAGTGACCTAAGAGCACCTTAAGACTAGTATTTTTTAAAGGAATTGCAAAATAATGGTTTCAACACAATTTAATATTCCTTTTCTTAATCTGTTCCTACCCTCCTCTTAAGACTATAACAATTTGAATGACTGTTTTCTTGTACCCTATATATTTAATTGCATTTTAATTATGCATATTCTTTCCATATAACATCTCTTCTATGTGTATCTTTTTTACAATACTTGTGATATAGCTATGTTATGCTACAGTGATAAAAAAAAAAAAACAACAGAATCTCAGTGGCTTAAGGCAAGTGACAACAAACTCTTTCTGTAAATGGTCATATACAATAAATATTTTGAGATTTGTGAGCCAAGAGGAAACATTGAGGGCAGGGTGGGGGTATCTTTCATCTGCTGGTTCACTTTCCAAGTGGATGCAATGGCCAGGACTTGGTCAGGCTGAAGCTCAGAGCTAGGAATTCTAAATGAATCTCTGACATGGGTGGCCAGGACCCAAGTACTTGGACCATCTTCTACTGCCTTCCCAGACACATTAGCAGGGAGTGGGATTGGAAGTAGAGGAAGTAAAACTTGAACAGGTGTTCCCAAATGGGATACTGCTGTCACATTTTGCAGGTTAAACTGCTATGCCACAATACTGGCCCAGTGTGAAATGTAATTCTTTTTAGAGGAATAGTATTTCACTTAATTGGTATTCAAAGTTGGTGATTTTTATTATCAAGATCTATGGGAAATGTCTGTGTGTTGCTGCTGACATATAATGAGATTTTACATATTTCATCTTTTTTTAAAGATTTTATCTTACTTATTTGAAAGACAGTTACACAGAGAGCAAAGGAGAGGCAGAGATAGAGAGAGGTAGAGAGGTCTTCCATCCACTGGTTCACTCCCCAGATGGCCGCAATGGCCGGAGCTGTGCCAATCCGAAGCCAGGATCCAGGAGCTTCTTCCAGGTCTCCCACGTGGGTGCAGGGGCCCAAGAATTTGGGCCATCTTCTATTGCTTTCCCAGGCCATAGCAGAGAGCTAGATTGGAAGTGGAACAGCTGGGACTAGAACCGGCTCCCATATGGGATCCCAGCACTTCAGGCCAGGGTTTTAACCTGCTGCACCACAGCACAGCCCCTATATATTTCATCTTTGAAAATTTGTTTTCACACAGACAAGTGCTATCAAATATTGATATTAGTCCAAAGGTCAGTGATTTAATGCTCATATTAATCACTGGAAAGGAATTTCTATAATTCCATTTGATTTTCCTCTTGATATGCATTTTAGCATAAAATTATATTGCAAATTAATCGCTTCCAATTAAAGTTTAAACAGAAGCTCATTAATTGTGTAGTTAAATAGATTTTGAAATACTGAAATTTCCTTTGCACTTACATAAAAGACCTGAAAAACATTGGGGACTGTAATTTGGGTAGAGGACATATATCCATGACATATAAATTTATGTTGTAAAGGAGATTTCACTTTTTATTTTAAATTTTGGAAGTACTAAGAATAAATAGAGCAGCTGGACATTACCTGTAATTCAAGCAGTATTAGTTGGCATTGAAATGATTTTAACACAATGTGTTTCTCATAAATATGTTTTTTTGCCTTATAATTTTGGGTTTAACTTTTTAAGATACACTTTGAAGTCTGCAGCAAAAGCAAACTTCCAAAGTTATTCTATCTTTGACAGCAGTAGATGGAGGCAATTATCTTCATTAAGAAAAAATTTCGGTCTTGTTCCAGCTTTTGAAAAAGTTAAGCTTTGCCACTACTAACCCATAAATCTGCTATGTAGTAGAACAAATTTGGATATCAGGAATTTCCACTAACAAAAATTCACAAAACTAGTGATGGTACAATTCATAATCATGAATAAAAGTCCCTATTGACACTACTGTTTTAATGCATTAACATTAATTAAATTAACATTTAATGCATTAACATTTTATGTAATAACATAATGTATTCAACTCTTTTCTGTAGAACATTTGTGTTTTATATCTTATTTAAAAATAATTGTACATATATATGGCTACATTGTGACATTTTAATATATCTATATGTAGTGATCAAATCAGTGCCTTGTAATTAATAATACCATAAAGACACCAAAAGGCTTTAAAAATTTACATGTTTGCAAGCTTTTTAAATTTAAGCCATTTTCTGTCCATATTTTCACCAACACCAATTTCTAACCAATGTGATTCCATTTCAGGGTTATTGAATTCATATTTTATGAATTTCTTGCAACTATTCTTGCTTGAAGTCATTCCATGCAGTCTATTCATATAGAATAATTTTCCATTCACTTCATTGTCAGTTTTGACCCCTTGAATAAGCAACAATTGTGAATTATTGGTTATATCTGTTAACAGCTCATCAGGAGCCAAAGTACTTGAAGTCATTACTCTTATTTTCAAATTGACTATTGACTTTGCTTCCAATGTCCTCAACTCATTGCTCAACTATTCTTTGTCAAAGGCTAACAGTCTTAAGTGGTTTTTTCTCCAGATGCATATATTTCAATGATACAGTCAAACAAAACATTAAGATAATTAACTCCACATTAGTAAATAGTTTTCCTTGATTGGCTAACAAATGAGCTACTTGGAGACTTATTTTGGTCACACTTTTAAAATCTTTTTTTTGGTGAAGAATTTGATGAAATTCTCCATTTTAAAATTTTTAAGTTTTGGTGGTTGCTTTTCTGTGAATTGGTAATATTATGGTGGGTACTAAGCCTGGTAGGGCAAGGCTTCTTCACCTTGCCCTATTGACATTTTGGATCTAACAATTCCTTGTTGCAAATTGACCATCTTTGCATTGTGTGGTGCTCAAAATGTCTTCAAACATCGCCCAGTTTCCACTGTGGAACAAAATTGCCTGTGATTGAGAATCAAGTAACTGGAATCTGACCTTTTAGCCATTACTGCATTTAGATTGATGGCAAGCTACTCAAAAAATAGTATTGTTAAAGTAGTGAATATATTTGTGCAAATATTTAATAAGATACCATTCAGATCAGTTGTTAAATGCTTTCAATTATCTTATGTGGCCCTTCTAAAAATTTAATAACTTGAATTAGAAAAAAAACCATGCATAGGCATTATTAAATCTGTTGAACTTATTTCTTTAAGAGTAAAATAATCCCTTTGGATAGAAGTAGTTTTAACTCAGTGCCCTTTCCAGTTTTTGAGATTACTTGGCTTTAGCTTCAACTTTGTTTATCATGCATAGTAGAATTTTCTGATATGACTTGTTGATTATGCTCTCACTGCCTCCAGTTTAGATGTTGTAAAGCAATATCAAAACTTAGATTGCTTTGCATTCTGTCTTTTTTTCTGTTTCAAGGTTGAAATTTTTGGGGAAAGATAGGGAAAAGTAGGGCAGACATTATCCTAGAAGTTAATCTGCCAGTTTAGATGCTCTCATTCCATATTAGAGTGTCTGGGTTCAAGTCCTGCCTTCACTTCCACTTGCAGCTAATGTGTATCCTGAGAAGCAGCAAGTGATGGCTGAAGTAGTTGGGTCACTGGCACCCTCCTGGGAGACTTGTGTTGAGTTCCTGGCTCACAGCTTGTGCACAGCCCAGTCGTGGATGCTGTGGGCACTTGGGGAATGGAACACATGGATGGCAGTTCTGTTCTATCTGTCTCTTTCTCTGCCACTCAAATTAAAGTGAAATTGACATTTTGAGATTTGATTATTGTTTATAGCCCTTGTCTATACTCTTGGGGAACAGTGGTTTTTGCTACTTACTAATTGTTGAATTCTTTATTCAGCAGAGGGTTAAGCTTGTAATTATAAAATAAACTGAAACTCTGTCATTGTAAAAAGTAAAAGAAAAAACAAGAAAGGCAGGGTGAGGGAGAGTGGCAACATGGGCGGGATGGAGGATAGGTTGGGAAGTATCATTATTCTCTTCAATCTGTATATATGAAATACATATAATTTGTTCATCTTATATAAATAAAAATAAAATTAAAAAAGAAAAAAAGACAAAGTTACAAAGACTTTACCTCCCCTGACTCTTGATTATTTTAAGGTTTATTTTATTTATTTGAAAGACAGAGTTGCAGAGAGAGGTAGAAAGGCAGAGAGAGATCTTCCATCTGATGGTTCACTCCCCAGATGACAGCAATGGCCAGAGCTGCGCCTATCCGAAGCCAGGAGCCAGGAGCTTCTTCTGGGTCTCCCACGTGGGTGCAGGGGCCCAAGGACTTGGACCATCTTCTACTGCTTTCCCAGGCCATAGTAGAGAGATGGATCGGAAGTGGAGCAGCCAGGGCTCAAACCGGCACCCATATGGGATGGCTGTTAACCGGCTGGGCCACAGCACCAGCCTCGAGTCTTAATTATTATTTATTTATTTATTTATTTTTTGACAGGCAGAGTGGACAGTGAGAGAGAGAGACAGAGAGAAAGGTCTTCCTTTGCCGTTGGTTCACCCTCCAATGGCCGCCGTGGCCGGCGCGCTGCGGCCGGTGCATCCCGCTTATCTGATGGCAGGAGGCAGGTGCTTCTCCTGGTCTCCCATGGGGTGCAGGGCCCAAGCACTTGGGCCATCCTCCACTGCACTCCCTGGCCACAGCAGAGAGCTGGCCTGGAAGAGGGGCAACCGGGGCAGAATCCGGCGCCCCGACCGGGACTAGAACCCGGTATGCCGGCGCCGCAAGGCGGAGGATTAGCCTAGTGAGCCGCGGCGCCGGCCGAGTCTTAATTATTTTTAAAAAGTGAAAAAGTAAAAGCTATTCTTATTGTGTCGACTTACCTCACTTCAGTTTTTTTCTCTTTCTCAAGTCTTGTTTCCTCCCTTTCATTTCTTATTTATATAAACATTTTCCATTATTAGAACAATAGTTCTGAAAAAAAGTATGGAAGTTAACTATGCTTTTATCACCATTCAGCCATCACAAATAAAATAAGAATAAGAACATCTGGTAAATTATTTGTTCACATAGCATCACTTAACAGTATTATTATGGTACCTTCAAAGAGCTCTGATTTAGGATTCCAAATATGGAAATTTTAAAATAAGAGTACAATGGGACCTGCATTGTGGCATAACTGGTTAAGCTGCTGCCTGCAATGGCAGGATCCCATATGGGCACCAGTTGGAGTCCTGGCTGCTCCACTTTTGATTCAGCTGTCTTTTGGTGTGCCTGGGAAAGCAGCAGAAGATGGCCCAAGTCCTTGGGCCCCTGCACTCACGTAGGAGACCACGATGAAGCTCCTGGCTCCTGGCTTCAGTTCTGTGGCCATTTGGTGAGTGAACCAGCAAATCGAAGATTTATCCCTCTCTTTTTCTGTAACTCTGCCTTTCAAATAAATAAAAATAAATGTGGGGAGCAAACCGGACTAGACTGAGTTACTGGAATTAGGACTTATTCTATGCATCTGCTCTCCCACAATATGGCGCTGGGAGAGAAGTAAACAGCTTCCGCACAGCTGCCTCCAGTTCAACTAATAAACTGTAGGACTTGCTCCTGATTGGAGGAGAGCAGCGTACTCGGCGTGTGGGCAGCCGAGTTGGGATTGGCGGAGGAGGACTATAAAGGAGGAGAGAGACGGCATGCACCGGGAACATCTATGGGGAACATCTATGGGGAACATCTAAGGGAACCCGTGCAGCCCCCGAGAGAGCCGGCCGGCGGTGTGCCGCTCCCCTGCGGAAGTGGGGAATGTGGCCAGGGGGAACTGCCCTTCCACGGAGGTGGAAGGGATAGTAGCCAACCCGGGAAGAACCAGCAGCAAACCCGGGGAGGGCCGAGCAGACGAAAGAACAGCGCAGGGTCCTGTGTCGTTCCTCCACGAAGAGGGGGAGCGACAATAAAAGCTTTAAAAAAGTTTTAAAGAATAGCAGTACATTATAAAATCTCATTATTTCAACTTATTTTCAACTTCTACAAATAATGCAAAATAACTTGCTGAGACTCGCTCCTGTCAAGGACTTTGTGCTCAGTACTGGATAGTGTTGACACTGTATTCCCATTCTACTTCTAATTTCCTCTTTCAGTAGTCATTCATATTTTAACTTCTACCCATTTTAAACATTTTATGCTAGCCAGGAAAATAGCCACAGACAACTTTTTTTCTGGTGTCAATCAATTATTGCAAATTGTTCCAAGCTTAAAGTGAAAACTTACTTTTACCAAGCTATCACACAGAAACAGCAAGTATGTGTTAAGCAATCCTGGAATCTGCCAGATGGAAAAGAATAGTAGAAAAAATTCAATTATCAACGCAAAAGGAAGAGTTAGGTTTATGGAATTTGGTGACAGACATTTCAAAAATATCAATAAAACAAGATATACAAATAAGCATAATCCTCGTAGAGCCTAGAGAGGAAATTCTATATAAGCATAATTAGAAATCATAACTCTTGAACAATCATCATCTTGATCTTGAGGGAGAACTAAAAAACCTTGACTGAAAACATTGTATTGTGGGATTTCCAGAAAGATTGATCTGCAGCTAAAAGACCTCATCCTTCCTCAGCATCCCTATTGGGAATGAAAGAATAAAATCAGGAAAATAGTTGTATCAATCAGTCTTCAGTTAAGGGGGCAAAGCTTTCCTCAAAGAAGTTTGCAGTGGGCCTCATGTCATCTAGGAGCTAATAAAGCTTGCTTCTTTTTTTTAAGAGACAGAGCTGAGAACTGACTTCAGCTCTCCTGACATTTTATTTTTTTTAAATTTATTTTATTTATTTGAAAGGCAGAATTACATAGAGAGAGACAGGAGAGAAATGGAAAGAGAGGTCTTCTATATACTGATTCATTCCCCAAATGGCTGCAATGGCCAGGACCAGGCCAGGCCAAAGTCAGATGCCAGGAACTTCTTCCAGGTCCCCCACATGGGTGCCTGGGTCCAAGGACTTGAGCAATCCTCTACTGCTTTACCAAGCCCATCAGTAGGGAGCTGGATTGGAAGTGGAGCAGCCAGAGCTCGAACTGATGCCAAAATATGATGCTGGTGCTGTATGAAGTGGCTTAACCTGCTATACCATGATGCTGGCCTCTATAACTTGCTTCTGATCCCACAGGTTCTGTTTCATTAATGTTGGTTTTCAGTCCTAATTACATTTACCTGATGAGCTTTAAAATATTAATATCCATCTTCACCCCCAGATATTTAAGATTTAATAGATATGAAATGGAACATGGCTATTGCTATATTACAAAAACTCCTAGAGGGCAGTGTTGTGGCACAGTGGTTTAAAGCCCTGGCCTGCAGCTCCAGCATCCCATATGGGCTCCGGTTTGAGTCCTGGCTGCTCCACTTCTGATCCAGCTCCTTGGTATTGTGCCTGTGAAAGCAATGGAAGATGGCACAAGTGCTTAGGCTCCTGCTCCCACATGGAAGACCTGGAAGAAGCTCCTGGCTCCTGGCTCCTGGCTCCTGGCTTCAGATCAGCCCAGCTCCAGTGTTGTGGTCATTTGGGGAGTGACCCAGCAGATGGAAAACTTCTCATTATCTCTCTATCTCCACCTCTCTCTGTAACTCTGTCTTTGAAATAAATAAAATAAATCTTTTTAAAAAAAACTCTAAGTAGTTATAATATGCATTCAGGAACGAGAACCAGACTCTTAGGTGATACCTAAAAACCTACCATTTTTGCACCTAAATATACTTACCTTTTATTTTTAAGTAATTTTACTAATATATTAGATTATCGGGGTCATAGAAAATGCATGATAATTACTACAATACAATCTCATCAATTCTTTTGTTAATATGATATTAATACAGAAATTAAACATAGTTAGCAGATAAATTCCAAGAATATAATGATACTTCCCTTCCTTTCCTCCCCCCTTCCCTCTTCCTTCCTTCCTTCCTTTTTTCCTTCCTTTTCTTTCTTATTAACATAGCATATTTTTAATTTATATTATAGTCAAAAGGCATTTTTAATTTACATTTTAGTCAAAGGTTTAATGCTTCACTCAATAGAGAGTTCAACAAGTAAAAAGACTCTAGTTCAACAGGAATGTAGGCAAGGGCTATAAACAATAAGCAAATGAAAAGGTGACCATTTCACTCATATACAGCAACTTTTAAAATAATCACAGTTCATTAAAACTATAGTAGTATATAATTGTGAGCCATTGGTTTAGCAAAGGTATAAAATAAAGTTTGACAAAGCTAATTTTGCAGAAATACTGGTACACACAGAAATTTCTTTCTTTTTTTAGATTTTTCTTTTTAAATTTAGCCCCTACATATAAGACAGAACCTGTGGCATTTGTCTTTCTGTGTCTGGTTTATTTCACTAAACATCTTGTCCTCCAGTTGCATTCATTTTCATAGAAATGGTAGAGTTTCATCCTTTTTATGGCTGAATAATATTCCAGTGTGTGTGTGTGTGTGTGTGTCTCACATTTTCTTTAGCCATCCACCTGATGATAGACACCTTGGTTGATTCTGTTTTTTGGCTGTTGTTGTGAACAGTGTTCCTATAAACATGGTGATACAGTTGTTTCTTTGAAACAATGTGTTCATGTCTTTTGGGTATATACCTAGAGTGGCATAGCTGAACCATATGGATTGGAAGTGGAGCAGTCTTAAAGAAATCTCCATATTGTTTATCAAAGTGGCTGCACTAATTTACATTTCCACTTACAGTGTTTAAGAGTTCCCCTTTCTTCACATCCTCGCCAGCATTTGATACTCTGTCTTTCATATAATAGCAATTCTGAGAGAGAAGAAATGCTATCTCATTTTGCTTTTCATTTGAAGTTCCCTGATGGTTAGTGATGTTAAACATTCTTTCCTTTGTATCTTTTTAAAAAAAATTTATTTAAGGAATACAAACTTCATGCTTTTCATATATATTAAGAACATGGTGATTCTTCCCACCCTACCTCCCTCCTCACCATACTCCTGCCGTTCTTTCTCCTCCCTGTCCTATTCCCATTCTTATTTTTACAAAGATCTGTTTTCAGTTAACCTTATACTCACAATATTAACCCTACACTGATTAGAGAGTTCAACAAATAGTATGAAGAAAAAAGAAAACCAACCAACCAAACAACATTGTTCCTCAACAGTCAAGACAAGGGCTGTTCAAAATCATCGCATCACAAAGTGTCAATTTCACACCAATAGATTACCTTCAGGTAATCTATTTTTACTACTATTTTTACTACAGATCAGAGAGAATGTATGATATTTGTCTCTTTGGGACTGGCTTATTTCACCAGGTACAATGGTATCAAGTTGTATCCATTTTGTAGCAAATGACAGGATTTCATTTTTATTGCTGTAAATACTGTGTAGTATTCCACAGTATGTATATACCATAATTTTTTATCTTTTCTTCAGTTGATGGACATCTGGGTTGATTCTATATCTTAGCTATTGCAAATTGAGCTGCAGTGAACATGAGGGTACAGAAAACTCTTGCATATGCTGATTTCACTTCCTTGGGGTAAATTCCCAGGAGTGGGATGGCTGAGTCATATGGTAGGTCTATATTCAGATGTTGAGCATTTTTTTTTATATATTTGTTGGCCATTTGTGTTTCTTCCTTTGAAAACTGTCTATTGAGGTTCTTTGCCTATTTCTTAAATGAATTTGGTTGCTTTTATGTTGTTGAGTGTCGCTCCCCCTCTTCGTGGAGGAACGACACAGGATCCTGCGCTGTTCTTTTGTCTGCTCGGCCCTTCCCGGGTTTGCTGCTGGTTCTTCCCGGGTTGGCTACCGACCCTTCCACCTCCGTGGAAGGGCGGTTCCCCCTAGCCACTTTCCCCACTTCCGCGGGGGAGCGGCACACCGCCGGCCGGCTCTCTCGGGGGCTGCACAGGTGTTCCTTCAGATAGATGTTCCTCTTAGATGTTCCTTGTGCATGTTGTCTCTCTCCTCCTTTATAGTCCTCTTCCGCCAATCCCAACTCTGCTACCCACACGCCGAGTACGCTGCTCTCCTCCAATCAGGAGTAGGTCCTACAGTTTATTGGTTGAACTGGAGGCAGCTGTGTAGAAGCTGTTTCTCCCTTCTCAGTGCCATATTGTGGGAGAGCAGATGCATAGAATAAGTCTTAATTCCAGTAACTTAGTCTAGTCCGGGTTGCTCCCAGTTGCTCCCCACAGTTGAGTTTTGTTGACTTGCTGATACATTTTGGATATTAGTCCTTTGTAAGATAGGCAGCTTGCAAATGCTTCTTTACCATTATATTGTATGTCTCTTCACTCTATTGTTTCTTCTGCTGCGCAGAAGCTTCTGAGTTTGATAGAATTCCATTTATCTTTACCATTGTTTTTGTTGCCTGTGCTTTGGGGCCTTATCCAAGAAGTCATCACCTACACTAATATCTTCCTACACTAACATGCTTCCCCTACATTTTCTTCTAGCAGCTTCATAGTCTCAAGTCTTAAATTTAAGTCTTTAAACCATCTTGAGGGAGGGAGGAGCCTTTCTCCGTAGGGAGGAAGGAACCTCCACTGTGATATGACCTTGACTAAACAAGTTCAGAGTTGGTGAACTCAAGGGGCTTCCATAGCCTAGACAGCTCATGGCAAGAGTCTCAGGTGATTGCTGACGTCATAAATAAGAGTGCCAATTGTTAAATCAACAACGGGAGTCACTGTGCACCTGCTCCCCACGTAGGACCTCTGTCCTTAATGTGTTTTACTATGAAACTTAAAAACAACACTACTAGTCAAATAATACCCTGTACCTTGTGCGGTTGTGTGAGTACAGCCTGTTGAAATCCTTGCTTAGTATATACTAAGTTGATCTTCTGTATATGAAAGTAATTGAAAATGAAACTCGATGAAGGGTGGGATGGGAGAGGGAGTGGGAGAGGGGAGGGCCGCAGGAAGGAGGGAGGTTGGGGGGGCACAACAATACAAAAGTTGCACTTTGTAAATTCACATTTATTAAATAATAAAAAAATGAGGGAGAGGGGAGGAGAAGGCTATATGTAACTGGAAGTATGTAAATATGTGAAATATATCTTAGGTTTGAGATAACTTTTGTTTTCACTGTGTTTAGGGAAATGTAGACTGTTGATTGATATTCACCTGCTTTCAGTCATGTCTAGTTTGCTGTTGTGGACACATAGTAAGGGGTAAGAAAATTAAAGAGAATTTAAGCATAAAAAAGGATACACTCACAAAAAATAAACCATCTTGAGTTGCTTTTTTATATGGTGAATTGTATGAATCATCAAGGACACACACACACACACACACACACACACACAAAGAAAGATATTCTTTGCTCATGGATTGGAAGAATCAACATCTGAAATATGTCTGTATTACCTAAGGCAATTTACAAACCCAATGCAAAATCCCTATCAAAATACCAATGGCATTCTTTAGAGAATTAGAAAAAGCAATCCTAATATCCATATGGTACCACAAAATATCCAGAATAGTCAAAATGATACAGAGCAAAAATAAATAAATAAATAAGCTGGAGGCATCACAATACCTCAATTCAAGGCATACTACAAAGCCATTGTAATGAAAACATCTTGGTACTGGCATAAAAACTGACACATAGGTCAAAGGAGCACAACAGTGATCCCAGAAATCAATCCGCATAAATACAGCTAACTGATTTTTTAATAGAGCCCAGACCATAGTTTGGAGAAAGGATAATCTTTTCAATAAATGGTGCTGACAAAACTAAATGTATAATATATAGAAGAATGAAATTAGACTGATGCAAACCTACTTTTTAAAAAGCATTTTTGAGGTAAGCTTGTGGGATGGTGTTTAAGTTGTGCTTGGGATGCCCACATACCATATTGGAGTGCCTGGTTTGAGTCCCAGCTCCTCTGCTTTTTATTCAGCTTCCTGCTCATTCACACCTTGGGCAGCAGCATGTGATGTCTCATGTACTTGGGTCCCTGCCACTCATGTAGAAGACCCAGGCAAGTTCTGAGTTCCTGGCTTCGAGCCAGCCTAACCATCCATCACTGTCATGGACATTTGGGGAATGAACCAGCAGATGGAAAATTTCTCTCCTTCTTCTGCCTCTTTGTTTCTCTACCTTTCAAACAAAATGAAAAGTAATAAACAAAATTTTAAAATATATAAGTGACAGGTTTTGTGGCTCAGAGAGTTAAACTGCCTCTTGGGATGACTGCATCCCATATTTGAGTGCCAGTGCTTGTCCTAGCTACTCCAATTCTGATCCAGCTTCCTGCTTATGTCTCTGTGAAGTCATCAGATGATGGCCCAAGTACTTGTGTCCCTGCCACCCTCATGGCAGATCCAGTAGGAGTTCCAGGCTCCTGCTCGCTCACTCGCTCTCTCTCTCTCCCTCCTGTTTTTCTATCTCCTCCCTCCCTCCTGTGAAACAAATAGATCTTTAGAAAAAAAAAATAAAGTAAGCATCCTCCATGTGAATATGATGCATCGTCTACATTTGGTAGTATAAAGTTAGGTAAATTATATACTCAACATATCACAAATCTGATATTCTAATCAATTCGTTCCTAAATGTTCTGTAATTTGCGGTTTCCAAACAAGCCTTTATCATTCATCATAACTCCTAGTTGTCATAACAATGAAAAGAAGCACAAATCACCCAAATTATTCATCAAGCCAGAAATATTTTATTTTATGAAGTCATACTTGCCTTTATATATCACCTAATTATACAGATACAATTTAATGTGGCATGCTTTGAAGTACAAATATCTATACAAGCTAAAGACTTATTTTAATATTAACTGTGGAATTTATATTGTACAATAGCAGCAATGGAAACGTCACTAGTGCCCAACACTTGCTTTACAGATGGAGATAGTTCATTCATGAACAATCAAGACTTGTTTTACAATTATCTATAAATTGCAGGCCAGCGCCTCGGCTCACTAGGCTAATCCTCCGCCTGCAGCGCCGGCACCCCGGTTTCTAGTCCCGGTCGGGGTGCCGGATTCTGCCCCGGTTGCTCCTCTTCTAGTCCAGCTCTCTGCTGTGGCCCGGGAAGGCAGTGGAGGATGGCCCAGGTGCTTGGGCCCTGCACCTGCATGGGAGACCAGAGGAAGCACCTGGCTCCTGGCTTCAGATCGGCACAGTGTGTTGGCCGTAGCAGCCATTAGGGGAATGAACCGACGGAGGGAAGACCTTTCTCTCTGTCTCTCTCTCTGTCTTACTGTCTAACTCTGCCTGTCCAAAAAAAAATTGTCTTTCAATTGCAATAGTTACTTTTGCAAACTTCCATGACAGTAGAAATGTTTCAGAAAAAAGATTTCATCTTATTATTAGCTTGTATGATATGATAATCTCCTTTTTTTCAGAGTCTTTCTTGCTTCTCTGAATATATATATTTTTGCTTCAGAGATTATTTTCTGTTCTCACAGAAGGCTAGAATTTTCTCTAAAACTACAACCTCATGAAAGAGAAGTCTAATAAAATTACAGACTTTAATTATTTAATTTTCATTGAATACTGGAATTTATCTTGAAAAAAATAGAATGATACTATTTTGGGGGTGATTCCATATGATATTGGGATATAGTTTTATATTTGACTATATTCTTGCATTTGGATCCATAATTAATATTCTATTTTAGTGCAAGTAAAATTTAGGATTGTAAGATCTCTGGCAAGAGTGTTTTGTATTATTTACATTTTTGTTTCATAAAATGAAATGCTTGTCTCTACTCTTTCACATTAGCACTTCTAAAGTGTTGGCAATCATCCTTCAAACTGACAAAAAATTCTTAGAATATCATATCAGTCTCAACAACTACTAGGTTAGCTTCCTGATAGTCCCTTCTTTGACATTTAGAAGATAAATAACTAAAGACTCTTTATATGATTATTTTTATTTCCAAACGATTCTGTGCCTTGGAGTAATCACTTATATTTGTGTTTATTTTAGGTCATAATTTTTTTCTTTTTAGTTAAGATGTGTGTTTCAATGCAGCAATGTTGACGTCTAGAATCCAGTTCTTGTTTTGGGGGAATCAATAATGTGAACTTAACATTGCCAACCCTACCTATCTTCTCTTGTCCAATTTTCATATCTTATGCATTTCTTTACTTGTGAAAATCTGAGCTTCTTTGTTTCAATATATAAACTGTATCATATTGCGATATCATCTAGTATCATAAAAGGGTTAATGCACAGAACAGCTGCCATGGAGATATAACTCAAATATATATGCCAGTCAGTTCTGCAATAGGAAAAAGTTGCACTGGAAATTCTTTTAATGCATATTCTTTTTATAAGAGTAGGGATGTAGGCCGGTGCCGCGGCTCACTAGGCTAATCCTCCGCCTTGCAGCGCCGGCACAACGGGTTCTAGTCCCGGTCGGGGCGCTGGATTCTGTCCCGGTTGCCCCTCTTCCAGGCCAGCTCTCTGCTGTGGCCCAGGAGTGCAGTGGAGGATGGCCCAAGTCCTCGGGCCCTGCGCCCCTTGGGCTACCAGCATAAGTACCTGGCTCCTGCCATTGGATAAGCGTGGTGTGCTGGCCGCAGCGCGCTAGCCTCGGCGGCCATTGGAAGGTGAACCAATGGCAAAGGAAGACCTTTCTCTCTGTCTCTCTCTCTCACTGTCCACTCTGCCTGTCAAAAAAAAAAAAAAGAGTAGGGATGTAAAGGCTGGTGCTGTGGCATAGCAGGTAAGGCGGCTGCCTGTAACACTGGTGTCCTATATGGACGCTGGTTCGAGACTCGGCTGCTCCACTTCCAATCCAGCTCCCTGCTAATGCACCTGGGGAAAAGCAGCAGAAGATGTCCCAGTACTTGGGCCCCAGCACCCACGTGGCAGACTCAGAAGCTCCTGACTCCGGGCTTCAGCCTGGCCCAGTCCCTGTCATTGTGACCATTTGGGGAGTGAACCAGCAGATGGAAGATTTCTCTCTCTCTCTCTCTCTCTCTTTCTTCCTCTCTCTTTGTAAGTCTTTCAAATAAATAATGTATGTAATCTTGAGTTTTAGAAATGTGGAGTAAGAAACAATTAAAAATAGCTTTCTCCAGAAATATAGAAATTTAACACGTTTACAACAATAAACAGAGAATTAGTAAATATCATTTAAAACATGGGAGTGATTACATTCCCTGAGAATGAAAATTTTCTGGTTGCAGCAGACATGCAGTATATAGAAGAAATACTGACATTCATTCCAAGAATACAGTATTTTACATTTTAAATCATTACCAAAAAGCTACCAAATGGAAAAATAATGCTCAGTGTGACTGACTTAACATGGTAAATTATTTAGAATAATTCTTCTTGAGAAAAACACAGTTTTGAGTAATAGCATCAGTGAATTTGATTTTTTCAGTTTCCAAGTAGTTAAAAGAGCAACTCCCACAAATATTTAAGTAAAATTAGTGAATAAAATCTTTCAGTGTGTGGAAAAACATACAGAGCATGCTTTTACCATAAATGATATGCCTGTTTTCATTATTATGATCTCTTTTTTTGTGTGTGTGAAATTTTTAACAATGATTCCCTAAGGCAACCAGTATTTCTAATCAGCGTCACCTGGGAACTTGTTAGAACTGCAAGTTGTCTGGCCTTGCCCGAGAACAAATGAATCAAACACACTGGGGATGAGGGCCACCAGACTCCCTAAATAATTGATATAGACTAAAATTGGAGAACAACAACCCTAAGGTCTTTTGTTTTTAATTTTATTTATTTATTTATTTTTTGACAGGCAGAGTGGACAGTGAGAGAGAGACAGAGAGAAAGGTCTTCCTTTGCCATTGGTTCACCCTCCAATGGCCGCCGCGGCCAGCGCGCTGCGGTCAGCGCACCGCGCTGATCCGATGGCAGGAGCCAGGTGCTTCTCCTGGTCTCCCATGGGGTGCAGGGCCCAAGCACTTGGGCCATCCTCCACTGCACTCCTGGGCCACAGCAGAGAGCTGGCCTGGAAGAGGGGCAACCGGGACAGAATCTGGCGCCCCAACCGGGACTAGAACCCGTTGTGCCGGCGCTGCAAGGCGGAGGATTAGCCTAGTGAGCCGCGGCGCTGGCCAGGTCTTTTTAAATAGAATATAATGTTGGTTTATTTTTTAAAAATTTTATTTAAGGTGAACAAACTTCATATATACAGACTTAGGAACATAGTGATACTTCCCATTCTGTCCTCCTTCCCACCCTTGCTGCCACCATTCCTCCTCCTTCCTCTCTTATTCCCTCTCAATTTTTACAATTATCTACTTGCAGTTTGTTTTATATTCATAGGATTAACCTTGCACTAAGTAAAGAATTCAACAATTAACAATAAGAAAAAACTTCTGTTCAAGTTTACAATGGTAACAATTGGTGAAAAATCCCTTCATCCACTGTCTAAAGCTAATTTGATATAATATTTATATTTTAAATTACTAATTCATGTGTTGGTATATGAATTTTATACTGACATATGAATACACTAAAACAATTTATGAAATAGCAGATGAATATACATACATTGTTATATGAATTCTATTTTGAAAAACAAAGATCTTTTTCACATTTACAGAATATATAATCAGTACCAAAATTTGGAACTTATTTATGTATTGATAATTAGAAATCATTAAATTACATATTACCTTATCTGTATATATCAGAAAATTGGCTTAGTGAAATAATGATATGCCATACACGGTGCTAATTAGTTTCCTTGCTTAATTCCGATCTTCAAAATAACCTTGCAAGTTGGAATTATTATCCCCTTTTTTTATGGATTACAAATTAAATCTCAGCCCAGATCTGGGAAAAAAAATACCAATTCACCTAATTTTTTGAGCCAATGCTTTTGATCAACATTAGGTTATCTTCCAGATTCTAGGAGGTCACATTTTGAAATTTAGCACTTTTGTATTGATCTAGACATACTACTTATTATGTAGTTTGTGGAAACTTGCTTTTGAATAGGTTATTTGAAGCTTCCTCATCTACAAAGTCCTTTATATACTTTTTTTTTATTTAATGGCTTGTTTGTAAGTTAACTATCTTAAAGTGTGTAGTTCAGTGTAATATAGTATATTAAAAATACACAATCACTTATATCTAATTCCAAAACATTTTCATCACCCCAAAAGAAAACCCCATACATATTAAACAGTCATTGGTCCCCTTTCCATCTCCCCAGCCCATGGCAACCACTAATCTGTTTTTATTTCTGTGCATTTTTCTTTTCTTGATATTTCATATAAATAGACTCATACAGTATGTGCCCTTTTTCACTTAGCATGGTTTTGAAGTTCATCCGTGTTGTACCATAAATCAATACTGTATTTTATTCCTTTTTTATGGCTGAATGATATTCCACCATATGGATAGGTTTATCCATTAATGCATTAATGGACATCAGATTGCTTCAATATTTTGGCTATTGTTAACAGTACCATATGAACACTTGTTTTGACTTCTTAGGAGTGGAATTGTTGGATCATATGATAATATCATTTCCTTTTTGAGTAACCACCAAACTGCTTTCCGTGGTAGCAACATCATTTTTTTCTTTTTATTTTAGATTTGATTTCTTAGAGAAGTTTTAGGTTTACAGAAAAATTGAAAAGAGCATAAAAAGAGTTCCCATAAACTGCCGCACACACAGTTCCCGTTATTAATAGCTTGCATTTTGTCATACTTTCGTTATGATTCATGAGCCAAAATAGACACATTATTAAGTAATAACCACAATTTATATTAGTGTTCACTCTTTGAGTTTTACAGTTCTATCAATTTTGTCAAATGTATAATGCAATGTATAATCCATTAGATATTCATGCAGAATAATTTTATTACTTTAAAAATATTCACCTATTCATCATCTCTTCCTACCCTTGGGCCTTTAGCTCCTGGTAATGGCTAAATGTTTTATTGCCTGAATACTTTTGCCTTCCCCAGAATGTCATATAATTGGATATATATAGTATGTAGCCTTTTAGGACTGGATTATTTTACTTAGCAACTTGCAATTAAGGTTCCTATATGTAAATTCATAGGTTGATAGATCAATTTTTTTTTACCACTGAGAGATATTCCATTGTGTAGATGTACCTGGAATATCTCCATTTAATTTTTCTTTTGTTTCTTTTATCACAATTATGTATTTTTCATATAGATTTTGCATATATTTTGTTAAATTCAAATTTAAGCATTTATTTTTAAGAGGTGCTTATATAAATGGTATTGTGCTTCTCATTTGTAATTCCACATTCCACTAGTTCATTCTTGGTACATAGGCAAGTAATCAACATTAGTACAGAAACAATGTTTCCTGCAAAATTACAACCATTTATTAGCTTAGGAGTTTTTGTTGTTGATTCTTTTGGATTTTCTACATAGCTCATCATGCCATGGGCAAAAAGGAGAACAGTATTGTTTTCCTTCCAAACATGTATGATAAAAACAATGTATTTAGGAAGCCACCAATTGTAAATTTTAGATCAAGTTAATTAGACTAAGCCTCTAGCACTTTGTCAATTACAGTTTAAAATATTCTTAAAGATATTGATTCTAGCGAGGGCTTCTGCTCCTGGGATTCTGCTTTCAGTAAAGCATGATAATACCCTGTGATTATCTATACTCACCTGTGTGTCTCTCCAATTTTTATGGAAATATTTTGTCATGTGATCTAAATTCTTTGATTTTCAGTTTGTTCCACTTTTTTCTTTTTTTTTAACTTTTATTTAATGAATATAAATTTCCAAAGTACAGCTTATGGATTACAATGGCTTCCCCCCCATAACGTCCCTCCCACCCGCAACCCTCCCCTTTCCCACTCCCTCTCCCCTTCCATTCACATCAAGATTCATTTTCGATTCTCTTTATATACAGAAGATCAGTTTAGCATACATTAAGTAAAGATTTCAACAGTTTGCTCCCACACAGAAACATAAAGTGAAAAATACTGTTTGAGTACTAGTTATAGCATTAAATCTCAATGTACAGCACACTAAGGACAGAGATCCTACATGAGGAGTTAGTGCACAGTGACTCCTGTTGTTGACTTAACAAATTGACACTCTTGTTTATGGCATCCGTAATCACCCTAGGCTCTTGTCATGAGCTGCCAAGGCTATGGAAGCCCCCTGAGTTCACCGACTCTGATCATATTTAGACAAGGCCATGGTCAAAGTGGAAGTTCTCTCCTCCCTTCAGAGAAAGGTACCTCCTTCTTTGATGACCCATTCTTTCCACTGGGATCTCACTCGCCGAGATCTTTCATTTAGGTTTTTTTTTTTTCCCCAGAGTGTCTTGGCTTTCCATGCCTGAAATACTTTTTTCTGTTGTGGGGTAGGAATGATGACTTCAAAGCTCTTTACATGTTTGACCAAAAGGTGTAAATATTGCAGTTAGTCAGACTATTTACATTGCCACTGATTTTCAGTTTCTCCAAAATTTTACCAATACTTGTTCTTTTCCATGTTTTTTATTATAACTGCCCTAGTGAGTATGAAATATAATATCTCATTACGGTTTTAATTTTTTCCCTAGTGACGAATGTTTGGCATGATTTCGCATGTTTATTGGCCCTTCATATATCTTTTTTTTGGGAGAGATGTCTATTCATTCTTTTACCTCTTTTTTAATTGTTTTGTCTTTTTGTTGTGGAGTATTTGACTTTTATATTGAACCATCTAAAATGGTATCAGCAGACAGTGCTGATGATACCACTATTCCCTGGATCGAGCAGAACCTCTCCTTGGGATGTGATGAGACTATTTTTTTTCCTGCCTTTCAATGTCTTCGTATGGGAAATATGAATATTAGTGATACACTTATTGTGTATCACTTGGTCAGTTGTTCATCTTGGGTGCTCTGGCATGAGAGTGAAACTTGAACGACGTTTCAATTATCCTGAACTCTAAAATCACTTTTAATATAGTTATCATGGAAACCAGTTTTAGCACAGTATTGGGCTTATTTTGCTTTAACTTCCATTAATCTGCTACTTAGTGACCACTCACCCACACTTAGTATCAAATATACTTCTGGGTAACTGTTATAGACCTCTATTAGTAGTCCAAAAGTGCAGTATCAGTTATAATCTATTGTAGCATTTCCTTCCCTACCAAAACCCATACATACTTTTCATTTGTTACATTTATCTTCTAACCACTTTTGTGTGTGCATTATAAATTTATTCCCAACTTCAACATTCATTTCTCAAAAATCTAGATGCCTTTCAAGCATGTAACTATTTCTTTCTGAGTTCCTTCCCACTACGTATTCTAATATTCATCAGAGATTTGTCAGTGGGTCATCTCATGCAAAGGAATAATCTCTATAGGCCTGACAATATAATACCTTCCTTTATCATTTAGCTGAGCATTAAAAACATAAGTTATTGAGCTATACTACAAAGGTGATGACACAATCTTTGTATATTAAATGGCCCAAAGTTGCTCTTATTTACCTATTCTTTCAGTGGTCAATTTCACTTATGATTGATTATTGTAGCTTCTATTCTGATGTCATGTTTTATAACCATTAGTATGGCTCAGTGAATAAGTGTATGGCTCTGATTACCTTATCAAGTAAACTGAGTAGGTCTAAGATTACTTTCAAATGACAAGAACATTTTATAGGAATTACTACTAACTCTAGCCTTAATTTTGTTAGCTGACAACATCATCCATCTTAATACTTCTAATTTTCTAGCAAATTCAAATGGTTGGGAACCATCTGATAGTTACTGAGGCCAGAAAATGGAATGAATAGGATTCCTAGAAAGCTTGCTAGCTTTTATTCCTAATATATATCTAAAATATACAAACATCCTATTTTAGAAACCACAAATGAAAGTACATAATTATCACTTTCCATATGTAACACAGAATGAAGAAACTTAAAGCTCAGTTCAGTAGATTAGTGATTCCAAACTTTTGTTTTTCTATAATTTTATATGGGAGTAATTGAAAACTGCACAAAATGAAAAGTTATTATGCATTTGGTAGTTCTATTAAATTCATCTCAGTACAAGAACACTGCAAGACATTTGCAAAGGGTTACATGGAGGTAGCATAATGGTTATAAACAGATTTGAAGTCAAATTAGTATTATTATTAGATTTCCATTAACTAAATCTTCAAGCAACACTTGGTATATGGATAGCTTTTTAGACATTTTACAATAATTCCATTCTCAAATGTTCTCAAGATGGGAACTGTAGTGACAGAACATTCAGTTTGATCATATTTCTAATAGATGATGCACTGCTTCTCTTATTTATATCCTTATGAGCTGGAAATTGGTAATACAGGAGAAACGTCATTATGACTTCATATAAACAAAAATAAGTTGTTTCTATAACTCACCTTAAGTCATTATGTACACTTGTTCTTTTCTGAATACCTATAATATAATTTCATATTTCAATATAGAAAACTTGGCATTACAGGAAAATTTTTCAGTTGTGAGTAACCGAATCTTTAGGACAAAGTGTGTTGAGTTTCCAGAAGGAATAGCAAAAGATGCCTGAAATGTTTACATGTTACTAGGTTCTACTTCTACTTCTACTTAAACTAAACTATAATGAAAATCTAATTGAGATCAGATATAAGCAACCAGGATTTAACCAGAAGCTTACTTTCATTAACAATTATATATAATTGTTAAAAGGCTTAGAGACCATTTAAATGGTGAAACATTAAATCTTTTAATTTAAATAGTATTAATGAATTGTTATCTAGAAAATAAATTAGAAGTCATGCCTTCTCATTATTTATAGTAGGTAGATAGACGAGAACCTACTTACAACTCACCAACAGCTCTCAGAATACATTTTCAGAAATGCATATTAAACAATTATAACTACTTCTTGACTACTTTAGTACACAAAGTATTCAGATATATAGGAAGCAGAAATGAGTCCTTGTCTTGATGACTCACAACAGGCAAGTCAGACTGTGACAAATATGCTCCCAGATATATATAATAGAAAGGCCATGACTAAGTACAACCATATTGAGGTATATATTCAGTGCACGAGAGGATAAATCTGAAGACTGAAAAGCTCATTTGAAAATACAAAAAAGTGTGCTTTAAGTAGATATTTAATGATAGGAAGGGATGTGAAAGTTGAAAAAAAGTACACAAGGTCATTCCATTTAGGAGGAAATGGCATGCACAATGTCTCAGAGATGGATACAACTATATTTTGTACTAGAATAGGGTTTATAGTAATTGGATGATATATTCGAACTATGTTAGAGTGGGGGACTGGTGAGTAATAGAGAAATGGAACTTTAGCCCAATATTTCATACCCAAAAAAGGCTATAGAAACATTTGATAATTAAGATAAAGAATACTTTCCTTTCAATTTGCCAAGTGCTTACTTGAAATCTGCTCAGTGAGTAGTTCATAAGTGTTCTCACTCTCCATCCCATCCCCCTCTACACATATGCACACAGTAGCAATTGTGTGAAGGGTGTTAGTTAATTTGATTGTCGTAATCATAACACAGTGCATGTATATATCAAGCCATTATGTTGTGTGCCTCCAATACATATAATGTTTATTTATTATACCTCAATAATACTAAGGAAACAAAGAGTGATGATATTGTTTACTTATTACATATTATGACATATATATGAAGATATACTTGCAGATTTAGGCTACTGAAGATTTAAGATTCTTACCTAGATTTAAGATTTTTGGTGTGACACAGCGACACTAGTATCTAATTTCAACCACATAGCCTGAAATTTCACAAATAGGAGCCACAAAATTTGAGGTGTGTACTCATAATAACACAGTATTATGTGAATATGCTTAATATTCATGCTACAAAAACTAAGCCTAGTGCTACAAAAATCAATATGGTTATATGGTTTGGAGTTAAAATATTTAAGAGCACCATTCTGTGATGTATATTGTCTGCTTCTTTATTTATAAAATAGGCATAATAACAGTCTGTTATTATCACCTTTTAGACATTTATGATAATCACTAACTAAAGGAAGAAGACACCTGATAAATATGATGAATTAGGTTAGTGTCTGAAGATGTCATTCCCTATGAAATCATCTAGAAATGCTAAATATGATATAACAAATGTATGTTAAATATATAGCCAAGCTTGAAGATAAAAAAGGCAAATTCCCGAGTATCAAGAACTGAAAGAAATCCAAATCCAGAGACATGACTTAAAAATAAAAGTAAATGGCTTCTGGGATTAACAGAAATTGATACAGGCCTTAGTAAGAGGTATATGGACTTTTAATGCATGTGGTAGAAGAGAAGTTGAGGATTTGAGCCTGTGTAAGGTAGAGTGATGAAAATTTAGTTCCCTTTATAAAGCAAAATGCCAGAAAGAATAGTCCTATCCTTGACATCAGAGCAAAAAAAAAAAAAAAAACACAACTTTTCTATAAGTGGAGAAGGCTATTTTCCACCTGAGACTATAGCTGGAAACTCAGTGAATGTTAAGAAATCACAGTTATTCTTAATTGTTGAAATTTAACTGAAATGTGATCCCTGTTAAACATAAGAGTGGGAATAAGAGAGGGAAGAGATGTACAATTTGGGACATGCTCAAGCTGACTTGCCCCAAATGGTAGAGTTAGAAACATACCAGGGGACTCCAATTCAGTTCCATCAAGGTGGCATGTACCAATGCCATCTCACCAGTCCAAATGATCAATTTCAGTTCACAATTGATCATAATGAAAGGACTAAGAGTCAAAGGGAGCACATAAACAAGCCTAGTACCTGCTAATACTAACCGATAGAATAAATAAAGGGGAGAGTGATCCAACATGGGAAGCAAGATACACAGCAGACTCATAGAACGGCGGATGTCCTAAACAGCACTCTGGCCTCAGAATCAGCCCTTAAGGCATTCTGATCTGGCTGAAAAGCCCATGAGAGTATTTCAGGCATGGAAAGCCAAGACACTCTGGGAAAAAAAAAAAAAAAAAACTAAATGAAAGATCTCTGTGAGTGAGATCCCAGTGGAAAGAACAGGTCTTCAAAGGAGGTACCTTTCTCTGAAGGGAGGAGAGAACTTCCACTTTGACTATGACCTTGTCTAAACAAGATAAGAGTCGGAGAACTCAAAAGGCTTCCATAGCCTTGGAAACTCATGACTGGAGCATAGGGAGATTACTGATGCCATAAATAGGAGTGTCAGTTTGTAAAGTCAACAACAGGAGTCACTGTGCACTTACTCCTCATGTAGGATCTCTTTCCTTAATGTGCTGTACATTGAAATTTAATGCTATAACGAGTACTCAAACAGTATATTTCACTTTGTGTTTCTATGGGGGTGCAAACTGTTGAAATCTTTACTTAATGTATACTAAACTGATCTTCTGTAAAAAAAAAAAAAAAAGAAATTATCAATTCCCAACTTGACTCTCACTGGGATTAAACATGACAATAGGTCTGATCTGGTTTCATCATCATTTAAAAAATCATCTATTAGGCCGCCGCTGCGGCTCACTATGCTAATCCTCCGCCTAGCGGCGCTGGCACACTGGGTTCTAGTCCCAGTTGGGGCGCCGGATTCTGTCCCAGTTGCCCCTCTTCCAGGCCACCTCTCTGCTGTGGCCAGGGAGTGCAGTGGAGGATGGCCCAGGTGCTTGGGCCCTGAACCCCATGGGAGACCAGGAAAAGCACCTGGCTCCTGGCTCCTGCCATTGGATCAGCGCGGTGCGCCGGCCGCAGTGCGCCGCCCGCGGTGGCCATTGGAGGGTGAACCAACGGCAAAGGAAGACTTTTCTCTCTGTCTCTCTCTCTCACTGTCCACTCTGCCTGTCAAAAAAAAAAATCATCTATTATTTTTCACTTTATGTTTCTGTGTGGGAGCAAACTGTTGAAATCTTTACTTAATGTATGCTAAACTGATCTTTATATAAAGAGAATCGAAAATGAATCTTGATGTGAATGGAGGGCGAGAGGGAGTGGGAGAGGGGAGGGTTGCGGGTGGGAGGGACGTTATGGGGGGGAAGCCATTGTAATCCATAAGCTGTCCTTTGGAAATTTATATAAATTGAATAAAAGTTAAAAAAAATAAAAAAGAAATAAAAAAAAATCAAAAACCCAAGTTCACTCCATGTTCTAGGATAAGATGAGTTTTTAATTACCATATAAACGTGACATAAGAATCTTGATTCTAAAAATTAAAAATTGATTCTAAATCAGCTAACCAATAAAAGGACCATTAGGTGAAATGGCTAAATGAAAACATGGTAAACTCACCACCATTTCTGTGGTGTAATAAATTTTTACCTTTTTTCCAATTCATTTGTTACATATTTTTCAGAGTACCCAAATAGTTGGTCCAGTTATTCCCTCTAGGTTTAATTGTTTCATTCAATGAACCAGACAGAGAACAGTATCCTTATTCCATCTTAATCTGGATCTAGAACCCGGTATTTTTTTTTTAATTCATTGTATTGTAGACCACTACTACATTATTCTTTTAAGATGTTCAAATTATCCAAAATTTATTCAGTATAGGTCGCTAAAAGCCACTTTCTTTGTCTTTTTGACATAATTACATTTGCCTCTGAGAACTTTCTTGGTATTTGCCACAAAAGTATTTTCCAGGCTTATTTTCTGCCCAAACATGGAATTATCTATTTGCTTGAAGATTTAAGTTTTATTTTAGTTGGGATTGACGTTAGAGACAAACATCTGAGCATTAGGTTTGTTTCTTGGTAGTGGGGTGTCATTGGTTCTAGGTATTTTCAGTGGACATACCTAAGGAGGGAGAAAATGATATGAAGGAATCTACAGACATGTTTTAAATGAAAACTTCAGATTTACCCAACTACAGCACAGCTATATAGGTTTCTTATGTTCCTTCATTCAACCCATTGTGACAAACCTGGTACCCATAGGCATTAATAATTTTTTATTCTGTTTTTATTTTAAAACATTTATTTATTCACCTATCTGTTTATTTATTTGAAAGAATTGCAGAGAGAGGGAGAGACAGAAAGACAGAGAGATCTTTCATCATCTGGTTCACTCCCCCGATAGCTGCAAAGGCTGTGGCTTTTTTGTTCTGTGTTACAATCCACTAAAATAGCTTAAGGGGCTGGCGCTGTGGTGTAGAAGGTTAATCATCTCCCTTTAGTGCCTACATCCCATATGGGCACCAGTTCGAGTGCTGGCTGCTCCACTTCTTGTCCAGCACCCTGCCAATGTGCATGGGAAAGTAGCAAAAGGTGGCCCTGCACCCACGTGGGAGAGTCAGAAGAAGTTCCTGGCTCCTGGCTTTGGATCAGCCCGGCTCAGGCCACTGCGGCCATTTGGGGAACGAACCAGCGAATGGAAGATACTCTCTCTGTCTCTTTCTGTCTCTGTCTCTCTCTTTCTATTCCCCCCAACTCCATCTCCCTCTCCCTATCACTATCTATATCTCTGCCTTTCAAGTAAATAAGTCTTTTATAAAACAAGATATCATAGAATTAAGAGCATCCATGTCACCATCAATAACAAATCTAAATTGAAGATTCCTTTTTAGTTCTTTGTGAACTTGGAATATAATTCTGCTAATTGTATTCATTCAGAATATTTGGAGTATATTCTACTAGACATAGTCAATATGTATCCAGCTTTTTTTAATTCCTTCCTTCCTTCCTTCCTTCCTTCCTTCCTTCCTTCCATTCATCCTTTCCTTCCTTTCCCTTTCTCTCTCTTATTTGATGGGCACAGAGACTGACTGATATAATGATAGATCTGCCATCCTTTGGCTCATTCACCAATGCCCACAATAGACAGAGCTGGGTCAGAACAAAGTCAGAAGACAGGAAGTCAATTCAAATTTCCACATGGGTGTTAGGGAAGCCATTACTTGAGCCATAACATGCTCCCTCCCAGGACAAACATTGCCAGGAAGCTGAAATGGAGAGAGGAGCTAGAACTGGAACCAGAGGCACTATGATATGAGATTCAGACATTCCCATAGTCTACCTGCTGAGCAAAACACCAACTCTGGCAATCAACCCTTTTAAGTTCAGACCATGATTGCTTTCTTGTATCCTCTGAGAAGAGATTTAAATAAAATTCCAGCTGATTTGGGTATATCTTATACACGCATAACTCAGGAATAAGCCTGAAATTTTTGAGGGTTTACACAGAGACATAGAAGGAAACTTTTTTTAAAACTTTAATTTAATAAATATAAATTTAATAAATATAAATTTCCAAAGTACAGCTTTTGGATTAAAATGGCTTTTCCCCCCCCATAACCTCCCTCCTACCCGCAACCAACCCATCTCCCACTCTCTCTCCCATTCTATTCACATCAAGATTCCTTTTCAATTATCTTTTTATACAGAAGATCAATTTAGTATCTACTAAGTAAAGATTTCAACAGTTTGCACCCACACAGAAACACAAAGTATAAAATACTGTTTGAGTACTAGTTTTACCATTGATTCAACACATTAAGGACAGAGATCCTACATGACTGACATATATGACATACAACAACTCCTGTTGTTGATTTAACAATTGACACTCTTGTTTATGGCATCAGTAACCACATGAGGCTCTTGTCATAAGATGCCAAGGCTATGGAAGCCTTTTGAGTTCACCAACTCTGATCGTATTTGGACAAGGTCATAGTCAAAGTGGAAGTTCTCTCCTCCCTTCAGAGAAAGGTACCTTCTTCCTTGATGGCCCTTTCTTTCTGCGGGGATCTCACTCATAGAGATCTTTCATTTAGGCCTTTTATTTTTTTATTTTTTTGCCACAGGGTCTTGGCTTTCCATGCCTGAGAAACTCTCATGGGCTTTGTAGCCAGATCTGAATGCCTGAAGGGCTGATTCTGAGTCCAGAGTGCTGTTTAGGACATCTGTCATTCTATGAGTCTACTGAGAATCCCGCTTGCCATGTTGGATCATTCTCTCCTTTTTAATTTTATCAGTTAATATTAGCAGACACTAGTCTTGTTTATGTGATCCCTTTGACTCTTAATCCTATCATTATGATTGATTATGAACTGAAACTGATTACATTGACTAGTGAGATCACCTTGGTACATGCCACCTTGATGGGATTGAATTGGAATCCCCTGGCACGTTTCTAATTCTACTGTTTGGGGGAAACCCGATTGAGCATGTGCCGAACTGCACATCTCCTCCCTCTCTTATTCCCACTCTTATATTTAACAGCGATCACTTTTCAGTTAAATTTAAACACCTAAGAATAATTGTGTGTTAGTTACAGAGTTCACCAATAGTATTAAGTAAAATAAAAAAATGCTGAAAGGGATAAAGTATTAAGTTGTTCTTCGACAATCAGGACAAGGGTTGATCATGGCATTGTTACTCATAGTGTCCATTTCACTTCAACAGGTTTCCTTTTTGGTGTTCAGTTAGTTGTCACTGCTCAGGGAGAACATATGATATTTGTCCCCTTGGGACTAGCTTAATTCACTCAGCATGATGTTTTCCAGATTCCTGCATTTTGTTGCAGATGACCAGATTTCATTGCTTTTTTTTTTACTGCTGTATAGTATTCTATAGAGTACATATCCCATAATTTCTTCATAATTTCAACAGTCTACTGTTGATGGGCATTTGGGTTGATTCCAGGTCTTAGCTATTGTTAATTGAGCTGCAATAAACATTAAGGTGTAGACAGCTTTTTTGTTTGCCAATTTAATTTCCTTTGGGTAAATTCCAAGGAGTGGGATGGCTGGGTTGTATGGTAGGGTTCTATTCAGGTTTCTGTGAATCTCCAGACTGACTTCCATAGTGGCTTGACCAGTTTGCATTCCCACCAACAGTGGGTTAGTGTCCCTTTTCCCCCACATCCTCTCCAGCATCTGACTCTATGATGTTGGTAGAACAGAGGCACACTGCGAGACTTTTTGCTACCAAAGTATGGTGCTCTGTGGGAGTTGGGGAGGGTAAGGAATCAAGGCAGCTTCCCTGCTCTGAGCCCAACAGCTGCTCAGACCCAGTCAGCTCTCCCAGCTGACTGGTAAAAGTCAGTGGGTAACTATGGAATTCACTCTCAGCTAAAACTGCCAAGTGGTGGGATGCACTGCAGTTTCTTCCTATCTTGGCATGGTAAGATGGTGGCTAACAGCAGCTGACTGCACCAGTGGCTGGCTGCTGTGGTATCTCTGTATTTTCTCCTCTTGTCCCTTGAATCTTTATTGTTGTTTTGTTTTGTTTCACTTCTTTGTTGAAAATTTCTATCAGTCAGAACCTTGGAAATTTAGTCCTTCCTTTGTTCTTTTCATTTCCCAAAGCAGCTTGAGTTAGTGTGGCTACACCCTGTTCAGTCATCCTGGATCTCCTCTTCCATAAATTTTTGAAGTACCCTTGCATTTGCTAGGTAATTTCATGAAATAGTAACTAAATAGTTTTATTTCCTGGTTTCCATGTTATTAACCTTATAATGAAAGATTCCCAATTAATGATTATTACTTTATGTTATATGATTTTGGTATGTTTTGAATTCCTTTCAGGAATTCATGTGTTAAAATTTGATCTCCATTGTGAGGCACTAATCTGATTATGGTGTTTAGAGGCAGGTGCTTTGGAAGTTGGTTAGGATTAAATTAAATCTTTAGGGTAGGGGCCGGCGCTGTGGTGTAGCAGGTAAAGGCACCAAGTGCAGTGCTGGCATCCCATATAGATGCCAGTTCAAGTCCCAGCTGCTCCAATTCTAATCCAGCTCTCTGCTATGTCCTGGGAAAGCAGTGGAAGATGACCCAAGGCCTTGGGCCCCCGCACCCCTGTGGAAGACCTGGAAGAAGCTCCTGGAGCCTGGCTTCGGATTGGCAGAGCTCTGGCCGTTGCGGCCAGTTAGGGAGTGAACCATCAGATGGAAGATCTCTCTCTCTTTCTCTCTCTGCCTCTCTGTGTAACTCTGACTTTCAACTAAATAAATAAATATTAAAAAAAAAACTTTAGGGTAGATCCTCCATGATTGCAATCTAGTGGCTTTATAAGAAGAAATTAAACATACATATATATAGGGGGACACTTCCTACCTCTTGCACATCTTTTTGGTTAAGTAAACTACTCCTACTCCAGGACTATCACAAAGCTGATCAGCTGAACTTCAGAAAAAAAATAATTTCCATGTTTTGTATATGTCTGACAAAACTGGCAACATCATACAAACAACTGACTTGAAGACAACATCTTCTATATTTCTCTATTTCTGGTCTGAAGAATTTGTTTTCATCTATCTTTTCCCTTTTCAGAATTTTCTTTGGAAAAAAAATACTAGCCTAGCTGGCCATTTCTTTGTAAGGTAGTTAGCAATTTTAAGTCTTTCTTTTGTCAACTTTTTTTTTTTTTAATGTGAAAAGTTAGGTAAGAAACTTTTTTACCACTTTATGTTTTTCAGTAATTTATTTTTGGACGCTATTATAAGTTGAATTGCTTGCTTGATGACAATAAGATATTTTCCGTTGCTGATACATAGTACTACAACTGATTTTTGAATGTTGTCATTGTACCTTATAACTTTCCTGAACATATTTATTAACTGACATATCTTCTTATGGTTCTTTTGGATTTGCTCTATATAGGATAATATCAGAATAGTGGAATGTTTTCTTCTTTCTAATGTAACCTTTTATTTTTTATCCAGTTCTAACTTCTCTGGCTAGAACTTCCAATGAATGTTCAGCAGACAATTCAACATAGCTTAAATAGGTAGAAAAAGTAGAATAGGTGAAAATAGGTATCATTACCTAATTCTTCATCTCTGGCTAAAAGCTTTCAGTCTTTCACCATTATTATGCTACTTGTCAGTCTCTTATGAGTGCCATTTGTGTTTTTTTATAGTTTCTTTTTTAATACTTTTATTTAATAAATATAAATTTCCAAAGTACAACTTGTGGATTATAGCGGCTTTTTCCTCCCATAACCTCCCTCGCACCCGCAACCATCCCATCTCCCACTCTCTCTAATTCCATTCACATCAAGATTCCTTTTCAATTATCTTTTTATACAGAAGATCAATTTAGAATATACTAAGTAAAGATTTCAACAGTTTGCACCCACACAGAAACACAAAGTGTAAAATACTGTTTGAGTACTAGTTATACTGTTAATTCACATAGTACAACACATTAAGGTCAGAGATCCTACATGGTGAGTAAGTGCACAGTGATTCCTGTTGTTCATTTAACAAGTGACACTCTTATTTATGATGTAAGTAATCACCCGAGGCTCTTGTCATGAGCTGCCAAGTCAACAGAAACCTCTTGAGTTCACAAACTCTGGCCTTATTTAGACAAGGACAAAATCAAAGTGGAAGTTCTCTCCTCCCTTCAGAGAAAGGTATTGCCTTCTTTGATGGCCTGTTCTTTCCGCTGAGATCTCACTCACAGAGATATTTAATTTAGATTTTTTTTTTTGCCATAGTGTCTTGGCTTTCCATGCCTGAAATACTCTCATGAGTGCCATTTGTTATACTGAAAGTATTTCCATCTCTACTTATTTTCCTTTTTTTTTTTTGACAGGCAGAGTGGACAGTGAGAGAGAGAGAGAGAGAGAGAGAGAGAGACAGAGAGAAAGGTCTTCCTTTTGCCGTTGGTTCACCCCCAATGGCCGCCGCAGCCAGCGCACTGCAGTCAGCGCATCGCACTGATGCGAAGCCAGGAGCCAGGTGCTTCTCCTGGTCTCCCATGCGGGTACAGGGCCCAAGGACTTGGGCGATCCTCCACTGCACTCCTGGGCCATAGCAGAGAGATGGCCTGGAAGAGGGGCAACCGGGACAGAATCCGGCACCCTGACCGGGACTAGAACCCGGTGTGCCGGTGCCACAGGTGGAGGATTAGCCTAGTTTGCCGCGGCGCCGTCCTACTTATTTTTCTAAACTTTTTTTTTAAATCACAAAATGGTGTTTGGTTATTCCAATATTTTTTTCTACATCAATTAATGCAATCATGTGTTTTTATATCCCTTTACAGTGTTAGTGTAGTATAATATGCTGATGTACTGGGATAAAACCTATTTGGCTATGATATATAATTCTTTTAGTATGCTATTACATTCTGTTTGCTACTATTTGTTGAGGATTTTTGTTTCTATATTCATGAATAATATTAGTCTATAGTTTCCTTGTTTTAGATGTGTTTATCTGTTTTTGATATTGGGATAATGCTGGAAATATTACATCTTGTTTAATTTTGAGGAAGCATTTAATAAGCATTGATGCCAATTCTTTTAATTTTGATATAATTTACAATAGAAGTTCTCTGGACCTGGACTTTTCTTTGTTCTAAAGCTTTTGATTACTAGTTCAATCTCTTTCCTAATTATATGACTGTTGAGACATTTTCTTTCTTGAGTTTAGATAATTTATGTTTCTAGAAACTACTCCCTTTTATTTAACTTACCTAATTTTTGGTGTACAGTTGTTCATAGTATTCTCTTATTATTCTTTCATTTTTCTTCCTATAAGTTTGATAGTAATATTCTCACTTTTATTTCTGACTTTAGTTATTTGTGTCTTCTTTCTGCTTTTCTTTTTGAATCTAGTTAAATGCTTGTCAGTTTTGTTGATCTTTTCAGATAATTAACTTTTAGTTTTATTGACTTCCTTTACTGCTTTTCTATTCTCTGATTTATTTACATCCACTCTAAATTATTTTCTTTGTTCTGATATCACTTGGATTAGTTTACCCTTTCTCTAATTTCTTAGTAGCTAACATTGATTTGAAATTTTTTTCTTTTTTTAATGCCATTTGATGCTATACATATCTATCTCAGCACTGTCTTACTACATCCCACAAGTTTAGGCATCTGGTGTTTTCATTTTTTTTCTCTAAGCTATTTTATAAATTTCATTGTTATTCTTCCTTTGACCCATTCATTAAATGTGTGTACATATTGGTACATATGTGTACATATTGGTGAATTTTCCAGTTTTATTTCTTTTTTTCATTGATAATTTTATTCTGGTTGTGGCTATACTTTGTATGACTTTAGATTTTTTTTTAAATTTGTTAGGATGTGTTTTGTGGTATAGTGTATGATCTTTCTGAAAAAAATGTTCCGTGTACAATTGAGAAGAATTTGTGTTCAACTGTGGCTGAGTGGAGTGTTCTCTGTATGTTTGGTAGATATACTTGGTTTATAGTATTTTGTGTATACTCTGTTTTTATTGATATTCTATCTACATGTTCCATCCATTATTAAAAGTAAGATATTGAGGCCGGCGCCATGGCTCACTAGGCTAATCCTCCGCCTGTGGCGCCGGCACCCCGGGTTCTAGTCCCGGTTGGGGTGCCCTATTCTGTCCCAGTTGCTCCTCTTCCAGTCCAGCTCTCTGCTGTGGCCCGGGAAGGCAGTGGAGGATGGCCCAGGTGCTTGGGCCCTGCACCTGCATGGGAGACCAGGAGGAAGCACCTGGCTCCTGGCTTCAGCGCACCGGCCGTGGCGGCCATTTCGGGGGGTGGACCAATGGAAAAGAAAGACCTTTCTGTCTCTCCCTCTCTCACTGTCTAACTCTGCCTGTCAAAAAAATAAATAAAAAAATTTTTTTTAAAAAGTAGGATATCGAAGTCTCAGTTATTATAGTACTGTCTATTTCTCCCTTTAATTATATCAAATTTTGCTTTGTATATTTGGGGGTTGTACTGATTGGCACATATATGTTATAATAATTATAATTTCATCTATCTCTATCACTATCTATATCATCTTCCTTTATCTCTTGAAACAGCTTTGATTTACAGTTTATTTTGACTCATAGCCATACCATATCTCTTTTGATTACTATGTGCAAGGAATATATTTTTATATCTTCATTTTAAACCTGTTGGTGTCTTTGAATATAAAGAAGTGTTTATTCTTTCTGTAATGTTGTCATTTGCAGCTGTAAATATTTCTCTGGGCACTATCTTCACTAGACCTCATAAATTTTAACACTTCATATTTTCATTTTTATTTGTCTCTGTATTTTATAATTTTTCAAGTGATTCTTCCTTTGACCTATTGTAGAGAGTATACAGTTGAATAATGCTTCTTCTCTCCATTCTGCTAATCTCTGAGGCTTGATTGTAGTATGTAATTCAATTACACTTAAAAGGATTAATAAACTTGAAGGACTTTTGCCAGTTTACATTTGTTTACTGTATATCTTACAATTTTTTTGTCTTTCATTTTCTCCACTTCAAATTTCTCTTACGTTTAGTTCATATTTTAAGATTTATTGACTTATTTATTTGAATGGCAATTTGAATGGCAGAATTACAGAGAGAAAGAGAGAGAAGGGGGACAGAGAGAGATATCTTCTATCTGCTGGGTGACTCCCCAGATGGCCGCAGAGACAGGCTGAGCCAGACTGAAGCCAAGATCCAGGAGCTTCTTCAGGTCTTTCATGACAGTGCAAGTGCCCACGTACCACTGTTTTCCCAGGTGCATTAGCAGGGAGATGAATCGGAAGTGGAGCATCCAGGACTCAAATTGTCCCCCATATGGAATGCTGGCACCATTATCCACTACGCCACAGTGCTAGCCCTGTTTAATTAATTTTTTTATAGTGGCATGTTTTGATTTCCTTCTCATTTCCCATAGTGTATATTATTTTTTTAAAAAATGATCTATTTATTTACTTGAAATTCGGAGTTATGGAGAGAGATCTTTCATCCACTGGTTCACTTCCCAAGTGGCCACAGTTGCCAAGACTGAGTCAAACTCAAACCAGGAGCCAGGAACTTCATCTGGGTCTCCCACATAGGAGGCAGGGGCCCAATTACTTGGGCCATCTTCCTCTGCTTATTCCAAGCCATTAGCAGATTCATAAATGGAGCAGCCTGGACATGAACTGGCACCTATTTGAGATGGTGGCATCGCAGGTGGCGGCTTTATCTGCTACACCACAATGCCAACCTCATTTAGTGTATATTCTACAGACATTTGATTTGTGGTTATCACAAGGATTATATACTATATCATGGAATTACAACAATCTATTTTGAATTTATACCAATATAATTTCAATTACATATACTTTATTTTACATACTCAAACTCCTTTTAAGTTCTGATGTCACAAATGGCATATTTATTCTTTATGCATCTAGTAACTTACATTTTAAATAGATTTTAATCATTATTATACATTTGTCTTTTAAGTATTGTAGAAAATATAAAATGGAGTTACAAATTAAAATAATATCACCTCTTACTTTTGTCCATATATTTATCTTTACTGAAGAGCATTATTTCTTTATATGGTTTTTAGTTCATCATTTAATTTCTACCTGAAGGAACACCTTCAGTATTTCTTATAGGACAGTTCTAGTGTCTAAGGAACTTCTTTAGCTTGTAGCTTGTATTTATCTAGACATGCTTACTTTCTCCCTCATTTTAGGACAGCATTACCAGCTATAGAATATTTAGTTGACGGTTCTTTTTTTTCCCAACAATTTAAATATGCCATTCCATTACCTTCAAGTCTCCATTAATTGTCATGATAATGTAATTATCATACTGTACTCATATATACATACAAATATTATGTTCAATTTAAAATTAAACAATAAAAATAGACCTAGTATAAAGGAATGAAAGTTCCTAGAAGATATATATATATATATGTAAATTATAAATGAATACTGAATATTTAAAAGAAAGCTATAAGGGCATAGCAGATTAAGCCACCACCTGTAGTGCTAGCATCCCATATAAGTGCTGGTTCAAGAGCCAGCTGCTCCACTCCTGATCCAGCTCCCTGCTAATGGCCCAAATCCTTTGGCCCCTGCACCCACGTGGGAGACCTGGAAGAAGCTCCTAGATCCTGGCTTCAGACTGACCAAGCCCTGGCTGTTGCAGCCATTTAGGGAATGAACCAGTGGATGGAAGACTTCTTTCTCTGTGCCTCTGCCTCTCCCTATCTATAACTCTGCCTTTCAAGTAAATAAATAAATATTTTTAAAAAGCTATATTAATCTCTTAGAAACTGTATAGCATTCATAAAATCAAAAATATGATAACAATGATTCAGCTTTTTTGTAAAATTCAAGGGATTGTTTAGAAGTGGTGAAGTTACCAATGTAACATGGACTGTAATAAATCAGACACATTATAATCTTTAGTATGATAGTTAACTCTTTAATCTCAAGAGCTAATTAATCTCTTTTTAAAAAAGATTTATTTTTTTGAAAGGTAGAGTTACAGAGAGGCAGAAGCAGAGAAAGAGAGAGAGGTCTTCTATCTGCTGGTTCTACCCCCCAGATGGCCACAAAGGCTGGAGCTGCTCCGATCTGAAGCCAGGAACCAGGAGCCAGAAGCCAAGAGCCTCCTCCAGGTCTCCCATGCGGGTGCAGGGGCCCAAGGACTTGGACCATCCTGTACTGCCCTCCCAAGCCATAGCAGAGAGCTGGATCAAAAGTGGAGCAGCCAGTACATGAACCTGCATCCATATGGAATGCCAGTACTGCAGGCTATGGCTTTACCCACCTCAGCACAGCTCTGGCCTCCTGTTTAATCTCTTAAAAATTATATTCCACCCCAAAGAGCCTTTTTTTATGTGGGTTAAATCTATTGATAGCTTCCATATTACATAATAACCTAGTAAATTTCAAAATTACTTACTAATTCATTTAGATGTTATAATGATAATCCCATTGTGTGTTAAGTTGAATATTATGAAAATATTTTCTAAAACTAAACAAAAATTGAGAGTAAAATTGTATTGTTTTCCAAAATGCCTTTTAAGAATCTGCTCTATATTAACCATGGAAATAATAATATATGGCATAAATAAAAAAACCTACCAGATGAGAAGACATGGAATAGTACAAATATCTGATCAAAACAACAAAAATTAGTAAGTTAAGAACAGATGGAACAAGGTGAAAATTCTATGAAAATAATAAATATAACTTCAAGTATCAAGAATTCACTTAAATTTAAAAAGCTTAACACTATTTAAATTTTTTTTTTGAGATTTATTTTATTTATTTGAAGGACAGAGTTACAGAGAGAGGTGGACAGAGAGAGGTCTTCCATCCACTGGTTCACTTCCCAAATGGCCACAATGGCTTGAGCTGGGTCAATCCGAAGCCAGGCACTTGAAGCTTCTTCCAGGTTTCCTTCGCAGGTACAGAGTTCCAAGGACTTCAGCCATCCTCCACTGCCTTTTCAGGCCATAGCAGAGAGCTGGATCAGAAGTGGAGCAACCGGGACTCAACTGATGCCCATATGGCATGCCAGCACTGTAGATGGCAGCTTTACGCTCTACACTGCAGTGCCAGACCCAAAAGCTTAACACTCTTAAAAGATTAATATTTTAATGCAGCATTAAAATAGATCTAAATGATTTTTATTAGTTTTATCCTTGAATTATAAGGACTCAGAATAGGGGCCAGTTTTGTGCAAATGGATTAAGCTACAACCTACAATGCCGGCATCCCTTTTGAGCACAAGTTGAAGTCCCAGCTGCTCCACTTCCAATCCAGCTCTCTGCTAATGAGCCTGGGAATCAGCAAAAGATGTCTCAAGTACTTAGACTCCTCCCACCCACATTGGAGACTTGGTTGGAGTTCCAGGTTCCTGGATTTAGCCTGGCCCAGTCCTGGATGTTGTAACCATTTGGGGAGTGAACCAACAGATGGTAGATTTCTCAAACTTCTCCCCGCTCCCTCTGCCTCTCCCTCTCCCTCTCAGTCTCCATCTCCTTCTCTCTCTCTCCCTCCCTCTTTCCTTCTTCCGCTCCCTCATTCCCTCTCTCCCTATATATAATTCTGATTTTCAAATAAATAAATAAAAATCTTTTTTATAAAAGAACACAGAAGTATTGAACCTAGAAGGGTAGAAATATTGTATAAAACTGAAATTATGTGATATTCATCAAAACTGGGTGATTCTTACAGATAATATGGTAAGTTAAAGAAGCCAGAGATGAAATAATACATACTGTATATTTTCAATGATGTGAAGTTCAAAACAGAAAAAAATAATTAGGAGATAATTTAGAATGATGGTGATCAGAGCCAGCATTGTTTTGCAGTGGGTTAACCTTGAGCCTGTGATGCCAGCATCCCATAGGAGCACTAGTGAGTCCCAGAAACTCTCCTTCACCCAGCTCCCATAATGTTCCTGGGAAGGCAGCAAATGATGGCCCAAATACATGGACCCCTGCTACCCATGTGGGAAAAATGTGGGATGGAGTTCCTCTCTCCTGACTTTGGTTTGGTCCAGCTGCAAACCACACAGCCATTTAGGGGGTGAATCAATGAATGGAAGGTATCTTTGTCTCTGTCTCTACCTCTCTATCACTGCCTTTAAAATAAATCAGATAAATATTAATTGAAAAAAGAATATTGGTTATCACTTGGAGTATAGACTGGGAAGGAGGAAGAGGGAACTTAATGTGGTGCTGGAAAGATTTTATATTTTTACATCTAATGTGATCATAGGAGGTATCTCTTTACGTAAATACATTACCAAGTTGGATACTTATGATTAGTGCATTTGTAACTTTTTTTGAGAGAGAGAGGAAGACATTGCTCCCATCTACCGGTTCACTCCTCACATGCATGCAGTGACGGGGACTGGGTTGGGCCAAAGCCAGGAACTGGAAACTCCATCTAAATTCCCTATCTGAACACTTGAGCAAACATCTGCCACTTCTCACTGTCTGCTTTAGCAGAAAACTGTTGTCAGGAACCAGATTTAGAAAACAAATTCAGGTACTTTGATATGGGATGTAGGCATCTTAATCACTAGGCTAAGTGAAAAGAAGCTATAGTGAGCAGGAAAATCATTGAAATGTTATTTATCATTATTAGCTTTGACAATTAGAGAATAATTTGACAGTTTGAAGGAAAGATGAAACTAAAATTTTGGACAGTAATAATACAAAAGTTGGAAGAGAGGAGTTTGGAGAGAGTAAAAAGGGTTTTAAGGTCACTATATTAATAAGAGGATATAGGGCCGGCGCCGCGGCTCAACAGGCTAATCCTTCGCCTTGCGGCGCCGGCACACCGGGTTCTAGTCCTGGTCGGGGCACCGGATTCTGTCCCAGTTGCCCCTCTTCCAGGCCAGCTCTCTGCTGTGGCCAGGGAGTGCAGTGGAGGATGGCCCAAGTGCTTGGGCCCTGCAGCCCATGGGAGACCATGAGAAGTACCTGGCTCCTGCCATCGGATCAGCACGGTGTGCCGGCCACAGCGCGCTGGCCGCGGCAGCCATTGGAGGGTGAACCAACAGCAAAAGGAAGACCTTTCTCTCTGTCTCTCTCTCTCACTGTCCACTCTGCCTGTCAAAAAAATAAAAAAATAAAAAAAAATAAGAGGATATAGGTATTGATTAACCATATTCAGTTTTTATATATGTAAAAATTTTTGGATTAAAGGAAATAAATCAAATGTGCAATAGTTTGACAAACAGGGGAGAAAAGAAGAAAATTAAGAGAAGGTGATTTAATAGATGTTGTGTAAAAGGTGGCTTTGGAGATAAAGAAATAAACATGATACATATAAGAACTAAAATAAGAGGATATAATAAGTTCACATATACCAGAATCACAAAAAATGCAAATGGATAAAAGCTATTTGTTAAAAGACAAGGACTTGGTTTGGCTGTTCCCTCAGATGCTGAAAAATGCCTTTTTGTAACTTGGAAATGAACATATTATTGTAAAACATTTGCATTAATATTTAATGTTTATGTTTGTGACCTTGAGTAAAGAAATGCAGAAGTTATGTCAATAATTAGCCACTAATTGTCTTTTCATTTTTTTATAGTCTGATCTCAGCCATGAAATGGAATCTGATATAATAGATGTGGTAAGTGACATTCTAAAATTTTGTTTCATAAAATAAAATGTCTTATGTACTACATTCTTTTTGACACTAGAATAACACATCTCCCTTATCACACTGCATAAAAATAAAGAGAAATACATATATATGAAATGTATAAAACATATTTTGGTTTACTTGTCTGTAACACAAAAATGAAATTGGATGAAGGAAGGAAAATTAAATATTTCTTATAGAAGAAAATATTCTAGAATATAAGAAATAAACCATGAATCCAGTGAAGACAGTATAACATTAGTAGACAAATGCTATAAACATGTGTCAGTATATTTTGAAATGAAAACCATTATTTTATTCACATTTATAATTTGAAACACTTTTCTCATAAGAAATATTTTCTTGTATTAAGCTTTCTTTTAGTAGAGATGGTAACTACCTTTCATGGTTTTTTATTAACCAAGATAATAGGCCTTAATATACTTTATAAGTCAAAATTCTTTGAAATTATTTATATCAAATGTTGGCACAGAAAAATTCATCTTCATAAAAATGCCACTACTGGGGAAATAGTTTTCCTCTACTAGTGTCACAAAAAGAAACCTCGGAACCTATACCTATTGACTTGCTTATCTATGTTTGTTCTTTTTTTAGAAAAACAGTCCTGATCTTATTCTCTAGACCTAAAGATTACCTGAAATAGTTTAGATATAACCAAAGCAGTCAGAAAAAGTTTTATTATATTCCTTCCTTTCTAGATGATGATAGTATTCATTTGAAGGAAGTTTAATAGGCTCAAACACTCATGATTGTAATTGGTCTGAATAAATTTTACTTTCTATTTTGTTATGTTCATTGCTTAGTAATTGTTTCAAGCCAAAAGAAAGCACTTAATACCAATTTCATTTTTAACATAATTGTGTATAGAAGAAAAGAATTATAAAAACTATGTTCTTTTCCAACTTGCTGATATTTAAAAGTGATTTATTTGACTTTAAGACTTTTCCCCCTGTCAAAATCAAAATTTCCCTATGAGATACACAAATATTAATTTCTTCATGTGCCATATACAATGTCTGGTCCTTAACCTTCATTTAATTTCATTTTATTCCAACAATCTCTATTATTTTGAAGTACAATTTGCAGATTAATCACAAAACTGAGGCATATAGAGTTTCAGTCATTTGTGTGAAGTCAAACAACTAATAAGTTGCACATAGGAAATCTGAGCTCAGGTTATTGTGGCACCAGGCCCATATTTTTTTCATTTACATCATACTTTTGTATAGCTCATGTTTATATGCCTGCCATTCAGGGAGTCATGTCTAACTTGGAAAATGATCATATGCTTAGATAGCTGTTTATTCAGAAAAATTTCCTTAGATTGATATAAAGTCTTTTATTCTAGAGTGTCCACACACTGTTCTTACTTTCGCTCCCAGGAGTTGACAGAACTGTAATTCTCCCACCTTGACTATTTGAATATTTCTATACAGCAATATTCTCCTCAGATAAAAACTCCAAGTTCCTGTCTTAACATTATAATAGCACTAGTGAAAATACGGTATAAGGAACCCATGCTCTTTTTAATGAGGTGCTCAGAACTTAATGATGCTCAGAACTGTTTTTACCAAATTAGAGTGAGTCAGTCGCTTCTCATATTCTAAGTGCAGTAGCCTTTTAAATGCAGTGTAAAATGGAATTCAGTTTTTGTTTTCTGTTTTCTTTGACATATGCCATCACTCTGCTACTGCAAGAATGTACTTCCTGTCCAAATAATAGAAAGTATTACAAATACCTACATACCATTTCCTATGGGAAGACACTTTTATAGATGTTTTACATATGTTAATTAATTTGATTTAACTAAAGTTCCTTAGTCATTTTCCCACAAACACTCTTATTTCCACCCTTCCTGTACTTTGGCATTCGTGGTTTTTTTTTTTTTTAAATATGCTGACCCTATCAAGTTTCATAATTACCACTTATTCAGCTCTTTTAGAAGTCTAATTCATTCTCTCAACAAATATTAGCTGAACATTTATTATGTGCCAGGAACTGTTCAACATACTGGGGAAAAATAGGCACAAGGACCTACCCTCATTGAATTTGAATCAATTAATAAATAAATGAGGCATCCAGAATCATAGATGGTAATCAATGCTATAGAGAAAAATACAGTGAGTAAAATAGTATGGGATGCTGGCATGCATATTGAACAGCAGGGAAGGTCTCAGTGAAAAGATGATTTAAGCAAAGACCCAAAGACGATGAGTAATCAACCCTTGAACCATATGGTTATTTGGGAGAAATGCTTTCTAAGTAGAGATATAACAGGCAAATAGTATAAGAAAGGTGCATAACTAATTTGTGCCAAGAATAACAAGAAGGCCAATGTGGCTGAAACTAGTAGGAGGATTAAGGGGGGCGGCAAGGAATTGAATCTTGGAAGCCAAGGTCTCAGAGAGAATAGTGGGGGACATATTGTAGAAATAGTTGCTTTCCTTTAATATTTCTTGACATAAATGATTAAACATACAGAAAAGTTGAAAGAATTTTAAATACTCCTTAATTATCACCTAGATTATACAAATGACATTTTATTTGTTTTATCACACATCCAACCATCACTCTATTTAACTACTTTTTTAAAATTTATACTTCAAAGTTGCACAAATCATTATACTTCACCCCAAGCACTTCAGTATGCATGTTATTAATGGAACTTCAATACCAGTATCAGTTCATTTTGTAGATAAAATTTACAAAAATGAAATGCACAAACATTAAGTATATCATTCTATGAGTTTTTAAGAAATATACAAACACATTAACTCTTATGAAGATAAACCCTTAAGAAGATAAAGAACATTATTCTCACCCCAGGAAGTTTTCTCATGCTCATTCTGATGCTTCACCTTCACCTTTCCTTTCCTCAACAGGAGGCAAACACAATTCTGACTTTTCCACTTCACATTGCTTGTGCCAATTCTGGAACTGTATTTATACATTACATGCTATTTACTGTAAGGTGTTTTTATTCAGGATAATGTTTTATATCAATTTTTGATCAGTTTTTTGTACAACTGGATTTTTTTCTTTTATATGGTTATGTAGTATTATGTAGTATCCCACTGTATGGATATACCAGTTTCTCCATGGTTCCATTGATGAACATTCCTGTTGTTTCCAAGTTAAGGTCATTATAAATAGAGTCGCTATGAATATTTCTTACAATGTCTTTTTTGTGGATATATGTCTTCATTTCTCTTTTGAAATACATAGAAATGGCATTGCTGAAGAAGATGCATGTTTATTTTTCTAAGAAATAGTCAAAATTGTTGTCCCATATTATATTACAATTTTCAAAATTGTATGAAAATTTCAGTTACTAGACATTCTCACCAAAATTTAAGTTATCAGACTTCAATCTTAGTGATTTATGTGGGTAAGTAGTGGTAGTGAATGATAACTTTCATTTGTAGTTGGTGTCCATTGATTAGGTTAAACATTTTTACATGTGCATTTGTCCTGTAATATACCTTTTTGGTTGTGTACACTGTTCAAAAATTTTGGTCATTTAAAAACCTGTGTTGCATGTATCTTCATTATTGATTTATATGTTCTGATACCAGAATATATAAACACTCTATCAAATATATATTTATGAATATTTTATTCCAGTGTAGAGATCAACTATTCATCTTAATGGATTTTTATGAGAAGTAGTTTTTATTTTGATGAAGTCTAATATGTCAAGTATTTTTTTAAGTTAGGTATACATATATTTTTTTATTTAGTAAATATAAATTTTCAACGTACAGTTTATGGATTACAATGGCTTCTCCCCCATAATTTCCCTCCCACTCACACCCTTCCTATCTCCCGCTACCCCATTCCATTCACATCAAGATACATTTTCAATTATCTTTATATACAGAGGATCAATTCAGTATGTATTAAGTAAACATTTCATCAGTTTGCACCCACACAGAAACACAAAGTGTAAAATACTGTTTCAGTACTAGTTATAGCATTACTTCACATTGAACAACACATTAAGGACAGATTCCACATGAGAAGTAAGTACACAGTGACTCCTGTTGTTGACTTAACAATTTGACACTCTTGTTTATGGAGTCAGTAATCTCCCTAGGCTCTAGTCATGAGTTGTCAAGGCTATGGAAGCCTTTTGAGTTCACCAACTTCGATCTTATTCCGACAGGGTCATAGTCAAAGTGGAAGTTCTCTCCTCCCTTCAGAGAAAGGTACCTCCTTCTTTGATGGCCCCATTCTTTCCACTGGGATCTCACTCGTAGAGATCTTCCATTTAGGTCTTCTTTTTATTTTTTCTAGGGCGTCTTGGCTTTCCATGCCTAAAATACTCTCATGGGCCCTTCAGCCATATCCAAATGCCTTAAGGGCTGATTCTGAGGCCAGAGTGCTATTTAGGAATCTGCCATTCTATGAGTCTACTGTGTATCCCGCTTCCCATGATGGATCGTTCTCTCCGTTTTTTGATTCTATCAGCTAGTATTAGCAGACACTAGACTTGTTTGTGTGATCCCTTTGACTCTTAGACCTATCAGTGTGATCAATTGTGAACTGAAATTGATCACTTGGACTAGTGAGATGGCATTGGTACATGCCACCTTGATGGGATTGAATTGGAATTCCCTGGCATGATTCTAACTCCACCATTTGGGGCAAGTCCGATTGAGCATGTCCCAAATTGTACATCTCCTCCCTCTCTTATTCCCACTCTTATATTTAACAGGGATCATTTTCCAGTTAAAGTTTAAACACCTAAGAATAATTGTGTGTTAATCACAGAGTTCAACTAATAGTACTAGAGCAAAACAAAGAGAAAACAGTAAAATGGATAAACTATTACATTGTACATCAACAGTCAGGACAAGAGCTGATCAAGTCACTGTTTTTCATAGTGTCAATTTCACTTCAACAGGTTTCCCCTTTGGTGCTCAGTTAGTTGTCGCCGATCAGGGAGAACATATGATATTTGTCCCTTTGCGACTGGCTTAATTCACTCAGCGTAATGTTTTCCAGATTCCTCCATCTTGTTGCAAATTACCGGATTTTGTTCTTTTTGACTGCTGTATAGTATTCGATAGAGTACATGTCCCATAATTTCTTTATCCAGTCTACTGTTGATGGGCATTTGGGTTGGTTCCAGGTCTTAGCTATTGTGAATTGAGCTACAATAAACATTAATGTGCAGACTTCTTGTTTGTTTGACAATTTCATTTCCTTTGGGTAATTCCAAGGAGTGTTATGGCTGGGTTGAAAGGTAGGGTTATATTCAGGTTTCTGAGGAATCTCCAGACTGACTTCCATAGTGGCTTAACCAATTTACATTCCCACCAACAGGGGGTTAGTATCCCTTTTTCCCTACATCCTCTCCAGCATCTGTTGTTGGTAGATTTCTGAATGTGAGCCATTCTGACCGGGGTGAGGTGAAACCTCATTGTGGTTTTGATTTGCATTTGCCTGATTGCTAGTGATTCTGAACATTTTTTCATGTGTCTGTTGGCCCTTTGGATTTCCTCTTTTGAAAAATGTCTATTGAGGTCCTTGGCCCATCTCTTAAGTGGGTTGTTTGTTTTGATGTTGTGGAGTTTCTTGATTTTTTGTAGATTCTGGTTATCAACCCTTTATCTGTTGCATAGTTTGCGAATATTTTTTCCCATTCTGTTGGTTGCCTCTTCACTTTCCTGTTTCTTTTGAAGTACAGAAACTTCTCAATTTGATGCAATCCCAAATGTTAATTTTGGCTTTGACTGCCTGTGCTTCTGGTGTCTTTTTCCAAGAAGTCTTTGCCGGTACCTATATGTTGCAGAGTTTCTCCAATGCTCTCTAATAATTTGATGGTGTCGGGTCATAGATTTAAGTCTTTAATCCATGTTGAGTGAATTTTTGTGTAAGGTGAAAGGTAGGGGTCTTGCTTCATGTTTCTGCATGTGGAAATCCAATTTTCCCAGCACCATTTATTGAATAGACTGTCCTTACTCCAGGGATTGGTTTTGGATCCTTGATCAAATATAAGTTGGCTGTAGATGTTTGGATTGATTTCTGGTGTTTCTATTCTGTTCCATTGGTCTATCCATCTGTTTCTGTACCAGTACCATGCTGTTTTGATTACAACTGCCCTGTAGTATGTCCTGAAATCTGGCATTGTGATGCCTCCGGCTTTGTTTTTGTTGTACAAGATTGCTTTAGCTATTTGAGGGCTCCTGTGTCTCCATATGAATTTCAGCATCATTTTTACCAGATCTGAGAAGAATGTCTTCGGTATTTTGATTGGTATTGCATTTAGTCTGTAAATTGCTTTTGGGAGAATGGACATTTTGATGATATTCATTCTTCCAATCCATAAGGATGGAAGATTTTTCCATTTTTTGGTATCCTCTTCTATTTCTTTCTTTAAGATTTTTTATTTCTCGTCGTAGAGATCTATGATATCTTTGGTTAAGTTTATTCCAAGGTATTTGATTGTTTTTGTAGCTATTGTGAATGGGATTGATCTTAGAAGTTCTTTCTCATCCGTGGCATTGCCTGTGTATACAAAGGCTGTTGGTTTTTGTGCATTGATTTTATATCCTGCTACTTTGCCAAACTCTTCTATGAGTTCCAATAGTCTCTTAGTAGAGTTCTTTGGATCCCCTAAATAAAGAAACATATGATCTGCAAAGAGGGATAGTTTGACTTCTTCCTTCCCAATTCGTATCCCTTTAATTTCTTTTTCTTGCCTAAATAGCTCTGGCTAAAACTTCGAGAACTATATTGAATAGCAGTGATGAGAGTGGGCATCCCTGTCTGGTACCAGATCTCAGTGGAAATGCTTCCAACTTTTCCCCATTCAATAGGATGTTGGCTGTGGGTTTTTCATAAATTGCTTTGATTGTATTGAGGAATGTTCCTTCCATACTCAGTTTGCTTAGATTTTTCATCATGAAAGGGTGTTGTATTTTATCAAATGCTTTCTCTGCATCTATTGACATAATCATATGGTTTTTCTTCTGCAGTCTGTTAATGTGGTGTAATACGTTGATTGTTTTGCCCACATTGAACCATCCCTGCATGCCAGGGATAAATCCCACTTGGTCTGGGTGGATGATCTTTCTGATGTGTTGTTGCATTCTATTGGCGAGAATTTTATTGAGGATTTTTGCATCTATGTTCATCAGGGATATTGGTCTGTAATTCTCTTTCAATGCTGCGTCTTTTTCCAGCATAGGAATTAAGGTGATGCTGGTTTCATAGAAAGAATTTGGGAGGACTCCCTCTTTTTCGATTGTTTTGAATAGTTTGAGAAGAATTGCAGTTAATTCTTCTTTAAATGTCTTGTAGAATTCAGCAGTGAATCCATGTAGTCCTGGGCTTTTCTTTGTTGGGAGGGCCTTTATTACTGCTTCAATTTCTGTCTCAGTTATGGGTCTATTTAGGTTTTCTATGTCTTCCTGGTTCAATTTAGGTAGGTTGCATGTGTCCAGGAATCTATCCATTTCTGATAGGTTTCCCTGTTTGCTGGCATACAAGTCCTTGTAGTAATTTCTGATGATTCTTTTTATTTCTGTGGTGTCTGTTGTTACATTTCCTTTTTCATCTCTGATTTTATTGATTTGGGTTTTTTCTTTTTTTAGTTAGTTGGGCCAATGGGGTGTCAATTTTGTTTATTTTTTTCAAAAAACCAGCTTCTTGTTTGGCTGATTTTTTGTAATGTTGTTTGTTTGTTTGGTTTTTTGGATTCAATCCTGTTGATTTCTTCTCTGATTTTAATTATTTCTCTTCTCCTACTAGATTGGGGTCTGGTTTGCTGCAGATTTTCTAGATCCTTGAGATGCATTGAAAGCTCATCTATTTGGTGCCTTTCCAATTTCTTGATGCAGGCAACCTATTGATATAAACTTTCCTCTTAACACTGCTTTTGCTGTGTCCCATAAGTTTTGGTATGTTGGGCTGTTATCCTCATTTACTTCCAGAAAATTTTTGATTTCTCTTTTAATTTCTTCTATGACCCATTGTTCATTCAGGAGCATGTTGTTCAATCTCCATGTGTTTGCCTATGCTCTAGGGATTCCTGAGTTGCTAATTTCCAACTTCTTTCGTTTATGGTCTGAGAAGCTGCATGGTATGATTCTAATTCTTTTGAATTTGCTGAGACTTGCTTTATGGCCTAGTATGTGGTCAATCCTTGAGAACGTTCCATGTACTGCTGAGAAGAATGTAAATGCTTTATATGTAGGATGAAAAGTTCTGTAGATATCTGTTAGATCCATTTGGGCTATAGTGTCATTTAAATCTACTGTCTCCTTGTTGATCTTCTGTCCTGTTGATCTATTTCTGAGAGTGGAATATTGAAGTCCCCCAGTACTATTGTGTTGGATTTTTTAATAGTATCCTGTAGATTCCCCACAATATTTTTTAGATTTCTAATTTTCTTTTCTTTGGTTTGACTGTATCCTTTCCTATTCTCTGTCTTCTAAGTCGATATTCTCTCTTCTGCTTCACCCATTCTGTTTTTAAGGCTCTCTAATGTGTTTGTCATTTGATCTATTGAATTCTTCATTTCATTATGATTTCTCGTCACTATCACAGTTTCATGTTCTACTAGTTGTTTCATTTCATTTTGATTCCTCCTTAATATTTCATTTTTGCAAGAAAGATTTCCTATCTTGTCCAGTAAGGATTTCTGTGGTTCAAGAATTTGTTTTTGAGAACTTCTTAATGTTCTTATCAATTTTTTGAGATCTGCTTCTTGCATTTCTTCTATCTCATCATCTTCGTAATCTTGAATTTGGGTGTCTTTTTCATTTGGGGGTGTCATAGTGTCTTCCTTGTTCTTATTACCTTGGTTTTTGCATTTGTTGTTTGGCATATTGGAGATATTCTTTGGTTTCTTCACTGTGATGTTTTTTCTTGTTATACTATGACTCTAGATTAAGTGGACTGTCTGTTTTTTGATGGAGCCTTAGAGGCTTGAGATGGGTGTGGCCAGGGAGCTCTGTTTGGTTCCTCAGGGTTAAGGGTGTGCCAAAGGTGACACTCCCAGGTTAGGTGTGATAAATCTCTCTTTCTTTCTTTCTTTCTTTCTTTCTTTCTTTCTTTCTTTCTTTCTTTCTTTCTTTTATTCAAAAGGGAAGTAATTCCGCACAGCTTGTGTTCCAGGGCTGGTGTGTTGAGTCTGCTGCTGGTGTCCTGAACTGTGGGCTCCCACGCTCTCCACACAGGTCCACTGTGAATCACTAGTTCCGGAAGAGTTTCCTCTGCTGTTTCTTCCCCCATTCTTCCTTGAACCTGCAGTATCTCCACTTTTATTAAACTGTCTCTCCCTGGACTATCAGTGTGCTCCCTTCCTATTCTGTCATCTTGCCGAAAATCCCTAGCTCCACACTTTCACTAACTAGGTCTTAACCTCCTGTTATTTCTCCCCACCAGAGTCAGGTTTTTTTGCTTGGCTAATGGCAGGCGCCTCTCTACATACGTAAAATGGCGCCTGCTCTTTGTCTTGCTCGGCTTTGTAAGGTGAGTGGAGAGAGAGGTTAATGTCCGTGCCAGTTCCCCTTATTTGTTCGTTTTTTCTCTCCTCCAGTCAGCCTGGTGAACTTTCCCCAGTGGGGCTTCAGGCCTAGTTCCCTGTGGGCTCTTTCTGCCTTTCCCCGCCAATGTCTCGGGTTACTGAGGTTTTTTGTCTCACCTCCCCTTCCCGCGCTGGTGCGCACACTCTGCGGCTCGCATGGCTGGGCTTCTGCAGCTGCTCGGCTCCCGCAGCAGCTCGGCTTCCACGCAGTGGGTGACCTTGCTCTCCCCATAGGTCTTCCGTGTCACATCCACTAGATCTGGAAGAGTTTTCTCTGCAATTTTTTCCTGAGCCTTTTCCTGAGGCTACAGTAATTCCACTTTTATTAAACTATATTTTCCTGGACTATCGGTGCGCGCCCTCACTATTCCGCCATCTTGGCCAATTTCCTATTTTTATGATTATTAATTCGTATCCTATTTTGCCTATCCTTGGTTGTGAAGAATTTATATTTCTTCTAGATGCCAGTACTGTAAAATTTTAGCTTTTGCATTTAGATTCATGATACATCGCAATGTATTTTTTTCTGGATGACTTGATATGGAGGTCACAGTTCATTTTATTTTCCACATGAATATTGAGTTGTTTCAGCGCCACGTATGGAGAAGTGTTTCATTTCTTGAATGCATTATCTGATACTGTTGTCAAAAATCAAAGGACTGCATAAGTGTAAATATGTTTCTTTACAACAAATTATGATTCATTCATATTAGCCAATCTTTATGCCACTACTGTACTTTTTTGATTACTGATTTATGTTAAATCTTGAAGTCAGAGAATGAAATTTCAACTTTAGAATTCCTCATCTGAATTAAGTCTTTAGAAAGATACTGTTGTGTTAACTCATTGCACAGTGGTAAGTGATACATTAGGTCCTTATTTTCCATTAACATATTTGCATCATTTAGGCAAAGATCTTTCTAACTTTTGAATGAGTTGCAGTTGAAGGGAGTAGAGGGAAATGCATGAGGCTGGTGTTGCCTGAAAGACACTTTTTGGATCTAGTTAAATGTATAGTTTCCAGTTTGATCCCAAGATGGAAGAAACCATTAAATGAGATTTGTACCACAATCAGAAAGTCCTTTTCTCTCTTTGCTCTGTTTTTCTCAGGTGATTTGTTGTCAGGTAAAAAAAGTGACTCTGTAGATATGGGATGAATCCATTGATCTTTATTCATCATCAAAGAATACCACCTGTGCTACTTCTGGAGTAACATGTAACTTCCAAAGAAGTTGCTTGCATGCATCATAATTTATAAAAGCTAATAAATGAGTATATATATGATAGTGCATTTTGCCAGTAGTACTTGGTATTTAAAATATTTATATAACACTTTATCCAATCTCTGTCATCATATATGACCTAATTTAATGTTGATGAACTCCAAAATGTTAAGTGTAATGTCATTTGTAATTGCTAATTCCTATGTAATGGCTGATAAGATTTTGCCTACAATGAGATGTGATAGTTGTATGTTTTCATTGATTTTATAATTTTGGTGTTCATATTCATGATCCATCTCAAAATATTTTATGCTTTCATAGTTCATTGTATTTTTCATATAAATATTGGGCTGTTTCAGTACCATTTGCGGAAAACAGTTTGCTTTTCTTGACTGCTTTGATTGTTTTTAATCTGTATTTATTTCCTTTTCCAAATTCTTGCTCTTAGGAGATAATAAATACTCTTTCTGATTGAAAATGCTATCTCCTGTACTGTGAACTAGATTAAAAATTCAGTTGGATTATAATCTCCCTAAGACTTTTTGCAATTCGGGACAAGAAGTGGTCAAGAACAAAATGTGATAATACATGTGTATCCTTTATTTGAGATTAAGTAACTCCAAGTAAAGGTCATATTCCAGTGAAGACCAGAGCAATAGAAAATGTCATGTTAGTTCTCAAAAGTGTATTGATGGTGCTTTACTTAAAGATAATAACAGCTAAAATTTATATAGCACTTGGCACCTGCCAGACACTTGTCTAATTACTGCCTTTACTTATCTCATTCGACATTTCCAAAAATTCTAGGAGATAGCTGCTTATAATTATTGCCTTTTTATAGATGGTGTTCATGAGGCACAGAAAGATTACTTTAAGTTCATATTGCTTCTTATTGATAGAACAGAAACAGATATCAGAGTCTTTGCCTTTAACCATTATGGTATACTTTCTATACAGTCATACTCTTTAGATTCAGTTATTCTTTTAAAGATTAGTCTGATTGTTACTTTGGCATTTGTCTTACCTCTTACCCAAGTTAGTATGATATTTTTCAATCTAAATTGAAGGACCCTAGGTTTGAGAGAATTTATATATAAAGACAGAAGAAAATGAGAGAGAGAAAACAAATGGAAAAGAGTAAAAATGGTACAGAGGGCAGAGATTTAAGAAATAATCAGAAGGTGAAAATAACATATTTGATTTCTAGAGAGTTACAGATATTTATACTTCTGTAGATACTTATGATGGTAGTTGAATTCATGACAATTTTATGAGAATAAAAGATTGGAACACAGATTTTTACATTATGTGTGGTGAAGAAGGTGCAACTTCATGGAAATTTGCAACAAATACTTTTTCCATTTTTATCTTGATTGTTATTTTTATTAACAATAACTACATATTTATGGGATAGAATGTGATATTTCAACAAATATATATAATGTATACTGATCAAAAGAGGGTAATCAACATATCCACTTCTTTGACATTACTTTATGATTGGCTGCTTGGAACTTCTCCTTCTATTTGTTCATACGATATACATTATTGTGACCTATCGTCTCCCCCACTATGCTGTGCACCACTAGGAATTTACTCTTTTGATCTGACTCTGATGTGATATCCATTCTTCAAATTGCCTCTATTCCCCCATCTCTCAGATTTTAATAATCATTCTGTGTTCATATTGAACTTTTTTTAACCTATGAGATATCAGAAAGAACTTGGTAGTTTAAGGTGAATTGTTTTCTTAATTTTGCTTTTAGATTGTGTATTGCTAATGTATAGAATTGTTTTATGTATTGATCTGTGTCCTGCAGCATAGCTGAATTTATTTCTTAGCTCTAATATTTCTTTTGTGGAGTACTTAGGATTTTCAATATATATGAACATATCATTTTCGTTTTTAAAATTTTTAAATTATTTATATGAAAGTCAGCATTATAGAGACAGGGAGACACACACACACGCACACACACACACACACACAGAGAGAGAGAGAGAGAGAGAGAGAGAGAGAGAGAGATTGAGGTTCCATCCGCTGGTTCACTTCCCAGATAGCCACAACAGCTAGAGCTGGGCCAAGCCAAAGCCAGGATCCAGGAGCTTCTTCCAGGTCTCCCATGTAGGTAGCAGGGGCTAAAACACTTGGACCATATTCTGCTTTTCCTAGGCCATTTGCAGGGAGCTGGATAAAAAGTGGACCAGCCAAGATGCAAACTAGTGCCCATATGGGATGCCAGTATCACAGGCGGCAGCTGACCCACTATGCCACAGCACTGGCCTTGAACATACCATTTTCCAGAGATAGTTTCAGTTCTTCCTTTCTTTTCTGAATGCATCTTATTTATTATTCTTACCTCCAATACACATGTTGCTCTGGCTAGAACCTCCAATACACAATATTGAATGGAAGTGACAAGAGCATCCTTACCCTTTTTTCCATCATTATTGGGAAAGCATTCAGTCTATTTTAAAATTTTTAAGATTATTTTATTTATTTGAAAGGCAGAATTAAAAAAGAGAGGGAGAAACAGAGAGAGATCTTTAACTGGCTGGTTCACTCCTCGAATGGCAGCAACACCTGGGCCTGGACTGGGCCAAAACAAGAGCCAGCAGTTTCATTGGGGTGTTACATATGGATGCAGGGGCCAAAGCTCTTAGGCTTGTCCTCCACTGATTTCCCAGGTGCATTTGCAGGGAGCTGGATTGCAAGTAGAGCAGCCAGGGCTCCAGCCAGCACCCATATAAGATGCTGGCATTGCAGGTAACAGTTTAAGACACTACACCACAATACTGGCCCCAGTATTTCACTATTTACTGTCATGTTAGCTGTAGATTTTCCATAGATGCTCTATAAAATGCTTAGGGAGTTACTTGTAGTTCTAGTTTGTTGAGTTTTTTTTTTTTTAAAGTGTCAGTGCACTAGATTTTTTCAAATACTTTTTCTTTATTTATTGAGGTGATAATGTGGTCTTTGCTCTTTATTCATTTGGCATTTTACATAGATTTTTCACTGTTAAGTCATACTGGTCGTGGTTTTAATCTTTGTTTGTTACTGAATGTATTTTGTTAGCAGCTTGTGAAAGTTTTTTTTTTTTTTTTTTTTTTTTTTACTGAAGTAAATCACATTTGGTCATGTTTATAATATCTTTCTATGTTGCTAAATTTTGTTAGTATTTTGTGGAGGAGTTTTACATTTTATATCTTAAAACAGCGATTTTTAAATTGTCATGATAATGTCTCTGAGCTTGTAATGGACTGTGAATGCATTTTGTTTAGTAGGATGTATTTTTAGTTCCAGTGCCCTTACTTGTGAAAAGAATTTTGTATATAGTTTGTCTTTTTCTTTTACATGACCTAATATTTCTTTACTTTTCCATGTTGGCAGAAATAGAAGTGGAGAAATGCTCAGTGTAGATGGAAGTTGAAGATGAGGATGGTCTAATACTTGCAGACTTCATAGCTTGTATAAGGAACCTTCATATGTTAGTTTGATAGTATCTTCACTACATTAAGAGGATAGGTGGAACTTCTACTATGCTCTTTCTTTTTACCCACCATAGCAGAGCTTATGCCAATAAACTCAGGGATACTGTAGTAAAACTGTTGCTTGTTCAAAATTTAGGTAAAGAGTGAACATAGAATGTTATCTTTGTAGGTATCATCTCTTTGACATTCTTTTAGCCATTTGTTAAATTTTTTTTCAAGTATATGATAGTTCTTATTGTCAGTAATCAACCAGCACCATGTAAACAGTACAGGAAAAAAAAAAACACATGGATTTCTTGGTATTTGTCTCAATATGCTGCCTACCCAAGTAGGTATCACATTTAATCAATTTATGCTGGAACTGTTTCAGAAATGTATTAATAATATGAACATATTACACACTCTCACAATTAGGTCACCTATGGTTCAACTTTTCTTCACTAATTTATGTGCTAACTTAATTAATCATCTATTAATTTATACATGGTAGTGAACCTTACTTAATAACCTATGAAGAAAATCCTGAATATTCCTAACTTCTGTATTTACTATATAATAAGCATTAACTTGGTACTCATTTGTTTTAAGTGACTGAGTAAAAATCATTGTCCATGGGTTTGGAAACTGAACCATGAGTTCAATAGGAAAAAGTTAAAGAAAACAATAATGCATAATTTTAAATGGTCAAAGATATCAATTTCAACATCATTTTTATTTCCCAATTAATATACAAATAAACAGTCATTTGGCTTTTCAATGAAAAATCTATTTGAGAAAGCTATAGAATTCACTTTTTCTGAAGAAATAAAAGGAAAATACAACCTGGAAAGATAAAAAAGACAATGTAGTTCAATAATGGAAATATTCTAATAATCCTAGATTCCTACATTTTTTTTGGTTCAAGTCTATTTGCATATTTGATGGGAGTAAAATTAGGGGGAAAATAATGGTATTATATGTATTTTCTTCAGTTTTAATTTGAGGTTTTCATTTATATGATCATTCATTTGATTAGACAAAATAAATGAATGATGTGAACAATTACTGTGATATAGACCTATCTTCCTCTTTGTCTCAATTTTATTAGATATTTAAAAAGTGTGTTTTTGTCAAAATCCATTCTTTTCAAAAAGGTTTACCCCGACTATTTAAAAAAATTTATGTACTTCCATTCTTTGTAACCCCTGCCTTTCCTACTAATTATTAATTCTAGAAGGAAAAGGCATCTTGGTGTTTGTAATGATATGTCTAAGAAAAACAATTTTCTTTAGGTTATTCTGATCTTCTAATATTATATGCTGTAAACTACATATTCCTTTTATAAAATGCATTTCAAAATAGCTTTCCAAGAATAAAAGTAAACATTTATAGCAAACCATGTTTTTTCAGGCAAATTTTTGTAAAAACCTGAACCTTAAACAAATGCATGCAATGTATGAATAGGGATCACACTTTACCAAAAAAAATTACATTTAATGATATTTAGTAATTGTGTACTGAAATATGCTAACAATCCTAAATCACAGATGCTTATTTGAAACATATGACAAATATTTGAGATAGTAAAATTGTTAAAGAGCAAGAAAAAAGATTAGGATGACTGTTTTGTAAAGGATTTACTATGTAAACTACCTTATTTTCAGTTAAAAGGGCACAACTTTTTTTTTCAACTGTGGTTTGATTTTGTTTAGAATTACATTGTGCATTTTGCAAAGCAGTTAAGCTTTCAAAGTACTTTTCTTAAGTATCTGTTTGCTGGTTGTGTTTGTAAAATAAAGAATTTTGGTTCTGCATGTTCACATATAAAATATATGTAAGGAAAAAGGGAGCAGAACAGAGAGGAGACAGGACATAGACTCACAGCCAAAACAAATTTATTCAAGAAGAAAAATATATTCACAGAGGTGCCAACTGCCGGCATGCACGCAGACAGAACACGTGGCAGAGAGCACAGCCTTCCATCAGGCTGGGTCTTATATGCCTTAGAATGCGCTAAGGGTTTGGAGGGAAGGACAGTGGGGAGAGCTGAGCTAGTTCATACAGGCTTTTCGAAGGCTTTCAAACATGGAAAAGAATACAAAGGTTGGGCTCGGAAAGAATACAGGGCTTAGGACTGAACTGGTCTGTTGAAAGAAGGGAGAGAGAGAGGGGTAAAGAGAATTTTATCTGTTTTTAGGTAAAGAGCTAAAATGGCTGAGGCTAACGTCCTTGTTACATCAATATGTACTATAAAATACTTGATAGTTTAGTGGAGAAAATGTGTGAACTATTTTTTAAGAAGCTAGAATGCATTTCTGTACCTTCTATGAAGCAAGTGTTTTGAGTTATGCTTCTTATGTGAGGATTTTTGATAAGTTCATTGTGTGTTATAGAATATTAAATTAAAGTCATGGCTATGCTAATATATTACATTGGATAAGAATGGATTTTTAACAGCCACGCAGAAGTTGTTATGGAAATTGGCCTTTGATTTTCATTGATCATTTGGTACTCCCATAACATGAATCACTTACATGCCAAACTGCTTTAGATTGCATTTTGTGTTTCTATGAATTTATGTTTGATGTGTGAGAGGGATGTGTATGTTCAGATAAGAGCATGCTTAACCTAAATAATGACTTTTAAATGAGATTTCTAAGTGGTAATATAATTTAGTAGCAAGAAAGGAATTACCTACATACTTCACATTTTCATCTTTCCTTCAAAAAGTTTTTATAACTTTTACTTTAGTTTGATTAATAAAAGTAATACATGTCTTTTGTAGACAAAAATTCAAACATAGCTCTATGAAAAATGAAAACCTTCCCCTCCCTGTTCCCCTGGCAAAATCCTACACCTAGAAGTTACTATTATCAATTGACTGATATTTATTTAACTTTTGGGCATTTTTACTAGATATAATTTAAAAATAGAAAAATATAAACATAGGATGTTATTTATGTGTTTTTTTTAAATGAATATAAAATCATAGTATACCATTACTTTGAAAATTGTTTCTTAAAGGTTTTAACATATGGACTCTACCTTCATTAATTTTTACTTTATATTTTAAAAGCAAGTTTTTAAATAATAATTTTTTAAGATTTATTTATTTATTTGAAAGTCAGAGTTACACAGAGAGAGGAGAGGCAGAGAGAGAGAGAGAGAGAGAGAGAGAGAGAGAGAGAGAAGTCTTCCATCCAATGGTTCACTCCCCAGATGGCCACAACCGCTGGAGCTGCACCAATCCGAAGCCAGGAGCCAGGAGCTTCCTCCAGGTCTCCCACGCGAGTGCAGGGGCCCAAGGACTTGGGACATCTTGTACTGCTTTCCCAGGCCACAGCAGAGAGTTGGATCGGAAGAGGAGCATCTGAAACCAGAACCGGCACCCATATGGAATGCCGGCACCTCAGGCCAGGGCGTCAACCTGCTGCACCACAGCGCTGGCCCCTAAATAATAAATTTTATTGTATATATCTATGGTATACAGATTGATGGTTTAAGATACCTATGTAGCAAAATGGTTACTATAGTGAACAAATTAACATATATATCATCTTAAAGTGAGGAAAGTGGGGTCTAATTTTTATTCTAGGTCTCAGCCATGCATAAGCAGAGGAATTCTTAATGCTGGCATATATAAGACAAATTTTATTCAAAAGTTGAGAAACTGAAAGCACAGTGGTTAGGAAAGGGCCAGAGGAGAAAAGGGGTGAGAAGGAAGTAGAGAGAAGGTAGTACCTCTTCCAATCCCCATCAGCAGAGAGAAAAATAGACCCTTCCCAATTGTAAGCCTGGAACCCAGGTGAAGGAGATATGTCCTGGGAAGGGATAGTTTGATTGACAAGTAGGAGTATAGAATTACATGGGTCAAGGGCTGGAGGCTTGTGCTTGTGACGTTCAGCTCCATGGTCCTAAACTAGTTATCCCATATGAATCTCACTTTATTGCCCATTTTGCCTCCCTTGTGGCAAGAGCAACTACAGTCTACTTGTTTATCAAAAATCTTAAATACAATACAGTATTAACTGTGATTGTCGTGTTGTACATTAGCTCTGTCGACTTGTTCATCCTATATATTTGCTAATTTTTTTTATCCTTTGACCTACATTTCCTCATTTCCCCACCCTGACCCCAACCCTGGTAATTATCCTTTTATTTTTTGTCCCTGTATACTTTACTCTTTTTTTTTTATTCCACATGTAAGTGATATTATTCAATACTTTTTCTAGTTTATTTCATTTAGCATTATGTCTCCTCAGTCAGTTCATGTTGGAGCAGATGGCAGAATCTCCTCCTTTTATTTATTTATTTTTTTTTAGATTTATTTAGTTATTTGAAAGGCAGAGTTATGGAGTTACAGAGAGATGGGGGAGACACACACAGAGAGAGAAAGGAAGAGGGAGAGAGAGAGAGATTGTCCATCCACTGTTTCATTACCTAAATTGTCACAATGGTCAGGGCTGGGCCAGGCCCAAGCCAGGAGCCAGGAGTTTCTTCCAGGTCTCTCAAAAGGGTGCAAACTTGGGCCATCTTCTGCTGCCTTCCCAGGTGCATTAGCAGAAAGCTGAATCAAAAGTGGAGCAGCTGGGACCTTCACAGGGACCCATATGGGGATGCCTACATTGCATCCTCTGTGCCTTAACCCTCCACATCACAATGCCTGCACCTCTCCTTTTTAAAGGCAGAATAATATTCCATTTTGTGAGCTGACACTTCAGAAAGTTCATGGAAAATAGAATTAAAATATTTTGTTTTGGTGGCAATCTTTTTGAAATCCATGTATAGTTTTTTTCACAATGAACATTTTTCACTAACTTTTTGTTAAGTTTTATAATTTTTTGTATTCATTTTTATAATTTTTTATTTTTATAATTTTTATAATTTTCTGTATTCATTTGTCCATTGGTGAACACCTGTTTTTTTTAAAAGATTTATTTATTTCAAAGGTTGAGTTACAGAGAGGCAGAGGCAGAGAGAGAGAGAGGTCTTCCATCTGCTGGTTCATTCCCCAGGTGGCTGCAATGGCCGGAGCTGCGCTGCTCTGAAGCCAGGAACCTTGGGGTGCGGGGGCCCAAGGACTTGGACTTGGACTATCTTCTCATTGCTTTCTCATGCCTCAGCACAGAGCTGTATAGGAAGTGGAGCAGCTGGGACTCGAACTGGCACCCATATGGGATGCCCGCACTGCAGGTGGTGGCTTTATCTGCTAAGCCACAGCACCGGCCGCAAGACACCTTTTTTTTCTTATAAATTTACTTCTATGAACACTGCTGTGATGAACGTGGAAATGCACATATTGTTATATGGTGGTGATTTCATTCCCTTTGGGTATATATCAGAAGTGGGATTTCTGTGTCATAGCATAGTTCTATTCTTAATTTCTTTTAGAACCTCCATACTATTTTCCATATGGGCTACACCAATCTGTGTTCCAACCATGGTGCACAAGGGTTCTCTTTGCTCCAAATCCTTGTCAACATTTGTTATCTCTTGTCATTTTGATAACAGATCTCTTAACAAGTATGAGGTGGTATTTATTAGTTTTGATTTGTATTTTCTGATGCTTAATGATGCTGTGCACTTTTCCATGTGCCTCTTGGCAATTTTTAAATCATTTTTGGAGTAATAGGTATTCAAGTGTTTTGCCCATTGTTTAATCAGATTACAAGTTTTTTTTTCTATTCAGTTGTATGTATTCATTTTACATCCTGGATATTAATCCTCATTAGATATACGATTTGCAGATATTTTTGTGTCTCTGTAAGCTGTATTTTCATTATATGGATTATTTACTTTTCAGTGCATAAATATTTTAGTTTTATGTATTTTAGTTTTATGTATTTTAGTTTGATGTAATCCCACTTATCTATTTTTGATTTTATAACCATAACTTTTGATGTAATGTCTAAGAAATCATTGTCACAGCCAATGTTAAGGAACTTTTCCCCTATGCTTTCTGCTAGTTTATGGTTTCAGGTCTTTCATTTAGGTTTTTATTCCATTTTGAATTGATGTGTGTGGTGTAAAATAAGAATCCAATATCATTTTTTTTGCATGTAGAAATCCAGTATCAAAGCACCATTTAGAATAAACTATCCTTTCCTCATTGTGTCTTTTTGGTATTTTTGTCAAAAACTAATTGACCATGTATGTTTGGATTAACTTCTGTACTCTATTTTGTTATACCAGTCTCTGTTATACAGTATCTGTTTATATGATACTACCACAGTGTTTTGATTACTATAGAATTATAATATAACCTTAATCAGGAAAGGTGATACCTCCAACTTTTTTTTCTCAGAATTGCTTTGACAACTAGGAATAAGGGAAGAGAGAAGGAAAGACAAAGAGAGAGAAAGAGAGATCTCCAACCACTCCCCAAATGACTATAGTAGCCCAGGCTGGACCAGACCAAATCCAAGAGCTTGGAGCTTTATCCAGGTCTCCCATATAGGTGCAGGGGCCCAGGCATTTGGGTCATCCTCCACTGCTTTCCCAGGTGTATCAACAGGGAATTGGATCTGAGGTGGAGTAACAGGGACTCAAATTGGCGTCCATATGAGATGCCGGCTGGCATCTCAGGTGGTGGCTAATTCACTATGCCACAATGCCAGCCTCTCTAGTATTTTCTTCTAAAAATTAAAAAGAATTGAATTTTCTATTTATACTATTAATCTAGCTTAAAAATTGCATGAGGTAGAAAAGATAACTAATTTTATTTTTCTCTAAAAAAAAAACCAGTTCCTGGAGGACCATTTATTGAAGTTTCTATTTGCCAATCCTTTTACTAAACCAAATCTAATTCGATATCTATCTATCTATCTGTCTATCTATCCATCCATCTACCTATATCTAGATAGATTAGATTAGATAGATAGATATAAAAGCTGAATTCTCTTGTATTTCCTTGGTTAACTTATCTACCCATGTGCCAATACTATACTGTCTTAATTACTATAACTTTCTACTATTAAGTTTTCATATCTCCACTTATGTGACCTTATGTGGAGTTTTTCACTTTTGCTTGCCCGTATCTATTTCTTGAAGCACTTGTTAAACATACATATAGATTCTTGGACCCTATCCTAGGCCTACTGAATAATAATTATTCCAATAAACAGTTCTCTTATACTTTTTTATATAACACACTTTTAAATTTATTACAAATACAATTTACATACTGACTGGGTAGGGTCTGATTACTTTGTATCTTCGGCTGGTTTTCCCAAGGCCAATTTCTAGAATTCAAATGCAAGCATTATTTATCTATTGATTAAACAGACACTAATTAGTTACAAGCTCAAAATTTAGCTTTTGTCCAGCAGCAAGTGAAAAGTAAAAGCAAGATGTCTTCAGTACATTTGCACTACTATGTGACTAACGAATGGATAACATATATAGTATGGTTACACTGGATAAAGGTATGATTCACCTCTTGGCCATATGGAACAGAATGACATGAAGTTTCATCTTGCTACTCAAACAGCATGAATTTCAATCTTATAAATTACTTATTTCTAGAATTTTCCACTTAATATCATTGGACCACAGTTTCTAATGGGTAATTGAAACCACAGAAAGCAAAACTGTGAATAAGGGAAGGAGGCTATTGAACTAATTCTTTACTACTCCAATACCATCATGAAAGCTCTAATTTATTCCCTTCTATTCACTTACCTCCAACATTTTCCCCTTGCTTCTATAGTCCAAGTTAAGTATTTAAATTGTAGAATATATTTCAGTAGGAAGATACTCAAGTGTGCAGAGAAAGTCAAATCATCTATGAGATTTTACAAATAAAGTTGGAATTCAATTGGACCCTAAAGCTGGAAGAAACTTAGCTAGGCAGAGGTGAAGATAAGGACATTTAAATCCAAAAGAACAATATGCAAATAAGAATGAGCTCTATGAACTGATTAACTATTTAGAAACTATTTAGAGCACAAAATTCCTGTTGGGTATGAATTTCATTCACTCAGTAAACATAGAATTAGTGTTGCAGGCACTGGATATAAACAATGGAGATACAAAAGACCATAAAGATACGATCCTTGCCTTAAATCTTACATTGTAACAGTCTCTGTTTCCCCATCTCAAAATGAAAAGATTGGACTAGATGTTATTTAAGATGATATCTAAGCTAAATATCTTTAATTCTGTTTTTAAGTAATCAATGTATGCATGTATGTACAGACTTTGCCATATTTGCATTTCAAATGTACATATCAAATTGAAATATTTTCCAGGGATAAGATATACATTTGGTACCATCATAAATATGGATTATTAGCTACAGTTTTTGTTGAAGTAATTAACAGTGCAAACTTCTTGGCTCTTCAAACATTTAAATCACTGTGTTTCTCATGACCCCTAGATTTAATCTTTCTACATATTCCTCAAAAAACCTTGAGAATCACGTTTACATCATCATACTCAACAATTATAAATATTGATGTAGCTTTACTATATGTGGGGAATTTGACTAAGTGATGAGGATTCTAAGAATTAGGTATAAGCTACAGTTTCTACTCTAATATTTACTGATAGATTGGCAGGTGGCTTTCTGGGCATTATTCATTAACTCACTCTTTTTACTGAAAGTTTTGAGTTCCGTTCCTATCCATTACTGATATTTTAAAGTTAAATTCTATGTGCTGTATTATATCAAAATATTCAAATTTGCACATTTCAAATCCTTTAGGAAGTTTGCTGTATTTAAAGGATATGACATTATGGTCCCTGAAAGCATATATAACTGGAATGTACAAAACCCCTACCAAAAGTACATTTTATTAATAAAGCTACAATCGATAGATATCTGTAGTTGTCATGACAAGTACATTTAATACCCACCATGTTTCTCTGCGGGTGGGATTCTGGGTGATGAATATTTTCTTCTTAGGTTCTTCTGGTTTTTTAAAAATTTCCACCAAAAAATTACAAAATAAGTGAGCATTTAAAATTATTTATTTTCACTTCTTCTTACTCATCTGAATGTTACCTATATCACAATAAAGAGGACTTATCAAATTAAGCCATTTTATTCTTTGATACTATACATTTGGCTCATTCTGGAAACCTTTTTTTGTTGGTGAAATATTTGTTTATTTTCATCCTGTTTTTGCATTGTGTATCTTTCCATATATATTCATTTTGTGAAAAATGAAAATGATGATAGTTACATATTAGCACAGAATTAATGACCTTAATATGAATTTCATGCATCTTTTTCTTTGTTTTCCTCTTTTCCAGTGCAAGAGTATGACCAAAATCTGTCACTACATAATTGCTTTGCCACCTGATGTTACAGGATCAGAAACAGAAGTTCAAGAATTTGTTACCACTGAAGAGAAGCCGCCTAGGGTGCAAGTGGTAAGCAATTTTAACAAAAAATTTATCACTAATGTGAAGCATTTATAAAAATTTATAAATATCTCTCAAATCCTGATACAGTGACAATTTATGCATTTTTTTATCTTTTATTCCAATGTTTTTCAATGTGCATAGTGGGTAAGGTGGTATAATCACATCTTTCTCATGTAGCCATATTAATTTTTAATGAATGTATCCTATACCATTGAATTTATGGACCATAATTTATTTAATCATGAAATTATTATTATATTTTCAGAATGCTATAAATTTTCAGGTGATAAAATTAAAACTGATATAATTAGCTGTTATGTATAATGCATTTTTAAGTATTTGAATAATTTCCTTGAATATATTCATAAAAGTTGGATTATGGTGAAAAGGGTATACAATTGTTTTAAAATTATTTGTATTTTAAAATTATATAACAGAACAATTCTCTAAACTCTATATCCTTTCCAATATTAGGTTTTATCTCTTTTCCCTGCTTCTGCTAGCATCATTTTATAATGAAACTTCAATTTATTTTAATTAGGAGTTTTTTTGTATGCTAATATGTTTCCAGCGTTTTCTGAAATTCTTTGTTATTAAAATTAATTTATATAATATGAAAATATTAACTGCTCATTATATAAAATGCAAAAGATGTGGATGAGCTTTTAATTGCTTAACTATAACAATGTGTATTTTGCGCAGTCTTTCTGCTTTTCATGCTTTATTATATGTGTGACATATATAGTTTAATTGTGTTGTCACAGTGTAATTTACTTGATATTTTCCTTGTGGTTGGCATTCCAGTTATTTTAAATTTCTGTTGTGCTAATATTATCAATACTTCTTTGATGTGCATATTTGTGCATCTTCATACATAAAGCATTATTTTTCAGGATCAGTTGCTTAGGCAAAGTCTCCTAAAATATAATGAAAAATTATTTTCCTAAAGGATTGTTTCAATAAATAGTTCTGTCAGCATCATTCATGTAAAATCAATTAATGATACTTTTACTACTTAAAGAAATAGAATTGACTACGTGAAAAATAATCTTAATCATATATGATTTTCTTACACTTAATGATGTCTTTTTTTATTATATTTATTAGCTATTTTTATTTCCTTCTGGCTGGATTACTTGTTCATAACTCTTGTTCATTTAACCAGTGTGGTCTTGGTGGTAATTTATATGTATTATTATATTACTTATATTTATAAATATCAAGTTGATTATGAAGATTTTCATAATACATTGAGTTAAGGTATTTTAAAGACAGAGATTAAGAAGTAAAAAAGATTAATTCCCAGTGAAGAGAGCTGAAATTTTTAAGGGCAGTATTGTTAATTAAGCAGTAGCCCATTCATAATATGATTACATCTGTCTTTTTTATTTACGTTAGTTTCTACTAGTTTTTTGGAGTAATGTCATTATGACTTAGAACTGCCTAAATGGAGGGCAAATAACCTTCATATTTTCTCCAAGAGAATGTTTTGATGTGAATGTTTTTCAAGCTATAGCTTGAAGTAACCTTTCAAATGTCATGCTAGTATTTTCAGAATAATATTCATCTAATACTAAATCTTACTTTATTGTTTTCTGTATTTGCATAACAAAATTATTACAGTTGCTTGGAAACCTAATTTTGATGTAACGATTTAGTGAAAGAGAAGGGGTAAAATTTCTTATTATAGAATTGTTTGGGTTGAAATAATCAGTTAATGATCTGAAAATTAATAGACTTTTTAAATCATAACTGCTCTTTTATTGTTCAATCAGATCCTGCTGTTATTAAACTGTAAATTGTGAGCAAAAAATGACATTATTTGCTGACAGTGAAGTACACAAAGTAATAATTTAAAATATTGAATAATAATGTGGGTTTTAATCAGAGTCTGAATTTTAACCATATCAACAAAATTTACAAATCTAAAACATGTTAGGAAATGAATGTCATAAATGCAAACAAATTGGAAAAAAAGAAAAGAGTTAGTGTATGAACTAGTTTTCTTGAAATCCCTGCTTTTTCACTAATTACTTAAATGTGGACTTCGACAACATTTCCTCCTTATCTTCAGTTTTCTCATATATAAAATGTGGAAGTTCAGTGAATAACAACTGAGGTCACTTACAGCTCTATAGATCTAAAATAGTTTAACATGTCTGCTGTCTTGTTTCTTTCCATAGTGGCCTCTTAGAGAAACCATTAATTAACGCACGTATTCTGCCCTGTGGTTAATTAATTCCTAATATGCAAATGGATTGAGTTTATTGGTTTTTATCAAAATGTTTGTTCTGTAGCTATAGGTTTTGCTGTACTGGGGGCAAGGAGGGAGGATGGTAGGAATTCCAAGGACAGCAAATCAGATTTTTTTCTGAATCATACATTATCAGAGGAAAATTCAGGTTTTCAAGAGCTTGATCTTTATGTAGTTTGGGGTCCTTCTTTTTAAAAAATGCAAAATTGTGAATACAAAATAGCATACAAATTGAACACCTAGAATTAAAAAAATTACAATGGATTATAAATTTATAAAGCTGCTAAATACTGTAAACATCAACTACTCTCACAGCATTGGCAGGAGCTGATACAAGAGAGGGGCCCTCTGCTGCCATTGCTGGAAGCCAGGTGACCCCCAATGGCCCAATCACAGGTGTCAGCTCCACCCCCACCCTAATGAGATTCATTGCTCCTACTTCCTTGCCCACTCCCGGCAAAGTTTAAAGAGGACCTGTTCCTGAACACGTGGCTCTCTCACTCTCTCGCTCTCTCTCTTTTTGTCTCTTGATATCTCTCTCACTCTCTCTCTCAATCTCTCTCTTACACTCTCCTTCTCCCTCTTTTCCTTCCTCACCCTTCCCTCTGGTCTGTTGGGTTTCCCCACCAATAAACCCTTCTCTTAAAAAAAAAAAAAAAGAGAGGGTCCCTAAAACTTAAGCTTTGTTAGCTACATGGTAAATTTAGGCATGCTTGTTCTTGTGTGTACTTCTCTCTGGCTCCACTCCTTATTTTTAACAGTTCTTCTAACACCATGGACACAAGGTACGCGAAAGAAGAAAACAACATTGGAGTTCAAACTGTAAATACTGTATAAATATGGCTTTTGTGTCAGCAAGGAATGTACCACGCCAGTATGCTTCCCTTTATATTAACTACCTGGGTTACTCTTGCTCTATCTTATTCAACACTGACCACAAAGTTGCAGCCTCTTTGGTTGGGGTGAAAAGCTTAGGAAATGCTTTAATTTAGATGGCTAAAGACACCTACCCACAAATGTGGCCTAATCTCAATCACATTTACAACAACTAATAAGTTTCTTACCTGGGACTATTATTTCATGTCCAGGGAAATGTACTGGCACGTTGGCATCATCAACATCCTGTCACACTCATCTTTCATCTCAGATGCCGATGGCTGACTCTGTGTGCTTTTTGTGCACTTCATGTGTGGATAATTCTGACTGTTGATTTGATCAAAGCTTGTGAACACTTCATCTGTTTTCATTTTCATAGCCTATTTTGTTGTACAATTGAGGTTTGTATTGTGTGCTATGGTTTTCTTTAGCAGAGTTTCTTCTAGTTTTTGACAATTAGTTAAAATACAGTGTTCATAGTATTGCAATGCTCTGAGTAGGCAATGATACTATAACTATAGGATCTATCATGTTCCAGGAAAATGTGACATCTATGCCAATTCTTGGTTATCAGCATCAGCATTCCAAACAAAATTCAGACACAAAATTTAATTCTACCTTTGGAATTTAGTATGTAGATTGCCAATCAATAGGTGTGGGTAGAAATCAATATGCCTTATTAAGAAAATGGACTAAAAGTAGAGGGAAGTTACCCAGAAATGATTAAATGGTAGGAAAAATCAACTGTAGCACATGAAAAATGGAGAAATTAAGAAGTGATTGTATCTATCTAAGTCGATATAAACTTATCTAGTATTTTAAATTTATTTATTCAATAAGCAGAATGCTATACAGACAGAAAGAGCTCCTATCCATTGGTTTACTCCCCAAATGCTCACATTGCCCAGGGCTGGGCTGGGGCTAGATCCAGGAGCTAGGAACTCAATCATGTGCATTGTAGGAACCTAAACTTCTTAAGCCACTTCCAGTAGTTTCGAAGATTTAAAAATCAGATAGGCTTAAATATGAACTTCTCTGTTTTCAAATAAATCAGTAGTAGAAATATAAGAAATGCTAGAAAAGAACTACAGAATGTGTGTTTGTATGTTGACATTGTGCATGGCTATAAGTTATTTTCATTGTAAAGATGCATCATGTGAAAGGAGTGTTGTCTGTCCCTCAAAATGCAGTACATTGTAGAAATCTATCATTTAGCTCCAAAACGTGGCTCTGTCCTTCTACCTTTAGAAGCCAGATTTCAGTTCTATCCCCGGGAGACAATGGAAATTATGAACTATGTTACAAAATTGTCAAACTTCAGTGCTTCATCTCTGCTCAAAAGGAGAAGCATAGAACCACTTAGCTGACATTTTGTTTCTATTCAAGTGACAAGACCCAGGAAATGAACCAGAAGCCTACAGTTAGACACGCTAGGCTCCCAGCATTCTAGATGAACATTTCTAAAGTAACCCTTCAGTCAATGACTGCTACACACCTCCCTCTGGGATGGAGAGCTGTGTTAAATGATCCTCATTAGGAAGATGCTTCACAATAGCTCAGATTTAAACAAGTATTGATTTGGAACTCAGAGTACCTGACCTTTTCTTTTGCTTTCATTCTTTTTGCCACTCCATCTCTCTTCTTTCCCTCCATGCTCTCCCCCGTTGGCTCCAAGTGCAATATAATCAGTTACTTGAATACCCACAGTCTTTCTTTCATGAATATTTTATGCAATGCTATGGGAATGGGGCAGTGAATTCAGATTCCATGAATGGAAATTTAAAGAATGTCCATGATCCTTTATTGTTTACCCTGGAAGACACAACTCCATACATTTTGCTCTTAATATGAGAAGATCAGTTCATGTCTTAATTCAGATTTTAAAAATCTGCATTGAGTGTAAGAAACCAGTGCAGGCACCATCTCATATTTTACTTTCACATCCATCATTTCTTTTGAAATGCATACCTTCATTTAGTTTTGTCCTTAAAATAATTCTGTGATAGCACAACATTTTTATCATATCTATTTTAAAAGTTAAGAAACTGAGGCCCAGATACATTTTACCCCTCTCTATCCATTTGTCAGGGCATTTTATCAAATTGAGTTAGGTTGTCAGTATTACTTATTTTTCCATTTAATCACCTATGATCAACTGTCTTTTCTCAGAAGCTAAGGCAAAATTTCACCTCTACGAAAAACATCCCCCTATAAAGCTCCAGACCCCTCTTAATCTGAATATATAACCTTACCATATTCGTCAGCAAAGCTATTGGGCCAATCATTTTTAACTTCTTGAGAGTACCTCAAATAATGTTGGATTCGGTGTTCTGTGTTAATTTCCAACTGAAAACTACCAGAAAAGATTGACTACTTCTAGAAAAATCTTTAAAGACATTGGAGAACTAACACTGAGTGAAAAATATGAGGCCAAGAGCTGGGAAAAGGAAACCCAGACAGTAAGGCAGTGCAAGCCAGAAGACAATGAAATGCTATTTTCACAAAGTGATCTGAAAGAAGAAAAATAATGGCCAACTTGGAATTCTTTTTCCTATAAAAATGTCCTTCAAAAGTGAAAGTGAAATTAAGACTTTTTGGACAAAACAAAGGTGAAAATCTGTGACCAGCACACCCAACTAAAGGCTGTTGTTCAGAAGAAGAAAAATGATTCCAGACTGAAGCTTGAGGATGCAGAAAGAAGAGCAACAACAATGGTAAATACGTATGTAAATCTAAATGGTTATTGACTATGTAAAATAATAATAGAGGTACTAATCACATGGGATTAAAATTATATAGAACTTAAACTCATTACCATGATGGCAAATAAGGAGAGAAGAAGGTAAATGAAGTTAAAATGTTCTAAGGCCCTTGCATCATCCAAGACGTGAAGAAAGTATTTTGATAAGCCATAAATGCTTGTGATAACCACTGAAAGAATAATAAAGTACTGTAAAACTATCATTCAATAGTGGAGAAACAAGAAAAAGGAAAACACAAAGCAGGAAAAGTGGAAATCAAGTAGTAAAATGATAGATTTAAACCCAAGCATATTAATAATAGCGCTAAACAGACCAAATGTTCCAATCTAAAAAAAAAAAAAAGTCACATTGCTTGTTGCAAAGGCAACTAGAAGCTACTTACAAGAGACTCACCTAAAATATAAAAATATACAGTGTTTGTGTAAAATGATACCGTGCAAATAATTACTAAAAGAAAGCTGGCAAAACAAATGAAGTAGATTTTAAGACAGAAAGCTTTATTAGAGATTAATATATTTTTGTAAAATAAAATGTTAATTTGACCTGAAAGGTAAAATAATTTTAAACGTGTATGTATTTAATTGTAACCTCAAATAAAGGGAAAATTGGGAATCTATTCAGCTACAAAATTAAAAAAATAATTCTTATCTTACAGGTAATCTTAATTCCTCCTCTCCAGATACAGAGGAGGCCATTTATCCTCCTTTAAAAGTGTGATCTTTTCACCCCCTCATGTCTTCCAGTGTGTATTTCTTTTCACGTTTGCTTTCCTCTTGACATTATCTTTCAGTGGATAATTTCACTTAACTATAGATAGGGTGAATTGTCTCCTATCCCCAAAATAGTCTTTGCTTCTGCATCGTCCTTTAACTATTTTATAATCTTTCTTTTTTACTTCTAAGTTAAGATTTCTACAAGCACAGTCAATGTTATGAATCCCACACCTCACATCCAATGTTCAGGCTACAGAAATCAAACTTCTGCAGTAACTGTTCTACTGAAAGCCTTCATCTTGTTTGACAGATCTGTAATGCAGTTGATTACTGCTTCTTTGAAACTTTTTCTTACAGTGGCTTTTGTGATACTATAGACTCTGGATTCTTTTCCCAATTTTCTGGCCTCAAAATCAGATTTCTTTATGCCATAAATGTTGGTATTCTATAGTTTCTCTTAGGATTTTTTTCCCTTCACTCCCTTTCATCAGTGTTTTTCAAGATGTGGACTTTTAACAATATAAATCAAAATCATATCAGGCAACTTTTAAAAAATGTAGATTCCTGAACTATGCCAGATACCTTCTGAATCAGAATGTGTGGTGAACGTGGCTTACAATTGTGCAATTTTTAACAAACTCTCAGTTATTCTGATGCACAGCAATGTTATAAAATACTGCCTTTTCATAGGTAATTTCACCTTAAGTAAACTCCCTAGGATTTTTATTATTCATGTTCTGATAACTTATTTTTTCTTTAACTTTTATTTAATAAATATAAATTTCCAAAGTACAGCTTTTGGATTACAGTGGCTTTCCCCCCCCCATAACTTCCCTCCCACAACCCTCCCATCTCCTGCTCCCTTTCCAATTCCATTCACATCAAGATACATTTTCAATTATCTTTATATACAGAAGATCAGTTTAGCATATATTAAGTAAAGATTTCAACAGTTTGCACTCACACAGAAACACAAAGTGTAAAGTACTGTTTGAGTACTAGTTATAGCATTAATTCACATTGTACAACATATTAAGGACAGAGATCCTACATGGGGAGTAAGTGCACAGTGATTCCTATTGTTGACTTAACAATTGAACTCTTGTTTATGGCATCAGTAATCACCCTAGGCTCTAATCCTTTCTCCCTCTCCATGCCTTCAGGAACTCCTAGAACCCAAATGTTGGTTTTTTTAATAGTATCCTGTAGATTCCCGACAATATTTTTTAGATTTCTAAGTTCCTTTTCTTTTCTTTGGTTTGACTGTATACTTTCCTGTTCTCTGTCTTCTAAGTCCAATATTCTCTCTTCTGCTTCACTCATTCTGTTTTTAAGGCTCTCTAATGTGTTTGTCATTTGATCTATTGAATTCTTCATTTCATTATGATTTCTCTTCACTGTGACAGTTTCACGTTCTGTTAGTTTCTTCATTTCAGTTAGATTCCTCCTTAATATTTCATTTTCACGAGAGAGATTTTCTATCCTGTCCAGTAAGGATTTCTGTAGTTCAAGAATTTGTTTTCGAGAACTTCTAAATGTCTTATCATAATTTTTTTGAGATCCGTATCTTGCATTTCTTCTATCTCATCATCTTCATAATCTTGAATTGGAGTGTCATATTCGTGTGGGGACGTCATAATGTTTCCTTGGTTTCTGTGTTTGTTGCTTGGCATTGTGAGGAAATTCTTTTGTTTCTTCTTCTTTTTTTTCCTCTCTGTGGTGGATTTTCTTGTTAAATTATGACTCTAGATTTAGTGGACTGTCTGCTTTAGGTGGATCTTTAGAGGCTTGTGATGGGTGTGTCCAGAGGGCTCTATTCATTTCTTCAGGGTTAAGGGTGTGCCAAAGGTGACACACTCAGGTTTGGCATGGTAAATCAATCTCTCTCTCTCTCTCTCTCTCTCTCTCTCTTTATTCAGATGGGAAGTAATTCCCCATAGCTGAGCTATTCTCCTTGAAGGCAGTCAGTGTCTGAGTGCTGGGCCTTGTGCGTATAATATTCGTCTACTCTGTCCCAAGGACCACACAAAGGATCTGTGCAATCCTCAGTGTAAGCTCAAATTCCCCTGTAATCTCCCACTGGGTTGCCAAGGTTACCGAGTTTGTGGCGTCTCCCACTGAGTACTCACGTCTCAGGTACTCTGTGAGTTCTCTCACACACCCTCAGTTTTTTTTCACAGTCACAGTTCATAAGCTCCGCAAGTTCACTAGGTCTTAACCTCCTGATATTTCTCCCCACCAAATCAGGTGGAAGGGTTATATTCAGGTTTCTGAGGAATCTCCAGACTGACTTCCATAGTGGCTTTACCAGTTTCCATTCCCACCAACAGTGGGTTAGTTTCCTTTTCCAGTGCTGGTGCGTAGACTCGGCAGCTGCGGTCCCGAGCCGTGGGTGCCCATGCCCTCCATGTAGGTCCACCTAACTCTTCCCTGAAAATATAGTATCTGCACTAAGATTCATGAAACTTCGTTTGTAATCTTAGTTCTATTAACTACTAACTGTTTGACCCTTGTCAACTCACTGCCCTTCACACAGTTTCAAATCCTCATTTGTAAAAATGAAGGAGTTGGCGTAAACTTTAAGCCATGTAACACTAGATAAGTTATTTAACTGCTCTTAACTTTCTTAGATAGATAATGAAGTTAATGATACTTACCCAAACGGTACTTACTTCAGGAAGTATCCAGTAAAAATGAGAGATTACACTATTAGTTGCTATTTTAAAGAGGATCCCTGTGAACATTCTAAAGCTTCATCTCATAATACATTCTTATTTATACAGAATTCCAACAAATTGTTAATCTTATCTTCGTATCAAAAAATAGAAATAATAATAATAAATGAAATTAGATAAGTGATCATTTCCAAAATTGAATTTAAAATGTGTAATTATTCAAGGTAAATAATCATTGTGCCTGCAGAAAAATGTGAAGAATTAAATGTAGCTACATTTGAAATGCACATTTTTATAAATATACAAATAGTTTTTGATAAATCAGCATGATGAGCTTTTGTGGAAGTAAAGAGGATTGCCAAGAAAAATATTCAGCCTCAAAATAGTATGTGCCAGAGAAAGAAGAGAACAAGTTTTTCATTCATTCATTGATTCAATAACAATGAATCCTTCAATATGTTTATCAGTTTGAGCATTATATTCTTTTCCTTTCAAAGCATGGCATCTTCTTTGATCACAGTGACTTCTCCAATTGTTTTCTAAGTCCTTAAGCCGAGCTTCTTCAAGATTTAAGGACAACCCTTCTTCTCCAAACACTGTACCACTATTAGCAAAAGCCATATCTTTTAGTTGGTTCTTTCTTTTTAATTTTTTTTTAAATTTTAAGATAACATTTTTAATTTACATTGTACTCAAAGGCATTATGTTCCACTAATAAAGACTTCAGCTGATAAAAAATAAAAAGACCATAGTTCAGCAGGGATATAGGCAAGGGCTATAAACAATAATCAAATGAAAATATACCTATTTTACTCATGTATAGTAAATTTTAAAAGGATTTTGATCATTAAAACTATAGTGGTATATCATTCTTTACAATTTGTGTCACAAATATTTCAGAGTTTGACAAAACACTATATTTGCAGGAAAACTTATACATACAGGCATTTCTTTTTTGTTTTTGATTTTTTACAATTTTATCTCCCACATATATGGGAACATTAAATATTTGTCTTTCTGTGTCCAGCTTACTTCACTCAAAATGATGTCCTTCAGTTGCAACCATTTTGATGCAAATGATTTAATATTTTTGTAGTTGAATGATATTCCATTGTGTGTTTATTATATATATATATATAATCACATTTTCTTTATCTATTCACCTGATGATAGACACCTTGGTTGATTCTGTATATTGGCTAATGTGAACAGTGCTTCTAAAAATATGGTGGTGCAGATATCTATTTGATACAATGTGTTTATTTCTTTTGGGTGCATAACCAGTAGTGGGATTTCTGGATCATAAGGCAAATTTCTAGTCTTTCAGGATCTCCCCAAATCTGGAGCTTTAACTACTACAATCCAAAGACCAAGTTTTAGCCTATTCAAAATGACTGTACACAGAGCTTCTCCTAAAGACTTATGATCAACGTTGCTCAGTGAGCATTGGCAATTTCAAGGGTAGGTACAATGGGATGGACATGAGAAATGCTCTTTTCTCTCAACAGACCATAGATATCCTGGAATTCAGATTTTTGACCTTTTGTTATATTAGTAACATATAGAGAAATGCATCTTCCATCAAATTTTATTCCTTCAATAAATTCTAATTCACCTTCAGTGTTATGCCATCCTTTACTGTGAATACACTCTTTCTTCCAATCTTTTTCATTGCAACAGAAATGATGCCAATTCCTGCCTCTGCCTGCAGAAATCACAGCAACCTGAGGAGTTGCTTCAGTTGTTGCAACAGGTTTAAGCTGCTTCTTTTTTTTTTTTTTGATTTCTTTATTTATTTGAAAGTCAGAGTTGCACAGAGAAGGAGAGGCAGAGAGGAAGAGAGGTCTTCTATCCGCTGGTTCACTCCCCAATTGGACAAAACAGCCCGAACTGCACCAATGCGAAGCCAGGAGCCAGGAGCTTCCTCTGGGTCTCCAACGTGGGTGCAGGGGCCCAAGGACTTGGGACCTTGTACTGCTTTCCCAGGCCACAGCAGAGAGCTGGTTCGGAAATGGAGCAGCCTGGACTTGAACTGGTGCACATATGGGTTGCTGGCACTGGAGGTGGAGGTTCTTCCCGCTAAACCACAGCACCAACTCCCAGGCTGCTTCTTAAGCTCAATAATTGCATCTTCAATAGCTGGCATAATAACTTTTCCGATTTCCCTGTATTAGCACCTTGGCTAATCTTCTTGAATCTTTCTTTGGCAATAGAGCATGCCAGTACCTTAGTATCAATCACGCCACCCACCAGCCTATTTAATTGTGTTATTGAAAACATATTGAACAAATTTTGTTCCAATATTTTTATATTTAGCCTTTATGCCAATTGACTCTGCAGCATTTATACCATCCTTTGTTGCTTGGAAACTTCCCCAATTCTTTTTTTTTAAGATTTATTTATTTGAATGAAAGAGTTACAGAAAGGGGGAAAGACAAAGAGAGAGAGAGAGACCCAGCTTCCATCAACCCATATGGCTGCAATGGCCAAGACTGGGCCAGGCCAAAGCCAGGAATTAGGAGCTTCTTCTCAGTCTCCCACAAGGGTAACAGAGCCCAAGCACTTGGGCCATCTTACACTGTTTTTTTTTCAGGCTATTAGCAGGAAGTTGGATGGGAAGTGGAGCAGCTGAAACATAAACTGGCATCCATAGAGGATGCCTGCACTGCAGGTGGCAGCTTTACCTGCTAAGCCACAATGCCAGCCCCTGGGGCCTTCCTCATTTCTGTTCAATAGCCCCTTTTCTTCCTTATAGCCTCCTTATAATGGCTATGGCATCAGCTAAAATGTCTACAATTTGAAGCATTATGGGTCAAGCATCTGCACCAAATTTTATATTTTGGCAACCACTGTCCTGGACACTGGTCTCATCTGGCAAAGTACTGTGAATAATTAAAGTGTTTCTTCAGGGTTACACTAAGTAGTGTACGTGGGAAGGCAGAACTTGGTAAGGGAAATACAGAGCACAGGGCACACATGGCAGTAAGCCCAAGTTCCTTTTGTTTGCTGTTCCCCTACTCTGGGACACCATCAGTGTCTTTAGATCACTTTTGGCCCTCTGGTGGTAGTAGTTGGGATTATAAAATATCCCACAAATAAAGCAAGTAAATAACATCCTATTTCTGTTTATATCGGTTAGCTGTTTTGAAATACAAAGGTTGATTCTACTTGCTAAAAGCACAGATCTGGCAATACTTCATTTAGTTTGAAAAAAAAAGTTGATTCCAACACAGTGAATTTGGAGGTAGTAGAAGGCTCTTAATATATTAATATAGAAAATACAATTAGATACTCAAGTGCCATATAATTGGAGAATATAATGAAGAGACTGTAGTATTTTACTCTTTTGAATACTAATTCCCTTATCATATACAATGATAAAATTATGCCTATGACACGTAACAATCATTTGTTCAAAGCTCTCCTTCTCCTTCAATCCTTGTTCAAATCTCTTCTCCTTCACAATGAATTTGATTTGTTTCAATTATTTATCAGCATAGCTCAGGCTTTCTAAAATAAATATTCTGATTTTGTATGTTATACATAAAGATGTGACTGTATTTTCCTTGGTTAAAGACCAATAATAAGAGAATCTTCACCCAAAATTATTACTATAGTGTCTTTAATGTTTCATGGTTGATTGAAATGTCTCGGAACCTGAATAACTGCACAAAATGAGCAAGTTAATAATGTTTTATATTATTAGCCTCTCAAACTTGTAGGATATTAACCATTCATCAAATTATTGTATGTACTTGTCTTGTATATTATCAAAACTGGAAGATTACTTTTCAAATGTGGATATGTATCACATTTTATCTTACAGTTTACGTTCTAATAAGTTTTACATATAAAGTAAATATTTAATATGAAAGAATATATTTCTTTTAAATTTTTTGTATATACAATTATACACATATAATGATGCTTACTACCTTTCCTCACTTCTCCTTCCTTTTAATTTTTGCAGCAACAAATTACAACTTAATTTATAATCACAAACTTAATCCTGCACTAAAGAATACAAGTAGTAAGAATAAAGACCACTGTTCTGCAAAAATATAGAAAACAACTGTAAATGATAATCGAATCTCAAGAGGTTAATTTCACTCATATACATTACTTTTTTGTATTCTATATATTGTTACCACAATTCAGAAAAAACATATTTGTCTTTCTGGGTCTGGCCTTTTTCACTAAGCATAATAGTCTCTAGTGGCATCCATTTTGTTGAAAAAGACATAATTTCACTCTTTTTTATGGTCGAGTTGTATTTCATAGTATATTTCTTTATTCAGTCATCAATTGATGGACATATGGATTCCATACCTTAGCTATTGTGAGTTGTACATGAAGGTACAAATAATTCTTTCATATGCTGAGTGACTTTTTTCCTTTGGGTAAATTCCAAGGAGTGGTATGGGTGGGTCACATGACAGATCTATTTTCAGATTCTGAGGAATCTCCACACTATCTTCCATAAGGATTGTACTAATTTACATTCCCACCAACAGTAGCTTTTTCTTCAAATCCTCACCAGCATTTGTTATTTTTTTATATTTAGATAATAGCCATTCTAACTGGGTCTAGGTGAAACCTCACTGTGGTTTTGATTTGCATTTTCCTGATAGCTAAGTGATCCTGAGGATTTTCTTTGTATATGTTGGCCATTTGTAATTCATTATTTGAAAAATACTTATTTATATCATTTGCCCATTTACTAACTGGATTATTTTGTTTTGTTATTACTGAGCTTCTTGAGGTCCTTCAGTATTTTGGATATTAATCATTTATCAGATATACAATTGCAAATATTTTGTCCTATCCTGTCAGTTGCTCTTCACTTTGTTAAGTCTTTCCTTTTTGTGCAGAAGCTTCTTAACTTGATGTAATCCCATTTATTTTTGCTTTTATTGCCTGTGATTCTGGGGTCTTATCCAAGAAATCTTTTCCTATGCCAATGTATTGCTGCATCTCTCCTATGTTTTTCTCTAGTAATTTGATGGTTTCAGGTCTTAGGTGTAGATCCTTGATCCATTGTGAGTTGATTTTTCTATAGGATGTAAGGTAGGAGTGTTATTTTATACTTCTGCATGCAGATATCCAATTTTCCAAGTACCATTTGTTGAAGATATTGTCTTTTCTCCAGGAAGTGATTTTATCTTGTTTTTCAAATATTAATAGGTTGTAGATAGTTGGTTTAATTTCTAAGGTTTCTAATCTGTTCTGTTGGTCCACATGTCTATTCTGATGCCAACTTTGATTTTATTGCTTTTTCTATTCAGGAACTTTTGTGTTTCCATATGAAGTTTAGGATCATTATTTTCTAGATCCAAGAAGTATCTATAAACTGCTTTGGGCAGTATGAACATTTTGTTGATATTAATTCTTCTAATCCATGAACATGGAAGATTTTTCCATTTTTGTGTCTTCTTCTGTTTCTTTCCTTAATGTTTTATAATTTTCATTAGATATTTTCATGTTCTTGGTTAAATTTATCTTCAGGTATTTAAATTTTTTGTGGCTATTGTGAATAGGACTGATCATACAAGTTCTTTCTCAGCCATAATATTTTTTCTGTATGCAAATGATATTCATTTTTGTGTGTTGATTTTATATCCTGCAGTTTTGCCAAACCCTCTGACGAGTTCTAATAATCACTAAACGGAGTCTTTGATTCCCCTACATTTAGTATCATATCATCTACAAATAGGGATAGTTTGACATTCTCTTTTTCCATTAGTTTCCCTTTGATTTCTTTTTCTTGCCTAGTGGCTCTGGCTAAAACTGAAACTAACTGAATAATAATGATGAGAGTGATAATTATTGTCTGGTTCTGGATCTTAGTGGAAGTCCTTCCAGCTTTCCCCCTTTCTATATGGTTTTGGCTGTGGGTTTGTCATAGCGTGCCACAATTATGATGTGGTATGTTCCTTGTATATCAAATTTGCTTAAGGTTTTTTAACATGTAAGGATATTTTATTTTATCAAATGCTTCCATTGCAGTGAATTAATGTGATGTCTTGAGTTTGTTGATTTGCATATGGTGAACCATCCCTGAATCGTTGGTATGAATCCCAGTTGGTCCAGGTGTAACCAGTTAATCTCCAATATTATTTTGGATCCTGAACTCTAAATATTACATTGAAATGAATATTGCTTTTTACCCCAAATAGCAGTCTAAGTCCATCCATTGTGTTATATTTAATTTCATACTTACCCCTAGGAGAGGTTAGCCAAAAGGGTTGTTAATTCATGTGATATATTACACTCAATTTCCCTTTTAACAATTTAGTTATTTGAAATAAAGAGCAACACAGAAAGAGGAAATAGAAAGAGAGAGACAGAGAGGGAGAGAGGGAAGGTGACAGAGAGAGAGGAAGAGAGAGAGAGAGTGGGAAAGAGAGAGATCTCTTCTATCCTGTGGTTCACTGCCTAAATGCCTGCAATAGCAGGGCCAAGGCAAAGCCAGGGGCCAGGAACTCCATCCAAGTCTCCCACATAGGTAGCCCTGGGCTGTCTTCCACTGCCTTCCCTGCTGCATCAGTAGATAATTAGATCAGAAGTGGAGCAGCTGGGACTGGAAGTGGCACTCCAATATACAATGCTGGTAGAGCAAGTGACAGCTTAACCTGTTGCATTACAACATCAGCCCCTTTACATTAATTTTAGACCACCTTTAAATTGCAATTACTATAAAATGAATGCCCATAATATTTTAATTTTTACCTGATTCTGGGGTTTAAATATTTAAATAGCCCCAGTCGAGTAATTTAATCAAATTTCCCAATTGGAAGAAATATTTGAAAATGGTTTTGCATATGCTTTGATTCAGTAAAAGCCAATGCTTGCTTTGCTTTTAATAATAGAATTATCTCTTTTAAGTAGAGTTTATTAAGTTGGTAGAGCCTTGTTCTCATCAACTATTTATAGATTTTGATTACTCAAGCCTTTTAGCTAGATAATAGATTTACTGAAAGTAAAACTTAATGCATTATTGAATGAAATTATCCAACTCATGTAGGTGCCCAGTCAATCCAACAACATCTAATATCTGATAGAATTTGTATATACCACCTTTAAAAATCTATAATATAGAAGAGAATCCTCTGATTCAGAAAGGTGAAGTTCCTTAGGACATATAACTAGTCCTGAAATGCGTGCAGATGTTTGTACCTTAATAATGTTGAGAATAATTTTAAAGGTGACAAAATCACTTTCTGAATCTTTTCCAGGAACTCAAAAGAGTTCATTACATATGAAGATACAATCACAGGAAAGACTATCCAATGTGTACATACCTAAGTGAGATCTTTGTAAATCTCCCAGAATATTTACCTTTATTTGTAAAGGAATATTTCCTTAACTACAGCCATTTTTATCCTCAAATTATGTATATACATATATATATATGCACACACACATACACACACTACACACACAGTTTTGTGTCTGTGCATACATATATCCATATGTACAATTTGAAAATGTTCCTCATTAGATTTTCTCTGTTCATTTTAAATGATGAGTAAAAGAGTAATAGAATAACTTTGAGGTTCAGTGTTTTCCAATTGAAACTATTTTTGAAATACTTTTCTGTTAATGTATTTACTAGTGAATAGCCTTGATTTCTCTATCCTTGCAGCTGCCAGAAAGAAGTCCATATTCTAGATTTTCATACAGAACTATTTCCAATAATTATATTACATTTGGTTAGTGATGTCTTCTGGTGATTTTGATGCATCTTTTCCAACATGAAAATAGAAGGACTGTACTGTTTCTCTGTATCAAGTATGTATTCATAATTAACTGAATATGCACATTATGTTAAGAACTGTTCTACATGAAGCAGTCAACAAAAACTGTCCTGCTGGAGCCAGCGCTGAGGAACAGTGGGTTACGCAGCTGCCTTTGACAACATTATCCCATATGGACACTTTTTCCAGTCCTGGCTGCTTCACTTCAGATCTAACTCCCTGCTAATGCACCTGGAAAAGCAGCAGAAGATGGCTCAAGTCTTTGGGCTCCTATTCCTATGATGGAGACCTGGATGAGGGTCATGGCTTCTGTCTTTGGCCTAGCCTAGCTCCAGCTGTTGCAGCCATTTAGGGAAAGAACCAGTAGATGGAAGACTGACTCTCTCTCTCTCTCTCTCTCTTTCTCTCAACTCCACCTTTCAAATAAATGAATACATTAAAAAAAAACTGACCATCTTACATTCTCCACAAAAACTCTGCAGGGCCCACATTTTAGTAATGTGTAGTGCTTATTCATAGGAAGATCCATTGTTACCTTTGTCTTCCTATCCTGCTAGTTATTGCTTTCCATAAATTGTATTACTTTAAGGAAATCCCAAAAAGGACTATTGAGTGTACCCCTGCCTAAAATAAGTAGTATTTTCAATATTTCTTCTAAACACATTCTATAGGTGTTTATGAATAGCGTAATTGTTGGGTGTAAGAGTTTTCAAAACAAGCAACATTCATAATAATACTTAATGTTAAGTAGACTGAGTTTTCATATTTTTGTATTCAGAGAATCACAAGATACATTATTAGTACATGACTAGTTAATAGAACAGCAAATTACATAGATAATTTAAATATATATCAGGACCTTGTGATCACTGAGAATAATAACCCATCACTGGGAAGATGATGGGATAGCGAAAGCTTCATTTTACCCTTCTTGTTTTCTTTTTTAAGACAAAATTCCTTTGAAACAGTTTATTAACATTTTATGATGTTTGTGCTTTGAGATTAAATTTCAAAAGTCATGTAAACCAAGCAGACACGATAAAGTTTTATACTGAACATCACAAATAAATTACTTTAATATCTTTTTCTCATGAGAAGACAACAGTATTAGTGTAATAGTATTGTTTCCTTATTTTTATTAAAATTAGCTATTTTCAAGATTAATACCAGCAAATTCTAATTTTTAGTATAGGTTGTGTATCTTATCTGAAATACTCGAGACCAGAAGTACTCTGAGTTCCAAGGTTTTTTGGATTATGGAGTAGTAGTATATACATAATGAGAAATATTAGGGGTGGGACTTGAGTCTAAATATTTAATTTGTTTTTTATATAAACTTTATATGTGTAATCACAAAGTAACTTTACACAGTATATGTAATAATGTTTTTATGAAACAGAGTTCCACTGTGTGGAACATCCTACTGAGACATCATGTTGACATTTAAAATGTTTCAGATTTTGTACTATTTTGGATTTCAGATCAGGGATGCAACTGTACAGTGCTAAGGCAAAATAGAATCATGATACTATATATGTATTTTTAAATTTTCTATTAACTATTTTCTAGTAAAATACTATTTGTTATTAGGTACTTTTATGCTAAAATTCTAAAAGTAACTCAGTTGAATTTTGTTTTCCAAGACTTGGGATATTTATATAACAAATGCAATTTTAATCACTAAGTTCTTCTCCATCACTGATATGTATGTTTTTCTATATATTCAGGCATCTTGAGTCATCTGATGTTGAGTGACCTCCTGAACTGAGTTTCCATTTTTTTTGTTCCTCATTTTGGGCTAGTTACTGAAAGGCTATAGCCTGGCTGAGGCTGTCCAGAGCAGGGTCTTCTCCTTCATCTTCACTTTTTCTACTTCTTCAGTTCCTTTTTCTGGCTCAGGAACTTATTTTTTCTTTCCTCTTTGGAAAATATGCCTGTTCTCCAGGCATATTTTTAGGACAGGCATAACTTAAGTGTCCATTTTCCCCAGATGTCTAACGCTTGGATTTATCACAGCAGTATTGTCTTTGTGGGGACTCAGCCTCTCTTCCATTGTAGGTCGAAATGCTTCCTTTTATCACTCTACCAAATAATGGTTGCTTATTGTACTGGTGTAGTTTTTTGCAGTCTTTTTCCAAAAACAATATGAATGCAACCCCTTCACTCTTCCTGTTATCTTTATTTTTCATTATAGTAACCTTTACAACTCTGTCATATTTATATCCAGTATAAGTCATTATTTGTCAGGAAAAAAGGCAAGTTGGAGATATGCACTGTGCTCTTACTTGGTTCCAGTCCCTGATTCATTTTTTCAGATGGGACAGCAGCCAGAAAGACCTCCACCCAGCTGACTCAACCCTGACTTGTCCTGCCCCCTCACAGCAGCCTGGGCATCACAGGTCTTAGCAGAAAGAGGCACCGAGAACCAAGAAAGCAGCCCAATTTAACTTTTTTCATTCAATTTTTAAAGTATGTTAATTCTTACAAGAAATTGAAATAGTATTAGCTATCATGATGGTAGCTCTAGGGCTCACATAATCCTTACTATGCTCCTGGTACCATGCTAAGTGCTATATATGCAGTAACACCTTTAAATAGCCACAGAAACCTTATGATATAGATCACTATTACCCTAATACTACTGATAAGGAAACTGGAGTATTTAAATAATACCCCAAGCAGTAGTTTGGCATCAAATTAAAAAAAAAAAAACATTTAGGATAAAACCATGGTACTAGGTTGTACTGTTTAGCACGAACTTTCCCATCCAAACTATGACATGATATTTGGCCTCCAAATTTTACAGCATAAAGAAAAGACAATTGCAAAAAAATTCTAATTGAGAGTCTCAGAAGCTGTATTCTGTATGAATTGACTATAGCTAGTTAATATTTAATATGGGCCTCTAGGTTTTTGGAAGCAGCTCCCCTGCTTCCAAATGCAGCTTTCCATACTATATTTCAGTGCTTTGCAAAACTTAATTGTGTGTTTCTAATGAAAAATCGCATAAAACCCTTTCATTATCTCTTTCATTCTTAGAAAACCTCTAGAATAGAATTTATGCTTTCATGTTAGTATTCACTGAGACACATTAAAAGTGAGCATGTGTTTTTATTGGCTCTAATCAGAGCCAATATTAAGTTTTGCTTAATTTTATTTCATTTTACTTGGCACATTATACTCAATCATGAATAATTACAATCTGCTGAAATACCAAAGAGCTTAATCCAAAATAAGTGTTCCAGTGCCATCGCAGAGATACAGTTAAAGGAACTTGTTTGTAAAAAATTGACCACCCATCTATATTAATTCTGCTTTTTCTTAAGGGGTATATATCAAATAAACATATAATAGAATGCATATAATAGTTTAGAGCTTAGGAAATTTTATAGGGTATGTTTCCATGTGCATCTTAATGTCCCATTGAATTACATATGCAATCATTAGGAATTCAACATAGGCATTCTACTATTTCCCACTTTAACTGTAGTATATTTGTTTAAGGTATCTAGAATAAGACAGGCAAGAGAATGAATATATCTTTTAAACATTTTTCAACAATTAGATTTCAAATATTACTTCTCAAAAACCATATACTCTATTCTGAACATAAAGCCTATATGTATAATTAATTTAAAATTAAAATAATCTTAAAATTAACTTCTATTTAATTGCTTTTATGATTCAGCCAAAGAATTGAATTGAATTCTGATCTTCTCTGGCACAGTTCCCAGGAGAGGGCCTTAAAAATATATTTGATGTTTATAAACTAGACCAGTACTTTCACTACCACCATCATTGTCCCTTATATATTTTTGTCTTTCATATTCACAAAGTGTTTTGAAATTTATTAGCTAATGTTATTAATTTTATATCAACTTAGTAAAGAAGGTAAAAGAGGTATTTTTGTTCCAATTTTTGAGAAGAAGAAGCTGAGACAGCTTTGTTCAATGCCAGTAAAAGAGATTTTATTTATAAATATATTCCTCCCCTATCTTCTGATAAAATAAGTTATTAAATATATTTTCTTATGTTAGTTTTTCAAACTCAGCAAAATTGGCATCTGTGGTTCAATACAGCTTGTTTTGGGGAAGGGCCTGCGAATATAGGATGTTTATCAGGATTATTGGACTCTACTTACTAGAGGCTAGTAGTACCTCCTTTACTGTGACAAAAGATCTTGAAAAATGCTAGATGTCACCAGGATCAAAAATCATTACTGGTTGAAAACACTGCTCCTGAAGTAGAATGTTTAAAATAAAAAAATAAAGAAAATGTTGCAGAATTACAAAAAGGCTTGTAGAGATGGTCTAAGACGTGAGTCTTAAGGTATCAAAGTTCAGTTTTTGTTTTTGTAAAACAAATTTTACATTTTGAAAATAAAGGCTTTTATTTCAGATGGAATTTTTTTCTTTTTTTAAATTGTATTTATTTGAGAGAGAGAGATAGAAAGAGAAATCTCTCATCTGCTGCGCACTCCCCAAATGTCTGCCACAAACAGGGCTGGGACATGTTAAAGCCAGGAACAATGAACCAAGTCCAGGTCTTCCATGTGGGTGGAGGGACCCAACTACTTGAGCCATCACCTGCTTCTTTCCAGGGTGTTCATTTACAGAAGCTGAAATCAGAAATGGAGATGGAACTTGGGCCCAGAGCACTTCAATATGGGATGCAGGCACCCCAAGAAGCATATTAGCAGCTGTACCAAACACCTCCCCCCAAATAGGTGATTTTAATGTAACACAAATTTTCTTATATTAAAAACTGCACATAAAAACAGAGTTTATTCATGAGATATAGTGCTCACTAAGTTATCAGGGCTCTTGGATCTTAAGGAAACTAATTCAACATTAAAGTGTCTGATGTTAATGTATCTACATCAAATTGTAGACTTGGGAAGAAACCAAAATCAGGGTTTTAAGTCACAGTATTTCTTTTGCTTCATGATCAATTTTAAAGGAGTTGAGTTGGAATCTAGACCTGGAATAACTGGAAAATTTGAACTGACAAGGTGGAAGGAAAATCACCTAGACAAAAACCTCTGAGCATTTGCAATAGCATTATGTTTTGATTTGTGTATCAGCCTAGAGAAAAGAATTTATGTTTGAAAATAATTAGAAATATAACTGGAAATGTATATCATGATGAAGCTAAAGAGTTTGCTAGTATAAGATATATGTATATCTTTAGACAATTAGATCATTTAATATTTTTGCACAGGAAAATGACATGATCAATATGGTAAGGAAGATGTAACCAGATAGATCACAGGATAAAAAAGATTGAGGGCAGGAAAACTAAAGAAGTCTTTTTTTTTAGAAACAAAGATTATTTATTTGAAAGTCACAGTGACAGAGACAGGAAGAGAGGGAGAAAGAGAGATCTTCCATTGGCTGGATCACTTTCTAAATGCCCACAGAAGCCAGGGCTGGGCCAGGCCACAGCCCAGAGCCAGGAACTCCAAAGGGGTGTTGCACATGAGTGGCAGGAATTCAAATGCTTGAGCCATCATCTGCTACCTCCAATGTGCATCTGAATCAGTGGAGCAGCTGGCCTCAAACCAGGCACTTTAATATGGGATGCGGGTGTTCCAGAGTGTGGCTTTACCCATTGTGCCACAACATTTGCCTCAAGAGGCTTTTTCTTGAATTGAGGTATGAAGGAGAGAGAGAAAAGCTAGCATTTAAAATTAACTATGGGGTCGGAACCACGGCTCAAAAGGTTAATCCTCCGCCTGTGGCGCCGGCACCCTGGGTTCTAGTCCCAGTCGGGGCGCCAGATTCTGTCCTGGTTGCTCCTCTTCCAGTCCAGCTCTATGCTGTGGCCCGGGAGTGCAGTGGATGATGGGCCAAGTCCTTGGGCCCTGCACCAGCATGGGAGACTGGGAGAAGCACATGGCTCCTGGCTTCGGATCAGCATGGTACACTGGCCACAGCACGGCGGCTGCAGCGGCCATTGCGGGGTGAACCAACGGAAAAAGGAAGACCTTTCTCTCTGTCTCTCTCTCTCACTGTCCACTCTGCCTGTCAAAAAAAATAGAAATAAAAAAAGATTAACTATGGATCAGACACTGTACTGATTTTTTTTTTTTTTGACAGGCAGAGTGGACAGTGAGAGAGAGAGACAGAGAGAAAGGTCTTCCTTTATGCTGTTGGTTCACCCTCCAATGGCCGCCGCGGCCGGCACGCTGCGGCCGGCGCACCGCGCTGATCCGATGGCAGGAGCCAGGTACTTATCCTGGTCTCCCATGGGGTGCAGGGCCCAAGCACTTGGGCCATCCTCCACTGCACTCCCTGGCCACAGCAGAGAGCTGGCCTGGAAGAGGGGCAACCGGGACAGAATCCAGCGCCCCGACCGGGACTAGAACCCGGTGTGCCGGCGCCGCAAGGCAGAGGATTAGCCTAGTGAGCCACGGCGCCGGCCGCACTGATTTATTTTTAAAGATTTATTTGAAAGACAAAGTTGCAAATCAAGAGATGGGGGGCAGGCAGGGAGAGAGAGAGAGAAACCTTCTATCCACTGATTCAGTCCCCTGTTGGCCACAATGGCCTGGGCTGGGCCAGGCAGAAGCCAGGAGCCCGGAACTCCGTCCAGTCTCCTGCATAGGTGGTAGGGGCGCTAGCACTCAGGCCATCTCCCACTGCTTTTCTGGTCTCGATAACAGGGAGCTGAATTAAAAGTGGAGCAGCCAGGACTCAAACAGGCTTTTATATGGAATGCTGGCATCGCAAGCAGCAGCTTAATCCTCTGAGCCATAATGAAGATCCTTGTACTGATTTATTATTTCACTGAATCCCTATGAATTTCCATAAAAATATCATTTCCTAAATGAGAATGCAATTTAGCAGCGTTAAGGGTTTGTTTGTTTGTTTTGCCAAAATTCATGCTCCTAGCCAGGTTGCTGATCTGAGATTAACTTCCAGTTCTGTCACACTTACAAATAGCAATGAAAGAGGGATGAATGCAAGAGGCATTATTTTCGGACTCAGAATAGCATACCCCAAGTATAGCACCTTGGCATACTGGTATTTAAAGCTGAAGGAAATTGAGGAAACCGCAGAAGCAAGAAGGTTACTGTCTTGCTTTCATCCACCTTCTTCCTTAAGCATGGTCAAAAGAATTTTCTGACCTACCTCCTCTGAAAATAAGTCATAAGATCTTTGTCTCAGAGGGACCCTGACCTATACCCACAGGCTAGGAAGAATATCAACAAACAGGCCTTGCTAAATTCCCCTAGTTTATTATAATACCATTAGAACATACCCGTTTGTCCTCCTATCATACATGTGCGTTACTATCCATAGTAACTCTCAGTTTTTATTTATTCTTAGTGTCTCCATTTCAGAAAGCTCCCTGACACATTTATCTTGGATTAAATAGATATATTACGATTTTCCCTTGTTAATATGTGTTTTGTTGTGGGGTAGTAATGGTTGAAGAACAGGTATTACTCTGTTCTCCTACAATTACAAAGGCTAAATCAGTAAGACTTGATAAAATTTAAGACTGCATGTGGGTTTATGGAAGGTGGGAAATAAACATTAGACCTTTCTTCTATTAACAGCTGTCAAGTGAAAATTGTACTTGATAGTCTCAAGTAAAGGTGGAGAAAATGATTTTATTACTTGCAAAACTGCTTTGCTTCTCAGTCATACTAAAATACTAGTTGTGGAAAGGCACTATACTTTAAAATCCACTCTACAAGCTTTCCAAGCCCCAAGTCCTCTACAACATGGAGGAGCCTTAGCAAAAAATTTCACTTAGGTAATTACATTGTTTTCGAGACTGTTGGGCAAACACATAGCTGAAAGTCCTGAACCAGAGTTTCTTAGGTGATTAGAAGTAAATTTAATAGAGGAACAATGGCATTATCTCCTTATGCCCTTTGCAGTGTTTGGAAGCATTCTGATAATTTTATTCAGGCTTCTAGAAATTATGCTAACCTGGAGACACAAAGACATATTTATATGTAGAAATAATCACTCTTTCTTGTGTTCATTATTTATAATTTTCAAGGAGAAAAAAAATAGTCCCAGAGTCTATACCTATATGTAGTTTAGACATAAGTATAGTCATTGTCAAAGGATGGAAGAATCATCAATTCATCCAGGAAATTACCTTTGATGATAAGATGCTTGATATGAAAGCCCAAATGTAAGTATAAATGACATGTTGAAGCACTAATGGGAATAATTCTTTAGCTAGACAGAATGGACTTTTATTATTTGAGGCTAATATGCATTCTCTTTGTGCTGTCCCTTTGCATGAAAGATAAATGAAAACATATTATAATACAAAGAATAAGAAAAAATTCTGGCTTTGGGACCATTTCATAGAACTTCCTGGAAGCCACGTGAAAAATGAATTTTAAGCAGCTGTTAGATGAGTACTAAACTTTTTCAGCCTCTTCATCTACATTTAGAGAAAACCTTCTACTAAATCAAATATAAACTCTTACTACAGTCTCAAGTAAAGGTGGAGAAAATGATTAATGTAATGTATTCACTAAATATCTAATTTGATCTTTTGAAATTTAAGCATAAAACTATCATGTTACTGCACATTAGTTAGTTAAATGAGGAATAGTTTGCAAAACTCCAAAGGGATCATTTTAAAGTATATGCTGCATGTGCATACTTTATCCTAGCACTATTATTCATATTTTCTTAGATGTAGCACTTTCCTTTTTTTAAATTTATTTTTGCTGTGAGAAGAAGATAAAGGATAAGAAATCAACTGAGTACAATCTCACAAAGTGTTATAGGGCCTAATCCTGCTTTGTGAGGCCAATCTTTTGAGGAGAAAAAGCTTTTATTACTACTATTATTACTCATAAGTAAGGAAGCAAGAGAATTGTGTCCCAAATCTACCCACTGACTGGGGTTTGGATGGAAGAAAGGTTTTTAGATTAGATGGGAGAAAGATGATATACAGAAATGTCCAGCAAAGCAAATCCTGATTCGAGAGGCTTGTAATCAGGCCAACATGATAACATGGACTTTTAATTCCAGATTTCCATGTTTGAGAGACCCCTCCCTTCTGAAAGAAATCCAGTGTACCCATGTTCTGGTGTTTCTGTGGCTTTTGTTCCTCTAGTCAGATCCTTCTTCTTGTGTGTATGCCCATATCAATGGACACTCAGCTCCCTGCTCTGGGTTTCTTTTCATATGCAGGGTCATATCCTAAAACGCAAAAACTTAAAAAATAGGATCAGACGATGGTAGTCGCCATGGCTACCATGGTGACCATGGGTGACGGAGAATCAGGGTTTGATTCAAGAGAGGGAGTCTGAGAAATGGCTACCACATCCAAGGAAGGCAGCAGGCACGCAAATTACCCACTCCCAACCCGGGGAGGTAGTGACGAAAAATAACAATACAGGACACTTTCGAGGCCCTGTAATTGGAATGAGTCCACTTTAAATCCTTTAACGAGGATAAAGAAAAAAATAGGATCAGATGGACAATTAAAGCACAAAAAGGGAAACTTTCAGGAAAACAATGGGGAACCATAACAAGAGGTTTTTATATTTGGAGCATCTAGGGGATTCCTGGTAAGGGCAGTCTGACATTATTATCAATAGAAACCTAGATAACTTATTCACTTTTTAAAGATTTTATTCATTTATTTGAGAGGTAAAATTACAGTGAGAGGGAGAGAGAGAGAGAGAGAGAGAGAGAGAGAAAGGTCTTCCATCTGCTGACTCACTCCCCAATTGGCCGCAACGGACAGAGCTGTGCCAATCCAAAGTCAGGAGCCAGGAGCTTCTTCTGGGTCTCCCACATGGGTACAGGGGCCCAAGAACTTGGGCCATCTTCTACTGCCTTTTCAGGCCATAGCAGAGAGCTGGATCAGAAGTGAAGCAACCAGGACTCAAACTGGCACCCATATAGGATGCCGGTCCAGCAGGCCAAGGATTAACCTACTGCGCCACAGCGCCGGCCCCGCTTATTCACTGTTAATGTCCTGTTCAAACAGCTTTCTCAGTTTGATCACATTACATAGAGGAGTTTTCCATAGCAATAACTAGAAAATTTTTGTTTGATTTGGCTCCCAGTAAAACAAAAGAAATAGCTTTGTAATAGAATAATATTGGAAATTGAGGGCATTTTTTCTGAATGTATTTTAAGGAATATTTGTCATTGAATTTATACTCAAGATTCACTCATGACAAAGCAATACAATAATCCATCTCTAGTTAGAAAAACACAGAGCTCATATTGAATGAAAAAGTGGTGGTCTGAATAAACAGCTTTATTGAAGTCAGATATCAACTGCATTTCAAAGAGTGTTATATTTAACATCATACAGAGAATTATAAAAGCAATTTTGGTAAAACAAATGCATCACAAAAATATAAGGATCTTTTCAAATTTTGTACAGTCAATAATTTTTCCAAAAATAATTTCTCTATTGAAACAATTGATTAAATTTAGTTATAATGTTTTGATATAGAAATTAATGTGCTTTTTAAAAAAGCCATTTCCCTAGATGTATTTTCTTTTTGTAATCTTAACTGACTTTAAATATAATTACAATTTAAAGATGAAATTTACTAAGTAATTGGGGGCTGTTGTGCACTGGATTAAGCTGCTGCCTTGCATCACCAGCATTGCATATGAGAGTGCTGGTTTGAGTCTCTACTGCTGTACTTCAGATCCAGCTCCTTGTTAATGTGCCTGGAAAGGCAAAGGATGATTGCCCAAGCACTTGGGCACCTATCACCCATGTGGCAAACCAGGATGGTGGTCCTAGCTCTTGGTTTCAGCCTAGCCCAGTCCCAGCTCCAGCTGTTGTAGCTATTTGGGGAGTGAACTAGTAGATGGAAGCTTCCTCTCCCTCTCCCTCTCCCTCTCCCTGTCCCTCTCCCTCTCCCTGTCCCTCTCCCTCTCCCTCTCCCTGTCCCTCTCCCTCTCCCTCCCCCTCCCCCTCCCCCTCTCTCCCTCTCTCCCCCTCCCCTCCCCCTCCCCCTCTCCCTCCCCCTCTCTCCCTCTCTCCCTCTCTCTTTCTCTCTTTCTCTCTTTCTCTCTCTCTATTTCTCTATTATTGGCATGTCAATCAAATTGATTTATTTACTTGGTGATTTATATTAGAAGAGTTTGGAATAAAAAAGAACCTCAAGTCCCACTTCCTTCTTGGGCAGCTATTTTGTGAGTATTTGAAATTTAGTTTGTCTACTTCATGGTTTTTTTACTGATTCTGGAGTTAGGGGAAGATAAAACGGTTTGATATCTACATGCTCTTTGATAAATATAGAGAACATTTTTCTAAATATTTTATAGCAAAATAACAAAAATAATTCTATTTGGTTTTGATAGAATTGACTTCCAATTTCCTTCTAGGATTGAAATCTAATTATATATCCAGTGTAGATATAGAAAATTATATAAAATTATAACTCTCTTAGAGAGCATTACCACCCCAAGTGTACTTTCCCATCTAGTCTCTTATTTGATACTGCATTGGGGTGAAATAATCTGAATCAGAAATGCTAATCCATTTACAAATATGCCAACCAGCAATGATTAGAACTAATATTTATGGCCACTACATACACTTCATAAGCATTATGTCATTTAATTTTCATAATTAATGAGTAAAATTTAAGTAACATTTAAGTAGCAAGCCTAATAGATGTTGTTAGTTTCATAGGACTACTGTCACAAATTGTGTGGCTAAAAAACAATAGAAATCATTATCTCACAGTTCTGCAGACTAAAAGTCTGAAATCAAAGTGTCTTCAAGGTCTCTTATATATCCTGGTAGTTACCAGCAATCATTGGTGTTCCTGACTGTAACTACCTACTCCAGTCTCTGTTTATATTATCATGTGACCTTATTCCTTAGCATGTGTGTCTCTAAATGTAATATATTCTATTACTAAATAAGGTCGTACCAGACTTTTGGTAGACACAGCTCAACCCACAATAGAGTTAAAGGAAACTACACAAGGTCTGTAGAGCTAGTAAGTTGCAGAGTCAAGAATTAGATTCAGTCCTGTTTTGAATACTATGTCCCACTCTTCCTAAACATCAAACTTATTGGAAATCTTGTCCTAAATCCTATATGTAGTTACATGATAAGGCTAAAACCAAAGTCAAAGTTTTATTGAATTCTAACTCAGATTATCTGATTCCTAGTATATAATCCATTCACTACATGATGATACCTTAAATACCCCATAAAATTTTTATCATTATGACATTTCAAAGAGTAAATTTTCATATTGAAAAATCAGACAGTAAATTTAGTATAGTTATTTTACTTATCTTAAAAGACTAAGATAAAATCGTCATGACTCAGTGCTTCTGATTGCTTGCCCCCAAATAACATTGGACAGATGGGAGTAAATGTATCTCCTCCACCTCTAGTAACAGGGTATCATAAAAATTTTCCAGGAACCAGATCAAAATACCTTTACTAGGTGTTATTTTTAATTCTAGCCAATTACATACCCAAGTATAGTTCCAAATAAAATAATATGTCACTTACTTGCATGAAATAAATAATTAGTGAGTCTCTAGAAGGAAGGAACTTATTCGCACACTACTGTCTACAATAGTTACCATGAAGGAGTCTTGGAGTTTTCTACTTTAGAGAGAAAAATAGTAAGTTCACATTCTAAGCCTGGAGGTCACCAAAAATACATAATAGTTTATGGCATTTGGCTCCATTCCTATCTGAATAAGATTTTCTTTTTTTAAACTTTTATTTAATAAATATAAATTCTGAAAGTACAACTTTTGTATTATAGCAGCTTTTCCCCGCATAACCTCCCTTCCACCCACAACCATCCCATCTCCCAGACCCTCTCCCATTCTATTCTTCATCAAGATACATTTTCAATTATCTTTATATACAGAAGATCAACTTGGTATATACTAAGTAATGATTTCAATAGTTTGCACCCACACAGAAACACAAAGTATGAAGTACTGTTTGAGTACTAGTTTTATCGTTAATTCACATAGCACAACACATTAAGGACAGAGAGCCTACGTGAAGAATAAGTGCAAAGTGACTCCTGTTGTTGATTTAACAAATGACGCTCTTATTTTTGGCGTCAGTAATCACACGAGGCTCTTGTCATGAGTTGTCAAGGCTATGGAAGCCTCTTGAGTTCACCAACTCTGATCTCATTTAGACAAGGCCATAGTCAAAGTGGAAGTTCTCTCCTCCCTTCAGAGAAAGGTACCTCCTTCTTTGATGGCCTGTTCTTTCTACTGGGATCTCACTCACAGAGATCTTTTATCTAGGTCATTTTTTTTGCCACAGTGTCTTGGATGTCCATCTAAGAAACTCTAATGGGCTCTTTAGCCAGATCCGAATGCCATAAGGGCTGATTCTGAGGCCAGAGTGCTATTTAAGGCATATGCCATTCTAGGAGTCTACTGTGTATATCCCATTTCCCATGTTGGAATGTTCTTTCCTTTTTAATTCTATCAGTATTAGCAGAGACTAGTCTTGTTTAAGTGATCCCTTTGACACTTAATCCTATTATCATGATCAATTATGAACTGAAACTGATCACTTTGACTAGTAAGATGGCAGCAGTACATGCCACCTTGATGGGATTGATTTGGAATCCCCTGGCATGCTTCTAGCTCTACCATTAGGGGTAAGTCCAAGTGAGCATGTGCTGAACTGTACATCTCCTCCCTCTCTTATTTCCACTCTTATATCTAACAGGGGTCATTTTTCAGTTGAATTTAAACACCTAAGAATAATTCTGTGATAATTAACCAGTAGTATTAAGTAGAACAAAAAAATACTAAAAGGAATCAAATAGTAAGTTGTTCCTTGACAGTCAAGACAAGGGCTGATCAAGTCCCTGTTTCTCATAGTATCCATTTCTCTTCTAAAGGTTTCCTTTTAGGTGCTCAGTTACCTGTCACTGATCAGGGAGAACATATGATATTTGTCCATGTGGGACTGGCTTAATTCACTCATCATGATGTTTTACAGATTCCTCCATTTTGTTGCAAATGACTGGATTTAATTGTTTTTTACTGCTGTATAGTATTCTATAGAGTACATGTCCCATTATTTCTTTATCCAGTCTACTGTTGATGAGCATTTAGGTTGATTCCAGGTCTTAGCTATTGTGAATTGAGCTACAATAAACATTGAGGTGCAGACAGCTCTCCTATTTGTCAAATTAATTTCCTTTGGGTATTCCAAGGAGTGGCATGGTTGGGTCATGTGGTTATATTCAGGTTACTGAGGAATCTCCAGACTGACTTCCATAGTGGCTTTACCAGGTTACATTCCCACCAACAGTAGATTAGTGTGCCTTATTCCCCAGATCCTCACCAGCATCTGTTGTTAGTTGACTTCTGTTTGTAAGCCATTCTAACCAGGGTGAGGTGAAATCTCATTGTGGTTTTGATTTGCATTTGCCTGATTGCTAGTGATCCTGAACATTTTTTCATGTGTCTGTTGGCCATTTGGATTTCCTATTTTGAAAAATGTCTATTGAGGTCCTTGGCCCATCTCTTAAGTGGGTTGTTTGTTTTGTTGTTGTGGAGTTTCTTGATCTCTTTGTAGATTCTGGTTATTAATCCTTTATCAGTTGCATAGTTTTCAAATATTTTTCCCATTCTGTCGGTTGCCTCTTCACTTTCCTGTTTCTTTTGCATTACAGAAACTTCTCAATTTGATGTAATCCCAATTGTTAATGCTGGTTTTGACTTCCTGGGCCTCCAGGGCCTTTTAAAAGAAGTCTTTGCCTGTGCCTATATCTTGCAGCGTTTCTCCAATGTTCTCTAATAATTTGATGATGTCTGATCGAAGGCTTAGATCCTTAATCCATGTTGAGTGGATTTTTGTGTAAGGTGTAAGGTAGGAGTCTTGTTTCATGCTTCTACACGTGAAAATCCAGTTTTCCCAGCACCGTTTCTTGAATAGACTGTTCTTGCTCTAGGAATTCGTTTGTGATCCTTGATCAAATATAAGTTGGCTGTAGATGATGTTTGGATTAATTTCTGATGTTTCTATTCTGTTCTGTTGGTCTATCCATCTGTTTCTGTACCAGTACCCTGCTGTTTTGATTATAACTGCCCTGTAGTAAGTCTTGAAATCTGGTATTGTGATGCCTCTGGCTTTGATTTGTAGTCCAAGATTGCTGTAGCTATTCGAGGTCTCCTGTGTCTCCATATGAATTTCAGCATCATTTTTTCCAGATCTGAGAAGAATGTCTTTGGTATTTTGATTGGCATCGCATTGAATCTATGAATTGCTTTTGGGAGAATGGACATTTTGATTATATTGATCCTTCCAATCCATGAGCAGGGAAGATTTTGCCATTTTTTGGGATCCTCTTCTATTTCTTTCTTTAAGATTTTTTAATTCTCGTCGTAGAGATCTATGATATCCTTGGTTAAGTTTATTCCAAGGTATTTGATTGTTTTTGTGGCTATTATGAATGGGATTGACCTCAGAAGTTCTTTCTCAGCCATGGCATTGCCTGTGTATACAAAGGTTGTTGATTTTTGTGCATTGATTTTATATCCTGCTACTTTGCCAAACTCTTCTATGAGTTCCAATAGTCTCTTAGTAGAGTTCTTTGGATCCCCTAAATAAAGAATCATATCATCTGCAAAGAGGGATAGTTTGACTTCTTCCTTCCCCTTTAATTTTTTTTCTTGCCTAATGGCTCTGGCTAAAACTTTCAGTACTATATTGAATAGCAGTGGTGAGAGTGGGCATCCCTGTCTGGTACCAGATCTCAGTGGAAATGCTTCCAACTTTTCCCCATTCAATAGGATTCTGGCCATGGGTTTTTCATAAATTGCCTTGATTGTGTTGAGGAATTTTCCTTCTATATCCAATTTGCTTAGATTTTTCATCATGAACGGGTGTTGTATTTTATCAGATGCTTTCTCTGCATCTATTGAGATAATCATATGGTTTTTCTTCCACAGTCTGTTAATGTGGTGTATCATGTTGATTGTTTTGCCCACATTGAACCATCCCTGCATGCCAGGGATAAATCCCACTTGGTCCAGGTGGATGATCTTTCTGATGTGTTGTTGCATTCTATTGGCCAGAATTTTATTGAGGATTTTCACGTCTATGTCCATCAGGGAGATTGGTCTGTAATTCTCTTTCAATGCTGAATCTTTTTCAGGTTTTGGAATTAAGGTGATGCTGGTTTCATAGAAACAATATGGGAGCCTTCCCTCTCTTTCAATTGTTTTGAATAGTTTGAGAAGAATTGGAGTTAGTTCTTCTTTAAATGTCTGATAGAATTCAGCAGTGAATCCATCCAGTCCTGTGCTTTTTTTGTTGGGAGTGACTTTATTACTGATTCAATTTCTGTCTCTGTTATGGGTCTGTTTAGGTTTTCTATGTCTTCCTGGTTCAATTTAGGTAGGTTACATGTGTCTAGGAATCTATCCATTTCTGATAGATTTCCCTGTTTGCTAGCATATAACTCTTTGTAGTAATTTCTGATGATTCTTTTTATTTCTGTGGTGTCTGTTGTTACATTTCCTTTTTCATCTCTGATTTTATTGATTTGGGTCTTCTCTCTCCTTTTTTTAGTTAGTTGGGCCAATGGTGTGTCAATTTTGTTTAGTTTTTCAAAAAAACTCTTCGTTTGGCTGATCTTTTGTAATTTTTTTTTTTGGATTCAATCCTGTTGATTTCTTCTCTGGTTTTAATTATTTCTCTTCTCCTACTATATTTGGGTCTGGTTTGCTGCAGTTTTTCTAGATCCTTGAGATGCAATGAAAGCTCATTTATTTGGTGCCTTCTATGACCCACTGTTCATTCAAGAGCATTTTGTTTAGTCTTCATGTGTTTGCATATGCTGTAGGGATTCCTTAGTTGCTAATTTTCAGCTTCATTCCATTGTGGTCTGGGAAGATGCATGGTAGAGTCCAATTATTTTGAATTTGCTGAGACTTGCTTTATTGCCTAGTATGTGGTGATTCCTAGAGCAAGTTCCATCCACTGCTGAGAAGAATGTGTATTCTTCAAGTATAGGATGAAAAGTTCTATAGCTGTCTGTTAGATCCATTTGGTCTATGTCTATAGTGTTGATTAAATCTGCTGTTTCCTTATTGATTTTCTGTCTTGTTGATCTGTCTATTGCTGACAGTGGAGTATTGAAGTCCCCCAATACTATTGTACTGGAGTCTAAGTCTCCCTTTAAGTTCCTTAACATATCTTTTAAATAACCCAATGCCCTGTAACTAGGTGCATATACATTTATAATAGTTACATCTTCCTGTTGAATTGATCCCTTAATCATTATATAGTGCCCCTCTTTGTCTCTCTTAACAGTTTTTGTGTTAAAGTTTGATTTGTCTGATATTAAGATGGCCATGCCAGTTCTTTTTTGGTTTCTGTTGGCATGGAATATCTTATTCCAACCTTTCACTGAAATGCATCTTTGTTGGAAAGATGTGTTTCTTGTAAACAGCAAATAGATGGGTTTTGTTCCTTAATCCATTCAGCCAGTCTGTGTCTTTTAACTGGAGAGTTGAAGCCATTAATGTTCAATGTGACTATTGATAAGTAGTGACTTTGCCCTGCCATTTTTCCAAAGATATTTCTAATATATACTTTGAACTTCCTGTGATTTTTTACTGAGAGATTTTCTTCCTTTACCTTCTTTCATATTGATTACTGTGTTTCGGTGTTTCTGTGTGTAACACATCTTTAAGCATCTTTTGCAGGGCTGGATGAGTGGTGACAAATTCTTTCAATTGCTGCTTGCTATGAAAGGTCTTTATTTCACCTTCATTCATAAATAGAGAATTCACTTTTATTAATCTGTCTTCTCCCAGATTCTCAGTAAGCTCCCTCCCTATTCCGCCATCTTGGCTCAACAGCCTGTATATGATTTTCTTCCAAATGTTATTTGAGGCAAAATACAGAGAAAACATCTAATCAGAGAGGTAGAAGAAAATATCTAATCAGAGAGGGAGAAGAAAATATCTAATCAGAGAGGTAGAAGAGATTTCCAAGAATGGATTTACTTTTCCTGAATTGCTTGGTAATTCTGACACTGTGAAACCTTGGGCTTCCACACATAGGACCTATTTTGAAATTTTGAACTCTCTGAATGCAATCTCTTAATACAAAAGTACATCAACAAGTCCATTCAAAAATGTAATTAAAAAATAATGTACATTTTTTCTGTGAACTTTTTGAAAATCCCTTCATATAATATCATCTCAATGCCTTGAATATTCCTTTCTTATTTTCTGCTTCTGGTCTGTATTCCCTGTCAACATCCATGACAAAATTTTTATGCTTATAAATACTATATATCATGTATAATAGCTATGTGTAATATTATATTCACCATTACCATGGCTATTTCCAAATGATCCTGACATGTTAAAAATTGGCTCCATGAGGGCAGGAATTTTGGCACAGTGGGTTAAGCCAATTCTTGAGATGCATATATCCCATATCAGAGTGCCAGTTCAAGGCCTGGCTACTCTTCTTTGGATCTGACTTCCTGTTAATGCACCTGAGAAGGCAGGGGATGATAGCCCAAGTACTTGGGTCCCAACGACCCAGGTGGATGACCCAGATGGAATTCCAGGCTTCTGACTGTTGTGTGCTCCAGTCCTGGATGCTGTGATCATTTAGTGAGCAAACCAGCAAATGGAAGGTCTCTCTCTCTTTCTCTCTCTGTCTCTCTCTCTCTGTCTTTCTCCCTCTCTCTCATCTCTCTCTGTCTCTCTCTCTCTCTCTCTTCTCTATCTCTCCCTCCACTTCCCCCTCTTCCTTTCCCTCTCCCCCCACCACCTTGTGTGTGTGTCATTCTGTCATTCTACCTTTTAAATAAATAAATAAATCTTTAAAATAATATCTACATAAATTAATATGAATGAGCTGATGATCCCTTATAATATATTATAAAAGGAATCTTTTTATCCCTTTTACAGTTATTTTTATTTATTTGAAGGGCAGAGTGACAAAGAAAGTGAGAGAGACAGAGAAAAAAAGATTTTCCTGGTTGACTCCCCAAATGACCACAATGGCCTGGACTGGGCCAGGCCAAGGCCAGGAGTCAGGAACTCTAACCAAATCTCCCAAATGGGTGGCAGGGACCCAAGGACTTGGGCTATCTTCTGCTGTTTCTCCAGGCACAATAGTAGGGAGCTGAATCAGAATTAGAGTAGCCAAGCCCTGAATCAGTGCTCCTACATGGGGTTCCGGTGTTGCGGGCATAAGTTTAACATGTTGTGTCATGACACTGGCCTCTTTAACAAGAATTTATTTGTTTTTTTCTTTTAATTCAGTCAATTGAAGACCACACATCAACATCATTGGAATTGTTGAAATATTTCTGATTTAATACAATCCATATATTTCATCAATGTGAGAAAGAGTGAAAGCGAGAGAGTCTTCCATGCACTGGTTCACTCCCCAATTGGCAACAACAGTCAGAGCTGGGCGGATCTGAAGCTAGGAGCCAGGAGCTTCTTCTGGGTTTCCCACATACTTGCAGGGGCCCAAGGACTTGGGCCACTTTCTACTACTTTCCCAGGCCATAGCAGAGAGCTGGACCAGAAATGGAACAGCTGGGACTTGAACTGGCACCCATATGAGATGCCAGCACTGCAGGCAGCAGCTTTACCCACTGTGCCATGGCACCAGCCCCAGAGAAATACCTTTTTTAAAAGTTAATTCATTTAAAAGGCAGAGATGGAAAGAGAGATATGTCTTCCATCCACTGGTTCACTCCCTGAAGGTCCACAACAGCCAAGGCCAAGCCAGGCTGAAGCCAGGAGCCAGGAACTCCATCTGAGTCTCCCACATGGGTGGCAACCCAAGTACTTGAGCAATCATATTCTGCCCACCAGGGTGTGCTTTAGCAGTAAGCTAGATAGGAAGCAGAGATGAAATTGAATTCCTGGAACTCCATAGAGTTTAGGTGTTCCAATCAGTGACTTGACCAAGTGTGCCACAAGGCCAACTACAATACTTTGCAGCATTTAAATTCCTTCTTTTTGACTGAAATGTATCATTTTGATTGAGAGCTATTCTCAAACTTAAGGATTCATCAGAATTACCTCATGAACTTCTTTAAACATAGATTATTAGGCTCTACCCTCATGATTCCTCATTTTAGTTAAGTGTGAGGTGCAATCATGAATTTAGTTTTGTCTCTTTTTTAGAAAGATTTATGTATGTATTTATTTGAAAGGCAAGGTGATAAAAAGGGGCAGGGAGATACAGAGAGAGAGGGAGAGAGAGATCTTCCATCTGCTGGTTCATTCACCAAATACTTTTAACAGCTAAGAGTAGGCCAAGCCAAAGCTAGGAGCCATGAACTCCAACCAGGTCTCCCACATGAGTGGTAGGGATCCAAGCACATGATGGACCAGGCATATTAGCACAAAGCTGGATCTGAAGGGAGAAATAGCTGGGACTCAAACCAGGCACTCCAATAAGGATGCAGTGGTCCCAAGTAGTGGCTTACCCCACTCGACCACAAACCCTGCCTCAAGAATTCAGTTTTCTAACAACTCCTGAAGTGATGCTGATGCTTCCAATCTGAGGATCATAGTTTGAGAATCACTAGTATAGTCAAATGGAAGAATATAGGCTTTAGAACTACACATACCTGAATTTCAATCTTGTTCCTGTCCAAATCATTTAATTCCTCTGAGATTATCTGAGACTTTGCTATGTTTTGAGGAATACTCTCAAATACAGTGCCTGACAGAAAATAACCGTCTAAAAGATAGTAATTACTATCAATATTTACTTTTGGCATAGCCTTAGGTTATTGCAATAAGATAACTTTCAATTTAATTACTCAATTTAATTTATTCATGTCAAATTAATAATTAATAAAAAGGTAGGAATCTCTCCCAATATCCTCTTAAACACACAGGAAAGATGAATCTTCAAATTATTTTCATTGACATAAGGATGGGTCTTATCAAATTGTGTTTGCACTCCCCCCATTTCTAGTCAAAGCAATCTGTAACAAGGGATAACATAGGCAAAAAATAAAATATTATGACAGACTGTTAGACTGCTTCACTTTTCCACATCTGAATCTCCTATACTACATTATTTTGATCTTAATAGTACACTACCAGGGAATCATAAAACATCTTTATATGGAGAACTACTATATAGAAGAACTACTAACTACCATAGATCCATTATGTAGTTTATTGTAAAAGCTGTTTTGGGGGGCCACAAATGTGGCATAGTGTGTGAACTCACTGCTTGTGATGCTGTCACCCCATATGGATGCTAGTTACTGTGCTGGCTGCTTCACTTCTGATCCAGCTCCCCACTAATGGCCTGGGAAAAACAGCAGAACATGGTCCACATGTTTGGGCCCCTACTGGCCATGTGAGAGACCAGATGAAGCTCCTGCATTGTGAATATCTGGGCAGTAAACCGGTGGATGGAAGACATCTCACTCTGTCTCTCACTCTCTCTCTGCAACTCTGACTTACAAAATAAATATATAAATATTTTAAAAATGTATTTACTTTCAAGCTACACCAAAAAACAATAGTAACGGTGGGACATGACGGTAGGGGGTAGGTTAGAAATTTAATCTCTATTTAAGTTGGCAAAGGATAGAATGGAACCTTTAAGAAAAGTTTTGATTTAATTATAAAATTATTCCTATATGAATTATAGTATGATCAATGTAATCGATCATTTATTCTGACAGTCATTTTGTACAGAAGAATAAAACTACTTCTTCATTTATGTCAGAGTGGAGGGTTTTTTTTTAAGATTTATTTATTTATTTGAAAGGAAGTTACAGAGAGAAAGATATTCCATATGCTGGTTCACTCCCCAAATAGCCACAACAGCCACAGCTAGACCAGGCCAAAGTCAGGAGCCAGGGGCCCAAGTAGTTGGGTTTTCATTCACTGCCCTCCAATGCACATTACCAGGAAGCTGGATTGGAAATAAAATATCCATGACTGGAACTGGCACTCTGATATGGGATGCTAGCATAACAAATGACAGCTTAAACCACTGTACCACAATGCGAGCCCCAAACAAGCTATCTTTACCATAAATCAGAAACTGTTCTAAATCCTGTGCACATATTTACTAATTTAATTCACTTAGTATGTGCTTTTATTAGCTCCATTTTATAGATGAGAAACTTGATACAGGGTTACATAGAAAATAAGTAGCTAAATGGAATTGGGGCCTTCATAGTATAGTTCCAGGGTAATTGTACTTAATTACGTTATATTACTTCTCTGAAAAGGACTGATCTTGATTTTGGTTTTAATTTCCATAATATGTTATTAGCATCTCTTATACTACTTATCATATCCTGTCTGTTTTGCAATATTCATTTGACCTTTGCAAAATCATGGGTTATAGTTGGTTCTGAAATGCGATAATCAAAGTTTTGATCTCTAATATCTTTAACACTGTTACCTTGAGTGATTCGCTTAGTTTTTCTCTGTCTTAATGTTCTTATTTGCAAAGAGAAGGATTGGTTTGTCATCTCCATTGTCTTTCAGCTCTTAAATTCAGGATCACATGCTCATATAAATATATATTATCCCTTGGCACTTTCTGTGGGCCATATGATTTGTGGGTCCAAATGGCATTAGTGTCGTGTTCCAACTTCTGTGGTAAGATTAGTTCTTTCATGTTTCCATTATTTAAATTTCTTATAGAATTTCTAAATTTATGATACATTCTTTTACATCAGTGCTTCTCTAGTTCTTTGATTTTATTATTCAATTTAGTTCAACAAACATTAATGGAACCCCTATTAAATGCAATGAATAAGGAATAGGGATAAACATTATGGTTTCTGGCCTTGATGTGCTGACAATTCAGTAGTTGATTTGAGAAAACCTAATGCTTAGTCTCAAGAAAAGCCTTGTTCTTTTCAAAATATTTACAAGTCTCTTCATTTATGATAAATATCAAATATAAATGTGTTTCCAAAATGTCTCTTTTAACTGTGTTTTGATAGCTTATTACATGCCTGTAAAGATTTAGAAACTAACCTATTAGCAAACTAATAAGAAAAAAAGCTGCTGAATTCTGTTGGTTATTCTGATAGTATAGTATATGTCTTACTTAATATAAAGGGAAAAATCTATTTTAAAAATATTTTTGATTTTAAGAAGAAGATCCATAAATATGTTAATCACTAACTTATAGTCTTCAAATTATAGCTCAATTTCAAGTAATAAAATAAAAATAAAATTTGAAAATATAAATGAGAAAGATCTACCTATATTTTTGGTTATAAATATATTGTACATATTATACAGTTCATAGAATAAATATATAATAGACAACATATACTATAATATTGAACTTTACTATTATTAATTTATTATGATTGAATAATATATAATATTCATAATATAGTACATAATACTACATATTTATATATGGTACAATAAAAAGGTTTTAAAATGCTTTGTTTCTAGCCTGAATATAAAAGTTTTTCTTTATCAAATAAAGTTGACTTCAGTGCTTATTTTCAAATGGTTTATTGATTTATTTGGTTTACTTCGACAGCTTTGAAATTGTATGAAGTAAAAATAATGATTAAAAAAACTTCCCCTCCTCCAGAGGTAGTACCTCTGTTTTACAAATAAGGCAACAGACTTACAGAGTTTTATCTACCCAAAGGTACACAGCTTGTAAATATCAGAGCCAAGATTCAAAATTCGAATGGCTCCAAATGCTGTGCTGTGAACCATTATGCTTAACAGCTGCTCAGATGGTAAAAGAGTGTATCACATGATGTAACATAGTATAGTTGTTACTCTCTAGAAGTAACATAACTTGTAAGAACAGTAAAAACTTAAAAACTTCAACTAAAGTATCTTCCCTGCTATTAAACATATATTTGTTACATAACCAGTACCCTATTCCTTATGGGAAATCCTTATTTTAAAATGTTTTGGAGATCTATTGTATATCAAAGTAATTACAACTTATAATGATGTATGATATATTTGAAAATTGCTAAGAGATTTTAAATGTTTCATTGCAAAAATGAGTATGCTAATAAATTTGATCTAATAATTCTACAATGTATAGAAATATCAAATTATCACACTGTGCCCCACAAATATGTACAACATTTGTGTGTAAATTAAAAAGAAAATAAACAAGTAAATGTGAAAAAATGGTCCTAGAGAAGTAACATTATTATAAATGTATCAGAACACATTTTGTCACATTAAAGCAGTCACAACTGTAATGGAAACCAACATCAAGGAAGGCTAAAGGAAAGAGAAAGTTAGTATCAGAGAAAATGAATAGAAAAACCTTTTATAAATTGGAAAGTATCTGATGCAAACATTATCTGCATCATAATGTTATCATTGACTTGTCCTAACACAATTCTGATATGAAGTGATCTACTCAGACTGTGTAAAGGTTAATGTTTTCCATGTAATCCTAGATGCTTATATCTTAAACCTAGCTTTAAATCGGTAATAGAAATAACTATGCATGCAAGTACATCCACACTGATACCCAGTTCCCCCATTTTTGACAAGTCTTCTTACCACTTCTTGAATGTACTCATTTTGTAATTTTTTAGAAAAAAAAAGGAAATTTAATATAATCCAATATCTTTTGGTATAATGTATTTCTTCAAATGTTCATGTAAAATTAACAAATATTAATGTAACATTAAGCCATATTAAGTATGTTAATAATTGTAAAGCACTGAAAATAGAGTCTAGAAATATTATTCCTAAATATTAATTATTAAATAAATGCAAATCTAAGTAATACAGTTAAATTTAGACTTATTTATTATTAGATTAGGTTAGCAATTAAATGTGTGGCCTACAGCACCATATTCCTTGACTTCAGATCCTAATGCCATTACTTTTTGTGTGATCTGGGCCAATTAATTCCTTTCTATAGGTCTGGGTTTTCTCATGTGCATAGTAATAGTACCTATCTCATAAGACTGTTTTAGAGATCAAGAAGGTTAATATATTTAAAACTCTCACAATAATGGCATACATATAGGAAGAACTCAATAAATGCTGTTTATGATAGAAATCACCATTATATGCATGTGCAGTTTATGATCTGACATTTTGTTCATGAAAATGTTGATAGGATAATTGGAATGCCTAAACCTTTCATGAATAGCCATGGTTTCCTTTGTATGTTACATCAGGCTCAATATTTAATGGGATTTTTTCACTTTTACTTTTAGCCAGTTACAATTGAAACCGAAGTAATGAGTTTTCCAACAGAACATGGACCTGCCCTAATGCCTACAACTCAATATTCATCAATGGTGAGTGAATTATATTACTAAATTGTGATCATTGAGAAGTTCACTATTGGGAGGAAGAACACATACATTTCATCACTTAAGAAATGTTCTAGAGGGGCTAGTATTATGGTATAATGGGTTAAGTCACCACTTGCCATCCAGAATCCCATAGCAGACTGTCAGTTCAAAGCTGGGTGTTCCACTTATGATCCAGCTTCTTACCAATGCACCTGGAAAGGCAGCAGATGTCCCAAGTAATTTGAGCCCCTACCACCAATGTGGAATGTCTAGATTTAGTTCCTGGATCCTCGCCTCAGCATGGCCCAGACCTGGCTATTGTAGTCTTCTGGGAGTGAAACAGTAGATGGAAGATCTTTCTTTGTGTGTCTGCCTCTCTCTCTATATACCTCTGCCGTTCAAGTAAATAAATAAATCTTTTAAAAATGCATTTTCCAAAAAAAGATATTTTCCACATGTAGCTTAAATTTAAAGACCTAGGTAGAATTTGTTTCCTTACAATAGTTAAGATGATCTCTGAGGAGTCTTAGAAGAATCATTCAAGATTAATTAATTAATTAATTCAATAATTTGCTAAATAAATACTATCCATAGCTATTTGGTCTCTTTACTTATTTCCCAAATAAATATTTACTGATTTTCAACATTTGACCCTTGTTGGATCTTCTTTCTTTGAAACTTTGTGTAACACTTTTTATGTAACTTACTGTTTTCCAGTTTCTCAGTTCTTGTTCCTTGGCATAATATAAGCAGCCTACATTTCCAACCTCATTTCCAACTCTCTCTCCTAGACTCTACTAACTGTGGCTACACCTAGGTCTGTTAATATTACATATGCTCTCACTCTCTCTGCCTTTCATCTTTTTTCTGTGCTTAGATTCCTCTTCTTTGCCTGAACAATTCTTACTTGTTCTTCAACATTCAGCCCAAATGCCTCTTCTCTTGTGAAGTCTTGCCTGACACCCTCAGGTAGAAAGAATCCATTTCTTCCGTATTGTAATGTGGCACTCTGTAAATATTGTCAAACAACTCATCACAGTGTATTCTCATCAATCAGTGCTGTTTTTTCTAATCAATATTCACAACTGGGCCGGCGCCGCGGCTCACTAGGCTAATCCTCCGCCTAGCGGCGCCGGCACACCAGGTTCTAGTCCCGGTCGGGGCGCCGGATTCTGTCCCGGTTGCCCCTCTTCCAGGCCAGCCCTCTGCTGTGGCCAGGGAGTGCAGTGGAGGATGGCCCAGGTGCTTGGGCCCTGCACCCGCATGGGAGACCAGGAAAAGCACCTGGCTCCTGGCTCCTGCCACCGGATCAGCGTGGTGCGCCGGCCGCAGCGCGCTGGCCGCGGCGGCCATTGGAGGGTGAACCAACGGCAAAAGGAAGACCTTTCTCTCTGTCTCTCTCTCTCTCACTGTCCACTCTGCCTGTCCAAAAAAAAAAAAATATTCACAACTGTGGCAACTGGCATTGTACCTTGAACATAGTAGGGACTTAATGCATGTTCAGTGGATGGACAGATGGATGGATGGATGGATGGATTCATAGATGGAGGGCCAATGTTGCAAAATAAGTCCAGGCCAGAAAACCATGAGCCAGTATGAATAAGCCAAGGCACTATTTGGTCTAATAGGTTTAAATGCATAGGACAAAAAAATTCCAACGCAATACTGATAAACACAGTGGATTCTGATGCTTTTATTCAGCAACCTCTGTCCTTTCTGTACAAAGAAGGAAACCTCATAGTACAGTCCCAATGAGATAGACTTATACACTCTTCTAGGATACAAATGCACAGGGTTCCTACTTCTAACATATTAGAATGTTGCAAAGTAATTAAATTTCTTCAGTCTCCCCTCCCACATTCACAAAGTGAATACCTTATATTTGCATACTTACTCACTTGCCAAGATCCTTTTGTTGAATGATTTCAAAAAATGGTTATCAAAGAATATATAAGTACAGAAAAATAAAATTATTTAACTACTCTGATAGGAACAACTTCATGGTTAATATCTAGAAAATTCTCACTTCCATTTCCACGTAAACTAACATGAACCATAATATTACATATTGAAGAATAATAAATCATTCTGTCTAAAAAGTTCAATTTTTAACTAATGTTCACATATATTGGCAATCTTCTTATTATATAATTTATAAAATTAATTGATTAGATAACAAAATGCAGTTGATTATGGTTCCTAGAAATCATACATTGTCAGTGTTGTCAGAAAATATTTGAGGGGCCAGCGCTGTGACGTAGCGGGTAAAGCTGCCACCTGCAGTGCTGGCATCCCATATGGGCGACGGTTCGAGTCCCGGCTGCTCCACTTCTGATCCAGCTCTCTGCGATGGCCTGGGAAAGCAGTAGAAGATGGACCAAGACCTTGGGTCCCTGTACCTATGTGGGAGACCCAGAGGAGGCTCCTGGCTCCTGGCTTCAGATCAGCACAGTTCTGGCCATTGAAGCCAATTGGGGAGTGAACAAGCAGATGGGAGACCTCTACCTCTGCCTCTACCTCTACCTCTACCTCTACCTCTACCTCTACCTCTACCTCTACCTCTCCTTCTCTCTCTATGTATCCTTCACTTTCTTTTTATTTTTTTTATTTTTTTTTATTTTTATTTTTTTTTTATTTTTTGACAGGCAGAGTGGACAGTGAGAGAGAGAGACAGAGAGAAAGGTCTTCCTTTTGCCGTTGGTTCACCCTCCAATGGCCGCCGCGGCTGGCGCGCTGCGGCCGGCGCACCGCGCTGATCCGATGGCAGGAGCCAGGAGCCAGGTGCTTTTCCTGGTCTCCCATGGGGTGCAGGGCCCAAGCACCTGGGCCATCCTCCACTGCACTCCCTGGCCACAGCAGAGGGCTGGCCTGGAAGAGGGGCAACCGGGACAGAATCCGGCGCCCCGACCGGAACTAGAACCTGGTGTGCCGGCGCCGCTAGGCGGAGGATTAGCCTAGTGAGCCGCGGCGCCGGCTATCCCTCACTTTCAAATAAATAAGTAAATCGTTAAAGAAAATATTTGAAAGGTAGAAGGAAATCTCAAATTCTTCCTGCTAATTGGAAGCTATGCATTGGCAAATAGCCACATTGAAAGGAAAAATGTGGCTAAAAAATTTTAATTTGATTTATTCATATTTAATAGTTGAGTGATTAGGACCAAAAGGAATGTTGATTAAATTAACGTATAACTCAAAAAGTGTTGCCATCAAAGAGAACCAAGTTGACCACCTCCCTGCACACACCAAGTTCAAGAGCTATGGAAGCCAAGTAAGAGGGTACATTGCAATAAACAAGAAAGTGTTGCATGTCACCCCTGTGCCAAGAAACATGACTTGGAGAGATGTCTCCTACTTGGAAGAGGGAGAATCCCATTGCCATGCCCACTGTGATAAACTGTGAGATTGAGCACTCATTCCCCAGCCCCAAGGCCTATTCCCAAGGAGTAACTATTTGGAGCTTCAAGAGCCAGGTAGCCTCTCACACCTATCCTCCAAATGCCAACAGAAAGTAAAACTCTAACTCCATAGAAAGAACAGTAGAGAGAACTAAGGTGTATTTCTTGGAGGTCAGAAGTGAGCCCATGGTACTAAGACTCAGCACCAACAAAAGCCCAGAAGCCTCTAGCCCCAGGCTAGTTCTCACAGACTGAGCCTCTAGACTTGCCCTGCATCAAGCAGAGAGCTTTGCTCTGGAGTTGGACTCATTTTGGCATGTATCACTGCCAGTCTCTGGTGGGCTCGGCAGACACCCTGGAGATGGTAGGAGCCTGTGACTGGGATCCAGGTGTGACTACCCTGGGACAACTCTGAGTGGTGAGAGAGATGCCTTGGACAGAAAGCAAGGGGCAATGAGATTATGTACTGGGACTCAGTGCTGGGCTTTACAGCCCAACACTAGACAGATATTAACAGTATCTGTCCCAAGGCAGTGCATCTAAACAGAGTCTCTGGACTTGCCACAATATTTGTGCCCTGGTAAGACAGACTTATTTTGATGTTTATCACTCTGTGCCTCTTGCAGGCCTGGTGTGCAGTTAGGATTCTCCATGGAATTCCTTACTTCCTGCATCACAGCAGATTACTTTTCTTAGAGTCCCCTGAGTTTTATATCTAGATTTTCAACTAGTTTAATATTTCATTGAGTAATTTTCAAATGTACAAAAGTGACATTCACCTCTATGGCAACAAATAATACAGTTTACAGTCTCTCTTATTTTTATTGTTATGTTTAAAAAACAAATGATAGTTTATTTTTATCTACTTTTCGTAAACTCTTTTCTAACATTATAACTGGAAGTTTAATTTTTTTTATTTTTATTTTTGACAGGCAGAGTTAGACAGTGAGAGAGAGAGAGACAGAGAGAAAGGTCTTTCTTCCATTGGTTCACTCCCCAAATGGCCACTATGGCCATCGTGCTGTGCTGATCTGAAGCCAGGAGCCAGGTGTCTCCTCCTGGTCTCCCATGCAGGTGCAGGGCCCAAGCAATTGGGCCATCCTCCACTACCTTCCTGGGCCACTGTAGAGAGCTGGACTGGAAGAGGAGCAACTAGGACAGAACTGGCACCCCAATCAGGTCTAGAACCGGGGTGCTGGCGCCGCAGGCAGAGGATTAGCCAAGTGAGCCGCGGCGCCGGCCTGGAAGTTTAATTATAACCAGCAAGAAAAGATCAAAATAAATATTTAGTGTATAAGGGGCTGGCGCTGTGGCACAGCAGATTAAAGCTGCAGCCTGCAGTGCTGGCATCCCATATGGGCGCTGGTTCAAGTTCCAATTGCTCCATTTCCGATCCAGCTCTCTGCTGTGTATAAGCTAGGATTTTGCTGCATTCATAAGCTACATATATTGCCTGATTACTGCCTTCAAAGTTTGTGAGTTGGCATAAATCAATATGATCCTTTTAATTACTGGCATTTCCATTAGCAAAGAAAAATCATTACTAGTTGCATCTCAGTGGTTGCTTATGTAATCAATGGTTACTGAGGCTGCAGGAAAAAAATCATACAGTAAACTTTGCAAACTAATATGAAAGTTGATATACATTATTTAATTGATCTGCATAAAATCTTTGTGTTTTCTCATTTAGAGATTTTACACATATGACCTGGGAAAGAAATCCCCAAATACATAAATATAAATAAAAATAATGCATATAATTCTCCTGCTATTTATTTTATCTTTGTTTTAATTTATTTGATCACCTATCACTCAATAGCTATACATGGAATTCCTTTCTTTGTGTTGTGTATTGTTTGAAACCATTGATTTTAAAAGGTCAAGGGTTAAAAAAAAATGTCAAGGGTAAACATGGATTTTTTTTATTACTAGTAACTTACATTTTACATAGAATTATAAAACTTATAACTGTGGATTTATACTCAAATAACTTCAGAGCCATGTGGGTGCAGGGTCCCAAGGATTTGGGCCATCTTCTACTGCTTTCCCAGGCCATCGCAGAGAGTTGGATCAGAAGTGGAGCAGCCGGGACTCGAACCGGTGCCCATATGGGATGCTGGCACTGCAGGCAGTGGCTTTACCCTCTATGCCAAAGCGCTGGCCCTTAGTCATTAAATTTTAAAGACTCACATTCAAATACTTTATGATCAGACTCATGAAAGCATCTATTTATGATGTATTTTATAAGTATTCATATTCATTGTTTAAAGACATCATAAGAAATATAATTCCAATTCAATCATTAAGTAATATTAGATAAATATTTATACTGCTTTTGTCCTTCATACCCATCTCTAAGTTGAATTCAACATTTTAGGAAAAACAGTTTGAATGAAATTATTTTATTTAAAATTAAGTCTCAATATTTTTAAAATGAAGAATAATTATGGTTGAATAATTTTTCAGATTAACACCCTAATAATTTACCATCATGTGCCTGAATGAGATAAACCTCTGATTTAATCTATCAAACATATTACAGAGTTTGAAGAAATTGAATGTGTTTTACATAAATGGCAATGGTAGAGTTTAAAAGAATAATAGATTGTTTAACATCACTTCCATTTTTATTGATTTCATATTTTATCAGGAAAACAATATAAAAATCCCTTTAAAAGAAGTTTGCATTTGGAATATAGGCAAATATAAGCAAGAAAAAATGCAAATAGATGATGAATTATTGTAAGCTTAGTTTGATCACTTGATATTTTCCCCTAAATAAACTAGGTATACACATAGTCAGTGTCAACCTAAATAAATGGTTAAAAGTAAAAGAAAGGAAACTGAAATTTACTGCATGTTTAATATGAGTCAGATAGTATTCTCATTACAGTCTTCTGAGATAGAAGTATTATTACAGTAAGAAAATAAGGCTCAAGAGAGTTAATTACTTGGATAACATCATATAGCTCATGATTGGCTGAGGTTGGATTCTAACTCAGGGCTATTTCCAGAATCCAGGCATAAAAGTTATCTGCATAATACCATTTGAAAGCCCCACTCCTACTCATTTTCCTTCACTGGATGCCTTAATGCTTGTAATTCTCAAATATCATTATTGAGTCTTGTAAGGAACTGATCAATTTAATATGTAAAAAATACTATATTAAATGTGAGGGGAGGCAAATAAATGTACCATTCTCACAAAGTTAAACACAGAACTTCAAGAAAACAGTACAAAAAATTATTTATTATTAATGAAATAAGACATTGGACTATAAAGACATAGGGAGAAAGGGTCATCAGGACAAGACTTTGTTAGAATCAGAAAAGTATGGATCAGAATAGCTATGAGAGGAATACCAAGGGTTAAGTGACAATAATCTTCATATTTATTCACATTTTTTACATTAATGCCTGACTCACCCACTGTACCACCATCTCAAGGGCAGAGGCTGAGACTATTTTTGTGTATCATTGTAAATTCAATGCTTAAAATAGTGTAAAGTATATACTCAATGATCAATAAATAGTTGCTGAATTAGTCTGTTAACAAATATTATCAATGTTACTACCACATAAGTGTGTATATCTCAACCCAATGTGCAGCAATATACTTACCAATCAAGTTTGAGCTTATCAATAGCTACTCAATTAAGCACAGTGTCCTAAGCTGTCAACCCTCTTAACTCTTGTTGAAAACGCTACGTCAGTACAAAAATTTATTATATTTGCTTAAAGACAGTTGAATATCACAGTACATATAGTTTACTGAAGTTTTATATATATTATTCATCTAGAAATGTGATGACCATTTAAAAATAGCACTTGGTCTATGCCAACAGATACCTAATTTTCATTGGACATACATGAACTGTCAATGTGGTGCACTGTAACAGACCACAGGTGAAGGAAACACTAGGATGCAAGATGAGTGCTGCTTGGAAATAGTTATGAGCATTAGCCATGTACTTTTCCATGAATGAAATTGTCCTCTAGTAGATAACACTGAAATCTATGTGGATTTATTTGTGATCATTTGGTGTTTTAAAAACACTTTATTGAGGCATAATTGACATGTAAAAATCTATATGCGTGTAATGTATACAACTCAGTGCATTTGGGGATAAGTATACATCCAGGAAGTCGTCACCCCCATGGGAACCATGTACAATCTATTACCTCTCAAAGTTTCCTGCTGCTCCCCTTATTTTTTCAGGAGGGTGATAAGAATACTTAGTACCAATCCTCTTAACAAATTTTAAGTACATAATACAATATTGGTAGCTACAGATACTGTGCTGTATATTAAAGTGCCAAAACTTACTTATCTTGCATTTCTGAAATTTTATACCCTTTGACTATCATTTCCCCATTCTCCCTCCTCCATCCCCTTACATCTACCATTCTACTCTCTGTTGCTTTGAGTTTGACTATTTTAGTTCCCACATACAAGAGAGATTATATAGTATTTGTCGTCTTGTGCCTGGATCATTTCACGTAGCATAATGTTCTTTAGGCTCAGGCTCATCCATGTCATTGCCAAGGACAGGATTTCTTTTGAAAAATATTTATTTATTTAATTATTTACTTGAGAAAGAGTGCACTCTCATCTACTGGTTAACTCCCCCAAATGCCCACAAGAGGTGGGCTACTCCATCTAAACCCAGAATCTGGGCACTCTATTTGGGTCTCCCACATAGGTGGCAGGGACCCAACTACTTGAGCCATCACTTGCTGCCTCCCAGAGTGCACATTAACAAGAAGCTGGAATTGGGAGCAGAGGCAGGCCTTAAACAGAGGCACTCTGATATGGGATGCAGTCATCCAAAGTGTCATTTTAACAGCTGCACCAAACACCTGCCTCCCGGATTTCCTTCTTTCTAAAGACTGAATAACATTCTATTGTATGTTTCTACCACATTTTTACTTAGCCATTTGTCTGTCAATAGAAATAAGGGTTGTTCTGAATCATGTTGCAGTTAACATGGGGGGTGCAGGTATCTGTTGAGAGACTTTGATTTTGTTCTGTTGGGTAAATACCCAAAAGTAGAATTGCTGGGACATACAGTAGCTCATTTTTAATTTTTTGAGGATCCTCAATACTGTTGTCTAAATGCCAGTGTACCAAAGTCCCTTTTCTTCACATCCCCACCAACACTTCATTTGGTATTCTTCATTGAAAAAACAGCTACAAGAAAACATTGAACAGAAAGGGAAAATGTCTGCATTTAATCAAAAAACTCTAAATGAGTCTTTCAGCTGTTTAATATAATGACACATTTCTATTTTATCAGTATCAAGGTTGAAACTGTGTGATTTTTAATAATATGAGACTGCCTATTACTTGATTTACATTTTAATTCTAGAATTTCAATATGCCTCCAAAATGAGTTGTACTGGTTTGTGAATTCATATTTTTCGCTAAGAACTTGTACATTTTTTCTAATCTTTGATAATGTTCCACCATTTCTAGAAAGTGTATTTTGGCTTTTGTAGAATCTTGTTATAGTTTCCCTATAGCTTTCTAACTGGCCTATTTCTTTGTCTGTAAAAAGTTAATTTATTTAACAAATAATTATATTGTGTTTACTGTATTCCAGACACTATTATAATCATTTTACAAATATTTACTCAATAATCTTCCTGATAACTCTGAGAGTAAGTGCTTTTAGTATTTATGTTTTACTGCAAGGAAACAAAGGCAAAAAGATGGCTGTCTAAATTCACATGGATAATTGGAAGCACATCACCTACTTGAATTTAGGCATTCAGATTCCAGATATGTGTTCTTAGTCACTCATTACATTAATGCTGGAAAATATCAAGCTTTGCCTCATAGGATAGGATGCATAAAATATTGGCAGCTATTGCTATGACTACACATTTTATTTTCCTATTTTTATATTTTCACTAATGTGGCTTTTAATTTAAAAGTCTTAATAACAATTCAGCCTTTTGCAATTGCTGGCTATAAAGAAAGACATTGACAATGGAATGTAAAGTTTCCCAAATAAAGGTGACAGCCAGAGCCCTATATTGAAATATAAGAAGTAATAAACCAGACAGCATGTGCAAAAAGAGAGATGGAGGGAGGGAGGGAGGGAGGGGGGAAGGAAGGGAGGGAAGGAGGGAGGGAGGGAGAGAGAGAGAGAGAGAGAGAGAGAGAGACTCCTATAACAAACAAAACACTTCAGTAGGATGAGGGGCACTTGTTTACAAATATTTATTGAACACCTACTACTTGTAGGCACTAGGATACATTACATAGGGGTACTTCGATCAATAAGATGAAATCTATACCATGAAAGAACTTTTATTCTCTTTCAAAGTGATAGACAATGAACATTTACAGTGTAAGTGGTCTGATAGACAAGTGCAGGCTCATATGAGAGTGTAACTCAGGAGTTTTTGTTTGGGGGAATCAGAGGCAAATACCCTGAGGAAGGAATAATATTTAATATGAGATCAGAATGGTTGCTATTTATTATACAGGTAGAGATTGGTATGAGGTGGGATTGGGTAGGTATATGGGTGGAAAGAGGTGAGATTAGGGGCCGGCGCCATGGTTCACCTGGTTAATCCTCCGCCTGCGGCACCGGCATCCCATATGGGTGCCAGGTTCTAGTTCCAGTTGCTCCTCTTCCAGTCCAGCTCTCTGCTGTGGCCCAGGAGGGCAGTGGAGGATGGCCCAAGTGCTTGGGCTCCTGCACCTGCATGGGAGACCGGGAAGAAGCACCTGGCTCCTGGCTTCGGATCAGCACAGTGCCGGCTGTAGTGGCCATTTGGGGGGTGATCCAACAGAAGGAAGACCTTTCTCTCTGTGTCTCTCACTGTCTATAACTCTACCTGTCAAATAAAAAAAAGAGGTGAGATTAAAGGAGAAGGCTGGAAACAACCAGATTACCAAAAGCCTTCTATTTCATGTTATAAATAGTGTAGTCTTTATTTTAATAGGAATGGGTTGTCATTGAGGTATTTTAATGAGGGAAATGTCAGATTTGCAGTTTAAAAATATCGATAAGTTAGATTTCAAAAACAGAAGGGACTGGGCAACAACAGGGTCAGAGAAAGCAGATGTGGTACATAGTTTATTAATTGCTTTGTGATATAGCTTCTGTTGTGTCAAATTATTACCTACCTAGACTTAGCTGATATTCTCTGAAGCCAGTTTTTAGTCATTCAAGTTTTAAAATTAAGGTTATATTGTTGAGAAATCTTTCCCTTGAGAATTTGATAAATTATTTATGGAGGCTTCCTGTGAAAATACATGAATATTTAAAGGTTGGCTGTCAATATTTCAGTGTGCTACCTTGAAACCTGAGGGAACTATTGGAAACCTTAAAGTATACATGCATAGCACGAGACCCTAGGAATACAGGAGAGAGTAAATGTATGAAATGATTCAATAATGATAACAAAATGTGTAATATTGAGCTGTATTTGTTCATGTTTAAAGTTGAAGATAACCAAGGCTAAAGTTTCATTTTTATATAGAAGTTGTTTTAGAATACCCTATAGCATCACTTAACTTTATATTTCTGAACATCTGATCCCTGGAAAATGTGAGGAAAATAACTCATTATATTTTGTTTAATGTTATGAGAATTAGTATAATGAATTTTAGATAGTTTTCAGTTGTGTTGAGAATTTGGACCAAAGGCAAAAAATTTTACTTAAAATTCCTTTACATAATTTACATTTTATTAGTTGTATTTCTTTGAATAGAGTGATCCCAGCACAATTTCTCCCTTGTAGGAGTTGCATTTTCCTTTAGGGAAGGATCAAGTAACCCATAGTTCTGTATATAAACAATAAGGCACTTCCATCTGCCAGTATCCTTTCACCCTGGCTTAAATTAAGTATATTTCCTACCCTAGAAATACATATTCTGCTTTTCAGAATCAAAGAGGAATTTGTTCTGCCCATAGAAGAAAAAGAATATATCTTAGCTTTCTTTGTATGAAAAATTTACCTCTGTTTGCCCAGTCCTTGAGCTGAAGTATGAATATGAGAGTTGAAAGCAAATAAAGGGGGAGTGTTTCATGTTGCGTATGTCTCCAGTATTAACATAAGTTGTCCCGAGGAGTCTCTAGGTCTTCCTGCTTGCAACCCGTAATTATGATATCCAAATCATAGATCAAGAGGACAGATAGAAAATGTGATTAATTTCCAGAATGCAGTCTGCCACAAAAATCAATAGAGAGGTTGAAACTATTGGAATACAAAACATTGTTCCACCAAGAGCCGTGACCCTAAATTAAAGAACAACTCAGTTCTTCAAGATGCCTTGAGCAGGTGGTCACTACATTCATTTGATGTACATCAAAACCTTCACTCTAGTGCAACTTTGGTGATAAAGTAAGTACTGGGTCTTATTCAGTATTTCAGTGTAAGATCTTAGCTGAAACTTCTTAATGATGGAAAGGAGATGTTATCTCACAATATCAGATAAGGGAAAATGTCCTTTTCTAAATCCCCTGGGAACAATATTGCCACTCCATGGCTATTATGCAGATCAGTCATTTTTTTCAGGCTGAATGTAGTTTAATCTGGCCTAATCGATGAGACTCATTTGAGTATTGCACATAATGTTACACTGAACTTTAAGTTCCAATTTTGAAATCCAGAGATCTAAACTTTCAGTTTAGGATCTGAAAACTTAGGACTGCCTCAGAAAAATACCTCAGAAAGTAATCCACTCTGTCTCTCTCAGATACTTGATGATTTTATTTTAATAATATCTAACAATACATAAATTTAACAATACATGACATTACGTTAGATGTCTTCTATTTCTGGGAAGTAGAATGGAACTAGATGTATACTGGACATTATAGCATATATATAAAACAAACATTAAAAGAGCTCTGAAGGATGAAGAGAAAGTGACAGACTGACTAGTGACCACAGTACACAAGGAATGACTACTTGGCAAGTTCTCTGGATTTCCTTCTTTTTAAAATTCATTTTAGAGGCAGAGAGACAGAGACCAAGAGAGAGGTCCTGTCTGCTGGATTTGCAATGGAAAGGACTGGGCCAAGGCCAAAGTTGGAAGCTGGTAGTTAAATCCACGTCTCTCATATGAGTGATACAGAGCTAACTATTTGATTTTTTTTTATTTGACAGGTAGAGTTATAGACAGTGAGAGAGAAAGAGAGAGAGAGAGAGCTAACTATTTGAACCCTTATCTGCTGCCTCTCAGAGTACACATTAATGGAAGCTGGCATCAGGAGTGGAGGCAGGCACTCTGCGTGGGATGTGGGCGTCCCAAATGCCATCTTAACTGCTGCGCCAAAAACCCACCCCATGATTACTGTTTTCATTGCATTTCTATATTGCAACTAAGTGGTCTCATATTTGAACATCCTAATATCAGACACAATTTAGCCTTTGCCATTCCTGACTAAATTCATTGAAGATATAGTCTAATCATTTTATTTATGTCATCTATTTTCTTATGGATACATGAAAATGTCATATGCCTTATAAATATGCCAAGGAGCCTAATGCATATGAGAATGTATGTCCCAATCTGAGATTTTGGTTATTTGTATCAGTAAATCACTACTCTGAGTTGAACACTATCATTTTCTTTAGCTATTAAGATGAACGTAACACTTGTGTGTCTATATGACATAGGGAGTCTATAATACTATAAGTTGGATCAGTTTAGTAATCGCTTTCACCTTGGAAAAAATAGAGTGGGACAGAACAAGAAGCCAAAGCAAAAAGGTGAATGAGAAGATGTTATTGAATGAGAAGGTGTCAGTGAAATATACTAGCAGTACTGAAAGGTGGAGAGGAGGTAAACAGGAAATGTGGGGCACCAGAGAGAAGCTTTACTTAGTTAACTTGTCACATAGTGGATAAGAGTATAGTTGTTTTTAATTTTGTAGGAATTGATTAATTCCCTTTTATTTATTTCCTACTGGTGTATTTTAGTGAATCTTTTACATTTGTTTTTAATAAAACAAGTGAAAAGCAGAAGTCTCATGTTCTGTAGATTCTGTTTAAGAGGAGTCAAACAGAACTGATGAAAGTCTCTCAGCAGCAGGGATCACATCCTGCCCATGGGCTGTATAAGGCTCTTTAAATCATTTGGTCTGGTCCTGCCATGCCAATCTCAGGTAGGACTCAAAATTCAATAAATCTATAGCAGGCTAAATGTTAGGTTAATAGTTGTGTATGGCACATGAGTGATGTCAGAAATATCCAGATGGCTCTTGACAGAAAAAAAGGTTCCCCATGCATGGTAGACAGAAGAATGTGTTAATGATCTATGCTGAGCCTTAAAACTCTCCCAACCTTACTTCTTTGAGATATGATACTGTTGATAACCAGAAGGCTCAGTGAAAGATTATAATTCTAGTAGGCTATTATTAAGTTAATGAAGTTTGTTATTTCCAAAGAGTACATCAGAAAATGTACGGATGTTTAATCCCAGCTCTAACTTTTATCAATTGTGTGACATTCAATATTTTGACTTGAAAAATAATAGTAGCAGGGCCGGCGCCGCGGCTCAATAGGCTAATCCTCCACCTAGCGGTGCTGGCACCCCAGGTTCTTGTCCCGGTCGGGGCACTGGATTCTGTCCCCATTGCCCCTCTTCCAGGCCAGCTCTCTGCTGTGGCCAGGGAGTGCAGTGGAGGATGGCCCAAGTGCTTGGGCCCTGCACCCCATGGGAGACCAGGAGAAGCACCTGGCTACTGCCTTCCGATCAGCGTACCAGCCGTGGTGGCCATTGGAGGGTGAACTAACGGCAAAGGAAGACCTTTCTCTCTGTCTCTCTCTCACTGTCCACTCTGCCTGTAAAAAAAAATAATAATAATAGTAGCAATGCTTTTCTTTTTCCTTTTTTTTAAATATTTATTTATTTATTTGAAAGGCAGAGTTAGAGAGAGGCAGAAGCAGAGAGAGGTCTTCCATCAGCTGGATCAGGAGTGGAGCAGCTGGGACTCAAACCTGTGCCCATATAAGATGCTGGCAGTGCAGGTGATGCTTTAACTGCTACATCACAGTGCGGGCCCCAGAAATGTATTTCTTAAGGATTTATTTTTATTCATTTGAAAGACATAATGACAGAAAGATAGACAAAGAGAGAAAGGATCCTCCATCTGCTAGTTCACTCCCCAAAAGGCTACAACATCTGGGGTTGGAAAAGGCCAAAGCCAGGAGGCTGAAACTCCATCCAGGTCTCTCATGTAGGTGACAGGGACTCAAGTACTTGGGCCATTTCTGCTGCTTTCCCAGGTACATTAGCAGGGAACTGGATTGGAAGCAGAGCAACCAGGATTCTAACTGGCACTCCGATATGGGATGCCTGTGTCACAAGCTATAGCTTAACACACTGCACCACAGCTCTGACCTCAAGAGACAGGGTTTTACACAGAGTCCAAAAGATGCTCATTAGATACAGTTAACTCTCCATATTCACTTAATATTTAGAAAATTCTATTTAAAATATCATGAAATGTTTGTATTCTTTCCTCTAGAATATTGATTATTTTATGGGAACTTGACACAAGTAAACTAATTCATGAAATTGATAAAAGAATGAAATCATTTCAAAGTTACCACAGTTAAAGGTTTTTTTCATGTTTTACTACAGTTTATGAGGCATCTCTTATTGCTTATTTGTAATGGTGTGTCCTGGCTTAATTTAACACACTGCATGTACAAAAACAAGAAATGAAAAACGCTCAATTATAATAGTTGTATTTGAAAACTTAAAAGAATTCTTGGGGCTGGCACTGTGGCACAGCAGGTAAATCCACTGTCTACAGTGCCAGCATCTCATATGGGTGCCGGTTTGAGTCCTGGCTGCTCCACTTCTGATCCAGCTCTGTGCTGTGGCCTGGGAAAGTGGTAGAAGATGGCCCAAGTCCTTGGGCACCTGCATCCATGTGGGAGACCCAGAAGAAGCTCCTGGCTCCTGGCTTCAGATCAGCATAGCTCTGGCCATTGCAGCCATTTGGAGAGTGAACCAGAGGAAGACCTCTCCCTCTGTCTCTGCCTCTCCTTCTTTTCTCTGTGTAACTGTGACTTTCAAGTAAAATAAATAAATCTTTTTAAAAAAGAATTTTTACAGTGGTAGCACTAATGGTAAGGAAAGATTCTGAAGTCAAAAGAATCCTGCAATGTGTGGGAATGACAAGGGAGCTGCTCTTGAAAAGTCTAATGCTTAGCCGGCGCCGTGGCTCAATAGGCTAATCCTCCACCTTGCGGCGCCGGCACACCGGGTTCTAGTCCCGGTCGGGGCGCCGGATTCTGTCCCGGTTGCCCCTCTTCCAGGCCAGCTCTCTGCTATGGCCAGGGAGTGCAGTGGAGGATGGCCCAGGTGCTTGGGCCCTGCACCCCATGGGAGACCAGGAAAAGCACCTGGCTCCTGGCTCCTGCCATCGGATCAGCGCGGTGCGCCGGCTGCAGCGGCGGCCATTGGAGGGTGAACCAACGGCAAAAGGAAGACCTTTCTCTCTGTCTCTCTCTCACTGTCCACTCTGCCTGTCAAAAAAAAAAAAAAAAAAAAAAAAAAAAAGTCTAATGCTTGATAGACATTACATAGATTATCTTATTCCCTTTTTGCCAAAAGTCTTCCATTCAGTATTTTAAGAGACTGTCACTGAGATAATAACTAATTGTATACCATGTAACTCAATGGTAAAGTGTGTGTGTGTGTGTGTGTGTGTATATATATATATATATGTGTGTGTGTGTGTATGTATTCCTCTATCTAACTTGTATAGAACTTTTGATTCTTTAAACAGAGAAAAATTACATGAAGTATTGCTCTGGCATAAAAAAAGAATGAAAACTTGACATTTACAACAAAATGGATGAAACTGGAGATCATTTTGCTAAGTGAAATAAATCAGATGCAGAAAGACAAATTTCACATATTTTTTCTTATTTGTGGAGGTTAATATATAGAGTATAGAAATTGTGTGGATGTCATATCATTTGGTATATAGTTATAAATATCACTTCACTGAATCATATCATGAACATGACATATACCCTTCTTTCCCCACATTATTATCATAAATTCTTTGTGATACAAATGTCTCTGTTTTCAAGAAAAATATATGTGTATGTATATAATGTCTACATATGCAGTAATTGTGGCAAAATGTTAAAAATTATTACATTTTAAAGCTAAAAAATAAACTTATTAAAAAGGGAAAATATATTTCTTTTTTTTTTTTTTGACAGGCAGAGTAGACAGTGAGAGAGAGAGAGAGACAGAGAGAAAGGTCTTCCTTTGCCATTGGTTCACCCTCCAATGGCCGCCGCGGCCAGTGCACTGCGGCGGGCGTACCGCGCTGATCTGATGGCACGAGCCAGGTACTTCTCCTGGTCTCCCATGGGGTGCAGGGCCCAAGGACTTGGGCCATCCTCCACTGCACTCCCTGGCCACAGCAGAGAGCTGGCCTGGAAGAGGGGCAACCGGGACAGAATCCGGTGCCCCGACCGGGACTAGAACCCGGTGTGCCGGCGCCGCAAGGCGGAGGATTAGCCTAGTGAGCCACGGCGCCGGCCTGGGAAAATATATTTCTAATCACACTTGGTTCTACATCAAAAAATGATTTGCTATATAGTACTTCTTCTGTACATTTCCTACTGGTATCATTCTTAACTCATTTCATATGAATAGATGTTCATATAATAATGTCTACACTAATTATGAACTCAAACAGTAGAAATGAAATCTATGATGCTTGCCTTCATGAAGTAAGTAACATTTAAATATAACTCTTTAACTCTAAGATGTAACAGCAACTCTCACTCTTCTCAAATGTCACATTCACATGGTTTCCCTAGACTGTATTACCTGACTGTTCTTTTCCATCTCTCCAATCCCACCTGTTTTTCCACACCATGCCTCAATGATTCTGTTACCTCTGCTTCTACTCACAGAGAACTTCTTTTCTGAGGTCATTTCCCCATAATAATAAAATTTTAAAGTAGAAACAAAAATGTAAAGTATATATTTATTAAATATAAAGTATAGAACATTGTAAGTTTTCAATGTATTATCTTGTAACTAGGTTGTTGGTCCCTCAAGTCAGATACTATTTCTTAATTAGTAACCACTTACCTCTCCAGCATTTTCAAGAAAGTGTTCTATTTATTTAAATAGAAGTGTTCAGGATATTTCTGCTTACATTTTTCAGGATGTAAAGGTTTTCATTTCAATTGTGTTAATGAAAACCTATATAAATATATTTTATGTATAGCTCCCTGATTCTTGAACAGTTTATTGAACAAAATTCAGTCTTTTTCTGAATCATATTCACCTTTTTGAACATGTGTTTATTCAGATTTGTTGTTTGTTCTATGTAATATAGTAAGTCTACCCCATTGTTAGTCTCTTAAAGTCCATGTAAGTTATGTGAAGCTGACTAGTACAAAAATTTCACATCAGTTTTAAAAGTAATGTATGATTAATTTACACAAATGAATGACAACAAAATGAATGATGAAGAAAAATATATTTCCTTTGGGGATGGGGTGGGCAATGCCATCATGCAAAAGTCAATGACTTTCTTCTTTTATTTTAAAGTTTTATGTATATATTTATTTGAAAGGCAGAGTGACAGAGAAAGAGAGAGAAATTTGATCTGATGATTCACTCCCCAAATATCTGCAACAAATGGGGCCATGCCAAACCAAGGCCAAGAGCCAAGAATTCCAAACAGGTCTCCTACGTGGATAGCAGGAACTCAAGTACATGGACATCTGCTGTCTCCCAGGTGCATTAGCAAAAAGCTGGATCAGAAGCAGAGGCTGGAGTCAACCCAGGCACTCCAATATGGGAAGCGAGTATCCCAAGCTTAACCTTCTTCACCAAAATCCCTGCCTCTCCGTGACTATCTTCTAATTTAGAATAGTTCTTTGCGTCTTTTCTTTGAAATGTTGCAACTACTGTATACCATTTGTTAACTTTTAGGGCAGGCACACACACACATATATGCTCGTGTTAATGCATGTGTGTATGTTTATATATGTACATGTGCTTGTGAATATATTTGTGTGTATTAATTTGGGAGTCATATATTTAAAACAAAAGTGAAAATATACAAGTGAAGTATTGAATTGACAAAGAACAATAATATCTGAAAGATATTGCAGCACTAAGTTCAAGTAATCTGGATTTTGAAAGCCAGACAAACTACAGGAGATAAGCATTTAAATTGATTTCCTGAATAGGAAAACCAAATATCCATATACAAAAGAAAATTGGACCAATACCTCACAACATATATTAAGGTTAACTCAAAATAGGATTAGACACCTCATTGTAGGAATTAAAACTATAAAACTCTTTAAAAATGATGAATGAATAAACAATATGTGGTATATTTGTGCAATGGGATGTTATTCAGTCAGAAAAAAAATGAAGTAGATATATGTTACAACATGGATTATCCTTGAAAACATTAAGCTAAATGAAACAAATGGTTCACAAAAGCCCAAATATTGTATGATTCCATTTATACAAAGTGTCCCTGGGACTGGATTTGTGACATAGCAGGTAAAGCCACTACCTGTGATGCCGGTTTCTGTCCTGGCTGCTCCACTTCTGATCCAGCTCCCTGCTAATGGTCTGGGAAAAGCTGCAGAGGAAGGCCAAATTGTTTGGGCCCCTGCCACCCACATTGGAGACCCTGATGAAACTTCTGGCTCCTGGCTTCATTCTGGCCCAGCATTGGCTGTTGTAACCATCTGGAAGGTAAACTAGCAGATGGAAGATCTCTCTCTCTCTCTCTCTCTCTCTCTCTCTCTCTGTCTCTCCCTCTCTCTCTGTAACTAGAACTTTCAAAATAAATAAATAAATATTTTTTTAAAAAATGTTCCCTATAGGTATATCTATAGAGAGTATATTGGTAGTTGACAAGGGCTGGGGTGTGAAAGGAGAGTGACTTCTATGAGTTACTAGCTTTCTTTTTCAAGGGTTGAGAATGTTCTGGAATTAAATAATGGTGACTGTTGCAACTTTGTGACTATATGAAAACCACTGAATTTTACATTTTAAATAGGTGAATTGTGTGGTAGGTGAATTCTACCTCAATAAAAATATTTCCTATGTGATAGTTATAGGCTTAGCTTGGAAAGTGATTGGAACAAGGATCTAGCTTGGGGTATACTATTGCTTTCAAAACATGATCTATACACATCCTGGAAGACTCAGTATTGTGCTAGAGCTAATTCAAACTTGTTTGTGATAGCCTGTTGTTTGCATCTCTTACCAACTGTAGTAGGAGTAGTCACAATGCCAAAACTAGAAACTGATAAATCAGTTTTCTTAAACCTAAGAGCTGCTATTAAATCTTTACCAGCACACCACTGATGGAAGTTCATACCAACCACCCTTCTTAAGAGGTTTCAGGATGATGAGGGTCCAGGAAAGGAAGGGCTTGAAGATACCTTGGTGATTTTAATTACCTCCTTGTGGTTCCTTGAGATTAACACGAAGCTATCTAATTGACAGATTCATTCACATGAGGCAATCCACACCACACACCCTTCCAAGTCTTATCTACCCACAAAAACAAATAAAAATGTGAAGTAGTTATAACTTATGGTAGTATTAATTATTTCAATGAAAATGAGACTAAGAACTGTATTAAATGATTTTTCATTCAGATTGTTTGGAAAGCACTACTTCCTTGTGTTCCTTTATTGTTTCTTTGTCTGTTGCTATTGTTTCTTCTCTGCTTGGCATCCTAATCTGCATCATGAAGCGAAGGTCTGTCTATTCAGTGGCCAGAGAGTCAGAACTTATTCCAAATTATTTTTAATTTACAACCAAATAAAGGAAAATGTCTGATACGGTGAAATTTCCCAATCCTTTTTTAAATATGGGCCAGCTGTTTTCAATCTGTATTATGACAATAGAAGGTACATCATCCAAGTATTTTTAATTGGTTTCAGAATGTAGCAGTTAAAAATACAAATAGCTCAGAGTAAATCAATTCTCACTTTTGAAAAATGATCAAAGCTCATATTCTACTGTTGATTAATCAGAAATATTAACTCTATACACCAAGTCAAATGCTTTATTTTGTCTAACAGTTGCATGCTATATTCTATTTTGCTTGCAGCAAATTTACATATGCAGACATTTATATTACCCATACTAATCTTTTCTGTTTGAGGGTGAGTTTACTGTTACTTCCAATTAAGTGAGAAATACCTTAATCTATATTTTGCAACCTAATTACTGAATGTGCAATGGGAAAAAAAATCATATGGGTCGGGGCTGGCACTGTGGCATAGTGAATAAAGCCACTGCCTGCAGTGCCAGCATCCCATGTGGGTGCAGGTTCGAGTCCTGGCTGCTCCACTTATGATCCAACTCTCTGCTGTGGCCTGGGAAAGCAGTAGAAGATGACCCAAGTCCTTGGGCCCCTGCACCTGGGTGGGAAGATCTGGAGGAAGCTCCTGGCTCCTGGCTTCAGTTTGGTACCACTCCAACCATTGCAGCCATCTGGGAAGTAAACCAGCAGATGGAATATTTCTTTCTCTCTCTGCCTCTCCTTCTCTCTCTGTGTAACTCTGACTTTCAAATAAATAAATAAATAAATAGATGGAAAGATAGATAGATAAATCATATGGGATACAAATCTTGAAAAGCATGATCTACAGCATCCAGAAGCTAAATACAACTGTTAACATTTAGTATGTTGGAATCTACATGACAAAATAGTTATTAGATAAAAATTTCTGGATTATAATAATTCTATTTCTAAAAAATTGTTTTAGTATAATAATTCATAATAAAATATCCTACTCTCTAAGAGTATTTTTTTAGTTTTGCTTTTTGATAGCATTCTGCTGTGCAGTTTGTTCTCAGTATTGTGGTCTTCAGTTTTAGAGTTTCATTAAATATCTACCTTAGAGTTATTTATCAATGATTACATTATTTATGATTTGCTTTAAACAGAGCTATGTAAGATCAGATAAGACCCTGAATTCTAAATTTTCTCTGTAAGAATAAAATATTTTCCAGTTCTTGGCCTGTTTAAAATAGTATAAGCATGGATTTTGACTAATAGATATTTGCAGTGAATGGAAATTGTAAGCCTAACAGAGTTGTTCATTTAGATTTTTTTTTTTTGCTAATTAGTATCAAAATGATGTTTTAAAAATATTGGTGCTAACCTGTGTGTTTTGCATTCAATTTGTAAATATCTCTAACACAAAAGCTCATTTTCTTTTTTTTTTTTTTTTGTGTGTGTGTGTGTGTGTGTGTGTGTGTTTTTGCTTTGTTTTGTTTTTTTGACAGGCAGAGTTAGTGAGAGAGAGATAGAGAGTAAGGTCTTCCTTCCGTAGGCTCACTTGCCAAATGGCCACCACGGCCGGCACGCTGCGCCAACTCGAAGCCAAGAGCCAGGTGCCTCCTCCTGGTCTCCCATGCGAGTACAGGGCCCAAGCACTTGGGCCATCTTCCACTGCTTTTTCAGGCCATACCAGAGAGCTGGATTGAAAGAGGAGCAGCCGGGACTAGAACCAGCGCCGTAGGTGGAGAATTAACCTACTCACCACAGCACAGACCCACAAGCTCCAGTTATAACTGGAAGCTTTGTGAGATATGAGTTCATGAACAAGAGAAACAAAAAGAGAATTGTTTCTACCTGTTTGACCCTGAAAAAATCTACCTCAGAGAGTCTCTCATAGGAAATCTTGTAGGGGGTAGGGTGGGGGGGCTGCGCCGCCTTGGCTCACTTGGTTCTGATCCCGGTTGCTCCTCTTCCAGTCCTGCTCTCTGCTCTGGCCCAGGAAGGCAGTGGAGGATGGCCCAGGTGTTTGGGCTCTTGCACCCGCATGGGAGACCAGGAGGAAGCACCTGGCTCCTGGCTTCAGATCAGCGCAGCGCCGGCTGTAGCGGCCATTTGGGGAGTGAACCAGCGGAGGGAGGACCTTTCTCTCTGTCTCTCTTTCTCACTGTCTGTAACTCTACCTGTCAAATAAAAAAAAAAAAAAGAAATCTAGGGTAGTAGTTTTTACAAAGCACGTTGGGTGATTATTAGTCATATCCCTAAAGTAAATGTAAAAATTAAACTGAAGAATGTTCCTTATCTGTTAATAAATAAGCATAATTAGATAGTCCCTTCAATATTTAGATCAAGTGGAAATTATGTGATCGTGATTTAGATACTATAAAGCACTCTGTCACTATAAAGGGTTGCTTCTATCTGATTTGTTTTCCAAAATTACTTTTGCACTGTTTCATAAATGGAAAAAACTTTGGAGATGTGAGAATGAGGAGACATAATTATCCACATCATCTGTAAGTGCCACCATTAGCAAAACAATGCAGCATGTAATTATATTGGCTATACTTTTATTATAGTGTGTATTCAATGAATTTACCGTATATTTCCATATTTTTGTGAAATGTGCTGTTGAGTTACATCAGTCAACAAACTAGCTCATGCTAATCTCAGATATTTGTGCCTGAAACTTGCTTGATAAGCAAGTTGAACTATTAATCCAATATGCATCATCTATCATAGTTGGGAAAAATGTTATTACTGAGCAACTTTTGTATGACTTAAATTGAAATATCAGCATTCTTTGACTCCCCCAAACTTTTTATTTCCTATACCAATAGATTAGTTCAAGTATATAATATTTTTACTGTTAATGAAAGCTTGGACATTGTTTTAGTATATCTTCTTAAATATCTTTACTCAGATCTATTTCATAGAGCACTTTAGAACTGAAATATGAGAAATTCAGTAGATAATTGAATGCACAATTATTTTGTGGAAATTGGCAGCTTTTTTAACAAAAAAGCTTAATTTCTATACACTGGCTATTAAACTAATACGTTCTGTAGGATCAGTTAACAAATTTTGCCTTTCAAGTTTTACGACAGATTAATGACACCAGAGAAGTTTTTTGCTTCTATATTAATTCTTATGTAATAATGGAAGAAGGAAGTAAACAGGGATGTCTCATATAGGTCTCACAGAAAATTTCTGAATGTTCATCACAGAAAAATAAGGAGGCAAATTTATATATACAAGGAAAAATACACAGTACCGACCATATACTGTATGCTGGTTTACTTAAACATCTTTTGCATATTAGTGCAGGGAAAGATGCATTGGTATTCATTTTCTGTCTTTCAGACTTTATTCTGAGTTTTGGTCTCAATATCATTTTGTATGAGGACAGGAAATTTGTATGACAAGAGAAAATGAAGACTATGAACACTCAGTTTATTTCAGTGATTTTAAGTATGATGGGTTATAAAAGAAAATGCAAAGAGAAAGTAGAAACACTTTAAATAAAGCTGGCATTTTCTTGGGAGAAGTTATTTCTAAGGCAGTTAAAAATTTCAAATATATGGCTAAAATTTAAATAGAACTGGTTGTTTTTTCATTCATAAATATATGTAAAGCCAATTGATTGATCATTTTTTCTTATCCATATTGTTGTCCAAATTGCTTAATTGACAAGCAATCCCACTTCCCAAATCAGAGTGGTGATAATCAATAGCTGCATAATCAAATTTCATCGTATGAAGATAAATGAGATGCTGTTATGCAGTCAAGAGGCAGTCCCAGGGATACCTTTTACTAGAGTCTTTTGTTTTTAAGATTTATTTATTTATTACAAAGACAGAGTTACACAGAGAGAGGAGAGGCAGAGAGAGAGAGAGAGAGAGAGAAGTCTTCCATCCGATGGTTCACTTCCCAGTTGGCCACAATGGCCGGAGCTACACCGATACAAAGGCAGGAGCCAGGAGCTTCTTCTGGGTCTCCCATGCTGGTGCAGGGACCCAAGGACTTGGGTTATCTTCTACTGCTTTCCCAAGCCATAGCAGAGAGCTGGATTGGAAGAGGAGCAGCCAGGACTCGAACCGGTGCCCATATGGGATGCCGGCGCTTCAGGCCAGGGTGTTAACCCAATGCGCCACAGCGCCAGCCCCTCACTAGAGTCTTACTTGGTCTGACCAAGTCTAGCCTGAGACCAATCAGAGGTCCCAAATCTCTTTCCATTGATTTCTTAGATCACTAACTACTTGTGTATTCACTTGAAAATCAAAGTGAGGAATTAGGGGAGCAAGTTTTCTTTTGCTGTCAAATATGCTTCCTCACATCAAGTATCCAAGAGATTTTCCTAAGCATTTTGTTTCACTTTTCTTACATCAGTCTTTTAGATAAATTAGAGCTTAAAAGAGGATCTCTTGGAATCCATAAGACTTCACTCAACATTTCTTTGAAAATTTTTAAGGTAAATGAGCATTGTATGTATAATAGAAGCAAAAGATGCTTCTTTTGCAATAAATTTCCTTTTGTTTTGCCACTGTGCTTCTGATTGTGACTAACATTTCTTTTCCTTTACCCTTTAAGTAAAGAAGAAAAGAATGATTTTATTCTATTTCCCTTAAAAATTTAACTACCCTTAAAAATTATCCTACCATATTCCTCCATGGTTTTCCATATGAACTTCAATAGGAATTAGCAACTGTAAATCATAATTATTTATAGACAACAATTATCAAATGAGATTTTCCTTATTAATGTACTTATTTAATAATTATTATTTTAGATATGTTATCATTGTTTATTTCCCACTATAGTTAACTTTCCCTTTATGCTAAAAAATTGACTCAAAGACTATGTGCATTCATCGTACAGATGAAAAATAGAATAAACCAGTCAAGTTAGTTTCACAAGTCTTTCTCTACTTGTAACATCTGCTTTCTAGCAAAACTATCACTATCATTTCTCAAATTGATCTCATCCTTAAAAAGGTGATTTTAATCATAATTTCATTGAAAACCTCCATATCTGAGAGATTTCAACTTGAATTTATTTTCCTGCTAAGAATAACTATTGCATTGATGGGAATTCCATATATCACATTTACTCTGTACCATTTCTTACCTGTATTACCCTGAATATACCTCATGAAAATTTCATGCTTGCTACTCATTGAAAAACATACAGATTGAGCATCCTTACTCTGAAAAGCCCAAATCTTATATGCTCCCCAAACCCAAATGTTTTGAGCATTACCATGATACTGAAAGTAGAAAACTATACACCTGGCCTCATGCAATTGGTAGCAGACAAAACACAGGTACACTGAAAACAACATATGAAACTATCTTCAGGATATGTGCATAAGGTGTATAGGAAACACAAATGAATTTCATGTTTAGACTTGAGTCCCATCCCAACATATCTCATTTTGTATATATAAATATTCCAAAATCTGGAAAAATTTTAAATCTGAAAAATTTCTGGTCCGAAGCATTTCTTTTTTTAAAAGTTATTCTTTTTTTTTCTACTTTTTTAAAAAGAGGTATTTATTTATTTGAAAGGCAGAGTAAGAGAGAGTCAGAGACATAGGCAGAGAAAGAGAGAGAAGTTTATCTGCTGGTTCTCCCCTCCCCAAATGGCCTCAACTGCCAGGGCCAATCCAAAGCCAGAAGCCAGGAGCCATGCGTTTCTTCTGGGTTTGCCATGCAGGTGCAGAGGCCTAAGGATTTGGGCCATCTTCTACTACTTTCCCAGGCCATAGCAGAGAGCTGGACAGGAAGTGGAGCAGTCGGGACACAAACTGGCACCCATATGGGATGCCAGCACTGCAGAAAGCGACTTTACCCACTATACCACAGTGCTAGCCCCAGTCTGAAGCATTTCACATAAGGAATACTCACCCTATACCACAGGTTTCTTTTTGGAAGGAATGTTTTCTTTTCTTTAATATGGATTAATATCTGAAGAAAATAGATATGTGTGATTTTTAAAAATTCTGTATAGATGGTTTGATTCTGTGCTTAAACTAATTTATTGAAAAGGGAAGTATTTAAATTTTGTTATCTTTATAATAGAAATTTGAGGTTGACATTCAAAAAGATAGGGGAGAAATCCCTTTTAGGGACTCTGCTGTCACATTTATGACTGCAGTTATAGTTTATAATAACTTCTAAAATTATTTTCCTCTTCAAGAGTTAGTAGTAATCTATGCAATGATAGTTTATCTTAATTAAGACTTTGAAGAAGTTACTTTAGAGTCAAAGTATGATATTTCCAAGAAAAATATTAACAGTGGCAATTATAACACTGCTACTACATTTTTGTGACTATTCCCTGCTTCTTATATCTAATAATTGAGTAAAGTGCTGCTAAATTAAAAAATTATTAAAGTTATAATGTCATAAGAGAAATTAAAATCTTATTTTAAGATTTTGTGATTTCTTAGTTCATTATTTCTTTGTTCATGTTCACCAATTGTCATCAACATTATCACTATTCTAAACGATATCATAGTTAATAAACACTTATCTTGTTCGTATTGAACAGATTAATATTAATTGTTCTTTGACACACTACAGATAACAAGAGGTTTTGTCAGAGGTTAAACAAGTGAAGTAAAAATTTTGACAGCAATTTATAGCAGTTAGCTCAGCTGACATTTGATCACTGAAATCTGTATTCTAACAGAAGAAATATATAAAAATACCTTAGCATTTAAAGACTATTTTGAGAATACCTTCGTATCAACTGCAACTCAATACCCCATATAAAAATATCTAGTGCAGAATTATTTTACACTGTGATTTTTTTTAATGTCAAGTTGCTATGATAAAGTACTTTATAGGCTGATGACTACTAAAGGGCATAGGCCAATTTCCAAACCACATCTGTATGAGTCAATGTATATAAATGGAATTTCCTATTTTGTGGAAATTATGAATACAAATGATATAAACATTTGTGTGCAGGTTTCTGGGTAGAAATGAGCTTTGAATTCATTTATGTAAATGCAAAGAAGTGTGATTGCTGGGATAATATGGTACTAAAAAGTTTAGGTTTGTAAAAAGACTGTCAAACTGTCTGCCAAAGTGGCTGTAAGGCAGAGTGAGGTAGGGCAGGGGTGGGGTAGACAAAGAGAGGCATTTCCCATCTTCTGAAACATTCACCAAATGACCACAAAAGCCAGCATGGGCCAGGCTAAAACCAGGAGCCTGGAAATCCATTCTGGTCTCCCACGTGGGTGGGAGAGGCCTAATTACTTGGACCATCTTCCTCTGCCTTCCAAGGTACATTAACAGGAAGCTGGATCAGAAGCAGAGCAGCCAAGACTCAAATTATCACTCATGACCCCCTAAAATATCTACAAAATGTGGCTCCTTAAAGTTCCCCAGAAGTCCCGTCTGGGTCACCATATGATATCGGAAATGACCCCCTAAAATAAAATTGTAAAAATGTGGTCCCTTAAAGTTCCCCAGAAGTGCCATCTGGGGTGCCACATATGTTACCGGAATTTGGGGTGCCATACAATATCACCATATGCTTATTACTAAATCCCCAATATTAATAAGCCCAAGAGGGTTCTTGCCTAATATTTAGAGAATAATTCTAAATACTGGCATAAATAAACAAGGTAGCATGGTACATTTTAAGCTTTTATTTAGTGAGAAAGATGTAGAGGAGAGTGAGAGCTTTATCTAAGAGGGAGAGGTAAATCTGGGTTCATACCAAGTACCAGGAACCAGTCACATGGAAGAGCATCTAGGCCAGGAAGCCTAGGGCGGGTGGCCCGAAGGCCACACACCCTGGAGGTGCAGGGCTACAGCCAGTCCCCCTCTGGCAAAGGCCAGGGCAACAAAGAGAGAGGACACACCATGTCCCAGGCTTTTAACCCACTTCCAAAGGGGAGTGGTTAATTAACCTGATTGGCTGGTGGGCACCCAGGTGTGGCCAGGTAGGGGCATGAGGTCACACAAGGGCATGGTGAAGGTATCAGGTAGGGCATGAGGTCACACAGGGGCATGGTGAAGGTATGGTCTTCTAGCTCACAAACCTAATCAATTTTAAGCTATATGCCTGCCTACTTCAATATGAGATGCTAATGTGGCAAGTAGTGGCTTAATCCACTATACCACAATAATGACCCCATTAATCATTTGTGTGTATGTTCATTAGGACGATTGTGTCTGTATAATTTATGTGACTTTTTTCTGGATTGTTATCAGGGTAATGTTAGCCTTATAAAAAAAATGGAAATTTTTCCCTATTCTTAATACTTTTTGAAAGAAATGAATAGAATTGATAGTACTTCCCTTTCTCTCTGTCTCTGTCTCTCTCTCTCTCTCTCTTTGTCTCTCTCCCTCTCACTGTCTATGACTCTACCTATTAAATAAAAAAAATAAAATAAATTTTAAAAAGGGGCCGGAGCCGTGGCTCACTTGGTTAATCCTCCACCTGCGGTGCTGGCATCCCATGTGGGTGCCAGGTTCTAGTCCCGGTTGCTCCTCTTCCAGTCCAGCTCCCTGCTGTGGCCCGGGAGGGCAGTGGAAGATGGCCCAAGTGTTTGGGCTCCTGCACCCGCATGGGGGACCAGGAAGCAGCACCTGGCTCCTGGCTTCAGATTGGCGCAGCGCCGGCCGTAGCAGCCATTTGGGGAGTGAACCAACGGAAGGAAGACCTTTCTCTATGTCTCTCTCTCTCTCACTGTCTATGACTCTACCTGTCAAATAATAATAATAATAATAATAATAATAAAAAGAATTGATAGTACTTCTTTAAAAGTTTGATGTAGGGGCAGGCATTTGGCCTAATGATTAAGACACCTGCATCTCATATTGGAATGCCTGGTATCATGTCCCAGCTCTGCCAAGATTCCAGCTTTATGCTAATGCACACCCTGGGAGGCAGCAGGTAATGTCTTAAGTAGTTGATTCTTTGCTACCCACATGGGAGACCTGGGTTCATTCTCTGCTCCATATTAGATCTGGTCCAGGCCAGGTAATTGCAGGCATTTGGGCTGTATTTACTTAGGGTGCCTATTGAAAATAACTGAATATTCTGTCTTCTTTCCTTGTTTCTGAGCCATAAATGGACACTCTTAGTAATAATACTTTTTCAAAATAAACCTCTATGGAAAGATACAATGTGCAATTATGTGGATGATTTAGAGGATTGTTAAATAGTCCCATGAGTAGTGAGCTTTACTTCTTTTAGAAAGTAAATGAATTTCTTCCATGATCTTCTTTCCATACTCCCATCAACTTCCCCATTTAAGCCATGAAATCCTTAGAACAAATGCAAATGGCTTCCTCTAACTTTCCTCTCATAGTAGAACTGCATTAAAGATTAACATTAGTTATATAATGACACATTTTTGCAAATAAAATGATTACAAAGCAAAAAACTATATAAATGAAGTATAATATGAGGCATTAACGAAAACCTTTTTATCTTCACATTCCTCTTGAGCCTGCGAGTTCACTTGATGTGATCTATAAGAATCCAAGGCCTGTATGCCTCCATGAGTTCATTTTTTTTTTTTTTCAGAACAATGGATAGTTAGATACAGGTTTGTGACCATGACACTGATGTCACCAAATCAGGAGCCAATGTTTCATGTAGTGAATTTATTCATCTTACTATCTGCAATAATTTGTTAGGATTGTGAAATGAAACACACACATAAATATACAGGTACCATAATAACAACTCAACAGTGCCTTATAAGATGTAGTAAAAATAGCACATATGAAAGAGAGGTTGGAATATTAATCTTTAAACAGAGCTATGCAGGCTTAACTATAAATTAGTTTAATGTATGATGCAAAACTGTAAATCAGTTCTTTAGTGAAAACTCAAGAAATTGTCTTTAAAAAGGAACACCTTATTACAGATTTGTTAGTTGGATGATATTTATTATGAATGTATTTGGATTTGATTTTCATCACAATTTTCTCTTTCAGTAAGAATTTCACCATAATACACAGAATCAGTTTTCAGGAAAGTTGTCTTAGAGTAAAAGAGATTTTTTACATTAATCTCATTAATGAATTTGTAAATATTCCTTCTTCTCTTTAGATGTTAACTGAAGTTTAGACTTTACCAATACAAGTTATTTCTAAAGGACCACTTCTGGAAAGTTGTGTTACTAGGAATAATGAACTTTCTGCTACTTCATATACTTGATAGTATTCCTACTAAGGAAGATATTTTTGATTTAGTTTCCTGAAAAAAGCATACATAAATCTTTGATATAATCAGGGACCCCAAAGCTCTAGGCAGTAACCTAATATAAATAACCAACATGAATTCCATATTTACTGTATTTTCTGTTATTTTTTATTAATCTAGTAAAATACGAGCTTCCTCAGACTATTTTGAAAAGAGTAGAAACATTGTCTGTATAGTTTCTCAGGAGGCCAAGTAGAAAAATAGATAAATCAAATATGTGAAAGGACATTGGTTACCAATTTATGAAGACAAATATTTGATTAAGCATAGATAATGTCTAGCTGAATTAAATTTACTTGTATTTTCCCTCATCCTTTACTTTTTGTCTTGACTTTTAAAATAATGAAAACTAGTGACAGAGCAATCACGTATGAATAGCCATTAATTATCTGAGTATTTCTGGAGTCAAAGCAGTTCTGAATGTTTGTATTTGTTGGATCAATATATTGAAACATATGTATCATTTTCTATCAACCTCCCCTAGCATGTGGAAATTTTAATTTTTCCCATGTTTCTTTGCCATATAAATTCCTTTTTATCCTTTAAACTTTTACATTTTATAAATCTTTATCAGTTTTCAAAATGAGTCTTTTCTTCTATACGTTGCCTTATTTGAACCAGGCAGCTACTTGCTGATAGAGGATATTCCAAACCTTTTTATTACAATAAACTCTAAAGTATATTGGCACTCTTAGAGTGGAGCAGCCGTTTGTTGCCATTGCTAAGATGGTACTTGGGATGCCTGTATCCATCATGAGAGTGCCTGTGTTTAGGTCCTGGCTCCACCTCCAATTGCAGGTTCTTGCTAATACACAATCTCAGAGTTCAACAGGTGATGGCTCAATTACTTGGGTACCTGCTACCATGGGGAAGAACTGAGTTGCCTAGCCCAGCTGTGGGGGAATGAGCTAGCTGATGGAAGATATCTGTCTATTTCTTTATCCCTCTTTCTGTTTCTCTGACTTTCAAAGGAAGGAAGGAAAGGGAAGAAAGGGAGGAAGGAAGGATAGAAGAATGGAAAAAAAGGAAGGAAGGAAGTTAAAAAAGTTCAGGGTATTTTTCTTTATATCATACCTAAATGACACATTGAAGTATAAGTCTACTTCTTGTTAATTAAATTGATTGTAGATAAAACTTCTTTACATAGATATTAGTCTTGCTCATTCTTCAACTTTCTCTTCTCCTATACTTGAACTCCTCTTGTGCCTAAAAGACATACTTTTGTGTATGTTTTATTTGGGGATTAATAATAAAATATTAACAGCAATTCTGCTGTCTTTTGAAGGTCTTTCTGGTTGAAAGGTATAGAACCCCACTTACAGCTGATTGAGGGACAAAAGGTGATAGAACTCATTTCAGGGATCTAGGATTATCTTAGTGAACTCAAGGACTGAAAGTAGAAAAATTAATACTTAGGAGAGATTGTAATCAGGAACTGAAAAGACATCAGGAACCCAGATAAAAATATTGCCATCTCTGCTTCTCTATAGGCATATGATCTCTTGTTTCTATTTCCTCTGTTTATGGCTTTGTTATTCATATTCTCTGTACATTGACTTTGTTCCACTTGGTGAACATGACAAAAATGGCTTTTCCATGGTGCTGAGAATTACCTGTCCTCATTTCAAATAGTCACCTGAAACATTTTTATGAATTCCAACTCTAAATCTCCAAGAAAGAGAATCTGGCTGCCAAAATCTGGGTTATATCTTAGTTCATTTTGTGCTGCTCTAACAGAAAAATAATCTAAGACTGGATACTTGATAAGGAAAAGAAGTATATTAGACTCACAGTTCATGTGGTTGAAAGGTCCAAACATCATGGTGCCTACATCCTGGCAAGGACTCCCTTGTACTTCTACAACATGGTGTAGAAGTGGGAAAGTGAACTGGCTACATGCAGAATGGTCACTTGTGTGAGAAAGGAAGCAAGAGACCAGGGAAAGACTGGGCTCACTTTTTCATAATAACCACTCTTATGGGATAACCTACTCTACTAGACCAACATTAAACCATTCATAATAATGGAGCTTCCATGACCTAACTACCTTCCACTAGGTCTTACCTCTTAAAGGCCCCACTACCTCAACACCATTACATTGGTGAATTAAACCTCATCATGAGTTTTAGAGCAACAAACCACATTCAGGTTAAATACTGTTTACCTGCACAGCTAGGGGACTGGGTACCAGAAGAATGTGGCATTTGAGAATGGCCTATGTTTATGGAAACAGAGTCTAGGAAGAAAACCACACAATGTATCTAACATGCCTGCTCTTATGTTGAAATACTAATTCTGAAATTTTGCTTTGAAAGAAGTTCTCGCTATGACTTTCAGTTAAGCACAGCTGAAACTAATGAAGCAATACTCTCTCCATAGTCTAATCTCCTGCATGTACTATGTTTCATGATAAATGCAACTGAAAAATCACAACTTTATATTAATTTTTCCTTGCAGGCAATAACTACGACTAGTTCATCAAGTGAACTTACATTTACCTTTCAAGATATATCCCTTCAAAGTGAAAGAGTACCTTACAGATGTGAATATTTCTCTTTAGAGAGACTCAACACTTCAAGGTGAGTCTCACTGATAATTAAGTCTGCTTAAATATAATCTTAACTTGCAAAAGAATATAGAATTGGTTTATTTTTATTTTTACACTACAATTTAAACATGATATTCAGTTCCCCAAATAAGGATTATTGACTGGAAGGAAGTTACTAGCCAAGCAATTACTTTCAAGTGTATTGAAAACAGTTAAAGTAAGGGCAGATGAAAATGACTGTAAAATCGGCATATACTAATATTCCTCAAATTTTGCACAAGTAGCTTAGTGTGGTATCTTGCTTTCCTCATCCTAATAAATAAAATCATGTAATATGTCATATTTTCCTATAGAGGACTATCAAAAAGGACATAACATGTTTGCTAATATTTGATGAGTATTTAAACAACTATTCATGTTTGTTTTTTCTTTAAGTAATAAAAGAACAGTTATATTACAACATGATGACGAAAGCAAATCTGAAACAGAAGTTTCTGATACAAAAGGTTCTGAAATCTCAGCAGTTTCTTTGGAATTTAAAAGTCTCCAAGACCTAAGAATAATTGAAAGTGACACTCCTCCTTTGGATTCTGGCTCTGAAAGATGCTTGATTGATTCTGACTCTGATAGAGGTATTGGTTCAGACTCTGGCTTAGAACAACACTCAAAAGACTTGGACTCAATAATATGGGGAGCAGACTCAGACATGGAAAAATGTCTAAGGGACTCAGACTCTGCAAAGCACCTGCTAGAAGGAGAAAAACACCAAATGGCTTCAGGCTCTGTTGAACAACTGATAGAGTTAAAACAATACATGGTAAGAGTTGAACAACATCAGGGGGATTCTGACTCTCTGAAATATTGTGTGGGCTCAGGTTCAGAAAAATGCTTAGAGGACTCTGACTCTGACAGATACCTGATGGACTCTGACAATGAAAGACTGGAGATGGAGTCAGACTCAGACAAATTCGCCATGGCCTCTGCATCTGTGAAACACCTGACAAAGGCAGAAAAACGCCAAATGGCCTCAGAGTCTATAAAACGCCTGATAGAATCTGAGAACAGATTAATGGAGACCAATAATGTCTGGATTATCTCTTCTTCTGAGAGATATGTGGTAGACTCAGACACAGAAAGGGGTGGAATAGCTTCAGCTTCTGAATCTTCAATATATCTTTTGGCAGAAGAAAAACATCAGGAGGAGACGAGATCTAAGAGATATATGATGGCCTCTGATTCTGTGCTGTGTAGAATGGATTCAGGTACAGAAAGATATGGGCTAGCCTCAACAACTATGAAATGCCTCTTAGATGCTGAATCACTCCAATTGAGCACTGATACTGAGGGACTCTGGATAGATTCTTCGTCTGAAAGAAATACAGCAGACATAGAATCTCAAAGCCAAAAGATAGGCTCTGATTTTGTGAGAGTGGTGATAAAAGATGAAAACTTGCAGATCTCTGACTTGGAAGAATTCTCTAAGGACCTCAGGTCTGAATCTGAAAGTTGCTGTATGGACTCTGAAAGAGAACACTTGGTTTCTGACCAGAGTAGCTCTAACAGACATCAACTTAGGTCTGTAAGACAGAAGGATAGCTCTGGAAGATTTCAGCATGACATTCAAAAACATCCGGATAAAGTTGAGAGCCATGAAATTGATTCTAATTCCAAAAAACTTCGAAAAGACTCTGAAAACAAAGAATATCAAGATGAATCTGAAAGTGGAAGATACCTGATAGAGATGCAGAAGGAACCGTGTCTGCAACAATTTGAAAGTGAGAGACTTCAAATGAAAAAAAGGAGAGAAAGACATTCCACAGACTCTGACAGCGAAAAAGAGTACAGTCTTGCAATTTGCAGTGAAAGGCAGCACCTTGACTCAGAAAATGAAGCACAACGGCTTGGTGCTCGCAGAAAGGATAATCGTCCTAAAGGTAAGCTTAAATATGTGTGGTCGTTGGAAGCAGCTTATTATACAAGTTCAATTGATAGCATTATTACTCTTTCAAAATGGAAGTACCTTTGACAGATTTGGGCCAGAGATAATTTTATGAGCAATTCAGAAAACAGATATCTTAATCCAAAATTTCTCTTCACTTTACAAAAAAAGAAAGAGGTCATTTCCTTTTAGTTGGCTTTTTTAAAAAAGATTTATTGATTTATTTGAAAGGCAGAGTTACAGAGAAGCAGAAAGAGAAAGAGAGAGAGAGGTCTACCATCTGCTGGTTCACTTTTCAGATGACTGCAATGGCTGGAGCTGTACTGATCCGAAGCCAGGAGCCAGGAGCTTCTTCCGGTCTCCCAAGCACTTGGGCCATCTTCCACTGCTCTCCCAGGCCATAACAGAGAACTGGGTGGGAAGTGGAACAGCCAGGACTCAAACTTGTGCACATATGGGATGCCAGCACTGCAGGCAGCAGCTTTATCTGCTATACCACATTTCCAAACCCTAGTTAACTTTTATCTCTTGATTTTAAAAGGACAAAAACATTTTTTAAAATTTTATTTGAGGTATACAAATTTCATGCATGTAGATTTAGGAACATAGTGATAATTCCCACTCTACCCTCCCTCCCGCCCTCACTTCCACTCTTCCTCCTCTTTCCCCTGCTATTCCCTTTCTTAATCTTTACAACCATCTACTTTCAGTTTACTTTACATTCATAAGATCAAGCCTACATTGAGTAAAAAGTTCAACAAATAGTATGAAGAAAAAGCAATGTACCTCAATAGAAGAGACAAAGGCTATAAACAATCATTGAAATTCAAAATACTGATTTCACTCTTATACATTACATTTTTGGTACTCTATTAGTTACCACAGATCATTTTCTCTTTTCTTTAATAAATAAAGGCATATGTATAACAAAGATTTTAAAAAAGAAAGAAAACTGTTCTTTATGTTATTCATCCCACATTCACTCCCAAATGAGCTATATATACTGCCTTTTTTTTTTTTCCAGGCAGAGTTAGACAGTGAGAGAGAGAGAGAGACAGAGAAAAGTTTTCCTTCCATTGGTTCACCCCCCCCTAATGGCTGCTATGGCTGGCGCACTGCGCCAATCCGAAGCCAGGAGCCAGCTGCTTCCTCCTGGTCTCCCATGTGGGTGCAGGGCCCAAGCACTTGGGCCATCCTCCACTGCCCTCCCGGGCAACAGCAGGGAGCTGGACTGGAAGAGGAGCAACCGGGACAGAATCCAGCTCCCCAACCAGGACTAGAACCCAGGGTGCCAGTTTGTGTATTCTCTCTCCTGTAAAAAGAAGTGAAGAAAACAGCCTTGCTCATCTCCAAGGCTCTGAATTAAGTCTCTTTGATCATGTGACTATGGACTCTAGATGGCAATTTTTTAAAAAACAAATGAACAGTTGTTGCAAGACACCTTAATTTTTATTATCTTTTTTTTAAAATAATAACTTTCTTGAAAATGGTCCAAAAGGTGGGGGGGGGATCACTGATAACATTAACTCATTTGTTCAACTTCTATGCTCATCCTTTTATATAAGTCATAATGATGTTCAGAATTTGTATTATACTTTACAATTTTACACCAAGTACTACCATTTGGGGAATTTTGAATTAGAATCTCCATTGTGTCTGACATCAGCACATGTTCATCCCCTTATTCTGCCGTAAACAATTGCTAGCCAATTTTTTAAATTGTGCTAAATATACATAACATAAAATTTGTTATATTAACTATTTTAATTGTACAGCTGAATATTGTTAGGTACATTCACATTATTATACAATCAACTTCCAGGACTATTTTCATATTGCAAAACTGAAATTGCATATCTATTAAACAACTCCTCAATGTTCATCTCCTCTTAGCTACTAGCAATTATAACTCTACTTTAAATGTCTATATATTTGACTACTCTAGGCACCGCCTATAAGTAGTATTTGGCTTTTAGTAACTGGCTTATTTTACTTGAATAACATCCTCGAGTTTCATCCAAATTGTAGTAAATGTCAGAATTTTCTTCCATTTTAAAGCTAAATAATGTTCCATTGTAAGTATATATACCACATTTTTTATCCATTAATCCATCAATAGACACTTAGGTTGTTTCCACCTTGTTGTTAAAGTGAATAATGATGCTATAAATATGGTGGAAATATCTCTAAGAGACACTGTTTTCCACTCTTTAGATTTATATACAGCAGTAGAAATTGCTGAATCATATAATCTTTTAAAATGTTGAGGAACCACCATACTGTTTTCCATAGTGGCTACACCATTTCAATTTTATATCCCCACCATTAATGCACAGGAGTTCAGATTTCTACACATCCTGTCTGTTGCTTGTTTTTTTTTTGTTGTCATTTTTTTTTATTTTGTTGTCATTATCCATCCTAATGGTTACTTACTAACCAATTTTATACCCTAATATTAAAATTATTAGTACAAGAACATGCTACAATTTTTTAGAAAGAATTAACTGAGCACCAGCTTAATCTCATGTGGGACAATATATTACCAGTATATGATGGGATATCTTTTGAAATTTTTATGTATTTGGGAGCAAGAGAAAGACAGAGTGAGAGCTTCCACTCACTGACTCACTCTTCAAATGCCCTTGATGGCTAGGACTGGACTGACCAGGCCAAAAGACAGAGTCTGAAACTTGATCCAAGTCTCCCACGTGGGTGACAGGAATCCCACTTCTTGAGTCCTCACCATTACCTCACAGGGTCTATATTAGCAGGAAGCTACAATAATGAGTCACAGCTGGGACTTGAACTGGGGCATTGTGATGTGGGAGTGGGTGTTCCAACCAGGGTATTATCTGCAAGGTTTAAATGCCTACCCATGCTGGTATATTTTTAACTTAGTTTTCAATATTGTTTTAATAAATATCATGAAAATTTAGAACAGGATCACCATTTAAAAAAAGTATATTTGAAAAAAATAGTATAATAAGAAAAATTATTTTCACTGCAGAATCATATAGTATAAATTCTTCCTTTCAGAAACCTTATTTTATTAGTAATTGGAAAATAATTAAATCTAATTGATATGTTTCTAGGTTTTTGGAGACCTATTTTCCTTCCTTCCTCACTTGGTCGTGGAAAGAAAACTGAAGAACACTCTGTTCAGAAAACAGGTAACAGAGGTGAGTATATTGAATAGAAATTGCGTAAGGATTTCATACTAGTCTGTTAATATTGAGAAAACCTTTATTCATAACCCAATGTTTCAGGGGTCCCAATACAATATCCAGAGGACTCACTAGACTCACCATACAGTAGTACTCAAGGCTTTGGTATACTAAAAAGTAAAATCAGCAGAGGTAAATGCACCTGGAGTAAGATCTAACAAACTGGATATAAGGTTCAAAGAGTCTTTTTTTTTTTAATTTTTTTTTTTTTTTTTGGACAGGCAGAGTGGACAGTGAGAGAGAGAGAGACAGAGAGAAAGGTCTTCCTTTGCCGTTGGTTCACCCTCCAATGGCCGCCGCGGCCAGCGCGCTGCGGCCGGCGCACCGCGCTGATCCGGTGGCAGGAGCCAGGAGCCAGGTGCTTTTCCTGGTCTCCCATGGGGTGCAGGGCCCAAGCACCTGGGCCATCCTCCACTGCACTCCCTGGCCACAGCAGAGGGCTGGCCTGGAAGAGGGGCAACCGGGACAGAATCCGGCGCCCCGACCGGGACTAGAACCTGGTGTGCCGGCGCCGCTAGGCGGAGGATTAGCCTAGTGAGCCGCGGCGCCGGCCGGTTCAAAGAGTCTTAACTCCAGTGGAGTCACACAGATTCACCGGGAACTAGGTGTGACAACACGTATGGAAAGTTGTCTGCCAGAGTCTAGGTGCTAGAGCATTTTTAAAACAAATAGTTTTATTGAGATGTAATTTTTATCACTACAAAAGTTGACTCTGTACCCTATATGGACCAAGCTTCCAGCACATGGAACGCTGAGGATCACAATGAAAACCACATCCAAACCACAACACCTAGCTTACAGTCCATACTGGAGAATTTTCCACATGCAGTTGAGAATAATGAATTTTCTTTTGTGGTTGAGTTGAGTGTTTTATTGATGTCTATAGGTCTAGTTTGATTTTTCAAGTTTTTAGTTCATTCATTGATCATTTGCCTAATTATTCTGTTGTTGAATATGGGGTATTAAAGTGTCTGTTATTCCTGTCTTGTCTACTACTCCATTTCTGTCAGGTTTGTCTTCATGTATTTTGTTGCTCTGTTACAATATCTAAATTGTAAGATATCCTTGATAAAGATTGTCAATTTTATCTTTATAAAATGTGCCTCCTTATCTCTGGTACTAGGGTTTGTTCTGAATGTCTGTTATCTGAAGTATCTCCATTCTTTTTTCCCATGGCTGCTATTTATATGATTCATATTTTACACAATTTACAATTTTCAGTATTTAAATATTTTTAAGGGTTTATTGATTTATTTACTTGAAAGTCAGAGTGACGGGGAGTGGGGGGAGGGTGAGAGAGAGAGAGAGAGAGAAAAAGATCTTCCATCCACTGATTCACTCTCCAAGTGGCTGCAATGGCCAGGGCTGGACCAAGCCAATGCCAGGACCCAGAACTTCATCTCCCACATCTGGGGCAAGGGCCCAAGTACTTGAGCCATAATCTGCCACCTTCCTAGGCCCTTTTTGGAGGGAGCTGGAAGATAAGTGGAGTAGCCAGGACTCAAATTGACACTCTGATAGGAAACAGATGCACACATCATACTAAACAAATGAAAGCCCAAGAGATGGCTTAATCTGCACCACAAAACACACACACACACACACACACACACACACACATCTGTAACACAATGCTAGCCCCAGCTTTTAATCTAAAGTGTTGAAATATAGAGTTGATTCTCAATTTGTTATTTTGCCTGACAATGTCTAGTTTTATTTATTTGAAAATGAGAAGGGGGGAGAGAGAGAGAAAGAGAGAGATTGATTTCCCATCCACTGGTTCACACCCCTAAATATCAGTAACAGAGCTTGCTATGCTGAAGTTAGAAGCCAGGAACTAATCCAGGTCTTCCACATGGGTTGCAGGAACCTAGCTATTTGAGTTATCTTCTGCTGCTACCCAGGTTGCACATTAGCAAGAAGCTGGAATCCGGAGTGGAGCCAGGATTTGAATCCCAGCACTCCAATATGTGATATGAGTGTCCCTAGAGGTGTCTTAACTTCTTTATCAAATGCCCACCCCTGATATTTCCCATGTTTTATTGTTTAATCTATCCACAGTTAGTGTGATTACTGTTAGAGTTAAGTTAATGTGTGCCATTTTACTTTTCATTTTCTACATGTCTCAAGTCTTTGTCCTCTAATCCTCCTTTACTGCTTTACTTTGCATTAAATGAATATTTTGTAATGAAGCATTTAATTTTTATCATGACTTGTTTCTATAGATTTTTTATTATTCTCTTCATGGTTGACCTAGGGCTTACCATATGCATCTTAACTTACTAAAATCTCCTTCAGATTTATGCTAACTTAAGTCTAGTGAGAATGCAAATATTGCTCTGTTCTTTTCTCCATTTATGATAGTATTGTGATGTTTATGTGTTAATGTTAAAAACCCATCCATACATTGCTATAGACATTACTCTATATAATTTTAAGTTGTTTGAAGAATTTAAAAGAGAAAAAGAGCTCAAATATATATTTATAGCTATTGTTATATTAACTTGTCATTTCAGGTACCCTTAACTTGTTTTTGTGGATTTAACAAGTGAAGTAATTTCCTTAGCCCAGTTAAACTTTTTTTCTCACCCGTCTCTTTTGTGTTGCTATTAACAAACACATTGCATTTCTATCCGATTTAGGTCCTATAATATATTTAAAACATATTATTCTGGGGCCAGTGCCATGGCTCACTTGGTTAATCCTCCACCTGCCATGCCGGCATCCAATATGGGTGCTGGGTTCTAGTCCCGGTTGTTCCTCTTCCAGTCCAGCTCCCTGCTGTGGCCCAGGAGGGCAGTGGAGGATGGCCCAAGTGCTTGGGCACCTGCACCCGCATGGGAGACCAGGAGGAAGCACCTGGCTCCTGGCTTTGGATCGGCACAGCACGCTAGCCATAGCGGCCATTTTGGGGGGTGAACCAATGGAAGGAAGACCTTTCTCTCTGTCTCTCTCTCTCTCACTGTCTAACTATATCTGTCAAATAAAAATTTTTAAAAAAAGTTTTTAAAAAGATATTATTCTGCAAAATTACTTTTTAAATAAGAGTAAAATAAAAATGATTTTATACTACTTTTCATAATTACATATTCAATTTTACTAGTACATTTTGTTTTATCTTCTGGGGTTACTAGCTTTCTACCTGCAAAAACCCCTTTATTATTTCTTATTAGGTGGGTCTATTAACAACAAATTCTCTGTGTTTATCCTGGAATATCTCTTATTCATATTCTTTTTTGGAAGGTCCCTTTGCCTGATATCAGATTCTGAGTTTCCTTTCATTCCCCTTTTGAGAACTTTGATTATGTTATTCTACTACCTTCCAGCCTTTACTATATTTTTTCTGCTGAGATGTTAGCTGTTAATCTTGTTGAGTTTCCTTGAGAGGGTTGAAGTGTTTTTCTCTTGCTACTTTCAAGATATTCATCTTGGTTTTGGCTTTAATTTGTTTAGTATGATATGTACATGTATAGATTTTATTGTATTTATCCTATTTGGAATTCATTGAGCTTCCTGCTTGAGCAAATTAGTGTTTCTCAGTAAATTTGTAGAGTTTCAATCATTATTTATTCAAATATTTTGACTATTTGAATTTCTATTTCTTTTCTCTTCTTTTCTTTTTCTCTTCTCTTCTCGTCTTAGTACTTCCAAAATGCAAATATTGGTGTGCTTAATGATGTCCCACAGTTGTCAGAGGTTCTGTTTACTTTTTTCCATTCTTTTTTCTCTGGTTTTCAAATTACACAATATCTACTAATCTATCTGAAGCTTGCTAATTTTTTTCTTCTACCAATTTGAACCTAATGTTGAACTCTTCCAGTGAATTTTTCATTTCAACATTATGCTTTTTAAATTCCAGGATTTCCATTTGGTCCTTTTAAATAATTTCTTTCTCTTATTTTTATCTCATTGGTTGTTTGAGAGTGACATTATCACTACATTTGTCTCTACTTCTTTCACTATGGCTTTTTTTAGTTATTTTTAACATTAATAAATGCTGCTTTGAAGTCTTTCTCTATTAAATCCAACATCTGGTTACTCTCACAGGGAATAAGAATTCCCAGTGCCTCTTTTCTCCCTATATAAAAATTATACTTTCTGGGTTTTTTTGCACGTGTTACAAGTTTGTGTTGGAAATTGAATATTTTTGCTAAATATTGTGGCAAATATAGATATTGATCCCCCACTTTGAGGCTTGTTATTTGCCTGATTATTTGTTTAGTGACTAGCTGGGTTATTTCAGTGATATCTATTTTTCCCCAAAGGTTTCAAGCTTCTGTTCTTGCTCCTCAGAAAGGTACAGCTTTGGGTTACCCATAGTCACCTTGGGATAACAGTAATTATGGCAGGTTTCTCAACATCTCTTTCCCAGGCAACTTTCAGCTGCCTTGATCCACTAGTTGATCACTGATTGCTCTATTGTTTTCTACAATGCTCTGGAGCATAAAATGCTAATCAGACTAATTTAATAAAATTTAGTTCCCCTTCAAAGAACAGGTCCTGTGACCAATGTTTGATATTTTTCTGACTCCAAGAGTGCTCTTCCAAGAAGTCCACTGATTCTCTCAACTATATTTTAGCCTTTGTTTTCACTGAATCCACCAATCCACTCTCAATTGCTATTCACCACAATTTCTACTGTTTCTGATAGCACCTGTGTCCATTCCTGCTGCTATAACAAAATATCTTAAACCCGGTCATTTATAAGCAACATACATTTATTACTCATAGTTCTAGAGGTTGAGAATTCTAAGATCAAAGCCCTGGCAGGTTCAAAGTCTAGTGAAGGCTGACATCTGTTTTCCAAGATGACGTCTTGGATATTGCTTCCTCTAGAAGGCATGAATGCTGTATCCTCATACAATAGAAGGTGGAAGGACAAAATGGAGCCTAGTTACTTCCCTCCAACCCTTTTATAATGTTGTTAATCCTGTCCATGTCATTGACAAAACCCTCGTGGTCTAACCATCTTTTAAAAGGCACATGCTTTAATTCAGTTGCATTACTGATTAAATATCAACATGAATTTTAAAAAGGACACAATCAAACCATAGAAGCACCTTTAATCTTTAACTTTGTTGCAAATAAAATCAATTATTTTGGGAAGCAATTAGAAGCAAAATCCCTAAGAAAGGTCTCTAGAGCCAGTGGTGGGGACAATGGCAAGTTAGTTTCTCTCTAAATAATGACATTACTGCTTTTTGAACTGAGTGCTCAAAGGAGGTGAAAGTGACTTCAGGTCTCTGGTTTACTTCTCCTGACATGGAACTACTGCCTTTTGAGCTGTGGAAAAGGCTATTGGGATGTCTTCATTCCCATACTCAAGTTAAAGTCCCCATTCCCCATTCCGTGAATGGGAGACTAGCAGGAAGAGAACACTCACCTTTTGGCTACATATTCCTGGAAGATAGCATTAGCAACAGTTACATGAAGGCAAGATAAGAAATAGATGTCCTGCTTCTCCAGAGAAGAAAATCTTCCAACTGGAAGTTTTGAAGAAAGGAAGCCTTGTGTTCTTGTCTGTGAATTTCTGAGACATTCCCATCTTACTGAATTGGGAGGTGGAAGGGAGGAAGAACTCTTATTTCAAATACTATGGGCTCTATTTTATTACTGAATTTTAGTAGATTTTCTGAATAGATTTTTTCTTCTTTTGTTACATGCCTTTTGAACCACTTCCAGACACAAGAAATTATTGATTTTTCAATTTTCACAAATTCAGTTGATGAGTGGGTTCATGGATCTCCTCACACTGTCATGCCTTAACTCAATAAAACTAGTGCCCATTACTTTTTATTAAAGATTTATTTATTTATTTGAAAGTCAGAGTTACACAGAGAAAGAAGGAGAGGCAGAGACAGATAGAGAGGTCTTCCATCTGCTGGTTCACTCCCCAACTGGCCGCAACAGCCAGAGCTACACTAATCCGAAGCCAGGAGCCAGGAGTTTCTTCCGGGTCTCCCATACAGGTGCAGTGGCCCAAGGACTTGGGCCATCTTCTACTGCTTTCCCAGGCCATAGCAGAGAGCTGGATCAGAAGTGGGGCAGCCAGGACTCAAACTGATGCCCATATGGGATGCTGGCACTGCAGGCGACGGCTTTACCTGCTATGCTGCAGCGCTGGCCCCTCCCATTACTTTTTTATTAAACTTGAGGCTGCTCATGTAGGCACCCTCTGTCTAGCATATACCAAAATCCTAGACCTGAAGAAGGAATTACTATGCTTAACATGAATAACTTTTTCTTGTATAAACACTTTAGGTATAATGAGATTCTCTTATGAGTTCTGGGAATGTTGAGAATCCTTCCTGAATCCAAGTACCCAGATACCAGCTGAAGATCAACTTTTCAAGCTGGCCTTTCTATTTTAACTCTTTTGTCCACAGTCTGCCCCAGTAACCTTTAGTTAAGGTATCTTGATCTATTTATGCCCTATAGGCTTCCTTTAGTTTCTAATAAATAAATAAATAAATAAATAAATAAATCTTTTACCAGAAAGGCCTTTCTTAGAAAGTCAGACTGTACAGATGGTATCTGCCTTCAATTTCTGCATTATTTTTTTAAACTGGCCCAAGGCATCGATTCAGGCATAGCACAACTCTGGTTAGCAATTCGGAGCTAACCTCCAAGACTTGCAGGCAGGCGCAGTTTCAGAATACACACACAAATACAATCCTAGAGGGCACACGGATTCCTTTGGGAACACAACCCAGTAAGTCTTGAACCAGCGCCCACATGAGATGCTGATGCCTCAGGCCAGGGTGTTACCCCGCTGTACCACAGTGCCAGCCCCAGACTTCCATCTTAAGAGCTACTGTCCTGCTGAATAAGGGTGCTTTGGAGTTTTTAAGGAGGCTGCAAGGGAGGAGAAGTTGGGAATAAGAGGCATAAAGGATAGGAACATCTGCATATTGGCTTCCAGCTAGAAAATGAGGAGCTGATTGGAATCACAGTCTTGGTCTGGTTACCTGTTCAGCTCATGTCCGAGCTTTTGGAGGGTTTGCAGTTCCATACTCTTCAGGGAATTTTTATGATAGTCATGCGGGCTTCAGTCAGCCTGGGGGCTACATGCAGATAGCAGTTCCTTTCTGCTCTGTACCAGGAAACTTCCCAGGGGTGGAGAACCTTTTTTTTCTGCCAAGGGACATTTTGATATTTATAACATTATTCACAGGCCATACAAAATTAACTTAAAAATTAACCTCCTATAGATTTATTGCATTTTGAGTCCTGCCTGCAGTGCCTTGGCAGGGTCAGAGCAAATAATTTCATGGTCCTTATATGGTCTTTGATCCAGATGTTCCCCACCCTGATTAGAACCCTGTAGTCTGGCTGTACCACTCCATCAATTTAGTAAGTTAAGCTAAGGGAGGGAGGCTAGGAGGCTGGGGCCTGATGATACCTAGTATTTGCACTCAAGGCACTGTTTGGGAACTCAGTTCAATTTCATACCCATCGTCCCACCTGACTTACAGTTTGAACAGGCATCACAAATTAGAAATCTCTGTATTAAAAATGCATAGGGTGCAGCCAACGCTGTGGCATAGTGGGTTAAGCCACCGCCTGCAGTGCCGGCATCCCAAGGATGTGTATGCAGTTAAAAATTTCTCGTAAGAAATCATGTTGACCTTAACGAAAATTTTCTGAGAAGGCATATCTCTTTTTCTATGAAGTCACTTGCCATTAAGCATTCTTAGACTCCTTCCCAATTAGAATTTTTTGTTTGATGCCAAACCTTTAAAAAGTGTTCTTAGCAGTTAAGAGGAGTGGTGGAAATAATCTTATGTTTTAAAAATAAGTAATGTTCATTTATATTTCATTTCTGCCTGTTTCCCTGGAAATAAGTTATCTCAGGTTATCTCATAATAACATTTACTGAATATTTAGTTCAATTTTAAAGCTAAGATATTGGTAAATAACTAAATTTCCAAAATCATGTGCCAGTGAGCTCTTGATAGCTATAGAATTGATCTCTGTATTAAATTTAGTATCAGAAAACTTAGTATTTTGACATATCTAGTCCAAGAAACCTTTGTCTTCAAACAGGGAGATTTATAAATCATAGGCATTATATTTCAGGAAAAAATAAATTTCTCAAAGTAAAATTCTAAAGTAATATAGATCTGCAGTAACCAAGCTTTGTGGAACAAAATTTTATTTCAGCCAAATAATTCCAATGAATTCTATTATAGAAAGTTATTTTCTAAAAGTAAACTCTCTGAATCTGAAAAGTATAAACATCTGAGATAAATGACTATGATTCATTTTTAACATCTTAATAAGCTCAACATGATACCTACTTGAGTAGAAAATTTAGAATTCTGACCTCCTCTTGAAATATCAAATAACATTCACAATAATATATTGAAGGAAATTATACATTTTTTTCTTTTGCACTGATTTATGTTGTAATGTGAGCTCAAAGTTATGCTTTATTATATATCTGGTTACTCTTGCTCATCATTTTTTCTTTCAGTTTCCAGAAGTCAACCTGTGAGATACCTGAGTGATGACAAGTTTGTGAGGTTCAAAGAGATGTCTCCAACTGTCAGTGACAACCAAAAATCCCAGCAAATGTTAAAGGAAATGCACAGTCACAACCTTTCTTCAGAGCCATTCACACTGAAGGATAACAAGCATCACAGAAATGCCAGCCGCAAGATTTCTGTCTATAGAAGCCATAACAAGGATTACAGATACACACAAAGTTTTCAGAGTTCTGCATCTTCAGTGAATACTATTCATCTCCTAAGTACTGAGGCTTATACATCGGATATTTCAGTACCTGACAATCAACCAATTTCTATAAGCCCTAGGTCTGTTTTACGCTCTACAACTCAAAGAAATAACACACACATATGTCCCAAATGTTTCATGGAAATCAGTGACTATCCTTATCATAAATGTGTTACAAATTCTGATGATGATTCATTCTCTGATTGTCCTTTACATCTCCAAGTTTCCTTGGAATCTAAATATTCTCTGAATCTGAATCCCAAATCAGATAGACACCACAAAACTTCTTGCAGCAGCCCATTATCTCCATCCCTAGAACCTAGGCATCATGTGGACATCTGCTGTCCTCCACACAGGGAAGATTCTATATATTCTGTGGATTCAATTTCTTATTTACATTATGAAAGTCACTCAGCTGTACAAAATCTCATGGACTCTACTCAGATCTCTCCCATGAATCCCCCAGATACCATGGACTGCCATAATCTCCCTGGTCCAGACAGAATCATCAGTGCCAGCAGTGCCACTGGACTTGAAAGTGAGGGCAAGTTCAACCTTACTGGAGAACCCCCAAATGAGGCCATTCCTGATAATGAGACTAAACTGGTCAGTACTGGAAATCTCAAAGATAAGGCCAGCACAGAAAAGAAACTTCTTCCCAAAGGTCAGATAGATCATGATGATGAAACAGGTACTGAGAACGAGACAGACGATGATGAAGACGATGATGATGATGAAACAGACCCTGAAAATGAAGACAACACTGAAGATAAGAAAGATCCCAAAGATAAGTCTGACCCTGATGATTCTGATCCCAAAGATAGTAATGGTGAAAATGATGCTGATACTGACAGTGGATCTGATCCTAGTGGTGATGCTGGCCGTACAAATGAATCTAATTCCAGCAATGATGGTGACCCTAATAATGGAACTGATCCCAATAGTGAACCTGATCCTAACACTGATAATGCTACTAATAATGATGCGGACTCCAAATATAGCACTGATGCTGAAGAAGACACATACACAAGCAGTTCAGATTATTCCTTTGGCCTAGATAATATTGATTGTGATAATACTTCCAGCTCTAATGATGGCACTAATCCAAACTACAACTCTGAACAACAAAGTGAGACTGGCAAAGACTGCACTTCTGATTCCGACAGTGATGCTGGCCCTAGCAATGACAGTTGGCCAGGCCATGAAATTTTCTGCAACATTGGCCCTTTGCCTCAGAATGTCAGATTGACTCACAACAGCCTTGACTCCAACAATACTGGCTTTGACCCCAACAATAGCCCTAGCCCTCCCAAAGACCTTGATTCTAACTATAATGAGAGGTTTAGTAATGCTACTAGTCATAATAGTGCTATTTATCTTAACATTGATGCTGACCCCAATTATAGTACAAGACCCACCAGTGCTGCTGGCCACAACTGTGCAGCTACCCCAGATTATAACTCAGATGAAGACTATGTCCCAGGATTTACCCATGCAGTAGGTTCTAGCTTTGTAGTCAACCCAAACTATATTTCTAGAACTAATTATGTAACCAGATTGAGCTCTACAGCTAGCACCTCCAATGCCACTGACACCAGCAATACTACTAATTACAGTAGTGCTATTAGCCCTAGCTATTCAGCTGGCACCAATATTGCCTCATATATTAACCATATCCCCAAATTTTCTCATTTCATTGGCTCCAACTTTGTCATCAACCCCAATTATATTGCTATAAATACTCATAATGCTCATAGTTCTACTAATACCAGCAATTTTAATAATCTCCTTGAACCCAATTTAGAAATCAACTCTAGTTCCTCTATTTCCAATACTGTGGATGGAAACTCCCATACTTTTTCCACTAGTGCTAACTATTCTTCCACTCCTAAAAATTTGACTTCCTCTAAACTTTATGGTACATCAAATTACACAATTTTTTCTGACCACAAATTTTGTACTCACTTGAAAGACCCAGCTGATTCCGTGGATTCTGCTAGCTTTAAGCACACCACTAGATCCAAGGATGCCCTTGATGCCAGGGAATCTGGTTTTTGTACAGACATCTCTAAGGTCCAGAATCCCATTGGTATCAAGGATCTTGCCAATTTAAAGATTCACCCCAATCCAAACATTCCACTCCCTAATTTTGACATTATAGTGGAAGCTGAACCACCAGATGTTGTGAAGTTTGCCATATCATCAGGTGCTGTGAAACAGTTTTTTAAGGTAAGTTTGCATAATGTAGATTTTCAATTTCTTCTTCATTTCCTGTAATTCAATGTTTAGGTCATTGGATAGGGTCCACAATTATTTTTTACTTACTGAGATATGCAGGCCATGGAATACAGAATACAAAGTGTCCAGTATTGCTATTTATGCTTCAATTTATGCTTCAATTCCTAGAGCAAGCAATATGGTTTTCCATTTGAAAGATCAACCTTCTATACAGTTGGAAAATAGCAAAAAGACCTTGATCACGCTTTGGCTGTCTGGTCTAGTACTCAGTCAAGGGTTACATAGCTCATAAAGATAAATCTGGTAACAGACAACCCAGAAAATTTTTGCCTAACTCATCTTGAACATACATGGCTTAGTGTTGATTTTTTTTTGCTCTACCTGCAGAGAAAGAATAAACACAAATGACCTTAAATACTATGGAGCAAGCCATTTAAAAGAAATCAATCTTAAAAATCTAATTTTATTAAGAAGGCTGTCTGAAATAGCTATGATATTCTAATCTCTCATTTAAGTACATAGAATTAGATGTTTATTTTGGTGACATGATATGACAGAACAAAGAACCCCTTTGGAATTAAAGTGTGCTCTTCATATAATTTCTCCCAAAAATCACTTGAAAATTTTTTTGAGTAATGCATACTTATCAAATGTTTCCTTTTGGCACTCTGAATTGCATGCGCAAATTAAGATTGTTAAGTTTTTGATAAACTGTTTTTGACAGCAGTAAATAATGTTCTTTTTGATGAAATTTTACTGATGTGTTGTCATTGAGGCATAATTTATTTGGTAGGCATTGATTTTATTCTTGTTATACTTCATTAGTCATGGTAAACAAATACACTTAATTTGGATTGTAGTGTCTGTGTGCATAAAAGTGAAAATTGGAATAATTATTTCATTTTCCACTAGAATATATGATTGAATGTAGCTGTTCATTAAAAATGAAGCACAAATTATTTTTTTTAATTTTTTAAATTGCCACATAATTATCTTTTTTTAACCTTTCTTTTTTTTTAAACTTTTATTTAGTAAATATAAATTTCCAAAGTACAGTTTATGGATTACAGTGTCTTCCCCCCCCCTCATAACTTCCCTCCCACCCGCACCCCTCCCATCTCCCGCTCCCTCTCCCATTCCATTCACATCAAGATTCATTTTCAATTATCTTTATATACGGAAGATTGATTTAGTATATATTAAGTAAAGATTTCATCAGTTTGCACCCACACAGAACATAAAGTGTAAAATACTGTTTCAGTACTAGTTATAGCATTAATTCACATTGGACAACACATTAAGGACAGAGATCCTACAGGAGGAGTAAGTACACAAATTGTTGTGGACTTAACTATTTGACACTCTGGAAAAAAAAATAAAGAGGACCTAAATGAAAGATCTCTGCAAGTGAGATCCCAGTAGAAAGAATGGGCCATGAAAGAAGGAGGTAACGTTCTCTGAAGGGAGGAGAGAACCTCCACCTTGACCATGACCCTGTCCAAATAAGATCGAAGTCAGCTAACTCAAAAGGCTTCCATAGCCTTGGCAACCCATGACTAGAGCCTAGGGAGATTACTGATGCCACCAACAAGAGTGTCAAATTGTTAAGTCAACATAATTATCTTTTAATTGAGTTTCCCACAAACTTTTAGAAGTCCTTGTTCTCTTTCTATATATGTAGCAGTATGTATATGGGTATATACTCACAAATATTATACAACATACACATGTATTATACATTCATATGCATACACATAGTACAAACTGTTATTTTTTTAACTTTTATTTAATGAATATAAATTTCCAAAGTACAGCTTATGGATTACAATGGCTTCCCCCCACCCATGACTTCCCTCCCACCCGCAACCCTCCCCTTTCCCGCTCTCTCTCCCCTTCCATTCATATCAAGATTCATTTTCAGTTTTCTATATATACAGAAGATCAGTTTAGTATACATTAAGTAAAGATTTCAACAGTTTGCACCCACATAGAAACACAAAGTGAAAAATACTGTTTGAGTACTCATTATAGCATTAATTCTCAGTGTACAGCACATTAAGGACAGAGATCCTACATGAGGAGTAAGTGCACAGTGACTCCTGTTGTTGACTTTACAAATCGACACTCCTGTTTATGGCATCAGCAATCTCCCTATGTTCCAGTCATGAGTTTCCAAGGTTATGGAAGCCCTCTGAGTTCTCCGACTCTTATCATATTTAGAGCACAAATTCTTATAACCAAAATGAAAGTACAAAATTGATATCTCCTTAATGTTTTTCTTTTTACCTAGTGTGGCTTTACAGCATTTTCTTATGTAAACTTAAGGCTAATATTGGCTAATTAAAATTAATAAAAATCATATTGCTCAGGTAAAAACCTTAATATTAGAAAAAAGATGTGTTTTCCCAGTTGCTTTTTGCAAATGAAACTTTGCAGCAGTATGAAAGCATTTAAAACGTTTTATTTTATAGCTTTTGTGTTTCAGACTGAATTAAATAAAATATGGCTATGATAAGTTTTAGCTTACTAGTTTTAAGAAATGTAGCTATCATTTTGCAGTTCAAACCATGGTATCTAAGAACTTTGTTTCCTAACCAGGAGTGTAAGACGTTGTCTTGATTGTAGATGAAAACTATCCACAAAGTAGACTATTTTCTCGTACAAAATAATCAAATTTTTCAAATGGAAGGTATTGATTCCCTCAAAATATAATAATAAAACTTACCTCAGCTGAATATCCGTCAAATAAAAACCATGCCTAGGTACATGTGCTCCAGCTTTTTTAGTGAGACTAAATAATGGACATATCTGCAACTACTTAACTTATTTCATTGGAGATGGACAGAACTTGACAATAAATCAATGAATATCTTGAGAAACCATACATTTTGTATGCCCTCACTAACAAAGCATTTAATGGAAGAATGGATGATTGCCTTTCCTTAGAGCTTTAGTATTTCATTATCTTCCTCATTTATTACATCCATGTATATATAAGTCCATCACAAATAACTGTAATAGAGAGAATAGGGGTGCTATCTATTCACAAAATTTAACAAGTGAGAGAAGCTCACTTTAAAAAGAATAAAAATTTCTACTAACCATTAAGTGAACAAAAACAGTCACCTCAACATCATAATATATAGTCATGCCATTTGTTCTATCTTCATTCATTCTTTCCATGGGTACTTAATAATTAAACAGAGTGGAAAAGTTTCAGAATACATACAAACCAAGTGAAAAACATAGTTTCTGCCCTCTAAATATTTCATAGTCTACTTAACAGAAAACAAGTGTCCATTTGGGCGTAAAAGCTATATGAAAACAAAGGAAATGTCATTTCACTGAGTTTCTAGAATGGTTAGAAAATTTTTATTTATGTATTTATTTTTAAATATTACTGAGGTTTTAAAAAATATATTTGAGAAGTGAAGGGGGGGGAAGAGAGGGAGAGAGAGAGAGAGAGGGAGAGAGAGAGAGAGCTCCCAAAATGCTGGTTTCCTCACTAAATGCTCACAACAGGCCCTTGACTGGGACTGAAGCTGTTAGTTGGGCACTTAATTCAGGTTTCCTTGTGGATGACAGGAGCCCAATCACCTGAGCTATCACCACTGCTTCCCAGAGTCAGCACTGGCAGGCAACTGGATTCAGGAGCCAGAGCAAGAAATTGAACGGGCACTCTGATGTGAAATGTGGGCATTTTAACTGGTGTTTTAACCACTAGGCCAAATGCCTGCTGTTAAAATTATTTTATATGTTCAGATCACAACATATCACTAGTGTATTTAAAATAGTTAGAAATGTGTATATGTGGTTTATCATTCTTTGTTATACTTGTCAGAAATAACCAAATACGTTCCTCACTCCTGAAATTATCTTTCTTTTTGTAAAGGTTAATACTGACTTTCATGCATAGTGGTATTACCACTACATTACTAACAGCCTAGTGACATTTAATAGGTTATGCAAAAATTATATAACTTATAAATAAATAATATAATTTCACATTCAAGAGAAAAATTAGTCTTTCTTATAGATATACTGTGCAAATGGCTTTTATTTATAACTAAAAACACTCAGTGATATTATTAGTTTAATTTCTTGAAAGATTTCAAAGAATTGCGTCATTTAAAGAGGTGACTATTTCTTTTTAATGGTAGATCTTTTAAAGAACAAGAATAATTATGATGCTGAAGAAGAAGATAGTATAATCTTAAATAATTTAATATAACCAGAGTCTTATAGAAATGGAGTTATATGGGCATTTCTGGTGATAAATATCTTAACATGTACCAATCAAATATGTCCTTCTTTTTGCTCCAAAATTATCTTAAATTAGCACCTCTAATAATTGCTTCAAAAATTAAACAGAAGACATGCTTTGATTTCTAATTATCTTGAATATTTGAGAAAGCTTACAAGTAAATCTTAGTTCAAGAGAGGCTAACATTACAATAAAATACCTTCAGAAAGAGGTTGGCTAAAGTAGCTAAAAGTTGTTGAAATTTCATTTTAAACTGCCCTCCCAGTGCATCACTTTTTTCCTAATCATATAACCATAGGAATACATTAAGAAATTCAATTTTTTGCCTTTATGTTCATTGAACTTAATCTTAGTTATGATTTACCTTTAGGTAGGTAAATATACTTTCCACATGTTCCAAATAATCAAGGCAATGTCCTACCAGGTAGCTTATTAAATATTTTATACATAAAGAAATAGTTTTTCCATTCTTAGCATTTTAGAAGTGTGCTATGTTTTCTTACAGTGGAAGATTTGTTCTCTAGGGGTTTTTCATCTAAGATCTGACAAAACCACCTGCTTTCCAGAGAGTCAGGCTACATGCTCAAGGTCTGTTAATTGTTTTAACTACTTTGGTACTACCTGCATACCAAACCTACCCACAAAGTCTTTTATATATCAGTTTGATTATATTTCTTGGTAATACTAGAATGCTTCCATGGTCTTCTATTGCTGGATTCATTGGTAGATATGATAGATTCTTCAAAGTGCTCAGTTGAGATAGAGTGAAATAAATTGGATTTCCCTTTTGGGATGAGTTAATTAAAGACCTCAAATAGAATATAACTAAGTAAATGTGTATTGAACAAGTCAAAAAGCTTCTGCCCACAATGTGACCTGTCTATTGCTCTCTGAAAAATTTGAGAGAAAACAATTGTTGATCTGATAAAAGATCAGTGTCTCCAATTGAATGTGGGCATCTCCCTTTATCTGTACCACGTGTGGTTTCCAAATTGAGCCAAACACTAATCTACAAAGATCCCAGTAAGCAATCCAAAAGAGAAACAGTTACCCTAAGTTTAGTGACCATCATTTTTACTGCCCCTGCTGTAGAAAATTTGCTCCACTGGTTTTCTTTCTTTAGGAATTTCAAGATCATGTATTTTCCATGACAACTCAAGGCTCTTCAGCCCAGCCACCACAATTTTAGTAACAGGATGAATGATATATCATATATAGCAGGTAGAGAAAATCAGACCACATAAGCTTAAGTTCAGAAATTCATAGAGACTAACTCAGGGAAATTTTAGTATTGTCATTCAGTAAACTATACATAATTGACTGAATAGGGATTTTCTTTCCCCAGGGAGCATTTCACTAGAATTTTAAGGTCCAGAAACTTTTGCTGCATTGACACAAATATGGAAATTGTACATTCTATAGCTGTACAATCTATATTTTTGCAATGGTTGTCAGGTTTGAAATAACCTTAGGCATCTGTATCCAAATATATACCATTTTATATGCTTACAGGGACAAGTAGTAGACTACATTTTTCAAAATTATTGTTTGGTTTTGAATGTAGGGGTGTCAAACAAAATAAGTGTGAAATTATTAAAAACATATGATAAAGTTTATGACTCTTATGAATCATGTCAACCAAACCCTTCTAAAGATACCTGGATTAACTGAGATGTTTATTGGATAGGGAATGTTGATACAATGCAGTAGAATTCCTCAGTTAAATGAATCATGAGGATAAGAATGTAGCAGTAATAAAAGAGTAAGTTTCAGGTGAAGGCAATTTGAATAGTGTTATATAGGGAAAGAAGGAAATTATGGAATAGTAAGTATGACTACTGTAATATTTATTTTTTACACATCATTGAATCTCAATATGTTCTGACCCACATAAGTCCATTTGTAACATAAGTATTTTTCCTATACATTGTTTTTAATTTCATGATCTGCCCCATCTCATCACTTCACACGCACACACACACACACACACACACAGAGTTGCAGAATCAGAGTTTTTGAAGTTGCAAATACCAAAAATATAGTAAGAATTGTTGTTCACTGCTTTCTCCTTTCTTTCCTACCCTGAGGTCACTCTTTGTACCCAGTCTTCATATTCCATTCAGAAAGTAATCAAGCCGTTCTGAGCCAACTTAATACTTCATGGTGACTTTGAAAGTGTAGCCTCTTAGTATACTCCTATGACCCCCTTTTTTACCCTCTTACAGAGAGACTACACAGAGTAGGCTTTTTATGATCATGCAGCCATAAAGTGATAAAGAATCAGAGTCTATAACTAAATATTTAAAATAATTATATATATTAAAATAACATGAACTATAGGGGTCAAGTATATTAAATATTCTATAAGAGTATTTCAAAAAATTCATAGAAATGGGATTACAAAGATAGTGTGAATTTTCTATAAATCTTCTGAAGACGCCTGGTATTAATCTAATATTAGTATCACCTATTTTACAAAATGAGCATTACTGTGATTTCATCTTAGTATTTTAGAAAGTAATGTTATCCCTGTGATTATAAGATATTCATGGTAGTTTTTTGGGCAAGAGTTAGAAGATTTCAAGGGTCATTAAATCCACTATTTTCTACAAAATAATTCTTTTAAAGTACTCTAAGGTCAAAAACAAATTTTTGCTTTCATTGCCACTTTTAACTCCCTAGTTTCTTTTTTATCCTATTGCAGCTCAACCTCCAGACAGGTAGCAGAGAAAACCTTGGCCCTTGATTTATGAAAAGAATACCTTGAGATGGAAAAGACAAAGGCACAATCAAGAAGTCTTGAGGATATGAGCAAATAACTTTGAAAATTGCAGAGATTCTTGAGCAATGTTTATTATATGTTCGTTCACCTGTTCCCTCCCCATTATATAGCAATGCCTTCATTATCTGTTTGGGCCACCAATGTTACTTCAAACTATAATGTGAAAATTACCCCCCCATGCATTTGATTTGTTAATGGAAGACTCTGAAATTAGGAAAAGACATACTGTAGCCCTATCAATCATATAAAAGCAATTTTGTGTTGTTAATGACTAAAAATGCAGTCAGATTTTTTCAACAAGAAATTCTTTTCATCTTTTATTTCTCTGGCTCAACAAGAAGATGCTTTTGATTTAATGGTGACCACTACAGAATTAATATCACTCATATGTCCCAGTTTTACTGTTAATGTTGTTGGTTATTCTCTTATGAGCATGGTACTCAAAATTAAAATAGTTGAGATTCATCAGTCTTGTGTAGTGTGTGCTTAACTTGCTATTTTTCCCATTCAACCTTGTTAACTTTGAGAACTGCTAACATATATCTGCCCTTTACTTACAAGTTTTATGGATGAATGGGTTTGTTTTAAGGAAGCTGCCTTTGAAGCTGCAAGGATTAAATTTAACAAATGGTATAGTTTTTTTTGTATTTTTTTAAAGATTGATTTATTTGAGTTACACAGAAAGAGAAGGAGAAGTGGGGGGAGAGAGAGAGTTCTTCCATCCGCTGGTTCACTCCCCAGTTGGCCACAACGGCCAGAGCTGCGCCAGTCTGAAGCCAGGAGACAAGAGCTTCTTCTGGGTCTCCCACGAAGGTGCAGGGGTTCAAGGACTTGGGCCATCTTCTACTGCTTTCCCAGGCTGTAGCAGAGAGCTGGACAGGAAGTGGAGCAGCCGGGACTCCAACCGGCACCCATATGGAATGCGGGCACTGCAGGCGATTGCTTTACCTGCTATCCCAAAGCTCAGGCCCCTCCATAAATTTCTAAGTACCCTCATACACATTTCAATAATTTCCCTCTTATCTACACTAGTCAAGGAAGCAGCAGGGAAGTGGTGCCACTTCATCAATTTGTTATCATTTTCAAATTGACCCTTATGGACTGCATTGTGAAAATGGATCTGGGCTATTTACATATTTTTTCTTTTGTCAGCTGGCACTCAGAAGCTTTGTCATCAGCAGGCACTAGAAAGACAGTGTGGGAAGAAAGGTTTTTGCTTCCTTCTTCTGCCATGCTTACTAGGTAGGCTGCTCCTGCGATTGTAGTTCTCTCCAAGCACAGTCTCTGAAGTCCTAGGCTGCTTCCCCTGGCACCCTCCCTCTGGTGGTTTTGTGGTGGGGTGCCTCTGGTGAGATATCTCACTGTGAACATCTTTGTCACACAATCCTAGAGGGCAGATTCCAAGGGGTGGGTGTCTACTAAGCTCCATAGGGCAGAGTTCTGGTAATTTCCCAAGTTTGGCATTTCAACAAGTTCTGCCTGCAAGGCATTACAGCGTTATTCTTGCTATTGCATAAGTCTCTGCTGGCTCTGTCCTCAGTCTGGATCTTAACACTGGGTGGGAAGTGTGGATAGAGGTTGTTCTCTCAGTTCTAAAGATAACGACTATCATATCTATATTAGATACTAGATACGCGATTCCTACATTCTTTAGAGTTTTCTCTACTCCAATTTCATCTTTTTTAAAGTTTTCTTTAATAAATATAAATTTCGAAAGTACAACTTTTGGATTAACTGGCTTTCCCCCCATAACCTCCCTCCCACCCACAACCATCCCATCTCCCGCTCCCTCTCCCATCCCATTCTTTATCAAGATTCATTTTCAATTATCTTTACATACAGAAGCAATTTCATCTTATTATTAATAATTTTTACCCTAAATGTTGTCCAGTGGGTTAGACTGCTGATTGCAATGCTGGCATCCCGTGTTGGAGTGCTAGTTTGAGACCCAGTTACTCCACCTCTGAATCAGCTTCCTGCTACTTTGCCTGGGAAGGCAGAAGATGGTCCAAGTACTTGAACCCCTTGTCACCCACGTGGGGAGACCACGATGGAGTTCTTGGCTCCTGATTTTGCCTTGGCTCAGACCTGGCTGCTACAGCCATTTGGGGAGTGAACCAGCAGATGGAAGATATCTTCTCTCTCATCTGCCTTTCAAAAAATAAACGTCTTTAAAAATAAATAAATAGATCTAAACACCCCAGCTGATCTTTGATTTTTTTTAAAAAAGATTTTATTTATTTGAGAGATAAAGTTACAGAGAGAGAGAGAGAGAGAGGTCTTCCATTTGCTGGTTCACTCATCAAATGCCCGCAATGGCTGGGGCTGGGCTGATCTGAAGCCAGGAGCCAGGAGCCAGAAGCCAGGAGCCAGGAGCTTTTTTCCGGTCTCCCATGTGAGTGGAGGGACCCAAGCACTTTGGCCATCTTTGCTGCTTTTCCCAGGCCATCAGCTGGGAGCTGGATTGGAAGAGGAGCAGCAGGGACTTGAACTGATGTCCATATGGGATGGTGCTGCAGGCGGAGGCTTAGCCTGCTGCGCCACAGCGCTGGCCTTGATTTTTGTTTTTTAAATAATAGATCAGTGCCACATAAATTTTGAAATAGGATATGGATATATTCTCATATAACTTTTACAACACTTGATGTGAACTCAGGACAGTATTATTTATTATTCACATTTTATGGGTGAGGAATAAGGGTCACAGAGTGTGTTTTGAAATCATATTATTTTTTAAAGATTTATTTATTTATTTGAAAGTGAGAGAGAGAGAGCACTTCCATTCAGTGGTCCACTCCCAAATGGTTGAAACTTGGACCAGTCCAAAGCCAAGAGCCTGTAAATGCCATCTGGGCCTTCCACAAATGTGGCAGGGGAACAAGTATTTGGACAATTTTCTGTTGCTTTCTGAGGTGCACTAGCAAGGAGGTGGATTGGAAGTGGAGCAGCCAGGACTTGAGCCAGTGTGCCTATGTGGGGTGCCTGCATCAAATGTGCCAGCCTCATTTGTCATTTTTATAATATGTAAAATGGAGATAACGTCTAACCTCCTCCTAGGCTCATTGTAAAGGCATAAATGAGGTAAAGCAGGTAAAGTGTTTAGTGCATAGCAATACCTAAAAATGTTAACTGTTACATTGACTATTACTCAGTCTTGTACTTGCCTAAACTGCTCGCAATGAGTTGTCCAGGTATTAATATTTTCAATATCTAATTTTTTCAGTTAATGGTATTTATTGTCAGGCACCATAGCATGACAACAAAAACTAAAACTTTCATCTCACAATTATCTCCTATGGTTTATTGCTTTCTGAGGAGGAAAAGTGGCCAGAGTGAGAACTAATCATCCCAGGCTAAGTTTATGGGTGCTTAACAGAATTGTAGATCCACTGTAGTTAATGGTGGAGTGAAGAAATCAAATTTCTAGCAATACAGCACTAAATTTAGAAGATGAATCTTCAGATTTGAATATTTCAAGGTATATAATACATTGCAACTTAAATGACTTGGAATTGATGAATACTTGGATCTGGAGCAAAGAAAAAAGTTTAGGATCACTCCAAGCTTTCTGACATAGGTAATGGCAGTTGTGCCTTTAGCCAAATTGAGGAATAGAAAACATGAAAAACTGAGCACGTAAGTAGTGATGGTAATAAAAATCTGTGATAAATTAAGGTGGAGATAGATTCCTGAGCAACAACAAGCCAGGCGATGATGTCCTAAAATCAAATATAAACTCTAATCTTTAATATACTCCAAATAAAGAAAAAGAACAAAACAGCACAATGTTAAAAATTCCTGGCCAGCGCCGCGGCTCAATAGGCTAATCCTCCACCTAGCGGCGCCGGCACACCGGGTTCTAGTCCCGGTCGGGGTGCCGGATTCTTTCCCGGTTGTCCCTCTTCCAGGCCAGCTCTCTGCTGTGGCCCAGGAAGGCAGTGGAGGATGGCCCAAGTGCTTGGGCCCTGCACCTGCATGGGAGACCAGGAGAAGCACCTGGCTCCTGCCTTCGGATCAGCGCGGTGCGCCAGTCGCAGCGCGCCAGCCATGGCGGCCATTGGAGGGTGAACCAACAGCAAAAGGAAGACCTTTCTGTCTCTCTTTCACTATCCACTCTGTCTGTCAAAAAAAAAAAATTCCTTGTATTATATGGAGTTAGTAGTTTCATGACTCATCATCTCATCATCACATTATTTGACCTTTCTAATGATCCTTTAAAGTCATCATCACAGATAAAAGTAGCTTGATTGTACATATAAAAAAAGAAAATCAAGACTCAAAAGAGCAAAATATGTTTTTCTGTTTTTTAAAAGATTATTTATTTGAAAAGCAGAGTTTACACACACAGAGAGGAAGTGATAGAGAGAGAGAGAGAGAGATCTTTCATTTGCTGGTTCACTCCCAATATGACCATAATAACTGGAGCTGTGCCAGTCTCCCAGAGGGGTGCAGGAGCCCAAGCACTTGGGCCATCTTCTGTTGCTTTCTCAGGCACATCAGCAGGGAACTGGATCAGAAGTGGAGTAGCCGGGATTCACACTGGTGCACTTATGGGATGCCAGTGTCGCAGGCTGCAGCTTTACCCGCTAGGCTACAATGCCAGCCCCACACAGTATGTTTTTCAAAGCTACAGATAATAATGGAAAAACCTAGAACCAGAACGCTTATATAGAGATGATGGGTTCTAGGAAGTATGGCTCAGACAAAATGCTCATTATATAAATTCCCCATCTCTTTGGTTTCCGGAACCCTGCCATTTTATTACTTTGCGTTAAGTCAGAACCTCAAGAAGTAACAAATTTTTACATAGAACAACTACTATATATATAATTTATATATAATTAACCACTGATTTATGAATCCTTTCTATATATTTATAAATTACCTAAAAAATAAATTCCTTTTTACTGAATGTGTTTCAACAGCAAGTTTCTACAAAAGGATATTTCCTCAAGTTTTTTTTAGCAAAAAAGCATATGCTTACTATATAGATTTCAAACAAGAAAACAGTCCATTGTGCAAAATAAATTCAAAGAGTTTTTATGACTTGATCTCATGGAAAGTGGTTTTTCTTTGAAATAAAGCAACAAGGTTCTCAATACCAAAGAAAAAACTATGCCCATGGTCCTAATAGTCTTCTTGGTATCTGTCATTTAATGTGTGATGACATTTTACTCAAACACTTCCACATAGTACCTGGCTTGAAGAACTCTGAACAAAGCTTGATATAATTTCTTTAATCAGTAAAAGTAAAGTGATATATAAAGTGATATATAAAGACACTTCAAAAAGTTCATGAAAAAATGAAATTAAAAGGTGAGTTTATTTCAACGCAAAAAGTTTTAAATCCATGCATCATTTTTCCATGGACATTTTGGAGACCTTCATACATATGTTTTCAAATTTTTGGCATGAGAAGTTAACTTTTTCATTCCGTTTTTGGCATGTCTTTGTGTTATGAACTATATGACTGCTTTGCCTCAGGTATATCCTTTCCAGGAGTCATGCCTATTAACCTTAACCAAACTTAAAAGAACATTATTCCATGGTCTTATGTATACGTGGAGGAACCTAATACTTAGTCTATTTGACAAAAGGCAAGATGAACGTCTTAAAACCAAAGAATATTACATCATATACATGGGACCAGGAGGGCTTATATTTGATTCTCAATTCTTTCATTTATTTGGGAAAATGTGTCCCAGCCTTAAATAATTTTCATCAAAATATGGACAAAAGTCTACAATCAGGCTACTGTAACTAATGAGAAAATGTGCATGAGGTTGCTTGCCAAGTGCTTTGCACATAATAGGATTTTAAAATGCTAGTTCCACTCAAATGCTAAACTCTATGCTGTTAATTATAAATATAATCATGATTTACAAATTATATCGGTATAGGCTATGTATTGAATTGAGATTTAATGTGAGTTTTAAGAAAATAAAATGAAGCACAGTGAAATAGCACAGGACTGAACGTCAGGCAACCTAGCTTCTGAACCACACTCCAGATTCTAAAATATAATAAATTCAGGACTTTGGGCAGGTCAGTTCACTTTTCTTCATCTCAGTACAGTGAGGGAGCTGGAATAAGTGAACTCAGAGGAGCCTTACAGTGCCCAGATTCTACAGTCTATACACTTACGGTTAAAGATGCCACCAGGCAGAGAACTTTGTCTTCCCACATCTTGGCAGAGGTTCAGGGAAAGGATAATTAGAACTGTAGGCAGAGAACAATGAAGTGGCAGTTCTGACTATAACAGAGGTTGTACTCACAAAAGAATATGTCTAATGAAATAATTGTTATAGTACAGCCAAATTGTCATTGACCATTCAGATTGTGGAGATTGGACTTGATCTAATTGACAGCAGAAGGTGGTGGTTGATTCTTGAGGAATGTCTAGTGAAAGCATGTTGTAAGGAAATTATTCCTGGAGGGTGATTTTTTTAAAATGTTCACATAAGAGCATTTTTTTTATTTAACAGATAGAGTTAGACAGTGAGAGAGAGAGAGAAAGGTCTTCCTTCTGTTGGTTCACCCCCCAAATGGCTGCTATGGCCGGCGCACTGAGCCGATCTGAATCCAGGAGCCAGGTGCTTCCTCCTGGTCTCCCATGCGGGTGCAGGGGCCCAAGCACGTGGGCCATCCTCCACTTCCCTCCCGGGCCACAGCAGGGGAAGGGACCGGCACCGGCGGGTCCTTCGCGTCGTGGCCAGGCCTCCTCCGATAGCGCCCCGATCCTGGCCACACCCTGCCTGGGCTGGCACAGAGTCGCGGGCGGGGCTTTGGAATGGGGCGTGGTGGCGCCAGAGCACACCGAACGCCACCCAAAGACTATCAGTTGAAGCTTCAAAATAATTTATCCACTAAAAGTTGTATTCTGTTTACCCTTCCCAAAATCTTTCAATATCACATGGATTTTTGTGCTTTGACATATTTTATCATGAAAGAACTAAATCTGATAGGTCAACCTTTTTCCTCATAAAGAACTATAGACCAACTTCAGATATTCATGATGGAACACATACAAATTGTGTGTGGTTTTGTCTGAGTCTATAAACTCGTAAACAAGAAAAATAACAGAACTATTTGTTAGACATTTTAAGTCATATTCAAGCTTCGGAATCAATCAATAGCATTTAACTGAGTTGACTTGAGTGATTTCTTGGTATTCAGCCTCATGTGAAGGAGGCAGCATTATGATTAAGAACACGGGCTCTGAAAATATAATGAGTTCAAACCCTGTTCTCTCTCATACTCTCTCTAGGACCTTAAGCAAATCTCTGCTGATTTGTGACTTAGTCTTCCAATCTTCACAAAATAAATATGATAGTACATACAGGAAATTTAGAACAGTGTCTGACACAGAAAAAAACTCCCAATAATTGTTAGCTATCCTGCTTAAGGTGAGAAGGGTAGTTACTGCCATGGTTTTTGCTAACCAAAGGAACTGTATACCTAAGTAGATGTGATATGCCTGAGTTATACAAATCCAGAGAATATATATTAACTACCAACATTTTTGGTATGAACATTATTAGAAGCATTGAGAGTCGAGAACAGATATAAATGTGGACTGGACTTTTCTCTAGATCTCATGACGGAAAGTATAACAGCCCTCGTGTATCGAGAGAGGAATGGAGTGGGAGTAGAGGGTACTGATGACCTCGATGGGGAAATAGCAAGGAAGGCACTGTGGCACTGTGGCGGGAATTAACATAACTTGTATTAAGGAGGCCTGATTGCATAAAAAAGGAAGATAATTCGTGAAATTTCCAAAGCAAAGGCAAAGATAAAGGTAGGATCAAATTATGGACAGTTCTAAATGCCAATCTAAGGAATTTATATTATAGTCCTTTAGTCATATTATGTAATATTTATTATTAATTAATATCATATTATGTTAAATTATTATGTGATATTCTATAATATTTTTCATATATCATTATCTTCATACTTTTTCTTATTCTTTTTCTTGAGGTATTGTTATACTCTGTGTTGTAGCTATTTATGTGTTTTATGTTCCTTACATGAGAATAAGCTCTTTGGTAGCAAAAACCATATTAATTTCATTTCTTATCTTTCTTTTTCTCTTACCCTGTTCTTACACACACCCACACCAACACACACACACACACACATAACTTACATACATTTCATAATACTGTCATGTATTATGTATTGAATATTATTGAGTGTATAAAAGAATGCATTGATGCACAAATGATCCAGCAGGTAGTCACTGAGTCTCCTACTCATAGGCTATGGCTTAATGCAAATGTTGCTTTAAAAACATTTATCTGGTGTTATTTTATGGTCTTGATAGGAGAGGTGAGTCTAAAGGCAAGCTAACAAGGAGATGACAGCTAGTAACTCCATGGTTGCTGTTTCAAACCCTACATTTTATTTTATTGCACACACTGAAAATGTGCAATTATGAAAAACAGATCTTAAAATTTTATTTATTTGACCTTTCATTGAGATAGAAAGAGGGATAGTTTGGACATTATATGATTTAGAATACTGATGAGTTAGATGAGAATCATTGGGCGCTTCATGAGATGCTGAAAATATTATGATAAAGATAAAAGCACAAAGAAGTGCCTTTCATGAAAAATATTGTCTTTGGGGTAGGTGTTGTCATGCAGCAGGTAAGCCACCAGTTTGGACACCTGCATTCCATATTGGAGTGCGGGTTTGAGCCCTGGCTTCTCTGTTTCAAGCCCAACTTCATGCTAATGCATCCTGGGAGGCAGCAGAGAATAGCTCAAATTCTTGGGTTCTTCCCAGCCACATGGTAGACCTAGAGGGAGTTCTGGTCTCGGGCCTGTCCCAGCCCTGGTTATTTCAGGCACTTTGGGTGTGAACCAGAAGATGAAAGACATCTTCCTTTATCAGTCTCTGTCTCTGTCTTCCTGCCTTTCAAGTAGATGAAAACTAAAATAAAAACTAACATATAAAGGGATAAAATAAAATACTATCCTTGACTTAGATAGTGGCCTGAAAAGTATTTTGTATGACAGCAGAGTAAGGCTAATTTCTCTTTTTCCACTAGGCTTAAAAAGACTAAAGGGTTTTTGTTTCCTCACCCAAGAAACCACCAGGTTCAATAGCTTCTGAAATTGCTTAATATGTTCTTAAATTCTTTATCTCAATTCATGAATAAAGATACAAAAATAATTATATGTTGCCCTCTCCCGCCATCGAAACTTTTAAAGAGTTCCCTGTGTTCTCTTCACTATCAACAGGGTTGTCAGGAAAAGGGAAACAGAGCCTTCTGGCACTGGGAACAAAACTTGGTTTCTCATATATCACCATCTGGTTCATTTCTTTCTTGACACATCTCTGTCATGACCCTACAAAAGGGTAGTGTACCTAGAAGCTGCACTGCAAGAGTCACCCTGAAATCACACTCCTTGATTCCAAAGAGGATTTTCCATGTACTTGTCAGCAGAAATTTATAAGACACTAAGAAGTGACCACACAGACCACACAAATCCATGGACTCCCCCAAGAATGTAGTCTCAAACAGTAAACCTAATCACTTGCAATGAGTGTTACATGGGCATGATCTCTCACATTTAGGGAAAACAACCAAAAGTCCAAGGTAAAATACTAATAATTTTGAGGACAAAAAATAACAAGAGATTGATATATAGATCATGTAAGTCTAAAGAGTGTGCTAAGCACTCATCTGATGATTTCCTAAAAATCGTCATAAAAACTACAGCTGTGAGATTAAGGATGCTCAAGCATCTACATAACTGCTATTCTTTTCAGGAATAGAGTTCAATAACATCTATTTCATTAAATGATGGGAGCAGATATGCATTGCTTATAGCAGTTACTATCAATATGCGGTGCATATTACATGGGGGACTTATTTCATCTAAGTCCACTCTCCCTTAGATTCTGATCTATCATGCCAACCCTCTAGAAATGCATAACATTGCCTGCACCCTCCCAAACTCTCATAATTGACTTAATGAGCCAGTACTACTATTAGAAGCTAATTATATTCATCTGATATGCGAGAACAAGAGGCAAAATTTGGGTACTACTGCTTCCCAGGCAAAGCTAATTAATGAAATACTTATTCCAAATGTATCTTGATTGAATTTTAAGGTAACCTATCTCTACCAAAATATTTCTGTTTGTATTCAATTTCTTGATCAAAATCTGGAACTGTGGAGAATGAGGAACTTTTTCATGCCTGTTTTTCTTTTACAAGTTCTTTTATGTTTATTTTTTATTTTACTTTAAGCAACCATCTCAAGAGTCTTAAGAATATATTGAACAAATTTGTTGTTTGTAGGAAAAATTGTTGTTTGTTCCTATCTCCAGTTTCATCCAATATTTCCATTGTAGCAATAAAAGTGAGTTTGCATCTTTACTCATTATAACTATGTGTTAAGCATAAGCAAACTAAATTTGAGATAAGACAAGACAATAATTTCAGGAAATCTCTTTAAACCAAGTGGAAAATTCTGGAGATATAACATGTGAATTTCAAAGTAAAAGCATATGTTGGCCCCATGCAACAGACTAATTAGGTCACAATAAAGAACATATTTGAAAACTAATCAAATAAGGAATAAAGCATATTGAAATATAGTCCATACTAGACTACTAAATTAACAGAAAACACTTTAGAGTTCATTTCCATGGAATTCTCTCTTCATCTTAGTGAACAAGAGATGTGACACATGAGTATAATCCCTTATATTCACAGATGAGCCCTTCCCTATGTTAAACAATTAGATTACCATGTGAATTTCAACATACCCTCACCTTAAAATTTAAAATACCAAGATGTTTTAATATTCTTCCTCCTTAAAAATCTTTTCTATTCGACACATATGGGAAGCACTCAAAATTTATTGCTGCTAACAATATCAAAATTCACATAGATGGCATTAAACAAAACCAACTACAGTGTCCAAAAGCACTTTTTGTTTCACAGGTAGTAGAAGAATGGGTAAAATGTACTTCGTATCTGTCTCTACACATCTACAAATACTAATTTTTAAGCAGGAAAGTGCATGGTTGTGGGTGTTTATGCGGGTGTCTATCATTCTGGTATAAGAAATGATGTCTATGTGATGCACATTCATATTAAAAATAAAGAAACATTCTGAAATGTCTTGTACGTGAAAAAGCAAAAATGTTCTTCAAATTTTGTGCCATGTTTTGGAAAGACTTATAACAATAATTTAAATTTTCACATTATACAACCCAAATCTTTATATTTAGTAATAAAGGCAGAAAGCTTCAAAATACTGTAAGACTGGTGACCGTAATTTTGAATCTTTCTGATATCTAATTTCTCTAAATAGAATTAGCTTCAGAATTCTACAAAAAGTCATTTTCTAGGGCTAACCTGTATCCAGAGCAAGCCCTGGGAAAGACTGTGAGGATTTTTTTTTAAGCAAGGCCACCAAACTCTTTTAAAACTTTTCTCTTAATTTCTGGATGTTATAATTCTCTGTTCTCTTCTAGGGAATCAATAAGCTACTCCAGTGGTTATTAAACTTTAGCATGCATCACAAACACCCAGAGAGCTTGATATTACAACAGATATTGCTGGGCTCTACTTACAGAGCTTCCGACTCAGTAGGCCTGCAGTGAGTCTCAGGAATTTGTATTTGTAAAAAAATTTCCCAAGCAATGTTGATGCTATTAGTCCAGAAACAACACTTTTAAGAATCACTGTTGCTCCTTACTATTAGCTTCCTCATTTTAAAAGCACTTTTACTATACTAAAGAGTACTTTTTTAAAAAGATGTATTTATTTACTTGAAAGGCAGAGTTACAGAGAGGCAGAAGCAGAGAGAGAGAGAGGTCTTCCATCCGCTGGTTCACTCCCCAATTGGACACAACGGCCAGACCTACCCCGATCTGAAGCCAGGAGCTAGGAACTTCCTCCAGGTCTCCCACACGGGTTCAGGAGCCCAAGGACTTGGGCCATCTTCTTTCCCAGGCCATAGCAGAGAGCTGGATGGGAAGAGGAGCAATCGGGACTCGAACTGGCACCCATATGGGATGCTGGCACTGCAGACTAGGGCTTTAACCCGCTGCGCCACAGCGCCAACCCCAAAGATTACTTTTAAAATAAAACTTAAAATACCATAGCAAGTTAGTAAAAACAATCACGTTGACCATGCCCCTCAAATCATACCCTGTGAGGTGTTGCTCTATTCTGCCTTCATATGAAGCTAACCAAAACTGAAATATGTATCTTGAAAGACAGAAAATAATGTCTGAAAACTATGGCCCCTTCTGAGTTCCTTTCACTGGGAGAATTAGAATTCCTGAGAGAGTTTAATATTTAAGTCATGTATCTTAAATAAAAATCAAAGGAGACACTGAAGATTCTGTAACACTTACTTTACCAAGAGCTCTAAAATTATTTTAAATTACAGAGAGAGGGGTGAGGGAGGGAGAAGAGTGAGGCAAACAGGGTTTATAGAAAAGACACTAAAAGTGGTACACAGGATGGATGGGACAGTTTGGGAGTTACCAAAATCAAGATGGAGGCTGCTGGACTGTAGTATACTGGATGAGTTGATGAGAGTCATGATCAGGATGACAATAGATTAAATTGTTTTTGTGATGAGAAAATACTTCAATAGGACAAATTAATCTAAATCTGAGTATGAAGGGAATGGGTTTATATGATCAGTGAAACTCTAAATACCACTTGATTTGGTTTATTATTTTGAGATTGAATAAGCATTATTGAGTCACTTAGCCAGCAGTAATGTAACAAATAAATATTACCTTACCAGCTAACCAGAGTTGTTGAACAGCATTATCTTACACCCTGGCAAAGAAAAAAAAATAGATATAGACTTGTCTTCAAGGAATTCAGCATCCAGTGAATACATCTGCATCTCAAATAAATGAAATATAAAACTTTCTCTTCCTTCAGCCTATCTCCAAGGTGGTCATCATCTCTTTTAATAAACCAAGGAGTGACTGATGAAAATCCATTTGACATTTCATCAGAGCCACCTTTTTCTGTGTCCCAGGTATACTATTAAAAATTAATTTGCTTCAGTAGTTTTAGCAGTAGAAATATATATATAATGTTGCTTATTAAACTTTTAATCAATTTATTTTTTTTAAAGATTTATTTATTTATTTGAAAGGCAGAGTTACAGAGAGGCAGAGGCCGAGGTCGGGGGAGAGAGGTCTTCCACCCTCTGGTTCACACCCCAATTGGCCACAATGGCCGGAGCTGAACCAATACTAAGCCAGAAGCTAGGAGCTTCTTCCAGGCCCCCCCATATGGGTGCAGGGGCTCAAGGACATGGGCCATATTCTTTTGCCTACCCAGGTCACAGCAGAGAGCTGAATTGGAAGTGGACCAGCTGGGTCATGAATCAGCACCCATATCGGATGCTAGCACTGCAGGCAGCAGCTTTGCCTGCTAAGCCACTGTGCTGGCCCCTAAACTTTTAACCAATTTCTTACTCAGTATAATTTAAGTATGAAGAAAGAAAAATAGAAAATGTCATGTATATGATATATAAGATGATTTGATTCTAATTGCACTCTGAGATTATCTAGTACTATGTGAAGTTCTCATTTTTCATGAGTTTTACCCCAAATAGGACAACATCAAGCAAAAGTCTAGTATTGTCAACTGTCAACTTATTTTCCACATTTTATTGATATATCTGTTCTAACTTTGTCGTTTAAAAAGTCTTTAAAATACTGGAAGTGGGTTAGTCTGTAAGAGAAGTCTATATCAGATGTACTGTTGATTTGGACATGTTAATGAAACCAATTCTGACTGAATTACTATCTCATTTGGCCTCACTGTATCTTCCAGGCCATATAGCCTAAAACCACTACCAAAATGTTTCCACAAGGGTGAAATGTTATGAGAAACCAGATTGTGAGACTAAATAGAAACCATGATCATTATTACTTTTTGCATCAGATTTACAATATTAAAACTATTTGCTAACAATGAGAAATTTTACAAGATTCCAGTATATTAAATAATATTAATTGAATATAAACTTGTGAAAAACAGTACTAAAAGCAAAAAAGCAGGAGGCTGTTCACATGTTAAAATTTGATTTCATAGATTATTACTTAACTTCCTTGTAAAGCATAGAAATTCCTAAATTTCCTAAATTCCTTGATTTACATTCTGAGTGTCTACAAATGAATTATTTTCTCATAATAATAATTATTACAATGTAGCAGATAGTTCCAAAAGATACCATCTTCCAAGTCAGAAGTTATGATTATTTTTGTATTAGTGTTTTCTGGCCTGGTGTTAGAAATCTCTGCTTTTTCCCCTATTCAAAGGCATTTGTGAAACATGTTATCCAGGACAGTAGGCATGAGGAGTAAATCTCAGATTGAGAAAGTCTAGGTATATTAATAATAAAAATACATTGATTATTGTCAGTTTATATGACTCTTAGCTACGAGGTATTGTTTAAATACCATAACAACCAGTGACACTTTGTTTTCCTAAAGAAGCCAAAAAGAATGTGTCTGCTGAAGAGGTAGAGAGGTAAATTATTTCAATTCTATCATGTTGGTCCACGCATTAGGAGAAATTGGAAGTAAACATTCATAGCTAAAATGTAGCCTGCATAGTGGATAATAATATTGATCATTAATTCAAAATGACCCTAAATTAACTTCTGAGTATATGGCAGGTATTATTTTTATCACTTTATAATTTATCACATTATAATTACAAAATTCTGCGCTGATAATGTTCTGAGATTCATTTGTGAAAAATCCCCATAATCCAAACATATGCTAAGAAAATGATAATATCTCATTTCAATTTTTGGAAAACCTCTAAGGGATTTAAACTCTTCTTTCAGTTTCATTGAAATCTTTTCTTCCTAGTTTTTTTTTTTTTAAGATCTATTAATTTATTTGAAAGCCAAAGTTACACAGAGGGAGGAGAGGCAGAGAGAGAGAGAGGTCTTCCATCTGATGGTTCACTCCCCAACTGGCTGCAACGGCCAGAGCTGTGCCCATCCGAAGCCAGGAGCTTCTTCCGGGTCTCCCACATGGGTGTAGGGGCCCAAGGACTTGGGCCATCACAGGCCATAGCAGAGAGCTGGATCGGAAGTGGAGCAGCCGGGACTAGAACTGGCACCCATATGGGATGCCGGCGCTTCAGGCCAGGGTGTTAACCCCCTGTGCCACAGCGCCGGCCCCTCTTTCTAGTTTCTGACACGAGCTAAATGCTGACAATGTCATCCTTTTCTTCAAAGCATCTGTATAAAAATTTAAATTAACAATAACTATACACATTTATGGGGTATGGTGCAACATTTCAATACATGCATACAATGTGCACTGATCAAGTCAAAGTAATCAACATTTCACACTCCTTGACATAACTTTATCACTGGAGCCTGGAGCTCCTCTCCTATTTACTAATAAACGATATACTAGATTATGGTTCTGTGTAATACTAGGAACTTGTTCCTTTTTTCTAACTCCTTTTTTTAGTACCCATTATTCAACCTGTCTCTTTCCCTTCTATTTCTACCAGTCTCTACTAACTGCTATTCTATGTTCACACTGAGTTTTTCATAGCTGCTATGTATGAGGGAGAACACATGGTATTTGTTGTTCTGTGTCTAATTTCACTGAACATTTTTTCCCTTCCTGAGCCAGAACCTGCATGCTGATGAGCAAATACCATGTAAAGGACCAGTAATGAAGAATAAGCTGTGTCAAAACAGAATTAAATTAACCTGCACACACCCCTATCAGATCAAATTACATGACAAATTGACCATATTTGAAAAGTAATTCTCTGTTTTATAGCACTTTAACATTTATAAATTACATCTTTAAATATAAAAAAAATTAAATCCTCATAATAAAGAAAATTTCACAGCTGATACCAAGACATGCTAAGTGCCTCTTGCCAGATAACAAGGCATGGAACCAGTTTTCAACTCAAGTCTTCCCTCTCTTAATCTGCTTCTGTCTCTGAAATGTTACTACTACATAGATCAGTAAATAAAGCAGGTCTAATGTGTATAGTCCATAGCAGCTTCAGCTCCAAGTCTGAGGTTGTAAAGATGTCGGCTGCCTGGTTTGTGAATATCCGCCAGTGTGCCAGCAGATACACTTGCAGTTTCTTCATAAGAAGTAGTAGAGGGCAGCAAGTGGGGATGACCTACCTTGTCTTTTGCACTTTACCCCACGTGCTTTGCCATTTGTTCACTTTTCTTTCTTGTTTTGGCTCATCGTCCATAGCTAATTCTAATTATTACTGAATTGGGCTATGAAATGAGAATTATCTTGGACTAAAATCAGTGAACTTGACTGAATGCACTTTTCAGCTTCTGATGGCTGACCTTAATAACTTCAAAATAAATAGGCAGATATGAATAAAAATCAGCTACCATTTATTGTGAAAAAATTATAAGACAATGAGGAAATATTCTAATTTAATTAAACAACTCAAATTCATGATACTGGACTCCTACACAAAACATTTTGACTCAACCTTAAGAAATTTTAATTCCTAGCTTGTCTAAAGCTGTTTTGTCTAAGGTGACTCTTTTCTTTTTTTAACTATTTTTTATTTTTATTAATAAAAAGACAACAGATTACATGTATTTCATAGGTATAATTCTAAGAATTATATTCTCTTTCCCTCCCTCAATTCCCCTCCATCTTCCCTTTCTTTTTCTTTAACTTTTGCAAAAGCATAATTTCAGTCCATTCTATAATCACAGGCTTAAAGCATCATTAACCATAATATTCAATAGGTAAAATGTAGAAAGACCACAATTGTATAGGAGTATAAACAAGGACTAACAACGATCAAACCTCAAGATGTCTGTTTCATGCTTATACATTTTTGTACTTGTATTTAGATTATACAGTACATTTACTTTTAGGTTTTTTTTTTTCTCAACAGGTCTCATGTTAATGTAATATTAATACAAAGAGAACATATTCAATGTAGTTTCTAGATACAATTCGAAGAATATAATGCTGCTTCCCTTTCTCCCTTCCTCACTCCGTCCTCTCTCTCTCTCTCTCTCTGTCTCTCTGTCTCTCTGTCTCTTACTTTCTTTTTTTTTGGGATAACATATTTTCAATTTACATTATAATCAAAGACTTAATACACCACTAAATAAAGAGTTCAACGTTCAACAAATAAAAAGACTATAATCCAGTGGGAATATATGTAAGGGCTATAAAAAGTAGTCAAGTATAAAGATGTCCATTTCACTCATTAACTGTAAATTTAAAAATAATCATAGATCGCTAAAACTGTAGTAGCACATCATTCTTAATCATTGATTTGACAGGTATAAAACAGACTTTCACAAAACTATATTTAAAGAAGTATTGACACACAGGCCTTTCTTCGTTTTCTTTTTTGTTTCTTTTTTTAATTTTAGCTCCCACATATAAGGGAGAACATGTGGTATTTTTCTTTCTGTGTCCAGCTTATTTCAGTCAACATTATGTTCTCCAGTGGTATTCATTTTCATACAAATGGCTGAATTTCATTTTTATAGATGCTTAATATTCCACTGTATGTATATATGCCATATTTTATACATTTTCTTTATATATTCATTTGATGATGAACACCTCCCTCGCTAACTCACATCCTCCATCTTTTCTTATTTTTCTTTAAATATTCATACTTTCAATTTTCTTTACAATCACAAGCTTAATCCTCCACTGAATAAAGAATCCCACAAGTAGTAAGTAGAAAAACCACTGTTCCTCAAGATCATAGACAAAGACAATAAAAAACAATCAAATCTCAAAATGACAATTTTGCTCATATACATTAAATTTTTTGTACTCTGTATATTAGTTACCACAAGTCAGGGAAAACATATGATATTAGTCTTTTTTGGGGAATAGTTTATTTCATTAAACAAAATGATCTCCAGCTGCATCCATTTGCTGCAAAAGACATGATTTCATTATTTTTTATGGCAGAGTAGTATTCCATCTTGTATATATACCGTTTTTTTGTTTTTTTAACTTTTATTTAGTAAATTTAAATTTCCAAAGTACGGTTTATGGATTACAATTGCTTCACCCCCCCCATAACTTCCCTCCCACTCGCACCCCTCCCATCTCCCGCTCCCTCTCCCGTTCCATTCACATCAAGATTCATTTCAATTATCTTTATATACAGAAGATCGATTTAGTATATATTAAGTAAAGATTTCATCAGTTTGCACCCACACAGAAACACAAAGTGTAAAATACTGTTTCAGTACTAGTTATAGCATTAATTCACATTGGACAACACATTAAGGACAGATCCCACATGAGGAATAAGTACACAGTGACTCCTGTTGTTGATTTAACGATTTGACACTCTTGTTTATGGCGTCAGTAATCACCCTAGGCTCTTGTCATGAGTTGCCTTTTGAGTTCCCCGAATTCGATCTTATTCAGACAGGGTCATAGTCAAAGTGGAAGTTCTCTCCACCCTTCAGAGAAAGGTACCACCTTCTTTGATGGCCCCATTCTTTCCACTGGGATTTCACTTGCAGAGATATTTCATTTAGGTTTTGTTTTTTGTTTTTTGTTTTTTGTTTTTTTTTTTTTGCCAGAGTGTCTTGGCTTTCCATGCCTAAAATACTCTCATGGGCTCTTCAGCCAGATCTGAATGCCATAAGGGCTGATTCTGAGGCCAGAGTGCTATTTAGGACATCTGCCATTCTATGTTCTATGAGTCTGCTGTGTATCCCACTTCCCATGTTGGATCATTCTCTCCCTTTTTTATTCTATCAGTTAGTATTAGCAGACACTAGTCTTGTTTGTGTGATCCCTTTGACTCTTAGACCTATCCGTGTGATCAACTGTGAACTGAAATTGATCACTTGGACTAGTGAGATGGCATTGGTACATGCAACCTTGAAGAGATTGTATTGGAATTCCCTGGCACATTTCTAACGCCACTATTTGGGGCAAGTCCAATTGAGCATGACCCAAATTGTGCATCTCCTCCCTCTCTTATTCCCACTCTTATATTTAACAGGGATCACTTTTCAGTTAACACCTAAGAATAATTGTGTGTTAATTACAGAGTTCAACCAATAGTACTAGAACAAAAAAAAAAATACTAAAAGGGATAAAGTACTAAATTGTAAATCAACAGGACAAGGGCTGATCAAATCACTGTTTCTTCAAGTGTCCATTTCACTTCAACAGGTTTCCCCTTTGGTGCTCATTTAGTTGTCGCCGATCAGGGAGAACATATGATATTTGTCCCTTTGGGACTGGCTTAATTCACTCAGCATAATGTTCTCCAGATTCGTACATTTTGTTGCAAATGACCGGATTTCATTGTTTTTGACTGCTGTATAGTATTCTATAGAGTACATGTCCCATAATTTCTTTATCCAGTCTACTGTTGATGGGCATTTGGGTTGGTTCCAGGTTTTAGCTATTGTGAATTGAGCTGCAATAAACATTAATGTACAGAGAGCTTTTTGTTTGCCAAATTAATTTCCTTTGGGTAAATTCCAAGGAATGGGGTGGCTGGGTTGTATGGTAGGGTTATATTCAGGTTTCTGAGGAATCTCCAGACTGACATCCATACTGGCTTAACCAGTTTGCATTCCCACCAACAGTGGGTTAGTGTCCCTTTTCCACCACATCCTCTCCAGCATCTGTTGTTGGTAAATTTCTGAATGTGAGCCATTCTAACTGGGGTGAGGTGAAACCTCATTGTGGTTTTGATTTGCATTTCCGTGATTCCTAGTGATCTTGAACATTTTTTCATGTGTCTGTTGGCCATTTGGATTTCCCCTTTTGAAAAATGTCCATTGAGGTCCATGGCCCATCTCCTAAGTGGGTTGTTTGTTTTGATGTTGTGGAGTTTCTTGATTTCTTGGTAGATTCTGGTTATCAACCAATTATCTGTTGCATAGTTTGCGAATATTTTTCCCATTCTGTCAGTTGCCTCTTCACTTTCCTGACTGTTTCTTTTGAAGTACAGAAACTTCTCAATTTGATGCAATCCCAAATGTTAATTTTGGCGTTGACTGCCTGTGCTTCTGGGGTCTTTTCCAAGAAGTCTTTGCCGGTACCTATATCTTGGAGAGTTTCTCCAGTGTTCTCTAATAATTTGATGGTGTTGGGTCGTAGATTTAAGTCTTTAATCCATGTTGAGTGAATTTTTGTGTAAGGTGAAAGGTAGGGGTCTTGCTTCATGGTTCTGCATGTGGAAATCCAATTTTCCCAGCACTGTTTCTTGAATAGACTGTCCTTACTCCAGGAATTGGCTTTGGATCCTTGATCAAATATAAGTTGGCTGTAGATGTTTGGGTTGATTTCTGGTGTTTCAATTCTGTTCCATTGGTCTATCCATCTGTTTCTGTACCAGTACCATGCTGTTTTGATAAGAACTACCCTGTAGTATGTCCTGAGATTGGGTATTGTGATGCCTCCGGCTTTGTTTTTGCTGAACAAGATTGCTTTAGCTATTCGAGGTCTCCTGTGTCTCCATATGAATTTCAGCATCATTTTTTCCAGATCTGAGAAGAAGGTCTTCAGTATTTTGATTGGTATTGCATTGAATCTATAAATTGCTTTTGGGAGAATGGACATTTTGATGATATTGATTCTTCCTATCCATAAGGATGGAAGATTTTTCCATTTTTTGGTATCCTCTTCTATTTCTTTAAGATTTTTTAATTCTCATCGTAGATATTTTTAACGTCCTTGGTTAAGTTTATTCCAAGGTATTTGTTTTTGTAGCTATTGTGAATGGGATTGATCTTAGAAGTTCTTTCTCATCCGTGGCATTGCCTGTGTATACAAAGGCTGTTGGTTTTTGTGCATTGATTTTATATCCTGCTACTTTGCCAAACTCTTCTATGAGTTCCAGTAGTCTCTTAGTAGAGTTATTTGGATCCCCTAAATAAAGAATCATATCATCTGCAAAGATGGATAGTTTGAGTTCTTCCTTCCCAATTTGTATCCCTTTAATATCTTTCTCTTGCCTAATAGCTCTGGCTAAAACTTCGAGAACTATATTGAATAGCAGTGGTGAGAGTGGGCATCCCTGTCTGGTACCAGATCTCAGTGGAAATGCTTCCAACTTTTCCCCATTCAATAGGATGTTGGCCATGGGTTTTTCATAAATTGCTTTGATTGTATTAAGGAATGTTCCTTCCATACCCAGTTTGCTTAGAGTTTTCATCATGAAAGGGTGTTGTATTTTATCAAATGCTTTCTCAGCGTCTATTGAGATAATCATATGGTTTTTCTTCTGCAGTCTGTTAATGTGGTGTATCACATCGATTGATTTGCCAACACTGAACCATCCCTGCATACCAGGGGTAAATCCCACTTGGTCTGGGTGGATGATCTTTCTGACGTGTTGTTGCATTCTATTGGCCAGAATTTTATTGAGGATTTTTACATTTCTATGTAATATACAATCTATACACTCTATGTTCATCATGGATATTGGTCTGTAATTCTCTTTCAATGCTGCGTCTTTTTCTGGCTTAGGAATTAAGGTGATGCTGGATTCATAGAAAGAATTTGGGAGGATTCCATCTTTTTCAATTGTTCTGAATAGTTTGAGAAGAATTGGAGTTAGTTCTTCTTTAAATGTCTGGTAGAATTCAGCAGTGAATCCATCTGGTCCTGGGCTTTTCTTTGTTTGGAGGTCCTTTATTACTGCTTCAATTTCTGTCGCGGTTATGGGTCTATTTAGGTTTTCTATGTCTTTCTGGTTCAATTTAGGTAGATTGCATGTGTCCAGGAATCTATCCATTTCTGATAGGTTTCCCTGTTTGCTGGCATACAAGTCCTTGTAGTAATTTCTGATTATTCTTTTTATTTCTGTGGTGTCTGTTATTATGTTTCCTTTTTCATATCTGATTTTATTGATTTGGATCTTTTCTATTCTTTTTTAGTTAGTTGGGCCAATGGGGTGTCAATTTTGTTTATTTTTTCAAAAAACCAGCTTCTCGTTTGGCTGATTTTTTGTAATTTTTTTTTTGGATTCAATCCTGTTGATTTCTTCTCTGATTTTAATTATTTCTCTTCTCCTACTAGATTTGGGTCTGGTTTGCTGCAGATTTTCTAGATCCTTGAGATGAATTGAAAGCTCATCCATTTGGTGCCTTTCCAATTTCTTGATGTAGGCACCTATTGTTATAAACTTTCCTCTTAACACTGCTTTTGCTGTATCCCACAAGTTTTGGTGTGTTGTGCTGTTATCCTCATTTACTTCCAGAAAATTTTTGATTTCTCTTTTGATTTCTTCTATGACCCAGTGTTCATTCAGGAGCATGTTGTTCAGTCTCCATGTGTTTGCATATGCTCTAGGGATTTCTGAGTTGCTAATTTCCAACTTCACTCCTCTATGGTCTGAGAAGCTGCATCATATGATTCTAATTCTTTTGAATTTGCTGAGACTTGCTTTATGGCCTAGTATGTGGTCAATCCTAGAGAAGGTTCCATGTACTGCTGAGAAGAATGTAAATTCTTTAAGTGTAGGATGAAAAGTTCTGTAGATATCTGTTAGATCCATTTGGGCTATAGTGTCATTTAAATCTTCTGTATCCTTGTTGATCTTCTGTCCAGTTGATCTGTCTAGTTCTAAGAGTGGAGAATTGAAGTCCACCAGTACTATTATATTGGAATCTAAGTCTCCCTTTAACTCCCTTAACAAAACTTTTAAATAAACCGGTGCCCTGTAATTAGGTGCATATACATTGATAATCGTTATATCTTCCTGTTGAATTGATCCCTTAATCATCATATAGTGCCCATCTTTGTCTCTCTTAACAGTTTTTGTGGTAAAGTTTATTTTGTCTGATATTTTTTTTTTTTTTTTTTTTTTTTTTTTTTTTTTTTTTTTTTTTTTAAAGTTCATTTAGTTTTTAAAAATTTTTATTTAATTTTTAATTTATTTTATTAAAATTTTATTTAGTTTTTTTTTTTTTTTTTAATTTTTTATTTATTTTTTATTTTTTTTTTAACTTTTATATAATGAATATAAATTTCCAAAGTACGATTTATGGATTACAATGGCTTCCCCCCCATACCGTCCCTCCCACCCACAACCCTCCCCTTTCCCACTCCCTCTCCCCTTCCATTCACATCAAGATTCATTTTCGATTATCTTAATATACAGAAGATCAGCTTAGTATACATTAAGTAAGGCTTTCAACAGTTTGCTCCCACACAGAAACATAAAGTGAAAAATAATAGATGATTTTTTTTAATGATGATGAAATCAGATCAGACCTATTGTCATGTTTAATCCCAGTGAGAGTCAAGTTGGGAGTTGATAGTTTCTTTTCTTTTCTTTTCTTTTTTTTTTTTTTTTTTTTTACAGAGGATCAGTTTAGTATGCATTAAGTAAAGATTTCAACGGTTTGCACCCCCATAGAAACACAAAGTGAAATATATTATTTGAGTACTCATTATAGCATTAAATCTCAATGCACAGCACATTAAGGACAGAGATCCTACATGAGGAGTAAGTGCACAGTGACTCCTGTTGTTGACTTTACCAATTGACACTCCTGTCTATGGCATCAGTAATCTCCCTATGCTCCAGTCATGAGTTTCCAAGGCTATGGAAGCCCTCTGAGTTCTTCGATTCTTATCTTGTTTAGACAAGGTCATAGTCAAAGTGGAGGTTCTCTCCTCCCTTCAGAGAAAGGTACCTCCTTTTTTGAAGACCTGTTCTTTCCACTGAGATCTCACTCACAGAGATCTTTTGCCAGAGTGTCTTGGCTTTCCATGCCTGAAATACTCTCATGGGCTTTTCAGCCAGATCCGAGTGCCTTTAGGGCTGATTCTGAGGCCAGAGTGCTATTTAGGGCATCTGCCATTCTATGAGTCTGCTGAGTATCTCACTTCCCATGTTGGATCACTCTCCCCTTTATTTATTCTATCGGTTAGTGTTAGCAGGTACTAGACTTGCTTATGTGCTCCCTTTGACTCTTAGTCCTTTCATTATGATCAATTGCGAACTGAAATTGATCACTTGGACTAGTGAGATGGCATTGGTACATGCCACCTTGATGGGATTAAATTGGAATCCCCTGGTATGTTTCTAACTCTACCATTTGGGGCAAGTCAGCTTGAGCATGTCCCAAATTATATATCTCTTCCCTCTCTTATTCCTACTCTTATGTTTAACAGGGATCACAATTCAGTTAAATTTCAACACTTAAGAATAACTGTGTATTAATTACAGAATTAAATCAGTCATATTAAGTAGAACAGACAAAAAAACTACTAAGAGGGATAATGTATTAAGTTGTTCATTAACAGTCAGGGCTATGCTGATCAAGTCACCATTTCCCATAGTGTCCCTTTCACTTCAACAAGTTTCCTTTTTGGTGTTCAGTCAGTTGTCACCGATCAGGGAGAACATATGGTATAATAAAGGCCCTCCCAACAAAGAAAAGCCCAGGACCAGATGGATTCACTGCTGAATTCTACCAGACATTTAAAGAAGAACTAACTCCAATTCTTCTCAAACTATTCAGAACAATTGAAGAAGAGGGAATCCTCCCAAATTCTTTCTATGAAGCCAGCATCACCTTAATTCCTAAGCCGGGAAAAGATGCAGCACTGAAAGAGAATTACAGACCAATATCCCTGATGAACATAGATGCAAAAATCCTCAATAAAATTCTCGCCAATAGAATGCAACAACACATCAGAAAGATCATCCACCCAGACCAAGTGGGATTTATCCCTGGTATGCAGGGATGGTTTAATGTGCGCAAGACAATCAATGTGATACACCACATTAACAGACTGCAGAAGAAAAACCATATGATTCTCTCAATAGATGCCGAGAAAGCATTTGATAAAATACAACACCCGTTCATGATGAAAACTCTAAGCAAACTGGGTTTGGAAGGAACATTCCTCAATACAATCAAAGCAATCTATGAAAAACCCACAGCCAACCTCCTATTGAATGGGGAAAAGTTGGAAGCATTTCCACTGAGATCTGGGACCAGACAGGGATGTCCACTCTCACCACTGCTATTCAATATAGTTCTGGAGGTTCTAGCCAGAGCTATTAGGCAAGAAAAAGAAATTAAAGGGATACAAATTGGGAAGGAAGAACTCAAACTATCCCTCTTTGCAGATGACATGATTCTTTATTTAGGGGACCCAAAGAACTCTACCAAGAGACTATTGGAACTCATAGAAGAGTTTGGCAAAGTAGCAGGGTATAAAATCAATGCACAAAAATCAACAGCCTTTGTATACACAGACAATGCCATGGCTGAGGAAGAAATTCTAAGATCAATCCCATTCACAATAGCTACAAAAACAATCAAATACCTTGGAATAAACTTAACCAAGGACGTTAAAGATCTCTACGATGAAAATTACAAAACCTTAAAGAAAGAAATAGAAGAGGATACCAAGAAATGGAAAAATCTTCCATGCTCATGGATTGGAAGAATCAATATCATCAAAATGTCCATTCTCCCAAAAGCAATTTATAGATTCAATGCAATACCAATCAAGATACCGAAGACCTTCTTCTCAGATCTGGAAAAAATGGTGCTGAAATTTATATGGAGGCACAAGAGACCTCGAATAGCTAAAGCAATCTTGTACAACAAAAACAAAGCCGGAGGCATCACAATACCAGATTTCAGGACATACTACAGGGCAGTTGTAATCAAAACAGCATGGTACTGGTACAGAAACAGAAGGATAGACCAATGGAACAGAATTGAAATACCAGAAATCAACCCAAACATCTACAGCCAACTTATATTTGATCAAGGATCTAAAACTAATTCCTTGAGCAAGGACAGTCTATTCAATAAATGGTGCTGGGAAAATTGGATTTCCACGTGCAGAATCATGAAGCAAGACCCCTACCTTACACCTTACACAAAAATCCACTCAACATGGATTAAAGACCTAAATCTACGACCTGACACCATCAAGTTACTAGAGAACATTGGAGAAACCCTTCAAGATATTGGCACAGGCAAAGAGTTTCTGGAAAAGACCCGGGAGGCACAGGCAGTCAAAGCCAAAATTAACTATTGGGATTGCATCAAATTGAGAAGTTTCTGTACCGCAAAAGAAACAGTCAGGAGAGTGAAGAGACAACCGTCAGAATGGGAAAAAATATTTGCAAACTATGCAACAGATAAAGGGTTAATAACCAGAATCTACAAAGAGATCAAGAAACTCCACAAAAACAAAACCAACAACCCAATTAAGAGATGGGCCAAGGACCTCAATAGACATTTTTCAAAAGAGGAAATCCAAATGGCCAACAGACACATGAAAAAATGTTCAAGGTCATTAGCAATCAGGGAAATGCAAATCAAAACCACAATGAGGTTCCACCTCACCCCGGTTAGAATGGCTCACATTCAGAAATCTACCAACAACAGATGCTGGCGAGGATGTGGGGAAAAAGGGACACTAACCCACTGTTGGTGGGAATGCAAACTGGTCAAGCCACTATGGAAATCAGTCTGGAGATTCCTCAGAAACCTGAAGATAACCCTACCGTTCGACCCAGCCATCCCACTCCTTGGAATTTACCCAAAGGAATTTAAATTGGCAAACAAAAAAGCGATCTGCAGCCTAATGTTTATTGCAGCACAATTCACAATAGCTAAGACCTGGAACCAACCTAAATGCCCATCAACGGTAGACTGGATAAAGAAATTATGGGATATGTACTCTTTAGAATACTATACTGCAGTAAGAAACAACGAAATCCAGTCATTTGCAACAAAATGGAGGAATCTGGAACACATCATGCTGAGTGAAATAAGCCAGTCCCAAAGGGACAAATACCATATTTTGTCTGATATTAAGATGGCTACGCCTGCTCTTTTTTCATTTATGTTGGCATGGTATATCTTTTTCCAGCCTTTCACTTTCAGTCTGTATGGATCTTTGTTGGAAAGATGTGTTTCTTGTAAGCAGCAAATAGATGGGCCTTGTTCCTTAACCCAATCAGCCAATCGGTGTCTTTTAACTGGACAGTTCAGGCCATTAACGTTCAATGTGACTATTGATAAGTAGTAACTTTGCCCTGCCATTTCCCAAAGATATTTTCTAATATATACTTTGAACTTCCTGTGATCTTTTGCTGTGAGGTTTCCTTCCTTTACCTTCTTTCATATTGATGACCGTGTTTCTGTGCTTCTGTGTGTAACACATCTTTAAGCATCTTTTGCAGGGCTGGACGAATGGCAACAAATTCTTTCAATTTCTGTTTGCTATGAAAGGTCTTTATTTCACCTTCATTCACAAATGAGAGCTTTGCAGGATATAATATTCTGGGCTGGCAGTTTTTCTCTCTTAGTACCTGGGCTATGTCTCGCCATTCCCTTCTAGCCTGTAGGGTTTCTGATGAGAAGTCTGCTGTGAGTCTAAATGGAGATCCTCTGAGAGTAATCTGACTTTCTCTCTTGCACATTTTAGAATCTTTTCTTTATGTTTCACTGTGGTGAGTTTGATTACAATGTGTCATGGCGAGGATCTCTTTTGGTCATGTTTACTAGGGGTTCAATGAGCTTCCTGTACTGGGATGTCTCTGTCCTTCTCCAAACCCTGGAAGTTCTTTGCAAGTATCTCACTAAAAAGGCCTTCTAATCCTCTCTCTCTCCATGCCTTCAGGAACTCCTAGAACCCGAATGTTGGGTTTTTTAATAATATCCTGTAGATTCCCAACAATATTTTTTAAATTTCTAATTTCCTCTTCTTTGGTTTGACTGTATACTTTCCTGTGCTCTGTCTTCTAAGTCCGATATTCTCTCTTCTGTTTCACTGACTCTGTATTTAAGGCTCTCTAATGTGTTTGTCATTTGATCTATTGAGTTCTTCATTTCATTTTGATTTCTCTTCACTATCACACTTTCCTGCTCTACTAGTTTCTGTGTTTCATTTTGATTTTGATTCCTCCTTAAGATTTCAGTTTCACGAAGGGGATTTTTTATCCTGTCCAGTAAGGATTTCCGTAGCTCAAGCATTTGTTTTTGAGAACTTCTTGATGTTCTTATCATAAATTTTTTGAAATCCGTATCTTCTATTTCTTCCATCTCATCATCTTCATATTTTTGGCTTGGGGTGTCTTGTTCATTTGGGGGTGTCACAATGTCTTCCTTGTTCTTGTTTCCTCAGTTTCTGCGTTTGTTGCTTGGCATTGTGGAGATATTCTTTGGATTGTTCTTCCCTCGCTGTGGTGTTTTCTCTTGTTATACTATGACTGTATTAAGTGGACTGTCTGCTTTTGATGGAGCCTTAGTGGCTTGAGATCGGTGTGGCCTGAGAGCTCTGTTTGGTTCTTCAGGGTTAAGAGTGTGCCAAAGGTGACACTCCCAGGTTAAGCATGGTAAATATCTCTCTCTTTCTTTTTTGATTCAGAAGGGAAGTAATTCTGCACAGCTGAGTGGAATTGAAGGTAGTTAGCAGGCGAATGATATACCCACAGGAGCCGGAGATCGGAAGCTCTTTCCCAAGGACCACACAGGGAATATGTGTTGCCCTCAGTGTGGGCTCAAATTCTCCTGCAGTCTCCCACTGGGTTGCCAAGGTTACCAAATTGTAGCGTCTCTGGAGAGTACTCACTTGAATTCTGTGAGTTCTGTCACCCACCGTCTCTTTTTTCACAGTCTCAGTTCATTAGCACCACACATTCACTAGGTCCTAATCACCTGTTATTTCACCCCCCTACCCCAGAGTCAGGTTTTTCTGCTTGGCTGAGGGTGGGTGCAGCCCTGAGGTCATGCCGCTTATAACGTATGTCCAAAATGGCACCTGCTCTTTGTCTTGCTTGCCTTTGAGCAGAGAGAAAGAAACTCGTGTCCGTACCAGTCACTCTTTTTTTCCCCTCTCTCTTCTAGTTAGCCTGGTGAACATTTCCCCACGGGGTTTCAAGCCTCATTCCCTCTAATCTCCTCTTTCCACTTTCCCGCCAGTGTCTCGGGCTATTGAGGTTTGGCTCACCTCCCGTTCCAGCGCTGGTGTGTTGATTCTGCCGCTGGTGTCCTGAGCCGTGGGCTCCCACGCTCTCCACGCAGGTCCACCGTGAATCACTAGTTCTAGAAGTTTCCTCTGCTGTTTCTTCCCCTATTCTTCCTTGAACTTGCAGTATCTCCACTTTTATTAAACTGTCTCTTCCTGGACTATCAGTGTGCTCCCTTCCTATTTTGCCATCTTGCTGCTGATTTTTTTTTCATCCAGTCATCATTTTATAGACATCTGGGTTGACTCCATATCTTAGCTATGGTGAGTTGAGCTGCTATAAACATGGGGTTACAGATAACTCATATGCTGATTTCATTTCCTTTAGGTATACTCCCTGGAGTGTGATGTTTGGGCCATATAATAGATCTATTTTTAGATTTCTGAACAATCTCTGTACTATCCTCTATAATAATTGTACAAGTTTGCATTCCCACAAACAACGAATTAGGCTACCATTTTCCCCACATGCTCACCAGCTGAGCATGCATGAGCATGCTGAGCATCTTTTGATATGTCTGTTGGTCATTTGTATTTCATCATTTATTTTGTATTTTTTTTTATTTTAGAGGCAGAATTACAGACAGAGAGAGGGAGAGACAGAGAGAGGTCTTCCATCCACTGGTTCACTCCCCAAATGGCTACAATGATGGAGCTGGGCTGATTGGAAGCCAGGACCCAGGAGCTTCTTCTGGGTCACCCACATGGTGCAGGGGCCCAAGGACTTTGGCCATCCTTTACTGCTTTCCCAAACACATTAGCAGGGAGCTGGGTTGGAAGTGGAACAGTCAGGACTCAAACCACCTCCCCTATGGGCTGCCAGTGCTGCAGACACAGGCTTAACCAGCCCCTGTATTTCATCACTTGAAAAATGCCTGTTTGTATTCTTAGCCCATTTCTTAACTGCATTGTTTGTTTTGTTGCTGTTGAGTTTCTTGAACTCCTTATATATTCTGGATATTAATTCTTTATCAGATGTATAATTTGCAAATATTTTCTCCCATTCTGTTGGTTGCCTCTTCATTTTGTTGAGAGTTTCCTTTGCTGTGTAGAAGCTTCTTGGCTTTATGTAATCCTATTTGTCTATTTTTGCCTATATTGCCTGTTCTTCTGGGATCTTATTCAATAAGTCGTTGCCTATACCACTGTCTTGCAGTGTTTCCCCTATGTTTTCCTCTAGTTAATGATGGTTTCAGGTCTTAGATTTAGCTCCCTGATTCATTGTGAGTTGATTTTTGTTAAGTGTGTAAAGCAGGCATTTTATTTCATACTTATCCATAAAGTGATCCAATTTTCCCAAAACCATTTGTTGAAGAGACTATCATTTATCCAGGGAATGATTTTAGCTTGTTTGTCAAACATTAGTTCATTATAGCTGTATGAATTAATTTCTTGGATCTTTAGTCTGTTCCATTAGTCAACGTATATATTTTTAATGGTGTTGGATATAACGTCTACTTTTTCATCTCTAATTTTATTTGAGTTTTTTTATCTTTTTTCTTTGCTGTTCTGGCAAAGCATTTGTCTAGTTTGTTTATCTCCTCAAAAAACTAGCTTTTTGTTTTGTTTTATATTTTTTATATTTTAAATTTCATTTATTTCTGCTCTGATCCTTATTACTTCTTGCCTCTTGCTAATTTGGGGCTTGGTTTGTTCTTGTTTTTTTCTAAGTCTTTTAGATGCATCATTAGCTCATTTATTTGTGATATTTCTCTTGTTAAATGTAAGCACTTAATGCTACAAACTTCCCTTTTGCTGTATCCCACAAGTTTTGATATGATGTGTTTACATTTTCATTTATTTCAAGGAAGATTTGGATTTCCTTTTTAATTTCTTCGATGACCCACTGGTCATTCATTGCATGTTGTTTAATTTCCATGCATTTGTGAATGTTCTATTGTTATTGTTGTTGATTTCTAGCTTTATTTCTATGTAATCTGAGAAGACACGTGGTATTATTTCAATCTTTTGAAACTTACCAAGACTTGATTTCAAGCATAATATATGGTCTATCCTAGAAAATGTTCCCTGTGTTGATGATAAGAATGTGTATTTTGTAGCTGTTGGGTGAAACATCCTGTAAATGTCTCTTAGATCTATTGGCTCAATAGTAGGGTTCAACTAAAATGTATCTTTGTTGAGTGTCTGTCTGGATGATTTGTCCATTGATGAGAGTGGGGTGTTTGAAGTCCCCTACTATGATTGTATGGGAGTCCATCTCTCTCTTTAGGTTTAATAGTATTTGCTGTATATATCTGGGTGATGTTGCATTGGGTGCATATATACCTATGACTGTTATATCTTCTTGCTGAATCCATACTTTTATCAAAATATAATGGCCTTCTTTGTCTCTTTTTACAATTTGTGATTTGAAGTCTGTTTTATCTTATATCGGAATAGCTACTACTGCTTGCTTTTGCTTTCCATTTTCCTGGTATATCTTTCTTCTGTCCTTCACTTTCAGTCTGTGTAGATCTTTTTTGGTTGAATCTGCTTGTGTTACTTCAAGCTTCCTGTTTGAGGATGTCCATGTCTCATTCAAGACCTGGGAAATTTTCAATTACTATTTCATTTAGCAGGTTATCAATGCCTTTTTCCTTCTCTTCTCATTCAGGGATAACTATATTACAATTATTTGGTCATTTAATGGTATCCAATATTTCATGTTGACTTTATTCATTTTTTATAATTATTTTCTCTTTATGTCTGTCTGTGTTATCTTGAAAGTCTTGTTCTCCAAGTCAGAAGGGCTTTCCTCCACTTGGTCTATTGCGCTATTAAAGCTCTCAATTGTATTTTTTATTTCACTGATTGAGATTTCATCTCTAAAATTTCTATTTGTTTCTCTTTAGTGAATTTTTCATTTATGTCACTCATTGATTTCCTCAGATCTTTATCTATCTGTGTTCTCTTGCATTGCACTGAGTTTCCTTGCAGTCATTACTTTGGATTTAATTTCCGACATTTCATAGATAGTCTTCAGATCAGGATCTAATTCTAAAGAACTACTGTGTTCTTTTTGAAGTGTTGCGCTACTTTGATTTTTCATGTTTTCTGTGTCCATATATTCACATCTTGCACATCTGGTAGAATAGTCCCTTCTTTTTGGAGTAGGTTTTATGGGGAAAGAGTTTATGGTTAGATGTAATGCAGAGTATCATTTTGACTTGTTGCTTTGTCTTTGGTTCTAGGTGAGCCCAGAGTGTAACCACTATTTGATTTAGTTTGCTTTTATCAATGTCAACTGTGTTTATAAGTGACACAATAGTCTGTTGTAGTTAGTAAGGGTTAGAAGTGTGATTTTGAGATGATTGTGTAACTTTCTAGGGTGTGTATCTTCAGTCCCTGGAGTGTTTGATGTCAATTATATGGGGGATTATGATAGAAAGTACCTTGCTCTTAGTACTCAGAGAGACACAGGAGGCTGTCCTCTTGACCCACTGGTAAGCCTGAGTGAAGCTGGGGTTTGTGTCACCAATAGCTGCAGCTCTAGGACTGTATGATGTGGCTGGGCCCTTCCTCAGGTTCCACTAGACAAATGCAACTGATGTTGGGATACCTATATTACAATTATTTGGTCATTTAATGGTATCCAATATTTCATGTTGAGTTTATTCATTTTTTATAATTATTTTCTCTTTATGTCTGTCTGGGTTATCTTGAAAGTCTTGTTCTCCAAGTCAAAAGTGCTTTCCTCCACTTGGTCTATTGCATTATTAAAGCTCTCAATTGTATTTTTTTATTTCACCGATTGAAATAAAAAATATAACTCCAACAGCCCTAATCCCAAGACTGGGGTACATGACCTGAACCCTGCTCCAGTCCTACATGGTAATCACAAGGTATACAGAAGATTTTGCACGAGGAAGTTGGCTTTGGAGAGGTGGAAACAGGCAAGTTCTCTAGGTCCACTTTGTAGATTCCAATGGATTTGAAGAAATTAGTTCTGATTTTTAAAAGTCCTTGTGTTGCAGGGTACACTGGGGTCATTATCCAGATCTCTTAGGGTGCAAGCCAAGTGTTGTGGATGTTAGGTTTGGAATAGTTTGGGGTTCTGGCCTTTCATACCCCAGAAAAGAGAGAGACAGAAAGAGACAGAGACCGACCTCCACAGAGACAGTTTGCTTTATTGAAGCAAAGAGGGGCAGCAGTCTGATCTTGTGAATAGACTGCACACAGGGCACATGCACGTGCAGGACTGGGTTTTTATCCGACTGAAGAAGGAATCTGCTGCCACAGGTGGGAAGTAGGGAGTACAGGGCTTTTAGAAGCCTCTGGGAGCTTTCTTCTTAACTGTTTCACAAGCTGCCCTGTGTGGCTTGTCTGTTTCGCCACTTGCTTTATAAGGAGTCTGGGGAGGTTGAGTTTGGTTCCTGCACTAGAGGTCTCAACAAAAGGCAGGAAATGAGACTTTATTGCCTTTTAGTGGATACTGGTAGCCACCTGTCTGAAGCAGAGAGATACAGATACCGCACTCCAGATACTATGGTTGAGTGCAAATGACTCCAATGATTATAATCTGAATATCAAGACCTCCAATTCTGTAAGGCATCGATGAATCTACTCTCAGTTCTCACAGGCATGCAAGGGTTTGTGCCTGGGGTTTCCAGCACCGTGATATAGGAGGTGCAGAAGGAACTTTCCTCAGGCTGGGTCCACATTTTTTATGGACTGCTGCTGGTGCTAGCTCCAAGAAGCCAAGGGGAAACCCCTGGGTCATAGAAAGTAAGTGAACGCAGCTCTGGGGATGACGCCCCAAACTCCCACAGTTTCAGGATGCACAGTGTCTGTTCTCAATCCACAAGTTGCCCTGACAATGACTCTGGTGCTTCTGGTAGCAGCAGAACAGAGATCAGCTGTGCAACTCTGCACAACCAAATCCAGTGCTCTGGAGGGACATGGGAGAGGAGGGAGGCAACATGGCTTCCCTTGTCACAGCCAAGCAGCCACTCAGACTCCAGTCAGCTCCCCAGGCTGGCGTTGAAGTCAACGAAGTACTATGGAATTCTCCCTCAGATGCAGCAGTGGCAGGGTACATGGCAACTTCTTCATACTTTGTCTTGGGAAGATGGCAACTCCCAGCAGAAATCCACTGAAGTGTGTCTGCCCTTGCTCCTCACTGCCCCCAGAATTTCTGTTCTGCCACATCTCCCCTGAAAATGCCCATCAACCAGTTCCCTGGAAACATGGTCCTTCCTTGTAACCTTCTTGTAACCCTCTGAAGCTGAAGTTAATGTGACTTCTGCCTGTTCAGCCATCTCGGATGCTTTAAAATATAAAACATCAAGATGTTTTAAAATATTTTACAGTTTGTAAAGTGTTTCTATGCCAAATTGTTCAATGAATTCTCAGTTATTCCAGAAATTGTCAAATGTTTTTCCACATTAACAACTAAGGGGACTGAGACTCCAAGGAACTCAAATACTTGCATAATTTCAGAGAGAGATGAGAAGCAGATCTGAGTGCGCGGAAAGAGCACTTTACCCAAGATGAAGACCATTTTTCATGTAACCATACTGTCTGTGCCCCTCATCGAGCTTCCAGATCTTACATAAACTTGCAGGTCTATTTCTAATAATTTTTCTAAACAGTGGTTCTTAAACTCTAAAGTGCGCAACAATTCCTGATGAGCCTTATAAAAATTGCATATTCTTGATGTCCATATCCACTTTTCAAATATTCGGCATGTCTTGGTTTTTTGGCCAAAGGATTTATGTGTTAACAAGCACTAGTTAATTCTGAAGCAGTAAGGGAAATGCAAATCAAAACCACAATGAGGTTTCACTTCACCCCAGTTAGAATGAATCTCATACAAAATTTAACAAACAATAAATGCTGGTGAGGATGTGGAGAAAATGGTACCCTAATCTACTGATACAGCCATTGTGGAAGATAACATGGAGATACCTTCAGGAAGCTGAAAATAGATCTACCATATGATCCAGTCATCCCACTTCTGGGAATTTACCCAAGGAAAATGGGATCAGCATATGAAAGAGTTATCTGTGCCCCCATGTTTATTGCACCTCAATTCACAATAACTAAGATATGGAATCAACCAAGATGCCCATCAACCGATGACTGGATAAAGAAATTATGGTATATATGCACTTTGGAATACTACTCAGTCATAAAAAAGAATGAAATCCTGTCTTTTGCAACAAAATGGATGCAACTCTAAACCATTATACTTAGTGAAATAAGCCAGTCCCAAAAAAGACAAATACCATGTTTTCCCTGATCTGTGGTAACTAATAGAGTACCAAAAATATAATGTATAGGAGTAAAACTGTCATTTTGAGATTGTTTACAGCCCTTGTCTACTGTTGTGGAACAATGTTTTTTTTCTTCTTACTATTTGTTGAACTCTTTACTTTGTGTAGAGTTAATCATATTAGAATAAAGTAAACTGAAAGTACATCATTGTAAAAATTAAGAGCGGGAATAAGAGCAGAAGGAGGAGTAAGGATGGGTGCATGGGTGGGAGGGAGGGTAGAGTGAGAAGTATCACTATGTAGCCGGCGCCGTGGCTCAATAGGCTAATCCTCCACCTTGCGGCGCCGGCACACCGGGTTCGAGTCCCGGTTGGGGCGCCGGATTCTGTCCCGGTTGCCCCTCTTCCAGGCCAGCTCTCTGCTATGGCCAGGGAGTGCAGTGGAGGATGGCCCAGGTGCTTGGGCCCTGCACCCCATGGGAGACCAGGAAAAGCACCTGGCTCCTGGCTCCTGCCAGGATCAGCGCGGTGCGCCGGCTGCAGCGGCGGCCATTGGAGGGTGAACCAACGGCAAAAAGGAAGACCTTTCTCTCTCTGTCTCTCTCTCTCACTGTCCACTCTGCCTGTCAAAAAAAAAAAAGAAGTATCACTATGTTTCTAAATCTATACATATATGAAATACATGAAATTTGTATACCTTAAATAAAATAACCACAATAGTGATAATTCAGCTAATCAAAAAAAAATTCTGATGCTAATGGCCCGTGGTTTGAAAATGCTAGCATGGACAGTATTATCAGTGAACCCCTTGATCTGCTGTCAGTATTATTATTCCTCTCTGTTCAACCCCTTCACTGAAGAAAACATATCATTCCATCAGAACAACCAGGACAGAGCACATATTCAATGTTTTTTTATTTGGTGCTTTTTTTTTCCATGGGGAAGGGGAGAGAGAGAGAGACAGAGAGAGAGACAGAGAGAGAGAGATCCTCCATTCACTGTTTCATTCCCCAAATGCCTGCAGCAGCCAGTGCTGGGCTAGGCAGAACTCAGAAGACATGGGGTGTCAGCATTGCAGACAGGGGGAGAGGCTTAATTCACTGCACTACAGCACCAGCCCGCTAGTTCTGCTTTTGATATGATGACACTTCATCTGTGTAGATAGCACTTTTTTCAAAAGCAAGATAAACAAGATAACTTCTAATGTTCATTCTAGGTTCCACAAATAATCATTTAAATGTAAAATAATGGAGGAGAGGTTGATGTTTTATATGAGAGTAGTCAGGGAACATCTCTCTGCTGGAGTAACATTTAAGCAGAGGCCTGGAGCATGTGATGGAGCAAATCATGGACAACATACCTAGGAAGGGAACATCCCTGACAGGACTAAAACTGTGTGAACTCAGGATAAGCCTCTAAAAGTTTAGTCTTCCTACTTAATAACAAATACATATTCTCATCATGTACCTTCTGATAACATAGGCTATACTTGCCTATACATTTGGATTTAAACTGACTCTCTACTTGGGTTGACAAAGATGTGCAGGAGCTGGAACTCTCATGCACTGCTGATTAAAATGCAAAATAGTACAATCACCTTGGAATATGTTTTGGCTTACTTTTAAAAAAGTTAAACATATATCTATTCTATGATCCAGTCATTCTGCTCTTTAGTATTTATCTAAGTGAAAGCATATGTCCATAGAAAATGGTGCAATATCCAAAAACTGGAGACAATTCAGGTGTTCAAAAAGAAATGGATGAAGAAACTATGGTAGATCTACACAACATACCATTCATCAATAAAAAGAAATGGGGTTTTGATACACACAATACCTGAAAAAAATCTCAAAATAATCATACAAAGTGAAGGAAGCACATACTGCTAAATTTCATTTAAACAAAATTGTAGAAAATATAAACAACCTATAGACACAGGAAATAAATCAGTATCTCTGGAGGTGGGAGGTGATAAGAAGAGGCAAAAGGGAGAAATTAGCAAAAGAGATTTTGAGGGTAATGAAATATGTTCACTATCTTGTTTTGATACTTTTATGCATATATAAAGGTCAAAATTTGTCATACTGTACATTTAAACATGGAAAATGGTTTGCATATTATTACACCTAAATAAAGCTGCTATTTTTAAATCTATAAATTAAAGCAAATATTATTTCATGACGATTGTAAAACATTATTTCCAAGTTCAAAAGTACATAGCTTCAATCAAAAGACAGAGGAGATGAAGTAGGTGCACCAATAATAGGAAATGAATGCCATAACCCTAAACTTCCTGTTTCTAGCGATGCTATCTCAGGGAAAGGGATAAGTAACCTTGCACTCATAGATTCTGCAGTTTTCACTTTCTTCATCTTTGCCTCTTTCACTGTGTACACTAAACCAAGACAAGAGTTTTCAGAAAATTCACTGGTGTGACTTTACTTTTAGTTATATGAATATTCTGTTTGAAGTATCTGAACATTCCTTTGGCAGAGGATAAATTTATATCTAGTCTTCATAAAATAAAGACAAATAGCATTTACATACTATAGAATCAGTGTTTTGACACAAAATTACTTTTAAAAATATGAACAATTCTCTTTGATAATTGCATTTTTAGAATAAGACATAATTTTTCCTAAAACAAATTTCCCAAGACTTTCCTTTGAAACAGGAATAGCAAATAGGAACAGGTCACTGTGACCATACTCAAGCATTGGTGATTATTGTGTGATTGGCAATGCAGGTATAGTATTAGGAAACAATTCTCAGACAATGTATTCACATTTTTTATAGTCTGAAGAGTTAGCTGTTCTCTTATCACTGAAAACTACTATTGACATGACAGAAGAAATAATTAAGAAGAATGGTTCTTTGGTCAACCAATAGAAAAACAAATCATTTTATGAAAACAAAATATATGGAAAATGCTCATATTACACCATAAGAGACTTGGAGCGTGGAAATTAACTGATCAAGATGGTGCCAAACTTTAGGGGATATATTTATACATACATCATATAGGAACACCATGAGTAAAATTGGAAAATTCTTAAACTCTGGAAAAATATACATAGTTATATGAATGCTCTGTTTGAAATATTTAGGCAATAACACAATCAGAAAGTAGAGTGCTTCAATTATGTTTTGTGTTGTTTTACATACATATTGTGTTGTTTTAGTTATTGTGTGATGGCTTGTATCACATACAGCTCTAGAAATTGCATGGATTTCAATTCTAAATAAACTGATCACAAATATAGGACCACTACAAATATATTTGTCATCACTTAACATGATTTAAATTAACATAGATTTATGGCATTTGAGAATGATATCAGATTTTAAAAGAGAAAATCTAAAAAAATAAAATAAAATAACTCTGCCTCTCAAAAAAAAGAGAAAATCTAAACTAAGAACCTTTTAAAAATAGCATAGTTCAGGGCCGGCGCCGTGGCTCAATAGGCTAATCCTCCACCTTGCGGCGCCGGCACACCGGGTTCTAGTCCCGGTCGGGGCGCCGGATTCTGTCCCGGTTGCCCCTCTTCCAGGCCAGCTCTCTGCTGTGGCCAGGGAGTGCAGTGGAGGATGACCCAAGTGCTTGGGCCCTGCACCCCATGGGAGACCAGGAAAAACACCTGGATCCTGGCTCCTGCCATCGGATCAGCACGGTGCGCCGGCTGCAGCGGCGGCCATTGGAGGGTGAACCAACGGCAAAAGGAAGACCTTTCTCTCTCTGTCTCTCTCTCTCACTGTCCACTCTGCCTGTCAAAAAAAAAAAAAAATAGCATAGTTCAATTGACCTTTGCAAATAAACTGAATTTTACAAACATCTTTATAACCCAACAACATGCAAACTCTACAGGATACCCACTTATTTTTGGTGATGTTTGATGTAAATTCATATATGGATATTCATATTCAGACTAAAAAATTTAATAATTCATGATAACTCAGTCATGGATTGAGATGAATGTCATATGTTATCTTACTTTTGTTCAAAGAGCATTTTTTTTTTCTAAATAGACTCAGGGAAAAATCGCAAGCGAAAAACCTATTTGAAAGCAACCTTCCATGTTTGAAACTATCAATTACAATGTGATTTTAAAAACAACGACTAGATTTAAAATCAAATGTAAATTCCTTCTTATAAGTCAGTGAAGTTGTTTCCAAATATGCTCTACATGACATTGTTTTAGATACATGAAAGCAAAATATAGAGCATTACAATGGAGGGAGCACTGGACTGAGAATTAGCAACTTTAATTTTAGTCTTGGCATTGCCAGGAAAACTTCAGGATCTTGAACAAGGTAACTTACCTCAGTGTTTCCTCTTTTCCTTCATCTAAAATGGGGGCTATGTAAATTTTTATTTTTAAAGCTTCTTCTAGCACTAACTTTCTATGAAATAAGATATTTATTGATCAAAATACATCCAATTTTCACTTTGCAGTAATTCAAAAAAATAATTTCCTATAATTGTTCTGAAGTGATTAGAGTACTGCCATAATGTCCAAAAAGTTTTGGAGTTCAATATAACGGCATTTAATTTTCACCACAAGAAACTATGAGCATAGACTCCCCTTCTCCACTGTCAGATGTGGCTCACGCCTCCTAGTAGACATGTTCATGTTTTCAAAGTCACCCTATTGCTAAATATTGTAGCTCCTGCTTTTCAACATAACTGTTAGCAATGTGATCACTCCAAGGATAATACATAACAGCTAAGGTTTTATATAATTCTTCACTACTCCGATAGAAAACTGCTATTATATTGCTCTTGCTTAACAAGATTAGCTGTTCAATTTATGACTGAACTCACAAAATGGAGTGCATTAAAACATGAAGCTTGAGGAATGTCAGTAAGTGAATAATGGTAATAGGACAGGTTTCAGATCATTGTAACCTAACTCCAGTATAGCAGTTAATAGGAAGCAGTCAGCTAACAGAAAATTTGAATACTATAATAATTTTCCCTCTATTATTTTTATTTTAATAAGGCTCACTCCCCAGTTTCAATAACCTAATTCAAATCCAGAAGGGATTAATAGATTCCATTATGAAAAGTGACTAGGGCTGCGGATTTCCATTAAAACAAGGTGTTTGGCCATTAGGAGGAGTTATGCAAACTTCCTGAATAATTTCCCTTATTCACGTTTTAATAAGAGTAATTGATTACATTTTCAAATTTGCTGTACTTTTGACCTTAAACTCTGAAAACGGGCAATTTTGTGCTTTTAGTTTAGTCATTTGTGCCACACTTTGCATCACTCCATTTTAAAATGTGATAGATTACATTGTCTGATTAAAATTCTAGCAATATATCATAATAGTAATACTACTAATTGAGATCCATTGGTGAGTGCTTTTTGATAAAGCATGTTAAAATAGTAGTCATTTACAACTGACACCCTCTTGGGTGTTCTGACTGTGACTTTGATATCCAAACTGAGTGATTATATTCCAGGAGCATTTTAATCTTAATATTTTCCTATCTGGTACCTATACAAAAGGATGTTAAATATTTAATTAGTCTTGACAGCAATAGGTAAAGTAGTTAAATATGCACAGAGCTGTGGAAATACTTATGTGGCATTTATTTGGCAGTGATTTGTAGGAATAGAGAATTTCTAGAAATTCACAGCAATGTTGAATGCAAAATATGTGGGTAAAAATCACCTTTGAAGAAAGCAGTTTTAAAGTAATCTTATCCATACTGCATTCTTCTTTAATGAAAATCAGATGGGATGGGCAACCTAACTCAGAGTGATGATTTTCCCTTTTTGTTTTACTAAGCCAGTCTATAGCACTGGCTAAGAATACAAACTGTGGAATCAGCCTGGTGGGGTTTGAATCCTGGTTCAAACACTTAATAACTTGTGTCCTTGGGCAAGTTAATTCACCACTCTGCCCTTATTTTCCTTGTCTGCAACATGAGGATAATAGTAGTATCTAGTTTACAGCGATACTGTGAGGATCGCATGTCAGTATGTGCAGAGCACTTAGTAACAAGCCCATAGCAACTACCCATTAGAGGTTATATATCATCTAGTCTCTCTTTCCCACCTTCCTCTCTCTTTACACCAAGAAAACTAAGAAGAAAATATATCTACCCATTTTGTATTTAGGCTATTATACAAGGTTGATCCTAGATTAACTGTTCAAGTTTTATCTGCTTCCAACCATAATGGAGTAAATGGTACCAGACTAGCCCTCCCACTGTAGAGAATTATAAAACTAAACACAAATGAAGAGCTGTGTTTCATCAGTGGACAACAGATAATGCATGACTGTAATTCCTCAGAGGAGGAAACCTTCAGAGTGAACCTATGATCCCTAGCTCTCTGCTTGGGGAAAATTTTCTGCCAGGAGCACAGTGAGCCATAGGTCATGTGGTACACAATGTCAATGTTCATAAGGAGCTGAGATGGCAGAGATCAGAGTTTAGGGCAGATGAAGGTCACTGGACTCGTGGGGAAGAGCATAGAACAAGATGAGAACTTTGCATAAAGGGAATCCCAAATTCTGTTGGTGGCTGGGGGTGGGGATGGGGCTCTCCTAAATTTGTGTTTGTGAGATGAAGCATGCATGACTAGGATGAGGCTTGCTATGTTCAACAAAGACTCTAAAGTAGGTGAGATAAATAAAAGAGTTAAACGAAAATGCGAGAACAGATGTATGAGCAGAAAAATGAAAACTATGAACTTTACACAACGTATACTTGTATCAAAAGATACCTTGTACTACAGAAATATGTGCAGTTTTTATGTATCAGTTAAAAACAAAAAATATAGATGAAATAACTTTTAAAAAATAAGCAAATCCAGCAAAAATTATAGAATTTGAAAAATAAAATAACTAACATGAAAGACTGAGAAGAGAGCCAGAAGCAGAATGGAGATGGCAGAAGTCAGTGAACAGACTTTAAAGATTATCCAAGTTTGGAGCAGATGTTGTGGTGCCGCGAGTTAGGCTGCCACCTGTGATGCCAACATCCCCTATTGCAGTGCCAGTTTAAGTCCCAGCTGCTCTGCTTCTCACTCAGCTCCCTGCTAATGCACCTGGGAAGGCACTGGAAGATGGCCAACCACACGAACCCCTGCCACCCACGAGAGAGACCCAAAATGGAGTTCCTGGTTCCTGGCTTCAGCCTGGCCCAGTCTGAGGCATTGTGGCAATTTTGGGGAGTGAACGGCACATGGAAGATATTCATATTCTCTCTCTCTCTCTCTCTCTCTGTCTCTTCCCCACCCCCCATGCCATTCAGCCTTTCAACTCTTTCAAATAAATTAATCATTTAAAAATACCCAACTTGAAGAATGAAGGAAAAAGAAATTGAAAAAATGAACAGTTTCAGGAGCCAGTAGTTACAATATAAAATGACCTGAAATGTGTGTACTTGGAGTTCAGTACCAAAACAGAATGATACTGTGACAGAAAAAACACATTTTTTAAAATAAGCAAAATAATCTCAAATTTGAGAAAAAAAAATAAACCCATGAAACTCAGGAAGCCTGGCAAACCTCAAGCAAGATACATGTAAAGGAACAACATCTAGGTACATCATAGTAAAACTGATGAAAATCACAGATTAAAAAAATTCATAATCCATCAGAGACAAAAGATACATTCAGCAAGAGTTGGTAAATATTTTAGACCTGTGGTCCACAGGTCATCTCCTCTTTCACATACTGTTTGCTTATTAAGTAGCTTTAAAAACATAAAAAACATTCTTAGCTCATGGAACTCATTTTTAAATAGCCATGGGCCATGGTTTGTTAACCCCTGACACAGAGGGGCTGCTAGAATAAGAACTGTCACTGAACCATACTTCACAGAGCCCCGGTTGTAGTGGGAAGGGGGTGAGGCAGGAACAGCAAGCTGGGGATATGGGACCCACCTCAGTCCCCAGCTTAGTTTTCTTCCAATGTTTCCACCCTGGTGGCATTCTCTGCCATCTTGGAGGCCCATATTCAAAAGGAGAGGGAGATTTGTCAGTTCCTGCTTGGTGGTGGTTTCCTGGGGACAAAAATTGACCCCTTTAAATCATTGGAAAAAAAAAAGATACTATCAATCTAAAACTCAATATCCAGTAGAATGTCATTCAGAAATAAAGGTGAAAGAAAACTCTCTTTGCTACTATCCCCATTCCTCTCTTCTGTTCAGATATTCCATGAAAACCCCACATTTGGATACTCAATATCTTAGGGCTGCACAGGGCCCTCACTGGACACACATCATTAGGGGTCCCTCATGTATTCTCTTCATCTTCAAAATTACTCTAACATCCCATTCTGTCAGGAACTTGCTTTTTGTTCTTCCATTCAACCTATGCTAAAGCTTTAATGAGATTTCCTGGCCACAATTAATTGAATGCAGCCTAATATCCAGGAAAGTAGTAATTTTATTGCTTGCATATTGAATTTTTCCCAATGACCATTTGTTGATGTTATGATAAAAATAATAAATCCATGATTAGGCTGATCTCAAGTATATAAAAACATATTAGGGAATCTCTTATCTCCACAGTGAAGCAAGCAGTCTTTTGACTTACTGTGTGACTAAGAAACAGTAGTCAAATTTTCAAATCAGGCAGTTCAAGCTATAGTTCAAGCTCTAGTGAAGCATAATCTCTATGTGACTAATGTGACCTTCGCAGATAAATATTCCATGTAAACGCCTGATGCTCAAGTAGTATTTTTCGAAGTTGATATTACCACAGTGGATATTTAAATTTATGTCTGATAAATAGGTCTATTTAAAGCATCCTTAACGGGTAGCCGACTTTGTTTTTTTAGCTGTGAATACTTTCTTCAACTGTTAAGAAGGAAAAAAAGAGACGCATAAAGACAAAAAAAAGTCTCAAAAATTTGCTCTCCTTAGGCTAATTTTGGTACTCAATATACCTTTCTTTTCCTGTTTATAAATGTCAGCAGAATTTCCAATCACTAGATTTTATGAATTTAATATATGTAAACATACAAAAGTATTAGATTCTAGAAATCAGTAAAATGTCATTTAATTAAGTTTTAGCCACAATGCTTTATCTAGGTCATAAATGATTTAATAATTTATATTAGATAATTGGATGTATGTTGTGCAAAAGTCCTATTTTATAAGATGTGCTATGAAAGGAAGTTGTACTGTTTATATTTGCTCATTTACATTTTGAGCCATTCTCTCTCCATATCCCCTCCTCTCTCCTTCCCTTGCCTCTCAGTTTGTTCCTCCCTTTTTCCACTTTCCTTTTCCACCTCCAACTCTTCGGAAAGTAATTTTCAGACATGTCCTTTAAAGATTTCAGTATATATATATTTTCTAAGGTATAGGGCACTCTTCTGCATAACCAAAAAACTGTTATCATTTCCAAAGGAATCTAACAGTGATATGATTTTCAAATATATGAGCTACTGTCCACTTCTCACTTTCTCCCCACAATGCCATTTATTGCTGTTTTCACTTAAATACATGATCAAATAATGGAACATTTTCTTGTTCCCTTTAGTCTTTAACATGGAACAATTCCCCTGACTTTGTCTTTCATGATATTGACCTCTTTGAAAAATGCAGGCCATTTGCCTTTAAAATGTCCAACAGTCTGGAATTATCTACTGTTTCCTGAGTGGCTTCAGGCTAAGTATTTTTAGCAAGAAAACCATGTAGGTGAGGTTGTGTATTCCCCATTGATCACATCATGAAGTACATCATTTTGATTTGTTCTGTTATTGGTTTGGTCACTTTGGTTAAGAGATATATTAAGAGGCATACTTTATTCTCTCATGAATAAATAATTTGTGAGGTGGTATTTACTGCTGATGTAAATATCCTATTTCACAACATTTCACTCATTTGAATTGACATCCAGTGATGATCCTTTTCTCAATCAATATTACATTGGTAATTGTAAAATGGTGATTTTCTAACATTTTTTCTTTTAAAGTTTCATTTGCTGGCTAGCACTGTTTCTGTTAGAAAGAGATTTCCCTTTTTCCCTTTCGCTTTTGAAATATGACTGATATATCTGAGCAGCTTTTCAGCATTTTCTTGTATAAGTTATCCTAGAATCACCATGTTCTTTTTCTGTACCAGATTTGGAATCAGCCATTGTCCCAAAGAGCCATGGCTCCTGTTAATGTGGAATGGTATTTAGAAATGGAAATTTATTCAATAACTGTATTCATTGTTATTGCAGTGTTATTGTTTATAAGCTTTTTTCAGTAGACAAATCTAGAAAATGTGTTCATGTTGCTATGTTTAAATCATAAGTTCATACTTATCTATTTTGAATTTAATATCACATTTCTTATTTTATGTATTTTATATATCCTCATTTCTTCCCATTATGCATTTATTTCTCCATTTACCAACTATGGCACACCTGGCTCAAAAAATTATCAACATTTACCTACATAATACACACAAAGTTTGTAGCTTGATGTACACACATAATAGCTTCAGAATTACTATACCAATATCATCAATAATAATAAACCAAGTAAGGAAAATTTAATGTTTGTTGTAGTCCTACTTGTAAGACATGCAGAGAGAAAGAGAGAGAGAGAGAGAGAGAGAGAGAAGGAGAGAGAGAGAGAGAATCTTCCATACATTGGTTCACCCTCCAAATACCTGCAACAGCCAGGGCTGGGCCAAGCTGAATCCAGGAGCCAGAATCTCAATCTGGGTTTCCCATTTGGGTGGCAATGTCCCAAATACTTGAACTGCTCACTGGGTACACATTAGCAAGAAGCTGGATCTGAAGCTGGATTTGATCCCAACCATTCTAATATTGGATGTGGATTACCCAAGTGGTGGTTTGACCTGTTGTGCTTCAACACTTGCACCTGTTGAATCTCTTTTTGACTTTAAAATATATATCCAACTGAGGATACATAATTAGAGTACAGTAATCAAAACTTCCTCTCATTATTATTTTTGTATGTTTATGTTATTACTTCAATAAACAACTAGATTCATTTATGCTAGTGTGTATTCTTAGGACTTTATTTTTAAACTATTTTTATTTTATTATACTTTCAAAAGTAGAAACTGTGTGTGTATTACAAAAAATCAAAATTATAGGGCCAGCACTGTGGCTTAGCAGGTAAAGCCGCTGCCTGCAGTGCCAGCATCCCATATGGGCTTGGGTTTGAGTCCTGGCTGCTCCACTTCCAATCCAGCTCTCTGCTATGGCCTGGGAAAGCAGTAGAAGATGGCCCAAGTCCTTGGGCCCCTAAACCCACGTGAGAGACCCGGAGGAAGCTCCTGGCTCCTGGCTTTGGATCGGCACAGCTCCAGCCATTGTGCATTGTGGCCAGTTGGGGAGTGAACCAGGGGATGAAAGATATCTCTCTCTCTCTCTCTCTCTCTCTCCCCCCCATCCCCGTCTCTACCCTTTGTAGCTATTCCTTTCAAATAAAATAATAAATAAATCTCAAAACCATCATAATTATATAAAAGAGACTTATCCAGAGAGTGTCAATTTGACCCCTATAACCTGCATTTTATTTTTGACAGGCAGAGTTAGACAGTGAGAGAGAAAGACAGAGAGAAAGGTCTTCCTTCCATTGGTTCATCCCCCAAATGGCCGCTACGGCTAGCGCACTGCACTGATCCGAAGCCAGGAGCCAGGTGCTTCCTTTTGGTCTCCCATGTGGGTGCAGGGCCCAAGCACTTTGGGCCATCCTCCACTGCACTCCCGGGCCACAGCAGAGAGCTGGCCTGGAAGAGGAGCAACCGGGACAGAATCCAGCGCCCCAACCAGGATTGGAACCCAGAGTGCGGGCGCCGCAGGCGGAGGATTAGCCTAGTGAGCCATGGAGCCAGCCCAACCTGCATTTCATTATCACACATCATCCACTGGAGGTATTCATTATCATTCAATTTCTGGTTTTGGTTTCCTCAGTTGCCATTTTATAAATATAAGGAAAGACATAAGACAAATCCTTATTTTGTTTTATTTTATTATTATTATTCTTTAAAGATCTATTTGTTTATTTGAAAGGCAGAATTACAGAGAGGCAGAGGCAGAGGCAAAGGCAGAGAGAGAGATCTTTCATCCACTGGTTCACTCCCCAAATGGTGGCAAAGGCCAGAGCTGAGCTGAGCTGAAGCCAGGAGCCAGGAGCCTCTTCTGGGTCTCCCACGTGGGTCCCAGGGCCCAAGGACTTGGGGCATCTTCCACTGCGTTCCCAGGCCATAACAAGAGCTGGACTGGAAGCGGAGCAGCTGGGACGCCAACCGGCAATCATATGGGATGCCAGCAATTCCGTCGGCGGCTTTACCTGCTACACTACAGCACCGGCCCCAGAAATTCTTATTTTATAGAACTCTTCATTTTGAAGAAATATTGTTTCAAAATAGATTGTGATAACATAGATTTAAAATTGCAAGAATTTTAAACTTGTATCAAATGCCTAATAACTGTTTTCTGTTAAAACATGAGGTTTCTTCACAGGAAGATCCAGGTCACGTGTAACTACATCTTCTTTGTATACCATTTAGTTAAAATATGAACAATTTATGCAAATAATCTCTAAAATAATTTGAACAATTTAAAGTGTCATCATTATTTTTACTCAGATTCCCTTCCCGATCTTAATATGTATCTACTACCTTTCAGAATTTGTTATCTTCTTTTGCTTGGTACAGTTGCTTAATGACTACGGTGGTGGTGTGAGAGCTGAGGGGGAGCCTCTGAGAAGACCCATGGAAGGAGCAACTAGAAGACCTCCCGAGGGACCTGTCTGGAAATCAGCAGACCCGCCTGCTTGGGGTCCTGTGAGGCCAATAAGGGGCCGTGCTGTGAGTCCTGAAAGAAGACATGCTGACAGACCCGCCAGAGGCCGAACCTTGAGTCCCATGAGGGGATTTTCTCCAAATCCCACCAGATTACACGCTGAGAGACACGCCAGGGGACGTGGCATGAGTCCCACCAGGGCGATTGCTGTGAGCCCTCCAAGAGGCTATATTGTGAGCCGTGCGGCGAGTCCTGCAAGAGGCCAGGCTGAGAAACATTCAAGGGGACGTAAACGAGCACGTGCCACGACAAAGAGTCGCCCAAGAGGCCATACCCAGGCCGTGAGTCCTGCAAGCAGATCTGCTCCAAATCCTGCAAGAGGCCATGCTAGGGGCCGTACAGCGAGTCCCATCAGGGCGCGTGCTGTGAGTCCCGCGACAGGACATGCCGAAAGACATGCAAGGCGCCGGACTGTCAGTCCTTTAAGGAGACACGCAGGCTATGCTGTGGGACTAGCAAGGAGACCTCCCATGCAAGAAGTCATTCTGGGAGCCGCAGTGGGACTCACTGTGAAATCAGCAGAAGGATATGATGAGGAAGCGTCTAGATCTGCAAAGCAATCGAAGAAGTAAGTTTGTTTTTATTTAACGTACCCTTTCATTTAACAAGTCCAATGTGCATTATATATTTAAAATAAGATCACATGTTTTATATACATTTGTCACCAAGAGTGAATCTACAAACACCATGCAGCAATTCAAGAATTTAAAGAAAGGATCTTACATATTGTCATTTTTATAGAATCTCCTCTGAGTAAAAAAGAACACTTTAAAGAAAAAGCACAATTTTGTGCTTTCGGCTTAGTCGTTTGCGCCACACTTTGCATCACTCCATTTTAAATTGGGATAGATGGCCTTGTCTGATGCTATAAACTTTATTGCCATTTTCAATATTCAAGAAGCAACAATGTCCATAGATAAAATGGTAAAATTATAGGAGACTGTACCTACAATCTATGTGACAATATTGAATTACCCGCTAGGTTATTTTTCACTTGAACAATATAATAAAGTTTTAGATTCACCAAAAAGTCAGATATCTTCAAGGTTTTCACTCATATAATGATATTCCATATATAGTGTTTTACTAAATCATACATTATAAAGCAGTATTCGCTTTACTACTTAGGAATTGATGCACCATTCATAGTTTTATTATAACAAAAAGAAATACTTGATCCGAAGTGCCTACGTAAAAATATCACTACGTCCTTACCATATGCTAAGGCAGGTTTCTAAAATATAATCCAGCACTAAGAACTTTTTGGAAACATTTACTTTTCAGGAGTTTTAGGTACTGGCATTTTAAGCCTCTTAGAGTATAGACAACAATCATTAAGTTCGAGTAGAATTTAAGATGAATCCCACTCTGAAAAGCTTTTTCTTTCTCCTGAAGTGCTAAAAAATATACCAGAATCCAAATCACTTATTCCCTTCATTTATACAAAAATGAGGTCATCTCTCCTGTTTATGCAAGCTCAAATATCAGGACAATGTTCTTTGGTCCTTTCGAGGAATGTTTGCAGACTCTAATCACAGAGTTGATTTCTTTTTGTGACCTTAGCTACAATTAGAACATGCTGTGTGACCAGTGAATGCCAATGATTTGCTAATCACTACTTAGCTGAAACAACTATGATTTCTGCAGTCATATTTAATGGAGAGGCAGACTTGCTTTAAAAAAAAATTTTATATATTTATTTGAAGGTCAGAGTTACACAGAGAGAGAAAAAGAGGCAGAGAGAGAGGTCTTCCATCCGCTGGTTCACTCCCCAGTTGGCTGCAACAGCCAGAGCTGCGCCAATCGGAAGCCAGGAGCCAGGAGCTTCTTCCAGGTCATCCATGCGGGTGCAGGGGCCCAAGGACTTGGGCCATCTTCTACTGCTTTCCCAGGCCATAGCAGAGAGCTGGATAGGAAGTGGAGCAGTCGGGACTCGAACCAGTGCCCATATGGGATGCTGGCACTGCAGGCTGCAGCTTTACCCACTACGCTACAGTGCCATACAGTGCCAGCCCCAGCAAACTTGCTTTTTAATATTCTCTCTCTCTCTCTCTCATAAAACATTATTTAAAGAGGTAACAAATATTTCATATACTGTCAACTGAAAGAAGGATTTCTAAAATATCCAATAGGTTAAGTTTCAGAATGCATCCTCTACTGAGTAAACTATTACCAGTTCCTATTTTGTCCCTACTACACTTTTGAATAGTGTAGATGTAACTCTTCTACATTGGAGAGCAAGTTTGCCCTATTCAAAACAGCTCTTGAACCTTAGCTTTATTACCATACATAATCTTCTCACTTACTATTTATGTTTCTTGTTGTCTATGGATTTATTTACAAGAAAACCATTCCCTTAACATGTAGTTCTAAATAAAATACAATTTTATTGCTCCTTTGGACTTCTCTTTTCCTAGTTTTCATCAATTTCATCAACAAATAGGAGCAAAATGACAGCAATTCATCACTCGGTATAATGCTGTGGGTCAGCTGAAATCAATAACTGTTCCACAGGCCTGAGAACATGACTTAATTTTATTAATTTTTTCTGAGCTTTTGCCTGCTAATAGATATTTCCAGCTGTTGCTATGCTTTATTTGAAATTCTTTGGTAATTAAACATAATGGCTAAGTTTATCCTACTTTCCTTCAAATGTCAGCATACAAACTTTGTTCAGAAAAAGTCTGTTTTTTGAAATAATCTACATTCTAAAAAATATTCAAGCTATTAGGACTAGCATTGTGGCTCAGTGTGTTATGTAACAATCTGAGATCTGGCACCCCATCTGGGCACTGGTTCGAGTCCCAGGTATTCCACTTTGGATCCAGCTTCCTGCTAATGTGCCTTGGAAGGCAGCAGAAGATGTCCCAAGTACTTGGGCCCCAGCCACCCACATAGAAGACCTGGAAGGAGTTCCAGGCTCCTTGCTTTTGGTCTTGCACAGACCCAGACATTGCAACCACTTGGGGAGTGAACCAGCAGATGAAAGATCTCTCTCTCTCTGTCTCTCTGTCTCTCCCTCTCTCTCTGTAACCCTTCCTTTCAAATAAATTAAGAAATAAAATTATTTTAAAATCACAGGTATAGATTGGAAAATATTCAAGTCACATTTTAAACTATTTTCAATATTTCATTTTAAATTATGCTTTATCTTTTTAATTAACATATAATAATTTTACACACATATGGGATACAGTGTGATGTTTAGACACACATAAACATTGCATACTGATCAATTCAGAGTAATTAGTTTCCATCTCTCTATCATTTTTATATACTTGGAGGCTTCCAGCTCTTCTCTTGTATTTTTAATTCATAAAATATATAATAGGTTATTGTGAACTGTAGTGACCCTTTAGTATGTCTTGAGTTCAGGCATAGTGATGACTCTAGCTTCTCAAGATTGCTTTGGCTATTCAGGTTCTTCTGTGTTTTAAAATGAATCTTAGGATTGCTTTTTCAGTTCTGTGTAGAATGCCACTGGTATTTTTATGAGGATTGCATTGAATCTGTTAATCATTTGGCATATATGGTGTTTTAAATTATTAATTCTAGAGGCAGTGGTGCAGTTTGCACCCACACAGAAACACGAAGTGTAAAATACTGTTTCAGTACTAGTTATAGCATTACTTCACATTGAACAACACACTAAGAACAGATCCCACATGAGGAGTAAGTACACAGTGACTCCTGTTGTTGATTTAAAAATTTGACACTCTTGTTTATGGCGTCAGTAATCTCCCTAGGCTCTAGTCATGAGTTTCCAAGGCTATTGAAGCCTTTTGAGTTAGCCAACTTCAATCTTATTCAGACAGGGTCATAGCCAAGGTGGAAGTTCTCTCCTCCCTTCAGAGAAAGGTACCTCCTTCCTTGATGGCCCCGTTCTTTCCACTGGGATCTCACTTGCAGAGATCTTTCATTCAGGTTTTGTTGTTGTTGTTTGTTTGTGTTTTTTTTTTTTTTTTTTTTTTGCCAGAATGTCTTGGCTTTCCATGCCTAAAATACTCTCATGGGCTCTTCAGCCAGATCTGAATGCCATAAGGGCTGATTCTGAGGCCACAGTGCTGTTTAGGACATCTGCCATTCTATGTTCTATGAGTCTGCTGTGTATCCCGCTTCCCATGTTGGATCGTTCTCTCCCTTTTTTATTCTATCAGTTAGTATTAGCAGACACTAGTCTTGTTTGTGTGATCCCTTTGACTCTTAGACCTATCATTATGATCAATTGTGAACAGAAATTGATCACTTGGACTAGTGAGATGGCATTGGTACATGCAACCTTGATGGGATTGTATTGGAATCCCCTGGCACATTTCTAACTCCACCATTTGGAGCAAGTTAGTTTGAGCATGACACAAATTGTACATCTCCTCCCTCTCTTATTCCCACTCTTATATTTAACAGGGATCACTTTTCAGTTAAATTTAAACACCTAAGAATAATTGTGTGTTAGGTACAGAGTTCAACCAATAGTACTAGAACAAAAAAAATACTAAAAGGGATAAAGTATTAAATTGTACATCAACAGTCAGGACAAGGGCTGATCAAGTCACTGTTTCTCATAGTGTCCATTTCACTTCAACAGGTTTCCCCTTTGGTGCTCAGTTAGTTGTCGCAGATCAAGGAGAACATATGATATTTGTCCCTTTGGGACCGCCTTAGTTCACTCAGCATGATGTTTTCCAGATTCCTCCATCTTGTTGCAAATGACCAGGTTTCATTGTTTTTGACTGCTGTACAGTATTCTATAGAGTACATGTCCCATAATTTCTTTATCCAGTCTACTGTTGATGGGCATTTGATGCCTGTATCCCATGTTGAATGCCCAGCTGTACTTCTAATTCCAGCTTCCTGCTGATGTGAACTGTGGAAGGCAGCAGCTGATGGCTTAGGTACTTAGGAGACCCAGATTGTCTCTTGTGGCAGATTTTAACTAGTAGTCTATGTATTATTCAGTTTGCCATTAATGAAATCTCTGAGGCAGGCTACTTTATAAAGAAAAGAGGTGTATTTAGCTTACAGTTTTAAAAGTCCAGGTAATATTGCACAGGCTCTAAAGATAGCCTCCCTCTTGGCTACATTGTATCATGGCAGGAATGCATGTGTGTATCCACGCCTGTATGGGTCTGTCTCCCTCTTAATATTATGATGCCAGGGTTCAGTCAAGGGGGCATTGTCCCAATGACTAAACCTAATTTAGTCACTTCCCAAAGGCCCAACATCTAAACATCATAGTCAGATTACATTTCCACCCTTTTAGTATCATTAAGTTGAGACTTTGGGGATCAAACTCCTGCATGAGCTCACGGGGATACACCTATATATATATATATATATATATATATATACACACATATATAGAAATTGTATTATATATAAAATACATAAATTATATATAAATATATATAAAATGGGTGACTATTTATATATATATAGTCACCCATGCTCTGTGTTGATTATAATTCACATGGAATATTTTTCCATCTCTTCATTTTTAAGATAATGGTGTTCTTAAGGGTAAATTTATTCTTTTTTAGGTAGCAAATTCTTTGGTCTTGTTTTTTTTTTTCTCCTTAATAATAAATTCAACGCCGGCGCCGTGGCTCAATAGGCTAATCCTCCACCTTGCGGCGCCGGCACACCGGGTTCTAGTCCCGGTTGGGGCGCCGGATTCTGTCCCGGTTGCCCCTCTTCCAGGCCAGCTCTCTGCTATGGCCAGGGAGTGCAGTGGAGGATGGCCCAGGTGCTTGGGCCCTGCACCCCATGGGAGACCAGGAAAAGCACTTGGATCCTGGCTCCTGCCATCGGATCAGCACGGTGCACCGGCTGCAGCGGCGGCCATTGGAGGGTGAACCAACGGCAAAAGGAAGACCTTTCTCTCTCTGTCTCTCTCTCTCACTGTCCACTCTGCCTGTCAAAAAAAAAAAATAATAATAATAAATTCAGTCACTCTGGGGCCAGCGCTGTGGCGCAGCGGGTTTACGCCCTGGCCTGAAGCACCGACATCCCATATGGGCGCCGGTTCTAGCCCCGGCTGCTCCACTTCCAATCCAGCTCTCTGCTACAGCCTGAGAAAGCAGTAGAGGATGGCCCAGATCCTTGGGCCCCTGCACTCACGTGGGAGACCTGGAAGACGCTCCTGGCTCCTGGCTTCAGATCAGCACAACTCCGGCCGTTGCAGCCAATTGGGGAGTGAACCATTGGATGGAAGACCTCTCTCTCTCTCTCTCTCTCTCTCTCTCTCTCCCTCTCCTCTGTGTAACTCTGACTTTCGAATAAATAAATAGATCTTTAAGAAAAATTAAATTCCATCACTCTGTGTCTTTTAATGGGAAACATTTAATATAATCATCTATAGGTAAGGGCTTACTATTGCCATTTCGTTCATTGTTTCATGATTGTTTTGCAATTCTTTTGTTCTTTATTCCTCTCTTGATGTCTTTAATTGTGGTTTGCTGTTTTGTGGTAGTAGTATGCTTTGATTCATTTCGTTATCTTTTGTGTATATAGTACAAGAATTTTCTTTTTCAGAGCCAGAGAAGGCCTAAAGATATTTCTCTGAGTCCGGGGAACACTTCCTGAATTTCCTTGGGACACAGAATTTTTCTGAGTCCACTTCTCTCTCCCTGCACCAAAGAGATTTCACATGATCTCTGATGAAGGTCTTGGAAAGCCTGTAATCAATCATACTTAGCCAATAATTTCCCCCTGGTAGTTGCAGTATATCTCTAGTTTACCCAAGAATTATTTGAATAAATAACTAGTCTAGAGATTAGTGTAAACACTCAGGAGCAGTAGCTTTCAATTACTGAATGTTATGCCCAGAAGTAACTAAATTATAATTTAATATCTTGCTTCTACTTGGAGCTATATGTATCAATTTTTTTTTTTTTTTGACAGGCAGAGTGGACAGTGAGAGAGAGAGACAGGGAGAGAAAGGTCTTCCTTTGCCGTTGGTTCACCCTCCAATGGCCGCCGCTGCAGCCGGCGCACCGCGCTGATCCTGGCAGGAGCCAGGAGCCAGGTGCTTTTCCTGGTCTCCCATGGGGTGCAGGGCCCAAGCACCTGGGCCATCCTCCACTGCACTCCCTGGCCATAGCAGAGAGCTGGCCTGGAAGAGGGGCAACCGGGACAGAATCCGGCGCCCCAACCGGGACTAGAACCCGGTGTGCCGGCGCCGCAAGGTGGAGGATTAGCCTATTGAGCCACGGCGCCGGCTCTATATGTATCAATTTACTCTTAAATATTTCTAGCAAATTTTTTTATTCATTCAGTATCTATTATACAACTTGCATTGTGCCAGGTACTGTATAACATAAATAGAATGTCATCATTACTTACTTTGGTGACTAGTACTAATTGTCAAGGAATTCTTATCTGGTCTTAATTTTATATGCTATATGAGGAAAATTCAAGAATTCATGGAAATGCATATTATAAAACTATGCATGGATTTCAAAATATTTTGGCACCAAAGTAAATTTATTTTTTAACTTATTTTTCACAACCTTTTTGAAGTACTCAAATTTTCTGTTTCTGGTATTGAAAATACTTGGTCATTCTCATTCATATGTTACAATAACTGTGAAATTAAATATTTTCTGCACATGAACTTTCTAACCCCCTTAATTATTTTTCTAATGTGAAACAGATGATTAGCTTTTAAATTTACCACTACTTTGCTCACTTACCTCAGAAATATTGGTTTCCTTTTCCCTCTAATTTTCAGGACATTAACTGGGGACTTGATAGCATAACATTCTTAGTTCTATATTTGGTATTACTAGTGGAATTTCTTTTTTTATATGTTTTACCTCTTTATTTGAAATATCATCTTGTTGAACTGAGATTAATTTAGTGTACTTTTCTTACAAGTTTCTATTAATTTGCTTCCCTTAAGTATAAATTAGAATGGAAGCTTTGCCTTTCCATGTAAGCTCCTGCTTCTCTATTTGACATGTGGTTCTTCTTTAACCTCCTTTTAATGTAACTCACTTAATCTAAAATGTATGAGTTGTACTTCAGTAATTAATCACGTGAGTCGGCACTTACTGGTATTCCAGACATTTATCAGATCATAGCAAGTCGAATTACATTGTGTGTAAGTCTCTTAAAGTCCATGTAAGTCATATGATGCTGACTAGTACAAAAATTTCATACTAATTTTTAAAATAGAATATCATTAATTAATACTGATGATAAAGCAAACAGTGCAGAAAAATATCTTTTCTTCAGGACTAAGGTGTGCAATAACTTCAGGCAATATATCCAATTACTCACTTTCTTTTATTTTAAAGTTTTATTTATTCATTTGAAAGGTAGAATGACAGAGAGAGGGGGAGACAAGAGAGGGAGGGAGAGAGACTGGGGGAGAAAGAGAGAGAGAGAGAATTCTGCCACTAAGCCACACTGTCGAAGATGAGTAGGGCGGCGGTGCCTTTTCCCTCCACAAAGACACCCAGGACAGGCTTCGGTGAACATGTCCATGTTTAATCACAAGCACGTACATTATAAAGGGCAGGTAAAAGGGGCGTAACCAATTATGGAGGAACACTGACCATAGAGCAGAAAGGACACTGGCGCCAATATGCCTATCCAATCAGCTTGAACGTCACATAGACAAGATGGCTCCCCAGGTGCACCTAATGGGCCTGGGTGGCATCTGGGAGTAGTTTACCTGATTGGCAGAAGGTGGAGGTGGGGAGAAATGTGCCTGGGCTCAGGTAACTGCTGAGATCGCCCACAAAATTCCATCCACTGGTTCTCTCCCCGAATGCCTTCATGTTTACAACAACGTGGGGTGGGACAGACCAAATCCAGATCTCTCATATGGATAGCATTGCTTGGGCCATCATCTGCTGATTCCCAGGCAAATTAGCAGGAAGCTAGATGAGAAGCAGAGGTGGGATTCAACCCCAGGCACTTTGAAATAGGATGTGGGGATCCCAAATGGTGGCTTAACAAATTGTGCCACAACACCCATCCCACTAGTTTACTTTGGATCTGGATAATGCTACATAACAATCTCCAAATCTCTGTGATTTATAACAAAAAATTATTTCTCATTCACAAGATTGTGATGACTAAGATGACTTTTCAGACTGTAAGACAGTGTCTGGTCTACTCCATAATTATTCCTATTTCAGAACCAGGCTTAAAAAGCTAACTCCTATCTGGGATAGATCTATTCACGTGGAAAGTGGCAGTGGCACAGAAGAACAAGACACTTAATATATTTTAAGCTTCTGTTTAGACATCCACTCTTACTATTGACATGGGCAACCCTAACATCATTAGAGACAAAAAGTGTATACTTATCCCCCAAAAGGGAGGAGAAGGAATATTTTATGAATCATAAAATCTACCATACTGAACAACTCTACTTCAATAATGGTTACATTTTTGCTGCAAAGATGATTTGTGTTTCATTTTGATTACTAGAGTTTTCTATATCATATCTGGGTATCACTGTGACAAATACTCATTATAATCATAGCACATAGTAGTCTTAAATATTTTTGATGATATTCGTACTGTTTTTATTTTATTTTATTTTATTTTACTTTTTGACAGGCAGAGTGGACAGTGAGAGAGAGAGACAGAGAGAAAGGTCTTCTTTTGCCGTTGGTTCACCCTCCAATGGCCTCCGTGGCCGGCGCGCTACGGCCGGCGCACCACGCTGATCCGATGGCAGGAGCCAGGAGTCAGGTGCTTTTCCTGGTCTCCCATGCGGGTGCAGGGCCCAAGTACTTGGGCCATCCTCCACTGCACTCCCTGGCCACAGCAGAGAGCTGGCCTGGAAGAGGGGCAACCGGGGCAGAATCCGGCGCCCCGACCGGGACTAGAACCCGGTGTGCCGGCGCCACAAGGCGGAGGATTAGCCTAGTGAGCCGCGTCGCCGGCCCGTACTGTTTTTTTAAACATCAGAAAATTATTTGTAAAAACTATTGGCTAACTATAGGCTGTTGTCTAAAATTCCATGAATCATCATCAAACATTTACAGCAACTGATATATAACTCAATGGACATTACTAGGATTTTTTTTTTACATTACTCCATAGACTGTATTGAATTTACTACTTGATTTGATTTGTATTGAATATACAGAATTTGATTCATCATGATTTATGTTATTCACAATTTAAAATGTATATGCTCATAGTATCCTCACCATAGAAGCCCATGAATAACTATTGTATACTCATTTTCTGTAACATCAATCTTAGTACTCTCAACTTGAGGATAAGAAACTCTTTCCAATATCATATGACCAACAAAATATAATTTCTTTGTTGGTTCCTGTATATGCAGGCACATGCATGAACACACACACATTTTTTAAAGTAATTTGACAAAAGACTGCACTTTTCTCTCTCCATCTCTTCTAATGTTACTTTAAGAAACTGACCATGTAGAAGAGGTCTCAGGCTTGTTTCTAAGGTTTGTTTTACAAATAATACATAACATTTTTTCTTTTGCCAACAGTAGACATTTTATGGAAGATGAAGGGCAGGTCCTTTACAATCATAAATGAATGAGAATATTAACTGCTAAATGTATGATTTTAAAAATTTCATTGATATAGTCATTTCTAGATTAATATTTCCTAAGTTTTACGTCTGTCTTTATTTTTCCCCTAGGTCTACTGCGGATAAAGATGAAAATGAAAATGAATCCTCAATTTTAAAGGTAAGTTTTACATAAATGTTTTCTGTACTGTGCTGCAAGTCAATTTTTTCCACTACTTCTATGATGTTGAGGTTATCCTTCCATATAAATTCATATATATTCACTTTATTCTTTCTAGCTGATTAGTAATATTTATATTAAAATTATAAAAGAATATAGCTATTTATATACATTGAAACAACTTTGGAAGGATGCACACCATATTACTGATATTAGGGGAGCAGACATGAAAATATTCGCCATTTCCAACTTATACTTCTACATTGCTTGAATATTTTGCTAAATATTCTGTACTATATTGCTTATTTTTATATAAATATACTGATATTTCCCTGTATTACATTTATTATTTGAAAGTAAAACCTAAAAAGCCTGCAAATGCAAATACATTGAAACATTGGCTACCATAGCATCTGTTTCGTAAAGTCTAATATTGGGATGAATTAATTGTATTTTCTCTTCTTTTTCTAAGAGGGAAATTAATGCTAGAAACGAGTGCTAGATTCGCAAAGCATGGCTGTATAAAGAATAACAGCTGGACTTACCTTGTTTACCTGAACCATTTCTTGAAGTCATGACTAGGATAGAAGAATCTGGGGGATACCTTGTGCCTGCATGAAATCAAGAATAATTGCACAAATAAAAGAAAATGTGGAACTAGAATCATTACATGGCATGTAATGAGCAACTAATACATGTTTGCTAAATGAAAGAATGAGAGAAAAAATACTATCACCAAGTTATTCAGAAATGTTAGACTCTTCACCAGAATTTAGAGAAAATACTTGGTTTCCCTGCATTTCTTAATATCATCTCACAAGAATTTGTTTTCTTTTTTCTGTGGAGGACTTCAACTTTTTCATTTCAGCTCTGCCTAGTGAGACATTTCTAATTTACTTTACTTAAACTAAAAATATGAATCTTCTCATTACTTGTTCTGAGCTAAAAGAAATATTAATGATAAGGGAAGGCAGGAATTTGATTAGGTGAGTTATACAAGTACAGCTCCCTTCAGAAACAATCCAATTCCTTCCTTCCTAAAGCATTCATTTTACATAGAGATAGACTCAGTGTTAAATATTATATGGAAGATCACAGGGAATTCTTTAAAGGATGGAGATACATTCTGATATAAAGTTAAGTACTAGAGTGACATTAAATGTATAATTAATTGCAATTCAGATTACACTAATCTGAAAGCTCAGCATTAATGTAACCAAAAATTCCAACTACAAATAGAATTACTAGTTCTGGAAAAAATAAGAATTTGTCCCCATATCTTTCAATTGATCTTTACTCCAAATTCAAATCAAAGTGACTTTTTTCTAACAGAGTCTGAAGACTAGAGGGGGCAGGTTTTTATGAGGAAAGAAATGGGATAATGCCAGGTGAAAAGAAAACGTAGGCAGCTAAGCACCCTGGCAACTTAGATCCAGAAAGCAATACTGCCTATGTCATAAGAGCATTGTCACTATTAAAAGCAATGAATCAGGGAAGTCACTAAAGACAAAGGAGATATTCTTTACCACAGTCTGACTTTTCCACACCAACACTCTGCTTTAAGAGGCTATCCTTCTCATTCTCTGCATTCCAATTATCTTTCTTTTAGATGATCAACCAGAGATTAGTTACCATTTGCATGCCCTTAGTGAGAAATATTTTTCCAGAAGTAGAGATACAGAGCTTGAAGAAGAGACATAGCCCTTGTTTTGATGGCATGTACATTTTAGGCAGTGAAACACAGGCTTGTTAAATTACACATATAAATGTGTGGAATTATAAGGTGAGGTGAGAACTGTAAAGTTACGTATATATGCATGTATAATACATAATATATGATTAAGTTTATATATATGATATATTACTAAGTGTACATATATGAAGAAACCTGACCTAAGATTATAAGTGTGTCTCAGAGGTGATAAGGGTGGAAAGGCTGACAGGAGGAAGTAACAGATAAGAAAGTGAATGTATCACAGAAGTAAACAAAGTAAAGGAGAAAAATGGGGGACTAGGTGGATGAAGATGGAATATCTACAGTGGAAGGAAGAGCAGGTGCACATATTCTATAGCAGGCCATAACATGGCATGTCAGAGATCCTGCACAACAGCCAGAAGCACTCAGATAGAGGAAAACGGTTAAAAAATTGGCCTGTGTCAGTAGACAAGGCTAAACAATGCAGGTATTTGTCTCTGTTGAATTTTTTGATATTCATTATAAAAGCTATGTGAAATAATTTAAGAATTTAAGCAGGATATGACATACCATATATGCAGTTTAAAAGTTCTTCATAAACTTCTGTTTTTGAGAAAATTAAGTTGAAATATTTTCCCTCTTTTGGCCACTAAGTACAAATTAAAACCTTGGATATTATACATTAAAAGAGTAAGATGCTGTAAAGTGGAGAGAATAAAGCAGACTAAATGAGGACCTGAGGAACAACACAATGGTGAGACGCTTGAATTCTCTTTTTCCTTGTGTGTTCTGGACCAGATGCTGCAGGAGACAGGAAACTTTAAATGCCAACATGTGCAGGCAACTAAGCCCCCAAGAGGTTGGTGTTTTGGCGTTGTGGGTAAACCCTCTGCCTGGAACGCCAGCATCCCATATGGGCACCAGTTCAAGTCCCTGCTGCTCCACTTAATGCACCAGGGAAAGCAGCAGAAGACGGCTGCACACCTGTGGGAAACTTGGATGAAGCTCTTGGCTCCTGGTTTCAGCCTGGCCAAGTCCTGGATGTTACAGTCGTTTGGGGAGTGAACCAGCAGATGGAAAATTTCTCTCTCTCTCCCTCCTCCTGCCCGCCCCCCATGTAACTCTGCCTTTCAAATAAATAAAACAAATTTTTAAAAAAAGGCCCAAGAAAACTCTGCTGTCTCTAACAAAGACAAGGAAAGGAGCACCCTAGGATAACAAAAATTTTTTGATAATAATTGCAATGACAGCCAAGCACAATTTTTTTCATTTGATTGTTTCAGTAATTTTATTTTTTCCTCTTGATATAATATACTGAGTCTTTTTAAATTTTTATTTATTTATTTGAAAGGTAGAGTTACAGACAGGGAGAGAAAGAGAGACAAAGAAAGAGATCTTCCATCTGCTGGTTCACTTTCCAAATAGCCAAAACACCTGGAGCTGGGCTGCTCCGAAGCCAGGAGTCAGGAGCTTCTTCTGGGTCTCCCACACGGGTGCAGGAGCCCAGGGATTTGGGCCATCTTCCACTATTTTCCCAGGCCATAGCAGAGAGCTGGATCGGAAGAGCAGCTAGGACATGAACTGGCGCCCATATGGGATGCTGGTGCCTCAGGCGGAGGCTTAGCCTACTACACCACATCTCTGGCCCCTCCAAGCACAAATTGGAGACCCCAAATTTTCCTCGACTAGTAAAAGGCCGTTTAAGTGGAGAGCTTGGGTTTCCACCCTTGCTAGGCTGTAATGAAGCATCGTAAAACTTGGTCCCTCTGCTGTTAGAGAAGACAAACAGGGAAATCATGATTTTCAGCTCTGCCGAGGGATAATGATCCCCTGCTCAGAGTCAGTGGAGATCATTGACAGAGCCTGGATATGCAACTTACCCAACAGTAAGGAGCCCTCTCCCGCTAAGCAGAGGGGTCAGAGGCTGCTGAATACACTGTTAGAACTTTGACCGCTACTCAACAGCAGCAAGGCCGCCCCCTGCTGGTGACAGGGGAGTAGTAAGGAATCACTCGCACCCCTCAGTCATCGTGCTATCAGCAGCGGTCTGTGGGAAGCCCCATTCCCAACTCCAGTCCAACAGTAATAAAAAGGGCCCCTTCCCCCCAAGTGTCAAACCAGGCTGATGAGGAACCTGGACTTCTAAGTCAAATTGGCAGTAACTAGATATGCTACCCCTTCCTTTGTCTGTTGTCATCTTTATGGTTTAGAGGAATGTTGTTCAAGTGTGTGGAGATTTCTCTGTAATAGTTTTGTATTGATTTCCTGGATTGATTTCTCTGTGTTAGAGAACACACTCTGGATCATTTCCATTTTTATGAAGTATTTGAAGTTTGTTTTATGGCACAGGATATGGTCTGTCTCATTTCATGGAACACACTATCCCAAATCAAAATATACATTCTTTCCAAGTAATTTGTGAAAATGGAAAGCATGTAGAGTCTAAATAATCTATGAGTCATAAAGGGAATCTCAAAAGATAGGAAAAATACACTGAGCTGAATGTAAATGAAAATATGACACATCAGATTGAGTGTTACAACATGAAAGAAAGAAGTGCTGAGAGGAAAATTTGTACCACTAAATTCCTACATTAGAAAAGAGAAAAGTTCCAAGTGACTAACCTAAGCTCAGTTCAAGAACCCAGAAAAAGAAGAGCAATATAAATCCAAAATAGGCAGAAGAAATAACAAAGATGAAAGCAGACATCAATGAAATTGATATTCAAAACAAACAAACAAAAAAAAACAACAAATAAAATCAAGGAAACATTTTTTTAAAAATTAAAATTGAAAAAATCTGTAACAAGACTGACAAAAAATGAAGCAAGAAGTCACCATTTTCAGAGTAAAACAGATTTTATCGCTATATATCTTGCAGATATAAAAAGGATATAAAGAAAATAGTATGAACAATGCTACACACAGGCCACGGCTCACTTGGCTAATCCTCCGCCTGCAGCACCAGCACTCCAGGTTCTAGTCCCGGTTGGGGCGCCGGATTCTGTCCCGGTTGCTCCTCTTCCAGTCCAGCTCTCTGCTGTGGCCTGGGGAAGGCAGTGGAGGATGGCCCAAGTGCTTGGGCTCTGCACCCGCATGGGAGACCAGGAGGAAGCACCTGGCTCCTGGCTTCGGAACGGCACAGCGTGCCGGCCGTAGTGGCCATTTGAGGGGTGAACCAACGGAAAGACCTTTCTCTCTGTCTCTCTCTCACTGTCTAGCTCTGCCTGTCAAAATAAAAATGCTACACACATAAATTTAACAACCTACATGAAGTGGATCAAGCTCATAAAGCCCAAAATACCACAGACCACCCACAATAAAACAAATCATTTTGATACTCCTATAACTAGTGAGAAAGTCTAACTCACACTTTAAAACTTGACCAAAAGGTAGTCTTAACTCCTAAACTGGTTAATTGGAAAGTTCTACCAATAATTTAAAAGAAAATTAATTTTTCACAATCTCTTCTGGAAAATAGAATACAAAGTAACACTTCACGATTGATTCTGTGAAGCTAGCCTTGCTCTGATACCAAATCCAGACAAAAAATGGGCAAAGGGGAAAACTATAGATCAGTATTCTGAATGACTATAGATGAATCTAGAAAATATATTTTGTATATATACAAAAATATTTGTAATTCACCAATACATTTTATAAATAAAAACCATGAACTAGTGGAGTTATTTCAGGGATTCAAAGTTATTTTAGTACTTGAAAATCATTCAAGTAGTCCACTAAATTAACATCCTAAAATCCCATATAATCATATAGGAGCTACTCAAAATGTTATGTGTTAAAGTAAATAAGATCTATACAACAAACATTATTATTAATGGTGAAGGATCACATACTTACCCATTAATACTAGAAATAATACATGAATGTCCTCTCTCATGACTCCTAAAGCAGCTCTGGACATTCTAGCAAACACAATAAGGCAAGGAAGAAGAATAAAAAACATAAGCATTTTAAGGGAATAAAGAAAGTGATAGTTTTAGATGCCATAATTATCTATCTTAAAATCAAAATTAATCCACAAAAACCTCTTATAACTACTAAATGACTTCAACAAGTTTACAGGAAAGAAGATACACTTTAAAAATAAGTTTTGTTTCTATAAAGTAGTATTGAATACATGGACACCAACATTTATAAAGATAACAGTTTTTACAATTGCCCAAAAATGAAATACTTGGTGTGAATCTAACATAACATATGCATTACTCAAATGATGAAAATTGCAAACACCAACAAAATAAATCAAAGATCTAAATGAATGCAGAGACATATTGTACTCATGGACATGCTTCCTGTAGGGAGCAACTGGGAGCAACTCGGACTAGACTAAGTTACTGGAATTAAGACTTATTCTATGCATCTGCTTTCCCACAATATGGCACTGGGAGAGGAGAAAACAGCTTCTACGCAGCTGCCTCTTGCCAACTTGAGTGATGACCTCCAGGAGCTGATCCTGCTCCTGATTGGAGGAGAGCAGCGTACTCGGCGTGTGGGCAGCCGAGTTGGGATTGGCGGAAGAGGACTATAAAGGAGGAGAGAGACAACATGCACCAGGAACATCTATCTGAAGGAACACCTGTGCAGCCCCCGAGAGAGCCGGCCGGTGGTGTGCCGCTCCCCCGCGGAAGTGGGGAATGTGGCAGGGGGAACTGCCCTTCCACAGAGGTGGAAGGGACGGCAGCCAACCCGGGAAGAACCAGCAGCAAACCTGGGGAGGGCCGAGCAGACGAAAGAACAGCGCAGGGTCCTGTGTCGTTCCTCCACGAAGAGGGGGAGCGACACTTCCCAAATATATGGGTTTAATATAATACTTGTGAAAATCCCGTCAAGAATTTTTGTGGAATTTATTCTGGAATTTATATGGAAATACAGAGGAACTAGAATAGGTAAAAAAAAAAAATTGAAGAAGAAGAATAAAGTAGGAGAAATCACCCTACCCTATTTCAAGAGTAATTATATAGCTATCTTAACCAAGACATATATAGTAATCAATACACATAGATCAGGGGAACAAAACAAAAACCTTAAAGTAAATCTGTAAAAACATATCCAAAATCAACTCAGCGATGTGAGGAAAACCACTCAACAAATGTAAGTAACTGAACATTTATAAGCAAAAAAAAAAAGTCTAAACTTCATCCCTTATGTAAAAATTAATACAAAATTCATCAATGATTGAAATGTAAAATCTAAAATTTTTAGAAAAGATGTAAGAGAAAATAACTGGTTTCTGTGGCCAGAAAAAGAATTCTTAAACTTGAGACCAAAACGCACAGTCCATACAAGGATCATTTGATAAATTAAACTTCTTTAAAATGAAAAAATTTGTTTTGTGAAAGAGCCTGTAAAGAGAATGAAAAGTATGGGAGAATCTAGACCTATATAAAGAACATTCAAAACAACAGAAAAGAAAACCTGAATTATCCAATATAAAATGAGAAGACAGGAAAATATTAACATATTTTGTCAAAGAGGATACACAAATGGAAAATTAGTACATGAAAAGATAATTATGCATGAGGAAAGTGAAAAATGAAAACAATAATGAAATTTCACTAAAGTCTTAAATGATTGAAACCGAAAGTAGTGACAACATGAAATTCTGATGAGAATATGGATAAACTAGATCACTCATACTTTGCTGGTGGGAACATAAATGCTGCAGCTGCTCCAGGAAACCATTTTCCAGTATCTTAAAAAGCTACGTATCTAACTACCACATGACCCAGTAATTGCACTTTTGGGCTTTCTTCCAGGAAAATTAAAACTCATATTCACACAAAAACCTGCATGCTAATCCTATATATATAATAGATCAAATGTAGAAAAAATATACATTTCCTTGAAACACACAACATTTTGAATGGATATCTAGAGAATTATATTAAGGGAATTATGATAACCCAAAATTTGAATGAATTTGATTCCATTTATATAATATTCTTGAACAGACAAAATTATAGGAATGGAAAGCAGATTTGACAGAGGTGGAGAAAGAAGTCAGCAGAGAAAAGAGGGTGTGATTATAAAAGAACAACAAGAGGAATCCTTGTAGTGATAGATATCTGATTGTATCAATACCAATATCCTGGCTTTGATACTTTAGTTGTGCAAGATGCTATCATTGGAGGCAATTGGATAAAGTGTAAATTAGATTTTTCAGTATTATTTATTAAACCTGCATGTGAATCAATAATCATCTCAAAATAAAATAAAAATATAAAATTATCTCTGGCTCAAGTGACAACATGGAGTTGAGGGAGGCCAAATTTGATGTGCTAGGATGAAGAATCTATGTTAAATGGCGATAGGAGAATGAACAATGGTGGCAGCAGTGGAAATGGAGAGAACTGGATAGTTGTTGCAGAGATATAAAAATAAGAATGGCTAGGTTGAGTGATGGATTGGAATGGAGAGTGAAAGAAGAGGGGATGTGAATGATGAGCGCCTCAGGTTTTTAACTTCTGTGAAGAGTGCTGGAAGAGACGAGTGGCTACGAAGGAGGAGGCTGTAAACAAGTGAGAAGCCATGAAGAGGGGATGGATGGCCAAGGAACTAGGGATTCCTGTATTTAAAATCACTTAGGCTGGCGCCGTGGCTCACTTGGTTAATTCTCTGCCTGCAGCGCCGGCATCCCATATGGGTGCCAGGTTCTAGTTCCTGTTGCGCCTCTTCCAGTCCAGCTCTCTGCTTTTGCCCAGGAGGGCAGTGGAGGATGGCCCAAGTGCTTGGGCCCTGCACCCCATGGGAGACCAGGAGAAGCACCTGGCTCCTGGCTTCGGATCAGTGCAGCGCTGGCCGTGGTGGCCATTTGGGGAGTGAACCAATGGAAGGAAGACCTTTCTCTCTGTTTCTCTCACTGTCTGTAATTCTACCTGTCAAATAAATTAAAAAAAATAGATTTTAAAAAATCACTTAGGAAGGTAAATACAGCAGAGGGGAAGAAAGGAGAGGAGAAGAAAGGAGGCAGGCAAGGATAGGGACATATATGATAGAAATAGGCAGACATATAGAACGTAAGTGAATGTGAAAATTGACTAATACTGGAAAGTTAACATAATCCTCACTTACTTGAGTTAGGGACAGGCTAACCAGCAGGCACCAAAGAGCAAATGAAAGATCTTAGATTGAAACTCATGTCTGTTTCACTTTCGAGCTAATTTCCTATGAATTATCTTTTAATAGAAACGGAAAGTTTTGATTTCCTCTTAGATTTTAGGAGCAGCTCCTTCATTAACATAGTAAAGAAATTAGGAAATATTCTTATTTGTTGAATTTAGGCAGTGCCTCTTTCCTTATCTCTAGATGTGCATACTAAGAAAAGTATCTTCTACATTTTGAGAGAACAGATTCACCAAAACAGGCAGATTATCACATTTCATTATCCTCAATATTATTTTTAACTCAGTATGAACAAATCTGAGTTGCATTTGACTAAGGACTTGATCATTTAACATCAGAATAAAATGTGGAAACATTTTACTGTACTGAGCTTCCTATTATAGAAGAATAAAACCCATTTCATTTATTTCTGGTAAGAGTTTACTCCTAATACTTTATTTTTCATTTGATGATTTGCCGGCTTGCCTATAATGCTTGTGTTGTGTATCTTTTCTTTTTCCTTTTCCTTGAATTGATCAGGTTTTATTTTTGTTTTTTCTCCCCTTGGTGATTTGGAAAGTATACTCATGATTTCTGTACTTGTAGTGGAAATATAGTTAACCTGTTTGTTTTCTAATCAGCATGTACTACTATCAGTATTCTTATCTAATAAACATGCTTTTACTTTCCTGTTAACTCTAGATACTTGTCATATTTCACTGGAAACACTGGAATTTTATTTTTAATTTGTTACTAGAGTTTTTACATTATTTCATTACCTCCAAAATATTAATTAACAATTATCATAAATTTCAACTCCATATTATCAAAAATTATTTAGATTGGGTTCTATGATTTAGTGTTTTTGCTTTGTTTTGCTTTTATTTGCCTAGCAAACTTTCTCATATCACACATCTTTCTTCCTATTTGCTCCACTTTTCTTTTAATGGGGTATACATAAGTAATTTGTTTAAGAAAGGTCTTGAATAATAAATATTCTATATTGTTTAGACCAAAATATCTTTTTTATTTTACTCTTACATGAATGCTAATTCGGCTAGATATAAAATTCAATCTGGAGAAATATGAAGACATTGATCATTGTCTATTAGCATCCAGTGTCAGAGGTGAAAAATCTGAGAGGAAGCTCATTCTCATTCCTGTAATATAAGCTTAATATTCCCCTTCCTGTGTTCTGGAAGTTTCTCAGAGTTTCTACTTTTTTTAAGATTTGTCTATTTATTTAAGAGGCAGAGTAACAGATAGAGAGGGAGAGACAGAGAAAGAAGTCTTCCTTCCACTGATTCACTCCCCAAATGGCCTCAATGGCTGGAACTGGACAGATCCAAAGCCAAGAGCCAGGAGCTTCTTCTGGGTCTCTCACACAGCTGCAGGGGCCCAAGCACTTGGGCCATCTACCACTGCTTCACAGAGGAGCAGCCAAGACTGGAACTGACATCCGCATGAGATGCCAGCGCTGCAAGTGGCGGCTTAGCCTACTATGCCACAGTGCTGGCCTCCTCAGAGTTTCTTTTTATACTTGATTAATTAGTACTGTGGATCTATGTCAACATTTTTCCCCACTACTTTATTATTTGGTAATATGATTTGGAAAAGTCCTTGAGCTTGAATTTCTAGCTCACTAATTTGTTGGTCTACATATTTTACTACTCATTCCCTCTATTAAACTTTTGATTTGGATTATTATTAGACTTTTAATCTCCAAGAAATATTTCACAGAAGCCTCATGTTAAATTTTTAGGCTATTATAAATGATAGACAAAAATCCAATGTCTAATGTTTAATGCTTCAATTCAATTCGTTCTTCAATGACACAGTGCCATGTAACTCCCGAAAACACACATTTTTTTCAATGCTTTATCTTCTGCTATTTAACTAAAATAGGTGATAATATCTTTGCCTCAGTAAACTTACTTGAAATGCTGGAGCATGCTTAAATATGCACATGGCACTGTGCCTATCTCTGCAACCAATTAAAGTCTAGATGTTAACTTATGTAATGATATAAGAGCAACAATCACATGCTTGTTAAGAAGTGACCATTTTACCCCTCTGATTTCTTGTGACTATGTCATATAATACCTCACGTTTCAAATATGCTGCCTGCTACAATTGAGTAATTAACTTTCTTTCATAGCCTTGATTTTTTTAGAGTTGTAAATACACAGTAATTTAAAAAACCAGATAAAAAGGGATGTGATTTATATTAGTTCCTTCCTGGAAATTAAACTTGACATGTGAAAGGTGATACAAAGTCTAATTTGAGTCTAGACAACTTAGTCATCCTTGCCAGTCCAGTAATAAAAAGTTTAAATAGGTTATTGTGAACATGCTTCCAGATTGTTTACTATTGCTTACCTCAGTTAAAATCCCTGTAGTATAAATAAAAATGAATATCAAGCAAAGTAGCATAGATTCATAAATTTTTTCCAGTTGTTGAATGTAATATAAGTCCTTCTACTTTTGAAAGCAAGCTCAGACCCTTTATACCTACAAATAAAGCCTACAGGTGATTTGAAAGAGGTAAACCTAAAAAGAAACATTCTGGCATGCTTCTGAAGATTAATTAACATATTTACTTCGCAACCAACCATTAACATTTCTCCTTCCTAAATGCATCATGAGGAGTGAACACATCTCCTTTTATTCAGTGAATTCGATCTTTGAACATGAACATTAGCTCAGTATATTCAATGTATTTCTTGTTCAGTGAGTATGTGGCAAAACATTGAGAGTATTTTACTCTCAGCAGCCAGATAGCTTGTAATATCGGAGTACAATCCTCATAAAATCTACTCCATCAAATTCTCAACAATAAAGAGCTTATTCTGTATTCTGGTGACAATGTAACTTTGGGAATATTAAATATAAGATAATCAAAATGTAACGATGGGCATTGTGGTACTGTGGGTTAAGCCACCACTCGAGATGTCCACATCCCTTATCAGAGTACCTGGTTTGAGTATGGGCTACACGTGCACATTCTTCCAATCCAGCTTTCTGCTAATGACCATGGAGACAGCAGATTATGGCCAGAGTTGGGTTCCTGTCACCCATGTGGTATATCCACATGGAATTCCTGGCTCCTGGTTTCAGTCTGGCAAAGCTCTCGATGTTGCATACATTTTGGGAATGAACAAACAGATGAAAGATCTCTTTTTTCTGTCTCTTTGTGTCACCCTGTTACTCTGCCTTCCAAGTGAAATTAATAAAACCATTTTTAAAATGGTTACAGAAGAAATTCAATAGCTGAAACATGAACTGAAACTGAATAGATGATTTTAAAAATCAGGAAACTTGCTGTTCAAGTCTGGACCATAATATATTTGTTCAAATATTACAAAATGAAATTAACATTTTATCTAATTGTGATAACATGCAAAGCTATTGTTCAATCACTTTAAAATCAATTTTCAGCCTATAAGATGAATATGAACTGAGGAAAATCTTGAGTGAATTATGTTTTTTAAAGAAGTAGACATATAAATGTTGAACTACTGGATATGGGGGAAAAAGAGCCTACATTTGCAAGGTCACACATAAATCAGGGCCTAACATCTCCCCAGACTCTCTAGAATCCCTAGAATATGCTGTGGCTTGTTTAAAATCTCCCTCTGCCCCTAAATTGTGTGCTACATTAGTGTTCAGAATACCTTTTCACAAATAACACTCTGCCCACTGCCCATTTGCTTTCAGGATTAGAAATTGTCTTAGCTCTTTTTTTTTTTTTTTTTTTTTTTTTTTTTTTTTTTTGACAGGCAGAGTGGACAGTGAGAGAGAGAGAGAGAGAGAAAGGTCTTCCTTTGCCGTTGGTTCACCCTCCAATGGCCGCCGCGGCCTTTGCGCTGCGGCTGGTGCACTGCGCTGATCCGATGGCAGGAGCCAGGTGCTTCTCCTGGTCTTCCATGGGGTGCAGGGCCTAAGCACTTGGGCCATCCTCCACTGCACTCCCTGGCCACAGCAGAGAGCTGGCCTGGAAGAGGGGTAACCGGGACAGAATCCGGCGCCCCGACTGGGACTAGAACCTGGTGTGCCGGCGCAGCAAGGCGGAGGATTAGCCTAGTGAGCCGTGGCGCCGGCCTCAGGATTAGAAATTAAGGGATCTTTTGAGATTTTATCTGCTATTCCTGTTGTGGGTTAAGTGGGTCTAGATTCCTATTCCAGTCTCTCTCCTCTTACTTAGAGAAGCATTCTAAGTACAGACACAAATACAATTTACAAAGTAATAAAGTTGATTTAAAAGGTGAGAAAAACACATACGTTGGCATTGTTCAGGAAGAATGGGCACTGAAAAGAAAGGTTAAGAGACAGATTTCAGGATGCTGCTTCCTCTGCGTCTTCATGAAGAGCAGGAGAGAGCCTCCCCTTCCTGTTCCAGGCTTTTTATAAGCTTGGAAAGAGGCGTGGTTATAGGGTACTGCCCCCAGCTAAGGGGAGGTGCATCCTGGGGAAGAGGTCATTTGATTAACGGGTTGGCAGATAGGACTACATGAGGCAGGGAGGTGTAGCTTCCAGTCTGTAGCCTTAATCTAACTGTCTTAACCTGTATCATTCCTGCTCTTAACCTTTTATTCAAGAGATGAAAGATTGATTCATGTGTATTTCAGAAAGCAAAAAAATAAAAAATTATGTTGAATTAAACTGAAATTAACACAAAATACTAAATGGAAGATACTAAATATCAAATAAGATAGAGTGAGATTTTTTTGTGAAAATGAAGAATAGTTGGGTGTTTGTACAGATGACTTGTTATTTAAAAAGGCACTTTAGGCCACTAAATACAGAATAGCCCATATTGTGTAGCAAAATCTAATGTAGACATCATTTATTGGTATTTTCTACATTCTGGGCCATCTGGAATGCAATTTAGGGAACTTAGGTACCAAAGTTATCAATAGGAACTAATTATAAAGTTATATCCTCTGCTATATTGACCCAAAGTGTGCATTCTAAAGACAGTGCTTGAAAATGTGCAGCAGTACCTTTGGTCCATGGTCATGAATATTTTAATTTCATATAATAAAAATATAATATTTTGATTTTATAATTTAATAACAGAAAAATAGCAAAATAAAAATTAAATAGATGGTGCCGGCGCTGTGGCACAGTGGGTTAAAGCCCTGGCCTGCAGTGCCGACATCCCATGTAGGCGTGGGTTCGAGACCCAGCTGCTCCACTTCTGATCCAACTCTCTGTATGGCCTTGGAAAGCAGAAGAAGATGGTCCAAGTCCTTGGGCCCTATACCTGTGTGGAAGACCCATAAAAAGCTCCTGGCTTCAGATCAGCTCAGCTCTGGCAGTTGTGGTCATTTGGAGAGTGGACCAGTGGATGGAAGACCTTTCTCTCTCTCCCTCTCTCTCTCTCTCTCTCACTCTTGCTCTTGCTCTCGCTCTAACTCTCTCTGTAACACTTCAAATAAATAAAATAAATCTTTTAAAAATTAAATAGATACGTTAAAATATCTATTTTCATTAATTTTGAGATGTACCTGGATATCTGAATACATAAATCTCTCCCAGTTATTTATCAATCTAGAAACTCCATAGGAGTAAGGATATTTTAAAAGTATTCTAAATCTGGGGCCGGCACCGTGGCGCACTTGGTTAATCCTCTGCCTTGTGGAGCCAGTATTCCATATGGTCACTGGATTCTGTCCTGGTTGCTCCTCTTCCAGTCCTGCTCTCTGCTGTGGCCCAGGAGTGCAGTGGAGGATGGCCCAAGTGCTTGGACCCTGCACCCGCATGGGAGACCAGGAGGAAGCACCTGGCTCCTGGCTTGGGATGGGTGCAGCGCCAGCTGTAGCGGCCATTTGGGGAGTGAACCAACGGAAGGAAGACATTTCTCTCTCTCTCTTTTTCACTGTCTATAACTCTACCTGTCAAATAAATAAGTTAAAAAAAAAAGTATTCTAAATCTAATACAAGGTGGCATAATCCTTTCCTTCAAAGAGATTATCAAGTGTAGTTTTAATATATTATAAAGACTAATGTCTGGCCGGCGCTGCTCAATAGGCTAATCCTCCATCTTGCGGTGCCGGCACACCGGGTTCTAGTCCCAGTCGGGGCGCTGGATTCTGTCCCAGTTGCCGCTCTTCTAGTCCAGCTCTCTGCTGTGGCCCGGGAGTGCAGTGGAGGATGGCCCAAGTGCTTGGCTCCTGCACACGCATGGGAGACCAGGAGAAGCACCTGGCTCCCGGCTTCGGATCGGCACGGTGCTCCCTCAGCAGTGCGCTGGCCACAGCGGCCATTGGAGGGTGAACCAACGGTAAAAAGGAAGACCTTTCTCTCTGTCTCCCTCTCTCTCTCACTGTCCACTCTGCCTGTAAGACTAATGTCTTAGAACTGGAAAGCAATGTACTTTTTCTTCATTCTATTCCCTACACCCTTTTGCTGTTTACCTGTCATCATAGTTGATATGCTCCTTCTCTCCAAGACATCTGCATTCAGGAAGCAATTAGAACTTCCTCTTCTGCCACACAATTACCACCATTCCTCAACTTGCATTTCTTCAATTGTGCCATTAGTACAACAAATACTAGCCTTCACTCTTCCATTACAGCATTCACATCCTAAACGCAGGCATTGTCAAAACCATCTTTTTTGCATTTGTAGTCGAAGTGCATGCCATTTTGAGGTGGAAAAATATTATTTCATTTGCCTGAAATTACCTCCAAAACTTTCCTCAGTTACGAACATTTTATTTTTAAAGATTTATATATTCATTTGAAAAGCAGGGCGACAGAGAGAGCTGAGAAAGAGATCTTCCATCTGCTGGTTCATTCCCCAGATGGCCACAACAGCCAGGGTTGGATGAGGCTGAAGCCAGGAGTTCCATTACCAATCTCATAGGCTCGTTAACAGGAAACTGGATTGGAAGCAGAGCAGCCAAGACTTGAATCTATACTCCGACATGGGATGCCAGCATCGCAAGCAGTAGCTTGACCCACGGCACCGAAATGCCTATCCATATTTTTTAATTTTTTGAAAGATTTATTTATTTATCTGAAAGTCAGAGTTTCACAGAAAGAAAGAGAAGCAGAGAGAAAGAGAGAGAGAGAGAGATCTTCCATCCGATGGTTCACTCCCCAGTTGGTCACAATGGACAGAGCTAGGCCTATCTGAAGCCAGGAGCCAGGAGCTTCTTCTGGGTCTCCCACATGGGTGCAGGGGCCCAAGGACTTGGGTCATCTTCTACTGCTTTTCCAGGCCACAGCAGAGAGCTGCATTGGAAGTAGAGCAGCCAGGTCTCGAACTGGCGCCCATATGGGATGTTGGCACTGCAGGTGGCGGCTTTACCTTCTTCGCCACAGCGCCGGTCCCACCTATCCATTTTTTAAAAGATTTTTATTTATTTATTTGAAAGGCAGAGAAGGAAAGACAAGAGAGAGAGAGAGATCTTCCATCCTCTGATTCACTCCCAAAATTGCTACAATGGCTGGAACTGGGCCAGGCCACAGCCAGGAGCCTGGAACTCCATCCTGATCTCTCATGTGGGTGGCAGGGGCCAAAGCACTTGGGTAGTTTGCTGTTGTTGCTTTCCAGACACTTTAGCATGGAGCTGGATTGGAAGCAGAGCAGCCAAGCCTTGAATGGGTACTCCTATGGGATGCAAGTGTTGCAGGTGTTGGTTTAACCCGCTGAGCCATGATACCAGTCCATTATTAATATTTCTATACTTTGTTTCAGTGCATAAAGCGATTTGCAGGAGACCAAAATAATGTATTAAAATTATTTTTATTAGTTGCCATCCATAAATTCTTATAGCTCTACTAAATACTGATGATGACAAATCTGGTCAAGAACAAGAGAGGAAAAAGAGCTATATGTGTATAAGTATATGTAGCTGATAAACTAATGACCTGGCTCTGCCTGCTCTGCCTGCAAAATAAGATCATCTTTGTTTTATCCATATTGACTTTTGACTCTTAATGTACCACATTAACTTGAATAACCCAGGTAATCTTCAAAGGAGGGATTATTAGGGTCTAATAGATGCTATTAATGATTAAAGTAATATATCTTTATTATATTATTTTCAAGCAGTCACTGCTTTTACTCTTTTGGGAGACTGATAACTAAGAATAACTGATAACTTTCTTTCTGAAAGTGCCTTTTCGTCTAACAGTATTTGGTTTTAGAATATAACACAATACTCAATGTGTTCTCTTCACTAGTTAATCAAAAGCCGGCAAATGAGTGATCACTTTTCTACTTTCAGGAGAGGGTCAAAAGGACTCTTCCAAGCTAGTGTTTTATTGATCTTATATTTGAGGGCAAACAAGCAATTTCTTCTTGTGAAATGAATCTGTGAGGTATACTCGGCTAACACTGTTTCTTCAGTAACTGCTGATATCAATTAAGAATTTATAAATAATTCTGGATAGGTAAACCATCTCTGAGAATACTAGAAATATTTTTCCAAATGATTTTGGGTTGAAGGGTATTTGATTTTACCTGTTAGGACAAGTTCCAAACGGCTCCTGATGTTTTCTAAGTAAGAGTTTGGAACAGGAAAGTATTAAAACTATTATAGGCATTTTCACTTGTTTATTTTCGCTATCATCTAGCTTGCAATGGATATTCATAAACATTGAATAAAAGATAAGCATCAGGTGTTTGGTGCACTGATTAGGATGGCACTTAGGAAAGCTGCATCCCATATTAGTGTCTGGATTTGAATCCTGCCTCCACTGCCAATTCGAGCTTCCTGCTAATGCTCGCCCTGGGAAGCAGCAGTTTATGGCTCAAGAACTTGGGTCCCTGCCTCCCATGTGAGAAACCAGGATTGAGTTCCTGGCTCCCAGCTTCAGTGTAACTCAGCTCTGGATTTTGTGATCATTTAGGGAGCGAATCAACAAATCAAAGTGTTTCTCTCTCTCTCTCTCTCTCTCTCTCTCTCTGTCTCTTTCTACTTCTTAAATAAATAATTGTTTTTAAAAATTAAAAATGAGAGCTAGAAACCAGAAATACCAGTCAACTATGTATTCATCCTTCATGCCTGCCAAACTGGCTTTGTATAACTAATTTTTAAGATTGCATTTAATATTTGTTCAAATAAAGCAAGAAAGAAGAGATGGGAATGGAGGAGAGACGAGAAAAAGTACCTCAAATCTGTATGAGTAAGGTTAAGACACTAAATACATGAAAATCTCCATAATTCTGGAAGGGATAAATACAAAGCCATTATCTGCCATCAATATCTGAGGATTGGTTTTTTTAAAGATTTATTTTATTTACTTGAAAGACAGAGTTACAGAGAGAGGTAGAGACAGAGAGAGGTCTTCCATCTGATGGTTCACTCCCCCAGTGGCTGCAACGGCCGGAGCTGTGCCGATCTGAAGCCAGGAGCCAGGAGCTTCCTCTGGGTCTCCCACATGGGTGCAGGGGCCCAAGGACTTGGGCCATCTTCCACTGCTATTCCAGGCCATAGCAGAGAACTGGATCAGAAGAGGAGCAGCTGGGACTAGAACCGGCACCCAAATGGGATGCCGGCGCTTCAGGCCAGGGCTCTAACCCACTGCGCCACAGTGCCAACCTCGATTGATTTTTTTAGTGAGGAATTCTGAGAGCAGCTTGAGGCATTTCCTGGACATGGTGCTTCTGATGCAATACTTTCCATTATTAGTCACAAAAGAGTGAAGCGATCTCAAATAGTTTGATAAAATGATTATTTTTCATTGGAAGAGTGCAGTTGAAGATTATTGGCACCAGAATGACTTAGGAAGGAGAGCAATAGGTAAAAAAAAAAAATAGCACTTAATGATTATCTGAAATCAAGTCATATATTTATTATTTACTTATTGTCTCTTTTCCTTTTTTTTATATAATTCTAAGAACATAATGATACTTTCTTCCTCCCTCCATCCCTCCCTTTCCTTCTCTTTTTCCCACCCTCCTTTCTTCTTTTTGTCGTTTTTATTAGTTTTTGAGATAACGTATTTTAAACTTACATTACAGTTAACTATTTATTTATTTATTTTATTTGACAGATAGAGTTAGACAGTGAGAGAGAGAGACAGAAGTTCCTTTGGTTCACCCCCCCAAATGGCTGATATGGCCGGAGCTATGCTGATCTGAAGCCAGGAGCCAGGTGCTTCCTCCTGGTCTCCCATGCAGGTGCAGGGCCCAAGCACTTGGGCCATCCTCCATTGCCTTCCCAGGCCACAGCAGAGAGCTGGACTGGAAGAGGAGCAACCGGGACTAGGACCCGGCGCCCATATGGGATGCCAGCGCTGCAGGCAGAGGATTAACCAAGTGAGCCAGCCCCCTCTTTTCCTTTTTAAAATATAAACTTGAGGGTATAACAGTAGAGACTTCATCTTTTTGTTGCTGTGTCTCCAGCACCTAGAAAATTGTCTGGCATCACTTCTTGGCCTTTTGGCTAAGATCAAGTGAAAATTGTCTGGCATATATAGTCATCTGGGAAGCACTTATCAACTGAATGGGTCAATTATTCAAATGAGGAAGCTAGCATTCTTTGAATGCAGTGTAAATTTTAACATATGATTTGAAAATCTTTCATATATCTATTTTCTGGATATTCTTTATTTTTAACGATTTATTTGTATTTATTTGAAAGGCAGAGTTACAGAGAGAGGAAGAGACACACAGAGAGGTTTTCCATGTGCTGGCTCACTCCCCAGATGACCACAACAACCAGGGCTGGGCCAGGCTGAAGCCAAGAGCCAGGGGCTTCTTCCAAGTCTCCCACGTGGTTGCAGGGGCCCAAGCACTTGGGCTATTTTCCACTGTTTTCCCAGGTGCATTAGTATAGAGCTGGATTGGAAATAGAGCAGCTAGGACTTGAACAAGAGCACTGCAGGCCAGGGCTTTAACCCATTGCGTCACAGTGCTGGCCCCCTGGGTATCTATATGCTTACATCTATGGCTCATATTTCATTTTAGTGAAATTATGGCCTTTCTCTTTAAATTTCTCTGCCTGTGGTTGTAATACTTATTATGGATTAATTGGGGAAAGGTTAGGATCATATCTCTAAGATAACAATGCTTCAACTACTAACAAATAGTTATTAACATAAATTTTGCAAATATTTAGGAACTACGTTTATAAAACAGAAGCTCAGAAATGATTTTCCTAAATATAAACAGCAAATGGGGTTTAATAAGGACAGATTTAGTGATATGTAATCTATAATACAGAAATGGAAGACAGGGACTTATATAGATCAATTTTTACATGTTTAAAATAAAATATTAAAGTTGGAGAACAATGTAAACTAGATAGGGAGTGATTCCAGGTTTTTCTCCAAACTTCTCAACAGCATAGATGGAATGAGATACATCTAAACAAATCCAAATAACCATTTTAGAACCTCATTCTGCCCATTCAAAAGCCGCATTGTTTTTTGTAATATATAAAAGATGTAACTTAAAACCTTAAAAGGAGCTTTGTTTTACTTCACTCAAAAGTACTGGTAAAAATGTTTAGTATACAATGAATTCAGTAATTATTCTTTACTTTTAGTGCTACTTTTTTAGGTAAGTAGTCAAAATATGCCAGTTCTAACGCAGCCTTTCAAACAACTCAAATGAATTTCTGAAAACTTAGGTGATCATTTCATCTCATAAATGACAACCACAGACTTGTTTAATTGTTCTCTCTTTCATATTCAAAGATACTTGCATCCCCAAGATAATGCCATATTTTTTGAACAGACATATAATTAGAATGAATTTGAATAGTTATCAGAAAGTTTCTCTGAAAGCATTACTCAAGTGTTTATCCAGAAGCTAATTATTCTGTCAACTGGTCAGACTCAAAGTTCATTAAGATATCTCTCTAGAAACTCTTATTAAAAACTAAGAGATGTGCTGAAACTCAGGTGATACAGTGATAAACACTGCAAATAAAAGTGATGATACCCTTAAAGAACTCTTCACCCAGCTCTATCTAAAATCATTGACCATACTGCTTCCCATTAGATTCTTAAACATATCTTTAAGTAAGATATACAGAACAGAAGGCAAAGAAAGACACACAAGCAGAGAATAACTTTGTGTGTTCTATTCTCAACATGGTGGTAGTATATGCAATTCATATTTAAGTTTTAAAAACACTCGTTTTAAAATTACTGAGTTAAGAAGGTATCTTCGTCTTGTTAAGATATTTTCCCACAGATTGAGAAGAGGTAACATTGTTGATGGATCATATACATGCAAACGTTTTACAGATAATTTGCCCTCTATCTTCCTTAAACTCTTCTATAAGCATTGCAGACCAAGAAAGAGACCAGCTGCTTGATACTTAGTCCCAAGATAGGTTCCTAGATAAGGGAAACTCAGGGAACATGTGTCAAAGATACAATGTCTACTTTGTTGTATCTAAGCCTAATATCAGGTAGTAACATGGAAAAGAACACTGGTCAAGAATCCAAGAACACACATTCTAGAGTTTTTTTCCTATTAAAGTATATGACCTTGGACAAGGCATTTTAGCTCTCCAAACCTCAGTGATGAAGTGATGGAACTAATTTGTCTCAGATTTCCAAACATCTCAGATTTCATGTCATTACAGATGTTGGCCAGGTATTTCATAAGTATTCTGGGAGTAGGGATTCTGTCTTATTGGCTTTTACAAATATTACACAGCCTGGCTATAGACTTTCAATAAATATGGGTTAACATTAATTGAAGTCTTTGCATACTGAGATATTGACACTATTTGCTTTTTAAAACCCAAAAGGATAGGGTTTTTCAAAATTTTATTTATTTATTTATTTATTTTAAAGCTAGAGTGACTTAAAGAGAGGGAGAAAGAGAGAGAGCTGCTGCTTCACTCCCCGAATGGCCATTATAGCCAGATCAGAGCTGGGCTGATACCAGGAGCCAAGAACTCCATCCGGGTCCTCCACATAGGTGGCAGGGGCCCAAGCACTTTGGCCATCTTCCGCTGCTTTCCCAAGTGCATTAGGAGGGAGCTGGCTTGGAAGTGAAGCAGCTGAAAATCGAACCAGCACTTGAATATGGGATGCGCCACAACACCAGCCCCAGGATGGAAATTTTTAAAGGACCTCCTTTTTGTTACTATATTAATATTCTCTCAAGGAATAAATTTAATGCAAGAAACAATGGGTGTTAAGCACTGAGGGAAAAATGTGTTCTCTACACTCTCAATGGAAGAACCATTAATGGAATACAGGAGTTAAAATTGTACATAAACCACTTTAAAAGCATATTATTTTATGTATCTGTAAGCCGTGTATATTCAAACTCTGTTTAGGCTCCTTATTTAATAGCTGTGGCCTAGGTGCAATCATTCACTTACTGGCATAACTCCCCTCCCCCCCAAAAAACCCTCCTTCAGGAGTGCTAATCTTAGAAATCCAGCCTCTATGGAAAGTGGATACCTCAGGGTATAACTGAGGCAATTGGCTATATCTCTGAGACTAAGAAACAAAAACAAACAAAAAAACCCCACCACTTTAGATGATAGAATGGGAGAAGTGGCTGGAAGGCACTATATTGTAATTAGGGATCTCAGAAGGCAGAGTTGTACAAACAAGAATTTTATAATAGAGTTGATGAATGCAGTGACAACAAAAAAAACTGACCTGATAAGACTACCACTTTTTCACTGGGATGTGAGGAAGCCAGGATTGGCTTGAGAAGGGCTAGATTACAGAAATCTAAGAATGAAATCTAAGGAACAGGATCATGATAACAGTTTTTGTGGACATAGCATTTAAATGCTTTCAAACTACTTTCAAATCAACATAATCTCATTCTTATCATCATGTCAGATCTATAAAGTGAAAACCAAAAATCGTTCTTAAAACAGGCATCTGTTTATGTAGTAGAATTACAGGGGCCAGCACTGTGGTATAGTGGGTAAAAGCCACTGCCTGCAGTGCCAGCGTCCCATAGGGGCACCAGTTCGAGTTCTGGCTGCTCCACTTCCAATCCAGCTCTGTGCTATGGCCTGGAAAAGCAGTAGAGGATGGCCCAAGTTCTTGGGCCCCTGCACCCCTGTGAGAGACCCAGAGGATGCTCCTTGCTCCTGGCTTCAGATAAGGCCAGCTTCTGTGGTTCCGGCCATATGGGGAGTGAACCAGCAATTGGAAGACCTCTCTCTCTTCCTTTCTCTGTCTATAACTCTGCCTATCAAATAAATAAATAAATCTTTAAAAAAAAGAAGAAAGGAAACAAATTATTTAAAAATAAAAATTGATCATGCCCTGTTCTTAAAATGTTGCTATTGCACTGTGAGGGTGACTGAAATTTGACAATTGAAGTTTTCAAAATGTCTCCAGATCTACCTCCAAGTCGAGATTAAAGTTTCAGAAACAGATGGCTTGCCGGTCAGACTTAATTCTGTCATGTTAGCTTTGAAAAACTGTCAGGGGAAACTACTGTTCTGTGAGACAAAAAAAAAAAAAAAAAAAAAAAAAAAAAAAAAAAAAAAAAAGCTTTGGGAGAACAGCAAGGGTGCGCTTTGAACAAGAAAGGGAATAAAGTAGGACCATCAGCACTACAGATAGACAAGTGGCTGGAACTGGAAGGGAGGCAAAGAAAAGGAAAATTACCCCCCACTTTTACCTAGAACTAACTCCGAGGTAAAGAAAGCTACTGTTTTCTGTCCTGTTTTAGGAACTGTTGTTAAACATTGCTTCAACAAATAACTACTTCCCCAAATATTATTCTAGGCTGTGTATACTGTGATAAATAGAAGTCACTCCTAACAGAGAAGCAACATGAGTATGGCAGACCAAGGTTATTAGCTCACAGAACAAGTTAGAAACAGTACTGGTACCAAGACCAGGATTTTAATTACTGATGAAACGTTTTTCCTAAACAGTTGCTCTTATTATCACATTAGGTACATTCAGAGTATTTCTGACATCTTTAAAACTTGTGCCTTTATTGTATAAATGATGTTTAGTCACAGAATCTACAATTTTCCTTGTCATTTCCTTTTTTATCCTAATTGAAATTGTGTTAGAAATGTTTATATCTAATGAAGGATAAACATCTGAAATGAAAATTTTAGTACTTTTTTTATTTTTTTATTTTTTTTTTGACAGGCAGAGTGGACAGTGAGAGAGAGAGAGAGAGAGAGAGAGAGAGAAAGGTCTTCCTTTTTACCGTTGGTTCACCCTCCAATGGCCGCTGTGGCCAGCGCACTGCGGCCGGCGCACCGCGCTGATCTGAAGCCAGGAGCCAGGTGCTTTTCCTGGTCTCTCATGCAGGTGCAGGGCCCAAGGACTTGGGCCATCCTCCACTGCACTCCCGGGCCACAGCAGAGAGCTGGACTGGAAGAGGGGCAACTGGGACAGAATCTGGCTTCCCAACCGGGACTAGAACCCAGTGTGCCGGCGCCACGAGGTGGAGGATTAGCCTATTGAGCTGCGGCGCCGGCCGTACAATTTTTTTACTATCTCAGTTTTTTAAAAAGATTTATTTATTTATTTATTTGAAAGGCAGAGTTACAGAAAGGCAGAGGCAGAGAGAGAGAGAGAGAGGTCTTCCATTCGCTGGTTCACTCCTCAAATGGCCGCAATGGCTGCAGCTGGGCCAATCCAAAGCCAGGAGCCAGGAGCTTCTTCCAGGTCTCCCACGCAAGTGCAGGGGCCCGCGGACTTGAGCCATCTTCTACTGCTTTCCCAGGCCATAGCAGAGTAGGAAGTGGAGCATCTGGGATTCGAACCAGTGCCCATATGGGATACTGGCACCCCAGGCAGCGGCTTTAACTACTATGCCACAGCGCCAGCCCCCACTATCTAAGTTTTTAAAATATAATTCTTTAGCTTGTCACTGCATTGATATATCTAGCTAATTACATTATAATTTTGAAAAATAAAGAGAAATGGTAAATCTAACTCCTAATGTAACTAAAACGTGTTTTGATTAAAACTTTTAAAAGGCATATTTCATAGAATGTCAGTGGTTCCCATTTTAATTTTTAATTGAAAATTAAACCTCTCTGGCTGTCTTCCAGTGAAATTGTTCTAAAATAAATTAAATGTTTTGATAAAATAAATGGATTAATTTCCCAAATAAAATGTTTCCATATTTTCTCCAATATTTCAGAAGGAATTCCTCCATCATAAAAGTGGAGTAAAGATCAGTATTTCAGTTTCCCCCCTGAGATGTTTTGTCATATTCTCAGTTTATTTCTGTCTCTATACAATGTCAAAACAGACAACTCAAGTAATGAAAAATTCAATCAAGCAATTGCTTTCTTATCTCTTAGATACAATCTGGAGAAAGAAATTTCCATGTTTGTTCATCACGTGCTGTCTACAACATTAAAATAGATTTGTGTATATTAAAAATAGATTATTGAACTTCTCAAAGGATAGGAAGCAGAAATAGATGTCTCTATTTTAAACTAATTACAAAATGAAAAATGACTGTTATTAGGAATTTGAGTATGGTATGGCAATTTTTCCACTCTGTTGTTCCCTTTATCACCCTTGAACAAAGCAGGAATCCCTACCTGGGCACTACTGACATTGCCAGATAATTGTTTGCTCTGGGAGGCTGTCCTATGCATTGTAGGATGTCTGAGCAGCATCCTTGGATTCTACCTAGATGTCAGTAGTATATCCCCAAGTTATGACAATCAAATGTATCTGCAGGCATTGCTAAATGTCCTTTTAGGGGCCCAAACTGCCCAACGCTGAGAATCATTGATAAAAGAAGCTCTACATACAGGGAAATAAAGCCTCAAGTGGGAAAGAATACTACTTGATTAATAATGGGCAAGTTCTTAATATATGTCCAGCTACATATCTCAATTCTCACTTGATAACTGTGCTGGAGTGCTTGACTTAGGGTAGGAAACTTAAAAGATGCTTTCTACTTCCTACCTGTCAAATACTTACTGCAGTGGAACCAGAGGATATATAGGGAAGTCGTAAACCTGTCCAAAAGGTCTAGGACTTCTTTAAGCATCTGATGGAAAAGTGAACCGCAAAGAAAGGAAGCATAGTGTGTCTATGTCATTTTAGATCCAGACCACTAGTAAAATATAGCCCAATATTTTCTTGAACTCTGAGAGATTTCCTTCAATTATTCAGAAATTGCAATTCTTATTTTCAAGAATTATTTCTTGGTCTTTGATTGTTCCTTCTTCACAGCAGACTACCCATGCTTTACAAATGCAATTGGTCAACTCTTCTATCTTGGTCTTTTTCTTTCATTCTGTTTGGACAGGTATGCCTCCTTCCAAAAATCAAAAGTAAAAACAGCTAACAACAATATAATTGACATTTTATATTTAGTACTGATGAAACAGAAATATTTTATTTGTTTCTTGTGCTAATGGGTGATTATTGATGAGTAACAGGCTTTTATCTTTTAGACAAGAGCTCTCAAACTCAGGTCCAAAGACATTCTATCATGGATAGAATTCAAGGGATTTGATGAACTTGAAGAGCTAAACAAAAAAATGCATCATATATTGATTAAATTCTATCTGAAATTTAGCATTCCTTTTAGTTGTGAATGAAGTAAGCAATAAACCAGTTATTAAAATTTTATATCACATTACAGTAGTTTTAAATATCTCAAAATATAATTTATATTCACAACTTTTTCAAACTTACAATAATTATTAGACTTGTGGCTAGATTTTGTCATTCAATTATCAGTTATTTTCAGTAATTTGAGAACCATATTTCAAGATAACTGATTTCCTTTTGAATTATATGTATTTTATTTCATGCATTTAAAACTAATATCCTATAAATGGCTACATAAATTTAAACAGAATGTGATGAGTACCATGACACAAAAATTTTCCTTTAAGGTACTTTAAGGCACTCACGGAGAGATGAGGAGCTGCACCTTAGTCTGAGAGCTCTACAAATATTAAAATAATGGTATAATGAAATAATATGTATGTATGTTGTTTAAAAACTCAGTAATAATTTGAAATATCTTCGAACTTTCCATCTTGATATATTTATGTTTTGATTTATCTATCTTGTATTACTGATTGCTATAACTTTGGATAATAATAACATTAATTGCCATCATTTATTGAGTACCTGCTCTGTGCTACTCATCATACAAGGTGCATTATGAATGTGATGTCCTATAACGTGCTAACATGTAAAGTCACTGGGCAAAAAAAAGTCACTCAGATAGAGGTCAAGAAATATTGATCTGAGGCAAACAGGTCTTCCTATTCTGCACCTAATTGTGATCTTGGATGAATCACTGCATTGTTCCGAAAGTATTCTCTCATCTGTAACATGGGAATAATCTGTTACTTACCTCAGTTTTTTGGATGATCAGATGAGACAATGAACATGAAAATGCCTATATTTATTTTAGAAACTTTATACAAAAAATTATCTAATACCTGGCTAATTAAAATTTTATATAATTAAATTGTGTCTCCTTCCAAAAAGAAAAACACGACATTACTTACATAAACATGCAGAAATATCTGGAAAAATGGGAAGCAGATATCATAAGGCATGAAACTGCTTCTATTTCTTTAAGAAAATTGCATTTTCCTAAAGTTCTTTAAAAATGGTAAAACCTTACTCGCAGTTCTGAATTTTTACACTTAACCAACAAATGCTTTTGTAATATTAGGAGCAGTATAGTGAATTACCCTACTTTTTTTTTAACTGCAGGCAAATCTAACTTCACAAATACAGATAAAATTTGCTCATGTACTGAATATATAAAAATTTTAGAAAACTTCATAGTGGAAAGCATTTAGAAGAAGAGCAACATTTAGAGGAAATTAAAAATAGTAACATAGCTAACAAAAGCTGCAGGGGGAGAAATGAAGGGAGGAAAGGTAATGAAAATGTGCTGTATTCTTTCTCTTTCGTAGCAAGATTAAAAATCAACAGATCTTGTATGGAGTTGATGAGTCAAGGCCAGAGGCAAAATATGCTAGAGTATGAAGAAAGCCAAAAGAACTAAAGTAGAAACCATTAACACCATTAACTTGCATAGAGCAAGGGTTTCAGTTATGGATATGTGACAGTATAATTCTAGGTTTTATTGATGGTATTGTTATTCTTGTTATCATTAAAATTATAAATATGATGAAATGGAAAGATTTTATGAAAAATATAAAGACCAAAAATGACTCAAGAAAAAGCAGAAAATAGTAATAGACCAGTTACTATAGAAGAAATTTAAAAGTTTTCAGAATTACCTCCTGCAAAGGAGACTAGCACAAAAGTTTTTGATTAGCTATATATTCTTACATTTTGGTAGGTTATTCTAATACTGTGTAAGCTTTTTTGAAACAGTATAACGTTGCTACCAAAAACAAAAGAAAGAAGCATCCACCAAGATGGTTACAAATTAATAACATAACATGCCAAAATAGAGTTTACTCCATAAACTCAGGGAGCATTTAGTAGAAGTCAATTCATCACATTAGAAGTGAGTTCATCACATTAAAGTTAAGGAGAAAATCCACATATTAGTAACTCTATAGATGTAGAAAAGTTATTCAATACCTTTCATAGAAATTCCCGATTTAAATGAAAACAACTCATGTGTTTTATTGCTTTATGTTTATATATTACTTCCATAATTTTAAGTGAAGTTAAAGCATTACTGCAAAGTCTGAGATAGCACCATAATTATTATAAACACTCAATCTGATGGATTAATTAGTTAATTTGCATGTCCTTTTCTTTATAGGCTTTTTTAAGTTTTTTCATGAAGTCAAAAGCCCAAAACTGGCTCGATTGTAAGTTTCTATTCATTGGCTTTGTTCCCTTCTGTTTCCTGTAAATGTATTTCTTTCAACTGTTGCTTATATTGGGGAGCTAAAGCATTACACTGACACTTGACTCTATCTCAGGAATGTTACAGATTTTTGTAAAAGAATGATCATGTGAGCAGATAGTTATGTATATGTGTGCATGCCACATGAAAATTTCCTGATAGCAATTGTTAATCCAAAGAAGTGCATACACCTAAAGTCTAAGAATTGGACATGACTCAAACTTTAATTGAGTGTGTATATTTTCCTTTTGTCAGTCATTCTTCAAACTACCCCCAGTAGTTTCATTGGAATTAATGGTAAATACTTTCAAATTGTATTAGCAATTACTACTAGCTGCAACTATTCATTTCTCCAGATCTGTTATGTTTTCTGACGGGGCTTAAACATCTATAGTGATGGCAACAGATAGATGGTTTGGCCTTATCGGACTACTAGTTCATTTGTACCAGCTAATTACATTAGAAATTTTATATAATTAGATTGTGTCTTTAATTTAATATAATTAAATTAAAATGTGGGGGAAAATTAGATCAATTAAAGTGAGTAAAATGATGTGATGGCGAATTAAATTTTAACAATCATCAAGTAGTGGAAGAATGAAATATATAATAAAACTTCATATTAGTTACCAACATATTTTTTCATAATCCTTTATGTTTTCATCTGGAAAACGCAGATTATTCACAAGTGGAGAACTCTGTTTTCTCCATTCCATTTAAGATGGATCTCTTTATTAGACATTGGATTTTTTTTCACGTGTGTGATGCGGTCATTCTTAAAAGAAGCTCATGATTATTCCCTATATTTGGGTGGATTTTTGCTGTCATGATAATTTTACCCAACCAAACTTCAGTGAAAAAGACCTGCATTTCAAAAGTGAAATTTTAGTAAATTATTAGAACATCTACCTTTAATATGAAGCTAGTACAAACTCTTAAAGTAAAGGGATCCTAAGCAATCTCACTGAAGACTATTGGGCAAACACAGGCAGTTGGTGTAATTGGAGATCTGGATTTGTGGTCAAATTCTGTCATCTATTAACAATGACATTGCAAATCACTTGACTACTGCTGGTTTTATTTCTCTATCAACAAAGGAAAGGATTAAACTAGATTATCTTTAAATTCCATTCCAGGTTAAAAAAAAAAATTCTATAGTTCTAATGTGTTGGAGAAAGATTTCTCTAGGAAAAAATTTCCCTTCTGTATAAGAAAAAGGCCATGGCCATAATTTGTGGGCAGCAATTTTGCAATCTTACTTCAGTCTTAGAGGCTCTGTTCTTCCCACATTATTTGCATTGATATGAACTCACACAATGAAAGAGTGGCCCACTGCACTCAGAATTGCAGAATTCTGTGGTAAAATGTTCTCTTTAGTAATGCATTGTTACAAGGTATTTGACCACGGGAAAAATGTATAGCTTGTTTGGCTTTGTGGGCATAAACTTTTCAAATGAAAGTAACAATTGAAACTTGCTGGAGAATTTATTCCTATTAGAACACTGTGATAGTCTAGAATAAAACAATAGTAATTTGATAATTGGTATAATTTTTAGAAGCTGAACTCTGCAGTGACGAGTTTTTAAAAGTACAACCATAAACTTACATTAGTATATAGATGTAATCAATTTTATAATCAATGTAATAACAGCAATTTGGTTTTTAAAAGAAAATGCCTAAATAAATTTGCCTTTGGCTTTTAAAAAAAAAAGCAACACACACATTGAAGGGGAATGTAGTACATATAAATACTATGAGGCAAAATTTTCATATTTATTATATTGAGATGCTTTGAAGGGATAAAAGAAGATTCAAGTTCTGTTCTAAATCATATTCTTAATCTTGTTCACTTTAGCATAAATAAGAGTTGCTTTGTGTCCAGTAATGGCTGTGTTTTTAAAACTATGATGTATCTAAGTTTTAGGTAGATCTCCATGGTTTTAGGCTACTTGCCTAACAATAGAACAAGAGTCCCTAAGTTGTTGGAATTAAAACCACTTATGGCACCCATTATGCAGCAACAATCAAATGATAACCAAGAGATAGAACTGTTTATAAAATAACAACAGATGTGAAACCTGAAGACATACATGGGGAAAAATACAAAAGTTTATAAAGGGGAGTCATAGATAAATGCTGAGTCGCATGGCCATGTTCCTGGCTTAGCTCACTGAATACTATTAATACAATGAATCTCAAGTTAACTTTAAGTGTAATAATATTTCAATTAAAATTTTAAAGGGATTTGTTTGAAAATTAATGCTAACACTTTCTAGGAAAAAAATGTGGTAGAGATCCAAGAATAAAGATTTTATGGTTAATTAGAAGTGAATATACTCCCATAAATCCCAAAATGTATTCTAAATGTGTAATTATATATTGTTATATTGCAAAAATAAAAATATGTGAAAATTTTAATGAAACTAATTAGAAAATCGAAAACAGGGCTAAATATATAAAATAACTCAGTATATAGGGAAGATAAGATTTCAAATCAATAAGGTAAATATGGGTTATTCAAAAGATAGTTTGAAGCTACTGTCAAAGAAGAAATATAACTATATCACCACATTACATATTTTTAAATCCTATATATATTAGCCAAATATGTATATGTAAATAGCCAAAATATGTATATGTAAAATACTACAAAGAAAAGTCAAAAGCAAGACATATTGGGGAAAATATTTGAAATATATATGACAGACAAAAGGTTAATATCCTTAATATACTCATCGGTAAAACAAAGCATAAAAGAACTATAGGAAACAAAATAAACGACTAGAAGACAGTTAACAAAATAGGAAATGTGAATGGCTACAATTAAAAAATGATGATATTGCCATTTGTAGTGAGAAGAAAAGCTATGTTCAGTATTTACGGATTGTTGGATTAATGTAAGCTTGTGAAAATGTTATGATCATTTAAACTCTACACTGTTGTATCTGAATTAACATTTTATTCCTATGTTTGTTTTTGCAGTGTCTGTGTTTAGAAAGGTCTTGATCTCATTTTTCTCTGAGGAAGACCAATATGTTTGGTCTAGAACTCGATTTTGTGCAATGGCCTGTACTGAATTGGGCCATGGGATATGCGAGGGATGGCTTTGGAAAAAAAGAGAGTCTAGAGGAATCTCCTTTTTTAATTGGAAAAGATACTGGTTTATTTTGAAACATTCAACTCTCTACTGGTTCTCACACCTGAATGTAAGTGCACCAGGAAGGAAAGAAAGTTTGTCATCACTGAGACAGAATAGTCTTTAATACTTGTGTTAAGGAAGTACATTACTGTCATAGAGGGATTTTTGTAATATATAATGTTAGGAACTAAGCCATTGTTGTTACTTCTTACTAAAAAGTGATTTATAGAGAAGGCATTGTAATTAATGGTTTTGAAACCAAAAATACTTGATTTGTAACCCAGGCTCTTTTACTTACTATCCTCAAGAACTTAAATTCTCTGAGACTCATTTCCTTCATTTTCTTCAGCCAAGTAATAATACTTGTCAAGTATTTTCCTCCCTCTCTTTCTTATATGTTGCTCCTCTCCTTCTCAGCCACCTCCATCTCATATACTTTTACATGTGCTGATGTATTTTCATTTAAATAAAGGTTTGACTAGAGAAAAAGTTCAGTGTTTTGTGGGGCAGAAGAAACAAGGCTAGGAATTTCATTTTGTACATGCTCAGTGCAAGACACTGTTAAATTTATCCCAGTGGAAAAAGCAAATCTGGAACTTAGAAGAAATCTCCAGCTTTTCCCTTAGCTCTTTTTGTCCTTTACAGCCAGAATAATTGATGATGTTCTTTATATTTGCTTTCAATTGGTGTTCTCCAACCTCTCTTGTATTCCCACTACTCCATTAGAATAACTTTAGAAGGTTACTGTGATCCTCTGTGTAAGTCCAATCTCTCCTTGTTTTCTTTCTATATCTCCTACCACTCCTGCTGTCACTTTTTGAGGATTATCTACTCTCCCAGATCTTTAAAAGTTGGATTTTTTTAGGGATCAGTTCTAGAATTTCGTGTTAACTTTTTTTCTAGATTATTTTACTCATGTCTATGTTATCAATTACTATCTATAGACAGAGGTCACACATGTTTATACCTATACACCCAAAATCTCATCTAAGATTGAGTACTAATAAGTTCAATTGATCATTCCACTGGGATATTTCAGTGGGACTACCCTATTAAATATATACAAAACAAAACTCATGATCTTGGTATCCTCAAAATGGTGTCTCCTTACTATGACTTTTCTCTAAGGAGTCGGAGTCATTCTCAAGCTCTCCACTCTTTTACCGCCTATGGTTTCCATATTAAGTCTGGCCAGTATTAGTTCTAAAAAATCTCTCAGATTCCTCAATTTTTCTCCATTGTCACTGCCTCCACACTAATCCTATCTATCATCATCTGTTGCTTGAACAATTTCAGTAGTGTTTCACCTGTCTCCACACATTCACTTTGGCCTCCTCAAATTTGTTCTACCATTCTTATCACAGGGTTCTTTTTAAAAAATACAGATTTGATCATTTCACAACTGTCACATTTCACCAAACTTTCCTATCTATCCTCATTAGAAGATGTAAGTAACTTCCCATTACTCTTACACACACACACACACACACACACACACACACACCCCATTAGCATGAACTACCAGGCCTTGCCTGGATCCTCTCCAGTGACATCTTATATGATGTACCTCTGTGTATTTTACATTTCAGCTACACTGGCCTTCTTTTAGTTCTTCTTATGTACTGTGCTGCATCTTTCCACAGAATTTTTTGCCTCTGCCATTCAATATTCCTGTAATATGCATGACTTCCTCACCAGGTTAACACCTAGTTTTCCTTCAGATCTCACTTGAATGCATCACTGCTTTAGGGAAGCATATCCTGACCCCTTTGAGCAACTTATTAGTTCTTACCAGCTCTCATAGTATCATGTACTTCTCCTTCATAACATTTAGTACACTTACAATTTTACATTTTATTTTGTGACTCTAACATTAATGTCTATCTCCCCACCACCACCCATGGCTCTTCTTTTCTCTCTCTCTCTCTCTCTCTCTCATCAATACATATCCATCTTTAACACTTCAACAATTTATCCCTAGCACCTGGCATAATGTATAGATATTGGTTGAACTGATGAACAATTATGATGATTAAATAAGATAATATGTAAAGTTTCTTTGCATAGTGCCTGCCACATAAGTTCTTAATAAATATTACTTCCTATTTATCTCCTCTTCCCTCTTTGGGTACCAATGTGAGAAATGTTTTATTTCAAATGCAAGTTTTTGAAGAAATTATAAAATATCACATATTTTCATATTATTTTTGTAACCCCACATGATTAATATCATACAGCTTATCCCTGTCCAAATTAAACAGAGAAATAGTAAATTCTATCCACTATGTTTTCATTTCATTGACAAAATATTCTAAAAATTAATTAGCTTGATACAAACTGAATCAAAATTCGGGTGGCTTTTTAGATCTATTTTTGTTAGTATTTTTCCAAGTAACCTTTTGTCTTATCATTATTAAATGTATGAGATTTTGATTTGATTTTTCAATTCAGTCATCACTAGGTTTATATTTTTATATAACTTGAATACTTCTATAGAATTTTTCTATTGGGAATTGTAATTCATGCTATAAACATCAGTAATCTGTTCCACTTTTTTATTCTTGAAGAAATTGTGACTCAGAAAGAATAAGTGACTTGGTAAGCACTGGTAGAATGACAATGAGCCGACCTTACTGAGCTCTATAAGTAAGTTAAGAGATGTCCAATCTTGTGTCATTTCATGACACTTTCTTAGAAATTTGATGTATTGCATGTAATACCATAGAGAGGGAGAAAAAGGTAAGACCAGAAAGACATGGGGTGATAAAGATCATATTCCAAATAGTATTCTCTGATGCCCATATGCTAATTGCTTAGCAATTTCATTATTAGATATTTATGAAAAGCTCTGGAATTGAAAATAATTAGTATACATAACTGCCATTCTATATTAGACAACTTAAAGCTTAGAAACGCGGTAAATGTTGCTGTAACCATTGTCTTGCTGGCCTTTGTTGATAAATCATTTGTCTGCTTTGAATGCCCTAATGATGTTGAAAGCTATTTGCATATTTGAAGTAACTCTAAAATCATTAACATAAGAGTTTGATGTCATCATTGCTGACTTAATAAATGCACGGTCCATTCGCTTTGCAGAAAGCTTATTGAAGTGCATGTTAGCAAATCTGCATTCTCTAGCAAGCAAACTAGAAAAATGTTGTTCATTACCATCCTGTTGACCTGGCTCTTGGCTCTTCATTTCAAGGTCTAATTATCTCTGCTAAGCCTTTTCCTTACATTCTTTCATTCTTTCCTTTTCTCATTTTTTTTGTAGGATACCAAGGCTGATGGCTTTATATACCTACCTGAATTCCGAATTGACCTGGCTCCTCATTGCAGAAGAAACCAGTAAGTAGTAGCAGACCCTTAAGTTTAGGGTCCAAATCGGCACTATACAATAGAAAAATACTTCAAGACAAATAATTTTATATTTCCTAATAGTCACATTCCTGATCCTTCAAAATATATTATTCTGTGCATGAAATGTATAACTAATAGATTTCACAATACTGACAAAATAGTTCTAGTACTTTCAAGTTAACATATTTCAAATTATCATATTTCCTTCACTTTAGCTATTTAGATATTGATCATACCTGTTATCTTCCTTTGGGTAGAGAATTATAATGTTTTTCACAGTCTCTCTCTGTATTACAATGACTACCATTCTACAATGCTCTTTAAATGATGCATTGTCCTTCCTGTTGTCTGATTCCTACAATGAAAGACTGCACACATAAAATAATCAGCAAGCTTAAGAGAAGGAGAATCAGTCAGCATCAAATTGCTCCCTCTCCTTTGTTGACCTAATAAAGCCACATACATAAGCTTAGTTCTATAAACTGAGGGATTACAGGAAACCATGAAATGAATTGAAATAAAATATAATGATTCCTGCTTCTGCTCTGGCTAATATTCTAGGATATTTTTGATCAATTAGGTTAGTGATTCTATCAATGTTTAAAGAAATTAACCCAGTCCAATAACTTAAAGAAAAAAAATCTTCCACCGTTTAAATAGCAGAAAACAAACCAATGCTATGCATTCAGGGTATATATCAGTGCTGTAAAATTAAGGTCTTAGAGCAATGTCATTATATATATAGGAGATATTGAAAGCAAATTATAAATTACTAGATGTTGGAATTCCTGTATTATATTAGTCAGATTCTTAGTGTTGTGTATGTTTTTTACCACACTTAATAAGAAAAGAAGATATTTGGAAAGGTCTGGGGGAAAGAAATAAATCCAAGCTAAGGGATATAAAAATATATTCCATGAAGAAAGAAAGAAAATGATGGGCCGGCGATGTGGCATAACAGGTAAAACTGCCGCCCCTATGGGCACCAGTTCTAGTCCCAGCTGCTCCACTTTTGATCCAGCTCTCTGCTATGGCCTGGGAAAGCAGTAGAATATGACCCAAGTCCTTCGGCCCCTGCACCTGTGTGGAAGACCTGGAGGAATCTCCTGGCTCCTGGCTTTGGATCAGCTAACCTCCTGCTGTTGAGGCTAGCTGGAGAGTGAACCAGCAGATGGAAAACTCTCTCTCTCTGCCTCTGCCTCTCTGTAACTCATTCAAATAAATAAATAAACAAGTGTTTAAAAAATAGAAAGTGATTTGGTTTAGTGGTAGAGTGATGTAATTATGACAATATAACATTTTTTAAAGTAATGTGAAAAGACGGTTGGAAATTTGAAAATTACAAGAGTATGTGTTTAAGTTGAAGCGGGAGAACTTAAACTATCTAATAAGATGAAATGTTTGCTCTTGAGGAACATGCCATAATTGCCACCTTTTAATATCTCCTGGAGGCTTAAATATTCAAGTCTTAAGTAAATAGAAGTAAAGTGTCCTCTTACATAACTTTACAAATGTAAGATAGCATAACTTTTTGTTAGTGTGGACTTAAGAGTGTATCAGATATTGCCCTGGAACAAAGCATAATTTTTCCACATCTGGCCTGTGCGGTAGTAGTGATTTATCTATCAATGGCTCAGATGAAGGCAGAAAACCAACCCTACATTCAAATGGGAGATAAGCAACTCAAAAGACCAGGTCACTTTCTACCTTCAGTGATTCACGAGGTGATAAAAAGAATAAACTGTCTTAGGGATCCCATCTCTTAATGATTTACCCTCAAATCCATGTATATTGTTAACATATGGCTCCCTGCTCTGAAAATGTTTCATTCTATTCTTGGGAATAAAAGTTGGAATCTGCCATCTAGTGGATACCATCAGATTATTTCTTTAGAATATTTCTTACCTATTCTTTTGGGTTTGGAAAACAGAAATCAAATCATTACAGGACTTGTTAAATCAGTTGTAGTACTATATTCCTTTATATTTTGGTTAGAAATATATCTTTCCTTTGAAAGCAGTGTTTCTTATTATGCTCACCTCACAGAGATGGAATGAATCACCATCCATCCACTCATGAAATTGGTTTAAATGTCAACACATCACTCACACACACCAGGATAATATGAAAGTGTTTATTATTTGCATAATGTAGTTTTCTGGAGAAAGCAAGGCAGGTATCCCAAGCAGATCCAAAAATAGCTTGAGAGAGCAGGGAAGGGAGAGTGGCTTAGCTTTTCTGGTGGTTAGGAGCTGAGGCTGGTGCTAAGCAGCCAGTAGAACAGGAACAGGCAAGAATGAACAGCTTACAAACTATTAGCAGATAAATATCAAAAATGGTGCCAGACTCTTTATTACCTTTCTTGAGAGATATTTTGTGCTACATGGTATATATTTAAGTCTATGTAAGGAAAATGAACTACATAATTTACATTGGGAACACTAATAGATCTCATACTGTCTCACAGTTTTCAAATATTCCCTATGTGTATTGCTCAAATGACCCACATGAGAACTCATGGAGATTACTTGCTCCATTTGTATCCTCTAATTTGGATTCACTTCCTTTTTTATGTCATCAATAGGATTAAGTGAGGATATGTAGCTAAAAATAGAATAAGCACATTGCTTTTATGTTAGACACACACACACCACACCCCACATACACACACACACATATATTCTTAAACCAGAGATGACAAACCATTTACTATTGAAAAGATCTCAATTTCTTGACACAAATGTTTAAGGAAAGTCAAAAGTCAAAATTAGTTACAACTAAAGTACCATACAGTCAAAGACTTTATAAATGGATAAATATATTGATTCTATGATATTAATATTGTGCAACTGTAGGGAAGAAAGTATTTCTATTAAGGTTTTTAAAGTCTCTGAATGTATACATATTTAATACATTGAAATTTTTATTTTTTAAATTTTTTATATAAAAGGTAAAAATACAGAGAGAGGGAGAGACACACAGAGGGGGAGAAAGAGAGAGAAAGAGAGATCTTCTAGCCACTGGTTCACTCCACAAATGGCCGCAGCAGCCAGGGCTGGGCTAGGCAGAAGCCAGGAGCCAGGAGCTTCCTCTAGTCTGCCACATGAGTGCAGGGGTCCAGGCACTTGGATCATCTTCCGCTGCCTTCCCAGGCACATTAACAGAGGGCTGGATTGAAAGTGGAGCAGACAGTACTCTAACCAGTGCCTATATGGTGTGCCAGTATTGCAGGCACCGGCTCAATCCGCCACAACAGAATCTTGGCCAGAATTTTTATTTTAAAACAGGTAATTTACAAATTGACAATTCACATGATATAATAGTTATAACATAATCCTTACTTCAGACTTTTTTTTATAAAGTGAGCTTTTTTAAACAAAATATTTCCAAAGTAATTTCTCAGTTAAAATTATGTTACAGGTATACACAGGAATGACACACATCTTTTGAAAATACATTTACTGCAAGGATTATAGCATATTTTAATTGATAATTTGCATAAACTGAAATACCCCTATTTATCTTATTGTTGTTTTATTCAGCTCCAATTTTTTTATAAGACAAACCTTCAAGCTAGAATATGTTGTGTTGAATTATCTATCTAATCTTTAAAATTTTTATTTATTTATTTGAGAGGCAGAGAGACAGAGGGAGAAAGTGACAGACAGAGACCTCCCATCTGCTCCACTAGATCACCCCCCAAATGCCTGCAGTGACTAGGGCTGGACCAAGCCAAAACCAGGAGCCAGAAACTGAGTCTAGGTCTCCTATGTGGGTGGCAAGAACTCAATTACTTGAGCCATCCCCTGATGCCTTTGAGGGTGTGCAATAGCAGGAATCTGGAATCTGGCATGGAGTCAGGACTCAAACCCAAGTCCTATAATATGGGATGTGGGCATCTTGACTGCAAGGGCAAATACCTACCTGTATCTAATTTTTGACATACTATTTCCATTTGCCTTTAGAAAACACCCCGAGTACCTTAAACTATAAGAGTAACTTTGAGTTTACATTGCTGGGCTATCACCTAATTGCAGAATTCCTCTATTTTAATAGACATTCAGTATTTGGATAAGTCCTTACAGCAAATTTATACGTATTATGGAAAAGAAAAGCTTGAGAACTTAGTGTTGTAAAATACCTAAAATTATGAAATAGGGACACTGAGACATTAAAAGATTTGACTATGTAGATGTTGAAACATTGAAAAAAAGAACATTCACTGAATTTGTTCTAAATACAAAGGGGTTGAACAGAGTGTATCCTTACATGAGTCACTGGATTTTTTTCCTTTGTTTTAGTAGCAACAAAGTCAAACATGTTCATACCAAGATTAATGAATATTGTGCATCAAATGTTTGACCTAATGGCACAGAATGCATACGAAGAAAATTGCTGAGTAATAAAGGTCCCTTGTTGTTGATGTAGCAAAACCTTTTTTGCTTTTGGTTTCCAGAACTAGGTAAATTATAGGAGGATGTATTTATGTGATAAGTCAATGCTTGTGCAGGAAGCAGAATTTTTGAGGAAAGTACTATTTAATTGTGTATTTGCCCAGAAGATGGTCTTTTATATGAATGTAAGCTATAGAAGTACTTACATAATAATATTGTTTTGCTCCATGCAAATGTTTTGTGCTTTAAGTTGATTTTTCTTTTAAGATTTTATTTATGTATTGGAGAGGTAGAGTTAGAGATAGAGAAAGGGAGAGACACAGAGAAAGGTCTTCCATCCAGTGGTTCACTCCTCAGATGGCTGCAATGGCAAGAGCTGAGCCAATCCAAAGCCAAGAGCCAGGAGCTTCTTCTGGGTCTCCCACATGGGTGCAGGGGCCCAAACACCTGGGCCATCCTCCACTGCTTTCCCAGGCCATAGCAGGGAGCTGGATCAAAAGAGGAACAGCCAGGACTTGAATCTGTGCCCATATGGGATTCTGGTGCCACAGGAAGAGGATTAGCCCACTATGCCACAGTGTCGGCCCCTTAAGTTGCTTTCTTTTTTTAAAGATTTATTTATTTATTTGAAAGCCAGAGTTATGCACAGAAAGAAGGTGAGGCAGAAAGAGAAAGAAGAGTGGTCTTCCATCTGTTGGTTCACTCCCCAGTTGGCCGCAATAGCCAGAACTGCACTGATCTGAAGCCAGGAGCCAGGAGCTTCTTCTAGGTCTCCCACACGGGTGCAGGGACCCAAGGACTTGGGCCATCTTCTACTGTTTTCCCAGGCCATAGCAGAGAGCTGGATTGGAAGTGGAGCAGTCGGGACTAGAACCGGCGCCCATATGGGATGCTGGCACTGCAGGCATCAGTTTTGCCTCCTACACCACAGTGCTGGCTCTTTAAGTTGCTTTTAATGCTTACTGGAATTGTTCTACAAAAAAGCTAGGCTTCAAAAGGTTAGGTCAGTGAGTGATGCACATGAACTAGGCACCCTGTTATTTGCCAAATTGTGATAAGCCTTCTTGATGGATATTGTTAAACACCTTCCTCTGATTTGGAATGTGCAAACTAAGAACAAAATAAAATTATTTTCTATCTCTATATTTCATTCTTTTTAAAAATATTTATTTATTTATTTATTTGAAAGGCAGAGAGATAGAGATAGAGATAGAGATAGAGATAGAGATAGAGATAGAGTGAGAGCGAGAGAGAGAGGTCTTCCATACACTGGTTCACTCCTCAAATGTCCACAACGCGATGGAGTTGGGCCAATCCGAAGCCAGGAGCCAGGAGCTTCCTCCGGGTCTTCCATGCGGGTGCAGAGGATTTGGGCCATCTTTCACTGCTTTCCCAGGCACACTTGTAGGGAGTTGGATTGGAAGTGGAACAGCAGGGACTCGAACCGATGCCCATATGGGATACCAGCTCTGCAGGCTGCAGCTTTACCTGCTGCACCACAGCGTCAGCCTTATCCCCCATATCCCATCCTTTATCATGAGATACATTAATAAAGGAAGGCAATTTGAAGAAATTTCAGGCATACTTTGTTCAAGTAATATTAAAGGATCATTTTTTATTTCCTGAAAACTTACAAGCAGAATTATAGTAACAGAAGCTCTGTAGTAATTACGTTTAAGCAAACACAGAGAATCTGCTTAAAGTTCTTTCCATCACTGCACACAAGAAGAAAACTAAGATATTCCAACAAATATACCTTATGAACTTGTTCTAAAATTGAATAAATGAGCACTCATCTAGATAAAAGCCTCAACCCAAAAAATTCATAACAGAGCATACAGGTAACTGTATAGCATCCCTATCACAGGCTGGTGAGAGAGCTTCAGAAATTAAAAAGGCAGCAGTAAAAGGAAATTTAAGTTACTAACCCAAATGGCCGCTGCGGTCATTTGGGGTGTTAACCAATGGAAAGAATATTTCTCTCTCCCTCCCTCTCTCTCTAGCTCTCGCTCTCACTCTCTCTCAGTCTTGCCCCCTTCCTGTTGCTCTGCTTTTCAAATCATCAATCAATCAATCTTTAAAAGATAGGGAAAATCCTAGAGAATTAGGTAAATGACAGGCAGAGGGAAAAGTGATTAGTGTTTCCTCTGTGCCTTTTCTTTCTTTAATGGAAAGCTCATAGCCTAATTTAAATGTATGGTAGTTATTCTGGAGCATTTCAAAGAATTATAAACAGAAACTTATACGAAGACTTAAAACCAATTTGAATTAATGAATGACATTCCTGAACTGATAAATTAATAGTCTTTTATGTAACATTGCTGTCCTTAAAAAGTAGTGGAAAAATTCTGATTGCTAAAATTCCATGATTATTGTTACCTACTTTAGCACATACTCTGTGCCAGGTACTGTGTACTAAGCACTATCCATACACTGTGTCCTTTAATACTCACTACAATCTCATAGGGGCATTTTTGTACTTTTACAGATGAGAAGATTGGGCCGTTAAATTAACTTGCCCATGGTCAGTCAGCTAGTAACTGGCAAAGTCTGGAGTTGAGTCCAAGTCTCATTGATTCCAAAGCTTGAGTTCCTAACTCCAAATCATGTGACTGGGGTATGTGTGTGTGTATATATATATATATATATATTCCTTAATTAAAGAAAAATTAAGGCCTCCCTTCAAGGAAGTAATTTTAGTTTAACCTGTTTTTTATTTATTTATTTATTTGAAAGGCAGAGTTTTAGAGAGAGAAAGAGGGGAAGAGAGAGAGAGAGAGAGTGAGAGAGAATATTTTCCATCTGCTGGTTATTTCACCAAATGGCCACAACAGCCAGAGCTGAGCTTATCCAAAGCCAGGAGTCAGGAGCTTCTTCTGGGTCTCCCACGTGGGTGCAGGGGCCCAAGCACTTGAGCCATCTTCTGCTGCTTTCCCAGGCACATTAGCAGGGAGCTGGATCAGAAGTGGAGCAACTGGCACTGAAACTGGTGCACATATGGGATGCCAGTGCCACAGTGGTTTTACCCACTATACCACAGCTGGCCCCATTATTTAACCTATTATATGTACTTACAGATTCATAAAAATTTTAGTGCTATATTTTACTTTCCTGATCAATTCTACATTACAGATAAATGTTAGAGATGTTAGGTGCCTAGTCCGTACTGTCCATTTAACATATATATATATGTGTGTGTGTGTGTGTGTGTGTGTGTATACATTAAAATAAATTGTATTGAATTAACTGGGAATTCACACGATGTTGAGAGTAATGTCCTAATAAAAAATATTAGTGTCAACATTCTTCTTCCTTTCTACAGTGAAGTGCAACTATAGGAACAGGGCAGTTACAGAAAAAAAAAAAAAACCACAAAACTGTTCTTATATGGAAAGGAATAATAAAAAATTTTCACACTTTAAAGTGGCTTGTAATACTCACTAGAGAGCCCCTCAGAGCTTAAGTTATTAGGGAGATGATCACAAGCAGCGTTGTATTTCCTTTAAAAAATTATCTTAAGTAGTATGCTTAAGTTCAGCTTCTGATCAAAAAAGAAATGTAACCGGCCGGCGCCGCGGCTCACTAGGCTAATCCTCCGCCTTGCAGCGCCGGCACACCGGGTTCTAGTCCCGGTCAGGTGCCGGATTCTGTCCCGGTTGCCCCTCTTCCAGGCCAGCTCTCTGCTGTGGCCAGGGAGTGCAGTGGAGGATGGCCCAAGTGCTTGGGCCCTGCACCCCATGGGAGACCAGGATAAGTACCTGGCTCCTTGCCATCGGATCAGCGTGGTGCACCGGCCGCGGCGGCCATTGGAGGGTGAACCAACGGTAAAGGAAGACCTTTCTCTCTGTCTGTCTCTCTCACTGTCCACTCTGCCTGTCAAAAAATAAAAATAAAAAATAAAAAAAAAAGAAATGTAACCTTTAAAAAAATCTTCTAGGGGCCAGCACCATGGCTCACTTGGTTAATCCTCTGCCGGCCACGCCAGCATCCCATATAGGTTCTAGTCCTGGTTGCTCTTCTTCTAGTCCAGCTCTCTGCTGTGGCCCGGGAAGGTAGTGGAGGATGGCCCAAGTGCTTGGACCACTGCACCTGCATGGGAGACCAGGAAGGAGTGCCTGGCTCCTGGCTTTGGATCTGCATAGCTCTGGCCGTAGCGGCCATTTGGGGGGTGACCCAAAGGAAGGAAGACATTTCTCTCTGTCCCCCTCTCTCTCATTGTCTAACTCTATCTGTCAAAATAAATTTTAAAAAATTCTTAAAAAATAAATACATAAAATTTAAAAATACAAAAAATCTTCTAATATTACAGGTGGCAATCTAGTATATTAATTACATTGAAATAGATGTCCTTGGAGGTATCTGTCTTGCCAAACCTTATAAAAAATATTGGTACATTGTCTGAATTTCTGTCATTCTTCCTCTAGAGACTATTTATTTATTTATGAAAATTTGAACCCAAGGAAAGCATTCACATATGAGTTGAAGGTTCACGTAGAACTTACTATTAATTCTAATGACATTTAAGTGCATGAATCCCTAGTGTGCAAGTAGGAGACAAGACATTGGGATTGTGCTCACATGCAATTACAACTGATCTCAAAGGAACAATCACTTGAGTGAAGTAAGGGAGATATGATCTTCAGAAATAGATGATAATAAACAAAAACAAAATGTTTTTTCTATTAGAGTACATCTTATATTGCTACTGAAAAACATCAGTACAAATTCTCCCTCTCCCCCACAATGACATAGATAGATGATAGATACATATATGATAGATGAGAGATGGATGGATGGATGGATGGATAGATAGATTCCATAAGCATAGATAATCTGCTTTTGATAATACAAAATCCCATGGAATGAGGACAGCCATATTTACCTATGTGTGCAGGTGCCAACTGAAAAATACTGTCATTTGAAAGAAAGTGAACCTCATCATTCTGTAGAAATGTAATATGATTAAAAATACAGCTATTGTTAAATATCATATTCATCCCTTTCATACTATGACATTTTATTTTAAAACAAGAGATCTCTTAATCTTCTAATAAACAAACATAACATTCTCAGAAAATGGACTAAAAATCAATGTCTAATTAAATCTGTCCTGTCATTAACATATTACCTTTAGCAAGTCACTTAATCTCTCTGAACTTTAGTTCACTTATATGCAAAATGAACATTGTTCTAGATGGTTGCTATGACCCTTTTGGGGTTATAGTACTAAATGCTTCAATGATTATTAAAAAGAAAACTAAATTCTCTGCTTTCTGTCTTTTTTCCTCTAGTGCTTTTCAAGCCACTCATGCAAGAATCAAGAATTTCTATTTTGCTGCTGAGTGCTCAGATGAGATGAATTAGTAAGTCATTCCTGTTCATACATTCATTGAATATATATTTATTAAGCATTCGTTGTATGTCAGGGACCATAGTAGGTCCAGATAAAACAATGGCTTTTTTAAAAAAAATTTTATTTCAGTACAGCTTAGTGTAGTTGGGGAAATCAAGATGAAATGAAAGGTAACCTGTGTGCTGAAATGTGAAAAGGAAGGAGTAGCATGATTTAAAATGAGGCTACATCAGCAAGTATCAACCAGAACTTGAAGTCCTTATATAAACCAATAGCTAACAAATTTAGTCTATTTCAAGAACAAAGGTAAGCAACTAAAAGCTTTTCAGAAGTGACTGGATCAGATAGAGAAGAGATTGAGGAGGTTTGTGAAGAGATAGATAAGAAAAAGCTCATGTAGGTTAGAGTGGTGGCAGTGAAAAAGAAAACAAGCAGTCGTATTCAAGATATCTGTACATAAAACCAACACACTGGGGTATAGGAATTAAGGGAGAGGAAAGTGTCAAGAATTAACTATTAGGTTTCTAGATTGCATAATAAGACGGATTTCATTATTATTTTCAAAGGGATAGGGAATAATGAAAGATAAAGGGACAAGATTGTCAGTTTAGTCTGGCCGTGTAAAGTTTGGTGTACCTTTGAGACAAATTGTGGGCTTCAAATAGGCAGTACCTCTGAGTCTAGAGCTCAGAGAAAAGTATGGAGTTGGAGGTATATAATTTGAGTCATGTGCATCGGTGTCATATTTGAAGCTATAGTCATCCATGAGAAGCAGCTAAGACAGTGGTTCCTGAACTTGAGTGCACATCAGAATCAAGTGGAGGGCACATTAAAAGCATAAATTGCTGGTGTCCATCCCAGGAACTTATGATTCAATAGGTCTCATTTGGGAGCTGAGAATTTACCTATACAACCAGCCTCTGGGTGATTAAGATGATTCTGATGTTCCCAGGATTCTGAAAACATTTGATAAGGGAAAGGGCATAAGAGTGAGAACACTGAAGAATGATAATATTTAATGACTGAGGAGGGCCTGCAAAGTAGAAATAATGAAAATCCAGAAAAGTAGGTAGAATTTCAATGCTATTATAGCATAATTATTTGATACACTCTTAGAATTCTGCAGCAGACAATGCATGAGAATACCTAGAAAAATCTGTGATAAAGAAAATGGAAAGACTAATTGCTTGGTATGATTTGTTTATGCAGTGTATATGTATTGGAATATGGTACTGAACTCCATAAACACATACAAATATTTCACTAATGCAAATTTGTTAAAAGTTAATGGAAAATGGAATCAAAAGATAAATTTATTTTGATGCAAAAAATTAAGTCCATTCATCTTCAAAAAAATTCATATAAAGTGGCCAGTGTTATAGCGCTATAGCAGGTTTAACTGCTTCCTGCAAACACCAGCATCCCATATGGGAGAACTGGTTTGAGTCCTGACTGCTTCACTTCCAATCCAGCTGCCTGCTAATGTGCCTGGGAAAGCAGCAGATGGTCCAAGTACCTGGACCCCTACCACCTATGTGGGTGACTTGGTGGGGTTCCTGGCGCCTGGTTTCAGTGTGGCCCAGCCCCAAATGTTACTGCTATTTGAGGAGTCAGCCAGAATATAAAGGACCTCTCTCTATGTCTCCCTGTGTCTCTGTCACTCTGCCTTTCAAATAAATAAAATAAATCTATTGATGAAAAGGGTATGCGTGGATTTCAGAATTTTTTGTACCAAAATAAACATTTTAATTCCATATTTCCATGAACTTTTTGAAGTTGAGCCAATATGTACTACTTTATCCTTAAGGAAGGAAATACGTTTCATTTAATGAAGCAGGGGCTGTTTTTGTACCTGTAACTTATTTACATATAAGATATTGGCTCTAGTGTGATAATATATGTAAATACTTGTGTATATAAGTCTAAAACCCCATATCATTTAACACAAAATTTTCTGGTCTAAAATGTGCCTTATTTTAGACAAAAATATTTTAAATTAGTACTGATATCCATTTTGTTGTGTTTCTCAATTTAAAACTAAAAACCATGATAGTTTTGGACCTCTTATACAATATATTAACTTAGCATTCATCAATAATCACTATACTTTCATGGAAATTTAAGGCAATAGAAAGAGCAAGAAAGTACCTTACATAACAGTGTCCTATGTTGTTGGAAAGCCTTGAAGAATGATTAAAACTAATTGCCTTGATTGAAGTGGATACTGGGCTGCATTTTGCAGGCCAACATTGCTTTCTATGAAGATTAAATATGTATTATCTGAATAGTTTTACATACATTGACTTGAATTTTAAAAGAATGGGTGAGAAAATTGACAAATTGTTTCTTGCTTATCTTGATTATTCTGCTATCTATAAGCTGACAATAGTTGTGAGCTACAAGTTAGTTTAAAGCTTGTCATCCTTTTGAGTAGATAATATTTTATCCATTTGTGTATTAAGCATGGTCTCTATGAAAGTTAATGGATGCACTTTTCCTTTTGTAACAAAACTATTCCACATGAATAATAATAATAATACATAATAAATTCCAAAATAAAATGAAGTATACTCTATAAAACATTAATTTCAATTAGGGAAGGCAAAAGGTTATTGATATTTTTAAATATACCACACAGATTTTAAAGTGTGTTGACTAGCATCATAAATGAGCCTTTGACTATAATGGGATTTTATGTTCATGTTTAATTTAAATTAAAATACCTATAATTTCAAAAGGAAAATTGCTTGCATTTGTATTCAACATGCCAGGAGGAAGGGTTGTTCTTCCCTTAGTGAGTTTATATAGCCTATTCTCAATTTTAATTATGTTGAATTTAATCCTGTCACAATGCTACTGTCTATAATTTATGCCTCTGAGACCAAAGCACAAAAACATTCTTACTGTCTTGAGGAAAAAATAATTTCTTTCTTGACAGCACTGAAGTAATAACTTGTTACAAAAAGAAAATAAAATTCTGACAGTATCAGAGAGGCTGTGTGAATATTCCCAGGAAAGGGCATAATGCTAAGTGTAGCTATAAACCCCTTGGAAAGATATTGAAGGGTACGCTGACATGGAAACAATAAATGCGTTATATTCTGTCAAGAAGAAAAGTAAGAAGACTGTTTAGCATCTGGGAGAAAATCAGTATTAAAGGTAGAGTGTTGTTGTTCTATATATGGGACAATATATGAATACGTTTAGAAGCTCATAGGAAGGAATCAGTAGAGAGGAAGGGATTAAAGATGTATTGATAAAGGATGCAGCTGATAAAGCAAAGTGGGGCAAAAGGGAATGGGAACGAGGACAGGACATATATGGGTAAATAACTTTTAAAAAGGAGTAAAAGAAGTGTGGATGGGTTTATGGACGCAGGCAAGTTTGCAGAAGGGGTGGGATTTATGAGGGATCATGTTTGTTGGCCTCTTGATTTTCTTCATGTGGAAGGAAGCAAGGTGTTTTGAAAGAGTTAAATATGTTAAAGACTTTTGAAATGATATACGTGTGTGTGTGTGTGTGTGTGTGTGTGTGTTAAAATGTGTCATTGCACTCAATCTCAATAAGGGAACTAAACCTGAGACATTTGCTATTGGCACTAATAGCAATATAACAGCGGATATAATATGAATGGTTCAAAGCAAAAGCAGAAGCCAAGATTATTCATTCACTCTCCTTAACCTTCAGTGAGCAAGCACAAGCTAAGTGAGTGCATTCCTTCGTCAGCAAGCCAGTAGTAAAATCATGATAGAGTCAAAGAATCTTAATGAAGTTTTGGTCTTGCAATCAAAATTATTTTCTCTTCTAGTTGAAGAAATGTGAGAATTAATCTATGATAAATCTTTGTTGGTTGAATTTGAAATATTCAAGTTAGTATATTGGAATATAAAACAAGAACCTAAAGTCGTTCTTAACCCTTTTCCAGGAATTTTATGTAACTTAAAATTTGATCCTGTCTCATTTAGTTAAAAATAAGTAACTATAGTCTATCATATTTTCTTTAAAAAAGATCTGAAATTAGTGACTTTCAATGGGCAAGTGAAAGAAGAGGAATACAGAGTTGTTTTAACTAAAATAAACCTTTATCTACAAAGAAATATTATAATTAATTTTAAATATGCAACTGAAAAAATGAAGATTAAATTGTTGAGAATAAATTTGTTTTATTTTGAAAGTGGAGACTGCATAATTTGAAAATAGTAATAATTGGTGAATAAAACTATACTGAGTTTATTTATTTATCTTTTTAACTTTTATTTAATAAATATAAATTTCCAAGTATACTGAGTTTAAAAAATGACTAAATTGTCATTTAAGTTAATGTAATTTCTGTGATCTAAGCTGTTATACATTAATATCTAAAAAGAAAAGGCTTATAAAATAAATGATTTTACTTTAATGTAAAACATAACCAGCACGATTTTCACCTCCCAAAAATATAAAAAGTAATTATAGAAGAGTATTCATATCTTCATTTTAATAGATATGAAATCTGAGATACTGGATTAACTATGTATTCTAAATCTGGCAACCTCTATTAGAATACTTAAGATTTTGCATAATCAACTCGGATTGTCTGCTTCATGAATACCATTTTTAATAAGATGGTGTGTAATATTTTCAGTAAAATATACCATTAAACATTATGTAATACAAAATTATTAATATTGTTCATTAATTACACAGGACAATTTAAACTTAAAGCTAGAGAAGTAATATTTCTGCAGAGTTGACAGAGTTATAGGTTTGTTTTTAATCCTGTCATCCACATAGAAAAGAAGAAAGATTCACACATATAAAAAAACACATAGTCATGTTTAGTCGCGAATGGTTAGGACATCTGAGACAAGTTCATCTGTTACTTATCTCACAAATCTAATTAGATATTGGATGAAAAGTGAACAGAATCATATTAAATTAACAAATCAGAGCAAGTACTTGATCTCTGAGTGGCATTACTTATAAAGACTTAGCAACTGTAACAGTTAAATTGATTTTAAGAGTTGATTTGTTTGGATATATGAAGTCATTATAGAAAGTCTGCATCTTTTTTCAATTTTAAAGGTCAATGATAATTTTCCTCTCAGTAAAACAGAAAATAAGTTGGAAGTTACAGGTACAAGCTACTTTCCCCTGTGAGTAAAGCTTGTTTAGTCACTGGGACCCTCTATGCTAAAAATTCTTATTACATTCTTGTAGTAATAAGGCAGTGGAAGATACCTTAATAAATTTTGATTTTTTGTATTTAATACATGATGAAAATTATTCTGGAAATAAAGGAAAAAATCAGACATGATGAAGCAACATATAAAAAGGGGCCGGCGTTGTGGTGCAGCGGGTTAAAACCCTGGCCTGAAGCACCCCCAGGCATCCCATATGGGCTCCGGTTTGAGTCCTGGCTGCTCCACTTCTGATGCAGCTCTCTGGGAAAGCACTAGAAGATGGCCCAAGTCCTTGGGCCCCTGTACCCGAGTGGGAGACCCGGAGGAGGCTCCTGGCTCCTGGCTTCAGATCAGTGCAGCTCCAGCCATTGCTGACACTGGGGAGTGAACCAGAGGATGGAAGACCTCTCTCTCTCTGTCTCTACTTCTCTCTGCAACTCTGTCAAATAAAAATAAAAAATAAATATTAAAAAAAAATTGGGCTGGCACCGCGGCTCACTAGGCTAATCCTCCGCCTTGCAGCGCCGGTACACCGGGTTCTAGTCTCGGTTGGGGCGCCGGATTCTGTCCCAGTTGCCCCTCTTCCAGGCCAGCTCTCTGCTGTGGCCTGGGAAGGCAGTGGAGGATGGCCCAAGTGCTTGGGCCCTGCACCCCATGGGAGACCAGGAGAAGCACCTGCCTCTGCTTTCGGATCAGCGCGGTGTGCCGCCAGCCATTGGAGGGTGAACCAATGTAAAGGAAGACCTTTCTGTCTCTCTCTCTCTCACTGTCCACTCTGCCTGTCAAAAAAATAAAATAAAAATCGGAGCTCTTGTATCACCAAACACCTAGAATATAAGTAAACTGCCAAAGTCAGGGAGAAAGAGTATCTCAAAATACAAGACCACAGAATAAATACTGTGGATGTTACTCTAAATAAAAACACGAAGGTATAGTTTCTCAAATTCATGTTTTAGAATTAAATGACACTCAGGGTGTTCTGTCTCAGTCTTAGAACCAGAAATATTCATATTGTTCTCTACCAATAAGTTGTCCAATTTTTTTAAACACCACAATTGATAATGGCTTAACAAATAGATGTGATTATAAATAGACGAATTATATGAAAAACCACTTACATGCAATAATTATTGACCAATCTGATATTAAGTTCAATCAAAATAGAAGCATTATTGGTACATGTAGACAAAGCCTTGATTATTTGCATTTATTTAGCAGCTTTTTATATTGTTTTATTTAATTTATTAAATTACTTCTATATCTCTCAGGAAGTATATAACTACTCCATGGTAAACTCCACAGTAAAGTCAGAAAATCTATAACTATTCCATGATAAACAACATTGCCTTCTTACCAAAACCAGACCAAGATATTAGTTACACCATGAGTAGATTAAAGACCTAGACATAAGACTCAAATATAAAACTCATAGAAGAAAACAAAGGGAAGATTTCAAAACTTAAGGCAAAAATTCTTGGATATGACATCTAAAACACAGGCAACGAAAGCAAAAATAAGCAAATAGGATGATATAAATTGAAAAGCCTTTGTTCACAAAGGGTGTGATTAACAAGATTAAAGGTAATTTATGTAATCACAGGAAATATTTGTAAATAATTTGTCTAATAAGGAGTTATTACCTAGTATATATAAAGAAAAATGGAAGTAAAAGATAAATTTCTTTTGGTGCAAAAACTTTCAAATCCATGCATAGTTTTTCCTGGAAAATACATTTTTTATGAACTTTGTGAAGATTTCCCATATTTATAGATAAAGAGAGTTTCTTGCAGGCATCATTTATTTGGGTCTACTAATTACGACATGTATGAATTCTCAGTTGGATTGGATTGTTTTTTCTTAAGAATCATATTTTACCATTTATTTGCATATGCTGTCATTTTTAATTGATGGCTAGATATCGTGAATTTGACTCCTGGAGAAATGTCTATTCAACTCGTTTGCCCAGTTACTCACTAGGTTATTTGACTTATCTTGCTATTGATGAGTTGTAGGCATTTTTTATACACAATTAGGTTAAAAGGAAATGAATGGAATAAGTTAAATCATGCCAAAGCAAATTAAAAGGTTTAAATCATCAATTTATGAAAAGTGACAAACTCGTAAAAAAATATAGTAGTCCTAAACCTTTAGGTACTTAAAAATGAAATTTCAAAATGCATGATATACACATGGAATTATTATCAATATCTCCTTACTGTTTGCAATAAAACAAGTTTCACAGAATTTTTAAAAATTCAGGTCATAGAATTGTTTTCTGTGGACACGATGTAAAGAAAAATAAATAAATAAATAACATAAATATAGTTGGAAAAATCTTCAAATATTTCAAAACTAAATAACTTATAAATAATCCTTGAGCCAAAGATGATAAAACTGAAAATTAGAAAGTATTTTGAATTGGATGAAATAAAAAGATATCAATATTTACATGATACCACTAAGGTAAATGAATTCCTATTAGAAATGAAGAAAAGTCTCAACTCAGGAACCTCAGCTTCCACCATTAAAAAAAAAACTAAAAAGAAAGGAAGTAAAAGCCTAAATTAATCACAAAGAAGGAAATAATAAAGATGGAAAATAAATGAAATAGAAAGAAAGAAAATTAATGAAACCAAAACCTGGTTCTCTGTGAAGATCAATAAAATTGGTTAGTGAAAGAAAAACAATGAAGACACAAATCAACAATATCAGGAATTAATACCAATATATATGAATATTTAAACCATAATGATGGATTATGCTTAACAACTTAAAAAATTTGAAAACTTCCTTGAAATAGGAAAACTATAAAAGCTCATTCAAAAAGAAATGGAAACTATGAATATCCTACATCTATTAGAGAATTTGAATTTGTAGATGAAAAAAAGAATTACTACAACAAAATTTCCAGATTTAGCTGGCTTCACTGGTATCTTCTAAACATTTCAAGAAGAAATATCTTCCATTTGAAAGAAACTCTTCCAGAAAAATTTTATGAGGCCAACATCGCCTTCATACCAAAACCAGACCAAGATATGAAAGTTAAACAATAAACCACTAATCCTCATGAACAGAAATGCCAAAAATCTTTAATTTTTATTACTAATTTTAAATTTATGAAACAAAATTTGTGACATAGTATACAATGAGTGCTCATAAATCTCTCATCACATTTCCCCTTTTAACTTTATATTAGTATATTTATCACAATTAATATTATACCCAGTTTTGCCCTTTTTTAATCCAAACTTTTATCCCTCATACCCTCCCAATGTTTAATAATCAGCATTCTATATATGGAATGAGTTGTGTTTTTTTTTTTTATCATTTTAGCTCCCAAATATAAAGGAGAACATGTGATATTTATGTAAGTCTGGCTTATTTCACCAAACATGATATCCTCCTGTTCTATCCATCTTTAGGCAAATGACAAGATTTCATTATTTTTTATAGCTGAATAATATTCCATTGGGTATATCTAACACATTTTCTGTATCCATTCATCTGATGTTGGATAGGTTGGTTGATTCCATATCTTAGCTATTCAAACAAGTGCTGCTATAAACATGTTGGAGTTGGTATCTCTTTGAAACAATGACTTCATGTCTTTATCTCTTTGAAACAATGATTTCATGTCTTTTGGATATAAACCCAGTAGTGGGATTGCTGGGTCACATGGAAGTTCTATTCCTAGTTTTTTTTAAAAAATCTGCAAACTTTTTTCCACAATGTATTAATTTACATTGCTACCAACTGTATATTACAATTCTCCTTTCTCTACATCCTCACCAGCATTTGTTATTTTCTGTCATTTTGATAATAATCATTCTGACAGGGGTGAGGTGATATCTAATTGTGATTTTGATTTGCATTTCCCTGATGATTAGTGATATTGAGCATTTTTCATATAATTTTTGCCCATTTATAATTCTTATTTTGAGAACTTTTTGTTCAGGTCCTTTGTCCATTTATTAACTGGATTGGTAGTGATTTTTGTTGAGTTTTTTGAGTGGCTAATATATTCTAGATATTAATCCTTTGTCAGATAAGTAGCTTGAAAATATTTTCTCCCATTCTGTCAGATGACTCGTCACTCATTAATTTTTTCCTTTGCTGTGCAGAAACTTCTGAGTTTGACATAATCCTATTTATGTAGTTTTGCTTTTGTTGCTTATACTTTTGCAATCTTATCCAAGAAGCCATTACCTACACCAATGTCTTGAAGTGTTTCCCCTATGTTTTATTCTAGCAATTTCAGTTTCAGGTCTTACATATAAGTCTTTGATCCATCTTGAATTGATTTTTGTAGGTAGTGAGAGATATGGTTATCTAATTAAGTTTATCTAATTTCATTCTTCTACATATATATTACTATTTTGCCAGCACCATTCATTGAAAAGACTATCCTTTCTCCAGTATATGTTCTTGGCAACTTTATCTAAAATCAGTTGGCTGTATGTGAGTGGATTAATTTCTAGGTTCTCAATTCTCTACCATTTATGAACAGGGATGTGAAAACTCTTAATGAAATTTTATCAAATTGAATTCAGGAATATACAAGTAAAAAAATAATACATCATGACTAAGTGGAATTTTGGATGAACATTAAAAAAAAACAATGAGAATGATATTAGCAAGATGATGAACTAGAAAGCTTCAAGCTCTTGCTCTGCAACAAACACACTGATTTAGTAACAATATATGCACTGGATACCTTTGCTCAGAACTTGAGAGATTAGTTGAGAAGTTACATTACCTAGATCAAAGTAAAACTGAGAAGCAAGTTAAGTGAAAAGGGTGAAAAGAAACCATGGAATTTTGCATGTATGCTAGTGCCCCTCCCCTATTCAACCTTCTGCGGCACAACTAGGAGAGAACTAGCAGAGAACTTTTCACACATAGAATCCTCTCTCAGTTGGAAACAAAAGAGTAAACCATATATTCAATATTCTTGTTACTCTGGGGACTTCCTGAGGAATTGAAAACTGCCTTGCCTGACTTAAGGCACAGAGGCTATGAGCAGCCCTGTTTGGAAGCTACAAAAACATCACAGATAACCACTGGGCATTAGAGATACAGTTATACAGGCAGAGGCAGAGGAGAAAGACACTATAGGCTTCTGAGAAAAATCAGTAACAAGTTTTTTAGGGAATATGAGGGCACTAAAGATACACACACAAGCTCAAAAAAAAAAGATATCCACAGGAAAAGTATCAGAGGCCCTAGATTCTCTAGTAATCTGTGAAGACTGGGAAAGGTAATTGGTTTTTCAAATGCCCAGGTCTAAACACATAAATACAAGGCCTACAAAGAAATAGGGAAACATGGCACAATCGACTAAAGAAATAAAATGCCAGAAACTAACCCTAAAAAACACATATCTAGGAGCTGCTTGACAGAGAATTTAAAATTGTCTTAATAAATATGCCAATGAAGGGTCCAGCTCTGTGGCATAGCGGGTGAAGCCACCACCTGCAGTGCTGGCATCCCATATGGGTGCCGGTTAGAGACCCGGCTGCTCCACTTCCGATCCAGCTCTCTGCTATGGCCTGGGAAAGCAGTGGAAGATGGCCCAAGTCCTTGGGCCCCTGCACCCCTATGGGAGACCAGTAAGAAGCTCCTGGCTCCAGATTGGTGCAACTCCAACCACTCTGGCCAATTGAGGAGTGGACCAGAGGATGGAAGACCTCTTTCTCTCTCTCTGCCTCTCCTTCTCTCTGTGACTTTTAAATAAATAAATAAATAAATCTTTTAAAAATATGCCAAAGAAGATAAAAGAAAACACATTTATCCCTGGTAAAGGTAAATGAAATTAGGAAAATTAGGCATTTACAAAATGGCAGTGTGAAAAATAGGTGGAAACTATAAAAAGAATGAAATAGAACTTCTAAAGCTGAAGAATGCAAAAAGTGAACTGAAAAATTCAATATAGAGGTTCAACAGAAGACACTCAGACAGAACAAAATATTAGTGAACTTCAGGACAAATGAATTGAAATAACTGTCAGAGGAGCAAAAACAAAAAAGAAAAAAGATTGAATAAGGAGTCTAAGAGATATAATTATCAACCAGATCAATATATTCATTATTGCAATCTCAAAAGGAAACTAGGGAGAGAAAAGGGAAGAGAGCATAAATAAAGGCTGAAAACTTCACAAAGATGAGGGATAGGAAAGAAAGAGACATAGAGTCAAGAAGTTCTAATAACTACATCAAGGATAAATCAAAGAAGACACACAAATGCGGAAACATAATCAAGCTATCAAAGTGTCAGAAGTCAAAACAAAGAAAGAATCATGAAAGCAGAAAGAGAAAAGTGATTTTTCACAAACAAAAAAAGTTTCTTTAAGATTAGCAGTGGATTTCTCAGCAGAATCCTTGGAGGCCAAAAGGGAGAGGACAAATGCTGGTAAAGCAAGAATATTGTATATGGAAATCTACCTTGCAAAATTAAAGGAGAAATTAAGAGCTTCTCTTATAGACAAACCTGATAACGTTTACATTCATTAGTAATACTAATACTAAAGGAAGACTTTTAAAGTGAAAGAAAGTGATGCTTGGCAATATAACAAGCCCACATGAAAATATAAAGTTCTCTGGTAAAGGTAAATACATGGACGACTAGAAAAATCTATATTAATGTAATTTGGGAGACATAAATTGACTTTCAATTTTTCTACAGTTTTAAATGACAAAATATTTTAAAATGATAAATCTATGTTAATAGATATGTAATATGAAGGCACAATTTTGGTACCAATAACAAAAAGATCAATATGAAGCTGTATAGGACTAGAACTTTTGTTTGTGACGGAAATTAAATTGTTATCAATTTAAAATAGAATATCATAACTTTAAGGTGTTTTATCCAATTGCAATGAGAGCCATTAAGAAAATATTTACAGAACACTTACAAAACGAAATGAGAAGAGAGATGTTGCAGTGGATTCATTTCTGGGAGGAAGAGCGTGGTGGGGGCAAGAGGCACGGAGTCACCACACAGACTCCAGGAGTCGGGTGAAAGCAGGCCTGAGGCAAGCAGCCTGCAGACTCGTTTATTTCACTTGCTACAACAGCTTAGATAGCCAAGGCAGCCAATCTGGTCAAGGGGCGGTCTATGCCCTAACCAATCACAGCCTGTTGCCAGGCAGTTTCTGAAGCCATCTAATCACAGCCTGTTGCCAGGCAGACTCTGTTGCCAGCGGCCATCTTGGCATGGCCTTCTCATTCCACCACATTTCCCCCTTTTCGTTTATTTTTGAGCAACGGGAGGCATGATTCTTAGCTATACCATTTTGACCCCGTTTCCATGTGGTCTCCGTACTCAGCTGTGCCTGTCTTAGATTGTCCCCCAGGGGATCTTACCCGTCGTTGACTAACCAGCGCTCAAAACGGGAGACCACAGGAGTGCTTGCTCAGATAGGGGTAGGAATGAGGAACAGTGGTAATCAGGAATGGCATGACTGCACACAGGCTGTGGGCCGTCCGAGTGGCTGACCAGAGCTAGTAGGGTATAAAACAGTAACGGATGTGGCTATGGGCAGTTTCTCGGGGTAGGATGATAGGGCAGGTGCGTCTACTAACAAGGCAGACTCTCAGCCCTGTTCAGCTGGTTCTGGTTGGCTATCAGTTGCAGGCTTGATGTTTCTGGCTGGTACCCAAATGGGCTGTCCCACATTCTCTGGAAAGACACAAGCATATCCTCGGCCCTTGGTTAGCAGAAGCCTTTTTACAGGCGTTGGAATCCAGGGCCTGAATTCTGCATCCACTCCTACATTAATGGCAAACATGTGGGTGGGATGGGGTCTAGCAGCTGCCCTGAGAGCCTGGGGTGCCTGGGGACTGCCACAAATGTGGGGATCCTCACTGGGTGCAGATGGGATAACCTCACATGGGTTATTGCCTCGAGGTCGTCTAAGTTCATCCCATGGGTATTTGGAGGGTGGCTGACTAGGCATTGCTGCATTGTCTACTGTCATGTCATTTTCACTGTCAGAGCTCTCTCTCTCCCTAAGTCAGCAACTGTTGTCTATGAGACAGGAACCTGGAGTGACAGGCTCTTATCACTCACAGATTCACTATGTTTGGTAATCTGTGCAGGATTCTGAGAGGGGGGTATCTTTCCCATGTTTGAGCACGTAAGAGCGGCACACCACACCAATTTTAGCCAAAGGAAAGACACGCACAGCTCTGCTGCCATAACAATGCAAATTCCTAGCACCTCAGTGGCTGATGGCATCATGCAGGGGCTTCCCTACATTAGACAGACAGTGGTGCATCAGATCGTAAGTATGTCCTGTGCTTAGTGGGGGACTTCTTTGATTCGTTAGGTCAAGGCCATATGCCCACACAGTGTCTCCGGAGCATCACCTCTCTCAGTGAGGGAAGATGACTTGGTTCCAAATTCTGGGATGATCAGTCCCTTATGTGAATTTGCCAGGTGAAACGAAAGTAAAAGGAGGAGCCGAGAAGCGACGTATGCTTCTGGGTGGTGTGTTCCTAACCTGGGGTCACTTAGACTGAGGACAAGGACAAGGAAGGGGGCATAGGAGGGGATTCTGTGCTCATCCTCACAGAACCGAACAGCACACAAAACACTGAGGGGCCTACTTGCCGAAATCCAGGGGGGGCCTCACCGAGTCCGACACGCTGTCTCTCTCTCAGTCACGTTGGTGCACCAGATGTTGTGGTGGATTCGTTTCTGAGAGGAAGAGCGTGGTGGGGGCAAGAGACGCGGAGTCACCGCACAGACTCCAGGAGTCGGGTGAAAGCAGGCCTGAGGCAAGCAGCCTGCAGACTCGTTTATTTCACTTGCTACAACAGCTTAGATAGCCAAGGCAGCCAATCTGGTCAAGGGGCGGTCTATGCCCTAACCAATCACAGCCTGTTGCCAGGCAGTTTCTGAGGCCATCCAATCACAGCCTGTTGCCAGGCAGACTCTGTTGTCAGCGGCCATTTGGCATGGCCTTCTCATTCCACCACATTTATGTTACAACAAAAAATACCTACGAAGTACAAAGGGAGGCAGTATGAGAAGAAAGTAGGGAGGAAAGCTACAAGACATAGAGAAAACAATTAACAAAATGTCAGTACTAAATCTTTCCATATAAGTAATTACTTTAAATGCAAATGAATTAAATTCCACAATTAAAGGACAGATTGGTTGAATGGATTTTTAAAAACATCTAATTATATTCTGTCTATAAGGAACTCACTATAGCTATAAGGACATACATAAGCAGAAACAAAAAAGTATCCTGTGTAAATGATAACTTAAAAAGAACAGAGATGGTCACATTCATATTAAAAAAAAAACTTTGGCCAAGACAGGAAGGACATTACACAAGAATGAATGAGTCAATTCACCAAGATGATATGATGCTTATAAATATTTGTGCATCATATTAGAAAATTTAAAAAGAACAAATATGTACATCACAATAGAAGCAAGAAAATATGACAAAATATATTTATGATAATGACTCACAGCAAACTAGAAATAAAAAGAACTGCCTTAATTTGATAAATGGCACCAGTGGACATCTAATATCATATCATACTCAATCTTAAAATACTGAATTATTTCACCGTAAGATCAAAAAGCAGTGTGGATGTTCATTCTCATCACTTACATTCAATACTCAACTTGGGGTTTTATCCTGTGTAATCAGGCAAGGAAATTAAAAGTGATCCAGATTGGAAAGGAAGAAGCAAAACGGTCTTTATCTGAAGATGATTTGAGTGTCTATGTAGAAACTCTATTCAAATCTACATGAAATTTACCTGTAATAAGTGATTTTGCAACATTTCAAGATTTAAAGTCAATATAAAATAAATTATCCTTAAACCCCAGATTCTCTCTTGAAAAGCAAGAATTCTGATCTTTACTGTCAGTTGCATTAATTTAGTTTAAACCAATGATTCTCACAGTGTGGTCGTTAGGACAGCAACATCAGCATCACCTGGAACTTGCTACAAACACAAATTTGGGGGCCCCAGCCTACACTTACTAAGTCATATACTCTGGGGCAGGGGTGCAGCAATCTGTACTTTAATAAGCCCTCCAGATGATACTGATGCAAGCTCAAGTTTGAGAAACACTGCTTTAGATACAATTACATCATTAAACTTATTTTTTTATGACTTTTGTGACAAAAGCAGAAGAAAACTTCATAATTGTGTCAACTTCCATCAAGGAGAAAGAGACACATCAGCAATGAAAAATTAAAGAATCAGTGCTGAGCTGTGATTTTTTTTTCCCTTGGCTAAGTGAATGGAACACTTCAGCTAGACAGAGTGATGGAAAATGAAGAACAGTTGATAGATATTAATCTACTTCATCCCACATATTTATAACCTGAATGCTAAAGTTATGAATGACCTTTAATTGATATGAACAGTGAAAGAGATAGAAGAGAGCCAGGTTTGCATTGACAGGATTTGCCCTGCTCAACAAAGTGAGGCTTTTTGTGAAATTAAATATGTGTTGCAATAGTATATCACATTGAAAGGATGCTTGTATCATTTTTATTCCTAAAATTTGACAGCTCATTATCTATAATGAAAGTGTAATAGTGACTGTATCTGAAGAAAGTAATATGCCCTTATTACTAAACTGTATGAGAATTGTTACATTATGTCAGATGAAAGTTAAAGTGGCTTTGAACTGTCATCTAGGCCTTGTCAAATGAAGAATAACAGCGTATTCCCACAATACTGTTTTCTGTTTTTATTTTGATATAATATCTTGTATCCTGTAATGTTTCTGACCTAAATTTTAGGATAGATAGAGAAAGTGAGAACTATAACTTTTTTATATATTTGTGTATAAATTATGTCATGCATTCTTTATTGAATGCATGCAGTCATCCAAAAAATATTGAGTACCCAGTATGCACTAGACAGTAAGAGAACAACAATGATGAAGGCCAATCTTTTCATAAAAGAGCTATCAGACTGGCTACGAGGATGAAGTTTTAAATAGATAATAACAATGCAGTATATAATACATGCTAAATCGGAGGCACACAGAAGATTCTGTATAGCAGAATAGAGTGAATTTTAAATCTGTGCGAACAAGTTAATAGGACAGCCTTGAAACTTAGAACTCACCATGCAGGTAATGGAGAGTTACTGAAAACTTTCAAGTACAGCTTATGATAGGAATCGATTTATGCTTTGGAGAGGTCATTCTACATGGCAATGCTGAATATGGATTTGAAAACAGCAAGACTGGCAGCACAGACACTCATTAAAAATATATTATTGAGGCCGGCGCCGTGGCTCAATAGGCTAATCCTCCACCTTGCGGCGCCGGCACACCGGGTTCTAGTCCCGGTTGGGGCGCCGGATTCTGTCCCGGTTGCCCCTCTTCCAGGCCAGCTCTCTGCTATGGCCAGGGAGTGCAGTGGAGGATGGCCCAGGTGCTTGGGCCCTGCACCCCATGGGAGACCAGGAAAAGCACCTGGATCCTGGCTCCTGCCATCGGATCAGCGCGGTGCGCCGGCTGCAGCGGCGGCCATTGGAGGGTGAACCAACGGCAAATGGAAGACCTTTCTCTCTCTGTCTCTCTCTCTCACTGTCCACTCTGCCTGTCAAAAAAAAAATATATATATATATTATTGAAGTCTATTGACAAACATTTACATCCTAAATGATAGTCACAACTGGGGATAAAGTGCATATAGATGAAAAAGGCATAGTCTCCACTATTTGATCACAGATAGGATGTGGGATCATGACCATACTTTTTTCCCATAGAGAACATATGCAAGATTACATAGTCTTGATGTCCATACCATAAAAAGGTTGAAGTTAATGGTATCTGATCTTGAAAAATAATTTTCAAATGTCATCCTCATGGGAAAAAATAAATTTGGAAGTTTATCTTAAATTTTTGCAATATTGTGTATACTTCCTCCATAAATAATTGGCCCTTGTTTTCTTTTTAAACTTTCTTACAAAATGTTATCTCAAGGCCGGCACCGCGGTTCACTTGGCTAATCCTCTGCCTGCAGTGCCGGCACCCCGGGTTCTAGTCCCCGTCAGGGCGCTGGATTCTGTCCCGGTTGCACCTCTTCCAGTCCAGCTCTCTGCTGTGGCCCAGGAAGGCAGAGGAGATGGCCCAGGTGCTTGGCTCCCTGCACCCACATGGCAGACCAGGAGGAAGCGCCTGGCTCCTGGCTTCGGATCAGTGCAGTGCACCGGCCGTAGCGGCCATTTAGAGAGTGAACCAATGGAAGGAAGACCTTTCTCTCTGTCTCTCTCTCTCACTGTCTAAACTCTGCCTGTCAAAAAATAAAAGTAAATAAAAAGTTATCTCAAATAAAGATTTTTAAATTTGATATTCACCACAGTCACATGAATAGCTTATTTGTTCAGAAGCACACATGCCATATGCTTCTTTGATATCACATAATACAGAGATTTGGAAAAGTTCCTTCCAATGAGTTTTATGACATTTTTATCTTACTAGAAGACCCATTCAGACAACTAAGTACATTCCCCCCCTTGTAAAGTGCTGTCAAATAATCATCTTGTCTTTTTAAGTTGGTCGAATAAGTATATTGGATAACTAGTTTTGCTGCAAGGAAACTTTCATAATTGAAAAATACCTAGTATCTTATAAACAAACAGACTCACCATGAATGATATAGTTTCTTATTAAAATGTAAAAACTCAATTTATTAATTAATGTAAAATAATTAATATAGGAAACATCATTTTGTTTGGATAGTACTTCTTTGGCTTTTCCAGGCAAATAGGGTTTAATGTAAATCATAGCTATTTTGGAAAGTCTCAAGAATGACATTCTGTTCTGCAGTTACATGTGTTTTTGGAAGCATCGATTCCAAATTTTTTTTTAATAAAGAAACATAACTAACATGCATATATGTACCAGACGGGCTACTGGTTTACTTCTCTTCCTTTCTCCCATTCATCTTGTTCTGTCGTGTCAAAAGTTCTTAAAAACTTAAAGCGGTTTTATACTAAACCAAATTTTTTAAAGTTTTTAATCTTTGTAAAGTATAAATTGACCGAAACGTTACCAAAAGTTACTTTTAAAAGTATTGCGCCGATATTAAGTTTACTAATGTTCACCAAAGGCGAAGTGAGGGACTGAGGAGAGATTACGTGAAAGCCAGTAGGGTAAAACGTTGGGGAAGGTGACTGTGTGAGGGGTGTTGAGGTGGAGGGGTTGGTCATTGACGCGACCTCCTACATTCAGATAACTATGGGCGAGGGCGGTGCCCTCACAACGGGGAGCCCGCAGCCCCACCCCCTCCCCTGCTCCCCTCGTCGCCCCCTGCGACGCGCCCTTAGGTGACGCTGCACTGCGTCTGCGGCGCGGCTTCTGTGACTTCACAACACATCTCCGTTGGCCCCTGGCCCCAGTGATGGACTGAAGGGCTAGCGGCAGGAACCTCCCCGCTAGGACAGAAGCAGCGGCGTCAGGAGGCCACGGTTCCGGTATAGCCCAGCCCGGCCTCCCGGCTCCCGACAGCGCAGCAGCTTCGGAGACGGCGGCGGCGGCGGCGGCAGTCGCCGCCACCGCCGGGAGCCACAGGTGTCCCGAAGCTCTAAAGGTGCGGTGGAAACCCCGACACCCCGGGTCCTTTACCCTCCCTACCCTCCGTCAGCCTCCCCCGACGTCCCCAGACACCCTCGCGCGGGGGGCCCTCAGTCCACATCGCGTACTCGCGGCTCGTGATTCCTCCCACCCCAGATCGCGGCTTTCTGCCTTTTTCCAGACCTGGGATCCCGACCCTAGGTGCTGCGAAGGATGGCGCTCAAACGCATCCAGAAGGAGCTCCTCGATCTGACGCGGGACCCCCCGGCCCAGTGCTCCGCGGGTCCTGTGGCAAATGACATCTTCCACTGGCAGGCTACCATCATGGGGCCCAATGACAGCCCCTACCAGGGAGGTGTCTTCTTCCTAACCATCCAGTTCCCGTCCGATTACCCTTTCAAACCACCCAAGGTCGCATTCACCACCCGAATTTACCATCCGAATATCAACCGAAATGGAAGTATCTGCCTAGACATCCTTAGGTCCGAGTGGTCGCCAGCATTGACCATTTCCAAAGTGTTGCTGTCCATCTGCTCTATGCTGTGCGACCCCAACCCGGATGATCCTTTGGTCCCAGAAATTGCGAAGATCTACCGAAAGGACCGGACGAAGTATGAGCGAATAGCTCGAGAATGGACTCAGAAATATGCCATGTGATTTCAAAATAAAAGTCCATCACCTTAATAATAAACATAGATGAACTGGCCATGCAATTTACTGGTTTTCTTTTGATTACTTTATGAGGCGCCATCTCCCCCATCCTTCTGACACACTTACAACTTTAAGTGTAGAGGTGGAAGTTGGGGGGAAGGGGAATGTGGGATTTTGGGCAGAGTGTAGTCTAAGGCAAAGAGACCCATTTTAATTTAGTTTTGACTAAAAGATTTCTTCATTGATTGGGGATTGGGAAACAGCAAGAACCATGGGGTGGTGGCTTTACAATGAGAAAGAGCAGTTGCACAAAGCAGTGGGAAAAATTTTAATGTGGAGTCATCTAGAAGTGAAAACAGGAAAAGCTGGCTGTAGATTATAAACTAGTTAAGGATTAATTTTATACTGAAGAACCTGTAACCTCAGCTGTTTTGTTTTTGATCAAAATTAATATTAACTGATACACTCTATGTTGATGTCTAGGTTTAACTGACCAAAAATGAAATGGGTTAGCAATTGCTGCAAAATAAAATGGATTTTGTTTCCAGCTTTCAACACTACCTATTCCTTCAACTCCCACCATTTTGCCCACTCTTCTCTCCCATCATTTGGCTTGGATGTGTCTTCTCAGGACACATCTACTAGCTTTACCTTCACCTGGTTTCTCAATATCCATGGTGCAATGGGCAGCATCAGATTCATGGTCATCAGTTTCCCTTGCCCTCCAGTTCCAAGTGGGAGATGGAAAGCAGACCAGGTAGGTGTGGCACACACTGACTTAGATGGCCACTCAACTCCAAACCTAGAATCCCCCAATCTTGAAGGAAGGCTTCTAGCAAGCCTGCCCAAACCCTTCTTTTTTTTTTTTAAAAGATTGTATTTGTTTACTTGAAAGTTAGTTACAGAGAGGCAGAGCCAAAGAAAGAGAGAGAGAGAGAGAGAGAGAGAGAGGTGTCTTCATCTGCTGGTTTCACTCCCCAGATGGCCACAACCGCCAGAGCTGTGCCAATCCGAAGCCAGGTGCCAGGAGCTTCTTCCCCATCTCCCATGTGGGTGCAGGGGCCCAAGGACTTGGGCGATCTTCTACTGCTTTCCCAGACCACAGCAGAGATCTGGATCGGAAGAGGAGCAGCCAGGACTAGAACCAGTGCCCATATGGGATGCTGGCACCACAGGTGGCGGCTTTACCCAATACACCACAGCACCAGTCCCCCAAACCCTTCTCATTAACCTGGTCAGGAAACACAAATCTACCCTCTGTCCTGGAGGGACCTCTATCTTCCAAGACTGTTTGCTATAGGAACATACCCCAATAAAGCTCTTTTAAAAATTAAAAATTAGGAGCTAGCCAATCTGACTTGCCCCAAGTGGAGGTATTAGAAACATGCCAGGGGATTCCAATTCAATCCCATCAAGGTGGCATGTACCAATGACATCTCACTAGTCCAAGTGATCAGTTCAGTTCACAATTGATCATAATGATAGGATTAAGAGTCAAAGGGATCACATAAATAAGACTAGTGTCTGCTAATACTAACTGATAGAATTTAAAAGGAGAGAACAATCCAACATGGGAAGCAGGATACACAGCAGACTCATAGAATGGCAGATGTCCTAAAAAGCACTCTGGCCTCAGAATCAGCCCTTAAGGCATTTGGATATGGCTGAAGAGCCCATGAGAGTATTTTAGGCATGGAAAGCCAAGACACTCTGGCAAACAAACAAACAAACAAACAAACCTAAATGAAAGATCTCTGTGAGTGAGATCCCAGTGGAAAGAACAGGCCATCAAAGAAGGAGGTACCTTTCTCTGAAGGGAAGAGAGAACTTCCACTTTCACTATGACCTTGTCTAAATAAGATCGGAGTTGGCGAACTCAAAAGGCTTCCATAGCCTTGGCAACTCATGACAAGAGCCTAGGGTGATTACTGATGCCATAAACAAGAGTGTCAATTTGTTAAGTCAACAACAGGAGTCACTGTGCACTTACTCCCCATGTAGGATCTCTGTCCTTAATGTATTGTACAATGTGAATTAATGCTATAACTAGTACTCAAACAGTACTTTACACTTTGTGTTTCTGTGTGGGTGCAAACTGTTGAAGTCTTTACTTAATATATACTAAATTGATCTTCTGTATATAAAGATAATTTAAAATGAATCTTGATGTGAATGGAATGGGAGAGGGAGCGGAAGATGGGAGGGTTGTGGGTGGGAAGGAAGTTATGGGGGGGGAAGCCACTGTAATTCATAAGCTGTACTTTGGAAATTTATATTTATTAAATAAAAGTTAAAAAAAAATAGGAGCTAGCATAGTGGAGCAGCTATTTAAGCCACTGCCTGGGAGTCTTGCATCCCATATCAGAGCTTTTGTTCCACTCCCAGCTGCTCCGCTTCTGATCCCATCTCCTGCTAATGTGCCTGGGAAAGCAGTAGAAGATGGCACAAGTGATTTGGCCCCTGCTGTCCATACAGCAGACCCAGTAGTTCCAGGTTCCTGGCTTCAGTCAGGACCAGCCCAAGCAAGCAGTTGTGGCCGTTAGAGGAGTGAACTAGCAGAAGGAAGATTATCTCTCCCTTTCTGTGTGTGTATCTCTCCCTCTCTATCACTCTTTCAAATAAAGAAATATTTAAAATATATTCAATATTAAACTTAACGTTTTTGTTTTTGCTTTTTTAAAGATTTATTTATTTATTTGAAAGTCAGAGTTACACACACAAAGGAGAGGCAGAGAGAGAGAGGGAGAGGTCTTCCATCCGCTGGTTCACTCCCCAGATGGCCCTAACAGCCGGAGCTGTGCTGATCCGAAGCCAGGAGCCAGGAGCTTCTTCTGGGTCTCCCACACAGGTGCAGGGGCCCAAGGACTTGGGCCATCTTCTACTGCTTTCCCAGGTCAAAGCAAAGAGCTGGATCGGAAATGGAGCAGCCGTACAGGTCTCGAACCAGCGCCCATATGGGATGCCTGCACTCCAGGCAGCGGCTTTACCTGCTGCGCCACAACGACGGCTCCAAAGCATAACATTTAATAAATCCTTTTTTGGCCGGCACCGCGGCTCACTTGGCTAATCCTCTACCTGTGGCGCCGGCACACCGGGTTCTAGTCCCAGTTGGGACGCCAGATTCTGTCCCGGTTGCTCCTCTTCCAGTCCAGCTCTCTGCTGTGGCCCTGGAAGGCTGTGGAGGATGGCCCAAGTGCTTGGGCCCTGCGCCCGCAAGGGAGACCAGGAGAAGCACCTGGCTCCTGGCTTCAGATCAGCGCAGAGTGCCAGCAGCAGCGCACTGGCTGTACGGGCCATTTAGAGTGTGAACCAATGGAAAGGAGGACCTTTCTCTCTTTCTTCCCCTCACTGTCTAACTCTGCCTGTCAAAAATAAATAAATAAAAAATTAATAAATAAATCCCCTTTTAGCCATTTAAGCAAAATGATTCATTTTTAGTTTTTGTGTTTACAGTCTTAGAAGGAAATTCAGATTATTAAGTTCGGTAAACACAATGTGTAGAAAAACTTACCTTCTGTTAAATCTTAAAAAAAATCCTGGAAATGATAGTTCAGGATAAATGCTGTCACGAGATGTATAGAAGTATCAAGGAGAAAGGGACTCTAACAGTTTTAATTGCATAGGGCTATTTGGTTGTAAAGGTAAAAATTAATTTTGTGAAAATACTTGTGGAAAAGTCTGTTTCCTCCACTGAAATTTGTACATTCAGAGGTGATTAATTATTGTAATAAACAGATTACTGCCATCTTTACATTTTAAATATTTCATAATTTAATTAATTATATAATCGTAGTAAGCTAATGATCATTTTTAAAGCTTTAATTTTTAAAAAGTTTAATTCATTTTTTAATATTTCAAGAAAAAGAGAACACCAATAACTGTAGCAGGGAAAATACGTGCTTAATTTCTTACTGCTTTCTTACACATTTAAAGCTATTTGAATGCTAACAATGTTAGCATTTTCTCTACTTAGAGCACAAGAGGAAAAAAATGTTTCATTTCTAATAAAGTGCACTAATTGGTAAATTACTTTAATTTTTCACTTAAATTTAAAAAATCTTTTTCTAAAATTTGTTTCATTAATTTTCTTTTGGAAATGTAGAAGTTAATTTTAGTACCTAATCTATAAAATGTTCTTTTAGGGGAGATTGAGGGATTATAATTTTGTAAAGATATGGGAAATTCAATCACTTGATATTTTTAAAATTATGTATTAAAACAACCAATAAATATATGAAAAGCTTTGACTTCTTTCGCAAAGGTACTAGGCTGTAAATTTCTTTTTTATCCTATATTAAGGCAAGGCTGTCTAATATAATGTTTTGCAATGATGTCTCTAACTCTGCCTTTTAAAATAAATAAAAAATAAAATATATTTTAAAAAGGAAATATTCTTTATCTACACAATCCAGTACATTAACCAACAGTGTGAACACCTGAAATTGAAAGAAGGAGAGAATTCTGTTAAGAACAGAGAAGCTAATAGGAACAAGTATTGTAAAACATAGTTTTGACTGACAGGGTTTTTTAAATATATATAGCACAGTTTCAGCCAAATACTTTTTAAAATTTTTTCAGTTTTTTAGGCTATCAAGAGATTTTTGTAAAATATTTACATTATGAAGTGACTACAAAAATGAATAAAATTTTTGTTCATGTCACTAAAGGACATGTTAAGGATACGTTTCATATTTGTAGAGGTTAAAATATTACCACATAAGGAAATTTTTTTATGATTTATTTATTTACTCTGAAAGTCGAGTTACAGAGAGAGAGAGGGAGAGACACACAGAGAGACACACACAGAGAGAGATCTTCCATCTGCTGGTTCACTCCCCAAATAGCCCAAATGGCTAGCACTGGACCAGGACGAAGCCAGGAGCCAGGAGCTTCCTCTGGGTTTCCCATGTGGGTGGCAGAGGCCCAAGCACTTGGGCCATGTTCCCCTGCTTTTCCCAGGCCATAGCAGAAAGCTGGATCAGAAGTAGAGCAACCAGACATGAACCGGCCCATATGGGATTCTGGCAATGCAGGCAGTGCTTCACCTCCTATGCCACAATGACGGCTCCCTTATAAGGAACTCTAAATGAGAAATAAGAAGCTAATAGAAACATGTATTGTAAAGATTGATGAAGAATGGGATGGGAGAAGGAGTAGGAGATGGGATGGTTGCGGGTAGGAGAGAGGTTATGGGGGAGAAAGCTGCTATAATCCAAAAGTTGTACTTTGGAAATTTATATTTATTAAATAAAAGTTTTAAAAAAAGATTATATATGTAGGTCATCAGTAAGGATAGCAAGAATTTTTAGAATAAATTGTTCTCACACTATTACAACCTTTTCTATTATAGTCTAATACATGGTTACTAATTATATTGTTTCTATTATTTGCTTCAAAGATCACAGTTTCAAAATGAAAATTAAACCCAAAAAATAATAACTATTTTGGGGCTGACATTGAAATCTCAGCAGGATATTTTGTGATAGTCAAAATGGCCATATCAAGATGGTGATAGCATTTCTGCTTAGAGCACTTAATGATGTTTTAAAAAGATGTATTTATTGATCTGAGAGGCAGAGTTACAGAGAGAGAAAGGAGGGACAGAGAGGTATTCCATACACTGGTTCACTCCCCAGATGGATGCAACAGGTGGAGCTGGGCCTATCTGAAGCCGGGAGCCAGGAGGTTCCTCCGAGTCTTCCACATGGGTGCAGGAGCCCAAGCACTTGGGCCACCCTCCATTGTTTTCCCAGGCCATTAGCAAAGAGTTGGATAGGAAGAGGAGCAGCCCGGACACGAACTGACGCCCATAGCGGATGCTGGCACCACAGGAGGAGGCTTAACCTACTATGACAGTGCCAGCCCCTTAATGATCTTTTTTATTCAAACTTGTCACTTCCATTTTGCTCCGTTAGTCTTCATCTACCACTTACTAAATATCAGCGACATAAATGCGAAATGTTAAAATTTGTATTTGGATCAGGGGAAGGAGATACAGTCTTGTTCTGTTGTCAGTATTTTCCAAAGCATTTTAACCAAGATGATCTGGGGAAAAGATTCTATCCTAAGCATCAAAGACAGCTTTTGCCTAGTAAAAATTGCTAGCAGGTGCTCTCTGAATGAAAGCATGCAATGTAAAATTGAGTACTTTCAGCTTACTGCTTGGCACAGTTTTCAATATCATGATTTCTGTGTAATAAGAGTAAATAAGCATGACTGAGTTTTGCCTTGATAGATACTCTCAGGGCAGTTCTTATTCACATTGAAAGTCGAGCCATAAACAAGGATGATTGATGGATACTAGTATTGAGCTCTATATGTTGGTGATATGGAAAGCATAGAAGACATCCAACCATCAAAGACGGAGCCTTCTTTAATCTCATAATTACAGAACTTTCTCCTATAATTTATATCAGCTTCAAATACAGTCTTCATCTGTTTTAATTCTGGTCTGTATATTACTGTATTAGTAATTAAAATCTTCTCTCTAAAGCAAATTATTGTCTTATGGAACTCTTTGGCATTTGCTGTCCAGCCTTTATCATTCTGTATTTTAAGATATCTCTAATGATATATTATGTTGCTGTGGTAAAGATATCTGTAATGATATTCATATGCTATGGTGGTAAAGATTATGGCTCTGGGGCTAGACTGCCTAGATTAATAAGAATACCACTTGCTAAATGCATGAACTCAGGCATATTATTTAATTTCTTTGAACCTCTGTTTTAACAGGTGATGTTAAAAGGGAACTATGATAATAGTTCTTACCTCTTATGATTGATTTATTAAATGACAAAGTGCCTTGCACATAACTAATTATTATCTGATATTAATGGTTGCCCCTTTTCTCCTTGATGTTTTTTTCAGTTGGGTTGGACAAATGTTACAGTTAGCATATGGTTCTTCCTTTGGAGATGCAGCTGCTAATGCAGGTAAACACTTGAAAGTTCCAAAGACTTGTGCAGTTTTTAAAAAAATAAACAAACATAACTTAAATATAAGCTCATTAATAACAAATCGTTCCATATGTGACATCATGTAAAGGTTGCCCAAAGATTTACTGTAATGCATTTAATTAAAAGAAGAGAATTACTTTTTCAAACATATCTTCAGTAAATACTGAATTGCACCAAAATAGTGTAGCTCTAAAATTGGGCTGAAACAGATATTGAAACGCACCATGTTTTATATAATCTTTTGGAGAGCTAGTTAGTTTGTTAAATTAGGAAACATGTGTTTTACAGGTGTTATACCTAGTGCTTCTTGACCCCCCTCACCATATAAGTGAAGGCACAATTTTCTGGCCTATTCTGCAAACACTGCAAATCCTAAATATAGTGGATATAGATTTTTATGCCCTTTTGTAATTCTACATATAATAATTTTATTCTGTCCATGTGATAAATGCCTGAAAGGTCAAAATCAGGATTAGGTTAATCTAATTTTTATTATCCCTAGAATTCCTCAGTACCCTTAAAAAAACAACAAATATCACTTGATCACTTCCACTGATAGAAGAATCATTTATAAAGTGATTTTGAGCCAAGGAAACAAAAGTTCTTATTATGGAAAACATTCTCATGTATTCATTACTGCTGCCAATAATTTTTAAATTTTACATGTAATTTGACATGGAATGTAGAGGGAAAAAAGACAAAAGAAAAAAGGCTCAGGCAGAAATACTACATACACATTTTTACTAATTTGCATGTTCATAAAAAAGTAAGTGAATTAACAAATTCCAATATTTACTGATTAAAAGTCACACCACAACTTAGTTGTAGAGTTGGAGCACATTATTAAGTATGAATAAATAAATGAAACAAAATTACTTAAAAATCACTGTTTCTGATAGATAACTATTTACTGAACTATTCCTTCAACACACAGAAGCACATACATACATGGCAAAGAAGGGTGGAAAAACGCAGTCTTGGCATGGGTGAACTCAGTTTTAGTGCTCTTAAAATTGATAGTTATTGGATAACAAAAACTATCTCTGTTTATAGTTTTTTAATGAAATCCTGGATGTAGCAGTAGGACTATCCATATACTCCAAAATTCCAAAGTAGTTGAAAAATAGCAGCACTGTCATTATTAGCTAGGCTGTTATGTACTCAAAGGTAGAAAAAAGGGGCTAAAAAGTTTCCTTTAAAAATTATCTTCCCTCTGTTTAAACCCTAGCATATATCTAAGGCTATCACAGAGTTTTCCAACCTACAAGTTAACCTCAGATAAATTATTCGAAACTAAAGCTCTCTTTTTCTCTTACAGAATACCGGCGTATTGGTGCCATGATTTATGCAAAATGTGTTCTGGCCCTGAAAAGAGAGTTTCCTGTGATTTGGTGTACCAACTGCTATGAAGCAACTACTGTAAGTATTGTCATCATTTCAATATTGGTCAGTGGCAGCCAAATAAAAAAACTCAAATTTTCCATTGTTTACAAGCATATTCAGCAGTTTTTAAAAAGTGTATTCATGCTACAATGCAGCTTCTGAATAAAAATGCTTAGTGTGAAATCTAAATACCACTTCCAGGAAATAGAGTAGGGAAAAATAACAAAAGATTAAGGAGTACAGTTTGTCTCCCATTCATTTTGCTGCACTAACTGATGTGATCAAGACTGGTATAATTGGGATGAGTGCTTGGCACCGCACTTAAAACACTGCCTGCGATGCTCCCATCTCATGTCACAGTGACTAGTTTGAAACCCAGCTACGCTTCTGATCCACATTTCTGCTAATATGCACCCTGGGAAGCATCAGGTGATGGCTCAAGTACTTGGATCCCTGCTACTCACATGGGCCCAACCCTAGCTGTTATAGACATTTGTAGAGTGAATCAGTGAATGAAAGACACTCTCTGTTTCTTGTCTCTTTCTCTCTGTATCTATCAGCCTTTCAAATAAAATGAAAAGAAATAAAAAAATTAAAAAAAACATATATTAGGTGGACATTGACACATGTATATTTTTCTTCCTTTGAACATTGGAACAATGGCATCAACCTAAATTGGACTGAAGGAATGTAATCTTGAGATAAAAATTAATTCACATAATACTTTGATAATAATTTGTAAAATCATCTCATAACCTTATTTACATAACCTTATTTCAGGTAGGTTTTTTTATTCCATCCACATTTCAAAGGCATAAAATAAAATTTAGAAAAACCCAGAACACTCACTAAAAATATTTTTCTAACTTTCATGATATGATCCTTGTATAATCAGAACAAAAGAAAAAAGTGAATAAAGCAATAGCATCACATTGAGTACTTCAGGTTAATATTTAGTTATTCTCAGGGCCTGCACTGTGGCACAGTGGGTTAACGCCCTAGCCTGAAGTGCCGGCATCCCATATGGGTGCCAGTTCGAGTCCCAGCTGCTCCACTTCTGATCCTGCTCTCTGCTATGGCCTGGGAAAGCAGTAGAAGATGACCCAAGTCCTTGGGCTCCTGCACCCACGTGGGAGACCTGGAAGAAGCTCCTGGCTCCTGGCTCCTGGCTTTGGATGGGTGTAGCTCAGGCTGTTGCGGCCAATTGGGGAGTGAACCTTCAGATGGAAGACCTCTCTCTCTCTCTCTCTCCCCTCTCTCTGTGTAACTGATTTTCAAATAAATAAAAATAAATAAATAAATCTTTAAAAAATATTTAGTTATTCTAGGCGGTGTTATCAAATGAAAAATGAGTTTAGGACCTACAAAACCTCTTCCAACTTTTTTGCCTTTTACTGTAAGATATTTTTAGGAGGAATAAATATGTATTTGGTAGTTCCCTACTTTTATTTCTTTTGGGGTGACAATGGGAAGAGGGTTATGTCTTTTTTAATTGAAACATACTTTCCCAAAGAATGTTCTCATAAAATGATTATAAGTTCTTCTATAAAAAATGTTATATTTTATAATACATTTGGGAAAAAACACAAGTTTAAAAGACTTCTCAGAAATGTAAAACAGTGCTGCCACTTTGAGACATAATCTGAAAGTTCCACAAATAAAGTTAAACCATGATCCAGTAATTCCACTCTGAAGCAAAAGAGATGAAAACTTACCCATACAAAGACTTAAACATGAATGTACATAGTGACATTATTCCTAACAGTGAAAAAGTAAAAACATCCAAATATCTATAAACTGTTGAGTGGATAAACAAAATGTGACATTGGAATATTATTTGACCATAAAAATGGATGAAGTGTTGATATATGCTGTAACATTGATGAACCTTGAAAACATTGTGTTAAGTGAAAGAAGCCAGGAAGAAAAGGACACAAATTTATATGATTTTATATATACAGGATGCCCAGAATAAGCAAAGCCATTGAGACAGAAAGCAGATTAGTGGTTGCCAGACAGGTCAATTAATGACAATTCTTCAGGCATGATTCTTTGAAGGAGCCCAAGTCCCTTGTGCCTCCTCCTATGGCTGCCAGGTTCCTGGTTTTCACCATAATTGCAGGCTGTTGGTTTTCAAGTCCACCATGGAATTGGGTTGTGGGGGGGGGGTGGTAGGGGGAAGAGTGTGGTGATGGGAGTAGAGCAAATTAAAATGCAGCAAAGCTCATTGTTCTTTCCAATATTCAGCTATTTTTCTCAAGGAAATGATGCCAGATTGCTGTAAGCCTTTAGTTGAGTTTTGGAATTCTGAAAAAGTTACTTCTTGTATTCTCTACCTGTTTTCTCATTGCTTCTACGGAGAAGAAAATTTTCATGGTTGCTTTCTCTGTCATTTTTGCTGGTGTCCTGGGGTTTCTTTTCTTGGGTGATAACAATTTTCTGGAATTAGACAGCAGTGATAGCTGTCAAACTGAGAATATATTAAGAAACACTGAAGCGCACTGTTTAAATGGGTTATGGTGTGTGAGTTAAATGTGATTGTGGTATGTGAGTATTTTAATACGTTTTATTATTATTATTATTATTATTATTATTATACAAGTATAAGGTAAGGCCAGCAGATCAGGAGATAGCTGTGATTGAGAAGATCATTTGCTATACTACTCACAAATCCCAATAGGAGGGAGCGCATCATGCACTGGTTGGTGGAGGAAAGGCACACAGAGAAGCTCCAAGGTCCTTGTATGAAATAATGGTTTAGGATTAACTAGTTTGAATAACTTCAATGGGCCCTAGGGTTTAGGGGCTGTCTCTAGTTGTCTGGTACCTCACCCTGGGCTAACTCAGGCAGGCTGATAGTAGCCTGGAGCATGAGAGCTCATAAAGGAGGTGGTTGGGGTTAAAAGCTCTGGATCAGGCCGGTGCTGAGGCTCACTAGACTAATTCTCCGCCTGTGGTGCCGGCATCCCGGGTTCTAATCCCGGTTGGGGCACCGGATTCTATCCCGGTTGCTCCTCTTCCAGTCCAGCTCTCTGCTGTGGCCCGGGAGGGCAGTGGAGGATGCCCAGGTCCTTGGGCCCTGCACCCGCATGGGAGACCAGGAGGAAGCACCTGGCTCCTGGTTTCGGATCCACGCAGCACACCAGCCGTAGTGGCCCCATGGGGGGTGTACCAACGGAAAAAGGAAAACCTTTCTCTCTGTCTCTCTCTCTCTCTCTCTCTCTCATTGTCTAACTCTGCCTGTCAAATAAAAAAAATAAAATAAATTTTAAAAAAATCTCTGGATCAGTGTGTTTGCACTTGGAAGGTGTGCTCAAGGATAGATGATTATAGTATTATACTTGTTGAGGTAACGTGTTATCTTTGAACGGGAACTTTCTTTCAGATTGTTTCTGTGAATCCAAACTTCCAATACAGACGTGCTCAAAATATTTCTGATGAGTTCATCTATTTTCGTCCTATTGATGCGGACATTCGGGAAGAGGCCAGAAGACAAAAACAACAGAAATCAACTTTGGCCTCCCGTCAACACAATCGAGAAGGTATCCATCAGAGGGACCTGGGGATTATCAGTCAGGTGGTGATGGTTACCACCACCCCACTAACAAAAGAGTTAGAAAGCATTGCCCTTATAAGACCAAAAACTTCAGGGCTTCTTCGCCTAGAGAAAATGCCAATTAAATCTCCAGGGGTCCTAGAATCTCAACGCTTAGACGTTACAGGAATTGCCAGTCCAGAGGAAAGGGGGAAAGGCACGGCAATACTTGTTGCTGGTGTGCCTGGAAAGGAGGAGCTAGATGATACAGAAATTCCAACTTTGAAATTCACTGGGTTTATACACCTGGAGGCTTTAATAAATAAATGTTCACCATCCTCAGAATACAGTCGCCCAGGAACCCCAAGAAATCTGTGGCTGGAATCTCCAGAAAATGCAGAGTCCCCAGGAAGTGATGACCTAGAAGTAGCAAGAAACATGTATCCTTTTAGAGAAAGATCCATCTTCCGGCGTTCCTGGGCAGAGCTTTTAGAGGCACCACTGAACAGTGAAGGGCTCCACATTCTCCAAACTGTTCCCACAGAAGAGGACAGAGAAATTGGCTATCACCTACAACCAGAGGGGGAGAATCAAGCAATCACCCCTCCCAAGGGACATCATCCCCATGGTTTGGAAGGTCCTTTCCCATTGTTACCCCAGCAACCTAAGCCACGGCGGCAGCGAAGTCACAGTTTACCACGATACAGTGATGTCAAGAGCAGAAACCTAAACGCACCTGAGTTAACATTAAATCCAGAGGAGACATGCTTCTGTTTTCCAACTGATCATAATCCGCTCATAGGAGGTAAGATTTTTGAACTTTCTATACAACTTTTGTAAATTACATATAATGTTCCAGAGAAGACAACTTTCCTCAGTAAATTTAATCTCCAAATCACCACCTGGAAGTCTAATTCTTTCTATCCTATAAGACATTAGCTTTTTCTCATAGAATTGATGACTGCCCTTCAATTTTAAGCCTTATATTTGGAGATGATAGCCTAACCTTAAATTTGGATAATTCAATCAGGCACCAGTTGATAATCATTGGGAAATAAAACCTTAAAATATAAAGATTGTTATGACTTCAGAAGTTTGAATTATATTTTCTCTTTTTAAAATGACTTCCAGGTACATGGATAATTTTGAGAGGATGACTAATTCTGACTCTGCACAGAATATAATCCATATAATAGAAAAATGTATCCTCTAATATATCCATCACCTAGTAACTAAATAATAGTTGCTTAGATTAGAAAATGGATGGAATAATGTGCAGGATCCCCTGTTGGTTAAAAGACAAACAAGTAACAGCTCCATTTTTCTCCTATATGTGAGCATCCTAGTGACTACAAAGTATTATTTGACAAATGAACTATCATATAAGTCTATATTAATACAATATATTTCATAAAGTATTTATAATATATATATTAAAATCCTAAATGGAAATTTCCTGTTAATTATAAAGTAAAATGTTTGCTTTTAATCATTAAAGCTGTTTAAACATTTGCAAAAATACCCCTATAGATACCCAAATAGTATTAGGAATTTTTGGTTCTAATTTATGTTAGAAGCCTGTCCCCATACCTTCATGAAGACAGTGTCATCAACTGAAACTCTGAGAAGTAGCCCCACCAAACCACTGAAATAATTTCAGAGAAGAATCTGAAATCTAATCTGAACTTCGTCTGGAAGTCATAATTTGACCATTGTGTAATTTGTTTCTTTTTCTACACATATTTTGGGCTCTGAGAAGTTATTTATCAGTTGTTGACATTAAAGTATAACCCAAAGTCAGCTCAGATCACATCATCCTTTGAAATGTTCAGTTAGCTCAATCCCAATCTCACATCCAATATCCTCAAGATTCCTTCAAATTCGTGGTTGCTTTCATTCTCATGGTTTCGTCTTTCCACTGGAATCTTGATTCTATAAGTTTTTTCATATTTCAAAAGAAAAAAAAGAATTTAATACTAAATATGTTTGTTCCCAAAAAGCCCTTTGGCCAAACACTTCTGTAATTTCTCATTGGCTAACATTCCCCATACAGCACTCCTCTCACCACAAAGTTCCTCAGTCTCTAAACCCCATCTTTCCCTTACTTCTCTATTTTCCTCTACCTGCAAATTCCTGGTCACTGTGTGGAACCATCTAGTCAGAACTTTTGTTTTCTCTCTGTCCATCTTTTACAACCAAAACAGTTTTTCAAGATATTTTGCTAAACCCAAGGTTGCAAACTGTGGTGATATTGCCATGTGAGTCTAAATTGTTAAGGTGATTGGATCAAATTTGGACATCCTTATTCATATTCAGTTTCTTTTCAATACATAAATCAATCTTCTATCAGTTAAAAACAACTTTTGCTTTTTTGTTTTAGAAAATGCAAAGGAAAGAGACAGCATTGAAGAAGCTTGGCAAAAGGCCATTTTGTCAGGTTCTGGCGAGCACCCTCCTATCAATCCAAGCTTTGAGAATTCTTCTGCAATGTGGGGCAAAACTGGAATTAGTGGAAATAATGCTGGACTTCACAGTGGCAATGTTAGAGTTTCCAGGAATAATATCAGTGTCCCCAGGGTTAATGTTGGAGTCCCCATGAGAAATGTTGGAGTTCCTGTGGATAATGTTGGGGTTCCCTTGGATTATCCTGCAGTTCCTAGGGGCAATGGTGGAGTTCCTATGGGTAATCCTGAAGTCCTTAGAGGCAATGGTGGAGTTCTTAGGGGGAGTGGTACTGGGGTTTCCATGGGTAATATGGAAACTTTCCGAAACAATGTTGGAACATCCAGACGTATGGCTTTCTCTCCACTCACTGAACTCTTAAAGATAGGTGAACACCAATTATAAAAAAATGACACCTTACAAAGTAGACCTTAGAGTTATGGAACATACTATGACACTTAACATCAAAATAGAAATACATCGAATTTGACACAATTACAAATAGGACACCTAATTTCAGAATGCACAAATGAATTTATACATACACTTATTACGATTATCTTCAATCAGAATTTTTGGAACAAGATAGGAGTTTACTTATTAGTTTGTACTTAATAATAATTATCAATTATTTGTGTGATTTCATTTGGGAGGATGAGTTGTAGAGGAGTCACATGCTTACTTATTCAAGCTCAGATTTCTACTTGGTAATGAGATACAGTATCTCCATCTATCACGAAACAAAATACCAACTAAGCTCCACATGATATTGCCATTTCACACTTCTGATAACTTAAGGTCTTCTTGGATATTTTGATGGGCAAATAAAAGTAATCTCATGGTTATTAACAGTCGTATGGATAAGTCCAGCTTAATGTTCAAGAAATTTATTGACTGAAATGTAAAGAATCAGGAGATTTGGCAGAGGATTATTGATTACAGTGCTTCTCTGAAATATCCAGACAAGACCTTTAAAGAAAGTTCACTAACAAGAATATTTAACTATTTACATTATTTTTGTGACACATGTCGGACAAAATTGTAAATATTTACTGGAAGCCTTAAAAATACAAGGAGACAAACAACTGTAGAACTGTAAATAGTATACGTGGTTGTGATGTAAATAGTATGGATAAGACAACACTAACAGCACCACAGGATGCCTAAAATATTGCATGCTAAAATATTACATTTATTCTAAAAATTAATTTTGTTCATTTCCCCAACTACCAAATTATTTTGTCATAAAAATATAGGACAGAAGGGAAAAATCATTGACATATTTTACTAACTTACTTAATAAAATGCCCTCTCAGAGAGACAAGGACCACTTTTCATTGGCCCAGATAGTATGTTATTTAAATTACAAAAATACAGTTACCTATATAAAATTTGGTTTTCAAACACATTTGTTTCAACAGATTCCTTAAGATAGATAAGGTATTACTGGAAGGTAATGAGATTAACTCATTAAACTACATTAGGGAAAGTAATCTCATTACTTTATATTCATACATAATACAAATTTTTTCCACAATTTTAGGGCATATGGGCCACTATTCAATTTGTACATTTAAATTTTCAAATTTCCTGAATAATGGTAGCTGTTGTTTTTACAAAATTAAGGGCAATTTAAATTACAGGATACCACCTAACCCCTTATTATGTGCCTTACCACATAGTACAAGGGGTGGTAATCTGTGGTCTGAGGGCAAAGTCTTGCCCACTCACAGGATCCATTTGGTCTTTGAGGAAAGAGGTCATGAGGCTGCCTAGCCTCCCTCTCTTCACTCTCTCCCTTGGTTCAGTGTGTGCTTACTGAACCAGGGCCTTGGCCTCAAAAGAAATGAAAAGGTAGTGAGATTTCTTTCTCCTACTTCTTACCATCCCAGAAGATGGGATACCATTTCAGACTTGAGTTACCTGAATTTTTCATAGAGTGGCAAAACCACAGAAGTTGTTGAAGGATACAGGCTGCCATATTTCAGTTACTGCCAATGCCTGACAGAGAAAACCAAACTGACAGTTCACCTTGCTGAACAGATAGTCTACACTACATGCTTTCTTGTCATACCGACTTTGTGAAACAGAACTATTGTATTCTAACCATCAAAGGGAACCACCTTGTATGTGCAAAAAAGTAATACAAGGTGAAAATTGAGAGATGACTTACGAAGAACTAACATTTACCAAAAAGCAAGTGAAAAGAAAGACAGCAAAATTGGGCTCAATTATATATGACACTGATATATAATTGAAGATTGTCACTAAAACACCACCCCCACCAACAAAACCCTGCTATGTGAGTTTAATTCCTCATGCTTTATGATCCATAAATATTTGGATATTGTGTTTAGTGGCTTTAAATTTAAATATAAAAACTATATGTAAAATGGCCAGCTGCTTGTTTCTTTATAAAATTTTAAGAAATTGAAAGAAACTGTTAACTAAAGAATCAAATATGAAGATGGTCTAAGAAGATAATTGTCAATCTTGTAAAGAGCTTTACCTATAGCATTGGTTTTATTCTGCTACATATTGTTAGTTCAGAACTGAGCAATGCAGAGGTTTCAGTGACACATCATTATTTATCTTCTTATGATCTTCTTTAAGTTTTCTGTTTCAGGGAACTTACCTAGCATGCCTCAATAATCATCATAACTTTGCAGAAGAGAGAGTAAATAGCATAGAATATATTGAATAAGAACACTTCATCACAAATTTCACATAAATCTAATCTGATAACTTCATGAAAGATGTTAAGGAGCAGTGTTGAAGAAAGAAAATTATGGGCTATTTTTAATGCTGTTGCTCTTACCAAATAAAAATAGATTTAAATTACACATAGTAGTTCAATATTCTAATATATACCCTATAAAATAAAAAGAAAATTACTTGCTAAAATCTATGATGCCATAGGTGGGAGAAAGAATTTTGAAATTTCCCACATAATGTACTATTCAAGAAAGAGTAGTGGATCAGAAAATAATAATGAGTAATTACTACTTAACCATAGTAATTATACTGATTCTTTTATCGTAAGGCTCTAGAAAACTGTGCCCTGCCCATTGTGAGTACAAGATAAATTTTAACTTTATGGACCATTTTACATTCAATCCTCTGGTTATACAAAAATGATTGTGTTTAAATTAAATTGTACAATGTGAATTCAGATAAGCCCAACTGATTTTTAATTCACAAGTTACAGAGCAAAAGAATTTAAGAAGTTTTATTTACTACTAATAATATTATTATCTCTGTTTTTCTCAAAGCTAAGGGGAAAATGATTTATCTCAAAAACACCTCTCTAAGAACTTATGAGATCAAATCATATAACTGCCCCCTTCATTTCAGTAAGCATAATGTTACAAAAATATTTCTCAAAGCATTTAACTGAAATCAAGATATTTCTAAAGCATTCTGAGTAGGAAAATAATCCATACATAACCATAACCTATATGTTAGAATAAAGGGAATTTAATGGTTTGTGAAAGATTTTTTAAAATAATTGAAATAATCTGTTTGCATACAGTTGGAAAGTAAAAAAGAATTTGGTCCTTATACATGTAGTGGAAAACCATAGTTATCAAGAACCAGTATAAAACTAAAATATGCAACTACAGAAAAAATTATCTAAAACTGTGGCAAGGGAATTCCTCTTGATGATTAATCTAACAGTAACTGAATGTACAGTACTATTTCTTTTTTTTTTTAAGAATGAGACAAACAGTGTGGTTATTTACTCTAAAATCCATTAATTAACAAGAAAGCTTCAATAATTGCATGGGAGATTTCCATCTAATGATTATATTTTAAGTATGTTTTAGAATTAAAAGTTCAAAATATAGCAAAGTGCTTTTAATAGATCATGTGCCTTGTTCAGTGAACATTTTAAAAGCAGAGAGCCTCACTGATGAGTGACAATCTTGTTGAAAATGAGAGGTAAATGGAAAAGCAAAACAAAAATTAGAATAAAACTGTAGCTTTTAAAGTAAATGATGTTTTATTATTTCAAAGGGTTTTTTTTGCTCTTTTGATACTTACCATCTTGTTTATCAATGTGAACAAATAAGCCTTAAATAATTTAATTTTGCATTTATATTCTTAAAACTTATATTATCTCCGATCCTCTAACTCCCATCCCTTATCCCAACCCTTACTTGGCTCTATCCTTTACCTAATGCAACCCCCCACCCCATCCTTGACCTCTTTTCCATACCCACAAACCTCATCCCCCCAAACCTCATCCCCCCATTTATCCCTAACACTTTCCCCACCCCTTACCACATTTTGGATATCTTCTCCATCCCTTATCCTCACTTCACTGCTGACCTTCTTCCTCTTACCACCCCATTCTATACTCACTTTCTCTTTCCATTGTTCACTCCATCCCATTGCCTGTTATGACTCTTTCCTTCAGCCTATTCCTGAGACTTATTCCAACTCTCTTCTTGACTACAACTCTCACCATACCTTTAATCCTTCAACTCTTCCCACAATTTTGACATCAAGAAATCAGGGTGGAATAAAGACTAAAGTGAGGACAATGAATAGAATAAGATTGTCTATTTTATATCTTTATTGATTTATAAAAATAAAAACTCAAAGTTGTATTTTTCCAGACTGTATAAAAGTATCCCAAATTGTAGCATGCATGATATTAAAGTAGCCAAGTAAAAATTATTCTGTCAAAATATAGGAACCTGAATACCATGTACCTCCAAATTGAATTTTTTGGTGGGGAAAGTAGGCTGATTAATGCCAGTTTTTCAATTATAAAAACATATGATGAAATTTGTAACTTCAAGACTTTTTTAAATTTAAATTTTTAACTGATTCAAAAGATCCAGATTTTTCCTTCTTTCGTATATTATAAAATGCCTCTCTCCTTAGGAAATACTCATTTTAGGCTCTTTGAGTAAATGAACAGATATACATCCAATTTCTTCATCTAAATTGTAAAATATTGTTAATTAAAAAATTAAAGTATGCACTTTGTGACTTTACCTAGAGCATATTTTTGCTATTAAAAAGGAATATTTTAAGAGTTTATTTTTAAAGCTGACTCACCTCTAATAGATTTCATTATCTTATACAACTAGTATTCAAGTACAAGCCAAGTTCTCTATTCTTATACATATATTAGAATAAAAGAAAAGATCATCTTCAAAATAAAACTCACTTTAAAAACGCAGTGACATTCAATATAATAGTTAATATAATACTAAACTGTGTTAGAAATACCAACATTTAATATTGTTGATTTTTTTCCAAAATCTCAACAATCTTGAAGATCACCATGAAGATATTCACTAATTTTCATAATTCTTCTATACATGTATCCAGTCATTTAAAAATAAACACACAACAATTTTAGAATTTGAAAATTGTAAAATAATAATGGCAAAGTTTATTCCTTAAATCTAACATTTCAGTATTAGGTAATCAGATTTAATGCCAATACATGTGCAGTACTTACAGAGATCATAAGCCTGTGAAGAAAAAGTTCATAAAGGTATTAATTTGGAAATACCCATTGTCAAAATTCGGTAATAACACCTCTACACATTATAGCTCCTCAAACACTCAAACCAAATGTTTCAGCTTCATGTGACTATGTTCAGTATGTTTCAAGTAAGGGACACCGTATTTCTCTTTTGCCACATTTATCACCAGTGATTAGAGAATCAAACTGTCTTGAAAACAAAAAGCTCTTCTCTGATCCAAGAAAATGAGCAAGAGCTGATGCAATGCTTAAGATTGCAGTATTCATTATGATAAAAAAATTTTCCATCTTTTGAAAATGAAAGATACAACTCGGTTTTGTTTGCAAAGAAAAGGAGGATAGTAAGTAAAGTACACTGGTATTATGAAACATTTTTCATTTTACACTGATGCTGTGTTTGATTTTTAAAAATATGTATTGACATTAATTGCTGGCCATTGTTGACTTCTATCTCATTTATTAAGTATATATTGTGATATGTTTAAACAGTGTGCCATTCAAGGTGATATTTTAATATGTTTGTGACATGTGTACTTGATCCTGTATTGT